>NC_056054.1:148944264-150194264 GCF_016772045.2 Ovis aries | reverse complement strand
ATACTTAACCTGTTCCAGACTACATTTCTGTTCTTATCTTCTAACCTTCTTCTCTTGTTATTTTCCTTAATTCAGTAGATCACATTTCTGTCTTTCAGTTACTTAAGCCAACTACATTATGCTTACCTTTTCCCTGTATGGTCTGCACTACACTCTAATTATCAGAAAACTAGCCACCTGTAACTTCAAAATGTATCCCAAATCTGTCTGCTTCTCCTATGCCCACTGCTACCATTCTGTCCATGTTGCCACTTCTTACCTGAGTCATTTCATTAGCTCTGTAATGGGTCACTCTGTATTCTCTTTTCTCCCTGTCCTGGCCTTCTCCTCCACACATGGACTACTTTCTGCAAAGTACCCAACGTCATCTGTTTAAGATGAAAATCAGATCATGTCACTTGCATGTCACTCAGAACTCTCTAACAATTTTCAGTGCTCTTTTGAAATAAAAGCCAAATGTCGTACATTGATCCCTAAGACCTCATGTTGTCTGGGTCCTGGGCAGTGTCTGGAGTCCTCTCTTTCTTGATCATTACACTCCAGCCACACTAGTGTGTTTGCTCTTCTTCAGACGCCCATTTCTGTCTCCAATGCCTGTTTATTTCTGAACACTCTTCCTTTAGATATTTGCACGCCTTGCTCCCTACTTCTTTCTTATCTTTGATCAAATATTTCCTTTGTCATAAAACTTTCACGGATGACCTTATTTAAAATAGCAAACCTTCTCGCTAGTGGCCTGGCTTCATTTTTCTTTTGAGCAGTCACTGCTATCTGATATTCCACATATTTTGCTGATTTATTTCCTATCACCCAACTAGAAAACAAATCCCATAAGGCCAGTGATGTTTATTTTGTTCATTAGTGAATCACAGAGCATAGAAAAATTTATGGCACACAGTAGACTGCTTAATTAGTATTTGTAGAGCAAATGAATGAATGAATGAAACTTTAGGGCTGTTTATTCATTGAACATGCTTTTCAGTGAGCGGCAAAAGAGGCCAGGTAGCTAGATTAAGAAGAGTAATGAGTAGAGTGTCACAAATCTAAAGCTTTTGTATGTGTTAAGTCACTTCAGTAGTGTCCAACTCTTTGCAACCCCATGGACTGTAGCCCACCAGGCTCCTCTGTCCATGGGATTCTCCAGGCAAGAATACTGGAGTGGGTTACTGTTTCCTCCTCCAACGGATCTTCCCAACCCAAGATTAAAACCCACATCTCTTATGTCTCCAGCACTGGCATGTTGCTTGTTTACCACTAGTGCCATCTTGCAAGCCCCTAAAGCTTTTGGAAGAAACCAGATTAGATTGTGCAGTAGGTCATGATGAAGAGAGACAGAAATCAATTCATCACAAGCGTGATTACTTATTTAAAAGGCAAAAGTGGATACTATGATGTGAAGTGAAAGTTGCTCAGTTGTGTCTGACTCTTTGTGACCCCATGGACTATACAGTCCATGGAAGTCTCTAGGCAAGAATACTGGAGTGGGTAGCCTCTCCCTTCTCCAGTGAATCTTCCCAACCCAGGAATGGAACCGGGGTCTCCTGCACTGCAGGCGGATTCTTTACCAGCTGAACCATCAGGGAAGCCCTGATGCTGTGATTGACTGCAATATTGAGACTTTACGAAGGTTCAAAAAGGCCTTCCTCTAGGTAGTGAGTTTTGTTTCCTATCTCACAGACTAGAAAACCATTTTTAACACAAATCCATGTACATGTGAACTGCCCATCTTTCCTGCTTGGGTGGTGACACGGCCCACTGGTACTTGGGGTGTCCCAGTCTGGGAATAAGTAAGTGCAGGAAAGATGGCCTCAATCAAGCCACTAAGGATATTCAAAGAAGTATTCTAAGAGCCCCACAACCCCAACCATGCGTACACAAAGGGATGGCCAGGTATGTAGACAGGAATGACCATGCCTCTTAAACTAACTAGCCTTGGCAATGGAAATCAGAAGCTCTGAATATGGAGGAGGGGAATTTTACTATCTGCCTACTCAAAATGTGAATTTTTATTGGGTTATAGATTTACAGTTACTAGATTATTTTTTTATTAAATGCTGATAAAAATGCCTGATAGCAAATATTAAGCAACTTTGGCCTGTGTCTAATATATCATACTAGATTTGCATATTTGAAGTATCTAGTACTGTTCAGGTAAAACCATTGATTGTCAATAAAGAATTGGTTGTTTCCTTTAAATATGATGTGATCTTGTTTTTACTGTCTCTCTTACCTTCAGCCGTTATGGAACTCCTGAAGAGCTGAAAGAACTGGTTGATACAGCTCATTCCATGGGTATTACAGTCCTCTTAGATGTGGTACACAGCCATGCCTCAAAAAATTCAGAAGATGGACTAAATATGTTTGATGGAACTGAGTCCTGTTACTTTCATTATGGACCTAGAGGGACTCATATTCTATGGGATAGTCGGTTATTTGCCTACGCCAGGTATGTACGTCTAATATGAAGTGTCTTATTTGTTTAAAAAATAATTCAAGGAGTTTTACCAAGTTCATTGTGTGTGTACTCTGTCACTGGTATTTAGTTTCTTAATTTTTTAAAAAAATTTATGAGAAAAGTTTATCATACATTGAATTTACCTTGTTTTGATTAGCACATGTATTAGTGGTAAGTTGCGCTAACTTTCAGTTTTACAAATCACATGCTATTTAGCATATATTGGTTATATTGCCACTTAAAAGTTTAATGTGAATTTTTTTATTATCTAAAGAACACTTTATCAGTTTGAATTAAACGTAGAAAATTGCCTTTTAATTGAAAAATAACATTGTTTTAAGTACACTGCTAAAAATACTTCATGATTTGCTAGCTAAATGTTACTGATGTTTTTAATTGCAGCAGGATCTTAATAGTATCATGTTTTTGATAGCAGTTAAACTCTACAAACAACTAACATTAGTATGTAATATGTCAGGAATGGGGCCAGGTGTTTTAGATATATTAGCCACTCCAGTACTCTTGCCTGGAAAATCCCATGGACAGAGGAGCCTGGTAGGCTCTCGTCTATGGGGTCGCTCAGAGTCAGACACAACTGAGCGACTTTACTTTCACTTTTCACTTTCGTGCATTGGAAAGGAAATGGCAACCCACTCCAGTGTTCTTGCCTGGAGAATCCCAGGGATGGCAGAGCCTGGTGGGCTGCCGTCTGTGGGGTTGCGCAGAGTCAGACACGACTTAGCAGCCGCAGCAGCAGCAGCTACATATTTTATTTATCATGCACAACAACTCTGCTTATATGTAGTAAGTACTATTGTTATGACCATCTTTCAGGTAATAAACTAAGGCTTAGTCCTGAAACAGTTTCTTAAGATTAAAACATATCTCTGACTTGCCATCTAATTAGAAGGGTGTTTAAGTGATTAAATTTAAATTCCAAAATATGGCAAAACTTTTTAAACTTAGAAATATTATCAGTTTGTATCCATTTTTTTATCATAAGTGAAAATATAATGAAAATATGTTTTCAGGTATATTAAAAGTGGCAGGGTGTCAAGGAATATCTAATTAACTTTTTTATAATATTTCTGAAAGAATTTAATGAATTTTCTGTTGGATGTTACACCACAAATAAATAACCACACATATGGAAAACCAAAAGAGTAGAAAACTGCTTCAGCAAGTTCTTGGATGAAAAGAAAAATTCTAATTTTTGAACATAAATTAATGACTTTACATGGAAGAAGTTGTTTTGCTTCACTCTTAATATCAGGCGTTATTTTATATTTCGTAGCTGTGTAGGAATCACTCATGTCAGATGAAGCAGCATAATATATGAGAAAAGACACAAGAGGCAGAAGCAGATGGCAGGGTTCCAGGCCTAGTTTCACTCTGGTTCAAATTAATCATTCTGGTTCTCAGATTTTTCATTATAAAAGGAGGCAGAGTTTGGGGACTAATACAATTTCCTTCGTAAAGGTATTTTGTATTTGTGTCATCTTATTGAACATTGCTTTTTATACTACAGATTTATAATAAGTGAAAAAAGGACTGAACCTATGTTAATTCTATGATACAACTCTTAATTCATTGTTGAGTAAATCTTTTAAAAGTAGAATGTGGATGAGAAATACAATTAAGCTTTCTGGTTCATATTTGGATTAATAAGTGTTGACTCTATCCTGTAGAACTGTGTCTTATGAAAGAAGTACACTAAATTGTTAAGTCTTAATGTTTTGAAACAATTTTGGTGTGGAACTGAATCTTAAAAAGAAATACATTCAGTAGGTGGATTTCTATGTTATGATACTTTATTTTATTAAAATATGTATTATACTGTATTTTTTCTGTATCTTGAGCTCTCAAAGTCCATTTAAAGTTACCCAGTGTTTTAAAGAAAAGGAATTATACATAACTGTCCTTAAAACTTTTCTGGTATTGAAATTAAGACATATTTAAACTTTAATATTTATTTTCTTCTTCATTGAATTAACTGTTAGTCTTTATCAAGTGCTTACTTTTGGTAAATATAATGTTTGATTTTAGTTTTTTTTATCTTATGATTTTTTTTTGGTTTTGTTATGTCATGTACGCTTAGACTTTTGTAAATATAGTTCCATTCAAAATATTTTTCTATAATTCAAATATTTTGTTCATTTCATATGTCTAAATCCTCTAATTTTTATAGAGTTGGTATTTTCTATATAGATTTATGCTTTTAGTTACAACATCATTAGACAACATAGATAAATCCTACAAAGCCAAATGTTTTAAAAGCTAAATCAAAATTCACACAAATAATTCTATGATATTTAGGTTTGTCAATTTATAACATGCTAAAGATTCCAGGATTCTTATCTTTGAATTATTTTCTCATTGCATGCATGTTAAATTGCTTCAGTCATGTTCGACTCTCTGTGACCCTATGCACTATGGCCTTCCAGGCTGCTCTGTCCTTCAGATTCTCCAGGCAAGAATATCGGAGTAGGTTGCCATGCTCTCCTACAGGGGATCTTCCTGACCCAGAGATCGAACCCACGTCTTTTATGTCTCTTGTATGGGCAGGCTGGTTCTTTACCACTAGTGCCACCTAGGAAGCACATACTGTGGTGTAATTGATTAAAATCTTTATTGACAAAATTTATATTAGCCTGATGAAAATATATTACAGTTTTTCTTTTACATTCCCTTCCTTCTCTTCTGACTAGTTGGAAAGTGTTAGTCACTCAGTCTTGTTGGACTCTTGCAAACCAATGGACTGTAGCCCACCAGGCTCCTCTGTCCAGGGAATTCTCCAGGCAAGGATACTGGAGTGGGTTGCCATTCCCGTCTCCAGGGGATCTTCCTGACTCACGGTTCAAACCCTGGTCCCCTGCATTGTCTGAGCCACCAGGGAAGCCCCATCTCACCAGTTATAGCATATGTAATATAACATTATTTTGGTGTAATGCGAAAACTGTTTTTATAATCGGCATTCATGATTAAAGTCCTTTGCTTTTTTGGTTGTTTACTGATGCTTAATAAGCCTGCTCAACATGCAGTGACTCCAGATAAGGGCAGTTGATTATTTTACTTTTAGATCTGCAGTTGGGGCATAGGTCAGTGTGACATCTCTCCTCTTTTCCTTGTTATGGTCTAGGTCTGGAACAGACACAGCGTCATTTCTGCTACAATTTATAATCCAAACAATTACAGATTTGGGGGCGTGTATCCCTTAATTTCACTGTTAGGAGTATCAAAGAATTTTACAGTTAAATTTCACAAATTTCCACATCTAACACATTTTATCCATACATAGTAAATATGCCATTTCACAAATTCAAAAGAGATATATTAAA
Source organism: Ovis aries (assembly GCF_016772045.2). Lineage (NCBI taxonomy): Eukaryota > Metazoa > Chordata > Mammalia > Artiodactyla > Bovidae > Ovis > Ovis aries. The sequence goes on along the minus strand of NC_056054.1, from coordinate 150,188,471 downwards.
ATAACTGTCTATGTGAAAATATTATTGTTTTTCTCAGCTATATTTCTGTGATAGAGGGTTTGTCCGAAATCGGCAATTTTCAAAAAAAATACTAATCAATATAAAAGTAATAATGTCATTTTTGTTAATTAGAAAATATAAAAAGGCATAGGAAGCCAGAATATAAATTATTATTCTTTATAAATACAAATCACATTGTTTGTATGTGGCTGTACTTAATAAGTATTCTTTTTATGCATGTAGGGAAAGGAAAGTTGCTCAATCATGTCCTACTCTTTGTGACACCATGGACTATACAGTCCATGGAATTCTCCAGGCCAGAATACTGAGTGGGTTGCCATTCTGTTCTCCAAGGGATCTTCCCAACCCAGAGATCGAACCCAGGTCTCCTGTATTGCAGGTGGACTCTTTACCCACTGAGCCATGAGGGAAGCCCAAGAATATTGGAGTGGGTAGCCTATCTCTTTTCCAGAGTATCTTCCTGACCCAGGAATCGAACCAGGGTCTCCTGCACTGCAGGCAGATACTTTACCAGCTAAGCTACATGTTTCATCCATATAATCACAGGAAAACACAAACTTTTTCTATTACTATATACTTAGGATAGCAACTGGTTTATAATTTTCAGTTTGTTTCTTATCCAGATGAAATCAGCAATTATATTTATACTTCATGTTTTAAAAGATGGGGCATTTTTTACCCCTTATCTTTATTGTGTTGATTAATATTATATTCCATTAGAAAGTGGATATAAAAACGGTTCATGGTTAACCTATGATCCTAATAAGCCTCTTTTTTGAAAACTTGGAATAATTTTTGAGAACTTGGAATAATATTTGAAATTATCATATTTACTGTTTGGAAAAGTTGATCTTAAGTAGAATCAGTTTCTACCAAGATATGTTGCTGATGCTCATTTCATCCTGTCTCTATGTCACAACCTGTCACCACTTATAATTTCTGATTCAAGTGCCATCATCAGAGTTACCAGAATTAAATCTCTCACTCTGAGTAGTACCAGAGATCCTGACTGTGCTATTTCATTACCTGCTATGAATAAATTTCCAATCAGGAGCTGCCCATGTTTTAATTTTCTGTCTACTTGGCTGAACTGCCTTCTAGCTCTGCTAAATTACTAATGACAGTTCATAACAGAGATTGGCTTGTTCTTTCTTTAGTTGGTAAAGAGAACTTCTTGATAAATCTGTCACCCATAAGTTTCAGAAGTTTCTAGAATGAGAAATAATGGATATCATTTAATGGTTTCAGTTTTAAATTCTATTTTTTGCATATGTGTCTGGCACTATGTAAATGCACTTGATAAAATTACGAAGACAACTGCACATTTGTGGAGCTTAAACAATTATTATATCTTAACCTTTACTAAAGCACTAGATGAAAATAGTTTCTTTCTTGAGTATTTCCTTCAAAGATAAGATATGAATCTCAAAGGAGATAGCATAGTAGAGCTAATGCTCTTTTTTTCTTTTTCCCCAGAACCTTACATTTAGGTACAAAAGTAATCATATTTCTGTCAGCATGAGTTTGTAATGTGACAACTATTAGGCAGGAAGACGCTTTACTCTTATCTTGAGTTATTAGAGTTCCTTTCAGAAGTAAAAGTGAATCTAGCTTGATCTTTTAGGGTCCTAAATACATAGAATAAAATAGCCTTTAGTATAGACACTATAGTATTATTTGGGTCTTTTACTTCTTTCTAAGTCCTTCCCACAAGTTAGAACGTGGAAGGAAATTCATGGGGACCATCTCTGCTGAGGGTGGATATTTGGATCTTAAATATTCTGTGATATCTTATGTGGTATTTCTTTTTTAATTTGTTAATATAGTGAATTGCATTTACTGATTTTGAATGTCAAGTCAATCTTGCATTTCAGGGATAAGGTCTCAGAAACATAGGTACTAAAATTATAAACAAAAATTTGGAATGTATTTATATGATATTTGTTGTTTAGTCACTAAATTGTGTCCAACTCTTTTGCAACCCCATGGACTGTATAGCTTGCCAGGCTACTCTGTCTATAGGATTTTCCATGCAAGAGTAGTGGAATAGGTTGCCATTTCCTTCTCCAGGGGATCTTCCTGAGCCAAGGATTGAACCTGCATCTCCTGGATGCATCTCTTGCATTATAGGCATATTCTTTACTGCTGAGCCACCAGGGAAGCCCATTTTTATGATATTGCATCATGACTAAATCAGTTATTAATGATAAATCTTTATTTAAGAATTACTGTGCATTGATATATTAATTAGCCTTCCCTGGTGGCTCAGACGGTAAAGCGTCTGCCTGCAATGTGGGTGACCCAGGTTCAGTCCCTGGGTTGGGAAGATCCCTTGGAGAAGGAAATGGCAACCCACTCCAGTACTCTTGCCTGGAAAATTCCATGGACAGAAGAGCCTGGTAGGCTACAGTCTATGGGATCGCAAAGAGTTGGACACGACTGAGTGACTTCACTTTGTACTTTGATATATTAATTAATGAGTATATGATGTCATGATGACTAGCAGGATATTTAAAAGCTATGCATCCAGGACATGAGTGCAAATATCTAAATTTTTTTTAAAGAAAACTTTAAAGTTGTATGCTATTCTGTGATTTTTTTTTTAAAGCAAAGAACAAAAAGCCACAGACCATCAAGTGAAATGATTGCTCTTTTTTTAATAATAAAAATGGCCACAAAAAAAAAAACAGAAAAACAGCATGAAGAAGGTAAATGTGTTCAACTACTGGTAAAAATAGGTATCTGAAAAAGTTTTAGCTTAATACAGGATACATTGATAGATATATATGCTTGAAATTTCTGCACATATGCTTATCAGAAGTTAGGGAATAAACAAATATAAAAAATAACTCCCTTCAGGGTATAGGTGACATTTTAACAACTAATTTGAAATAGCTGCTTTCAAGGAAAGTTTAGCTATGGGGAAATCATTTGGGGCAAAATAGCAAGAAAAAATTTCCATCTTTGTGCTTTTATTACCACACATAATTTCAGTCATAAAGAAAGTTTGATGTGCATACACATGAATCTTGGAGCATTTTTTGCCAAGCTTCTAAAATTGTTGCAATTTTAGTTTATCTTAAACCCATTGGTTATAATTATAAATACCATTGATTTTCTTTCATTTATATCTATGCAATATCACATAGATATATCTATTTTAGTGAGCTATTATAGCCAGGATAAGTATTAAAATCACATACCAAAGTGGTTTAAGTTTAACCAGATCTTGACTATTTTATCTTTATTTTAAAGTTAGTTTCTTTTTGTGTAGCTATTAACACATTACTAACGTGGCATGTATTTATGCTAAAAAGTAAATACATACATGGAGGAGTGTGCTGAAAAGTTATTACTGATAAAGCACACAGTCAAAAAAGTTTACAGGTAATTGCTTAGGTAAATTAAGGTTAACATCAAAGTTTTTTTTTTAAGCAACAGAAACTTTTTTCTGATCAATTTATTCATAAATTTAGTGAATGATTTTTTAACTAGACTTCCTAAGTATATACCCTATGTCCTATCTTTAAGGAGGCAATAGTTTTCATATATGTTATTAATATGAAAGCATATGTTTAATTTCTTAGGATAGGTTTCAGAACACTTAGTATTTTTTAAAATTAAAGTAAAAAGCACAATATTATTTTAGACAAATACCTGTCCTGTTCAATATAAGAAGCAAATCATGGATGATTTAAAGACAATTTTGGACATCGATTTAGCAAACAGCTAGCTATTCCAAAGGGAATCAGGTAATTAAAAGTAAACAATAACTTATGATTATCTCAATAGATGCAGAGAAGGCCTTTGACAAAATTCAACATCCATTTATGATAAAAACTCTCCAGAAAGCAGGAATAGAAGGAACATACCTCAACATAATAAAAGCTATCTATGACAAACCCACAGCAAACATTATCCTCAATGGTGAAAAATTGAAAGCATTTCCCCTAAAGTCAGGAACAAGACAAGGGTGTCCACTTTCACCGCTACTATTCAACATAGTTCTGGAAGTTTTGGCCACAGCAATCAGAGCAGAAAAAGAAATAAAAGGAATCCAAATTGGAAAAGAAGAAGTAAAACTCTCACTGTTTGCAGATGACATGATCCTCTACATGGAAAACCTAAAGACTCCACCAGAAAATTACTAGAGCTCATCAATGAATATAGTAAAGTTGCAGGATATAAAATCAACACACAGAAATCCCTTGCATTCCTATACACTAATAATGAGAAAGTAGAAAAAGAAATTAAGGAAACAATTCCATTCACCATTGCAACGAAAAGAATAAAATACTTAGGAATATATCTTCCTAAAGAAACTAAAGACCTATATATAGAAAACTATAAAACACTGATGAAAGAAATCAAAGAGGACACTAATAGATGGAGAAATATACCATGTTCATGGATCGGAAGAATCAATATAGTGAAAATGAGTATACTACCCAAAGCAATTTACAAATTCAATGCAATCCCCATCAAGCTACCAGCCACATTTTCACAGAACTAGAACAAATAATTTCAAGATTTGTATGGAAATACAAAAAACCTCGAATAGCCAAAGCAATCTTGAGAAAGAAGAATGGAACTGGAGGAATCAACTTGCCTGACTTCAGGCTCTACTACAAAGCCACAGTCATCAAGACAGTATGGTACTGGCACAAAGACAGACATATAGATCAATGGAACAAAATAGAAAGCCCAGAGATAAATCCACACACATATGGACACCTTATCTTTGACAAAGGAGGCAAGAATATACAATGGAGTAAAGACAATCTCTTTAACAAGTGGTGCTGGGAAAACTGGTCAACCACTTGTAAAAGAATGAAACTAGATCACTTTCTAACACCGCACACAAAAATAAACTCAAAATGGATTAAAGATCTAAATGTAAGATCAGAAACTATAAAACTCCTAGAGGAGAACATAGGCAAAACACTCTCAGACATAAATCACAGCAGGATCCTCTATGATCCACCTCCCAGAATGCTGGAAATAAAAGCAAAAATAAACAAATGGGATCTAATTAAAATTAAAAGCTTCTGCACAACAAAGGAAAATATAAGCAAGGTGAAAAGACAGCCTTCTGAATGGGAGAAAATAATAGCAAATGAAGCAACTGACAAACAACTCATCTCAAAAATATACAAGCAACTTATGCAGCTCAACTCCAGAAAATAAACGACCCAATCAAAAATGGGCCAAAGAACTAAATAGACATTTCTCCAAAGAAGACATACGGATGGCTAACAAACACATGAAAAGATGCTCAACATCACTCATTATTAGAGAAATGCAAATCAAAACCACAATGAGGTACCACTTCACACCAGTCAGAATGGCTGCGATCCAAAAATCTGCAAGCAATAAATGCTGGCGAGGGTGTGGAGAAAAGGAACCTCCTACACTGTTGGTGGGAATGCAAACTAGTACAGCCACTATGGAGAACAGTGTGGAGATTCCTTAAAAATTGCAAATAGAACTACCTTATGACCCAGCAATCCCACTTCTGGGCATACACACCGAGGAAACCAGAATTGAAAGAGACACATGTACCCCAATGTTCATCGCAGCACTGTTTATAATAGCCAGGACATGGAAACAACCTAGATGTCCATCAGCAGATGAATGGATAAGAAAGCTTTGGTACATATACACAATGGAGTATTACTCAGCCATTAAAAGAATTCATTTGAATCAGTTCTGTTGAGATGGATGAAACTGGAGCCGATTATACAGAGTGAAGTAAGCCAGAAAGAAAAACACCAATACAGTATACTAACACATATATATAGAATTTAGGAAGATGGCAATGACGACCCTGTATGCAAGACAGGAAAGAGACACAGATGTGTATAACGGACTTTTGGACTCAGAGGGAGAGGGAGAGGGTGGGATGATTTGGGAGAATGCCATTCTAACATGTATACTATCATGTGAATTGAATCGCCAGTCTATGTCTGACGCAGGATGCAGCATGCTTGGGGCTGGTGCATGGGGATGACCCAGAAAGATGTTATGGGGAGGGAGGTGGGAGGGGGTTCATGTTTGGGAATGCATGTAAGAATTAAAGATTTTAAAATTAAAAAAAAAATAACTTATGCAGCCTATTCATTAAGAATATTAAAAGTTCACAGAATTATTTTTAATAATGCTGGATGTCGCATAAAAATTATTTCTGTTTTCTTCTTTTATAGTATTTTTTCTCTTCTTTTTAGTAACTCTTATTTCACCTTGATTAAGGAAACTGGTTAAATGTACTATTTCAAAGAAGGTAGAGTCAGACAGACTCTAATGCAGACAGACTCTAATGCAGACAGACTAATTCTCTTTTGTACAAGAGATTAAGAAAGTTGCTGTATCAATCTAATCTGTCTGGATTTGAGTTTGAATGGTAGAAATATAACTTCTCTCACAGGGTTTATGAGATTATTCAGCTTTGCAGGAAGGTTTCTACTGATGCAGAGCACAGCACTGGAGTAAGGATTTACAGTCTTTGTATAAACTTTGTGCCTGGTATTATCTGCCTCGTTTATTCCCACAAGCCTAAAATTTAAGTACACAGGGATATCCTGAAAATATCTTGAGTATTTAGGTTTTACTCATAACACTCTCCTTCTTAAATGCAAACTCACTCTAAGATAGGACTGTTCTTGGTAATTTACCTTAAATTTGAAAATATTGAGCATGGCTCTAGAAGCAGCTTTTTAAACTTCAGACATGGGTACATGCTTGTGAAAATGGTCTGAAAGTCCCTATTCAATGGTTGTTCATTTAAGTCTGGGAATTTTCTCAAGTCAATGATAATGTCTGGGTTTTTCTTAGGACCTTTTTAAACAAGCAGGTGCAATGTGAAAAAAATCAATTTTTCTGTTTTTATCTGTGTGTACCAAAACAACTTGTTTAAGCATGTCTCTTTTCCAGGTTATGGACTAGCAGTTTTGAAGTTATGAAGAGGTATTTCATGGTTTTCTAGCTGAATGATTTCCTTAGTGTAATGCTGCTGATAAATAACCCATGTTATATAGCAAGCCAGTTATTTTCAGAAAGTATCTCTTAAAATTTTGGAAGGACACATATTTATCAGCAACATAAAAATTATTTATTTTTTAAGGGTCTCCCCTACTGCCATTCATTTGGATCAGTGATCAGATGTATTTTTCTCTAACTTCTGAATTCCCCATCCATATTTTGTGATGGTGAGATATCTCTATTTGGTCTTCACTCTATCTTCTTTTTCTTTCACTGTTAGTAAGACAAGCCATCAGCATCAGGATTTCTTTCATTGTCTCTTTCCGGCTTAAAATATCTCCCCAAGATTAGACCTTTTCCCGAGTAGCATTTCAAACTTCTATCTGCTAGAAGTATTAGTAAAACTCAAGGGAATTTGTAGTTGACATTTTCTCTTAATTCTTTGGAAACAAAACAGTGTAACAGCCAACTTTTCTAAGAGATAAGCCTATTCTTAGCACTGTGTAGAGATGGCAAATGAGGCCAACTAACTCTCTAATGGGTCACCTGGTCTCTGTAAGCGATGTTGACCATGATGATTATGAAAGTGAGAAGAAAGTGTTAGTCGTTCAGTCATGTTTGACTCTCTGTGACCCCATGAACTATAGTCTGCCAGTCTCCTCTGTCCATGGAATTCTCCAGGCAAGAATACTAGAGTCCACATACCATGAACCTACTTAAAAGTGTACAGTTCCAGTGCCTTGAGTCTAGCCACAGAGCTGTGCAACCATGAGCATAATCAATTCTAGAAAAATCTTATTACTCCTAAAAGAAACCCTCTACCCGTTAGTGTATGTGTATGTGTGTGCGTATGTGTGCTCAGTAGCATCTGACTCCTTACAACTCCATGGACAGACTGTGGTCAGCCTGGCTCCTTCCTATGGGAAATCCTATGGGATTTCCCAGGCAAGAATCCTGGAGTGGGTAGCCATTTCCTTCTCCAGGGGATCTTCCCAACCCAGGGATCACACCTGGGTCTCCTGCAGTGCAGGCGGATCTTTACAGCTGAGCCAGCAGGGAAGTGCCTGATGATTAGAGTGGTAGCCTTTATGAAGGGTCATTCAATTTGAAGGCATTAGGTGCCTTGCATACCTTATTGAACTTTCTTCTCTAACCACCTGATATACAGTGTCTCCTCCCATCTGTTGCCATTTCCTATCTTCTGTCCCTGCCTCATTTTTCTCTGTTGCACTTACCACCATTTTGCATTTGAAAAAGATAGTAATAACTTGTTAATTTTTTGAATTTAGTGATATATTTGTTGTTTATGTATTAAATATGGAAGTAAAGCTAATAATTTATTGTTTACTATAGATTACATTTTAAGTAAAGCACTATCTGTCTCTTAAACTTTTCAACATCAAATTTTCTTGCCATGAAATTGACACTGCAAAGTATCAGTTTGGTAGGGTTACCTATTCTTTGGGCTTTCCTGGTGGCTCAGACTGTAAAGAATCTGCCTGCAGTGTGGGAGACCTGGGTTCAATTCCTGGGTCAGGAAGATCCCCTGGAGGAGAAAATGACAACCCACTCCAGTATTCTTGCCTGAAGAATCCCCATTAAGGGAGGAGCCCGGCAGGCTACAGTCCATGGAGTCGCAAAGAGGCAGACACGACTGAGCGCAGCTCAGCACACCTACTGTTTAGAACTCTGTTCACTGAAGAAAGCTGTCAATGATACTTCCAGCCACAATGATGATGATGATTATAATAAATACTAGTTATAGTATAGATGTAAAAGATCTGAAATAAGTGATTTTAGAATTAAATGACCTTTATCTCTCTGATCTCAAACAGGCTAACACTTGAATCTGAGTTTCATATATGAGAGCTCATAATAATAATATTATTATTTATGTGCCACAGAGTAGTTGTTAAACCATATAAAATAACATCATTGGAAATACATGACATACTATATGTAGAACATTATGAAGAGTTTAGAGTTGTACTTTCAGATGTTTACTAAAGGTGAAAGCAGGTCTCAAGTCACAAACCAGCCATACCTTAGTCACTGCTGAGGGAAGCACCAGGTGGCAGTCTTGGCAACCCAGAACAAATGTCTGAAGGAGCTGCCACTTTCAAGCTCCTAATGATGATTACCATGTGAGAATGTGACCCGTGAAGCCACATCTTCCAGTTCTTTGAGTAAAGTCAGAAGCCCACATTTTATATGAAATATTCCCATTTTTAAATGCCTGCAATTACTTTATATTTTTGAAGTTATTGTGCAGACTAAGCGAACAAAAATTTGGGATTGATGATAATCTCTGGGCCACCAGGGCTATCTGTGGACTTTGAGATGGGCCTTAGGTTGAAAGAGTTTCAGATTCTATAAAACCTCCAAAATTAAGTAGTAAATTAGATACTGAGTCAGATATGATAAAAAGACATCACAGTATAAACACAACATTGTAATTCAACTTTCTTTGCAATAGCGGTCATGATTTTATAGACCTAAACTTGTAGTGTGATACTGTCACTCAGCAGAATTATGTTAGCATCTCTTTCATTTTAAGTAGCCAATGAGTCAGTAAAATAAGTACCTCTTAAGATCAAGTTCAATAAATCAAAATTCACATTCACTGAAGAAATGGACAGAGTCAGAATTCAGTAGCCTTTTTTATTTTAATTGCATCTAGGTTTTAAGTAATTTCTTTAAAAATATATAAATGTAGTTATTGACTTTTGGAGGAATTATACAGAATGGGTAGAGGCTTGCTGGGTTCAAATACTATTTCCACCACTTAGCATGTAACCAAAACCAGGTTAGTTAACAATCCTAAGTTTAATTTTTTTTTATCTGTAAAATAAGATTCTAATTGTATCTCCTTTGTGTGACTGTAAAGATTTAGTGACAGACTAAATGCTAATGGAATTTTGCTAAGAGAATGCACTGGTCATAGCAAATACCCTCTTCCAACAACGCCAGAGATGAATCAACACATGGGCATCAACAGATGGTTAGTACCAAAATCAGATTGATTATATTCTTTGCAACTGAAGATGGAGAAACTTTATATAAAAGGCAAAAATAAGAGTGGGAGCTAACTGTGGCTTAGATCATGAACTCCTTATTGCAAAATTCAGACTTAAATTGAAGAAAGTAGGGAAAACCACTAGGCTATTCAGGTATGACCTAAATCAAATCCCTTATGATTATACTGTGGAAGTGGCAAATAGATTCAAGAAATTAGATCTGATAGAGTGCCTGAGGAACTATGGACAGAGGTTCATAATATTGTATAGGAGGCAGTGATTAAGACCATCTTCAAGAAAAAGAAATGCAAAAAGGCAAAGTGGTTGTCTGAGGAAGCCTTAACAAATAGCTGAGAAAAAAGAGAAGTGAAAGACAAAGGAGAAAAGGAAAGACATACCCATCTGAATGCAGAGTTCCAAAGAATAGCAAAGAGATAAGAAAGCCTTCCTAAGTGATCAATGCAAAGAAATAGAGGAAAACAATAGAATGGGAAAGACTAGAGATCTCTTCAAGAAAATTAGTGATACCAAGGTAATATTTCTTGCAAAAAGTGAAAGTGAAAGTCACTCAGTCCTGTCCACTCTTTGTGACCCCATCAGCTGTACAGTCTATGGAATTCTTCAGGCCAGAATATCCACTGGAGTGGATAGCCTTTCCCTGCTCCAGGGGATCTTCCCAACCCAGGGATTGAACCCAGACCTCCTGGATTACAGGCGGATTCTTTACCAACTGAGCCACAAGGGAAGCCCATTTCATGCAAAGATGGGCACAATAAAGGACAGAAATGGTATGGACCTAGCAGAAGATATTAAGAAGAGGTGGTAAGAATACACAGAAAAATTATACAAAAAAGATCTTATTGACCTGGATAACCATGGTGGTGATCACTCACCTAGAGCCAGACATCCTGGAGTGAAGTCAAGTGGGCCTTAGGAAGAATCACTATAAACAAAGCTAGTGGAGGTGATGTCATTCCACCTGAACTATTTCAAATCCTAAAAGATAATGCTTTTAAAGTGCTGCACTCAATATGCCAGCAAATTTGGAAAACTCAGCAGTGGCCACAGGGCTGGAAAAGGTCTGTTTTCATTCCAATCCCAAAGAAACACAATCCTAAAGAAAATTCAAGCTACCACACAATTGTACTCATTTCACAGGCTAGCAAAGTAATGCTCAAAGTCCTTCCAAGCTAGAATTCAACAGTATGCAAACCAAGAACTTCCAGATGTACAAACTGGATTTAGAAAAGGAAGAGGAACTAGAAATCAAATTGCCAACATCCATTGGATCATAGAAAAAGCAAGAGAGTTCAAGAAAAACATCTACTTCTGCTTCATTGACTATGTTAAAGCCTTTGACTGTGTGGATCACAACCAGCTGTGGAAAAGTCTTCAAGAGATGGAAATACCAGACTACCTTACCTGCCCCTTGAGAAACCTGTATGCAGGTCAAGAAGCAACAGTTAGAACCGGACATGGAACAATGGATTGGTTCCAAATTAGGAAAGGAGTATGTCAAGGCTATATATTGTCACCCTAATTATTTAACTTCTATGCGGAGTACATCATGAGAAACATTGAGCTGATGAAGCACTAGCTGGAGTCAGGATTGCCAGGAGAAATATCAGTAACCTTAGGGATGCAGATGACACCACCTTTATGGCAGAGAGCAAAAGGGAACTAAAAGCCTCCTGATGAAGTTGAAAGAGGAGATTGAAAATGCTGGCTTAAAACTCAGTATTCAAAAAGCTAAGATTATGGCATCTGGTCCCATCGCTTCATGGCAGATAGATTGGGAAACAATGGAAACAGTGACAGACTTTATTTTCTTGGGCTCCAAAATCACTGCATATGGTGACTGCAGCCATGAAATTAAAAAGACACTTGCTCCTTGGAAGAAAAGCTATGACAAACCTAGACAGCATATTAAAAAGAAGAGACATTACTTTGCCGACAAAGGTCTATATAGTGACCTATCATTTGCCAGTAGTCATGTATGGATATGAGTGTTGGACCATAAAGAAGGCTGTGCACTGAAGAATTGATGCTTTTCAACTGTGGTGTTGGAGAAGACTCTTGAGAGCCCTTTAGACTGCAAGGAGATCAAACCAGTCCATCCTAAAGGAAATCAGTCCTGAATATTCATTGGAAGGACTGATGATAAAGCTGAAACTCCAATACTTTGGCCACCTAATGTGAGGAGCCGAGTCATTAGAAAAGACCCTGATGCTGGGAAAGATAGAAGGCAGGAGGAGAAGGGTTTGACAGAGGATGAGATGGTTGGATGGTCTCACTGACTCCAAGATACGGTAAAGTGCAGGGGTCCAGCCCCAGTGGATCTAGGGTAATTCGAAGGGGAGATGGAATCGGCATCCTAGGAAAAAACTTATTTAATTACAGATATAAAGAGAGATTAGAAAAGAATAGTGTAGTAGGAAAATTAGTGGAGAAAAAGAGGCTGAATAACTTGGTTTACGTGGAATACCAATAAAACTCCAAGACAAGGAATTTGCACCACCTATGTAAGCCACAGGCATCTTTCCATTCTCCTGAAGGAGAGGAGGCACTGAGCCCTCCCTGGTCCGATCTTAGAAGCTCAGGCAAAATTAGCAGGCTTGGTGAGTACCCACGTTCCAGATGGGAATTCAGCCAGAAGGGAAAAAAACGACACAGGGGAATCAGTCTTTCCAGAAACTGATCCTATTTCTTTATTTTTCAGGTTTGCTTATATACTTTTTGTTATACATAGGGATGAATACAGAGTCACGCAGGGGTCAGCAGACTGGACCCTTGTCAAAATCAGGTGCTTCATATAAATGTATACAAAGGTCTTAGGGGTTTTACATCATCTTCTGGCCATGAGGCCTGCTGACATTTTATGGCCCTTTCTGATAACGGTCAGTCAACCAGAAAACTTATTTTTTCCAGGGGTGATTTTTTCTTAAACCAGGCACCACCCTCCAAATAAAGTTGCATTCCTATAGGGTGAGGGTGTAGTAGGTTACAATCAAGAAAGGAATTTACTTAGCCTAAGGTTTAACATGATTAATCTTAAAGGTTAATACTTATTTTTCCTATATGCTAGTTATTTTCATTATAAGGGCAGGGAATAATGGAGATTTAGCAGCAAATATTGGCTCAACAAATGAAAAACCCTTCACCAATATAATTTCTAATCAACCCACTAATACTATACTAATAATTTTGTAACTTCTCAAAACAGTCTGTATGTAGAAAGTTTAAAGCATCTCCTGCCTCTCATGTTTGGGAGGCTGTAAACAATCACATGTGGCCGGACAAACCTGCTCAGGCAGGCTAGAGAACCTTCAGAGGAGTTTGTAAGTTGAAATACTCTTGTCACGCCCAGGAATTTTTATTAACTGAAGCTGCAAGTTAACTCCTTCTCCAAGAGAAATGGTGATGGGGGAGAGCCCCCGTAAAGTCAGAGGTGTAGGTGAGAACATGAGTAAAGTAGGCAGACTCTGGTTTTGGGGGTAGATGCTCGGGAACAGGGGGTTTCCTGAGGCTCGATCCCACCTTTGTGTATGCCAAAGCCGCCTTCCTCATGACCTTTGCCATGGGCAGAGTTCCTCACGCTGGCTCCCGGCAGTAAAGGATAGGGAAGCCTGGTGTGCTGCAGTCCATTGGGTTGCAACGCATCAGATATGACTGAGCAACTGAACAGCAACAAGCAATTCACTTTTCCCTGTGTCTGGTTTGTAGTTGTGATAATCGCTTCTGTCACCATCATTGTCACAGCATTGTTAGAGTCTTCTTGTGGGCAGATTAACTAGCCAACCTATTCCTCTGAAGCATATTTAGAGGCTTGAAGGCAAGTAATTGCAATATTTTTTGTGAGCCCAATGTGTGTCGTTATTGCTGTAAATCTTTGTTGTGGTCTCATTATTCTTTAAAAACACATGAAAATGTTTTCTTGGTAGAAACTCCAAATTAGGAACATTTGTGGAAATGACCAGTGGTGATCAACATCTAACAGTATTGAGAAATCATGGCCAAGAACATTGGTAGCGGTAGAAAGCCCATCAAAGTCAGAAATGAGCAGTATGAGCACAGCTCTGCAAGGGCACTCAGGTGCAGCAGCAAACAGTTCCACTCTCTGTAATTGTCCCTATGGGCATCATTAGACTGCAGTGGAGTATAATAATTGATCATAATGAATGTGAGTCATTTAAAAAAAAAAACAATTTTAAGTCATATTGAAAAGTGTTTTTTTAGGCACCAGGAAAAAGTAAAACATTATTTCAAAGTGTTTTTGTTAAAATGTTAAATTTTTAAATGTTGGAGATTAAATTAAAGTTTTCTGTGAACTCTTTATTTTAAGGAGAGTTTCTGTGAAGATTTTTTTTTTAATGTGGACGACTTTGTATCCCCCGATGCAGAATAAGCAGAGTCCCTCTACTTATTATTTTTAAGAGTTTGAGGTGCTGAAGGCATTTTATTCAACAGTTATTGGATTGACTACCCTGACTCTTTTGCATTTTAAATCTGGGATCATTACATCTGTTTCTTAGAATATTTTATGGTGCTTTGTTGTGATAGGAAGACAGCATTTTAGTCTCAGGATGTTAATTCTAAATCAGCTTTCCCCAATAATGAATGATTCAGGTGACACTTTCTCAGGTTAATGGCTAAGCTGTTTGCTGTAAGACTACCTAGATAAGCTCAGGCAGGAGAGGGCCTACTTAGTTCTCTGCATCTCTGCATCTCCTTCTCTGCATCTCTTCTTTCTATTCTACGTAACCATTGATGTTGTGACAATGACTATAGGTAAGGCTATCAGACCTTAGAGTTTGTTGTCTGGAGCCCAGTCTGGACTAGCATCTCCCCTGACATTTTCCTTCTGACAAAATTTTATTAATAAGTGTTGCCTTAAATAAGTGTTGCCTTAATCTGGCATGGGCTTTGCTTGACATGAAGTTTTTTCTCCTGGTTTCTGCCATGGGCTCATTGACTAGCTTGTGTGGCTTTATCTGAAAGATTATCAGAAATAGCCCATCTCTCTTTTTCTAGCCCTCTCCAAAATTGAAGTATCTAAGATTTCCTGGAAAAGAAGATAATTTGGGGAGCTTAGTGATAAAACAAAAGAATAAGCACGTTCAGGTCCTAGAGGTGGCGAGAGAGGCCTCAGTGCTGCTCTCCTTGCTGACTGCTTGGTCCTGGAGACTGCTGTGCTGCCAGGCTGCTGGCCAGTGGGGTCAGTAGGGAAAAAATGGGGAATTATATGTGAAGGATGCACAAAATAAGTGTGCAACATAGAAACCCAATAGTCCTTCTGAGAAGCATATAGAAGAGCATTGTCCAAAAGAAATATAATGCCAACCACATACATAATTTCAAATATTCTAGTACCCACATCCACCTCTAAAATGATGATTAAAGAGCCTACCTCATGGAACTGCTGAGAAATTTGAGGTATTAAAAATATGTAAAGTTCTTAGAACAGTTCCTGGCACATAATAAGAATTAATTATTATTATCTTATGGCTTTTTTCATGGCTTGTTCCACATCAGCTTCTATGTTGATCTCAAATTTGTGTATCATATAAACCTGAAGATGTATCCATCTAACCATTGCAGTTTCTCTTTGTACGAGTTTTTGGATTGGGTTATTTAGTGTACTTTTTAGCTCAGCTGGTAAAGAATTCACCTGCAATGCAGAAGACCCTGGTTCAATTCATGGGTCGGGAAGATCTGCTGGAGAAGGGACAGGCTACCCACTTCAGCATTCTTGGGTTTCTCTGGTGGCTCAGCTGGTAAAGAATCTGCCTGCAAGGTGGGAGACCTGGGTTTGATCCCTGGGTTAGGAAGATCCCCTGAAGAAGGGAATGGCTACCCACTCCAGTGTTCTAGCCTGAAAATTCCTCGGACTATCAAATGAGCAACTTTCACTTTCACTTTCTCTTTTCACTTTCATACCACGCAAGAATATGAGCTTCAGCAAAGCAAAGATACCCTTGTCTTGGTTCTCCTTTATCCCTCAAGACTAGAAGAGTGCTTGACTTACTTAGACACAAATTTGTTGAATGAATAAGGAAGTGAATTAATACATTTATGTTTTACTAAGGGTCTCAAATTAGAGGATAGGTCTTGTGTACCTTGTAACCCCATTGCTTGCTTAGCACAGTAGTTCAGAGCCTGACAGAGAGTAGACTATCAAATAATTGTTCAACTGACTAAAAATGAAACCAATTATCTCTATGAAGTAATACTTTTTGAATATTTTATGTCCTTTTATTCCCAGATACAGGAAATGTTATTTCCCTTTGTTCTTGAAGTAACACTGGCGTTCAGGTTTGTCACAACAGATTAATCCATGAGACTACTTTGGGAAATGATCCACCGGGGAGGAAGGTTCAGGAGGATAACAATGTGTATCACATGAAGAATGTGGTGCTCCAGTAAATTTGGAAAACCCCGAGTTAAATCAAGCTCAACACATTTCTTTTTAGTTGAAATTCTTGGAATCTTTAATTAGCTAATGTGCATTTTGAATCAAGTAAGTGCTACACAAGAATACTTCATTTCTCAAATTTCTTTGACCTTGAAGCACTTCAGTGCACTTACAAGAGACTTAAAAAAAAAAAAAACCCAAAACCTTAGCATGTCTTATGAGATTTTTGAAGGACCTGGCTCTAGTCTCATCCTCACTTACTCTTCCTCTTGTTCATTAATCTCTCACCAGTCTGGTGCTTTTCTTGCTTTGGGGCCTCTGTGTACACTTTTTCCTCCATCTGGAGTATTCTCTTTGTTTGGCCAGCTCCTATTTATTTTTCAGTTCACAGTGTAAAAGCCCCTTCTTAACTTCAGCAGTCTAAAATCAGTCCCCTTAAATGTCCCCTTGCTCAAGGCTTTCTCTCTTCATTCTTCACTTACTTATCATAATCTGTAGGTAAGATTTCCACATAAATGTGCATTTTATATTTTAAAACAGTGATGACTTACCTATTTTTCCTTTGATTTCATCTTTAGAAGATATTTTGTTGAGTGTGCATTTGCAAATTCTATATTATAATCATTGTTATGATGATTTTACATTTTTGTAATGAATCCTATTTGCTGTTTGTGTTCTTAATAGAAAATAAAAATATTTACTAATCCCTTAGAATTTAAGACCCTTTATACTCAAATTATACTCTAATTTGAGACCCTTAGAAAAGCATAAATGTGTTCATTCATTTGCTTATCCATTCAACAAATTTGTGTCTAAGTAAGTCAAGCACTTTCTAGTCCTGAGGGATAAAGGAGATAAAAGTATAGTGACAGCAACTCATGGTAGTTAGGGGATGGAACTAGGAGAGCTTTTTCTTTGGCATCCAAGGCATGACTCCTTCAGAGAAGGCAATGGCACCCCAGCCCAATACTCTTGCCTGGAAAATCCCATGGACGGAGGAGCCTGGTAGGCTGCAGTCCATGGGATTGCTAGGAGTCCGACACTACTGAGCAACTTCACTTTCACTTTTCACTTTCATACACTGGAGAAGAAAATGGCAACCCACTCCAGTGTTCTTATCTGGAGAATCCCAGAGACGGGGGAGCCTGGTGGGCTGCCGTCTCTGGGGTCGCACAGAGTCGGACACGACTGAAGCGACTTAGCAGAAGCAGCATGTCTCCTTCCAAGCTATGGGTTTATCTTTGTTGAGTAGGGCGTATTATCATTTTAATTGTTTATTTAAATATTTCATTTTCATCTATCACTCTCAAAACCCCCATCAACATGTATTAATAGTACATTTATATAGTGTATATTTTAGAGAAATGAAACTTTTTTTTTTACTATTATTTTCTCAAACAGTAAGCAATAATACAACCTCCTTCAGGATTCACACTGACTTAAACAAAATATTAGTATCATTCTTCCGTTATCAGTGTATCAAAGATTTAACTGGCTGCCTTTATTCTTTTCCAACTACTTCTCTTTGTCCTCTCTCTTTCTATCTGTCTCTTTATCTGTCTGTCTCTCTCATAGGTCTCAGCTATACATTTGGCAGTTTACACTCTGTTATATTTAAGAGAGGATAGCCATGGATTTAATTTTTTTTTAAATTCTTGCTAATCACTTTCTGCAAAGAGCTAAGAGAAAATTATCTCTTATGTTCTTTTTAAAAGTCTTATTATATAGACTCCACTTGCCACAGCCAGACCAGGTATAAAATATTAACACATAGGCAATACAAAAGTTAACCTCACTCAGAACCAAATACTCTATTGTCTAAGTTAGATAGTCATCTGTGAATAGGTGAAGACCTAAGAATGTTTCTCATTGAGGCAGGAGCTAAACATTTGTTTGTTTGTTTGCAATCTTTTTTTCCCCTCCCCTCCCCTTCTCTTTTCTCCACTCATCTTTTTTTTTTTTTTTCCCCCAATACCAGGGGGATTAAAGTTCTGAGGCTGGGGAAGATCTGGGTCTGTGTCTGCTAGGGGCAGAGCTTTGGTTTTCTCTCCTTTTTTCCTTCCCAGTGATTGGCTTATTTCCCTGCTGTGCTGATTATTTCTGTATTTAGAAAAAAACTGGTTGTAGCTAGAAGTTTGCCTTAAGAAATGTAAACCTTTGCAGTCATTTGAGCATAAAGCTAGGAAATTCAGAGAAACTGGGAATAAGCCACAGGGAGGCTTGGTCCTTTTATCTACTCTTCTTGAAGGATTTATTAACATCCTACAGAAAGTAGAAATCTGATTCTTGTGTTGTATGTGTTTATAAATTATATTGGTCTGTAGATGTTAACTAGTTTATATCAGTATGCACTAGATTTTTGTCTTGGGTTTTCTTATTATGTACATGTTTGTATACATGCACAAATGTGTGTACAGACATCTAAAATCCAAAATTTTAAACAAGTTAGTTATAGACTATTGAATGTCTTGATTTCTTGCTCTTAACTGCAGTTCATAATCACAGCACAACTAAAATTGACTAATATAGTATATAAAATAAACACTAAATGTCCACGCTTTTAAAAATGAATGTGAGGAGTAGGGGGCCGTGTACACACATGTTGATGATAAAGTAATCTGCTTAGAATCATGTATTAAAAATTAGTCTGGCACACATAGGTGCTGAATTAGCTAAATTAATTAACTTGACAATATTTTTTGAGTACTTATTATATACACAATGTTCCTCAACCCTGGAAAGGAAGCAGTAAAAAAAAGAAAGCAGAAAAGACCCCAATTCTCTGAGCCCTCTCTATAGGGAAGGAAAACAATACAAAATAAAATTCCCAAATAGTAGCAAGTACCATGAGGAAGAATAAAGTCAGCTAGAAGTGTTCAATGTTATGTTGACTGTAGTTGTTTTTTTAATGTGGTCAAGATAACCATTTCTGAAGAGGTAGTATTTACGCAGAGACTTGAATGAAGTAAAGTACAATAGGAAACCCTGGGGGATGAGTGAACAGAGAGGAGAATGTGTTGTGAAGTCCATGTGGGGGAATGGGCTTAGTGTGCTCAAAGGTAGGCAAGAGATGTAGAATGGTAAGCAAGGGATATTTTTAGGAAAACCCTGAGATTTTGGTGGTTGTTAGATCAGGTAAAGCCTTGTAGGTTCCTTGAAGGAGTTTGGATTTGCTTTGGTTTTATTAAGTTTATTCTCTACTGATGGTAAAAACTCCACCTGCTATATGGGAGCCCTGGGTTTGATCCCTATGTTGGGAAGATTTCCTGGAGAAGGGAATGGCTACCCATTCCAGTATTCTTACCTGGAGAATTCCATGGACAGGGGAGCCTGGCAGGTCCTAGTCCATGGGGTCGCAAAGAGGTGGGCATAACTGAGCGACTTTCACTATTCACTATTTGACATATAAATTAAGATGTTGAGTAGCCAGTCAAATATCTGAACCTGGAATTCAGTGGAGGCATTAGGGCTAGCAAATTAAAATCAGAAGTCATCTGTTTATAGAAGATATTTCAAGCTATGAGGTTGAATCAGTTTACCTGAAAAGTGATGATGAGGAGATGCTGAGCCCTGAGTTACTCTCACGTGATGAGGTCAAGAAGAAGGAGCTGTAGGTGAAAAAGGAGGACAGGCTGGGAGGGCTCAACCACGCCAGCTGCAGCTTCTGGGTTTAAGTTAAATGAGGATTGTGAATTAAACATTGGTTAGGACCAGTGGTCATTTGTTTGGACTAAAAAAGGGTTTTATGGGAATGGTTGGGCTGAAATTCTATCAAAAATGAATGTGAAGTGAGAAAGAAAAGGCAGCAAGTGCAGATAATTTTTATGAGGGGATACTCTCTAAAGGGGAATAGAAAAGTATTTTGGTAGCTGAAATAGAGAACTGTAAGTCAAAAAAGTTTCTTTTAAGGTAGGAGATATTTCAGCTGATATGGTTGTACCAGTAGAGAATGGAAAATTGCTGAGTCAGTATGGATAACTGTAGGTACAAATCTTTGATATGAGAAGAGAAAGGATTTGGAGTATGAATAGAGGATTGGTCTCGGAAAAGTGTAGGGATAGTTAATCTGATATAATAAGGAGATAGAGTATATGAGTTTTAAGCAGAGAGAGTGGTAGATTTGATTAGGTGTTGATAATGTTCTATAATTGCTTCTGTTTTTTCATTTATTTTTAAAGTCAAGGCAGTCAGCTAAGGACTTATGTGGTGGTTCAGATGGTTAAAGAATCTGCCTGCAATTCAGGAGACCCGGGTTCGATCCCTGGGTCAGGAAGATCCCTTGAAGAAGGAAATGGCTACCCATTCCAGTATTCTTCCCTGGAAAATCCCATGGACAGAGGAGCCTGATGGGCTACAGTCCATGGGGTCACAAAGAGTCAGACATGACTGAGTGACTAACACTTAACAGTCAGCTGAAGATGAAAAGTTGAGAGACAGGTGTTGGAAATTCCAGCTGAAAGGAGATATAGAAATGTTATCTGAGAGAGTGAAAGAGTTGTTTCATCATTATGGAAATAATATGGGATTTTTGAGTGATTTTGAGGACCCACCTGCCAGTGAACCAAGAAGAAAATTGGCTTTGAATAAGGCTGGAATTCTGCTAGGACTACAAGTCTTCCTTTGAATTCCACTGGAAGCTGTTTTAAAGGCTGGAGAGGGACAATTGGTAAATGCTTGAAAGATAATTTTTTTCCCTCCATTTTCCTTGAATTTTCATATAGTTAACATTTCCAAAAAGTTGAGAACAAAAAAAGAATAAGTTTAAAGAATTACAGTTTTCCCGAGCAAATCTGTTAAATAATAAGTCACAGCAGGAGGTATAATTAATTACAAGCCAAGTAAGCTTGAGAGATAATTGATTCAAATATACTCAACTCATCACCAAATATATTCTTCATCATATTGCTGGAGTAATAAACTTTCTCAAATGCAGATGTTGTGTGTGACTGACAAGTGTAAATCATTCTGTGATAAACTACAGCCTATGACAGTTGTTTTCTAAACAGATGAATGCTAATGTAATACTCTGGTGAAAATGGAGATCGAGCATCTATTGTAGAGTTTCTGACGCTTGAAACTGCCTCCCCCTTATAGATTATGTCATAGATTGATACTTTCTTGATCATATGAGATAGACGTATCAGAACCAAAAACATAAAACAGGATTTCACAAGTCAGTTATGCCATCTCAAATATGGTCCCAAATATTTCTTTGATATTGTCTTTACCGTTTGTAATCCACTGACTGAAGGTGGGTTTCCTTGATGTA
Source organism: Ovis aries (assembly GCF_016772045.2). Taxonomy (NCBI): domain Eukaryota; kingdom Metazoa; phylum Chordata; class Mammalia; order Artiodactyla; family Bovidae; genus Ovis; species Ovis aries. Next base: position 150,166,774 of record NC_056054.1, on the reverse strand, counting down.
TGAATGATCTTGAGCACAACAAAAAACTGCCATTGTGCACTAGGCGATTAGAATGGCAATTAGCAGTAGGCAGCACAAAGGTACTGTTCAGTTTGCAGCTATCTAAGAAAAAGTCTGGTGGTTGTAAAAGTGTGTGCATCTGCGCTTGCTTTGGGGATGATGGGTAAAGTAGTCAGAGGAGAAGCCTAACTCCTTGTATGCTATTGTCCCCAGGACAGAAACTATGGGTGCATGGATACATTCAATTACAATTTTTTTGATATTCAAAAGGATCTAATGCTAAATTTTCAACAAACATGCATATTTAGATAGATGATGTTATTTTTAAAAGTGTAATTGAAACAGGGGTGTGACTGCACTTCTTTATTGTATACCCTTAGCCTCTGAGATCAGTAGGCGATAGTCACAGCAGGTTATTTATTTCTGTGTCTTGAGGCACCAAGCTAGTGTTTTCCCAGCTGCCGCTAGCAGCCCCATGATTCCTGTCCACTTGGCACTAAGGCATCTTTACTGAAGCCCTATGGGTATAAGAATCACATTTTTAAAGTATTAGGTCTTAAGGATAAATTTCAAGTCCTTGGCAAATTCAGAAATTAAGTGTCTGATCACTTTGTGCATGCATGCTCAGTAGCTACGTCACGTCTGACTCTTTCCAACCCTGTGGACTGTAGCCTGCCAGGCTCCTCCATCCATGGGATTTAAGAATACTGGAGTGTGTTGCCATTTCCTTCTCCAGGGGATCTTCCCTACCCAGGGATCTAACTGGTGTCTTCTGTATTAACAGTCAGATTCTTTACCACTGAATCACCAGGAAGTCCTTATCTGATCACTTTCTACCTCTTTAAATTCAACAGTGCAATTTCTCTCAGGTACTAAGACTCTGTGTCTTTATCCATGCCATCCCTTCTCCTTTGGAATGCCTTCCTTGCTCTACTTTGCTTTATACTCTATCTTGTATTTCATGACCAAATATCTATTTCCTCTTGTTGGAAATCTTTATAAAATCTCTATAGTCTCTATCCTCACCCCTGTCCCTTTAAATGTCCTCTTGCCTGCCTCATTCCAATAGACTTAATCTGGACTTTACCTTCTTACTTAAATACTGCATTTACATAGATCTAATAATGTATGTGTGTGTGTGTATAACATTGAAAATATCCCCATATTATTCTTTCCTACTAGACAACATGTCACATCAGTGATCTGCCTTTTGACTGTACTCCAACAGCATATGTTTGCCTTCCAATTAATGCTTATCATCTATTAGAATTGTACCTAAAATAAAAGTGTGTGTATGTATATATGTATATGTATGTATATATATATATATATATCTCCTGAGAGACTATTCTGTACATTTCATGAGATATTTTCATGCAGGATGTTCTGCTTTTGGCTTTTGCTATTAAAAATTATTTCTGTTTCAGAAATAGTTTTATTTTCTCACACTACCGTATAGTAAAGCCTTTTTAATTCATATGCTTTATATAATTCAGGGGCTTCCCTGTGGCTCAGATTGTAAAGAATCTGCCTGCAATGCAGGAGATGCAGGTTCATTTCCAGGATCAGGAAGATCCCCTGGAGAAGGGAATGACAATCCACTCCAGTATTCTTACCTGGAGAATCCCATGGACAGAGGAGGCTGGTGGGCAACAGCCCCCAGGGTGGCAAAGAGTCAGACACAACTGAGTGACTAACACTTTCATTTCATTCAGCTTTAATTTTATTTGTGCCCTAAGTAATTTGTTAAAACAATATTTTTAATAAAAAATCATTATCTATTTTCTTTTATACTCTCTGACTTATAAAGTCAAGTTCTTCATAAGTATGGAGATACTTCATTTCATAAATTTGTAAATATTTTAATGGTGATGACATTTTAACACTATACCATTTTGCTTATGATGAAAAGATTTTACTCTAAGAGACCTACTGAAAAAAATGAAATCTTTGTTTTAAATATGAAATGATATTTTGTTTCCTCATATTAAAATGCAGTTTAAAATGTCAAAATAAACATGCAAAGCCCAAAATTAAATCTCTTGATCTTATTTTTGGGAAGTGATGACTGTTTCTATTTTAATTAACTCCCTAAAGAATTTTTAAATGTGAAAGTCTCTAACCTAGAGGATAATTTTCAAACAATTACATAAATAATTATTTACTTTATAATTTTTCTCCATTCCACATAAAGTCACAATTTTATCATATACTTATCTTACCCACCCCAATGAAATGTTTGTTGTGTTAAATAACCTGCAAGTTCCAATCTGCCATCCTATCCTCTGTCATATATCTATCATGGCATATAATTAACTGCTATGATTATTTTGATTTATAAAAAATTTTATATAAATATAAGAATATGGAAATATGTGCTTAAATACAGTAATACGCAATCTAATTATCAATTTTATTTAATTAGTATAATAACCTATAATTATAAATTTAATTATAAATATATACATCATATATTGCTTTTTTTTTTAATGCTGATTTCAACATGGACAGACATAGGAGAAGACCATAAAACCATCGTGTTTTTTGTAAATTTATGTGGAAACATAGATATATTCTCATTATTTTTATATAAATTGAAGGGTCATGTTTTTAAAAGTATCTCATATACAAGTTCAGAGATTTCTAAGAGAACATTAGTTAAGGTGTTTCTTTTGCAATGTGAATGTAAAAGGCTATTAGAAGAGCCACCTGTGATGTAATTTTCTATCTTGAGTATATCAGTGCCACACCTTGGCTAGTATATTGTACCCTAGCTTTTCAGATGTTACCATTTGGGGAAACTGGTGAAGTCTACACAGGATCTCTCCCTGTTATTTTATGTAGCTGCATGATAATCTCCAATTATCTCAAAATCAAAAGTTTAATTAAATCTTTTTAGAAACCTCTTTACATAAGAAACACATTAGCTCAAGGAAAGTACATGAAAATGTTAATAACTATTTATTATTACCTCTCCTGGGTATTTGAAAGTAGCCTTCATTTTAAAAAGTGGATTGACATAGGTAATAATTTTTCAAATAATTTTTTAAAGTAATTTTTGTTTAAATAGTCAGATCAGGACATCTGCTGCTTTTGCAGTCTTAAAACATCAGTGCCCACTAAAATCACCATGACTTGAACTAATCCTCAACTTTAGAGTTTGCTATCCCCCTCCATAGTTTAGACTGAGTATAGGGAACACACTCACACTAACCTCATATTTAAAAAATGATCTAATAATATTAGATGGAGTATATGCCTTAAAAGTTAGTTAGGACCCTTGTGTTCAGTAGGAAGTCACCTTTGTTTTATTCTAAAGTGTTTTTGAATTCAAGTAAATAATTTTAAGGATTTTTAAAGTGAGCATGAAACTAACACTATGAACATTGCTTGGTCCTAGACAATATGTAATCTCGGTAAAGTGAGCATCTTATGGACCATTTCTGCCTGATTGGTGCTACTACAACCTGTAATAAGTGGAGAATTTGGATTTACCAACTAGTATTTCTTTCTTCCCATCAGTGCTGGATTAGTACTGGTAAACATATTTTATTAAGATTTGTGATAATGTTTGTTTTTCACCAAACCTAATGCAGATCATTGTTCTTTTCTCAATACATTTTCTAAAAATTTCATCAGTAACATCCCGGTTTTCACAGTTTAAACTTGTCACCTTGTTTATACTTGAGTATTGCCTAACTCATCATCAAACAAGCATTTATAAACTATGTTTTAGTTACTTCTGCTACTCAGTTCAGTTCAGTTGCTCAGTCGTGTCCGGCTCTTTGCGACCCCATGAATCACAGCATGCCAGGCCTCCCTGTCCATCACCAACTCCCGGAGTTCACTCAGACTCACGTCCATCGAGTCAGTGATGCCATCCAGCCATCTCATCCTCTGTCGTCTCCTTTTCCTCCTGCCCCCAATCCCTCCCAGTATCATAGTCTTTTCCAATGAGTCAACTCTTCGCATGAAGTGGCCAAAGTACTTCTGCTACTAGATGATGTTATTTATTGTATATTGGTATTTATTTGACTCTGAGATGCTGTCTTTATCAATCTCTCCCATTGTAGACAATTCTTTACTGGAAAATTCATAGACTCAAGTCTTTCAAGAGACCTCAGTAACATAGTTTAATCTTCAATCTTTTCTTCAGCATCTCTGTTTCTGCTTTGCTCTTAGATGTCTTCAGTACTGTGAAACCTGTCTCATGAGGTAGCCCATTCCATATTTGAATAGGTTTCTCCATTAGGAAATTTGTTGTTATATTTGGTTAAAAATCTGTCTATCAATTTATAACCCATGGACACTCAAAAAATAGATACAATCACTTTTCTACATGGTGTGCCTTTGAGTATAATACCCTGGGGCTCTTTCTGTTTGCAGAATGTATATTTCCATTTTCTCCCCAATTGTTTTTCCTATTGCATTACGTGGTTTTGAATTCTTATTTATTAGCAAACTTGAATTTGTCTATATCCCTTTTAGATTTGGAATTCTAAATTTAATATACCAGATGAGTTCTGACTATATCATATTATATTTTAGTCATAAATTTCCTAGCTATTGCCTGCAATGTATCCATGCTGTTTTCTATTTATTTTATACCTGAAAAGTGCAATTGTTGTAAAATACCTTGAGCATATTAAGATTTGGTTCGGTTCTATCTCTCACCTTGTAAATAATGTGTGTACCAGGTAATGGGGGAAAAAAAAAAATCACTCTTTCAGTGATATTTCTTTTTCATTTCTTTGGTTTGTTTTACCTCGTTTATTCTCCCTGGAGTATACTGGGAAGATTACTATTTTTTCAAACCTCAATACATGTCTAGTTGAAAAATCTTAAAGTCTATCATTTAAATTTAAATTGAATTCTCAAAGGTCACTAGATTAAATCTCCTGCTATACTTAGTAAAGGAAAATGTATGTTAAGGGAGGGAAAGCAGACCATTTTTTTAATGGTTTTAACAGGCTAAATTGGGAACTTGTTAGTGCTCACAATCCAGTTCTTCAGAAGTATAAACCTGAACTTGAAGCACCCTGGTCCGCTGACCTGCTGTGGAACATAGTGGTCACCACTGAAGAGGAAAGTGGTGCTTTGCTTTTCATGAAGAGCCACCTGCCATCACAGGTGTAGCAACAAACACTGGAGCATTGAAGAGCTGTTGCATTTTCCCTCAGCCAGCCATTGTGATGACAGCACTTTAGAGGTCGTTGGGCCACTTTCAAACTTTTGTCTCTTAAAGGCTACAGTGGAAATATATAGGCAATCTCGATGAATCAGAATCATATCTGCCTTGCAATATGATCATAAGCCTTCAAAGAGGCCTTTCCTTATGAAGTATTTATGAGTTATGAGAAACAAACGTAGGCCTTTTATCTGTAAACATGACAAATATTCACAAAATGCAATTGTCTTCAACTGGATATTCCTCTTTCATCTTTAAAAGAGACACACTTTTCATAAAGTCAGCTGTTGGCAAAGACTAACAAGTATCTATGAAACAAAGGATCTGTGAACTTTGATTAGCTTGCTCTATCAAAGGTCAAGGAATTATATTCTTGGATGGTGATGGGCAGATGTGGAAGCATTGGGTACAGACATGCTTGCTCGCTTGGTGCTGCTATGGCTGTAGTGAAACGAAGGGCAGTTTGAACCAATGGGCCAGACATATAACATGGGATGTCATAACAGTTGGAAAAAATCAGCAAATTAGGATACAAATTTATACTTCAGAGTAATACTCAGGTTTGTGTACAGCTTTGTTTTTCTTGATGTTTCTGCTTGTTTATGTGCCTGTTTCATTCTCTGCTCACATTTTCACCTTTGTTAAACTTTATATCCTTTCTCTCTCCTCCCCCCCCCCCCATCCTTCATGTAACTGGCTGGGAATGAATTTGAATCGCATTTTTATGTTAGTGACAAGTCAAAGTGCCAAATTTACGCTATTTGTGGTCTGTATTCCAAAGCAGAGACATTACTTTGCCGACTAAGGTCCGTCTAGTCAAGGCTATGGTTTTTCCAGTAGTCATGTATGGATGTGAGAGTTGGACTCTGAAGAAGGCTGAGCGCTGAAGAATTGATGCTTTTGAACTGTGGTGTTGGAGAAGACTCTTGAGAGTCCCTTGGACTGCAAGGAGATCCAACCAGTCCATTCTGAAGGAGATCAGCCCTGGGATTTCTTTGGAAGGAAGGATGCTAAAGCTGAAGCTCCAGTACTTTGGCCACCTCATGTGAAGAGTTGACTCATTGGAAAAGACTCTGATGCTGGGAGGGATTGGGGCAGGAGAAGGGGGCGACAGAGGATGAGATGGCTGGATGGCATCATGGACTCGATGGACGTGAGTCTGAGTGAACTCTGGGAGTTGGTGATGGACAGGGAGGCCTGGCGTGCTGCGATTCATGGGGTTGCAAAAAGTCTGACACGACTGAGCAACTGAACTGAACTGAACTGAACTGTGAGCAATTTATATATTTATAGTACCTAACATCTGCGTTAAAATTCCTATATTATGATGATTTTCAAAGTAGGTTTGGCCATTAGCAATCAATAATGTCAACAATGAAATACATTGTCATGGTAATTATTGAAGGAAACATCCATGAGCAAATGGACTCTGAAAATGGCAAGCGGAGTGGCACATTGCTCCTCTGTGCACTTCCTGCGATACAGCCAAAATGTCATGAGCTACACTGATATGCTAATGATATGGATGATAATAAGAGAAAGCAAAAAACATAAAACAAAAAATGTAGGCAACAAAAATTAGAAGATAATCTGGGAGGCAAGGAAATATATGAGCTCTAATCATTAGTATAGTTGCTGTGTCTGTGGATAAAGTTTGCCTGACTTTAAAGATTTTGGCCATTTTGGATGGAGGACAGTCAGGCAGATCTGTACAAGTGTTCCAGTCCTTCACTTCTCTGTCCAGGTGATTTTGGTAAATCACATAAAGTCTCTTGTTTTCATTTCCTAATCTGTAGTTAGAGGATGATAACCCTTAATATGAGTGGAAAGAAAAGGTTAAACAGGATTATATGGGTAAAGCATGTGACTCATTATAGATTCCCATTGAAGCGTAGTATTCTGTTCTTCCCCTGTCTCCCCAGAAGGCAGACTGGCAGCAGCCCAAGGAGGCGTATCATCTTCAGGAGTGAGCAGATTTATCATGACTCTGACGGTTATCTCATGTTGTTTGTTGTTTGCGGGGTTGTTGAGTCTTGTAGTTGGACCTGTTTACAATGGCAGTATACATGCTGGCAAAAAAGCAGATGTCACAAACCTACTCCCTGGCCTTTCGTGCAGGTTGACAAATGTATTGAAAGTGTAGTTTGAGAGTGATTTTCTGAAAGGGAGAAGATGCCCAAATAAGTAGCTTTTCCTCAAATGCCTAATTTAATCAAAGAATAACATGTAGAATTCACATTTTTAAATAAAATCTCTCTCAAGAATAATTTTCTAGAGAAGAAGGACAGTGGATTGAACTCGATAGTGCCTCTCCTTACTTTCACATTGTGCAAAGGATAGTTTTTTCTGCTTTTTTTGCTTGTTTGTTTTCAATGTGGCATAGCCCCTAATCTGTGTATAACAGAGAAGCAGACCATAGTGTTTAGGTTGCAGATTCCCTCTTAGTGGAAAGAGTAGTTTGGCAAGGGTAAGTTAACCAGCAACCCAAAAAACCATTGGTGATCTTATGAGCCGTAACCTGCTGATATTCAAGTATCCAAATTGGTGATTTTCATCATTAAAAACTAATTTTAGTAAAAGTAGGAGACTTAGATCCAAGGGACTTTAGGAGCTAATATAAAACTAGTCATAGATGAACACGATTATAACATTCCTTGCTTAAGACATAGTTTATATATATATATATATATATATATATATATATATATATATATATGATCCCTGGGTGGATAGAAAAATTCTCTCAGAGGTCATATTTGATTAAAATCTGCTTGATATTTGAGCTTGGGTCCAACTCGGGCAGAGAATTCCAAGCAGAGATGTGGAAATCTTAGGGCTAAGTTGAGCTTGGTTGTGCTTAAGGACCAGAAAGAAGGCCGCTGTCGCTGGTACTCAGTGGAAGGCAGCTAATCACAGTATTAGACTGGTGCTTGATCATATCAGACCTTGTAACCAGGGCCATAGACTGGATTTTTATCCCCCATTCAGGTCAAAATCCTGCCCAGTCAGAGTGACCCAGCCCTTATTTTTAAATAAGTCCCATCTCAACCTGGATCTCAATCTGTCCTTCATATGGATATTATAAATTATATATATGCAAAAGTTCTTGGCTATATTACAGCAACATGGGTAGACTGTTAAATTAATTATTGCAGAACCCTTTGAAAATCCAGGCAGCAATGCACAGATGCAAAATTTATAACTGGAGCAAACAAAAAGAAGCTGATGTTTCCTTAAGGATACTGATATTTTTGCGGTTTCTTTCTTTTGCTGTCGTCAACAGAGATTTATATAACGTTTGGGGAAATTTTCAATATTTAATCATAAGCATTCTTATTTCAATGTAGGCTATACATGCAGACCAATCTGAATTTGTTCTCACTAGAGGCGGAATATATTATTATTTTTTTAATTGGGGTATGTTCGGATGAATGCCCATGTGTGTTAAAACTTACACAAATTTATGCATCAATAAGGAAATATGATTAGTGAAGAGTTTAATGATTTGACTTTTCATAGTGATAAACGTGTTGTAAAAGGCCCCTAAACAGGGATTGTAAACTATGGCTGAAAAAAAGAAGAGGATAATCTTATTTGAGCGTTCCAAATAATTTCTTGTTTAGTTTTCTTTATGAAAATATCTTTCTAGAAGCCTACACCATACTAATTATATAGCCACATTTGTGGGTATCTAAAGTATTGATTCTATAAACTTTAAGTTGCATTTATTCCAATGTAGTTAAGAGTTTTTTGCCTTAATTTCCATTTCCTGTTTCAGTTACTCTGAAAAAAATTTCTTAAGTGATGTGTATTGGTTTCTTTCTTTTTTTTTTTTTTTTTTTTACTGTTTCAGAGTTGATGTTGAATTTTATTTGAGTTTCTTAGCTTTCTTTGTACATTATTAATTCAGTTCAGGTCAATTTATTTAAAATTAATTTTTTTTAAAAAAGGTATAGGACATGATTTCTATCACATAGACATTTATGGTTGTGTTAGGAAGACTGGTTACAAGAACTGGTTTATCTCCTGGTGTCTTTCATGCTAACTAAAGAATTGTCAGGGAGATTTCGTGAAGCTTATAGTAAGACTTGAGTAATATGTAGGGTCTGGGGATAGAAGAGGAATGGACAATTCTTATATTTATTTTTGGGAGGTGCTGAATGGTTGCATTTCTTAGTATGTGTGTTTATTTTCTCCTATCATCTAGAATTCTGTTATTCCCTAAAACGCATTATTTAATGTAATAAACCTTTTGGTCTGGTCTATGTTCAGTTCAGTTCAGGATAGGGTTTGTTAAAGGTATCAAGAATAAGGCCTATTTCAAGAGACACCAAGCGAAATTTGGAGGAAGATGAGAGGGTAAAGCTGATTACTATGCTCAGAAATGCTTGGTAATCCAGGATATAAACAAGCACAACACGCCCAGATACAGGGTGATAGTTCACATAACCAACAGAGATACCATTTGTCAGACTGCTTCTTCAGTATAGAGGAGGTATGATAGTTTGTGTGGCTTATGCTCGTGAGCTTCCAAAATATGGTATGAAGGCTGCCCTGAAAAATTATCCTGTGACCTGTTCGACTAGCCGCCTGCTGACCCTCAGACTTCTCACTAGGTTTGGTGTGGACAAGATCTGTGAAGGACAAGTGGGGGTGACTGAAGATGGATACGACATGGAGACCACTGATAGTCAACCTGGTGCCTTCACCTGCTATTTGGATGCAGGGCTGCCAGAACTACTGCTTGAAGTGAAGGTTTGGGGTCCTGAAGGGAGTTGCGGATGCAGACTTGTCTATCCCTCTGATTATGATTCAGAAAGCAAGGAATCCTTTGTAGAAGGACACTGGAAGCATATCATAGCTCGGGAAGTTGCAGATTATGCATGTTACCTGACTGAAGAAGATGAAGATGCTTACAAGAAATAATTCTCTCAGTACATAAAGAGCAATGTGACTCTACATATGACTGAGGAGGTACCTAAGAAAGCTCATGATGCTGTAGCAAAGAAACATCTCCTCATAAGAAGAAGCCCAAGAAATAAGGTTAAAAGAAGATGTAGAACCATCTCAGAGTGTCAAATGTCCAGAAGAAAGATGGAGTAGCTTAGAAGAAGGTAAGCCTACACAGAGCTCAGGAGCAGGCCACTGGAGCTGATAAACCAAAGCATAATTTTCTATGAAGATTTTTTTGGATAAGGACAGTAATAAATTTATTGACCAAGTTAAATAAATAAATAGAAGAGAAAATTCTGGAGAAATAGGACTCAAACAAATAAATAATATTAAGAGTTCATTCACAAAATTCCCACATAAAACTGTTTCTTATTTTTCCTTGGCTCTCGCCTGTTCATTTGATAACTAATATTTTAGATAGCATTCCATAAAATGTGATTGTATGGACTGTATTAGAATTGATTTTGAAAGGAGGCCCATATTAAAAGTTACACTTATCATACAAATATATTCCTGCTGTGCCTGTCAGAAGTGATTGACAGTTCTTCTGAACTAAGTTTAAGCTGATCTCCAATAAGTTTGGATGATGCATTGTCCGGTTTATCCTGTAGACCTCCACCTTCAATGTAATTTTTTTTTTTGAGGAGCTTCACTTCCTTTTCCATACTGTATTAACAGATCCTTTCTCATTGCAGTGTAATACTACCATACTTTTTTCTGTGTTATCAGTCACTGTTGTAATTAAATGCATTGTGTTATCTGAAAAATGTCTATCTCTCCCATTAGACACAAAACTCCATGCAATGAGTATTGTATGCTTCCCATTCATGACTGTATCACCAGCACTTAGCACTGAGCCTGACACAAAGCAGATACACAAGAAATATTTGTTGAATGCACCACACTATTCCAGAAAAAAGTAAATGCAGAATTAAAAAATAAGGCTTAGAGTGATGGCCATGGAAGTCAGAATCTGCTGGAGTGTGTAACAACTCACTTGCTGAGTCCACTAGAAAAAAGGCTTATTTTATTATATTAGCTGACACATGCTCATCTTTTGAAAATTTATTTTCAGTATGGAAAGATATTATAAGTATTAGAATACATTTAAAATCTCTTATCATCTAGTAGGTGCTCTCCTTAATCTATCCTGCTGTATCTTAGACACTGCTAATCACATTAGACACATTATCTTACTTAATCCCCTTTCAGGAGTGTGCTAAAATTATCTTCAATTTTGCAGTTGAGGAAACTGAGGCCTAGAGAAGTTATGTGCCTTGCCTAAACTTATACAACTGACATGACCACATGTTGTGGTTTTAAAAAATTGTTGACCCAAGGAAATTGCCAAAAATAAAAAGTTACTCACACATAGTCATGCTATCATAGTATACTTGAGAGTTGAGATTTTGGACTCAGAACGTTGAGTTCCACCTGTGTTTATTAGCTGAGTGACCTTGAGCATTTTATGTAACTTTTGAAAATCTCAGATTCTGCAACCATGAAACACACAGTTGATATTACAGCCTTGGTAAGTGAGACTACGTAATATGTGAGGACTAGAAATCAGTGGACAGTCTGTGAATTTGAATTTCTTTCTCTTTTCTATGTAATACCCATATTTTCTGTTTTATTCTAGCCAAAGCGCTAAATGCTCACTCCCTTTGTTTGTAGGAATGTGTACAAATAGACATTAGAGAACTATATATTAATTAGCAAGATTAGTACAAATTTGAAAACTGCAGAAGGAGGTGTAGTTGAAATTTAAATATGATTAAATAGCAGCTTCCCATAAAGTTTGCTTCAATTTCCCACCTTCAGAACACACACACAGAGGCATGTACACACAGTTTCCTGAAGAACTATTAATAGGTGCTGTTCTTTTCCTTCTGCTTTATCTGTCCCCGTGCAACTGGTATTTCCCAGCTCTTCATCTGCCCGGAGCGCTTGTCTACTTAATGCACTGCTGCACTGCACCTTCTTTAGCATTGTAAATATCTATAACTCTATATAGACTACAAGAATGTTTCTCCTGAATATGATCTTAAAATATTTGTTATTTCAGAGGAATAGTCAAGGAAAATCCTCTTATAGTCAGTAGAGTCTATAAAATCATAATTATTTTGGAAATTATTTAGGAAAGAAAATTAATTCCCAGATGCTTTATATTTATTTATCTATAGACCTTTGTTCTCTGTAGCTTATATTCTTGTCCTCTACTTCTGATGCTGTTTATATGTACTTATCTTTAATTTGCCTCAAGTCAGTCTTTTGAAATGAAGCTGGCTAAATATAAGTAAATCAACATTACGTATCTAATTACAAATTTTAATAAGATGATGGAAAATTATCAAATCATGAATGTTTTTTTCTACAATAGAACTATTATAATAACAGTTAATCTGTGAGAAATAAGTCAATCAGAAGGGAAAAACTAAAAAAGGAGAAATACTGATAGGTGAATAGTATTTCCAAACTTTTACCATTAAAATAAGTTTTTAAAAGCTAATTACCAATTGTAGTTTAATATTTGTCAGTAATGTATATCTATATATTTTTAAGTTACTGTCAGTTTTGATCTGAAGCAGTAATTATCTTCATTTTATATATAAGGTGGAATTTTTAATCTTGTTTGAAAAAGATGGATGCATATTTGTATACCTATAATGACATATACCTATCTGTATATGTCATTAGCTAACCTATAGTGATTTGTTGTGTAAAAAAGCAGTGATTGTTCAGATGAAATATGTAAAAATTTCATGTAAGACCTCCCTTATGTTTCATTACAGATTATTTAACTTGGCTTTCTGCTTTCTGGACCTTGAATTGCTCAGCTTTGGGGGGCCCTCCACTTTGAAAAAGATGTTTCTAAATTTTCTCCAAATGTTAATAGGATGTTTTATCTGCTCTAATGCTTTGAAATTTTTGTGAGAAGGCAGAGAAATAGAAATCAATTTAAAAATAAGTAATATGAAAATTTATTAATTTCTTAGTCACATTGTAATCATTATCATAGAGGATTGTTAGTTACTTTAGATTTATTTGTTTTTCTGTGTCAGACTGAAAAACTTTTACTTTCACTGAAGGTCCCTTACCATTCCGCTTCCCAGCCCCATGCACGTGCATACATACTTCCTGTAAAGTGTACCTTTTTCTCATCTTACTTGAGCAGGCAACCAAGCTTGTTAAGAATATAAATTTAGAGAAAAAGGAGACTTGAAAATTTCTCAACGTGAATTCTTATTTTATTAAAAGTATAATTGGAATCATTTAGCATATAAAAGTAAAATTGCTATCCATTCCTACTTATTTCCTAGAGAATACCTGATTAGACTTATAGATAATATAAATGGAGTTAATTTTAATTCAGTATTTAATAAGCTAAGTACAATTTAGGCCTTAAGGGAAAGAAACTGTTTTATTATAATAATGAATTTAGATAACCAGGGCTCAGTGGATATAACATGATTAAACTGTATATTAATTTAAATAAAATAAAGTTATATAAGTTGAAATAAAAATGTGATATTGGAAAGAAAACTTGAAAACCATATTTTATAATAAAAACCAATGTTTTGAAATTTATATTATTACAGACTTTTAGTAGTTGAATTAATATTTTTGTTTCACTATAGTCATGTGCTTTTTGCTACCTAATGTTATTTAAAATTAATATATACAGTAGCTATAATATAATTCTGTTTCTAAAGACCCAGATACATTTTACTATATTGAGTAGATGATACTATTATACTGTATTAGATATGAATAATCACTTTTTGTACTTTTTCATCTTTAAAAAAATTTCTCAATAAATTCTAGTTGACTGACAGTAAAATTTGTTGATAAAGTAAAAAGCATTTTCCCTTTATTGTCTAATTTAATTAAAACTATAGTGATAGATGAAGTTTTAAAAACAATTTTTAATAGTGTAGATAGTAAGATATTACCTGCTTTTCAGTGGTGATGTTTTAGAATATCTTCCTTTAAGAAAGTGTTATTTTCATTATGATTTAAGACTCTGTCCTTCTATTTGACATGCCATACCTTTTCTATAAAAAAATTAAACAACAACCACAACAACAACCTGAAAGTGCTTTCTTTGTTCAAGGTCAATCTGCTGCCTCAGTTGAAATACCCAGATCAAAACATGTAACTTTTCCTTCATGGTTTTATGTTGTACTTTTTAAATAGCAATTCAGCTTCAAAGACTGTGTAATAGCTAGGAGGAATATACTACTTAGTAATGTTGGAAGGAAAGTTATGACCAACCTAGATAGCGTATTGAAAAGCAGAGACATTACTTTGCCAACTAAGGTCCGTCTAGTCAAGGCTATGGTTTTTCCAGTGGTCATATATGGATGTGAGAGTTGGACTGTGAAGAAAGCTGAGCACCGAAGAATTGATGCTTTTGAACTGTGATGTTGGAGAAGACTCTTGAGAGTCCCTTGGACTACAAGGAGATCCAACCAGTCCATTCTGAAGGAGATCAGCCCTGAGTATTCTTTGGAAGGAGTGATGCTAAAGCTGAAACTCCAGTACTTTGGCCACCTCTTGCAAAGAGTTGACTCATTGGAAACAACTCTGATGCTGGGAGGGATTGGGGGCAGGAGGAGAAGGGGACAACAAGAGGATGAGATGGCTGGATGGCATCACCAACTTGATGGACATGAGTCTGAGTGAATTCCGGGAGTTGGTGATGGACAGGGAGACCTGGCGTGCTGCAATTCATGGGGTCACAAAGAGTCAGACACAACTGAGCGACTGAACTGAACTGAATGTCTCCTACTTGTTACTATACAATTAGTACAATTAGTAACATCTAGTGGAATAAGTTTCTGATTTTGAAAATCCTAGAAGTTACTCAGGACCAGAAATAAATACAAGAGTCCACAAATAGTTTTGAATTAGAAAATGTAACTACATCTAATAAATATTGTTACATCTGATTATACTTGCTTGCCAAGAAAATTTGACTATATTTTATTTCCTTGTAAAGTTCATTTGTAAGATGTGAGACAATCAACAGTTTTGATTTTAGGGATATTTCCTAAAAATCTTAATATTAGAATTATCTGTGTGTGATAAAATTTTCTTAATAAATTCCCATTACTTGATTACAGGTTGATATTTCAGACATCCACACCAATTAGAATCCTGATTATTTTGATTGCCAGAAATCTGTAAATATATATATTATTCATTGATATATTCAGTTTCTATATCAGACACCTGTGATTTAAACAGTTTAGTAGTTATGATTTATAGGAAAGTCAGCTGCATTCAGTTTTTGAAATTTTTTTCTTTTTTTTGCTTCATAAAATACATGAGTAAGCCGATCAATTGATCTTAGGTAGTATAGATGACATAGTGTTTGTTTCTAATTTATATGCTAATTGATTTAAGATAGAAAGCTAATAACTAAAATACGTTACTTCTCAAATACATTCAAGCTGGCTTCTCAGTATGTACTTGTTA
Source organism: Ovis aries (assembly GCF_016772045.2). Lineage (NCBI taxonomy): Eukaryota > Metazoa > Chordata > Mammalia > Artiodactyla > Bovidae > Ovis > Ovis aries. The sequence continues at coordinate 150,151,152 of NC_056054.1, read as the reverse complement.
GCATCCCCTTCTAAATGTTAACATCTAACTCCTCCAATTATTTGGTAACTAGGCTATTTTGTGGTTTCTGTGAATAGACTTTAAAGGCTTTGTGTCAGTGGAATAATCTTAAAATCAAAGTCCTACCTTGTCTGCTATAACATACCAAGTAAAACAGTGCTCTTAAATTCTGCTTTAAATTTTTATGGGACTCTAATCAACTGGATATATCAACTGTGTTACAGGCTGTCTGATGACATTTTGAAATAGAAAAAGTAAATTGCCTTTTTTATTGTACCCTTTGCCAGACATTTTCCTACTTTGACTCAAGGCAAACCATTCAATTGAGATGATTCAGTTCATTTATTACTGCAGAGCTCATTGAGTAATATTTGTAATTCAGTCATAATTTGGAATACATCATGGGCTCTTCTTCTCAACCCCCTCAAAGAAGGAAAATGCAATTTATGGGTGCTGAGTTTGAAATTTATGATAGTAGAAATAGTAATAGACATCTTTCAGAAATTTATATTTTCACTAGTATATATTCCTTATACTTGTTCTGGTGTTCCATTTAAAAGACAGATCTTAGATTCAGTGAACTATTTCATTCATGTATAAGCTTAATAAGTTCATCATTCATGTAACTGTTGGAAGGTAGGATGCAAAACAGGAGTACCTCACATTGGAGGCCCTTTATATTTAGATTTTTAACATATATGTAAGATTTCACTGCTGCTGCTAAGTCACTTCAGTCATGTCCGACTCTGTGCGACCCCATAGACAGCAGCCCACTAGGCTCCCCTGTTCCTGGGATTCTCCAGGCAAGAACACTGGAGTGGGTTGCCATTTGCTTCTCCAATCCATGAAAGGGAAAAGTGAAAGTGAAGTCTCTCAGTCCTATCCGACTCTTAGCAACCCCATGGACTGCAGCCTACCAGACTCCTCCATCCATAGCATTTTCCAGGCAAGAGTACTGGAGTGGGGTGTCATTGCACTAGCCCCCTTTAAAATTTCTGAGAACTGAGTTTCTAATGAGCTTCCCTGGTAGACAGCATTCCACAAGTGTTGTGACAGTTTGTTGTTAGAGGAATTAAGTGTGATTCCATCAGGAGACAAGGACTCTTGGAAACTTAAATCTAGACTCCTCTGAACTTTGCCCCATGCATGAACCTTTCTCTTTGCCCATTATGCTTTTTATCCTACTGTATGTATAAATCATAGCCATGAACATGCCTATATGCTAAGTCCCATAGGTCTTCCCAATGAATCACGAAATCTGGAGATTGTCTAGAAGACTCCCAGCCCAGCTGTCCTCTTGTAACTTAACTTCAGTGACTTGGAATAGATATATTTATATAATAATTAAATACATTGTCAACCTTAAGTTTGAAGTTTACATAGTGTAAGAAAAATGAAAAAGAAAGCTACATCATTGTTGCAGCGATACTGTTACCTCTCTATAACCTGCTCTTTTTCAAGTTTGATTTCTGGATCGTGTCCATGCATTTACTCATGTATATAGTTCTGGTTACCTGGGCTTCCCAGGTGGCACTAGTGGTAATGAACCCACCTGCCAATGCAGGAGACTCAAGAGACACAAATTCAATCCCTGAATAGTGTTTGGGAGATCCCCTGGAATAGGAAATGGCAACCTGCTCTAGTATTCTTGCCTGGAAAATACCATGGACAGAGGAGCATGATGGCTACAGTCCATTGGGTCAGACATGAAAGAGTCAGACATGGCTTAGCACCTGAACAAGAACATTTTAGAGCAATGTTTCATTATGCTGTGTGCTCAGTTATGTCCAACTCTTTGCGACCCCATGAACCAGTAGCCCACCAGGCTCCTCTGTCCTTGGGATTTTCCAGGCAAGAATACTGGAGTGGGTTGCCATTTCCTCCTCCATGAGATCTTACTGACCCAGGGACTAAACCGATGTCTCCTGCATCTCCTGCATTAGAAGGCAGATTCTTTACCACTGGGCCATCTGGGAAGCCCTTTTAGAGAAATAGAAGTTAGTATTTTTAAAACCCATTTGAACTTTTTAATTAAATGTTCCATTTTCATTATTATTTCTCATTACCACAGGAAATTCTGTTTCTATTTATTCATACCAAGAATCTGTCTACTCACATTGTTACAGCCAAGTATGTTAAATGCAGTTTTATAACTCCTTTTGGGACTTCCCTGGTGGTTCAGTGGCTTAGACTCTGAGCTCCCAATGCAGAGGGCATGAGTTTGATCCATGGTCAGGGAAATGGATTCCTGATTGGAAAAGACCCTGATGCTAGGAAAGATTGAAGACAGAAGGAGAAGGGGGCAGCAGAGGATGAGATGGTTAGATCGCATCACCAATTCAATCAACATGAATTTAAACAAACTCTGGGAAACGGTGAAGGACAGGGAAACTTGGCATGCTGCAGTCCATGGAGTTGCAAAGAATGAGACATGAGTTAGCGACTAAACAACAGCAACATAATACCATTTGGACAGGAAGAGGGTAGATTAAATACTGTGGTAATAGGATTCAGTAGGATATTTGGTAACTCTGCCTTTAATCAACTATGTGATACTGGGCAGGAATTTTTTAAATTATTGACATCATCTTGTTTTGTACTTTGAATTGTAATATCATTGACTTTTTTACTTCTTTTATCTTTGTAGATATTAGGACACTATTTTCCCATTTCAGTGCGTCTACCTTGGAAACATTTTGGCCATGACATTTATGTTAGAAGTTGATAGAACATGTCCACCAGTCCAAGTTGGATTGATGTAAATGAATCAATAAGGTTGATATGAGAATGTGGTGTGATATGACTGAAAGGATCCCAAAAGTACATATGTCATCTTTAGATATTCAAACTGAAAAATTTATAGCACAGTTGTCCCTCAGGACCTTCAAGGGATTGATTCCAGGAGCCCCACCATATAGCAAGATCCACCAATGCTCAAGTCACTTATATAAAATGGCGTTATTGTTCAGTTGCTCGGTCGTGTCCGAGTTTTTCCCACCCCATGCGCTGCAGCATGCCAGACTTCCCTGTACTTCACTATCTTCTGGAGCTTGCTCAAACTTACATCCATTGAATTGGTGATGCCATCCAACAATTTCAACCTTTGTCATCCCCTTCTCCCCCTGCCCTCAATCTTTCCCAGCATCAGGGTCTTTTCCAGTGAATCAGTTCTTCACATCAGGTGGCCAAAGTATTGGAGTTTCAACCTCAGAGACTGTTCTTCCAATGAATATTCAAAATTGATATTTTTTACGATTGACTGGTTTGACCTCCTTGCAGTCCAATGGACTCTCAAGAGTCTTCTCTATCAGCTCAGTTCAAAAGCATCAGTTCTTCAGCACTCAGCCTTTTTATGGTTCAAGTCTCACATCCATACATGACTACTAGAAAAACCATAGTTTTGATTATACGGCATATGGCATAGTACAATGAATACAGTGGTCCCTCTTTAGCCAAGGATGCAAAATCTGAGATTATAGAGGGATGACTCTATATTTATTAAAAAATATAAGTAGACCTCTGCAGTTCAAGCCTCTGTTGTTCAGGGGTCCCTATCCTCTGCAAGATAAGCGAAATAGTAGTGCCTGTCAGATCAGGCCTGGGGACAGTTTGTCATCTCTGGTTTACATATTCATATCTTCATAAATCTGCCCAAGAGATTTCCTATTTAAACAGATTTTGTTCCTACTCTGAGGTATTTTGAGCTAAAAGTAGCTTTCAGTTTACATTTCAGAAGTAAAATATACATTACAATCAAATGGACAAATTAGGAAAGTCTGTCCTTTTCAAAACATTGTTAAGGATGAGTTGTCAGTATGCATTTATTCAAGACTTTTTTCCTGAAATTCTCATGGAGCACACTTGTTAAAAAAGAGTATAGATGTATACTTCCTTTCAGTTTTTGCAGTAAACTCAAAACTGCTCCCTTATGGCTCAGCCCGTAAAGAATCCATCTGCAATGTGGAAGACCTGGGTTCAATCCCTGGGTTAGGAAGATCTCCTGGAGAAGGGAAAGGCTATCCACTCCAGTATTCTAGCCTGGAGAATTCCATGGGCTGTATAGTCCATGGGGTCACAAAGAGTTGGACATGACTGAGTGAGTTTCACTCCCAAAACTGCTCTGAAAGAAAAAGGTTATTAATTAAAAAGTAAAAAATATAGATATTAGACATTTCTATGTAAAATAGAGCAGTTTTGATCTGTTCATTTCTTTTTGTTAAGCAGAAATTGTTTTTTTTAAGCCTTAAATTAATATTCATTCTGCCTTCACCATGGCTTGGCCTAACAATCTAGAATCTCCTGGCCCCCTTTCATACCTGTTGGATTATTTGGATTTCTGTTTTGTTTTTTTCTCTTTTAACTTTGAGTAAGTTTTCAAAATTCAAAGTAACTTATCTAAAGCAGTTAATTACCAACAATACTCATTTTACTACAGAGTTTAGATTTACAATTCTGGAGTTGATTGTGATGACTTAATCTCCACTTAGGTCAGATTGCTCTTTAATATATGGAAGGTTAAAAAAAAATACATAAATTTCAAGTGGGTTAAGGAATTGTGTACACTCTTACTGCTTTGTCATTAAGCTAAATGAGGTATTAAAGTCTTAAAACCATAGTTATAATGAGATAGAGAACTCAACCATAACTGTATGACTAAAAAAAAATACTAATTGATGATGCCCTCTTTTCAATTGTCCGAAATAGACTTATTTCATGTGGCGTTTTTAATTGAGTTATAACTGTTCTTTGTTTTTCTTTCTGTTTTTATGGGCATAAGACTCTTTAACTTGTAGAACTTTTTACTTTATTAAACATCTATTCTCTAGTAATTAGGTCTCTTTCTTTTACCCTCGCAAAGCAGGTCTAGTAAGTGTAGTAGAACTGATCATAAGGTTGATTTCAGGAGTCTTTTTTTCTTTTAATTTTTACTCTAAACTATACCTGTTTGAAACTGTAGAATAAGGAGATATTTTAAGCAAACACTGAAGGCTGAAGGTAGTTTTCTGCTGATAATGAAATTAGGTTTTCTAAAAGAAGAGTATACGTAACTGTGGTTATTTTACATGAAAAATCTTGATGAAAATTCAGAAATAATTAACAGATTTTGGGGGGTAACCACTACTATGTAGTGATCACTGTATGCTTGCTGAGGATGGAGCACTGAGCAAGACAGTGTTCCTGCACTTTGGACCAGACTGGCCCATTTTTTTCCTAGTTTTTCTCAGCCATTGAGTGATTTTTTAGTTAAAGAAATTTAACAGGTTTTCCTTTTAGAATGAATTTCATCAAACAAATGAGGTAAATGTTAGTAGTTTTCTGGTGTTTATGTGGTATATTTCTTTGAACATCATGACTCCTAAGATAGTAATTTTGATTTTAATTATTATTCTTAGCAAAGGATGTATAACAAGGAAAATGTTCTATACATTATGCCTAAAAGTGTATTTATCTGTTATTTTAGCTGGGAAGTTTTAAGATTTCTTCTGTCAAACATAAGATGGTGGTTGGAAGAGTATGGCTTTGATGGATTTCGTTTTGATGGTGTTACATCAATGCTCTATCATCACCATGGAATAGGTAGGTGACCTGATACATTCCAGATGTAACTAATGATTTTATTTTATATTTTTACTGGAAGATTACAACCAGGCTTAGGATTCAGTTACATTGCTACCATGACCATTATTGTTGGCTTGATTTTTATTAGTTCTTTTATGTCTCTAATCACTTCTGATTCCTTTTTGGCAGGAAGTCAGGTATAAATACTTTTTATAAGTAAATAAAGGGTAATGATTTTCTTTGAAATATTTCTGCTTAATATGCTATCCTTAATATGTGGCATTCTTTTAAAAAAAATTTTTAAGGATATAATTTATTATACCAGTCTCAGGCTGTGAAAATGACAGCAATTATAATGAAAAATAAATAACAAATTAATAAATGAGAACATTTGTTAATGTATGGGTTCATTTGCATATTAAACATTGAAGATAAATGTATACATTTTAAATATAAATGTGCTCAGTTAAAATTAAATTATAAATTAGTTTGTAATTAAAACTATGGATTAGAGACCTTCAGTTTAAAAGTTGTACAAATAAGTGGAATCGTAGAATCCTAATCCTTCAATAGATAACATGTAGAAAAATTATTGTTTTTTTTAATGACCCAATATTTAGCAACCTTATTCATAACTAATACCTGGAAACAAACCAGGCATGCTTTAATAGATGAATGGTTAAAAAATGCGGTATATCCATAGCATGAAATTCTACTTAGCAATAAACAGTAACAATATTGATACATATAAAAATTTGGATTAATTTTCAGAGGATTATGCTGACAGGGAAAAAAGCTTGTTTCAAAAGAGGACATATATATAATATGATTACTTTTATGTATCATGCTTGTAGTGACAAACAGAGCAAGTCAGTCGTCCTCAAGGGTTAAGGACCATGGTGAAAAGGCAGGAGGAAGTTAGATCTCATTATAAAAGGATATCAGGTGAGCTACCTGTGATGTAATTTTATATCCTGATTGTATAATACCAGTACCTTGGCTGGGATATTACACCATGGCTTTTCATATGTTCCCGTTGAAAATGCTATTACACCATGGCATTTCAAATGTTGGGAAAACAAGTAAAGTCTACATAGGATCAGTTCAGTTTAGTTCAGTTCAGTTCAGTAGGTCAGTCGTGTCCGACCCTTTGCGACCTCATGAATCGCAGAACGCCAGGCCTGCCTGTCCATCACCAACTCCCGGAGTTCACGCAAACTCATGTGTGTCGAGTAGCTGATGCCATCCAGCCGTCTCATCCTCTGTTGTCCCCTTCTCCTCCTGCCTACAATCCCTCCCAGCATCAGGGTTTTTTCCAATGAGTCAACTCTTCACATGAGGTGGCCAAAGTTTTGGAGTTTCACCCTCAGCATCAGTCCTTCCAATGAACACCCAGGACTGGTCTTTAGGATGGACTGGTTGGATTTCCTTGCAGTCCAAGGGACTCTCAAGAGTCTTCTCCAACACAACAGTTCAAAAGCATCAATTCCTCAGTGCTCAGCTTTCTTCACAGTTCAACTCTCACATCCGTACATGACCATTGGAAAAACCATAGCCTTGACTAGACGGACCTTTGTTGGCAAAGTAATATCTGTGCTTTTGAATATGCTATCTAGGTTGGTCATAACTTTTCTTCCAAGGAGTAAGTGTCTTTTAATTTCATGGCTGCAATTACCATCTGCAGTGATTTTGGAGCACTGTATGTTATTTCATGTAACTGTGGCTTCCCAGGTGTCTTGAATAACCTGCCAATACGAGTTCCATCTCTGTATTGGGAAGATCCCCTGGAGGAGAAAATAGCAACCCACTCCAGTATTCTTACCTGGAACATCCCACGGACAGAGGAGCCTGGTGGGCTACAGTCCATGTGTTTGCAGAGTCAAATGCACTGAACAAGCACATACAATCTAGAGTTATCTCAAAATCGAAATTTTAATTAAATCTTTTAAAAATCCTCTATATATCAGAACAAAGTGACTCAAAGTATGTATATGAAAATGTTATTTAGTATAATGTAAGTATATGAAAGTTATAGCATAAGTATATGAAAATAGTTATTTAACTATAATCTTACTTAACTCTAAACTGCTTTCAGAAGGACTCTTGGGTGGTATGAAAATAATGCTTGTGTAGATATCTCATTTTAATTTCTTCTGCATTAAAACTTTGTTGTAGGAAATACATTGTTGTTATAACATTTACTCAAATATTTTTTACAACCTTCTGAAGTGTGGTAGGCCTTGTCTGTTTGGCTAAACGCTCAGAAAAACAGGTACATATGTTTTAAATAAAAATATGTATCTATATTCACCTGGGGGCTTCCCAGGTGGCTCAGGGTAAAGAATCAGCCTGCCAAACAAGAGACTTGGATTCAATCTATGTATTGGGAATATCCCCTGGAGAAGGAAATGGCAACCCACTCTTGCCTGGGAAATCCCATGAACTGAGGAGTTGGTGGGCACCAGTCCATGGGGTCACAAAGAGTCAGACATGACTTAGTGACTAAACAATAACAACAATTTACTGACAACAATCAGTCCATGATAAAGACTTTAGAAATCAAAACGTGACTGCCAAGAAAAGCTGCTACAGTCAAAATCTGCTGTTATCTGCTCTTATTCATGGTGCTACCTACTCCCCTCCCCATGAAATATTTCTAGGGAGCAAGTTGAATCTGTAAAACATGACAGATTTCAATGATACCTTCCACTTTGGAGAGAAGCTGACTTTGGAGATGAAAAAGGCAATCATGATAAAATTCAAGAAAGATCTTTTCCTAGATTAAAGCACCTACATGCCTGCCTCTTCAGAACTTCCTCTGCTTAGGGCTAGGTGTTTTCCAAAGAATTGTGGAGTTGGAAAAATGAACTGATATCTATGGATATGGAATATGCTTCTTATGGGTAGAGAGCTCAAAAAATGGAAAGAAAAACATTGAGTTATTTAGCATGTTTCCCAACTTTGAGATGAAGATGAAAATAAAAATTGAAACTGCAAAAAATTATATAATATACCAGAAGAAATCTGAGATGACACTATTAACATAGACACAGAGTGTTTAATTTATAAAATTCTGTGATAAAGAAAACTTCATCCAGTAATATCTTGAAGTAAAAGTAATTTACCTGCATAAATGAAAAAAAAAAAAATGGCTGAGCTCATACTATTCCATTGCCACAGCACTGTCTGCAGAATTCTTAAGGATAGAAACTGTGACTTGAGAATTGGATATTTGAATTGCCATTGAAGGATACATTTGAAAGAAATTGAAGAATCCACGTAAAAATATCCTTCAATGATAGAATCAAGCAAACTGAAAAAAATGAGTCAAAATAAAGAACTTATATATAAGAAATCAGCGGGGAAAAAGGCAAGCATTCAGCACTAAGTAGACTTAATTAAAAATAATAGTAACAGCTGAAAGAATAGAAAATTAATAGTATAATACCAGTAAGTGAAATATACTGTAAGCAATCAAAATCAGGAGATGGGGCAAGTAGTGGTAGAAAGAAGTTGAGGGATATTAAACTGTTTTTGTCATCATAGAAAATCCATACTCCATAAACTCTAGCCATATTTAAAATAATATAAACATTTTGTCTCAATTTTATGATGGTTTTCCTATTTTCTTGCCTTCAGAGGAATCAAATAGGAGCTATCTAATATTAAGATCTCAGTATGACCAAAAAAGTTATCTAAAAATTAAAGTTTATAAATCTCTGGTATTTTATTTTGTGCTGGACATTTCAGTTCAAATTAACTTAAAATTTTAAATCACAGAGATTTTGTTTGCTTTTGTAAAACAAAAGTTGAATTGCAGGATTGTCTGAACTTTGAATTTAGTTATCCGGTACTTTTTAAGTTAGATCATATAGTTACTAATAGCATTATTTGGTATCAAGGTCCATTATGCTTTGCTCTGATAACAAAACTGATATAAACGAACTAATTGGGAGGGGGTGGCATTTGTGCAGAGTTAAGACCTGCACACTAACATAATGCATCCATATTGGTTTTCTGTTTTCCAGGTGAGAATTTTTCAGGTGATTACCATGAGTATTTTGGACTACAAGTAGATGAAGATGCTTTGACTTACATCATGTTGGCAAATCATTTGGTTCACACACTGTATCCAGATTCTATAACAATAGCTGAGGTAATAATGATCTCTACCCCCTGACCCTCTTTAAGATAGAACATTTTGTTGGCATACAATATTTGAATAATCTCTATATTACCGATGATTGCATAAGTGAAATTATGCCCTGACTATAGTGCAGCTACCTTGTCTGTGTGGCACATTATTCAGAATTCACTGTTTTCCTATTATGAGATAATGTTCCCTAATTACTTGCCATTATTCCATTGTTAAAAAAGAAAATGCCAGTCGTTACAAAGTAAAATATCCTAATCAGTGGACAGGTCCTTTTGCCATGAGACCTTCAGCACAGAAAAAGAATTGAATATTAATATGTGTCTGTCTATTTAACTTTTTTTTTTCTTTTCTGGTTTAATCATCAGAGATGGCATGGTTCACTGCCTGTGAGCTTCTCTGAAACCTCTCTTGTTCTGATGCGATTACCTTTCTTGTTTACGTTATTGCTCTCAGATTGCCAAATGTTCACTAGTTATTCATGATTACTGAAGGTTCATGATTAACTGTCCCAAAGCTGCACTGTAATGATATAATTCAGTATATGCATAATTGACAATTCCCCTCTTGGTGATAAATTTGATAAATTAAGAAGTTTGTTAAATGCTTATGCTAATTTAGATTTAGTACTAAAATCCCTCTGGTTTTGTGAGTCCTCTAACTAGGAATTATTATTAAAATTGAATTTCATGTTAAAACTGTTCTATACAAAATGTAGAGGTTAGCATATAAAAATAGTAAGACTGTCATTGAAAGAGTCAGAGTTAAGTAGTATTTTCATGTTGTTGGCATTTAGTTCATTGAAATGAAATGTAGTCACGATGGTCTCTTTCCTGTAGTATTTATTGTTTGTATAGTCTTGTTTCTAAGCATCATTTCTCAAAACTCAAAATCTCAAACTACTGATATGATTTTCTTGTTCGTCTCTGGATCGAGAACAGCTACTCTATTTAGGCCTTTTGCCCTCTAAATATCTTCTAGGATAGAACAATGAATCCTAAATTCCTGGAGTAAATTTTCATATAATTTTCTTTTAACCCACAATTACAATGTCATCTTGATATCCTATATTGTTTCACAGTCTCATCTTACCTGTATTTAGTCATAACTTATAAGACTTTCTCATGCTTGTGCTAATACTTTCTGTGCTGAATATTTTTAATGTACTTCAGAAGATATTTTAAACTTTTATTTTATAGTTTATATATTTTAATTTTTATCTGTCAAACATAAAAAAAGTTTTTTAACTACTTATAAAAGTTAAGTATATTTATGGCAATTTGAAACAAAGACATTATGTATGACAAATTACTATAAACAATTAATGATAGGGCACATCAAAAGCAGGTACTGAAGAAAAAGAAGCAATTATTTAATACATGAAACTGAAAATTGTTACATTGATCTTTCCGTTCATTTCAAGTAAAATAGTTTCATCATCTAGGGAGCTTTTGTCTGATTATTAGTGTTTCTACCAATGAAACTTTGAGACTTTAGCCTACTTTATATTACTTGGCTTTAGATTTTTTTAAAACAAGATGTGTCTTCAATTTATTCTACTTAAATTGAAAACTACTTCAATTTCAATACATCACTTTTCTGTCTAGTGGGAGTCTGTTCAAGAAGTGGAATTGATCCTCATGAACTTTTTTTTTAAGAGAGGAATGTGGTGTAACGAATAAGTAATGCAATGTTATATACAGTCCTGTATATTCAATTTAGTTATAATGATAGTTATTAAAATTGAAGCCTTTTTTCTGGAATATGTCTACCTTTATACGTGGTTATATTTGCTATATTAATATAGCAATATTTTATTGAAAATATTTTATTGAAAAATATTTTTTGATGACTGAAGCTTTCTCTCCCTCTGGAATAGTCATAAGTGATCTTTAGATTAAATAATTAAAGCTATTTTAACTTCATTGGAAGCATATATGACCATTTGAATATCCTTTTGTTATCAACTTCTTTATATTTAAGTATATTTATTTTCATGACCATTGCATTTTCTTATTTTCTTCTTTTAAGATTTTAAAAGAGTAATTCTTAACTCTCCACTTGCAAACAAGAGCTACAAATACCTCATATGCATTAACGAGGCAAGCTTCTAGGAGTCAGACTCAGGAGTTAAGACTTATTGGTCTCCAGATATTTGTCTTAGCAGATTCTATTTCTTTATGAAGCTATTTTCTAAAACTACCTATAGACCAAATATAGAAAGCACCTTAATGTTTTCTTGAGAAAAAAATTATCTTGATCTTTAATGCCATCTTATTAGTTGTCTCATGAAAACTCTGGATCTTATAAAAACTTTTCCAGGAAGGTACTGTGTATGTATTTCCAGTGTCTAACACAGGTGCCTGATACTTAACATATATGTAGCCAGCCTTAGTAAGGACTTGAACTGAATACCTATCATAACTCTGAAAATGTGACATAAAATAATTTCTTATCTGTTAACCATTCATCCTTTTTCATTTTTTTGATTCATCTTTTTCCACTTTTATAAACTTATAAAAAAGTATGTAGAATAAGATATAAGTATGTAGAATAAGAATAAAATAATGGATATTTTCTTATGTATATATTCCACCATACTATATTTTGTTGTACCTCTCTTCCATTAGAAAACAATGAACACGTTATTTTGGAAGTCCAGAGAGGTCATATGTTTGTTTTTTTACAGCTTTTCTGTGGGAAGAGTTTGAGGATGGTATTATGGAAGAAGAAGCAATTAAGTCTCAGAGAGCTCAGAGTGTGTGATAGTTTTTCTTTCTTTCTTTTTTTTTTTCCCTTAGATTTTATTTATTTATTTTTTTTATTTTTTTTTTATTTTTTATTTTTTTTACTTTACAATATTGTATTGGTTTTGCCATACATCAACATGAATCCGCCATGGGTGTACACATGTTCCCAATCCTGAACCCCCCTCCCACTTCCCTCCCCACACCATCTCTCTGGGTCATCCCAGTGCACCAGCCCCAAGCATCCTGTATCCTGCATCGAACCTAGACTGGCAATTCGGTTCTTATATGATATTATACATGTTTCAATGCCATTCTTCCAAATCTTTCATAGGAAGGAAGGATAATGATCCAAGGGAGAATTTGGGTAATGACACATACATAAAAGCTGTCAGAAGCACAGGGAAGAGTGATTATTTCAAAGGGGATGATATATTGAATATTTGAAATAAAACAGTAGAAATAATGATGGAGAGAGGTAGGTTTTTTCCTCGCACTTGCTGTGTACTTCTGTTAACATTTATGACTTCATAACACTGTAATTTCATGGTTTTGTGTGTTTGAGTGCATGCATGTTTATTTAGGTTCTAGTTCTTGAATCCTGCAGGTCAAGTGTTATGTCTGATTTACCATCAAAGCCTTGGCAGCACCTTCATAAACCCACTCAGACAATAGTTATTGAGTTCCTGCTTTGTGCCAAGTGTTCTTCTACTATTCTAGATTCTTGGCATATGTCAGTGAGCAACAACAGCAACAACAACAACAAAAGTCCTACCCCATGTGTCTTAAATGCTAACAGTTAGGGAGGAAGCAGATAATCAAATAATAAATTATATTGTCAGTGCTTACAGTATGGTTGTTGAATTGTATCCTAAACTAAAGAATTTAAGTTTTCTGTTGTTGACTGTTGAAAGCTATTCGCAGGCAATGATAGGAGCAGACCATTCAGCAGCAGTTATTGTAAAGAGAAACTGGAGATGGGAGTTCCACTTCTGTGTGGAAACATAGTGGTCAGAATAAGTAGTTAGGTGGGTTAAGTAAGATAGTGTCTATAGAAATGAAGCAAAAGAAAATAATTTGTTTGAAAGATATTGTGGAGTTAGAATTGCTAGTACTTATACCATATTTTACCATCATTGTTACACTAATATATTTTGTTGCATCTGGGTCCTTACATCATTTTCTTTTTGCTTATCTGTTTGACCATATGTTTATTTGATTACCAATAGTCTAGTGGTAGCATGACTGTAAGAAGACCCTGTCGAAAGGTTGGATGTCTGAGTCCCAGCTCTATCTTTGAGAAACATGTCTTTAGCGAGCCCTTCACCTCAATAAGCCTCGATTTCTGTATCTTTTAAATGAAGAGGATCCACTAGATAACCTCAATGACCCTTTCCAAGTGTAACTGACTCTTGTGAAAGCCATCTTACTGCTTTGCTCTTAATGTGCTAACTCTATTTCTATTTCATCAGAAGCTAAGTGCTCACAAAATACATTCTCTGCCACTGCTGTATACACAGAGAAGAATAACAGATATACAGCACATGTATTTTTATGTTTGATGAAAGCAGTAGCCAATATGTAGAATATTCAAAAATTAGTGTAAGAAACCATGTTTCAGCAATAACACTTTTACTAATTTGTGTTCTCTATGTGCAACTAAGGATAAAAAGTTGTCCTGCAATGAAAAGCACTACTCAAAATCTTATTGGGAAATGAGATATGCTATCACAATGCTATCTACTTTTACAATTATGCTACCAAAATACTCCAAGAGTATATACCCCCATTTATTATTTGTATTTATTCGCCTGGATTTACTGTCACAAGAATATTTAGTAAAAATTTGATCGCTATGAACTGGTAATGCTGATGCTCTTTATTTTAGGATGTATCAGGAATGCCAGCTCTGTGTTCTCCAATTTCCCAGGGAGGGGGTGGTTTTGACTATCGATTGGCCATGGCAATTCCAGATAAATGGATACAGGTAAGGTTTAATGTAAATTTTTTTTTCCTGTGGATACTATGTCTTATGTTGGTGTATTTATTATTTCTTTGATTTATTTCTTAGTTTTGATACTATAATTGAAGTATCAAATTCTCTCATTAGTGTGTTGATTCTTGTGCCATTTAATAAGATGCCTCTCAAACTTCTAAAAGTTCTAATTTAAAGTATTCACACTTGCATTATGCAGACGTGGGGAAGATATGATTGATATAATGTTAGCTATGTAAATGGAATTTTGCATTATCAGTGCAATTATATGAAACTCTGGCATTCTATATTTAAAACACATTAAACTTCATCAAAGCATCCATATCTGCCTGCAAATCATCAATTAATGTAGAAGTCACTCCTTAATTCCTAGTACTTGTTGCTTAGTATGGTTTTTTACTCCACAGATGTGGATTTATGCATTCCTTCATTGAGTGTTTAAAAGCCCTTACCATGTGTCTGGTACTAGGAATGAATAATTGTATATGACACCTTGCATATGATTTCAAATATACTTTTATTAAATTTAATAACAATTCAAGTAGCTTGGATTATATTTTGTTTCATTTTATTTTTGTCTAAATGACCAAAGTTGTTATAAGTGATCTTTAGATAAGATTATTTTTAGATAATGTAAAATAAGACTTGGATTTGATATAGAACACTCTAGAGTGGCAAAGTCTGAGTCACAGGCTGAATATTTATACGATGTCAGATATGTATCAAATAATCATTGCTTTCTGATAATGTTCTTTAGTACAGACATGAACTGGTGCCATGAGATCACAGTGGCAGAAGAGCTTAACTTTGAATACAGAAACCACGAAGCCTTTTCTGAAGGAAGTGGTTATTGTAATCATCTCATGTCTCTTCTGAGTCCACAGGCAATTTGGGCAGTGCACAGCTGTGACACTGGAGAAGGAAATGGAAACCCACTCCAGTGTTCTTGCCTGGAGAATCCCAGGGACGGGGAAGCCTGGTGGGCTGCTTTCTATGGGGTTGCACAGGGTCGGACACGACTGAAGCTACTTAGCAGCAGCAGCAGCTGTGCCGTTAAAACTCTAGCAGTACAACTTCTGCTTTTCCATCTATCGATTTCTTAATCATTATCAGGTCAAAAAAATAAGTGTTTTACAAACCTGATTAGAGTTAGAAACCAAAGAGACTTTGCTAGCTGGGAAAGTTGCTTTGTATTTGTTATTAAAAAAAAAAAAATGTTGTGATCTTCAAGTTTCTTACCTTGGTTTAGGTTCTTTATCCACCCACCATCTTTTACGATTTCTAATCTTCCGCAAAGATGTTTTCCCCCTTGCAAGTGCCAAATCTTGCTTTTTTAACATCCTATTGAAAAGCCTTCATCAGACTTTCAGCAGATTCAAGGATATTTAAAGGTGTACGTCAACCTAGAATTATTTTAATCAATCATAGCTCAGAGCAGGCTATTTCCTCCTCTTAGTAATAATGGCAGTTTTCTTTTTTTTTTTTTTAATATTTAACTTTCTTAACACTTCAGTACCTTGTATACTCAAGGTGCTGTACTAGGCAGTACATCATACAAATTGAAGGAAAAAAATGTATTGTTCTCCATTTAGATTTCTGTGGAGTTAAACAGGTGGTAAATTGGTAAAGAATTCGTCTGCCATCACAGAAGACACCAGACATACAGGTTCAATCCCTTGGTCAGGGAGACCCCCTGGAGAAGGAAGTGGCAACCTATTCCAGTATTCTTGCTGGGATAATCCCTTGGACAGAGGAGCCTGACAGGATACAATCTATGGGTTTGCAAGTGTCGGACACAACTTAGCTAATAAACCACTACCATAACATCTTGCAAAGTTATAGTACAATATCACAATCAGGATAGTGACATGGACATAATCAAGACATGGAACATTACCACGAGTTTCCCAAATGTTGCCTTTAGAGCCACACCTACTCCTTTCTTCCCCAAGTCACTCCTGAACCTTTGGCCACCACTAACCTGATCTCCATTTCTATAATTTTTTTCATTTCAAAAATGTTATATAAATGGAATAATACAGTATGCAACCTTTTGGGCTTATCATTTTTCACTCAGTCAAATTCTCTGGGGATTTCATGTAGGTTGTTGCATGTATCAGTAGTATATTTCTTTTCAAGATTTTTTTTTTTTAATTTTTTATTGGAGTATAGTTGATTAACAATGTAATGTTAGTTTCAGGTAAGAGCAAAGTAAATCAGTTAAACATATACATATACCCACACTTTTTTTTTTTTTAAGAGTCTTTTCCCATATAGGCCATTACAGATTTTTGAGTAGAATTTCCTGTGCTATATAGTATGTTCTTATCAATTATCTATTATATATAAATGTGCTTAGTCATTTCAGTGGTGTCTGACTCTTTGCAACCCTATAGATTGTAGCCTGCCAGCCTCTTCTGTGCATGAGATTCTCCAGGCAAGAATACTGGAGTGGGGAATCTTCCTGAATCAGGGATCAAACCCATGTCTCCGGCGTCTCCTGCATTGCACATGGATTCTTTATCCACTGAGCCATTTGGGAAGCCCCATTTTATGTATAATAGTACGTATATGTCAATCCCAGTCTCCCAATTTATCCCTCCCCCTCTTTACCCGCTGGGAGCGATGTTTGTTTTCTATATCTGTGATGCTACTTCACTGTTTCCCTTTCTTTGTGTTGAATGCTATCTCATGGCATGGTTGTATCACAGTTTGTTTAATTATTTTTCCAGTGAAAGATATCTCGACTATTTCTAGGTTTTAGCTGCTATAAAGAGAGCTACTATAAACATTTGTGTACAGATTTTTGTATGAACATAAATTTTCATTACTCTATGGTAAACATCCAAAAGTACTGGGTTTTATACTGGTTGGATGTTGTTGTTATTGTTGTTCAGTCACTAAGTCGTGTCCAACTCTGCAACTCAATGGACTGCAACATGCCAAGGCTTCCCTGTCCTTTACTATCTCCTGGAATTTGCTCAAACTCATGTCCATTGAGTCAGTGATGCCATCCAACCATCTCATCCTTCCTTCATCGCCTCTTCTCCTCTCCTTCAATCTTTTCCAACATCAGGGTCTTTTCCAGTGAGTCAGCACTTTGCATCAGGTGGCCTAAGTATTGAAGCTTCAGTTTCAGTATCAGTCATTCCAGTGAATATTCAGGGTTGATTTCCTATAGGACTGACTGACTTGATCTCCTTGCTGTCCAAAGGACTCTCAAGAGTCTTCCCCAGCACCACATTTCGAAAGTATTAGTTCTTCAGCACTCAGCCTTCTCTATCCTCCAATTTTCACATTAGTAAATGACCACTGGAAAAACCATAGCTTTGACCATACAGCCCTTTGTCTGCAAAGTGATATCTTTGCTTTTTTATATGCTGTCTAGGTTTGTCATAGCTTTTCTGCCAAGAAGCATGCATCTTTTAATTTCATAGCTGCAGCTCTTTCAGCAGTGACTTTGGAGCCAAAGAAAATAAACTCTGTCACTGTTTCCACTTTTTCCTCAAATATTTGCCATGAAGTGGTGGAACCAGATGCCGTGATCTTAGTTTTCTGAATATTGAGTTTTAAGCCAGCTTTTTCACTCTCCCCTTTCACTTTCATTAAGAGGCTCTTTAGCTCCTCTTTGCTTTCTGCCATTAAAGTGGTATCATCTGTATATCTGAGGTTGTTGATATTTCTCCCAGCAATCTTGATTCCAGCGTGTGCTTCATCCAGCCTGGCATTTCATATGATGTTCTTTGCATATGAGTTAAATAAGCAGGGTAACAATATATAGCCTTGATGTACTTACTCCTTTCCCAGTTTGGAACCAGTCTGTTTTTCCATGTCTGGCTCTAAGTGTTGCTGTTAGACCTGCATGCACATATATCATGAGGCAGGTCAGGTGGTCTGGTATTCCCATCTCTTGAAGAATTTTCCACAGTTTGTTGTGATCCGCACAGTCAGAGGCTTTCAAACTATTTTTCTGAGTAGTTGTACCATTTTGCATTACCACAAGCAACTTTGGAGAGATCCAATTTCTGTACATTCTTGAACAATGCATTTGTTATTGTTGCTATTTTTTATATTGATCATTCTATCAGGTGTGCAGAAATATCTCACTGAGTTTAGTTTGCATTTTCTTAATGGCGTATGATGAGGAACTTGTTTTCTTGTGCTTTATTTGCCATCTTTATATCTTCTTCAGTGAAATGTCTGTTTTATGTCTTTTGACCATTTTCTAATTGGATCATTTATTTACTGTGGAGTTTTGAGAGTTCTTTATATAGTTTAGATTCAACCCTTTTGTGAGGTGGTATGTGGTTGACAAATATATTTATACTGGTCTTTGCTTGTGTTTTCATCCTCTACATGTCGACTTCCACAGAGCTAAAGTTCTTTGTTTTCTTTAAATTTAAGGAAGGCCAGTTTATCATTTTTTTTCCCTTTTAGAGACCTATTTTGGTGACAAGTCTAAGAATTCTCTGATTCTCCTATATTTTCTATTAAACATTTATAATTTTATGTTTAAGTCCATAGTCCATTTGAGTTACTTTTTGTACAATCAGTATTTAAGGTTTTGTTTTGTCTAAAGATGTCTAATACTTCCAGCATGATTTGTTGAAAAGTCTAACCTATTTCCATTGAATTATTTTAACACAGCAGTCCAACTTAACTGGGCATATTTGCATAGGTTTATGGATTGTGAATAGACATATACAAATACTACACTGAATCTAAATAATACAAAGTGTCTTAAAATAATACAAATCTACTGTCATATGGTCACAAATCTGAAATGATCTTCCTAGACTAAAAATCAAGGCTTCATAAGGCTGCATTCCTTCTGGAGGTTCTATTTCTTTGACTTTTCTATCTTCTAAAACCCACCTGTATTCCTTGGTTCATGAGCCCTCCCCCCATCTTCAAAGCCAGCAGGGTAGCATCTTCAAAGCTCTGTCTTACTCTGACAACCCAAGCACCTTTTAAGAAAGATTCCTGTAATTACATTGGGCCCATCCAGGTAATCGGGAGAAGGGAAATGGCAACCCACTCCAGTGTTCTTGCCTGGAGAATCCCGTGGACAGGGGAGCCTAGTGGGCTGCTGTCCATGGAGTCGCACAGAGCCAGACACAAAGACTGAATGAAGCGGCTTAGCATGCATGTATGCATGCACTGGAGAGGGAAATGGCAACCCACTCCAGTGTTCTTGCGTGGAGAATCCCAGGGACAGAGGAGCCTTGTGGGTTGCTGTCTATGGCGTCCCACAGAATCAGACATGACTGACAGGGTTTAGCAGCAGCAGCAACATTCGGGTAATCCAGGATAATCTCCCCATCTCAATGTCCTTAACTTCCACAGATCTCTGAAGTCCTTCTTGCCATGTAAGGTGACATATTCACAGACTCTGGGTATTAGGATATAAACACCTGTAGGTGGTCATTATTCTGCCTAATACAGTCTGCCCTCTGGTGCCTGGTGATTCACACTGGAGTTACGGGGGATGGCTGCTGCTGCTAAGTCCTGTCGACCCTGTGCAACCCCATAGACAGCAGCCCACCAGGCTCCCCCGTCCCTGGGATTTTCCAGGCAAGAACACTGGAGTGGGTTGCCATTTCCTTCTCCAGTGGATGAAAGTGAAAAGTGAAAGTGAAGTCCCTCAGTTGTGTCCGACTCTTTGCGACCCCATGGACTGCAGCCTACCAGGCTCCTCCGCCCGTGGAATTTTCCAGGCAAGAGTACTAGAGTGGGTTGCCATTGCTTTCTCCAACGGGGGGATGGCTAAGCACCTCTGAATTCCATTGAGCAAAAAAAAAAAAAAGCAAAGGAAGATACAAACAGGCTGGAACTCTATTTCGTGTACCAAAATCTGCATTAATTTCCTATTGCTGAATAACCAACTACCACAAACTTAGCAATTTAGAGCATTTCTGTTATTATCTCACCCTTTCTTTGAAGGACATCTATTGTGTTCAAAGTTCCCTCCCACCCTCCAGGTAAGGAATTATACAAAGAGGTGAATCAGAGGGAGCGGGAATCATAGGAACCATTTTAGAATTCTGCCTGTCAGTGTGCAGGATAGAGAAATGAGCCCCCTTTAGAAAGATTGTGTTGCGTGAAAGAACAGGCTCTTTTTAGGCTGTTAATTCTGTGGAGCAGCAGCTTTTATATGATAGTCAGAGGAAGGGATTTTGCTGGATGTCTGAGTGGTGAGAAAACAAAACAAAGCAAAACAATGCAGAGTTTCACAATGGCAGCCTAAGGAGGAAAGCATTTCACGGGAAGGGGTAGGGACAGCATTCTTGTGCAGCAAGCGTTTGCCTAAGAAAGGACTTAGGACACAATCATAATCTGAAATTTCTGCAAGTTCATTTGCACTGAAGAGGTTTGAGAGGTACAGAAGCCACACTGGAGACTGAGTAACAACCCATTTGGAGACAAAAATGTGTACACTGTTAAGATTTATCTCAGAGAGGCATCAGTAAGTGGTGGTGGGAAGTGAGATCTTAATTCCCTTCCCAGGAATTGAACCTGGGTAGCCTGGATGAGAACTAAGAATCCTAGCCACCTGACCAGCCAGGGCTAGAGGCTGGAAGCTACTTTTCCCTGGATCTTTGACCTCAGTGAAAAATGCATTTGTCACGGAGGCAGAAAATGTAAATGCAGGTACAAAGTTTATTATTAGAGGCATAGCATAACAACAAGTGGGAAAGCACACAGAGAAATGGTTTATTTAGTTAAGATGGAAGCAAAGCAGGAATGCACACTCAGAGAGAAGGGTGCGGTGAAGAGCAGTGATGTAAAGAGGCCATGCCAGGACTCTTACTTAAGGTGTTTACAAGAGATAAAGACTGGCTATTTACCCTGTTTCTGTTGTTACTTCCATTTTGAAGGGCAAACAGGAGGCTGATTTTAAATGCCTTAGCTGGAGCCCACCCATCTCTTATGTCAGGAAATACAAAGGGGAGGCTGGTTATAGGTATTCTGTGGGAAGCCCACTGTTTACTGCCTCATGAAATGCACACAGAAGGTCAGCTGTAGATATCTAACCTGGAGCCCATCTATTTCCTGCCCCAGGATGATAATTATTTCATCATAATCAGCTTTTATACATTGAAATAATAGTTTCTTTTCATTTATTTTAGGAAGAGTACAAGACACTCTTCTTGCTAACATTTTTTTTTTTTCATTCCAAGCTAAAATGGTAGCAAGTATATCTCTACCTTGTGGAAGTTATTGAAAGATCTACTGCACAACACTTTACTGTAGTCATTAATCAAGAAGTAGCAGCTGTTACAGAAAAAGAAAAAAAGTTGCCAAAATCCTAAAGTGCAGTGATCAAATCATCTGCACAAAAGTGAGCACGTGCACACCCACACACAACACCACTGTCATTTGGATAGTCTGTACAAAAGCTGTGATTTCAGTTAAAGTGTCAACAAAGCTATTTTTGTTCCGTGGGTGTGCTTGTATCTCTGTGTCATAATTTGGATTGATATGATATATACCCTAAGTTTGGGTTATAAAGTAAGAATAGTAGTGATGTATTGAAATTATTTCCTGTCTTGCATTTAGTTACTGAAAGAATATAAAGATGAAGATTGGAACATGGGCAATATAGTGTATACACTCACAAACCGACGCTACCTTGAAAAGTGCATTGCCTACGCAGAGAGCCATGATCAGGTAAATAAGTATGTGTGTAAACCGTACTCTCTCTCTGCCTGTATCTGTAAATGTATCTAAAATAAGCATATCTCAATACAAATTTCTATAGTTCAATACAATTAATGTAATGTGTTATATGTCTATTTTATGTGACAGCTACTCTTACTTGAAAAACTGTTCAGGGACTTCCATGGTGGACCCATAGTTAAGAGTCTGCCTTCCAGTGCAGAAGGTACAGGTTCGATCCCTTGTCAGGGAGCTAAGATCCCATGCATCTCACAGCCAAAAAAACCTAAACATAAAACAGAAGCAGTATTGTAACAAATTCAATGAAGACTTTAAAAATGGTTAAATCAAAAAACCTTTAAAAAAGAAAAGACATTTAAAAATTACTTTGTAGATCCATAAATTTCAACTTCAAAATGCAGTACTACTTTTACCCTGCCAAACTGTAATTAAGCGACTGTGAATGACAGTTGCAAGTGCTATCTTACAAGTTTTCCTTTGTTGTCACGAGAAGAATGTTGGTGCTAATCCAGGTTAATTTTAATTTCCTTTCCGTTTTAGTTTTCCTTCTAAAGATTTTCTTTTCTGCCTTTTCACTTGCTTTCATCATTTTTCCCACCTCAGTCACTAAATCCTTTGCTGATTGATCACCCTGATCTCTGTCCCTCTTTTTCAGTCCATCGTCTGTAATGTAGCCTGAGTTATTTTCCAAAGGGCAAAGCTAATTTTCTCAACCCAGATCTTTTGGTTAAAGCTTCTCACACATAGCCTGTCATATCTTGGCCCATGCCAAAGTTTATTCTCTGTTCAATCCTCCAAGTGCTCTGTTCTTCAATACTGTAAAACTTTCACCCATTCATAAATAGGTCAATCTTGTCCCAGTCTTATACTTCCCCCATACACCTGCAAATGCATACTTCACCTGGGAAGGTACTATAAAGAACTAATGCTCTGACTCAGGTGTGTTTCCTGAGGCTTTCATCCAGGTGTATAGGGGAAAAAGTGGTTTCCCAAGTCTTCATGTTCTCATCACATTTTAAGCAGAATATTTGTTTACATTTGTATTTCCAGCCTTAGTACTATTACTTCTCCTAGTAGTCACTCAATAAAGATAAATAAATGAAAAAGGCCATTTAGTTATTGAAATCATGGAACCAGAGATCAAATTGCCAATATCCGCTGGATCATGGAAAAAGCAAAAGAGTTCCAGAAAATCATTTATTTCTGCTTTATTGACTATGCCAAAGCCTTTGACTGTGTGGATCACAATAAACTGTGGAAAATTCTGAAAGAGATGGGAATACCAGACCACCTAACCTGCCTCTTAAGAAATCTGTATGCAGATCAGGAAGCAACAGTTAGAACTGGACATGGAACAACGGACTGGTTCCAAATAGGAAAAGGAGTACGTCAAGGCTGTATACTGTCACCCTGCTTATGTAACTTCTATGCAGAGTACATCATGAGAAACGCTGGACTGGAAGAAACACAAGCTGGAATCAAGATTGCCGGGAGAAATATCAATAACCTCAGATATGCAGATGACACCACCCTTATGGCAGAAAGTGAAGAGGAGCTAAAAAGCCTCTTGATGAAGGTGAAAGAGGAGAGTGAAAAAGTTGGCTTAAAGCTCAACATTCCAGAAAACGAAGATCATGGCCTCTGGTCCCATCACTTCATGGGAAATAGATGGGGAAACAGTAGAAACAGTGTCAGACTTTATTTTTTTGGGCTCCAAAATCACTGCAGATGGTGACTGCAGCCATGAAATTAAAAGACGCTTACTCCTTGGAAGGAAAGTTATGACCAACCTAGACAGCATATTCAAAAGCAGAGACATTACTTTGCCGACTAAGGTCCGTTTAGTCAAGGCTATGGTTTTTCCAGTGGTCATGTATGGATGTGAGAGTTGGACTGTGAAGAAGGCTGAGCGCCAAAGAATTGATGCTTTTGACCTGTGGTGTTGGAGAAGACTCTTGAGAGTCCCTTGGACTGCAAGGAGATCCAACCAGTCCATTCTGAAGGAGATCAGCCCTGGGATTTCTTTGGAAGGAATGATGCTAAAGCTGAAGCTCCAGTACTGGGGATTGGGGGCAGGAGGAGAAGGGGATGGCGGAGGATGAGATGGCTGGATGGCATCACAGACTCGATGGATGTGAGTCTGAGTGAACTCCGGAGCTGGTGATGGACAGGGAGGCCTGGCGTGCTGTGATTCATGGGGTCGCAAAGAGTCGGACACGACTGAGCGACTGAACTGAACTGTCGTCATAAACAATATAAAATGAAGTCTTTATACTTTAAAAAGACAGTAAACCTTTTGAAATTATTTGCAGTATATGAATTAAGAAAATTGAAGTTGAGCAATAAGTTCCTGTGTTATTTCAGCAGAAATTGACAATTTAAGTTGGAAACTAGTTTTTCAGATGTCTCCTCTTACTATTAAGAAAGTGTAAGTAGACCAGAGGTCAGCTATCAAGGCCCATGAGCCAAATTCTGCCTGCTGCTTGTTTTTACAAGGTAACTGGAACACAGGCATACTCATTCAATTACCTATTGTCTGTGACTGCTTTGGAGTGTTAATGGCAGATTTCAGTAGTTGAGACTGAGAAAATAGCCCACTGCCTAAACTATGTACTGTTGGCCTATACGGAAACTTTAATCATTCATGAAATAGACATATGGAGTTTTATATCTTCCTAATTGGAGTAGTACTTTCTTTTAAATTGGCTATGAAACAAATCAAATAAATACCAATGAAAACACCAGAACCAAAATGTAACAAAATAAGAAATGAATAATATTAATTTAAGGATAAGTAAATCCCTTGTCAAGTATATTCAGTTCATTTCACTGTCTGTCATTTCGGACTCTTTGCAACCCCATGGACGGCAGTAGACAGGCTTTCCCATCCATCACCAATTCCCGGAGCTTACTCAAACTCATGTCCATCAAGTGTTGATGCCATCCAACCATCTCATCCTCAGTCATCTCCTTTTCCTCCCACCTTCAGTCTTTCACAGCATCAGGGTCTTTCCCAATGAGTCAGTTCTTCACATCAGGTAGCCAAAGTTTGGAGTATCAGCTTCAGCATCAATCTTTTAGGATTGACTGGTTGGATCTCCTTGCAGTCCAAGGGACTCTCAAGAGTATTCTCCAACAACACAATTCAAAAGCATCAGTTCTTCAGCGCTCAGCTTTCTTCCAACTATCCTTTCCATTCATGTCCAACTATCACTTCCATTCATGTCTATGGAAAAACCATAGCTTTGACTAGATGATGGACCTTTGCTGGCAAAGTAATGTCTCTGCTTTTTAATGCGCTGTCTAGGGTGGTCATAACTTTCCTTCCAAGGAGTAAGTGTCTTTTAATTTCATGGCTGCAGTCACCATCTGCAGTGATTTTGGAGCCCCCCAAAATAAAGTCTCTTGTTGTTTTCATTGTTTCCCCATCTATTTGCCATGAAGTGATGGGACCAGATGCCATGATCTTGGTTTTCTGAAAATTGAGTTTTAAGCCAGCTTTTTCACTCTCCTCTTTCACTTTCATCAAGAGGCTCTTTAGTTCTTCTTCGCTTTCTTCTATAAGGATGGTGTTACCTGCATATCTGAGGTTATTGATATTTCTCCCGGTAATCTTGATCCCAGCTTGTGCTTCTTCCAGTCCAGCATTTCTCATGATGTACTCTGCATAGAAGTTAAACAAGCAGGGTGACAATATACAGCTTGATGTACTCCTTTCCCAATTTGGAACCAGTCTGTTGTTCCACGTCCACTTCTAACTGTTGCTTCTTTGTCTGCATACAGATTTTTCAGGAGGCAGGTCAGGTGATCTGTTATTACCATCTCTTTAAAAAATTTTCCACATTTTTTTGTGTGTCAAGTATATAACAATATGAAAATTAAAATACATTTTAAGCTTCTAGCCAATTGTAGCACTTTTGGGTTCCAATTTATGTTTATTTTGTATGAATAAATAAAAGAATAAGGAAGTGAGTGAAATAAACAAATTGAAGATGAAACTGATAGATTAATTTCATAATTTTTCTTCCAAGATGTACAGAAACAGTATGGAAGACTTATATCATACTTTAAAGATCCATGTAATTCCACTTTGTATTAAAAATTGTCCGGAATATACAAAAAGATGTAAGTTACCTAATTCTTCCTAAAAGCAAACCTACTCTGAATTTTAAACCTAATAAAAATTACAAATATGAACATATGAAAATAGTTTAGACTTTAAAATAGGTTTATAAAGAAAAATATTTTTCTAAAACTGAAAATAATTCTACAGTAATATGGTGAGGCGATTATGGTCTAATCTCTGTGTTTCTCTATATATTCTTCCTATCAATAAATAATCCTTGGCATTAATTAGCTATTTTTAACCATAAATCATTCCAATTAAGAGACCTTTTCTGCTGCTCAGGGTGTTTCTGAGTTATCTGCCCCATTTGTCAACTATTATATTTTCATATAAAACAAACTTGTTTTAGATTAGATTTCAAATATAATAAGAAAGCAAGTTCTACATTTTAAGAAAAAGTTGTCAGTTTGCTCCTGAAAGGAAAAAAGGTCCATTGTGATATATTTATGTACATGTTTTATGTACATAAATATAAGTGCATATACATATAAATGATTTCTAAGAAACTCTTCCATTCTTTTAAAACAATAAAGTCATGATATACAAGTCATTTTTAAAAACCGTATTAGTATTCTAATAGTGTAATCTAAGATTATGGGATTGTATGAAATCGTGTGTAAAACTTATGAAAATTGTCAAGCATTACAGAATTTAAGGAATCTGTCATTCAATTTTAAAAAATCCATTGTTTAAATTCTTTAAAAAGGCTATTAGTATTTTAAACATTATAACATATATTATTCTAATTTCTCATGCTTAGTATTAGCAAATATTCAGGTAGCTTATCATGAGTTTTTCACCAAGCTATTTTATAAGTAAAAGAAACAGATATAGGAGCTTTCTCATGTATTTCACCAGTTTACCTTCAGCATAGATAGTGACTATTGAGAAATACATGGAATTAATACTAATTCACACACTTCTCCTGTACAGTTTTTATGAAACCACATGTTACTCTAGCATAAATGACAACTCCCTAGTACCTATTCTTTGCATTTACATCAGTGACTTTTGTTTTATTAGGCACTCGTTGGGGATAAGACGTTGGCATTTTGGTTGATGGATGCTGAAATGTATACCAACATGAGTGTTCTGACCCCATTTACTCCTGTTATTGATCGTGGAATACAGCTTCATAAGATGATTCGACTCATTACTCACGCACTTGGTGGAGAAGGGTATCTCAATTTCATGGGTAAGTATGAATTGAACCTATATCCAATCTGTGTTTAAAATGTTAACCAATATTATATATGACACAAGTCATGTAGGATATTGTGCTGTAGCTGTTCAGGTTTAAAATAGAATATTATAATTTTATTTCTGTAAAACAGTGTCATTTGTAAACTGTAAAAATTAAATTAAGATTATTGTTATACTAATATATGTTGCAAAATTAACCTAATGGCTGGTATCTTATTTAATATTGTTGTCAATAAGTGGGGTGAATTTTTTTTAAACATAGAATTGTTACTCTGAATTTAATCATTCTGATTTATTTTATTATCATAGTGTTTGCACATTGAACATAGAAGATGTAATTGTCATGTCATAACAACATACTGAGCTAATATTATTGGTCTTCTTTGAGGTAACTGTACACCAGTACATTTGTATTATAAATGTGCAAACCAAGGCCCAAGGTATTGTGATGGACAAAATAGATACTTATTTAAAAAATAGGAAACATGACTATTCAAAAGTCATTGCTTTCTGAAGAATCTTGAATTATAAAATATACAATCAACTAGCATTGTTTTCTGTTCTATTTGGTCAACCAAAACCATTTGAGTTTTAGGAAATTTTACCAGTTTTTAGGGTAGAGAGAGCTGGAAAGACTGGGAATGCATATGGGAGCCTGACTTAATTTTCTGTAATAAAAGCCTTAGGAAGTGAAAAGTGAAAGTCACTCAGTTGTGTCTGACTGTTTGTGACACCATGGACTATACAGTCCATGGAATTCTCCAGGCCAGAATATTAGGGTGGGTAGCCATTCCCTTCTCAAGGGGCTCCTCCCAACCCAGGAATCACTTCGGATTAATTCATTTCTACCTGAAAGTTTTTATTAAAAAAATCTCTGATCTGATTTATAAAAGTCTCTATCATTTGCCATCTTGAGACTAGGAAGCTAAATCCAATAAAGCACATACCAGATTTTCCCTGTACAACCTGTACCTTTCAGTGCATCCCTCTCCTCTCACCCTGTCAGGAAGTGACCCTCATGACCTTGAGATTGTACTTTGTCTTCCAGGCACCAACCTGGGCATTCTGGGTGGACTTTGAAGGCACTGTATTCATAAGTAAAATCAGCCTCAGTTCCTTAAAGGCAGCTGGTCCTCCCAGACACAGTGACCATCATTCACAAGTACAGCCTTTCCTAGTAGAGAAACAAAATCAGTGATGACCTCTGAGTTCATGCTGTTGGTCTTGTCATTAATTCTTGAAGCCCACTGCATCCGAGCATTCTATTAATCCAGACTTAGTTTACTGCTTTAGTCTGGAAGTTGTATAAGCATTGTCAGCTCAGAAGCCTGCACTGAAGAGTTGAGAATGTCAGTAGTTTGTAGTACCTGATAGAGTTTTTTTCCTGAGACTGTCCTTCATTGAAGACAATTCTAGCCCATAGCATGTAACATAGCATCTGAGTAAAACAAAACTATCTGCAGATAACAGAGACTTAATGTCCATAGTTCAGAGAAGGCAATGGCAACCCACTCCAGTATTCTTGCCTGGGAAATCCCATGGACAGAGGAGCCTGGTAGGCTGCAGTCCATGGGATCACGAAGAGTTGGATACGACTGAGCGACTTCCCTTTCACTTTTCACTTTCATGCATTGGAGAAGGAAATGACAACCGACTCCAGTGTTCTTGCCTGGAGAATCCCAGGGGCAGGAGCCTGGTGGGCTGCCGTCTATGGGGTCACACAGAGTTGGACATGACTGATGTGACTTAGCAACAGCAGCAAATGTCCCTAGTTAATTGAATATTGATAACTTTCAGATAAAAAATGTCTGAAGAAAGTTCATAGTGAGAACTATTTCTTGAATCTTGGTATTAATATTTTCCCTGAAGGTAAAAATGGATCATGGACAGCTAAGATCTTAACAAATCTCCAGTAATTTCATAACTTCTTTGAAATGTTTTTAATTAATATCATTTTAACTGTATATATTTAACCGAGGGCTGACTGAACTGCTTTTCTGTTTTGGAAACTCTTCTCATAGAACTTTCAATAGTAACCCAACTAAATAAACATAATTATCTATTAGTGTGTCTCTTATACGAAGAAGGCAATGGCAACCCACTCCAGTACTCTTGCCTGGCAAATCCCATGGACAGAGGAGTCTGGTAGGCTGCAGTCCATGGGGTCGCTAGGAGTCAGATGTGACTGAGTGACTTCACTGTCACTTTTCACTTTCATGCACTGGAGAAGGAGATGGCAACCCACTCCAGTGTTCTTGCCTGAAGAATCCCAGGGACGGGGGAGCCTGGTGGGCTGCCGTCTATGGGGTCGCACAGAGTCAGACACGACTGAAGCAACTTAGCAGCAGTCTCTTATAAGGTCTGTAAATTGACCATATTTGTGGTATCAAATATAATTTTGAGATTATTTTTGATATAGGATTCAAAGATATATTTACGTTTTCTTCCTACATTTGTCCTTCAAATGGTTTATAATGTTTAACTCCAACAAAATACTTTTTAAAAATTCCTTCTGGCTCAATATCATATCTAAATCTAGCATTTCTCTACTAACTTTGAAATCAGTAATGTCTAATATCCTTATGATTTCTGATTATTGATGTCTTATGAAATTTAGTATTTTCCCATGAGCTCTCATGACTTTAAATATTGTTTTTTCCACTTTCTGATCATGGCACTCTCCTGCCTCATGGCTTGCCTGCAGTGTCCTCCAGCTGACTTGCAGGCCTTGCATGAATGGTCTCCCATGGGTCTCCCCACTGATGGCCCTGCTCCAGCCAAGTAGACTTTCTTTCAGTTCATTAAATGCACCAACCTCCTTCCACTCTGAGCTCTGTATATTTTGCTGTTCTCCCCTCTTGGACTCATCCTACTCAAACACCCCCTGTTATACCTGACAAAATCTTTCATCTGCAAATCTTGTTTCCTTAGGAAAGCTTTTTCTAAAGCCTCAGACTTCACTAGTTTTACCTATTATACATTTTTATATTACCCTATTACTTACCTTTTGTGGCACATAAAAAATTATATTTAAAGCATTATTAAATATGTGACTGCCTTGGTAAATTTAACAGAAAATTAGGTCTTATTCACTTAAGACTAGTAGCAATTAGCACAGGGTCTAGCACATCACAAGGCTTTCATGTTTTTCTGAAAAAAGATATTTTGTATATGTATATATATGTATATATGATTACCTTGTAATATTTTTAGCAGTGGTTCATTAGTTGCAATCACCACTTGTAGTTTTAAGCAAAGTTATTTTTTTTCAAGTGGCATGGAAGAAATAAATTTTTTAAATGATCAGTTAAAGAAATTTAAGACCAAGGAGCAGCAATCTGGTTGTTTACTCATGTTTTAGGCATTCTAAAACTTGTTAGTTTTCTGGAATTTTATTTTTATTTCCCTCTAGTAGAGAGAGAATGAATTAAAAGAAGAAAGCAGCAACACATTTTTGTATTTTTTCATTTAAATATGTTTACCTGAATTTGTCAGGCATTTAGATATGTGTTCTGCTTATCAAAAATCATTAAGATCAATGTAAACTTTTCACAATGATACCAGTTTGGTGGATTTACTTTATTTTGTTTGTTTTTATCTTATATACTCCTAATTTTGTGTTTCAAAAAATTCTTTCACTCTGATAATGGCATTTGCAGCAACATAGGTGGACCTAGAGATTACCATACGGAGGGAAAGAAGTCAATATAGAGAAACACAAATATCATGTATCTCTTATTTGTGGATTCTAAAAACCAGTGCAAATGAACTGACTCACAAAGAATAGAGTCATATATGGAAAATACAAACTAAGAATGGGAAATAAATTGGGAGATTGATGTTGACATATACACGCTACTGTATATAAAA
This sequence comes from Ovis aries, assembly GCF_016772045.2. Lineage (NCBI taxonomy): Eukaryota > Metazoa > Chordata > Mammalia > Artiodactyla > Bovidae > Ovis > Ovis aries. The sequence goes on along the minus strand of NC_056054.1, from coordinate 150,119,818 downwards.
CTCGAAACTGATAAGAATCTACTGTATAGCACAGGGAACTCTAGTTGATATTCTATAATGGCCTATATGGGTAAAGAATCTAAAAAAGAGCGAATATATGTATAACTGATTCACTTTGCTGTATAGCTGAAACCAACACAGTGCTGTAAATCAAAGGCATTCCAATAAAAATTAATTGAAGATTTTTAAAAGCAGAACATTTATTCTTTCTCTCTCTCTAAAATACAATAAATATAAAGTTGTATTGTTGAGTCACTCAGTCATGTCCAGCTCTTTGTGACCCTGTATCCTGCAGCACACCAGGCTTCCCTGTCCTTCACCATCTCCAGAGCTTACTTAAACTCATGTCCATTGAGTCAATGATACCATCCAACTGTTTCATCCTCTGTCATCTCCTTCTGTTTCCTAAAAAAAAAAGAGAAGAAGAAGAAGAAGGAAAGAAAGAAATCCACTCTGGATGAAGCAGGGGAAATTTTTTTTTTTTTTGGCTTACTAGGTTATTTTAGTTATGAATAGATAGGTTTATATTTCCTGTTATTCCAGCATATCATCATATGAAGGAATCAGGTATAAAATGGGGACCGAAAATAGCTGAATTATTTGCATGTTTTTGCATCCTAAGAGTTTTCATTATAAATATTAGTAAAAGTAAATTTATATAGACACAGCATGCTATATTGTCTAAGACATTTTCTAGGCATCATCTAAATTAATCTTCATAAAAGTTTTCTTTTTTTTTTTTTTAAACTTAATGCAGTCTTAGTTGCAAAGAAACCTGAGGTTAAAATTAAGGGAGTACTCAGATATCTAGGTACATATCCGAAGCCCCATTTTACTAACGCTACAACTTGAACAGGAAAAGCAACTCAGCTAACACTGTGCAACTAGAAAATGAGAGGAGCTGATTGTCTTTCTCTTCTATTTCCTATTTGAGAAAATTAGAAAAAAATTAGTATTAGATCAGTATATAGATTAGCTACCAAAATGCAATTAATAAATATGTTTCTGGGAAAAGGTAGAGCACTGTGATTAAGAAAATGATCTGGATGGGAACCCAGGCTTAGCTGTGTGAGCTGAGTAAGGGGCATCATAACCGTGTGCCTTTGTTTGCTCAGTAGTGGAATGGAGTAGTGCCCACCTCAGAAGATTGTTTTCAGGGTGAAAATGATTCAATACATACACAAGACAGCATATTATCAGGTACATAGCTCATAGTTAATGTTTATTTAGATTTAATTTAACTCTAGATTTACTATTGCTATTTTTATTATTACTAGCTATTCTATTAATGCTGATATTCCAATTCCATCCAGGAGTGCCTCTTTAGGCTCTCATCTGATGGTACACAGTTTAATATAAAAGCATCATAAAATATTTAATTCATTTCCTCTAAAAATATCAGTAAAATTAGTAATTCTTTGTTAAAAAATGAAATGACATTTCCTAGGTGGTATTGTGTGGTTCACAGGACTGGAAACGGTCAGTTTTCATTACAATCCCAAAGGACAATACCAAAGAATGTTCAAACTACCTGACAATTGCACTTATTTCACATACTAGCAAGGTTAAGCTCAAAATCCTACAAGCTAGGCTTCAGCAGTACATGAACTGAGAGCTTCCAGATGTACAAACTAGATTTAGAAAAGGCAAAGGAACCAGAGATCAAATTGCCAACATTCAGTGGATCATAGAGAAAGCAAAGGAATTAAAGGAAAACTTCTACTTCACTGACTATGCTAAAACATTTGGCTGTATGGATCACAACAAATTGAAAAATCCTTAAGGAGATGGGAGTTTGAGACCACCTTACTTATCTCCTAGGAAACTTGTATGTGGGTCAAGAAGCAACAGTTAGAACTGGACATAGAACAACTTACTGGTTCAAAATTGGGAAAGGAGTACACAAGGCTATATATTGTCACCATGCTTATTGAACTTCTGTATAGAGTACGTCATGCAAAATGCTGGGCTGGGTGAATCACAAGCTGGAATCAAGATTGCTGGGAGAAATATCAACAATCTCAGATATACAGATAATACCACTCTTATGGCAGAAAGTAAAGAGGAACTAAAGAGCGTCTTGATAAGGATGAAATAAAAGAGTGAAAAAGCTGTCTTGAAACTCAACATTAAAAAAACTAAGATCATGGTATCCAGTCCCATCACTTCATGACAAATAGAAGGGGAAAAGTGGAAGCCGTGACAGATTTTATTTTCCTGGGCTCCAGAATCACTGCAGATAGTGACTGTAGCTATGAAATTAAAAGATGCTTGCTCCTTGAAAGGAAAACTGTGACAAACCTAGGCAGCACATTAAAAAGCAGAGACATCACTTTGCCATCTAGTCATGGTTTGTCCAATAGTCACGTACGGATGTTAAAGCTGGACCTTAAAGAAGTCTGAGTGCCGAAGAATTGTTGCTTTCAAACTCTGCTGCTGGAGAAGACTCTTGAGAGTCCCTTGGACTTCAGGGAGATCAAACCAGTCAATCCTAGAGGAAATCAACTCTGTATATTCATTGGAAGGACTGATGCTGAAGCTGAAGCTCCAGTACTTCGGCCACTTGATGCAAAGGATCAGTTCTTTGGAAAAGATTCTGATACTGGGAATGATTGAGGGCAGGAGGACACGGGGAGACAGAGGATGAGATGGTTAGATTGCATCACAGACTCAATAGATATGGATTTGAGCAAACTCCAGGAGATAGTGGAAGATAAAGGAGCTTGGTGGGCTGCAGTCCATGGGGTCGCAAAGAGTCAGACATGACTTAGCACAACCAGAACAACCACAGTTATATGGTTAATTATATAGCAATTAAGCTGTTTCTGTAGTCAGTCTCACGAAGACTTAATATTGTTTGTTCATGGTGATGTCTTTTGAATGTTGGTGCAAAAACATCTTACTTTGCTTTCATGTATGAAGAGGTTTGATGGTTGCCTAGATTCCAATTTCTTGGATAAGCCAATATGATGTTAATCAGTTAACATTTATTATATGGTTTCTATGTATGAGTGTGTGTGTGAGCTTTAGATAAAACTTAATATGTTTTTCTTAGAAGCCTGTGCTCAGATTTATTTCACACAGAAGTAAGGGTGAGGCAAGGGAGCAAGAGAGAGACAGAGGAGACACAGAGAGAGGCAGAAACGGTGTGAGAGAAAGGGGTAGAGAAAGCAGATTGATATAAGTCAAGTTCTGTTTAGAACGTTAGTGAATTTGAGATATATATCAATTTAAACTATATATTTCATATATTCATAACACATTCTAAAATGTGTTCTAACACAATTTATTGCATTCTTTCATGCTTCAGACATTTATATGTGTCTACTATATGCCAAGTATTGTTAAGTGGTAGATATTCCTAGGTGACAAAGACTTCTTGCCATCAGGGTCTCAAAACCCAAAAGGAGTCCAGACGAGTAAGCAGACCAGTATGTCTGTCCTAGTACATTCACTCACTACAGTGATAGAGATAAGCAGAGAATGTCATGTGAATATATAGGAAATTGGATTAACAAATTGCATTCTTGTTAGAATTTATGAGCTGCATCAGCCAGACAAACTTAGAAGAGTAGAAAGACGCAAAAAAGCCATACCACAAACTTAGGAAAAGTCCAAGAAGGAGTAGGACTGATTTGACAGAGTAAGATTAAAGTCAGTTGGGAATATTAAACTTGAAGTAAATGAAGAAACTGGGGCCTGAGGAAATCAATTTAGAGATCATTCATTGACTGGCAAGTTTAATGAAAAAATGTGGTTTCAATCACTTTAAAACATCATAAAACTCTTCAGTAAGAAAGGCCTGGTATTGATTGATGGTTTAATAGCTTTATGTTTTTTTTTAATCTATTTATAATATAACTAAAAGGAGACAGATGAGAAAAATAAGATGTGGTTATTGATAATCTGTGTGGATATATCTATGCTATTTGTAAAATCAGTGGTTATTTAACATTTAATTTTTGCTTAAAAATAAATATAGAATGAAAAACATCTGCTTTACACATAGGGTTACTTCAGTAAATACATGTTGCAGGCATACCTTATTTTATCGTGCTTCACAGATATCATGTTTTTCACAAAATGAAGATTTGTGGCAACCTTGCACTGAGCAAGTCTATGAACACTGTTTTCCCAAGAGCATTTGCTCATTTCCTGTATCTGTCCCATTTTGGTAAATATTGGAATATTTCAAACATTTTCATTGTTATTATATTTGTTATGGTAATCTGTGACCAGTGCCCTTTTTTTTTTAAATTGAACTATAATTGATTTACAATGTTATTTTTAGGTATACAACATAGTGATTCAAGATTTTTACATATTCTATTCCTTTAAAAGTTCTTACAAAATAATGGCCATATTTCCCTGTGCTGTACAATGTCCTTGTAGCTTATTTATTTTATACATAGTAGTTTTTTATCTGCCACCCTTATTTCGCTCCTACCCCTCCCTTTCCCCACTGGTAATCACTAATTTGTGAGTCTGTTTCTGTTTTTTGATATTCATTTGTTGATTCATTTTTTCAATTCCATACGTAAGTGATAACATAGCATATTTGTCTTTCTTTTTCTGACGTTTCACTAAGTATAATCCCTTCTGGGTCCATCCACATTGTTGCGAGTGGCAGAATTTCATTATGTTTGAGCAATATTCCATTGTGCCTGTATGTGTTTGTAACTACATATATATTTTTTATATCACATCTTCTTTATCCATTCATCTGTTGATGTACACTAAGGTTGTTTCCATACCTTGGCTATTATAAATAATGCTGTGGTGAACACCACGGTGCATGAATCGTTTCAAATTAGTGTTTTCATTTTCTTTAGATATATTCCCAGGATATAGCTGGATTGTATGATAGTTCTATTTTTAATTTTCTGAGGAACATCCATACTGTTTTCCATACCCACAATGTATTGGGGTTCCCTTTTCTTCATATCTTCACCACCCTTAGTTATTTGTAGACTTTTTGATGATAGCCATTCTGACAGGTATTTGGTGATATCTCACTGGGGATTTGATTTGCTTTGATGTTACTACTACAACTTGCTGAAGGTTCAGATGGTGGTAAGCATTTTTTAGCAATACAGTATTTTTTAAATTAGGATATATACATTGTATTTAGAAATATTGCTGTTGGTATAGCCTGTAGTATAGTGTAAATTACCTTTGATATGCTGAGAAGCTGAACAATTTGCGTCACTCACTCTACTGCCGTATTCACCTTATTGAGGTGGTCTGGAACTGAACCCACAGTATCTCCTAGGTATGCCTATACTTGTTTGTCAATAAACTGCTAAAGAAGTTCAAAGAAGAAAATGAGGATAATGATATATTTTGTCCAATTTTCTGGTGGTTCTCTAGTTATCTTAAAAGTGTGGTGGTTCTCTAGTTATCTTAGACGTGCTACATTTTTCTAACCCAGTCAACTGAGATAGAGGGAGTAGCACATGGCCCAGTCATATGACTTGTCAGGAATTGCTGTAGAGAGGTATGGCCAGGCAGGCAAATGGGTTACTGTGTCCAGGAATTGTATACTAGGGAAGGAAAAAAAAAAAAAAAAACACACACACCTATCCTGATCAGTTCAGTTCAGTTCAGTCGCTCAGTCATGTCCGACTCTTTGTGACCCCATGTATCGCACCACACCAGGCCTCCCTGTCCATCACCATCTCCTGGAGTTCACTCAGACTCACGTCTATCGAGTTCGTGATGCCATCCAGCCATCTCATCCTTGGTCATCCCCTTCTCCTCCTGCCTCCAATCCCTCCCAGCATCAGAGTCTTTTCCAATGAGTCAACTCTTCGCAAGAGGTGGCCAAAGTACTGGAGCTTCAGCTTTAGCATCATTCCTTTCAAAGACATCCCAGGGTTGATCTCCTTCAGAATGGACTGGCTGGATCTCCTTGCAGTCCAAGGGACTCTCAAGAGTCTTCTCCAACACCACAGTTCAAAAGCATCAATTCTTCGGCGCTCAGCCTTCTTCACAGTACAACTCTCACATCCTTACATGACCACAGGAAAAACCATAGCCTTGACTGTTGACAGACCTTAGTCGGCAAAGTAATGTCTCTGCTTTTGAATATACTGTCTAGGTTGGTCATAACTTTTCTTCCAAGGAGTAAGCGTCTTTTAATTTCATGGCTGCGATCACCATCTGCAGTGATTTTGGAGCCCAGAAAAATAAAGTCTGACACTGTTTCCACTGTTTCTCCATCTATTTCCCATGAAGTGATGGGACCAGATGCCATGATCTTCGTTTTCTGAATGCTGAGCTTTAAGCCAACTTTTTTGCTCTCCTCTTTCACTTTCATTAAGAGGCTTTTTAGCTCCTCTTCACTTTCTGCCATAAGGGTGGTGTCATCTGCATATCTGAGGTTATTGATATTTCTCCTGGCAATCTTGATTCCAGCTTGTGTTTCTTCCAGTTCAGTGTTTCTTCCAGTCCAGCGTTTCTCATGATGTACTCTGCATAGAAGTTAAATAAGCAGAGTGACAATATACAGTCTTGTACTCCTTTTCCTATTTGGAACCAGTCTGTTGTTCCATGTCCAGTTCTAACTGTTGCTTCCTGACCTGTATACAGATTTCTCAAGAGGCAGGTTAGGTGGTCTGGTATTCCCATCTCTTTCAGAATTTTCCACAGTTTATTGTGAAATAAACTGATACTGCAGTATTAATTACATGTACGGTTGACCCTTGAACAGTTCAGTTCAGTCGCTCAGTCATGTCTGACACTTTGTGACCCCATGAACCGCAACATGCCAGGCCTCCCTGTCCATCACCAACTCCCGGAATTCACTCAAACTCATGTCCATTGAGTCAGTGATGCCATCGAGCCATCTCATCCTCTGTCATCCCCTTCTCCTCCTGCCCTCAATCCCTCCTAGCATCAGAGTCTTTTCCAGTGAGTCAGCTCTTTGCATGAGGTGTCCAAATTATTGGAGTTTCAGCTTTAGCATCATTCCTTCCAAAACCACCCAGGACTGATCTCCTTTAGGATGTACTGGTTGGATCTCCTTCCAGTCCAAGGGACTCTCAAGAGTCTTCTCCAACACCACAGTTCAAAAGCATCAATTCTTTGGCACTCAGCTTTCTTTACAGTCCAACTCTTACATCCATACATGACCACTGGAAAAACCATAGCCTTGACTAGACTGACCTTTGTTGGCAAAGTAATATCTCTGCTTTTGAATATGCTATCTAGGTTGGTCATAACTTTCCTTCCAAGGAGTAAGCGTCTTTTAATTTCATGGCTGCAGTCACCATCTTCAGTGATTTTGGAGCCCCCAAAAATAAAGTCTGACACTGTTTCCACTGTTTCCCCATCTATTTCCCATGAAGTGATGGGACCAGATACCATGCTCTTAGTTTTCTGAATATGATACTACACAGTAAGTGGTTGGTTGAATTTATGGATAAGGAGAGACCATGGATATGGAGTGTAAGTTATTAGTGGATAAATTGAGTTATTGTTCAAGAATTAAGTGTAGTGCCAAAATAATGCAAATATTATGTAATCATTTTTTATATTTGAATTTCAATAATGATATGTATTAAAGTACTGCCATCATTAAGTTAGTTCCAAGTAGGTTTCTGTGAAAAATAATTTTCTGGCACTTCAGAAAACTCTTTGTAATCCTCTCCTAGACTGGGCAATGGTGAGGAGAAAGTTACATTGAACAGCTAACTCCAAGTATTTTCATTTTCATGTAACCAGATTTCTTATGTAATAATGAAGAAAATGTTTTTAAACAACTTTTATTTTTCTTAGTAAATACTGTAATCTCATTATTAAGAGCTTGCTGCTAGTTTTGTTTCAAAGGAAGCTGTTTTGGTTTTCCCTTCTGATTTAACTCCGTGTTCTTGAGTTTCATCATGTATAGATAGAGATTCATATGCAGAATGATCTGAATCACACTCAGTTCTGTCATGTTCATATTCCACTCTTTCAGAAAGCCTTTGAACTAAAATAAGAATCTTTCTTGCAACAGAAGCTTTGCTTTCTCAGTTTTCCTTTTCTTTTTCCTCTTGGGGATTCTATGTTATAGTAGAACATTTTCTAATGAGTACACCTTCATTCTATTTTAAATTTTAATGCTGCATATAACTCTCAGGGCATATCTCAAAACATAAATGATTCAAATTTCTTATTTAAAAAATACTGAACTAGCAGAATTAAGTCAACAAAACTAGCAATATTTCACTACTGTAATATGGCATTGTAGTCTAGAAAACTGGAAAACCATGTTGTAATCATAAAACACATATTCCCCATCACATCAGCTGTTAATGCATAAAACTGAAATGTCAAAAGTAATCTGGAATCAGTGAACTCATTGATTTGTTCACACGTTTATTTTTTCATTCATTCATTCAAATTCATTGTTTCCATGTGAGTTTCTAGGTATAAATACAGGTTGGTTGTAAGCGGAGTTGTGTGAAAACAAAGAAGCTATCCTTGATAGCTTTTGTATTCTCAGTGAGGTCATTGAGAGTGGAAAGAATAAGAGAAAAAAGGAGTTTGAGAAAAAAGTAGAACTATTAAACAGACATCTTCAAACTGTAGTAGGATATCTGGTTTATACTTAATGCTCACTGATATTTGTAATCAAGATTATAAATCAAATCAGCTTCTTAGTTGTGTGACTTTTTTCTTTTTTTCTAGAAGACCATGGTTGACCAAGGGTTGAAATTTTGTCAGTTATCTGTCAAAAATAGGGAAAAGTTTTGAAACCATTAAAAAAGAGCTGATATAATAGAGAACCAATAAATCAGTGGATCTCTGGAATGACCTGGAAAGTTTCAAAAAATACTATATATTGAATTGGTTTAGTCTATAGCCTAGGATTTGGAAAGTTTTAAAGATTCCTTCACATGGGTATAACTATGCCAAAGCCTTTGACTGTGTGGATCACAATAAACTGTGGAAAATTCTGAAAGAGATGGGAATACCAGACCACCTGACCTGCCTCTTGAGAAACCTGTATGCAAGTCAGGAAGCAACAGTTAGAACTCAACATGGAACAGACTGGTTCCAAATAGGAAAAGGAGTACATCAAGGCTGTATATTGTCACTCTGCTTATTTAACTTCTATGCAGAGTACATCATGAGAAACACTGGGCTGGATGAAGCACAAGTTGGAATCAAGATTGCTGGGAGAAATATCAATAACCTCAGATGTGCAGATGACACCACCCTTATGGCAGAAAGTGAAGAAGAGCTAAAGAGCCTCTTGATGAAAGTGAAAGAGGAGAGTGAAAAAGCTGGCTTAAAGCTCAACATTCAGAAAACTAAGATTATGTCATCTGGTCCCATCACTTCATAGCAAATAGGTGGGAAAACAGTGGAAACAGTGTCAGACTTTATTTTTCTGGGCTCCAAAATCACTGCAGATGGTGATTGCAGCCATGAAATTAAAAGACGCTTACTCTTTGGAAGGAAAGTTATGATCAACATAGACAGAATATTCAAAAACAGAGACATTACTTTGCCAACAAAGGTCCGTCTAGTCAAGGCTATGGTTTTTCCAGTATGTATGGTTGTGAGAGTTGGACTATAAAGAAAGCTGAGCGCTGAAGAATTGATGCTTTTGAACTGTGGTGTTGGAGAAGACTCTTGAGAGTCCCTTGGACTGGAAGGAGATCCAACCAGTCCATTCTAAAGGAGATCAATCCTGGGTGTTCTTTTGAAGGACTGATGTTGAAGCTGAAACTCCAATACTTTGGCCACCTGATAGAAAGAGCTGACTCTTTGGAAAAGGCCCTGATGCTGGGAAAGATTGAGGGCAGGAGGAGAAGGAGACGACAGAGGCTGAGATGGTTGGATGGCATCATTGACTCAATGGATATGGGTTTGGGTGAACTCCGGGAGTTTGTGATGGACTGGGAAGCCTGGTGTGCTGTGGTTCATGGGGTCACACAGAGTCGAACTGAGCGACTGAATTGAACTGAACTGAAAGATTCCTTAATGATAAGAAGTAAAGAAAGAATTCCAAGAGGAAAGTTCTCTGATTCTAGAACAGAAAGCATAGAAGGTGTAGTACAAGAAGGTAGAAAGTAAAGAAGGGAAGTTGGGACAGGTCGGGGCTATGTGGTGAGTCCAACTGTCAGTGAAGTGCCAATGAAGAACCAGGAGGCTGGCCTTGGACTTCCCATGCAAACGTGGCAGACAGGAATGGGGCTGCTCCTGGAGTTTTCCTGGTTGGTATTGAGAAGCTTTCGCAAACAGATTTTTATCAACAGATAAAATTTAAATGAGAAAGCCTTTCTACTTTTCTTATATTGTTTTCTCTATTTATAAACCAACTAAAGTCATGACCATGGAGGTAACTATTTTTTATTAATAGTGTGGTCATCTGATAACATGTACATATGTTTTTATTACTTTCTTGTTTAGGAATCTCATTACCATGTTGTTATTCTAGTTTCTGTAATGAGTGGTACCTGCAGAGAATGAGGCATAATTACAAACTGGCAATTTTCTCTCTCAGCAGTATTATAAATTTTCCATTACTAAATTTGAAGGATTTTCTCGATGTGATTATATTGTATTTTGACATTTGAAATTCTGTGGGACATTCTTTAATGAATATGTTACATTCTCCCTAAAGCCATAGGGAGAGTTGGATGGATTTTGTGTCAGTCTGCATTTAGTGATAGCTACATGATACTTCAGTGTAAAATGTGTGATCCTACTTCAAATCTTCCATCTGTGATTGTTTAGTGTCAAACTTATAACTTCTTCTTTCTTTCTGATAGATAGGAATACAATAAAAATTTAAATGTCTTCCTGCTAAGTGCTGGAATTGAAGCAGTTATAAGAGGACAAAATACACTCTACTGAACAGTAGGAGTGCTAATTTTTGGCATTTTCTCTTAGCTTGTTGAAACAAGTTTGCTGAATGTAACACCGCTAGAAGTCTATAAAACTGAGCTGTGAAAAACTGCAAAATTCTCAATATGAGCAGTTGTAAATGGCTTGCACTCCTGTTAAAATGCTCAAGGACGCAAATATAATCTATTTTTAAATGGCATAGACTTAAAAGTAATGGGCCTGACTTGATTCACAGCACACTGATAACCAATTTTGGCTGGCATTTAATGACAACATTCCATGAGGATGACATGAGTCTAAGAGTTAAGGAAGTGCTGCTTACAGTTACCTGGGGAGCTTGAAAATACTCAAGCCTGAGCTTCATCAAACTTTCACAGTAGAATCAGTGATTTTGAGGCTGTGGCATTAGTGGTTTTTAAAAAATCTCACTAAGTGATTTTATTTCGTGGAGTTGTAACATAATGATCTACTGATTGGAGGAAAATATAAAAGTGAAAGTTGGGTCAAAGACAGATCCAGACTGTGCTGGGTTCAGTGGAGGCTAGCTAAGGGACTCACTTGTTTATCTCCCCACATGATTTAAATACCATGGTCCATATAGGAAATGTTCTTTCTGCCCAAAAGAACCTTCAAGTCTTTGCTGATGATCATAATCTGGAAAAAGAGTCACTTTAGAGAAGCTTCACCGTAACCTATTGGAGAATGTTTCTGATGTAACTTATCCACATTTTTCTCTAGCCCAGTCACGTTAACAAGTTGAATAGATCACACCCTTTACAAACAGGAAAAGGGTCTACCAGTAATCTGGATGTTGAGAAAGAAAATAAGCAATTGAACTCGTATGTCTTTAATTCTTTCAGTTTTGGTTTCAGGGTAGGATACCTTTATGGTCCCTGCCTTTCTACCTTGGGGTCTGTGTGGTTATCAGTGGTGTTATTGGGTGTGGTCTTAATGATTCTCCCTAATCTACTGTTCAGAAAGACTGACCTCCTACTAAAATTCTCAAGAAAGAGTTAAAGTAATAAGGTGAGACCTACATCCAGTCTTCATCCATGGAAGCCAGGTCTGCTGCTCTGTGGTCATTTTTGCATCTAAGCGTTTCATACCAGAAGCAAGAATTCTTTTCTCTTTGGTTTATTGGTCTAAAACTGCATCAGAAAGTAGAGATATTAATTATTACTATTGGTTCAAATATATAGTAATAATATCTCTACTTTCTGATGCAGTTATAGAGCAATATACCAAAGATAGAAACAAATATAAATTTAGAAAAGGCAGAGGAACCAAGATCAAATTGCCAACATCTGTATGTAGGTCAAGAAGCAAAAGTTAGATCTGGACATGGAAAAAATGGTCTAATTCCAAATTGGGAAAGGAGTTCATCAAGGCTATATATTGTCACTCTGCTTATTTAACTTCTGTGCAGAGTACATCATGCGGAATGCCAGGCTGGATGAAGCACAAGCTGGAATCAAGATTACCTGGAGAAATATAAATAATCTCAGATATGCAGATGATACCGCCCTTAGGAACTGAAGAGCCTCTTGATGAAAGTGAAAGATGACAGTGAAAAAGCTGGCTTCAAACTCAACATTCAAAAAACTAAGATCATGGCATCTGATCCCATCACTTTATGGCACATAGATGGGAAAACGATGGAAACAGTGAGAGACTTTATTTTCTTGGGTTCCTAAATCACTGTAGATGGTGACTGCAGCCATGAAATTAAAAGACACTTGCTCCTTGGAAGAAAAGCTATGACCAACCTAGACAGCATATTAAAAAGCAGAGACATTACTTTTCTGTCAAAGGTTCGTCTAGTCAAAGCAATGGTTTTTCCAGTAGTCATGTATGGATGTGAGACTTGAACCATAAACAAAACTGAGCACTAAAGAATTGATGCTTTTGAAGTATGTTGTTGGAGAAGGCTCTTTAGAGTCCCTTGGACTGCAAGGAGATCAAATCAGTCAATCCTAAAGGAAATCAGTCCTGAATATTCATTGGAAGGACTGATGCTGAAGCTGAAGCTCCAATACCTTGGCCACCTGATTTCAAAAAACTGACTCATTGGGAAAGACCCTGATGCTGGGAAAGATTGAGGCCAGGAGGAGAAGGGGACAACAGAGGATGAGATGGTTGGATGGCATCATGGACATGATGGAAATGAGCTTAAGCAAGCTCCAGGAGTTGGTGATGGACAGGGAAGCCTGGTGTGCTGCAGTCTATGGGATCACAGCATCAGACACGACTAAGTGACTGAACTGTGCTGACTGAACTGATTGGTTCAAATGTTTATTTCATTAGAGAGACTTGTTGGGAAAATAAAATTGTGTTTATATGCAGGACATGCTAACTTATGGAATATTATTCCTCATGTGTTATGAATTTTAAGCTAAAACCTACCATCTAGGGCACTGACTTTTCTCCTGGAGAAAGTATATAATCATATCTTTATAAAGAAAGAAAATTCCCATGCATAGGAGACACTTGTCTTTCTTTTCATTTCTATCGCCTCAAGCTGAGACAATCACAAATAGGAAGTTCAACTTGTGGCCTGCATACCAGATTTCCTAATGTAACAAAAAATATAAAATGGGCCTGGATCATAAGTCCCAGTGAAGAGAGTACAGTTTTTTCCTAAAGTTAATACCTTAATCCTTTGCTCTTTGATTACTACACATACAAACACATATACACACAAACACACACTGTATATATACTGTGTGTATGCATGTGTGTGTGTATGTATGTATTGTTGTGTAGTTAGTAAGTCATGTCTGACTATGACCCCATGGAGCCCGCCAGGCTCCTCTGTCTATGGGATTTCCCAGGCACGAATACTGGGGTGGGTTGCCATTTCCTTCTCCAGGGGATCTTCCCAATCCAGGGATAGCACCATGGTCTCTTGCATTTTCAGGCAGATTCTTACTGCTGAGCCTCCAGTGAAGCCCATTTGAATGGACTCACTATCCACATAGCTCTGGGCTGGAAGTTTAGTATATAAACTTCTCTAGCTCCACTGTTGAGTTGTCGATGGTTGAGGTTCCAGAATGAACTGTGTAATTTAACATTATTTAGAAACAGAGGAATTTCTTCAAACCTTCTTTATTGTTACCTAGCATTTTAAATGGAGAAGGAAATGGCATCCAACTTCAGTATTCTTGCCTGGAGAATCCCAGGGACAGAGGAGCCTGGTGGGCTGCCAACTATGGGGTTGCACAGAGTCGGAGATGACTGAAGCGACTTAGCAGCAGCAGCAGCAGCATTTTAAAAGCACTCCACAACCTCACTTAATTATCATCAGTCCCCCACAGAAGAATCCTCTAAATTCAGGGAGTCAGCTAGGTCCAAGATCCTGTGCCAAATTACTTATCTTCCTAAGGAGGGAAAAACAGTGTTATCCTAGGACATGTGAGTAAAGATAAATTAATATATAATAGTCATCATACCTTGCCTCTGAATTCCTAATTTAGAATTAAATCTTTAACCTGGCCTCTGCCAGATCCAATCCCAAATGCCAACCTGGGTGATAACCTCATCTTATTGGTGGAATTTTCCTAAATGAGATAGCAATACATGAAAAAGTATCCCACTCTCCCCAGTGGTCCCCTGGTATGAATTTTCTTTACACTTCACAATTTTTCTGCTGTAGTATTAGGGTCTTGAATCATTTCTCCCCTTCACTAATTCTCTTCTCTCCAGTTTTACTGTATAGTAAATCTTGTTATTTGGCTCACAGCCTTTTAGAACTTTTCATAGGCTTGTAGAGGTTACCAAGAAGCCCCTAGATCTTCCTTCCAAAAAGTATTGATCAGAGAGTTTATTTTTGCTAAAGACTGAATAGCTGACTCTTCCAGTATTATTTAAGCAGGCTGTAAAGATCCTTATAACCATATGATGCAAAAGGCGATAGATTATATTACTGGAGTTGGTAAGCTATGTAGATGGCTGTCATTTCTTGGGATGTGATGATGACTTCTCTAAACACAAATAATCTGCTCTGGCAGAGTTTCTCCTGAGCAGCTTGCCAATAGGAGATAGGATTTAGAAGGTGAATTTCTTCCCCTCTAAAACTTTAGATCATTATCTGAGTTTTCACTCTCCACCCCAGCTTACCCTCCCAAACAAAGCAGGATGGTGATATATACACATTAATCTCAGTAGCAGAGAGAATAAATACCTTGGGAAATACAATTTTTTCTTTTTCCTTTTCATTGAAGAGACATGGGTTTTTCTTTGGGAGTATATATTCCTTGAGGAATTGGGACATGCATACTATTTGGGTGACTTCTCTTAATTTGACAGTCTTTGAACATGCTAGTCTAAGCATAGCTCCAATGTCTTGAATAGTTACTCTGAGCAAGGTAGTACTATAAATGCTCTATGTATAATATCACATTTAAACCTGATTTGTAACCCTGAGAGGTAGGAATGATTACCTTCATTTCACACATGAGAAAAATAAAGGTTAAATGACTTGTTCAGATCAATATGAGACCCAGAATTTGAGCCCAGCTCTGTCTGCCTCCAAAACACACTACTTCATATGATTCAGTATAGTCAGCCCTTGTTTCTTGTGAAGGGGACTAGAATTTTGTTCCCAGGATAGCAAAATCCGAGGATGTTCAAGACCCTTGTGTAAAATCACATAGTACAGTCTGTCTTCTGTATCTGTGGTTTCCATATCCTGGGATATGGAGGGCCAACTCTATTATATTACCAGACATGTATGCTAAGATTGTCGGTGATGTTGGTACAGTAAGTCTCTAACGATAGATGTTCCTCTAGAGGAAATAAGCCAAAGAGGAAAATAACAAAGCAAATTTCATGTTGTGTAACAATCTGTGAAACAAATCAAGGGAGAAAGTAACTCATGCTTGAATTTCAAGGCAGTTTTACAAATGACTTGTTAGTCCCCTATGTTTCCTTCATTCTACAGTGATTCAGCACCTCCTGCTGGGTCAGGCACCAGCCTAGCACCTGACTTAACAAAGAGATGTAGGCATTAGCTCATGGAACCCACTGTCCAGGGAGCAGACGGACAAAGCCAGGTAGTCACAGGTTTGTTGGGTGATATTTGTCACTTTCAAGATGTGCATTGGGCAGTGTGAGTACCCCAGCGAAGGACACTGAACTGGTCCTTGGGGGAGGATGAGGTGGACCGTCAGGGAAGGTGCCCTGCAGCAAGGGAGTTCAGTTTAAAGGGCCCCCTTTCTTCTCTGTCTTGATTCTCTCTGACTGTTCCTCATTGGAATTGGGACTATGAAAGGTTAGAAGGTGAAATAGAATGAAGGACGTATTAACTTAGAACATGAATGATTGAGAGAGAGGCCAGGTCAGAGAACGCTACTGAGGGTTTTACAGGAGATTGACATTGCCAGATCCATAGGTTAGATACGTTACTGGACTGAAAATGTAAGAGAGAGATTTGAGGGGGCAGTCACCTCACGCTAAATATAGCCCTGCAAGATCTTCTGCCACTGGAGTTCTTTAAAATTGGTTTAAAATTGTAGGTCTCTATTCTTTCTGCATTATTCACATCAATCAATAAATTGGATGTATCCTTTGTGGATGGGTTCAGAATCATTTACTTCATTTAAAAAGAAAAAAGACTTTTCGAAAGTTTGTGAGGAAAATAAAACTGCCTTTTTCCAGAGCCATATAAAATCTAGGATCCCTCTGATTATTACCTCAAATGGAAGAGAAATTTAATTGCTAATTCCACCTAAGTTATGTAATAGAAGGGTAAAAATATCATTATATTATTTAGGTAAATTATCTTTGCTGCATATGTAAATCCAAAGTAATCAAGCAATAGTACTTGAAAGTTTTGTTCTATGTAGGTCATATAAGAAATATGTTTTTTTGAATGTGCAAGTTCAAATCAACCTCTACATTTTATTTCATAATTCATAAATGTTCCAGGTACTTGATTTAAGCAGTTTTAGAAACATAAAATAGTATAAGTAAAACTCACGTTATGAAGTAACTATCATTTGGAAAATTTTTCTTTAATTTAGCATTCATAAAATGAATAACTTGAGATGCAGTTGAAAATTGTGTTATTTTAAAGAATTCTATAATACAGCAAAGAATTACCACCTGATTTATCTTTCATGAAAACATTTTCATATAGTTAAGCTCCTTAAAGTAAGTTTTACCTATAGAAGCATAAATTCTAAGTTTAGAAGAATAATAGCATAACTTTTAAAGCCTAAAGCCATAACTTTTAAAGCCCATAGTTCATAACTATATTATAGAAAGCCTACCATACAATAATTATGTCTTTTTAAAACATATTAATATTTAAGAAATATATTGAAAAATTAACTAAAAAGCTTATTCTATTAAATTTTTAAAATGTCAACTTTCAGTTTTTATGGAGGGATTTTATAGCTTGGGAGAAACAATCCAGAAGCAGCTATCCATCTTTGTTTCTACATCTAATTGTCTAACTGACCCTTATGAATTTAATTACCTTTAATAAAAAAACTAATGACAGGTGTTTGAGGTGCACCAACACAAAACCACCATAATTCAATGGTTTTGAGATGTGTTGAGATGACCTTTTGGGATGAAAAGATGAGAAAAATAAAAATTTGAAAACCTATATAATAAGTACCTTTTCAACACTTTAATCTTAAGTGCATTATGATTATATGTAGGTCATAAGTGAAAGCTTCCTGTTACATTTGATAACAAATTGGTAAGGTAGGTAAGTATACTTATGAAGTCATTACATGAGTTATTTTCATAGTTTCCATTCCCTCTACCCTAGCCAGCCTTAGTAACACCTTTCCATGAATAAGGAGACATTCAGATATTTCAGATTATTCCAATATATTATCTATAGTTTTATAAAAATATCAATTATATTATGTGGTTAACAATTCATTACACATTGTATATTTTCTTTTTCTTTATTGTAATGTAAAAGTGCTCTGCACTTAATATTTAAGATCAGCTTATTTTATGCTTAGCTATAGACTTTAAAATAGTCCTATGACAGAAGAACTTAATTATTACATGTTGAGCAAATAAACATTTATAACCCCAGTACATTTTGAAAAATCCATTTATTGACTTTTTAAAAGGCATTTTATTTATTAAAGCAAGGTCTTCTGAAAGCCATGTGAACTAATAGGACTCTCTCTCTCTTTTAATTAGGAGACTTAAATTTTGCGTGTATATAGGCTCTCCTATAAGAGAGGCCAAAGAAATATTAGCAGAATAAATAAAAATAGTCAAACATGTTCTTCTGCTTGCCAAGTTGGAAAGCTACCGTTATGATATTTGTTAGTCAATTCCTGTAGTTTTAGAGCTGCTGCTGCTGAGTCACTTCAGTCGTGTCCGATTCTGTGCGACCCCATAGATGGCAGCCCACCAGGCTCCCCCGTCCCTGGGATTCTCCAGGCAGGAACACTGGAGTGGGTTGCCATTTCCTTCTCCAATGCATGAAAGTGAAAAGTGAAAGTGAAGTCGCTCCATCGCAACCGACTCTTAGCAACCCCGTGGACTGCAGCCCACCAGGCTTCTCCTTCCATGGGATTTTCCAGGCAAGAGTACTGGAGTGGGGTGCCATTGCCTTCTCTGAGTTTTAGAGCAGACTTTTCTAATAGCTCCTAAAATGAGCTCGATAGGAATAAAATCCAGAGGGCATGGGCCAGGCATGTCCTTTTTATATACTCTTCAGTTCAGTTCAGTCGCTCAGTCGTGTCTGACTCTTTACCACCCCATGGACTGCTCTTAGAAGATCCATAATCAAACAATTCCTTGACTACCTTTCATACAATATATGCCTTTGCTGCATCAAGAAGTATGTGTGCCCTTATTTTCAACAGCATGCTTATCTTCCTGGTTTCACAAACATACCTTATTCATGCATTCTCAAGAGGGTGCTATCATCCCCATGGGAGTAAAATTTGATCATTAAGGGAGGGCAAGCAAAACTTAGATAATTTAATTGTTTTTGTCCTCTAGAGCATCATAGTATATGTAAACAGATATGTAGTTGATCTGTACTATTTAAATTTCATGGGTTGGAAGCGATTGGCGGGTGGGGGGGGGGAGTCTTAAAAGGTGTGTGTGTGTGTGTGTGTGTGTGTGTGTGTGTGTGTGTGTGTGTGTTTAGTCGGTTGGGGGGCAATGACGAAAAGGTTGAAAAACACAGCATTATTCATTGTAACTCTAGGTCTTCTATTCAAATGTTGCCCTCTAGATTCCATTTATCTCAAAGTAGTATCTCAAGGATAGTTGTTTCAATTTTCTAGTTTGATGCATAGATTCTACTTTTAGAGTGAGTGAAGTTGATCAGTCGTGTCCGACTCTTTGCAACCCCATGGACTGTAGCCCACTAGGCTTCATCCATGAAATTTTCTGGGCAAGAGTGCTGGAGTGGGTTGCCATTTCCTTCTCCAGGGAATCTTCCCTACCAAAAATTTTTGTCCTGGCTCAGCCATTCCCATGTAACTAAATGTTCTTTTTGAAAAAAATACCAGACATTGGCCTCATATTCTTCCTAACGGAGATATTGATGAGAGTTCTTATTCTCTTGGAAAAGATTCCTCAACTAGCTAAGAAAGAATAGATTTAAGTTTTAAATATTTTTGAAAATGAAAAAAAAGTTTTCGATGACTGCCAGCCTACTCCCAACTTAATTCTTTTGTTGTTCTTCGCTTTTGTCTTTTTCCCTTGTCAATCAATATATGCTGCCCCCAACTAAATGAGGGCAAGAGTTGCCTGAGCAAATGTAACCTCAAAGGTCAGACAGCTTTAGATAAAGAGCTGAAACTTTTACATTATACTTTTTCTTCCTATAGATACCCATTGTTTTTTTTAGTGAAGGACAAGGGTATCTGTTCATACTTAATCAGTTTTCTTTAAAGTCACATGTTTAAATTGTGAAAAAGTTCTAATATCTTGATACTGTTATATGCATATTATGAAAATTACTTTCATGGATAAGAAAATAATATAATCATTATACACACAAATATTTTGTATATTGAAATCCATTTGTATTAATAGTTTTATTTCCTAAAATCAGTTTCTATCTTGTAACTAACAATTGGTACACAAAACATGTGTTTCCTTATGAGTCAGAAACATTTTCATATTTGTTTTATCTTAACAAGATTAACTTGAAAAGAGAGATATAATTATTATGAAGTGAAGTGAAGTGAAGTCGCTCAGTCGTGTCCGACTCTGCGAATCCATAGACTGTAGCCCGCCAGGCTCCTCTGTCTGTGGAATTCTCTAAGCAAGAATACTGGAGCGGGTTGCCATTTCCTTCTCCAGGGAATCTTCCTGACCCAGGGATCGGAACCAGGGATTGAACCCGGGTCTCCTGCATTGCGGGCAGACGCTTTAACCTCTGAGCCATCAGGGAAGCCCATAATTATTATGACTTACTGATAAAATTTTAATTTTAATGATTAGCAGAATAATTGTTATTTTTTGACCCTTATCGCAAGATACATTATGCCAACCAGTATTTCCCCTGCAACTTGATGGTATACTTTAGTGACACCTAAATTGTTTTTGTTTTTAAGCTGAACTTAAATAAAACAATAGATATCTCCTTTTTTAGTGTGGCTAAACATACAACATCAGGAGTAGTAAACACTGGACCAGAACCAGTTCTTCTCACCATGATTTTTATACACATTTGTTGTAATTATTTTGATAATTATAAAATAACTAGGAAGTTAATCTGAGGAAACTATCAAATACTTGATTTCTAAGACCATCATTGACCTGCAGGTCTTTGTACCCACTCCCTGAACTCTCTTAATCACCTGGTTTCCTTGGACATCTCTCGTGTCTCCCTTCCCTGCCTTGCTTGTTCTATCAACCATGACCCCGTCTCCTTCACAGTCTCCTTTTCACTTGTTTCTCTTTGCAGTGTGTATACTTCCTCGGGGGTTGTCCTGGGCCTCTTTAATTTTTTTTCCCCTGTTCTTTCTCAGAAAGCTCATCTGCTTTTAGGCTTTGTCCATCTCTTTAATGCAGATAATCCCCCAATCTATATCACAGAATCAGACCTTTTGTTCTAAACTACAAACATAAGTTTGAAAACTGCCTGCCTGAGATCTCTACATGGTGTCTTCCTAGATCCTCAAAGTCACTGTATCCAAAACTGGAATCATCTTCCCCACATATTGTGATGCCTTTCAAAAATTATTATTAAGAGCCATCAGCTATCCTTAGTAACCAGTGGGGGAACTCTTGAGTCATCTCAGGTGCCCCTTCCTTTCGCTTTTCTGTAACATAAAGGCAGTAGCCAAGTCACAGCATCCTCACTCTTCACGTCCTTTTTCCTGTATACACTCCTACATAATTTTTCTATTTACATTGTATTTCTTTAAACTTTTAAAGGGTATAAAGCATTTTTTGCATGCATAATTTCACTTAGTGCAACCAACCTGCAAAGTCAGTATTCTTTCTATAATTTTAATTTTGAGACAGTATAACACAATGGTTATGAATTCAGTTTTGCAGACAGTCTGCCCACATTCTGATCCTGACTCCTTTACTTCCTAGCTGTATAACCTGTGTCACATTACTTAATTTTTTGGTATTTCACCTTCATCATCTTAAAACAGGATTATAATGACACCTATCTTAATATGCATTTGTAAGAATTAAGATATTTAATGATATTAAGTCTTTGGAATAATACCTTGAATGCAATGTGTTTAATAATTGTAAGTTTTAATTATGTTACAAATAAGGGAAAGTTACACAATTTGAGATCATATATGATGACAGTCCTAAAATTCATGTCTTTTGCATCTATATCCCATGTTTTACTCACTGTATACACATAACTTTATTTTCTAATTTTTATAAGAGAAATTATTTAATGAAGACGATTCTGTTATATTCAAAAATTACTGAAAACATAAAACTGCAATTGAATGTGAGTTATGTAAGTCAGTTAGTGGAGTTTACCTCTTAGTGTATTTTCACTCTGTGCTTCCAGGGTTCCTATATAGTTTCCTTTTAATGGGTCCCAGGAATAACATTAAAGCAAATATGTATATATTCCTGGATGGTTGTTTAGAATGTCTGCTAAGTTATGAATATTTAGGTATTTCTTGAGTCTTGACATCTGTCACTTGGAATGTTAAAAGTTTCTTTTTCTCCCTTGAAAAGATACAGTGTTTCTATGTAAAATTTCAAGAAGTTTGGGAACAACTTTGAGATAGCATTTATATATATTCGTGTACCAATTTGTGAGGGACTGTTGAACCACAATTCTGGATGCTTATTTTAATATATTTTTAGTGTAATTAGAGGCTCTTGAATATTTCTTTACTATTTAGGCAAGCGATGGCATTTGCTTCTGAATAGTTTTCTTTATGTTATTTAAGAAGATACTATATTCATTTCAGATTAAGCTATGTGTTCTGTTATAACAGCATCTTTCATATTGTTTTCCCTCTGTTGTTGTTTAGTCACTAAGTTGTATCTGATTCTTTTGCAACCTCCTGGACTGTGGCACGCCAGGCTCCTCTGTCCATGGGATTTCCCAGGCAAGAATACTGGAGTGGGTTGCCATTTCCTTCTCCAGGGGTTCTTCCCAAACCAGGGAACAAACCCACATCTTTTCCATTAGCAGGAGGATTCTTTACTTTTTAAATATTTGTTGTTGTTGTTGCCTTAGTTTTCTATTTTTTAATTTTTTTTAAACATTTTACTTTATATTGGAGTACAGCCAGTTAACAATGTTGTGATAGTTCCAGGTGGACAGCAAGGGGCTCAGCCATACATATTCATATTACAGACATGAAGATTGTTTGTATATTTTTGAACCCTCCTGTTTAATTGCCTTCAAAGTCAGTTTATTGGGCAATTCATAAACCCACCATTACATTTTTAAAATTCACAGCCTGTTTTATTCAGAGCAAAGGGAGACACGTGAAGCAAGAACTACAAGTACTGAGAACCTTTATTTCTGCTGGGGAAAAAATTCACAGTGTTTCCCACAAGCCACCGTGGTGCTAAGGAACTTTTTTTTTTTTCCTCATTTCTTTGCCTCCAGTGGCCTGAGAGGAAGCAAGAGCTGACAGCAGGGAAGCAGAGAAGGATAACTAGCTGTTGGCAGGAACTGGGAGGGCTGGAAGCATTGTCCAGTGGCAAACTGATACTGGTTCTTTGATTAAGTTATAAGTAGGTAGTTAAGTCTCCCTACCAGGGAGTTAGAGTTGCTGCCTACAGAAGAAAGGCTATGGGAGATTGAACTTCAGAAAAACTGCATCCAGGCTGGGCCTTGAAAGAGCCTCAGATTCTTACAGAAATACTCATCTAGCCTGGAAATGATACCAAGATTGAGTGAAACGGATGTCAGTTATGGAGTATACAGAATTTAAGTGAACAGTTTCTTTCCAGGCTTTTTTCCTTTGGTTCTGTACTTCCTTTCTAAATGTGTGTGCTTAGCTCTTAATAAGTCATTAGGGAAGTGTGTTAATCCCTATTAGTATATATGTTTGATGTGACCACGATAAACTGATCCTGACTTAGTGGTAACATATCCTAAATTATAGGCAAATTTTAGGGGGAAATAATACAGTCTGACTCCACTACTAAACTTGTGCGTCTAAACCTAAAGTTAGAATAGCCACAAAACCATGTGTACAATCAGTTTTATAATTAGCCATATTCTCTGTTCTGTATCCCTATTTTCCTGGCTCTCCTGGTGGTGTTCTACCACCTAAAAAGGTGTGAAGTCTTTCAGCGGGTGCCTTGTTCACATGCAAAACTTTTACAGCTTTTACATGGCTGTCAGCAAAATCATTTTCTAGGACATTTGTAACTACTTGCGAAAAATCTGAATTCAATTAGGATTTTATTAAAGAACCCCCCCCTTTCCCACCATTTCTTCCTTATTCCTACTCCACTTCCCCTCAAAGAGTATTGTAATTCCTCTGCTTCATGTAACATCGAAATGGTTTTGTAATGAATGGCAAACATCCATTCCTGTTGCCATCAATTATCTTAAGAAAGTAATATCTAGCTCTTAAGAAATGGTGCTTGCATAGCAATTATTCTCAATTCAGTCTCATTTATGTTGTTCATTGTCTTATCCCTGGTTTAATTATACTTTTATTGTTTATTTTAAAACAAAATTGTCCCACAAAGATGGAATGTAAATCAAAGTATACAGAGCAACATGAGCTATTTGAAATCTTACCTCCTGTTGGCATGACATTCAGAGGAAAACACCAAAAGAGGCCTGTGAGAAACAGAGAACTGAGGTTCTCTTCTGATGTACGTAGATCTTCCCCTCCCTGATGATATGGCTGTGCTCTTCTTTATCTATCCCCTTTTCACCCCAAGCACTTTTATCTGTTTTTCTTATGGACTTATAAAGACCAATTTTGCAATTAATTTAAAAAAATTGTTATCAGTGTTCTTTATCTGAGTCCCTGTGCTGTGAACTATATAATCAAAAAGTAAAATAGAACTTTCCATAGGCAGTATATAGCCTACAAAGAGAATCAGATTTCCTTCACTTTTTCCTTTCAAAATGGGCTTAATAAATCCCTCAATGTGTACTCTGTACCTGTTATTAGATTAGGCAATATGGTTAGTAAAAATATTGGATCACTAGGGTATAGGATATCTACCCCCAAGTCTAACGGAGACAAACAAAAACAAAATAACAAACACTAAAAAATTTTACACTGTATAAGGAATTGTTTTAACAAGGGAAAAATTTATATCTAAGTAACAATGGAAGCACAACCACCAAAGCCTTCCTACAGGAGTTTAAAAAAAGCCTGGTGGAGACGAAATGGCTACTACTTGAAATAGTAACAGCAGGAGTGACAGAATACACAAGGCACACAAGTCAGTAACAGGTAAAATTTATATGTACACTTGGAGTGGAGTTGGAAATATATACCTTTACCTCTTTTTATAGCTCTTACATTATCTTCCCTAATGCCTATACTTTCATAAAAAGTTTCCAACTAATGTTATCCAAATTAAGTACCTAATGCCCGATACAATGGAAGAATATAGATGATATAGGTCTGAATACTAACCTTGATACTTTATGCCTTATATCCTTAGTTATATTACCTCCCTGATCTATTAGCTGAAAATGGGAATAATGTCCCCTCCCATAAAAGTGAAAGTGTTACTCCCTCAGTCCTGTTCGAAGATTTGTGACCCCATGGACTGCAGCCCTCCAGGCTCCTCTGTCCATGGATTTCTCCAGGCAAGAATACTGGAGTGGGTTGCCATTCCCTTCTCCATGGGATCTTCCCAGCCCAGGGGGTGAACCTGGTCTCCTTCATTGTAAGTGGACTCTTGACCATCTGAGCCACTAGGTTTTTTGATGAATGTTATTTGAAATAACTGCTAAAATTCTGGCACAGAATTTGTGTATATAGAGGCCCCTCAAGTAATTACTGTTGCTTTTATTATTTGAATATAGTTTTATGATTACATTTCATTTATTTAAAGTGTGTTTTCCTTTTCTTGATTTAAATAAAAGCATCAAGGAATATATACTTATCCTTCAATATAATAATGCTAATTCTTTAGCTTTTTAAATGACTGCTTTATAAACATGTCTACTTTTATTCAACCACACTTATAGATAATATAAAGTCAATCTGATTTTGTTCATAAGGATGTGGATAGTAGAGTATTTTTTGTTTATTTTCTTGGTTTATTTTGACAATATTACCAAAACTCTTGTGGTAAGCATTTACTTCACCCCTATCCATACTTTATTGACGGGAACTTATCACCCAAAGCAATTCTAACCATTTAGATGAGGGATTTATTGGTTTGTCCATGGGTTCCCTGGTGGCTCAGAGGTTAAAGCATCTGCCTGCAATGTGGGAGACCTGGGTTCAGTCCCTGGGTTGGGAAGATCCCCTGGAGAAGGCAATGGCACCCCACTCCAGTATTCTTGCCTGGAGAATCCCATGGACGGAGGAGCCTGGTGGGCTACAGTCCACGG
The DNA here is from genome assembly GCF_016772045.2 of Ovis aries. NCBI lineage: Eukaryota > Metazoa > Chordata > Mammalia > Artiodactyla > Bovidae > Ovis > Ovis aries. The sequence goes on along the minus strand of NC_056054.1, from coordinate 150,093,996 downwards.
GGTCCCAAAGAGTTGGACACAACTGAGAGACTCACTTTTACTTTCACTATCACCAAAAGCAATTCTAATCATGTAGAAAAGTAAAGGTATTTATTGGTTTGGCATGGACCAAGCATAGTTCAAGTTGAAAATTGTTTCTCCTAGGTGCCCAAAGCTCATTTGGCTATTGCCTTAAGAATTTTTTATATGCAGTTAATCAGGAGGTGGTTTGGGGAGAGCAGGGCAGAATGAGGGTATTGACCAGACTCACTATCGCAGCTCCAGCAGAAGCACTGTTCCTGGTCCCTTGAAGCTGTCACAGTGTCACAGGCGCAGATAATAGTCACGACAGTATTATTAGGTGGAGTGAGAGAGCAGACGCTGTGTTTGATTCAGGCCACCATGCCGTTTATCTAGGGGAAGAAGGACTGGATGTTATCATGTTTTTTGTTCAAAATACTAGTTTGTAAATTTGTTATAGGAATTTTAAGGAAACCTAACAGTATACTCGGAGAAAGTAATGGCACCCTACTCCAGTACTCTTGTCTGGAAGATCCCATGGATGGAGGAGCCTGGTGGGCTACAGTCCATGGGGTCGCTTAGAGTCAGACACGACTGAGCAACTTCACTTTCACTTTTCACTTTCATGCATTGGAGAAGGAAATGGCAACCCACTCCAGTGTTCTTGCCTGGAGAATCCCAGGGACAGGAGAGCCTGGTGGGTTGCCATTTATGGAGTCACACAGAGTCGGACACGACTGAAGTGACTTAGCAGCAGCAGCAACAGTATACTAATCTTTTTTCTTTTTAATTCTTAACATAGAAAATATATATACTCAGGTGACATACTTGTAAAGAATCTGCCTGCTAATTCAGGAGATACAAGAGACACTGGTTTGATCCCTGGGTTGAGAGGATCCCCTGGAGGAGGAAATGGTAACCTACTCCAGTATTCTTGCCCAGAGAATCCCATGGACAGAGGAGCCTGGTGGGCTACACAGTCCATGCATGGGGTCACAAAAAGTCAGACGGGACTGAGCACACACACACAGTGTGGTGTGTATGGCGTGTACATGCTGGAGGGCATGTGCTGGCTGTGCAGGCCCCAAGCTGAGCATGCATGACCTGCGTGTGTGCAAACACGGGTATGCCTGACCCTGAGCCAGTCACTCCTGCCAACTGGACCAACACACATATATCATAAAATGCTTTAGAATTTAAAATTTATGAATACGAAGTTTGCATAGAGCTAACAGGAACTGTTCTCTCCCAGGTCTTTAGTTCAGTATACTACCTGTCAGAAAATCATAGAACAAACAAAGAGAAACAAAAAACCAAACATTTATTTCTCACGTTACAGTGTTTCCCTGGTAACTCAGTTGGTAAAGACTCTGTCTACAGTGCAGGAGACCCGGGATCAATCCCTGGGTAGGGAAGGTCCCTTGGAGAAGGAAATGGCAACCCACTCCAGTATTCTTGCCTGGACAGTCTCATGGACAGAGGAGCCTGGCAGGCTTCAGTCCGTAGGGTTGCCAAGAGTCGGACACGACTCAGTGACTAAACCACCACAGTTTTGATTCTTTGGTTTTACCCCAGACGTCATGGCTGCTGCTCTCTTTCCTTTCATCAGTGTCCTTTCTTTTCACTCAGTCTATTATAGGCCCCAGGGTTGTGGGTATATATATATATGTATATTTATTACATATGTATGTTAATATATGTATATGTGTTTGGCTATGCCAGTCTTCGTTGCAGCATGTGGGATCTTAGTTGTGCAGTGTGAGATCCAGCTTCCTGACCAGGGATCGAACCCCAGTGCCTTGCATTGGGATCATGGAGTCTTAGCCACTGGAACCAGGGAAGTCCCCAGGCTTCAGGTTTTACTCCAACTTGCCAGCACTCATTTCTGTTTACCAGAGTTTCCTCTAGGAAGCACTCCTTCTCAGGGGTCAGTCTCTAGTCTCCCGCCCAGCATGGTTTTCCTCCTCTCACTTTGGCTTTTCCTGTGCAGGCTTTTCCAGGGTCCTGTTCTCTGCCCCGACTGGCATATGAGTGCATCTCATGGCCCATTATACTCTGTTTCCTGCCGCTCTTACCTGCATATTCTCCCCAGGCAATCTCATCCACTCCATGGCATCAGTTACCCTGTAGGTTTTGAAAAACACTCTACACAACTAGTATGCAATGATTTTTGTTTGATTGGTTTTGAATAGCAAGGGAAATTGTAGAATTCCACAATTGAGTTCCCAAGTCTGGCTCTCCCCCCTTCCCTGATGTTGGCATAATTTCTGACCTGTCCTCCCTAACCTGCTGTGCTGTCATCTCAGGACATTTACAGTTTGTCCTTGGAGGATATTTGCTGCCACTCTCTGCTTTCTTCCCCTAGTTTTTTTTTTCTTTTTTTTTGTCATTTTAGCTGTTATGATCCCATAAGTCATTTCTCACCCACTTCCCCTGTTTAAGGAAAATTGTATTTTTAGAGCTGCTTAATTCTGTCTTTCCTCCTTATTAGATTGTAAGCTTTATGAGGACAGGGACATACTGATGTACACTGAGCATGTTATCTGGTACACAGAATACACTTCAGTAGTTTGAAAATTATAATCTACTGTTACAGTTGAGCATATGGCCAATATAGGGAGTCATGGGGCTCAGAATATAATCATTGACTTGCGTGAGGAGTATGTACAAGGGAAGATCCAGAGGACCCAGAGACCATACCGTTTGACTTTAAAGTAGTCTTTGGTACAATGGAAAGGAATGGGCATTAAAGTTTTCATTGATTTTATAAAATATTTTCCTTTGGATCATATCAAGGAATGGTATACATAATACATGTGCACATTTAAATATACTTAATATCAGCAAAGAATTGCCTAAAATCTTCAGGGAATGGATGCAGGATGTGACAGACTTTAAGGGTAAATCCCAGTGGCACTGCTGAGTTTTGTTCTGGTGCCTCAGCTGGCATGCCACCCCTTATCTCCTCTTCTGGGTCTGATAGTTCTGTTTCTGTTCAAATTAGACGATGTTAGACTTTTACCACCTGTAAAGGGAAACATCCAACCTTAACAAATTGAAGTTCCTGTTGTAGATCTAGTGCATGTTGTGGAAAGTGAAGAAGAGACTGGTGTAGCCGCTTCCTGGAGCCTTGGTGATTAGTGTCAAAGGTGGGAGGAAGACTGGACAGCAGGCTTATTTTTCTGAAAAGGGAGATCACACTCCCTAATATAGAAATCGGATTTTATACTGTGCCCCATCTTCTGGTGCAAGGAAATCAAACCTGTCAGTCCTAAAGGAAATATTCACTGGAAAGACTGATGCTGAAGCTGAAGCTCCAGTACTTTGGCCACCTTATGTGAAGAGCCGACTCATTGGCAAAGGCCCTGATTCTGGGAAGGATTGAGGGCAAGAGGAGAAGGAGGCAGAAGAGGATGAGATGGTTGGATGGCATCACTGATCCAATGGACATGAGTTTGAGCAACCTAAGGGAGATAGGGAAGGACAGGGAAACCTGGCACACTGCAGTTCATGGGTCACAAAGAGTTGGACACGACTTAGCATCTGAACAACAACGTCCTGTTGACTTGATGGCCTTGAGAAAGGTCAAAGCATTTGATTTTAAAGTAGATAATTCCTTTAAAGAGTTAGTCTTTGGTACCATCAAGAGGAGTAGGAGCAAAAGTGTTTTTTTTTGTTTTAATTCTCATTAAAACTGCACCTTATTCTCATATATACATAAACTTGGAATCAACAAAGAGTTATATAACATCCGCAGCATGGAGGCTGTGATAGACTTTAATTAATTCCTAGGTAAAATTAGTATGCATTACAGTTTAGAGAAACAAAACATACAAAGTGGCTAATCAAAACGTTCAGCTAACAGAGCAGGGGCTTTTTCATTAGTTGCATTGTCTTGAGTTTCATCACTTGTACCAGCTGGCTTCTTGTCAATTTATAGTTTGGACCTTTACATCAAACAGCAAAAAATTAATTACAGGAAAAGAAATCCCAATAGGAACTTTGTGCTTAGAGGTTTTTCAAATTAACCAGACATGAATGGTGCTGTTTACAGAGGAAATGGAAAGGGAGAGAAAGAATTTAGTGGAATTTTCTAGAATCATTAATTAACTGTAGCAGTGTTAGTCACTGGCTTCCCCATGTTTGTTTTTAAAGTGTTTAGCCAAGCTTTCAGCCTTCTCATTTCTGAAAACACCCACTTCAGTTACTATATTGAATGCAATGAATCATGGCCTGCAATGTAACTTTTCTTACAAAATGTCTCAAGTGACAGCTCAAAAAATTACCATCCTCCGTGCATTTTGAAACAAGTGCCATCCAATGTATTACATTAGTGATCATAATCGTAATTTAATGAGCAGAAAGAGCATGCTTTGATGGTTAGTGCCTGGTTACTTGTAATGCATATTTTTGGACTTGGAAGTTTTATTCTCTGAAGTCACACTCATTGCCTCTCTGAACTAGAGTTCATTTCAATGTGACTTTTCTAAGCCTCTTATCTGTTGAATAAACCAGCCAAAGATGTTTGAAATGCCTTCCTCAATTTAGGTTTCTACTTTTTTTTTTTTTTAATGTAGCTTAGAAATCCTTCCACCAGGGCTTTCCTGGTGGTTTAGACAGTAAAGAGTCTGCCTGCAGTGCGGGAGACCCAGGTTCGATCCCTGGGTCAGGAAGCTCCTCTGGAGAAGGAAATGGCAACCCACTCCAGTATTCTTGCCTGGAAAATCTCATGGATGGCGGGGCCTGGTAGGCTACAGTCCATGGGGTGACAAAGAGTCGGACACGATTGAGAGACTTCACTTTCTGTTCTTAGAAATCCTTACTTGTGTTCCATTAGTCTAGTTCCTAACATTCTAATACAGTGAATAGTTCTTACTCTTTTTAAGACTCAGATGCCTGGAGGAGATGAAGAAAACCTTCTCTTCTCAGAAAAATGCACAGATGAACATACATCATTTTGCATAAAATATCAGGAATCAGTAGGGAAGCATGAATCCCAGGTTATAAATGCCTGTTGCTTTCATTGAGAAATCTATATATATATATTATGTATTCATGTAAACATAACATATTTATATATAATTTAGGAATATATATACACACATTTTTAAATTTGATTCAATTAAAATTTTGATTCTGATCCTGTGTTCTCTATTCCATCAAGTTATCTGTACTAAAACAAATCAATTACCTTCTTTGCCATTACCTGAATAAACTTAGATTTCCCATCCATCTTTATATACAGCAGAGCTTACTTATAAGCTTATTTGGCTGGCCATATTTCACTGTACTCTCAAGTGCTGCTACATTTCCTAAGTAATTTGTAGACCATAGCTGAGAAGAACATTCTTAACTTGTTTTAATGATGGTATTTTTCTTCGTTAGGTTTGTGAGCTGTGAGCTAGTATAAGATACTAACAGGCATTTTCCACTTTTCTCTGTTCAGTCTGAGAATGGTTCACTGTTATTCCAAGGTCACTTTGAAAGTCTTTCTGTGATTTGCTTCCATTTATTTTATGCTCATGTTTACAGTTTTGAACCAAATATGAAATTTAATGTTGCGTTTGTCTACATTAAACTTAATTTGCCCCTTGTCAGGTCATTTACAACAGAGACAACATTCAAAAGCCATTCTAAAATGGTTTGTCTGCAATCACTAATATAATTTTTCTATTTCTTTGTTATATCCAACTTTCCTTATCATTCAGTTTAAAAAGAAGCCTCTCCAGGAGATTTTTCAGAGAATCTAAATTAGTCTCTAATAAAGATTAATAAATTATTCTCTAATAGAATAGGGTCTTATTAATGTCATATTTTTTAACAGTTCTTTTTTCTAATTCAGAAATTTAATTTCATATTCCATATTAAGTAAGCTTATTGGAATATGCTTTAAAGTAGTGACATACAAAATCCTAAATTGGATTATGATACCAAACATTGTTACCACTTTCATCTCTTTCTAATATTATCCAAGTACTTAATTTGCCCTCATGTAATAAATGTTCTTCTTAATAGTTAATAACTTTAGATGTTATTGAAAAGTTAAATAGATGTTTAAGAACCATCTGGGAAGCCCATGTATATTAGTATAGGTATGATACAGATACAGATATATAGCTCTTGGGGGTTTCCCAGGTGGCGCTGGTGGTAAAGAACCTGCCTGCCGATGCAGGAGACATGAGATGCAGGTTCGATACCTGGGTTGGGAAGATCCCCTGGATAAAGGTATGGCAACCCACTGCAGTATTCTTGCCTGGAGAATCCCATGGAAAGAGGAGCCTAGTGGGTACAGTCTATAGGGTCACAAAGAGTCAGACACAACTGAATTGACTTAGCATGCATGCGTGTAGCTATAGCTATAGATATAAATGAAAATAAATACGATATTTACCAAGAGGGAGATAGTGGTATTATTTTGCTTGGGCTGCTATAATGAAATGCCAAAGACCAGGTAGCTTATAAGCAATAAACATTTATTCCTCACAGTTTCTGGAGGTGGGGGATGTACAATCAGGATGACAGCATTGTTGAGGGAGGGACCTTTAATAGGCCATATCCTTTTGTGGTGGAAGGAGAAAGAAAGCTCAGTGCAGGCTTTATTATTAAGTGCACTGTTCCCATCCATAAGGGCTCTACCCTCATGACCCAAATACCTTCCAAATGTCCCATGACCATCATATTGAGGATTAATTTCTAACATATGAATTTCGCTGGGGGAACACTTAACACTCAGACCATAGCAAATGGTTATGTGGTAAGATTTCAGATGTTGTGTATGTGTTTTTAATTGTGAATTTAAAAAATAAGTTAGGACATTACTTGTATAGTAAAAATAATAAAAGAAAATATAGCACTATAATTGTAGCTAAGACTTACTGAGTCACATATTGTGTCTTGTACCCTTTTAAATAATTTGTGTCTGTTACTTCATTTAACTTCAATCATACTACTCTTCAATCCTAATTTATATTATAGATTATAAGGCTGTGCATTTTCCTGCTGGAATGTTCAAATAAATGATAATTCTGTAATTTCACAATGCATCAGTTTTTGAATGGAGGCCATTAACCCTTGAGGCTTCATGTGTATGTATGTGTGTATGTGTGTCTGTTTTAGGGGAGCAGGTACTTAACTTTTAATCAGATTATGACATGGTTTCATACTGTTTCCACTCATTTTGGTGCAAAATTTTTTGGGCAACAGTCCATGGGGTCACAAAGATATGGACATGACTTAGCACACATACGCAATTCAGTAGTCAGTTAGTTCAGTTCACTCAGTTGTGTCTGACTCTCTGCGATACCATGGACTGTAGCATGCCAGGCCTCCCTGTCCATCACCAACTCCCAGAGTTTACTCAGACTCATCTCCATTGAGTCGGTGATGCTATCCACCATCTCATCTTCTGTCATCCCCTTCTCCTCTGCCCTCAATCTTTCCCAGCATCAGGGTTTTTCCCAATGAATCAGCTCTTCGCATCAGGTGGCCAAAGTATTGGCATTTTAGCTTCAGCATCAGTCTTTCCAATGAATATTCAGGACTAATTTCCTTTAGGATGGACTGGTTGGATCTCCTTGCAGTCCACAGGACTCTCAAGAGTCTTCTCCAACACCACAATTCAAAAGCATCAATTTTTTGGCACTCAGCTTTCTTTATAGTCCAACTCTCATATCCATATATGACTACCAGAAAAACCATAGCCTTGACTAGATGGACCTTTGTTGACAAAGTAACGTCTCTGCTTTTGAATATGCTGTCTAGGTTGGTCATAACTTTCCTTCCAAGGAGTAAGCGTCTTTTAATTTCATGGCTGCAATCACCATCTGCAGTGATTCTGGAGCCCAGAAAAATAAAGTCTGCCGCTATTTCCACCATTTCCCCATCTATTTGCCATGAAGCGATGGGACCGGATGCCATGATCTTAGTTTTCTGAATGTTGAGCTTTAACCCAACTTTTTCACTCTCCTCTTTCACTTTCATCAAGAGGCTCTTTAGTTCTTCTTCACTTTGTGACATAAGGGTGGTATCATCTGCATATCTGAGGTTATTGATATTTCTCCTGGCAATCTTGATTCCAGCTTGTGTTTCATCCAGCCCAGTGTTTCTCACGATGTACTCTACATAGAAGTTAAATAAGCAGGGTGACAAGATACAGCCTTGACATACTCCTTTTCCTGTTTGGAACCAGTCTGTTGTTCCATGTCCAGTTCTAACTGTTACTTCCTGACCTGCATGCAAGTTTCTCAAGAGGCAGGTCACGTGGTCTGGTATTCCCATCTCTTTCAGAATTTTCCACGGTTTATTGTGATCCACACAGTCAAAGGCTTTGGCATAGTCACTAAAGCAGAAATAGATGTTTTTCTGAACTCTCTTGTTTTTCCGATGATCCAGCTGATGTTGGCAATTTCATCTGTGGTTCCTCTGCCTTTTCTAAAACCAGCTTGAACATCTGGAAGTTCACGGTTCAGGTATTGCTGATGCCTGGCTTGGAGAATTTTGAGCATTACTTTACTAGCCTGTGAGATGAGTATAATTGTACGGTAGTTTGAGCATTCTTTGGCATTGCCTTTCTTTGGGATTGGAATGAAAACTGACCTTTTAAAGTCCTGTGGCCACTGCTAAGTTTTCCAAATTTGCTGGCATCTTGAGTGCAGCACTGTTACAGCATCATCTTTTAGGATTTGAAATAGCTCAACTGTAATTCCATCATATACTATAAAATATATACTATATAGCATAATACATGCATAGTGTATTGCATATATATGTGTATAGTATATAGCATGTGTGTGTCTTTATAACTGTAAATAACACCTGAGAGCTTGTTCAGCAGTTTCAGGATGAATATGTAGTAGGAATAATGAAGGAAGAGAGCAGAGAGGAGATTCTTGACTTATCAACTAGATTTGTTCCATCAATCTGAGTGTCTTGTAGCAAAATCACTTTCACATTCAATTCTGCTTTTTAAGATCTAAAATAGTAGATAATTCAAAGAATGTTGATACTTGGCTTAGGAAGATGTGTTTGTTTTATTACATATATGAATAAATGCATCAACATTGAATTTCCACACTTTAAAGGAAAGGATAATATTGTACCAAGAAACTTTGTGAAGAATAGCCAAGTAGCTGCCTTGAATTCATCCTGTTTACTTGTATGTATACTGAAGAGTTGGGCTGGTCAGTCCCTCCTCAGAAGGAACTGAACCAGAAATGTTAGGTTTATAGTAATTCTCACCTATTGCTCTTTATGTCATTCTTTCCTGAGCAGCATTGGTAATGGGCATGTAACACTGAAAGCTTCAGCTGCCGGACCTTGTACCAACTGCCTTACTTACCTCATTTGAATCTTAAAAAAGCTGATATGAAACTTATTATGCTATTTTACAGATGAGGAAACTGAGTACTGGAGAGATTTAACTGCGTAAATTCATATTTATTATGAATATTCTTACTTGAATTAAAACCCATGCAATAGAGTCTCATAAAATCCTATTTTTTCCACCTGGGACATGCCATTCTTTTCTCCACTCCCAGTGTATCTGGTCATCTCTTATCTTATTCTTTGAATTCCATGTTCGCTTTCCTACCATTCAACTATTTCCAATATCCGTTGTCTTTTCCACATGGTACCAGATATTTTTAGCATTCCCAAACATGAACCTGGGTCATCTCAGACATAGACCAATTCTGATAGTATACATGTTAGAATGGCATTCTCCCAAATCATCCCCAGTGTCCGTTATACTCTGTGTCATACTCTCATCTTCCTAAATTCCATATATATGTGTTAGTATACTGTATTGGTGTTTTTCTTTCTGGCTTACTTCACTCTGTATAATCGGCTCCAGTTTCATCCATCTCAACAGAACTGATTCAAATGAATTCTTTTAACGGCTGAGTAATACCCATTGTGTATATCCACAGCTTGCTGTATAAACAGTGCTGCGATGTTTGCTATTATTTTCTCCCCATTCAGAAGGTTTATTTTCTTGTTCTTGGCAACTATGTTGTCCACTGACATGGAGACTTGTTTTGCATTCCTATACACTCCATTCACCATTCTGGAGCTAATATGGATGAAAAGAGTGATGTATACCATGTTCATGGATTTCAGTGTGCTAAAATCAGCAATCTCTAGAAAATATGACCACATCTGAGCTTTGCATACTCAAAGCAGCTTTCGGGGCCTATTTTATGGCTAAACCAAAGTCCTGTCTGCATCTCATCTTCTCACTTCAACTATTTGCACCTCCTTCCATTTTCTTGGAATTTCTGTCCATGAATGAGAGTTTGGTCAATTTTTGCATTGTTTCCCGCAGTATCCACTTCTGAGCAATATGGTAGAGTGGTAATCAAGAGTCAGTGTGCTAAAATCAGACTTTCTGAACTCATGGGCCCTGCTACTTAATAACTCTCTGTGCCTCAGTTACCTAAAATTGAGACCATAATAGTACCTACTTCAGGGTTGTTGAAAATAGAAAGAATTAATTCATGTGCAATGCTTAGAATAGTGCCTGGTACCTAATAAGCCAACATTAAGCATTTGTTGTTGCTTCTTGGTGGCAGTGATATAACTATCTCCCCCCCAAAAAACTAAAGGAATTGTTTATTAATATTGGAGTCAACTTAGAGAGTCATGGTCATACCAAAGTAAAAGTATTTTGCCTATAGAGAGCCTCAATACAGTTTGTAGGCTATTATATCCAAGCGATCCTATGGCATTTCTAGTCTCTCCCAAATTCCTCACTAGTTGAAATCCCACTAGTACTTGGGACATAAAATTTTCCCCAGACTGGCGGTTCCTTCATTATCGGAAATTAATGTACCTAACCAGGTTACTTCCCTGATGGCTCAGACAGTAAAGTGTTTACCTACAATGTGGGAGACCGGGTTTGATCCCTGAGTTGGGAAGATCCTCTGGAGAAGGAAATGGCAACCCACTCTGGTACTCTTGTCTGGACAATCCCATGGATGGAGAAGCGTGGTACACTACAGTCCAGGGGTTTGCAAAGAGTCGGACAGGACTGAGCGACTTCACGTTCTTTCACTTTCAACCACAGTTCTGGAGGTGCCTCATTTAGCTGGTTGAATGAATGATGGAACCAGCTATGACGTGAGTGCAACATGGACTGATGTGAATCAGGCTCCAGATCCAGGCAGGACTCCTAAGTGCAGCAGAGGGAAGTTCCTTTGCCATTTTTAGACACCATAAAGTAAATAATAGGGCTTCCCTGGTAGCTCAGTTGGTAAAGAATGCGCCTGCAATGCAGGAGACTAGGGTTCGATCCCAAGGTCAGGAAGATCCCCTGGAGAAGGAAATGTCAACCTACTCCAGTATTCTTGCCTGGAAGATCCCATGGAGAGAGGGGCCTGGAGGTCTGCAGTCCATGGCGTCACAAAAATCGGACACGATTTAGCAACTAAACCAAAGTAAATAAAGGCCTGCAGATTTAGAAATATGATTCCTTCCTCTGTCACACAGGCAGCATCATAAAACATATTATTTAGGCTGAATTATTAGAATTTATTGGTTTACTAATTAATTAGTTTACAAATTAGAGTTAGTAAACTCTGGGAGTTGGTGATGAACAGGGAAGCCTGGTGTGCTGCAGTCCATGGGTTACAGAGTCGGACACGACTGAGCAACTGAACTGAACTGAACTGAATCAGAATTAAGGAAGATTTTTGCAGACAGTTTAATTTTTATGAAGCTGCTACAAACCTATTTGTTTATATATTATTTTTATTTTTATGACTATGGTTCTGAACAGTTAAATGTAAACTGCAGTGTTTCTCAGCAGAGTTCACCATTTAAAGCAACTCTACAGTAAGTCATAGTGAATTGCATTATAACTTTTTAGTTTTATTTATTAGAATATTAATGTACTAGCTTATTTTTGCCTTTATTTTTATTGAAGTATAACTGACATAACATTATGTTAGTTTCAGATATACAACACAACTCAGTCTTTATATATATTGTAAAATGATCATCACAGTAAGTTCAGTTGATGTCCAGCACTGTAGCTTCCCTGGTGGCTCAGCTGGTAAAAATCCTCTTGCAATGCAGGAGACCCCAGTTTGATTCCTGTGTCAGGAAGATCAATGGCTACCGACTCTCGTATTCTGGCCTGGAGAATTACATGAACTGTAAAGTCTGTGGGGTCACAAAGAGTCAGACACAACTGAGTGATTTTCCCTTTCACCTTCACCATACATAGTTACAAAAACTTTTTTTCTTCTGATAAGAACTCTCAAGATTCTCTCTCCTAGCTTTCAAATATGCAATGCAGTATTATTAACTATAGTCACTGTTCTATACATTACATCTCTCTTTTTTTTTTTAAATTTTATAACTGAAAATTTGTATCCGTTAACACTCCACCCATTTTGCCCACCTCTTACCCTCAGGCAACTACAGGTTTGTTCTCTTTATCCATGAGCTTGTTTTTCCCAGTTGATTGGTTGTTGTTGCCTTTTTTAGACTCTACAATTCAGTAAGATCATATGATATTTGTCTTTATTCTGTCACTTATTTCACTTAGCAACTATTTAAATTTCAGTAGGACACACTTGGGTTAGCTATGATGCTTTCTAACTCAAAGGAGAAATTTGTGGTTTAGAAAATTGCAGCATTAAAGTAACTAATATACAACTTTTGGAAAGTAGTGTTTAATATTTAGGGGGAAAAAAGAAGCCATAAAGTAAAACTCTGCTGCTGCTGCTGCTGCTGCTGCTAAGTCGCTTCAGTTGTGTCCGACTCTGTGCGACCCCATCAACGGCAGCCCACCAGGCTCCCCCGTCCCTGGGATTCTCCAGGCAAGAACACTGGAGGGGGTTGCCATTTCCTTCTCCAATGCATGAAAGTGAAAAGTCAAAGTGAAGTCTCTCAGTCATGTCCGACTCCTGGCGACCCCATGGACTGCAGCCCACCAGGCTCCTCCATCCATGGGATTTTCCAGGCAAGAGTACTGAAGTGGGGTGCCATTGCCTTCTCCTAAAGTAAAACTCTGACTTGAGGAAAACAGCAGGAGCCAATCTATTAGACTGCTGCTACTGCTGCTAAGTCGCTTTCAGTCGTGTCTGACTCTGTGCGACCCCATAGACGGCAGCCCATCAGGCTCCACCGTCCCTGGGATTCTCCAGGCAAGAACACTGGAGTGGGTTGCCATTGCCTTCTCCTAAAGTAAAACTCTAACTTGAGGAAAACAGCAGGAGCCAATCTATCAGACTACCAATATATAAATTTGATTTTCAGAATGAAGAATGTGTAATGTGTATGTGTTGTTTTATTTCAATTTTAGAGCCTCTAAGGTTTCTGGTTCTCATCATTACAATGAGAAATAATATTATATGGGTTCCCAACATAGTGTTCCAGGTGTACACATGCACACACATACGCGCATACCCACACATATACCACGTATAAATTAAAGATAGAAGTCTAATGGTGGCACATAGATTTGAGAAATAAATGGGAAAAAATGAATAATAAAATTGATGACTTGGGTTTCTGTAGCACCGCAAGTATAAAACCTGAAGTATAAAACGTACTTGCCTAATGGGATAAGGTAGAAAGAACTTTAGATTTTAATGAGAAGAACTAGATTTTAATGGTTGCTTTTCTAGTTACTGTCTGTGTGAGGTTGGGAAAATCCCTTAACTGTCAGAGCTTTGTATTTCTCATCTGTGAAATGGATATAATAGGGAGTCCTTGGAGGATCAAAAAATAATGTACATACAACCTTTGGAAATTGCAAAGCATGGTACAGATTTCAGAGATTACAGAAGTAAGAGATTTCGAAAATGATTCAGAGATTTCAGAGATTATTTCAGAGACGAAATAAGTATGACAGAGATACTGTTTTCAGTTTGCACATGAAAAAAAAAAAAAAGAGAGAGAGATGTGGAAAAAGGAATATGTGGCCAGGCTGAAACCGGACCTGGGCTTTTGAGTCCAAATGCTGGCAGCATTGTGTGCTTGACTATGCTGTTTCTACACTAGAGTTGTGCATATTTCACAGGGCATAGCTGTAGTAAATTAACCTGAACTGATTTCAAGGACTTTTAAACATTTAATTATTGAGATATCTTAATAAGAAATGCTAATATTAACCAGATGATGTTGATGTTTGTTTTCAAATGCAGGTAATGAATTTGGGCATCCTGAATGGTTAGACTTTCCAAGAAAAGGAAACAATGAGAGCTACCATTATGCACGAAGGCAGTTTCATTTAACTGATGATGATCTTCTTCGCTATAAGTTCCTGAATAACTTTGACAGGGATATGAATAAATTGGAAGAAAGATGTGGTTGGCTTTCAGCTCCACAGGTAAGCTCTTTACTCTCAGTGTTATGTCTTAGTCACCAGTGTTGTACATGCTTAGAATGGCAATTGACCTAAATCTATATGCAGATCTCTTAAACAGCACTCTATTATTCCATGCACAGTGCCCTGTGACATACTTCAGGTTGTCAAAACGTGTCACCAAAATCTCCCCAGTAGATAACGAATATCTTCAGCATAATTCCCTGCTTACTTTCCTGGTTAGCTTGTCGTTGTTGTTTAAATTTGGTAATTTTTATTTCAGCTGGTTAAAACTAATGACAAAAGCTCCACATGGAATCCATTTTGGAAATTGCTGTGGAAATATCTTAATTGTTTTGACTGTTTTTTCTTTATATAAATAATTATGCTGTCATAATGAAACTACTTTGACAACATGGAGATTTCTTTATTCTTATTTTCCCTTCCTTTACTGGTCTCTAACTTGTCACTTCAATAGATGCCATTATACCTGCATGCTGTTTTGTATTTTTCATGAGGCTGACTCTCCTCTGGAATTAATGTCTCAGTTTTTCAATAAGTTTTAGAAAATGTAATTAACAGGTGAAAATTTTATACAGGCTTTTTTTTTTTTCCCCTTTGCAAAAATTAGCATATAGTATGTGTTACTTATAATCCATTTACTTTTTACTGGTGCCGTTTGAAATTACTGTTGATGTGTTTTTACTTTGGTGTCTCTGATTTTTTTTTCAATGGTTGAACAAAGGTACTTATACATGCGGGAAGATTGGCTACATGACACGAATGCCCTAATCGCATTTATTCATAGTGCTGTTTCCAGAAGAGAGAGCAAAATGATGCTCCTTTTCAATAGGAACAATGTTGAATACCAAAAGGCATGCTGTTTACTCTAGAGCCTTAGCTCACATTTCTAAATTACCAAGAGTAGTGCTGCTGACACGCATGGAAATAAGTCCTCTCAGAGCTGGGGCCGGAAGTGGGTAGGGTTGAAAAAGCAAAAGCTTCTCTCTGCCTACCGTAAAATGTGATGTAGAAAATAAGAGAGCTTGTAGATGCTGTAATTGCTTTTGAAACTCTCTTTCATTAGACCAAAAGAAAAAAAAAATGTAGATTTGGAGTTTTGGTTGCTTTTGAATCTGACAAAACCATGCAATACTGTAAAGTTTTTAAGAAAAATTCAACTTCAGAAATCTGGATATAATAACAATGTTACAGTATATTTTGAAAAATAATTTGATGTGCCTTCACATGTTAATCTAGAGACTAAAACAAAAGTCTTAAAGAAAATTCACTTATAAGTAGTTCTAATATACTTACTCACACAGACACACACATAAGTGCTTTCTGTATAACACGGTACTATGTTTTTACTTAAAACCTAATCCTCTGTGTTTTGTTTGAGGTTGGGAATTGGTTAGTGAGATTTGTGTACTCTTTAAGCAATGTTTGAAACTGCTGTTGGCCTTGATATGGCAAAATTTTGATACGGCAAAATTTCAACAGGTTCAAAAAATGTAACATGCTAGCACTTTCATTTTTGGCTTAGTAACAAGGCTGTTAATAAAGACAAAAAGAACCCACAACTTTTTGTAAAGAATTTACTTATAGCAGCATCTGGCTATTATTTGTATATATTCTATGTGTTAATTCTTCCAGGCCCATGTGAGTGAAAAGCATGAAGACAATAAGATCATTGCTTTTGAGAGAGCTAGTCTTCTTTTCATCTTCAACTTTCATCCAAGCAAGAGCTATACTGATTACCGAGTTGGAACAACATTGCCAGGAAAATATCCTTTTTGTTACCAGTGAACATGACTGTCATTCAATTTTTATTACATCATAGAGTGTAAGAAAGACTAATGCTGATCTTGGTGACAGTAGCTCTCAGTTTCTTCATCTGAAAGCTGAAGGACTTGAAATAGTTAATGTATCTTTGCTCAGTTCAGTTACACTAAAGTAATCCTGTACTCCATTCTGGCTCTAAAAAGTATGATTATGAACATTCTCTTAAGTAATATTTTAATATTATAATGTGTAGTATAGGAGGTGATTGTTGTTTATTTTTATGAAAATATTTTATAAGTTGCCGCTGAGAGTCATCTCCTTTCCCCTCTCCATGGAATACGTGAGTAAATGGTAGTTGTAAAGATGGCCTCCTTCTCTTTTCTTTTTCCTGTCTTCTAAAATACAAGACATAGCTCACTTTTTGCGGGGGGTCTGAATTGATAAGAAATCAGGGCATGAGAGATGTAAGCAAAGGAAATATCAGAGAGAATGTTTAGATACTGTCTACATTCATTTACTCATCCATTCATTCATTTCACAGATGTTTTATGAGCACCTATTTATTGAACACCTGCATGCCAGCCCTGTGTGAGGTGCTGGAAACACAGGAATTTTCCTGGCAGATACAGTCACGGCCTTCATCGAGCTTTTAAACTAGTGAAGAAGACAAATATTAATCATTTGAAGTGTGATCCTTGTTACGAAATGAAACATGCATGTGTTTGAAAGAGTTTAGGACTTACCCAATCCATAGGGAAAAAAAGCAACAGATTCAGGATGTAGTAATAACAACCCAGCGCAGATTTTTAAACAAGCAGGAGAAAGAATGTGTTCTTCCCCTGAAGCCCTGATAGTGATTAATGTCTGCCATTGGAGGAAGATGCCTGATGCCAGCATGATCTCTTATGAGCCAGGGTGTCTCTAGCTACAGTAAAAGAAACCCCCCTATTCAGCTGGCTCAAGCAATGAGGAAAAGTGCATTTTGCCGAACAATGGAAGCCCTGAGATCAGGTAACCCCAGCACTGTGACAGTATCATCAGGTTCCCTGGTCCGCTGGCCTTCCCACTTCCAACTCTCAGGGTGCCAGCAGCGTCCAAAGGGTGTCACCTGATAGAGCTGCAAGACAACAGCCTTGGTTCCAAATGTCACCTTCAGACACAACAAAAGGCAAATAGATTTGTATGGTTTTTAGGAACTAAGTCACTTTAGCAAATTTCCTTTGTATTCCATTGACCAGAATTCAGTCACTTATCCCCAAAGAAGTGTTTAGGGAGGAGAATGCTTTCCTCATGAGTAGCTTAATCAGGAATTACCCCCTGAGTCTCCAGGAAGCGACCTCCTTGGGGAAGTGGTCGTCCAGACAGAATGTTTCTCTGGCCGTAAGGAGGAAAGAGCCATGATGTCCGGTGAGTAGCAGGCTGGTGCTGCTCAGGGACGCTGCAGGTGGTGAAGGATGTTCCCTGTCTTCTCTCCGCTCCTCCCCAATCACCCCATCCCCTAGGACATCAGAGCGTGTAGGAGGGAAGGCTATTGCTGTGGCTAAATATGCCCCAGTTAACACAGAGACTGCTCAGATCATGGGAATCAGTGTCACGGGGTTGTCTGCCCTGAAGAACTGTACTGTTCAGGAGGCAACTGTTCTTACCGTCTCCTTGAAGGAATACAAACAGCTGCTAGACATGTAGCAACTCATACATAAGCCTTCTCAGCGACAAACTGCTCAAGTATTAAACCCTAGACTAGATCCTGCGGTATCTAATGATGGCATGTCATCAAACTGTAATTTTGATTATTATTAAACCAAAATGCACTTACAGAACACTTGGAGTCTACTGCAGTGTTTGGTAGTTAAGCACTGCCCTTGACCCTTAGTCGGAGAGAAGAGATTTGTAAACCCAAGCTAAGATGTAAGGCACAATGCAGTACAGGGGATGAGGCAGGAGTGTTCCATGGGACAACAGAGGGGAAGTAAAAGAAAAAGAAATAAATGCGAGGGTAGGGGTGGAAAGAGAAACAGAGATTGAGTATTTGATTGACTAATGAGATTTTTAAGCCTAGATCCCAGAGAGAGAGAGACAGAGATGATTTGTAGACTAATTGAATAAGAAAAGACCTTAAAGCCTGGACCTTGAGAAATGGATAAAATTATGGTAGAAAAAATTGAGGAAGGCCATTCCTGCTGTTGGAAATCATAGCCTATACTTAGATAATGGACAGTACAATAGATTAATTGGGAGAATGACGACCCAAAAAGTACTTGGAGATTAAACTGAAAAGATATATTGTGATCACATAATAGAAGATTTTAATTCCCTTTTAACTAGTTTAGGGTTTTTGTTTTTTTTTGTTTTGTTTTGTTTTGTTTTGTTTGGAGTTTCATTAGGATCACTAACAAATGGAAATAATGGAATTTCAGTGATGTTGTTTAGGAGAAAAGCTTGGCTTAAGCTACGCTGAACTCCTGTCTGAAGTCTGTGTGATTTAACAAATATTATTAAATGAAATACATATAATAATATATTTTATTAAACAAAACCCACCCAAAAGTTAATTTCATTTTGTGATACAAAGTTACACTGTATGTGAAAGTCTAGTTTGGCTTTGATACACCTTGCCACAAATTGAATCTTTAAAAACTTAGCAATTTGTTTAAATGTCTAAAAGCACCTTTTATACAGAAGTTTTCCATTTTAATAAACACTGAACACTTCATATTAGTGACCACAGAAAATGTACACATTATGTGTTGTAGTGATATACACATCTTGGAAAATTGGGCCATATCTTCATAGAAGGCATAGTTGCAGCCTCAGTCATCTGTTGCACCTCTAAGAGAACCTTGAAAATATTGTTGCTTCTTTTATTACAAGGATTTTGTCTCCTGCTGATCTGTGTCCACTTGGGCCTTATTTACTCTGGCTGCCTTTCTCATTCCTCCCTTTCTGTCAACACGCTGTAACTAATTCCCATATGTTATTGCCTCCTCTGAGGACATTTGCATTTTAATAACCAGTCTCCTTGAATACTCAAAAGTATGCTGGACCTAATGAACTAGATATCTAATAGAATATTTTTTAAATAATGAGTATTTTTTTTAGAGAGCAAGAGAGCATTTCCAACATACCTGAAATCATACTTTCTAATTAGCTACATATTAATACTGTCAGCCTTAAACCTTAGCTTGAAATTATAAAATCTTCTGGATTTTGTGATGGCTTGTACTCTGATGACCCAGTTCAGTGCAGAAATCCCATCTATATATTCCTCTGCACATCATAGCTGTCATTAGGACACTTTCCAGTCCTATGACTCTCACTGTTTCACAAGGTAAACAATTCAAGGTTTGTTTTCTGTTGTTGATTTTTTTAATGTAGCCTTACATGTCAATGTATTATATCTGTACTCTGGGGCAAGTGCCTGTTCTACATGACAGCTATTCAGATCAAACAGGCATTTAAGTTGTTCCTTGCAATACCACCTCTCCCTGGTCTTCCCTCTTCCAGACCAAAAATACCTCTGGTTTCTTTCATAGATTCTTGTGATGCTTTCCAGACCTGTTAGCATCATGTCTCTCTTATCAAAATGTACCCAGTATTGTTCACTTTCCTCTTTGTTGTGCTTCCGGAACAGCAGAATATTCCAGATAACGGTCTGGCAAGTATGGCATGGAGTGCCCCATTACCTCCTCTTGTCTTGAGACTGCTCTCTCTCGTCAATGGAGTTAAAGTTACACCGGCTTTTCTGGCAACCATCACATTTTTTGCTCTTATTCACATTCATATAAAAAGTTTTAGTTTTCTTTTCTGTGTACTTGTATTATGACAAATCTCCCTTACTCTTTATTTATTCAGCTAATTTAATTACAATCCCAAATTTAATATTGAGCATGATTTTTACCTCTCACTTGTTAATAGACAAGATAAGAGAGTACTAGAATATTAGTGATATGATTGTACCACCTTCCCTGAGCAGTAGATAGATCTCTTCTTTCAGCTTCTTCTTGTTTCTTGCTGAGCTTACACAGTCCTTTTTATTATCCTTAGCATTGTACAAGTCTCATTTCTTTTTGGTCTTCCATCTTTCTGACTTTATTCTTATACCTTTAAACAACATTGTAGTTCAGCATTATAGAATCATTTCTGGAATAGGAAGTGCAAAAATATTGGTATTTCTATGCTGTAGTTTCTGACTTTACCAAAGAATTCTATGCCATTGGTATTTCCAACTACCGAGCCAGTGAATTGAATACAGATTTCCTCTGTGAAGGATCCACAGAGGCAAGATTGGATGTGTTAATCAAGTCAAGAAATTCATCAAATTTTTAATTCCCAGGAAAGCAGGATTTGGTACCAGAACAAATTTAAAGTTTCTAAAGAAGTCATTTGAACTTCCTCTGTCACTATGAAATATAAACCTGCAGTTGGTAGCATGTCTGAATTCTTGAATAGTTCCATTTTTTGAACCTGTGTATCCTATATATCAAATAGCAAGACATCAACTTTCACTCATATCTGTGTAGAATATGAGCTGACTGTCTTTCCAAGAAACTGCTGTAAAGGGAGCTATTTTGGGGGCAATGCCAGGCAGAATAGAAGCAACACTTTAAGAGTACTTTCAGCTGTCACTTCAAAATAAGATGATAAATTTGGAAGGTTGAAGGGGCATCTGCTTTGTATTACTAAGGTTTTGAACCCAGTCTTCATGGTGACTACTAAAGGACATATTTTCGTTTCTGCAAAAGGAACATGCAGGATTATTCTAGAAAACAAACAAACAAACAAAAAAATAGCAACAGTAAAATTACTTTGCCGGTGCACTGTCTCGCATTTGTCTTTCTATCCACTAATCTTCAGTGTAATAGTCACCAGTGTTCTTCCATTCAGTGGATAGTAACGTGAGTAAAACAGAACTGAGACCCAATGTACTGGCTAAGGAGGTACATTCATAGTTACATGCTCAGGAAGACAAAATGCTGTACGATGTGGTATATTTGTTTATGATTTTACATTGTTTAGCTGGGTAGAAAGTACAAGTGAAAGTGAAGTCACTCAGTTGTGTCCGACTCTTTGTGACCCCATGGACTGTAGCCTACCAGGCTCCTCGGTCCATACGATTTTCCAGGCAAGAGTACTGGAGTGGGTTGCCATTTCCTTCTCCAGGACGTCTTCCCGACACAGGGATTGAACCCAGGTCTCCTGCACTGTAGGCAGACGCTTTACCGTCTGAGCCACCTAGAAAGAAACATAATTCCCTTTATAGTATCAGAATCAGTATTTTATTTCTATGGTCACATTTCTTCACTTAGACCATTATCAAATCAATGTTGAATCAAAAGGAAGACTGGTAAACCCCGAAGGGCAGACTTTTTCTACCCAGCTAAACTCTCTCTAATCCATTTTGAGTAACACAAATGATGATGCCTCATTTTGAGGGATGTAGGGGGGAAGTGTGGGTATAGGGGATCTCTTTTGAGGTCCTTCTGTTTGCTAGCCATTAAAAAAAATCTAGTTTAATATTTCTAGGTGCCCTATAAGGTAGGTGTGTTAGATTCATGTGACCGAACAGGAAATGCGGGCTTTATATAACTAACTTCCTCTAGCACATGACTGGTGAAGGATGAGCAGTGTGTTACAAAGCCCATGTTCTTCCTCTTTCTGTCCATTCATGGTGCATACACGTGGTCGGTGGTGGCAGTAACAGTGACATGAGCAATGCTGATTTATTTCTGTAATGTTCAAAGTGATTTTGTTATAGTTCTGAGAGAACAGGCAGCATGAGAGAATCATACACAATCTCACGGCATGAGCTTTTCTCCTATCAGGTTCCGTCAGTACCTCACCGTCACCCTCTGCAAATTTTTCCCAACAAATTCTTCCCCATGACCCCTGTCGTCATCATCCAAAAGAAAAGAAAAAAAAATTATTTTTAAAGAATAGAACATGAAATAATTGACTCAGGTCAATTACTGTGATTTCTCTTCATTCTGGAGGAGAATATAAATGTGCTGTAGTTCTTTGTTCAAAGTGAGACTCTTCTGGTACATCACGTCAATTAAGTTTACTGTGAAATATTCATGTAAGTGTTAAGCCCTCATAGATCATTTATAAAGTATGTGTCTTGGTAGATACAGATTCTTATCACTCCAAGAGCATAAACAACACCAGTATCCAATGTTTTCAAACCTTTTGTCAGCATGCTGTTGAGGTGGGTGTGGGAATAACAGTGTAATAGCAGCCCCCTTTCCAAATGGCTCTTCGAACTGTTACAATACTGCAATGTTTAGAGGAGTGATCATCAAGTATGGCTTGTGAAGACTATGTGAATACAGGCCAAAAATATTTAAAACTAGGGGAACAGATGAGTAAATAGTTGGATCTGACTCAAGATCTTTGCAATATTTTCATTAAACTGCTGCAAGATGTACTTTTTAAAATGTAAATTCAGACACTGACATTTGCAACCTCTACACAGAGTTTCTTATGAGCAAATAAGGTCGCTTGGATGATTCACTGAAGTGTGATCACTGAAGGCAGAGATGTGGCTGTGAGTTGCTTAGTTTACAGGAGCCTTTGAAGCATGGTTATATAACGTTCTGTGTTCATTAGAATCTGGGCTTTGTGCAGCAAATAAAAACAAAGTACTTAATTTAGAATTAGCTAGATGGCCACATTCTATTCAGATTTGATATGTAAAGGTTAATTTCTGGACTAAAAATGTAGAGCTTAACATACTTTTCCACATTTACCAAGTTTTGATTTAAAAAAATTTTTTAAAGAAATATGTGTTTCTGATAAAAGATCTATATAGTGACTTTGAACACATTTGCATATGTGAGGAGAGAGAAAGTGTGTGCTTTTCCCCTGTGTGGCCATATAGTGATGAAGCTCTTTATGTGAACAGGGGCAGATAATCCTACTAACAGTGCTATATTTAAGTCCCTCTTGTTTTTCAATAGCTTCACGATGGATATATACTCATGGCCTTGGTTCTCCTTCTTCAGTTTCAAGATGAAAGTGATACTGCTAAACATTACCTAGAGGTACTTTCAGTAATTTTTCATTGTCAAACCCGGTCCAGAAATCGCTGAGATTTAATGATAATAACAAATGTGTAACCCCACCTCCACTGGCAATAAAGAGCCTATGATTTAGCTTCATTTCTCAGAAATTTGAGATGAGTCACAAAGTAAGAAAAATATTTTGTAACTGATGTAACGCTTCAAGATTGGCTTAATATATATTCATAAGACTATAGGCAGTAATGAATAATGAGTGAGCCCTTACTACACACATATGTTTTCAGATTTTTTTAGTAACTGAGTGCTATTCAGTGTCTCAGTGCTTCTGAGACATTCAACACCATTTCTGTTTTTGGTTCATAGCTCAATTGCCCAGCGATGGTCTCCTCTGGTTCCAGAAATTCATCTAACAATAGCTCAGTCAAGATTTCCCTTCTCTGTTTCTTGTCCTTCTGGGTAATAAAGAAATCAGAAATACTATTGCATTCTATAAAAACATTACATTCTCCCCTGCGAGTTGTAGCACTAATAAGGGGAAAACATTGGTTCCTAGCATAATTATTTTTTACCAGTTTGTGAAAGGAGGCATTCAGTTCAGTTGCTCTGTCATGTCTGACTCTGTGACCCCATGGACTGCAGCACACCAGTCTTCCCTGTCCATCACCAACTCCCGGAGCCTGCTCAAAATCATGTCCATTGAGTCGGTGATGCCATCCAACCATCTCATCCTCCGTTGTCCCCTTCTCCTCCTGTCTTCAATCTTTCTCAGCATCAGGGTCTTTTCCAATGAGTCCGTTCTTTGCATCAGGTGACCAAAATATTGGAGCTTCAGCTTCAGCATCAGTCCTTCCAATGAATATTCAGGTATTATTATATGGAAATTGACTCCAAGATACTCGGTAAGACTGAGTATCTCTCTTACCTGCATATTAGCAATTATATTTTTACTTGGAATGTATGAGGTAAATATAAAACTAAATTGTTGATGGAAGGATGGATGGATGGATAGATGATGATGAAGAGAGAGATGGGCAGATGAGTGGATGATGAATAGATGGATGGACGGACGGACGGATGGATGGGTGGGTGGATAGATGGAGGATAGGACTCTCAAGGTGGAAAAGCTCTGAAGCTGTTTAAAATTAATTAATTAAGACACAAAAATTTATATAATGCATTGCTTTCCCCTTAGAACAGATATTTAATTAAATGGTAGAAAGGAAAAAGTTGATAAACTATTATAAATTCCATACATCATGATTTTGTAGATTTTAAAATTATGGAGTCCGCTGTCAGAATACTTACTGAACAAACTTTCATAATAAGATCTACCATCTATTCCAAACTTTTTACATTTTGCATGCTACACGCACTTTACACTTACTATCTCATTTAGTAATTTTTTTTCCTTTCCTGTGGAATAGCATTGCAAACTAATGGATGGAAAGCCACAATGAAACATTGGCCTGAAAGGTTTCATATCTGGCTTTCTTTTTAAATAGTCTTTTATTTAATCAGTCCAGAACAGATTGTTCTCTTCTATTTTGAAAAATAAATTATATTTATCACCTTTATATCTGATGACATCTTTTTTTAAATAGAGCATTCATTATCTACAATAAGTCTCTATGTTAATTTACCTTTTACTTCTGGGTCTCTGTAGAAATTAGCACCCCTCCTCCCGCCCTCCCCCCCCCGCCCCCCCGAATATCTCCTGCCTACAAGAAAGCTGCTTGGTTCTTCGGTAAGTGAGATGTTTTTATTTTCACCATTTTCTATTAAGCTTTTCTAACTCAGAATCTCACAGGGTCAAACTGAGGGCTCAGTGTTTCATTTAAATGTGAAAATGGTACCATGAGTATTCCACAAGATTTGTTAAAAATCCATGATATAATTACTGATTCCCTATAACAGTTTAAAGGCTCCTAAGGATATATGGATGCTATAGCCAAAAGAAAGTTATCTTTTTCCAGAGAAAAGTGGAAAAAGTAAAGCCATGAACAATGTGTTCTCAGAAACAGTGGTTTCAGTTATAACCCTGTGTAAGAACCATTTCTGGTTCTATTAATGTGGTATCTTAGCCTAATAATGGAAAAATGCCTAATTCCTATTTTATTTGTTAAATTTATCTGTGAAACTTCCTGATATTCTTGGTAGTTACATGATATGAACTGTTGAATAAGGAAAGCATTCTTTTAGATGTTATCAAGTAAAATTATTTAATTAATGAATGTGTAACTTAAGCTGGTCATATTACCTTTCGTTGTTGTTGAGTTGCTAAGTCATGTCCAACTCTGCGACTCCGTGGACTGTAGCCCACTAGGCTCCTCTGTCCACAGGATTTCCCAGTCAAGAATACTGAAATAGGTTGCCGTTTCCTTCTCCAGGGGATCTTCCTGACCCAGAAATTGAACCCGCATCTCCTGCATTGCAGGCAGATTCTTTACCACAAGGGAAGCCCCATTACCTTTTATTGGCAGACAATAAATGTCTATTATAGGAACACTAGTTGAAACAAAATTATTTTCTGTCTGTAAAATAATAGCCATTACTGTAATTTTTCTGATAAGTGCTTTATTATTTTTGTTTTTGTATGCCTAGTCACTTCGGTCATATCTGATTCTTTGCAACCCTATGGACTTAGCCCACCCTCCAGGCTCCTCTGTCCATTGAATTTTCCAGGCAAGAATACTGGAGTGGGTTGTCATTTCCTGTTCCAGGGCATCTTCCTGACCCAGGGATCAAACCCATGTCTTGGGTCTCCTGCATTTTCTGACAGTCTTTACCACTGTACCACAAAGGAAATCCCCTTTACTATTTAGGGAGAGTCAATTATCAGTCCACTACTTTTGCTTCTAACCCTCTTCCTTTTTGTCCAGTTAAGGAAAGCAAAGGGAAAATTAGTTTCTATGGTGGTAGCATTCTTTTCTGATTCTGAAACATTCTTTTCTTCAGTTTATTCTCTTACCCTAACGTTTTTATCTCACAAAAGCTCATGTTACTTGTATGATAGTAGGTGTTTCTGGGTCTCATATTTGTAAAAATTGAGAAATATGCCCTTATTACTCTGTTGTTCAGTCACTCAGTCATGTCTGACTCTTTGCAACCCCATGGACTGCAGCACTCCAGGCTTCCCTGACCTTCACTATCTTCCAGAGTTTGTTCAAACTCATCCATTGAGTCGATGAGGCCATCCAACCATATCATCCTCTGTTGCCCCCTTCTCTTCCTGACTTCAAAATTTCCCAGCATTAGGGTCTTCTCCAGTGAGTCCACTCTTCACATCAGGTGGCCAAAGTATTGGAGCTTCAGCATCAGTCCTTCCAACGAATATTCAGGACTGATTTCCTTTAAGATTGACTGGTAGATCTCCTTGCTTTCCAGTGGGAATCTAAGAGTCTTCTCTAACACCACAGTTCAAAAGCATCAATTCAGCCTTCTTTATGGTCCACCTCTCACATCCATACATGACGAGTGGAAAAGCCATAGCTTTGACTAGACAGACCTTTACTGTATCTGCTTTTTAATATGGTGTCTAGGTTTGTCATAACTTTTCTTCCAAACATCAAGCATCTTTTAATTTCATGGCTGCTGTGACCACCTGCAGTGATTTTGGAGCCCAAGAAACTAAAGTATGTCACTGTTTCCATTGTTTCCCAGTCTATTTGCATGAAGTGATGGGACCAAATGCCATGATCTTCTTTATTTGAATGTTGAGATTGAAGCCAGCTTTTTCACTCCCCTCTTTCACTTTCATCAAGATGCTTTTTAGTTCTTCTTCACTTTCTCCCGTAAGGGTGGAGTCACCTGCATTCCTGAGGTTATTGATATTTCTCCCGGCAGTCTTGATTCCAGCTTGTGCTTCATCCAGCCCTGCATTTTGCATGTTGTACTCTGCATAGAATTTAAATAAGCAGGGTAACAATATACAGCCTTGATATACTCCTTTCCCAATTTGCAACCAGTCCGTTGTTCCATGTCCAATTCTCGCTGTTGTTTCTTGACCTGCATACAGATTTCTCAGCAAAATTTCTCAGAAAAAATTCTCTTTCAGAATTTTCTGCAGTTTGTTGTGATTCACTTAATCAAAGACTTTCCCATAGTCAATAAAGCAGAAGTAGATTTTTTTTTTTAATCCTCTTGCTTTTTCTATGATCCAGTGGATGTTGGCAATTAGACCTCTGATTCCTCTGCCGTTTCTAAATTTAGCTTGTACATCTGAAGTTCTCAGTCTACTCTTGAGGCCTCACTTGCAGATTTTTCAGAATTACCTTGTTAGCATGTTAAATGAGTGCAACTGTGCAGTAGTTTGAATAATCTTTGGCATTGCCCTTCTTTGGGACTGTAATGAAAACTGACCTTTAAAATGCAATACTTGTTAAATAACTATAAAAATAAATAATTACGTCTACATAGAATTCGATTCAAAATGTGCCAGAGTTTTTACTCATTAGATTGTGTAAGTTATCTTTATGTTTGACTATCACAGCCAAAACATTTGTTGATTTTGTTTTGAATTGTACAAAAATGCACTTTGCAAAAACAACTCAGCAGCTTACTCTTTCCATGTGTAATTCTCTTCCACATCTGCCTAGTAAGATTAAACCAATATGATGGGTTTATAGATGCTTGTAAAGTACTATGCTAGATTTATTATACCCCTGGGAAATACATATATTAACAATCACATAATGTGAGTTTATAGCTCTTTCACTCAATGTTTTTGATGCCTATGGAGAAATGTTTACTTTGAACCTTTCCTCTCACAATGCTTAACCTAGGGAAAATTTCGATAGGCATGGGCTATGTGCCCAGAAGTGCTCCAAAATGACTCAGCATAATGATGCGTGTTTGGGCACATACACACACATCCACAAACTCCAGTAGGCTTTGCTTGACACTTTCTCAAGGGAAGCTAGCTCAGCGCCTTCTCATTTACCTTTCTAAAGCACCGAGTAAGCCCTAAGGTATTAGATTTTCTATTTGGTCTTAAAAATTAAAATATAAAGAAGCATATATATTGACTATGGTAGTGGTGGTTCTTAGTCACTAAGACATGTCCATGTCTTATGATCCCATGGACTGTGGCACAATAGGCTCCTCTGTCCAAGGGATTTCCCTCACAAGAAAATTGGTGTGTACCAATATATTGATGATTCATTACCACTAATAAGTTCTGACTTCAAATATATCAAAAGGATGTTTCTGCTACCAACACTAAATGAATCAGCCTTTAAATGGTTAAGTATTTTAATGTTCATTTACTTTGCAGACTTTAACTGGCAGATGGTGGTAGAGTGATAGAAAATATTATACCTAAGTGCATATCCTGGCCTTGCCAAATTATATATATATACACACACACACATATATATATATAAAATGTACATATATATGTGTATATATATGGTTTCACAAGTTACTGTGATGTTCAGTGCTTAAGTTCAGTCATCTGTATAAAGAAAGCTCACCAGTCAGGTTGATAATACAAGTCTTTGAGTATATGTCAGCTTTAGTGAACATGTAATCATTTACCCACTTCAACTAAGAATTATATAAAATGTCTATCTCCAGGGCTCATACCAATCAGTTATTCGCTTGAGAACTAATTGCTTCAAGCTGACATGCAGTCGTTTAACTGTTGTGACTATTCTAAAAAGAAAAAGAAATCTTTTAAAATGTCTCAAGTAAAATTTTATAATGAAGTGGCATTGTGTTAAAAGTTATATTGTACAGATCTGTACAGATAAAACAAGGGAAGAAACTCAAGGTTATTTTTTATGACTGAAGTAGTATTAAATTATTTCTTAAAGTTTAGCGAAAGTACTCATAGATCAAAACCCACGGAGGAGACTGCAAGAGGAAAATAATGCAAAGAAGATCCACTCAGTAAATATGCCAGGTATTAATCCAGGTCCTAGGTAGAGGGGAGGAGGGGGCCTGTAGAGAAGGACAACTCTCTTATAGAGATCTATTTAAATTAAAGAAAGAGAACAAATATAATAATTAAATTTATAGGATGATGAAAGTGGATAATGCTATGTTGAAAAATGGGGGCAAATGCAAGAGGGTGTGTTGTGTGCTTAGTCGCTTAGTCGTGTCTGAATCTTTGCGACCCCATGGACTGTAGCCCACCAGGCTCCTGTGTCCATGCAATTCTCCAGGCAAGAATACTGGAGTGGGTTGCCATGCCTCCCTCCAGGGGATCTTCCCAACCCAGGGATCGAACCCAGGTCTCCTGCATTGCAGGCAGATTCTTCACCAACTGAGCCACCAGGGAAGTGTTTAATTTTCAGTTAAGATGTTCAGAGTAGTCTTCTCAGTCTTTCTTAAAAGCATGAGGATCATTAAAAAAATAAAATAAAAATTTTAAGTGTGTAGTCCTCAAAGAGGCCAAGGTACTGTCCAGTTAAGCTTCAGTGTTCAATCTTTTTAAATAACAGGGAAATTGTTTAGATTCTAGTGAGAATAGAGTCATGGAGGAAAGGAAGGGGAATAAAGGTCAGAAAGAAAGAAAAGGCCAATTTGGATTAAAAAGTAAGAGACTAAGTTGACATACTTTTACATTTTTCATCACTTAAGCTAGCAGATTAAATGGTCCAGGGCCAATAATAATAATAATAATATAAAGAGCAGCTAATAACTTGGGTACTTTTTCCAATGCTAGGCATTTGATGTACACTGTTTCTGTGAATCCTCACAGTTACCCTCTGATATATTATCTCAGTTTTAACAATGAGAAACTTAGCTTTAAGGAAATTCAGTAACTTACTGGAAGACACATATGGTTGGTAATTAAGAACTCAGACTAGAATTTAATTGTTGGACCCCAAAGCCATGCACCCACTGTATTTTACTATTGTAGGAGGCTTTCTCCTATTCTTGTCTGTCTGCATGAAATGGCTTAGATGATGCTTACTTATGCTTGCAATTCTCATTATTTTTCAGGAATTTTGAAGTTTCCAATGATCTTCTCCCTTTATATATATTGCATAGAACTCAATTAAAGGCTGTATTAACATAAGTTTGAGTGAAGATGTTTCTTTATAGCCTATGTTAAAATTGAGTTCAAAAGCACAATATATTTGTAAAAAATGTTGCATCTGCATGGTCAAAACTCATTTTGATGAGAAAGCATGTGTTTGAAAGATGTATAAAAATCTGTTTTCTCTTTTGCAGTTCTCACTAGCCAATATTGCTTCATCAAATAATTGAATTTATAAGTTCTTTGGATAATCCTTGGGGCTTCCTTGGGTATCTCAGTTGGTAAAGAATCTGTTTGCAGTGCAAGAGACCCAGGTTCGATCCCTGGGTCAGGAAGATCCCCTGGAGAAAGGAATGGCAACCCACTCCAGTATTCTTGCCTGGGAAACCCCATGGACAGAGTAACCTGGTGAGCTACCATCCATGAGGTCCCAAGAGTTGGATAGGATGTAGCAACTAAACCACTACCCTTGGCTAATCATTAATGGCACAGGCAAATAGCAAAAATTTTAGAGGGTAGTTAGTCTATATGTGTGAGCATATTTTTTTGTTATTTTCTTTTCTTGAGTTACTGAGGAAAAAAATGACATTTTTTAGTTCAATTATATAATCTTCTAGGACAAAGAAAAGTTCCTAATTAGGTTAGTCAAAGAATTCTGTAAAGTATTTAGAATAATATCCTTATTTGCATGGAGAAATATGTAGTGCTCAATATTTTATATTATCATTTGATTTGCTGTTACTGATGTATGTCATTAAGCATGCCTAAGAATAAACTAATAATTTGCGTGAAAATGCATTTCAAAAAGCATAGCAATCCACTAATTAATGTGGTAGATTATATTTGAGTCCCTCCTCCTTTGAGTTTGTTTTATTGCTATTCTGCATTATACAGTTTCTAAGAATGTATAATTAAGGAAGTAAATTTGCATGGACTAGAGTGTATTTTTTAGGCTAAAGTCAGAAACCTGTTCATGAAAGAAGCACATCCTAAACTGTACTATAAATATACTTTTATTTTGCACTTAATTAAAACATGTGGTTGTCATTTAAACTTGTAATGAAGACAGTGTTCACAAATTTGAATTCATATATAGCTCATATATTGAATTTGATCCTTTTTGCAAAGACAATAAAATTTTAATGTAAATGAATAAGAACTTTAAAAAATATATTGTACCCTTAAAGGGAAGCTCCATTTGCCTTTCATTATAATTTAAAATATACTTTGACTATATTCAGTAGTAAATTTCCTATTTATTTTTATATTATCCTCTGTTTTAATTTTATTTTAGAAATACTATAATATTGTAGGAATTTTTTTAAAACTAAAGTTAGGTAGAGAAAAAAAGCTAAATCGATATTGTTATTGAAAGTAATATACTCATAAATGCCCACAGCCATAAAATAGTTTCAAACAAATAATGAAAATATCAAAACTTATTTCCAGTGGTGAATTTTTAAGTCGCTATATATTCTAGTTGACAAAGCTAAAGACAGAAATGCCTAAATCAGACACACACATGCACCTGCCTCGCTCTAACACACATATACATCCATAAAATACACAGCAGCACATCACCAGGTTTTGCTACTTCTGTATTTGGAAAGAGACCAGAGAGAGCAAACTAAAGGTTGTCATTTATGACCTGGTCTATGGTTCAGGACAATAAATGAGGTATAATTTAAGTATACTTATGAAATAGAGGGGCAGATCTATTTGAGATGCTATACAGCCAAAATGCTATACAAGATGTGTGACTTGTGGTTGGCAATAAATTAAATTCAGTTTATGAAGCATAAAAGGAGGAACATTATGTTAGAACACTGAGGCAAGTCTTGTGCTGGCTAGTTATCTTTAGACTGTTAAAAACATGAAATTATTTTTATTTTCTACCACCTGTTCTTAGATTACCAGATGTTTGTTTACAGTTCCTTAGAATTTTATACCTAATGTTTTCTGCCTTTGATAATACATTCTCTCTGCTAGGATCACTTAGCTCCCAAAAGTTATTGTAATCATAATACTGTGGGTTGATTAAAGAGTCATATCTGAAAATAGCATACCAAATTCATATGTTCTAAGTGTACATTTTTTAACATGTCAACTGGGATATGTCTTACAGTGATTGGCATGGTAGTGATATTTTACTTTTTAGTGCAGTCGTATAAAATAATTCATCTTAAAATCGATGGTGTCTTAGATTTAAAGATACATGGTAACGTACCAGCTTTGCCATCTTTATGGTCGTCTACTCACTAGAGAACCCCTTTTATTGTCACTCAGTCTGAAACCTCAGGGTTTGTACCTTACAATAAATTTCCCTAGTTTCATCAGCAGGAGTGAAGTGAGTTTAGTGCAGAATGGTATAAATGATAGTACTTCTTACATCAAAATCCTTATACTTTGAACAGACACTTTATCAAGTGGCTGAGCAAACACAGCAGCTTTTGAAGTATTTGAAGAGCCATTGAATTTAAGAGTCTTCATGCCTTCACTGTTCTTTAATCTTATTAGTACAGGTCTTCAGAACATGGCTCTTCCTTGGTTCAAATTTAAGGACATAGATTATAAAATAATGCTTAAAACTTCATATCGACTTCAACCTGTTGATAGACATAGCAAATACTTAGGAAGCTCTTGAATTTAAAATAAGAAGAAATCAAAATATTTAAAATGATATCCAAATGAATAGGGATCTATTTGATCTCCTTTTAAAAAATCTCCATAAAATCTGTATCATTCTTTCCCTGCTCTATTTTCCCCAGTTGAGCAAAGTACATTTTGTATACCCCAAACAACAGATCAGATGAACCAACTGGCAAAGAAATTGATCTACAACAAATGCAACAAACCTCTGATATTCAGACTCCTTAAGTAACATTAAGAATTAGTCCTTTAGCACCAATCTTTTAAACTTAATTAAACACTAGGATATCACTTTACCTATTTTTCTTATTTTTATTCTTCATGCCATGTTCATTCCAGCCTCTTTATGCTTAGAATCTCAAAATTAGAATTAAAGAAACTGCCAGCAAAAACACTCTGCCTGATTCTTGGCATAAAACAGGCATCCACTTGTGGAGAGTAGGGTAATTAAGTCTACGTTTGACCTGTGTCTACATCCCAGCTCTGCCACGAAACTTACTGTGTGTCTTTGGGCATAACTCTTCCCCTTCTAAGTGTTTCCTCAGATTGGGCATCAGTTTCCCGTTTGAGTACCATCAGTTGTACATACATACAAAAAAAAAAAAAAAAAAAAAACCTCATTGGTTTACGTGAGTCTCTCCATTTGTACTATCCAGGTTTAACCACCACTGTTAGATTCCTGGCTGGTTTTTCTGACTTAGTCTTTCCCTTGTTCATTCTATTCTACCCTCCACCTTCAGGTTAATTTTGGTTGTTTGTTTTTGATTAGCATAACCTTTCTCTCAAAGCTTCAACATATTCACACTTAATTATAAAATAAATCTGAACAGTCTAGGCAGCCTTCAAAGCCTTTTGTTTATGAACTGTCAATCCTACCTTCTCTCCTTGGCTGTGCCTCTCACTGAATATTGCCTTCTGCTTTATTTGTGGACATTCATATGTGTCTCTAATCTCCCCTTAACAGGCTATGCGTTGCACATAAACTAAAACATCTTAGTCATTTTTTTAAATATCTTGCACAGAGCCTCCTACATTGTGTGTATTTATTAAGTGAATGGGAAAAATAATTTCTTCTACGTTCCTCTAATATAAAATATAAGACATGTAATTTGGCCTTTCTTCATGAATCAGAATTGTCATCCTGAATATCAGTTTCAGAGATGTACTGAGAAGCTATAATGAGAAGGCAGTCTGCTAGGTGTAGTGAGGCAGCTGTGAATACAAGAGACGTGGAGGTGCTGAGATGTCCTGCAACATTTATCTACTGTGGAATTGGAAACCCTCTGAAGAAGACATAAGGGTAAACTAGTTCTGAGTTATATTTTCAGAGGGATATTCTTTAGTGGCAGACAGGGCAGGGCTCTGCAGGGGTGTTGATGCTATGTGGGTCCCACGTCATGTGTGTCATCTGTGTGTGTGCCCGTGTGCACATGAGAAAGAGGGAGTGAGGGAATGCCCGAATGAGAAAAGAGAAAAACAAAAATCCAGTTGCCCAGATAACCCTTTTAGAAACGTTTATTCTAAGCAGTGTTCCTAAAAGATGGGGTTTCCTGATTCTTAAGTAATATAGTAATTTACAATTATAAAGCTCTGTCACAATCATTACTTTTAATCTAGTGTTTTAAATTGTTGGAATTTCTGGAATTAAGAGTTGTGTTTTCTAAAGGAAGTTATTGTAGTCGCTGGGTAATATAGACATTCCAAAAGTAGCCACGGCAGAATTTTTTTTCTTTAAATTATAGATCAGAGAAATAGGTCTAAACTGATGTTTTGAAACTTTATGGCTTTTCCTTTATAGCTATAAATTATATACATTGAGTAGATTCTTACCATTTTCAGTGTGATGATCCCTTTCAATGTCAAAAATCTATTGATCCTTATATAACAATTGCTCTTTCAGTATCCTTCATTGAGAAAATATATAGGCAAAACACTTACTATAAATTCTGTGACTTTTGAAAAGCCTCTATGTCATATTAATCAAAAAAGTGCACATTCTTTGAAATATAGTAGCAAACGGGTATAAGAACACATAATTTAGTCTTCACACCGGTATATATAGAATCCCAGTCCCTTATAATAAGGTGATTACTTATTCTGTGAGACTCTTATGATAACACAATGGCCAGTGACCATCCACCCACAGATTGGGAATCAGTGCTTTTCATGATATATTTCCTTTCTTCAGTCACTACTAATAATCTGTATTGTTAACCAATAACTTAATAATTGAGTAAGTATTTCTGAATGGATGTATTTCTGAAGGTGTTTCAGAATGAATTCTAGGTCTTTATTCTGTAAACTGTATTGTACTCTTTTTGTTTTTGTTTAATGCTTTTTGAAGATTCGTGCAAGTATTTCATGCACCAGGATGAAGAACAAAAGCTAAGCTTCTCTTTTAGTAGTTCCTTTCATACCACAGGGCTTCATTTATTTACCATGTCTCTAACGATTTGTTCTCGCTATCCTGTCCATATTTCTCCAGTAAAGAAATCACATGCTCAAATCATGTGAGTATGTTTAGAATATGCTTGTGCCCTGTAGTCATCGTTTGAATTCAGTCTTTGTCCCTCTCCTTCTGCTTTAAACTCATTAACATGCTGATTGTTAGATTTGCATTAGAGTAGACTGACCTGGATTGACTGAAATGGAGTCACCACTCCCAGCAAAATTCCTATGGTGCAACTATCTGCATCTCTTAAAGGTCTAGGAATGAAAATGATAGTCATAGCTTCTTATCCCCATGTACTTTAAATGTGACAGCTTTTGCTGTAATAAAAATATACAAACATTTCTGAGATTAAATACCAGGAAAATGCAAAGCACCTAGGCACCCATCTGTCTCCCTCCTTAAGCTAGAAGAAACTTAAATTTCCAAGTATCCATGTATATTTACTTGTATATTTTTTAACCAAGTATTTCTAGGCATTCTGAGTATATATTTGAACATAGTAACCATAGCTATTCTTTTGTTATAAATACAATACTCTGTCAACTCAGTCAGCTCAGTTCAGTTGCTCAGTCGTGTCTGACTTTTTGTGACCCCATAGACTGCAGTGCGCCAGACTTCCCTGTCCATCACCAACTCCCAGAGTCTACTCAAACTCATGTCCATTGAGTCGGTGATGCCATCCAACTATCTCATCCTCTGCCGTCCCCTTCTCCTCCCACCTTCAATCTTTCCCAGCATCAGGGTCTTTTCAAATGAGTCAGCTCTTCGCATCAGGTGGCCAAAGTATTGGCATTTCAGCTTCAGCATCAGTCCTTCCAATGAACATTCAGAACTGATTTCCTTTAGGATAGATTGGTTGAATCTCCTTGCAGTTCGAGACTCTCAAGAGTCTTCTCCAACACCACAGTTCAGAAGTATCAATTCTTCAAAGCAGCACTCAGCTTTCTTTATAGTTCAACTCTCACATCCATACAAGACCACTGGAAAAACCATAGCCTTGACTAGATGGACCTTTGTTGGCAAAGTAATATGTCTGCTTTTTAATATTCTGTCTATGTTGGTCATAACTTTTCTTCCAAGGAGCAAGCGTGTTTTAATTTCATGGCTACAATCACCATCTGCAGTGATTTTAGAGCCCCCCCAAAATAAAATCAGCCACTGTTTCCACTGTTTCCACTGTTTCCACTGTTTCTCCATTTGCCATGAAGTGGTGGGACCAGATACCATGATCTTTGTTTTCTGAATGTTGACCTTTAAGCCAATTTTTTCACTCTCCTCTTTCACTTTCATCAAGAGGCTCTTTAGTTCTGCTTCACTTTGTGCCATAAGGGTGGTGTCATCTGCATATCTGAGGTTATTGATATTTCTCCCGGCAATCTTGATTCCAGCTTGTGTTTCTTGCAGTCCAGCGTTTCTTATGATGTACTCTGCATATAAGTTAAATAAGCACATATAAGTTAAATAAATACAATATTACTACCATAGCATCTGCCTCCAATGTGGAGACCCGGGTTCGATCCCTGGGTCGGGAAGATCCCCTGGAGAAGGAAATGGCAATCCACTCCAGTATTCTTGCCTGGAGAATCCCATGGACTGAGAAGCCTAATAGGTTACAGTCCACGGGGTTGCAAAGAGTTGGACACGACTGAGAGACTTCACCTTACCATACAAATAGTTCATTGTGAAAAATCAGGTGTTAAATTGTAGCAGATCACATGATTACAACATGAATCCTGTGGCATAATGGATAGTATGTTTATATGAGCTTGTGCATTAATAGAAGCATGTGTCTGTAACCAAGGGTGCTCGGTCTTCAGAACACGTGTGCACCCTTAGTTCACTTCTGTCTTCCTCACTTTGTCAACCAGGATCTAGCAAACTAGAATGGATTCAGAGATGGGAAAAGAGAAACAGCCATATCAAATGAGAAATGATCGAAGGTTGTCGGATTCTATTTAATAAGTATTTAGTAATATATGTAGAGGACCAATGGAGATAGCATAGCTATTATTAAATATTTGAAAGTTACTGTATTTTGAAGTTATTCTTAATGGCTTTTCTGGGTGGAAAAAGTTTTCACAAAATCAAAATTCTGCTCAATATGGAGAAGAATTTCTAAAAAATGGAATTGGTTGGTTGCAGAAAGAAGAAAGTAGATTCTTCACTAATAGGTATGGATGATCATGTGCCAGGCTGTGATAAAAGGCTAACAAAGGTCCCTTGGGCGTGTGGACTATAGAGCCTACAAAGCCCATTTCAAACGTGAGAAACTGAAATAGTAGAGAAGAAATGAGAACATAGCACAAATCATCATTTAACAGTGTTCAGAATACTCGCGACTAAATCCTGTCTCAGACATATTATATAATGTCTCATTCAACTCCTGAACTGTTGTAATTCCTTAAGAGCTGTACGTACAAAATTGTGCTCGATTCAGATGCAGCAGAATACGGAGGACACAAGAGACTGGACCACAATACCGAATTCTTCTCGGAACCTTTTGAACATAATAACTGTCCCTGTTCTCTTTTGGTAAGTAAGATTTTAAGGTATTTTCATTTCATTTAAATTTATTCTGTATTTTCAAAGTCTTTTTGTCCAAGAAGACAACTCTTCAGCAAGTAAGCAACATGGAAACAAGGCAGGGAGTAGGGAAGGGGTAGTGATCGCACTAAGAAAGCAGATGCAATGTGTGGTGCTGGACTCACTCACTTTATTATTTATTAAAAACAAATAATAAAGGATATTTAGCAGACAGTTGGGGAAACTTGAATATTAATAGGATTAAAAAATATTTCTCAAGACATAAGAGGAAGGCAGGTTTTAGCTTTCCTTCTATTATATTTCTAACTTTTCTACAACAATTTACTTTTCTTCTGTTCTTGCAGCTTTCTGTGTTATGGACTATCAAATAAAGTTTCATTTTAAACATCTTAAAAGAATCTGTATATACCTTTTTTTTCTTTCATGTAGTCATTAAAGACTGAATTCATTCTAGTTATAAAATTCTCTGGTTTCTTTGTATTACTGAGGAGAGTGTTGTTTTATCTTAACTAAACTTTACTTTGTGAGGTTGACACAGTGACAGGATACTACTAAATTGAATTTCTTTTTAAAATGTAGACTAAAATTTTGCCATTTACAACAATATGGTTGGATCTGGAGGGTATTATGCTTAATGAAAGAAGTCAGAGAAAGATAGATACTATTTGTGATCGCTTATATGTGGAATCTAAAAAATAAACAAGTGAATATAACAAAACAGAAATAGAGTCACAGATATAAAGAATAAACTAGTAGTTACCAGTGGGGATAAGGAAGGGGTAGCAACAGGAGAGAGTTAGGGATTAAGAAGTACAAAGTCCTATTTATGAAGTAAATAAGCTGCACAGATGTATTGTACAGCACAGAAAATAGAGCCAATATTTTATAATAACTACGAATAGAGTATAATGTATAAAAAAATCCGAATCATGCCATACACCTGAAACTATATTTCAATAAAAAAATTGTAATGTAGGTTCTGCGTAGGTGGAGAAATTCTTCATTTATGGCCAAGTCCACATCTGCATTATATATGTTTTGCTTTTCGTGACTAGGCAAGTATCTCTGTCTCTCTTTCTCATCCCTCTTCTTCTACCTGTCTGTCTCAGCGCTGCAGTTTTTTGTTTGCTTGTTTCACAAGGAGAGGACTTAGATTAAGATTTGTTTCATGTATGTAAGGCCAAGGTGTATCCCATAATGTACAGTTTTATCATTGCTGTTTAATTCTCTCATTTAAAAAAAAATTAGATGAATATCAAACATGAGAATCTGTATGATAGCCCTTGCTCCCCGCTTTTGCTACTATATTCCCACCTCCAAGGATGGTGACAGCACCTTACTTTGTAAACTGCTATTATATATGTCAAAGACAGCAGCATAAAATAAAAGAACAGAGATGAATACGATTAAATTGTTGATTATCAGCTCTGAGCAAAGCCAGTAGCCTTCGGAGACCTAGGTGTTATCCTCAGTGTATGTGTAGGGTGGTAGTATTGATGATGATGTTGATTTGGCTTTAGATGGAAATACAAATTCATATGTATTTTCAAGAGGGAGGGCTCACAGGTGCTAGCAGTTTCTTTCTTCACAGAATGCTTGCTGTGGTTGTCAGAACATTCAGTTTTGACATGTAAAATAAGACTGATAAAAATAGTTTCTGAAATGAATGAGAAAATGATCTTAAAGCTCTGAAATAACTGAAGAGTTAGACACCCCTGCGGGGTTAGGGAAGGTGACCGAGCTCATAAAGAGGGGTCATGGAGAAGCAACACCCAATTGTGATAAAGCCGAACTTGAACCATTAATGTAGACTGAAAGGAATTTGAAATTTCAGCCAGCAAATATGTTACATAGCTAACTTTCCTAAACGTTCAAGTAGCCAAAGAGGTTTATGTTGGTGAAGGAAGCCTGGTAATACAGGGAAAAGATCACAAAATGTCATGGCAGGGGATTTGGGGTTAAGTCACCAGTCTGCCATTTATGGATACCAGCTATGAGAACTTGAGTAATTTGACCTTTTTGTGCCTGAGTTTGCCTGTCTGTATAGTGAGGATTAATAATAGCATCCTGCCTACAGCAAGAGATTCTTAGGTATAAATTCATTAACACAGCCAAGTTTTGCGGAAACTGCAAAATGCTGCTGTACATATATTTAAAAATTATTATTGTCATGGCTGTTCAATATTTATTTAGGTATTCTAAGCGTGCCAAGACACTAGATGCTTTGAGGACATTCTCCCAACTTTGGAGAAATTATCATCTTAGGCGAGGGCTTGCAATCTTTGAGGCTGGGCAGAAAATATCTTGACATCCTTTTGATTTTTTGAGGGCAAAGATATTCTGTCATAATTAAAACAAGCCAAGTAACCAGTGGCAGCCACAGACAGGAGATTACTTTTCAAGCACTAATTAAATTGATCTTGCAAATATGGACTGTGCAGTTCTAAATGAGCTGATGGAATGGAGAATGTCACATAAGTCTCCATAACAGGTAGAGAGATACAGCCGTGCAAGCATTTGAGAAATAGAGCAGAACTTAACTACTACCTGTAATAGAATTCTGATCCCACTGGGTCAGGAGGTAAATATTGGTTCTGTCTTCCCAGCAGCAGCATCTTGTTTTTGATGACTACAGGTGCTTTAGGAATAACTCATTCTAAATAAGTCTTTAGATTCCAAATGAAATGATCATGGGTTTTAAGGTAAAAAATAAGGCAGCCGGTAAATTAACTGCACTACAATTTTTTTAAAAAAGGTTGGTGGTTAGGGATGATTTCTTAAGCAAGATGTGGGTACGTAAAATAGTCATAGTATTCATTATGGTACTGTGACTTTTGAATAATTTATATTAATGCAGTGTAATAATTTTTTATAAAATAAGGGAGCCCTAGCAGACCAGAGAATCCAATAAAACAAATTCCTTCTTACCTGAGTTATCTTTTCAACATTCAAATATACATCCAGTATAAGAATGCCTCATTATAATGGAACTGTTTATTGAACTGATCAGTAATGTGCTGGGATCCAGTCAGGTTTTAGGTCTCATTTGACCCGCCTTCTGCCTCCCACATACCTAGAATAAAGAGGGAAGGGGAGACAAAAATGTAACTTTTCCAGGAAATTTCTGTCCATCACAACTAGCACACTGTATTTGCCAAAGCTTAATTTGCAAGCTCAGTAATCCAAAGGATCTGCTGAATAAGTGTCAAATATGTTTTCAAAGATAGCAACAAACAGAACTCAAAGGAATCTTAAAATAGCCATACGTGCTGCAGCTTCAGCAGGTACCACCCCGGCATCTTCTTGATGTGCTCCATCAGTTAAAACTGTGAAACCAGAGGAGAACTGCCTGTGTACTGCTGCTGAAATGTATATGCTAAGGTTGGAGTATCTCACAAATGCCAGGAAGCTATAAGGCAGAACTTTTCCATTCTGCTTTACTGGCAGTTTTTGGAAACTCCATTTTAGCATAATGATTTCTCTACATTTTAGCTTCTGATATAGGAACTTATATTTAACCTGTAACTTCATCAGTAAACCAGGAGGGGCTGGGGTGCTTTCTTTTTCTTTTCTGATCCATAAATTCAAACTCCATAGCACAAATGAAAGAACAGAGATGATTGAACCTGAAATAAATTAGATTGCTTTACAATAACTCAAGTAGTCTTAATGGTGAAATGTGAATAAAGCAATAGTTTTAGCATCTATTACTTTGCCAGTAAATCTCCTTAATCTTAAGAAATAGATCTGTTTACTTCCATTCTAAATTTGGTGATTCTAAGGTAGACTTTCAGTTTAAATAGGGTGTTTGACATATATGTATCTTTTTTATTGTCCCTCAGTTGTAGGCATTGAAAATATAAATTAAGTTGAGAAATGTTTTTTGCTCTACCAAGAATTATGAAAATGTTTAGTTTGTTTTAAACAAATCAATTTGAATTCATAAAGTTTTCTCTTTTTCATATTTCTAAATACATATTTCTACATAGAAATATTTACTAGATCACTTTTCTCTTAAGCCTAATGCAAAATAATGAATTATAATGTTTTTTCCTTAGAAAATATTTTATAAATTAAAGGATATATGTGAAAATTAAAATTATTTTATGTCATCCTTATTCTTCAAAATAATTTGTGATAAACATATATGTAGATTGTTAAGATCTAATGCCCTTTTCAAGAAATGCTGTTTTCACTATGATTTATATAGTTGCTAAATTATACAATTTATAAGAACATTTTAAAATTTGCCTTTTAAGTATTTTTATTGAAAATTATTGTTTGCTGTTTCCAAATTTTTGAAAACCTATTTTCAAAAACCATGTAATTAATATTTGTAAATCAATTTTGACCCAAGAACAACATAATACTTTGCTTGCTGCTGCTGCTGCTAAGTCGCTTCAGTAGTGTCCGACTATGCGACCCCATAGACGGCAGCCCACCAGGCTCCCCTGTCCCTGGGATTCTCCAGGCAAGAACACTGGAGTGGGTTGCCATTTCCTTCTCCAATGCAGGAAACTGAAAAGTGAAAGTGAAGTCGCTCAGTCGTGTCCAACTAGTAGCGACCCCATGGACTGCAGCCTACCAGGCTCCTTCATCCATGGGATTTTCCAGGCGAGAGTACTGGAGTGGGCTGCCATTGCCTTCTCCAATATTTTGCTTAGATGGCATAATATAGTAGATCATTGTATGATCAGTTTTTGTTGGGTTTTTTTTTTAATCCATAGTAATAGTTGGTGTAGTGATTAAGTCATTATGTAGTCAAAATAACTGGGTAGATGGCATGCATTTTGGCTCTCTTAATAAATGAACTGGATTACGCTGTGGCATTCTGATTCCTTGTGAAGAACAGAGTACAAAGACAGCTAGAAAAAAATAAAATTCATGACTTTACATTACATGTCTCATATGTTCTTAATGTGATCCTAGCTCCAAATGTTCATGGCTTAGTGACGAGTAAATGGGCATGGTGAATATGTTTATCAGCATATGCTATCTGTGCTGTGTATACTAAATGGTTTCTGTATACATAAAACTTAAATATGAGATATTCATATTTAAATATAAGCAGTTATATTTAAATCTACTTAAAATACGTTCATATTTCTTTTGCCATCGGAATCAAACTATTTATAGAATTAAAATTGTAAATTGAGATTTACAGAAGCCAATACTTAACACTAAATTATAGAGCCCCAAATTGTTTATGTCTGTAATTGTCTCATCATAAGAATTAGCTCTAATTATCTTAAGTCTTTTAGTATAATTGGTAGTCATTTCCTAACTACTAAGAACATTGATTTATATATGCAGAACCTTAATAAAGAAGAAAACTCCAAAATTCATAAATAGCCATAGTTTAAAAAAAAAATCTGTTGCTTGGGGAAATTTTTTCATGTTGCCTATACTGCAAGGGCTCTGAAGCAACATGAGCATATTCTGGTAATTAACACTGCAGTGAAAAAGTATAATTACACAATATTCCTGTTAATGATATTGTACAATTGTCAACCAATGGTTTTTAAGCAGATAGTATTAAGCGACCTCGAAGTGTGACTGGAATCGGCATCATAAAGGTCCTTACGTAAAATGGCCAGCATCATTTAGAGAGAATTCTTAGAGCATTTTTTTAACAATTAAATGCCAAAAGAGGAAATTCAGTGCATTTATTGCAAACCTTGAAGTTCTTACATCACCCTGTTTGTTTTACTCTTAAATTTGGGCTGGCTAAAATACCAGAGATCACAGAAAGTAAGATTGCTTCTAAACTATCAGCTTATAGTTATTCATATTTCATTAATTAAATCAGTATGAGGTAATAAAATCAGGGTAGATGCCGAAACTGCGTAATATCCAGAACGAGACTGAGGCAGCGTCCTGATACATCGCTGTGCCACACTGAGCAGGGGCTGCCTCTCCTTGCCCTGGGCCTGACACATGCTTTACCGCTTCTTTCTCAGGAGACTTGGGCCAATCAGAATCTCTTTATCTGCATATAGGGTCAAAGATACCTTAGAACTATTTTTAAGGTAAACAAAATTGAAATCCTTTTCTTCAGTTTCCCATGCTTCTGAGACATTTAGATCAGTCTTCAGTTTTAGAATGGTCTTACTAGAACAAGGGTTGAATACGACTGAGCAACTGAACTGAACTGAATAGAACAATTCAGAACCATTCTGATTATGACCCCCTGTCCCACTGAT
Organism: Ovis aries; assembly: GCF_016772045.2. Lineage (NCBI taxonomy): Eukaryota > Metazoa > Chordata > Mammalia > Artiodactyla > Bovidae > Ovis > Ovis aries. The sequence continues at coordinate 150,050,048 of NC_056054.1, read as the reverse complement.
TACTTACACCTAGTTACTATGATTCCCTAAACTAAACAGATAGGAGTCAGGCAGAACAGGTATCTCTCTCTTTTTTAAAATTTTTGACTCTGACATGTGGCATCTTAGTTACACAACCAGGGATCGAACCTACACCGCATGTATTGGAAGCACCAAGTCTTAACCACTGAAATGCCAGGGAAGTCCCAGAACTGCTCTCTCTTGATTCATGCCTGTTTTGAGAAGACTTGGAATTGACTGAACCTGACTGTTGATTTCTTTGATTTCTCCTCTTTGGCTTTGGTCTGTGTTGCTTTAGACTGTAGCGTCATTGTGGAAATAGGACATAGTTTGCACTTCATCTGTCTGGACCCCTGGGTATAGTCCTGCCTTTGTTCATGGGTAGCTCCGGCTTTCTTTTGTTGAGCCAGTCTTATAACAACTTACCTATCGCTGTCAAGGAGAAAATATTGAATGGAAGAGATATTAACCATTAAAACATGATGTGGTTTAAAAGCTATATGACATTAAAAACAATGTGTAAATTGTAGGGAAACTGATTATGGCATTGAAATACACAGTTCCCCACACTTAATGAACAGAAAGACATAATATTTATCTTTTGGAAATTAAGTACTGGATTGCATACCAGTCTGAGACAGTGAATAATCCAGGAAACTGTTAGCTTGTGTGACATTTTTCTCAAATGACAGTGCTAAGTCACTGTTACTTTTAATTCAAGATTAGAAAAACCGTTCTCTAGTTATTGCATTTATAATATAAATTTTTCAAAATTTCATCATTTAAAAATTGCTTTAATCATTAATGTTCAAAATTAACTGTATTGGTCTATCTGATTTTTTAAGAACAGCTGTAAGATGTCTTTATCACAGCAACCTTGTGGGAAAACTGTGTTCGTTTGCTGACTTGAGATAAACTGGACATACAGTGGTCTCCGTCAGTGAAAATCAGCTGTTCTGTTTTTTAAATTTTTTTTCCCTAAACCTCTGGTTTGTTTTTTTTTTTCATCTTTCATTCTAGTTCTAAACTATAAAAGCCTTTCTCTTTTTTCTTTTAAACCATTGGTCAAGTTTTCAGTTAAAGTAACTGAAAATTGTGCTTTATTCACAAATTCAGAAATGGGGACATACTCTCACAATGATGACAATAATATGTACTATTATTTTTACTGTCTGCTTTGTTAATAGTAATGAATCCCTTATGTGTAAAATAGCACACAGTTAAGCATCAAGCAGTTCAGATCACTTCTCAGTTTTATAAAAACTATTTTAGATGCAAATATATTAAAGAATATCTTGTGAAATATACACATATTGATCCCACAATTACTTCTTCCCTTATTCATTCTTTTATTTAGTCATCACTGGCACCTGCTTTATCCACTGGCACCTACTAAAAGTTAGAAATATGAAGATATATGGCCTCTGCCCTGGTAAACCTAATAGTCTAGTGGGAAGGGTTGATCAGAAACTTGAAAAAAAAAAATTACAAATTGTGTTAAATGTTCAGATAGAAAAATGGTGCTGTGATAGAAAATGAAATAGAGACACCATCAGGTCTAGAGCTGTCAAAGAACACCTCTCCATGGAGTTGGGATTTTTCAAGATCTAAGAGAAATATCAATAACCTCAGATATGCAGATGACACCACCCTTATGGCAGAAAGTGAAGAGGAATTAAAAAGCCTCTTGATGAAAGTGAAAGAGGAGAGTGAAAAAGTTGGCTTAAAGGTCAACATTCAGAAAACAAAGATCATGGCATCTGGCCCCATCACTTCATGGGAAATAGATGGGGAAACAGTGTCAGACTTTATTTTGGGGGGCTCCAGAATCACTGCAGATAGTGATTGCAGCCATGAAATTAAAAGACGCTTACTCCTTGGAAGAAAAGTTATGACCAACCTAGATAGCATGTTGAAAAGCAGAGATGTTACTTTGCCAACAAAGGTCCGTCTAGTCAAGGCTATGGTTTTCCAGTGGTCACGTATGGATGTGAGAGTTGGACTGTGAAGAAAGCTGAGCACCGATGAATTGACGCTTCTGAACTGTGGTGTTAGAGAAGACTCTTGAGAGTCCCTTGGACTGCAAGGAGATCCAACCAGTCCATTCTGAAGGAGATCAACCCTGGGATTTCTTTGGAAAGAATGATGCTAAAGCTGAAACTCCAGTACTTTGGCCACCTCATGTGAAGAGTTGACTCATTGGAAAAGACTCTGATGCTGGGAGGTATTGGGGGCAGGAGGAGAAAGGGGACGGCCGAGGATGAGACGGCTGGATGGCATCACGGACTCGATGGATGTGAGTCGGAGTTAACTCTGGGAGTTGGTGATAGACAGGGAGGCCTGGCATGCTGTGATTCATGGGGTTGCAAAGAGTCAGACGCGACTGAACTGAACTGAACTGAAGAGATAGGGAACTAGCCCAGGAAAGAGTGTTCTGAACAGGGGACCAGGCAGAGGCCAAGATCTCGAGGAAGGAAGGGAAGGACCTGCAAGGCTCTGTGGCCAGAGCTGGTAAAGGGAGAAGGGATAAGTGAAAGCATATCTGAGAGGGGAGTTGCACATAGTCAAGAAGGAGCTGAATCAGGACTCTGCAGGGCATGCAAAGAAGTGGATTGCACCTTCAATCAGTGGCAAGCCTCTTGACTGATTTAAATTGGGGCACGGACTAAAATACACATATGATAACCTTATACTATTACTGTTAAGGTTTTGTTCCTAAAATGACAGGAGAAACACAAACCAGAACGATAATAAGTGTCCTGACTTGACCAGTCTTTTGTATGTGACTTTTATTTACCTCCAGTTGTGAACTGGAGGGCAGCCTGCCTTCCCCACCTGCTAGTTCGGAACCAGAGCCGCCAAGGCTATTTCTGTCCTTTGTGTCTGGGGAGCATCGGTATTGTAAAGCGTATGGAGCCCTCTAGCGGTGATCGTTTTAAAGGCGTCTTAATGCCAGAACTGTCGAATAGAGCCTCCTCAGAGCCAGTAGAATTGTAAATTTACGCAATAGCGGACTGCATCGTGCTTTTGATACGATATCAAGCCCAGTGTTTCTTTCAAATGCACTGACACGACTGTGTTGATTTAGGTATACATTCCAAACCGAGTGGCCCTCATCCTTCGCAATGTGGACCTGCCCAACTGAGGAGATCTGATTTCAGCTCCCACAGAGGAAGACCTGTGCTTTGTTTTCCCACGCTCACTGTCCCAGAACTTGTAATGTGTAAGCTTTTCAAAATATATTCGTCTAGCCGAAATGTCCGATGTCTGAAATTCAGTATTGGTTTATGAAAATGAATGTCAAACTTTATTCTTTAAAGAGTAGAAGGGGACATATTTTTGAAATTTTAGCGATCCTAGACTACATTGTCCAGCTAGAATCCTTGAAGTGTTGTGTATCATGTCTTTAAAGAATTTTGCCTTACAGCCCAATTATTTAATCCTTTTAAGTTCAAATTTGAATCATGTGTCCATGTTTGATTATTTCTGTTGAATGAATACAGTATTTTTTTTAAGGCAAATATTTGGTGACTTTAATTTGTTCTGGTATCTCTGGGTCTAAATTACAAGACACTAGAGATTGTTACTTTCCTTTTTCAAAATGTGTTTAGAAATACTGTAATAAATATATAGTAATACTATAAAACAAAGAATTGTGTCAAATATAAAAGTTGTTGCCTATGAACACATCCATGCCTTATTCTGCATAAGTTTTACCTTGTGGTCTATTTCATTTAATATCTTGGTAGATGCTAGTATCTTCATTTCTGAAGGCTTGACCTGCTAACTGTAACATTTCAGAAAACATCTTTTACTTTCAACCAATAAAAAAATATTGCACAGTTGTCTCTGCTAATGTTGATTTTACTGTGATGTTATGTAATTTTTTTAGAGTGAAATTTAAATGCCTATCTCAGCTCTGAGATCTTCCCCACACTTATGCACATATGCATGATGGACTAAGTGTGGGAGTTAATACTTTTTTTTTTTCTTTAGGTACTATTGTAACTTGAAATTATACCAACCAACTCAGATATCTAAGCTCCTCTCCAACTCTAAACCTGAGCACTTTTAGAAGCTGACTTAACTGCTTTGACAGTTAATAGTGAGATATTCCATCATGAAATTGCCCCTTAGTTTATTAAATAGCAGGCCACAAATGTGTAATCACTGATATGTAATCCATTTGTAACTGAGAAATTATGATGTACTTATGAGACATAAAGTATTTGTCACCTTTTTAAAGGTTTAATATTTTCCTTTACATTAATACTGACTGCTTCTTTGTTTTTAGCCTGATTATCATGACTAATAAGGAGTACATGAAAGTCTTTCTCTTAAAAACTGGTTTAGTAATGGAAGAGATTAGCAAAAGAGACTTCCTTTTATAGCTAAACCTGTGTCTTAACCATCTTCTTTATCATTTGAGTAAAACCTTAAATCTAGGTCTGACATGTGTAATTTGCTTTAATTTCAAAGTAGAGTAATAGTTTGATTTCCTGACAGTGAAGCCAGCTGATGGTGATACACCCTAGAAAACAACTGAAAGAAAGCCTTCTGTAAATGCTTTTCCCCTTTCAGATATGTTATTAACATCTTAGTGCTGCCACGATCTTGTACTATGCCTGTTACTGATAATAACATAATGTACAACCCTGATGTTTTGTGTTCTAGCTTATAATTTCTTACCTTTCTTTATATTTCTTATGTATAAAGATATATGCTAATTTTCTATCATGGCTCTTTAAAAAATGATAAGGAATTACTTCACACCTAAAACTTGTTTTCCACCCCTCCCCACCTCTGTGAAAAATCGTAAAGACCAGTGCAGTTATATGCTATATTTTCATTATGTTGATTGACCTTACTAATATGGTCTTCAGAATTCACAGTGTAAAGTTCAAATTTATACCTGATATAATGCAAGTTAATTGCCTTTGTCAAGTTTTTCCCCACAAGAAGGATGATAAATAGATATTGCTAGGTGTGAAAAATAAAAATATATGCAAATAAATAAAATATTGAGTCCAAAATAGAATGTGTTTGGAGTTTTTTCCTCTACCTGTCATAGCAAACAGCCTTTACAGAACATTTTAATATTTGCAGTATACTTCACTTTACATCTCCATTTTTGTATCAGTAACATTCTCATCACCATGTATTCTGGTGAGAATATTTTTTCTTTTTATTGGTTAAACATTTTCAATAATCACAACAGATAGATGCAAACTTGTATTCTGTCTGCCCTATAATAATGTTTTCTTCTCTGTTGTGTTTGTTACCAACATCAAAAGTGATCTAGCTTCATTGACTTTTTTAGGGTAAGTATTTTTGCTGTTTAAATTTTTTATGTTCTAGAAAACAGATGACTACAGACTTATTTCCATCACTTTTTAATATTAGCAAGAAAGCGTTAGGAATTGCTTTGTTATCAAAAATAGAATTTACCCATCATGCTAATAATGCTTGATGTTTTAGCTTAATACTAGAAAGTGTCATCGTGTTTAATCATCAAAACTTGAACTGTAAACATTTTTCCTAGAATGTGTCTCCCTTTACACCATTTGAACTCTGAGGGTCAACTTATTTCACATTTTCTTTTCTGTACCTTTGATGTTTCTCGCTTTGCCCTGTTCTTAGCTGATGTATTCATCTCTAACATAAAATGAGGGATTTAGCCACCATGTTCCTCAAGATCAAAAAATAACCAATGACAACAAATTGACTTTTCTCATAGCAACTGTAAAAGAATGCATGTATTTTCTTCCTCTGACTCCAGACTCCCCTTAGCAATATCAATTCAACATTTGTCACCCATCAGGGTTATAGCCATTGCTATGCGGGATCATACAGGAGGCTGTCTGGATAAGGAACCTATTCTTCAAATAATACAGGAGAGTGCAGACAGATCTGGGGGAAGCGATGAAGGGTAATGTGTTTTCCTCTGGTGTTCTGCTTGCAGCTTCAGGGCAAATATCTCTTCACTGTCTCTGGTCCTGCAGCCATTGAATCAGGTGATGAAAGCATTATAAAATAGGTTTCCTATTGCTCTTCCTGTTTAGAGTGAAGCAGAGCAGACATGCCTGATAGAAAGCAAAACAAGGAGGCAGCTGACTGCCTGGCCTTACACCTCTCAGACTATTTCTTTTTGCCTGTTTTGACTCATGTTCTGAACTAGGGTTCTTTAGAGGGTTGGGGTTTCACTAATCTACATATTCCTTATAGAGAGACAAGCACTGAGCTATGAATTTTGCTAGGTGGGATATTCTGATGAAAGAAAATAGAAATCTAAGGCACAGCAATGTCATGTCCTTTATGCAGTAGAGTTCATTTATCATTCACCATGCGTGAGAATTGAAATGTAGATAAATGCTCCCACTAAAGCCAGCCTTCAGGGGGAAAAAAATCAAATGAACTCCCTACTAATTTTTCTGCTCTATTATCTTATTAGTGGTGATTTGTAGAGAATTGCAGAGAAACATTCATACTTTAGGGCAGAATTTCTTAATTGGTAGTGTGAGGAATCGTTAAGATTACAGTAGTTATAAGTGTTTTTGTCTCCATAATTTAAAACATTACATCTGTATTTTAACTCTTGGCAAAAACTGTGCAGAGAATGTGCTGTTTATTTATGTGAGCAAAGGGGGATTCTGTGATAGTTCTACTTATACCAAAGGGCAGGTATTTCAGAAGTTTACTTATTACTTAACAATTTTTCTTGTCATTTCTGCTGGATCAGAGAGAGATATTTGACCCTCATGTATGCTTGCAGACTGTTTCATCTAGAAACCTGAAAAAATGCTTTAAAAGAAGTGATATAATGTTTAGAAGACCTGAGTTCCAGTTGTAGCTCTTAATTCCCAGTGTCTCATTTTAGAAAGCACTCAGTGACTTTACCAGGGTCTTAAGACAATTAAGTAAAAGTGAGGGGAAAAGCATCATCACTGGTTTTATAAAGAGCTAGTGTTTGATCAGTAACTGCACAGCTGGTGAGTCAGCATTTGGAGACATATTCTAGGTTTTTTTGTCCCCGGGAACACACTGTTACTGTCACATGCTGCTTGTCTGTCCTTCAAGGCTTCTGCACTGTTATCCACATTCTTCCAGGCACGGGGTGCAGGCTGCTCTACAGAGGAGAGGATTTTGCATTTCCTCCACTCGTGCAGATGACCAAAGTATCAATCTTCCCCCACAACTGCTTTTATTTGCTTATTTTAGCTTTTTATCTGAAGGCACTAGGAGGTCACAGTGATTTCCTTTTGATGCTGTTAAGCTACTGCCCTCTTAGTGTGTCAGCTACTCAGACTCTTAGGTAAGCCAGCTTTATGAATGAGTTAGCGACCTCTTAATGGCAACAGTAGGTCAGAATACACTGAACACAAAATGGAACAGCCACAGCCTCCAGTGAGTTGCAGCAACCAGGTGTCAAGGTCTCTATTTCTTTCCCTCTTCCCCTTCTGCTCACAGTCCAGCATACCCTGCTGGCAGGACAAATAAATGACAGAGGAAGCTTAAGAACTGCAACTACCTGTAAAAGAATGAAATCAGAACACTTCCTAACACCATGTTGTTGTTCAGACACTTAGTCATGTCCAACTCTTTGTGACCCCATGGACTGCAGCGCATCCCGCCTCCCTGTTCCCCGTCTCCCAAAGTTTTTCCTAACACCATACACAAAGATAAATTCAAATGGATCACAGACCTAAATGTAAGACCAGAAACTATAAAGCTCTTAGAGGAAAACATAGGCAGAACACTGACATAAATCACAGCAAGATCTTCTATGAGCCACCTCCCAGAGTAACAGAAATAAAAGCAAAAATAAACAAATGGGACCTAGTCAGGAAGTAAGATTCAGTCACTCAGTCATGTCTGACTCTTTGCAACCCCCATAGACTGTAGCCCACCAGGCTCCTCTGCCCATGGGATTTTCCAGGCAAGAATATTGGACTGGGTTGTGATTACCTACTCCAGGGGATCTTCCTGAGCCAGGGATCAAACCCACGTATTCTGCACCTCCTGCACTGGCAGGTGGATTCTTTACCACTGAGCCACCTGGATGGCCCTCTAAATAAATGGGACCTAATTAAACTTAAAAGCTTTAGCACAACAAAGGAAACCATAAGCAAGTTGAAAAGACAGCCCTCAGGATGGGAGAAAATAATAGCAAAGGAAACAACTGACAAAGAATTAATCTCCAATATATACAAGCTTATGCAGCTCAACATCAGAAAAATGAACAACCCAATCAAAAAGTGGGCAGAAGACCTAAAGAGACATAGACATATAGACATATAGACATATAGACATACCAAAGACATATAGATGGCTAAGAAACACATGGAAAGAAGCTCAACATTGCTCATTATTATAGGAATGCAAATCAAAAAGACAATGAAGTATCATCTCACAACAGTCAAAATGGCCATCATCAAAAAGTCTACAAACAATAAATGCTGGCAAGAGCGTGGAGAAAAGGGATCCCTCTTACACTATTAGTGAGAATGCAAACTGATAGAACCACTATGGAGAATAATATGGAAATTCCTTAAAAAACTATGAATAAAACTACCACACAACCCAGCAATGCCACTACGGGGCGTATACCCTGAGGAAACCAGAATTGAAAAGACGCGTGTACCCCAGTGTTCACCGCAGCACTGTTTACAGTATCTAGGACATGGAAGCAGCCTAGATGTCCATCGGCAGAGGAATGGGTAAGGAAGTTGCACTGCGTATACACGATGGAATATTACTCAACTGTAAAAAGGGATGCATTTGGGTCAGTTTTAATGAGGTGGATGAACCTAGAGCCTATTATACAGAGTGAAGTAAGAAAGAGAAAGACAAAGACTGTATATTAACACATATATATGGAATCTAGAATGATGGTACTTACAATCCTGTGTGCAGGGCAGCAAAGGAGACACAGACGTAAAGAACAGACTTTTGGACTCGAGAGGAGAGGGAGAGGGTGGATGATTTGGGAGGATAGCACCGAAACATGTACGTTACCATATGTAAAACAGACAGCCAGTGGGAGTTTGATGTACGATGCAGGGAACACAAAGCTGGTGCTCCGTGACAACCTGGAGGGATATGGTGGGGAAGGAGGTGGGTGGGGGTTTAGGATGGAGAGGACACATATATACCTATAGTTGATTCATATTGTTGTGTGGCAAAAATCATCCCAATTTGTAAAGAATTATCCTCTAATTAAAATAAATTAATCTTTTAAAAAAGAATTGCAAATGATAGCTCATAATTAAAAGCCAGTTTGGCCCATCAGTTTTTTGAATTGAAAGCCTGTACTGTCATCAGAAGCATACATCTTCATTCAGTAAATATTTGCACAATTTAAAAGTAATTTTTTGAAGAAAGGGGGAAGTTATCAACCATCAATCTGCAATTTCCACAGTTGTCTGGTACTTAGAATAAGACAATGCAAAGCAGAAAACTAACAAAATAGGTATCATGCCAAATTAATTTGCCACAAAAAGATATAAATTAAATGAGGTAAGTGTTTGAATTATTTGTGCATACTTGTCTAAGTTAATAACAGGAAACAGCTGTAAGTGTATGAATAAACTTCTGATATACATGTATTTATAGCATACACATGGGTGTGTGGATATGCACAGACATACATATATAATATGTAAGTAAACTGAAAACTCAAGAGAGTTCACTGATTCTTAAATTTTTCTTGAGCTAATGAATCACTTGATCTCTGTGTATGATACTCATACCCAAGTTTAGATATTTTTCAGGTCATATTAAGAGCATCGATCTGACCAGGTGATTTTATTTGGATTTGAAGAAGTTTGCAAATCTTACAGTGAAATGCAATATATGTTTTGATCTCTTTAGAGAATTTCTCACCTCAGCCTATTTGGCTGTAAGTCACTTATTTTTCCTCTAGAAAGGGGGGGAGGGCAGAAATGAAATATCTTTATTACTTCTTTATTTACAGCCACTAGGGATTCTTTTTAACTGAGTTTGTAGTGTCACTTTCCATTCACTCTGGTAATATAAATAATGAAAAACACTGCATGTAATTTCATTTCACAGATCCCTCTAGTCATGTTGTCAACTATTGATTAAAACCAATCATATGATATAGAGGTCCCTCCCCCAACACTAACACACAGAGTCACTCTCTATCCCCTTTAATCTTTCTTATGGTAAGTATGCATCACTTGGCTATATAGAAACAGCAATAGGGTGCCTAATTTTACTAATTCTAGCAGATATATCTATCTAGATAAATCTACCTATCTGGGTATTTTTTTGGGGGGGGGGTATTTTTTTAAAGACATACTTCATTGGCTCACAACTTCATTGTGGTGAGTGCTTTCTTGTTGCTGTGCCCTATGCTGACACTTGATACACATTATCTCTGAGTCTCATGAACTCTGAAAAATGATGATTTTTATCCTTATTTGGGTCTAAGCTCATGCTCATCAAACTCACTCTGCTGACTTCCACCACGGATCATAGATGACCTCTGAATCAAGGATAAAAAATTGGCTCTCTCATTTATATTGCTTGTCTTTTTCTTTTTTTGGCCACGTTTCTTAAGGGATCTTAGTTCCCCAACCAAGGATCAAACCCAGGCCCCAAGTAGTGGACGTACAGAGTCCTAACCACTAGAACACCAGGGAATTCCCTTGTTTGTTTGCCTTTAGTTGGATTTGAATATCTTCTGTGGGGGGAGGGGATAGCATTTGAAGCCAAACTAAGACATATAATTTTTTAATAATTTTTTATCTTTGTGAGAAAAATATCAATAACTTCAGATGACACCACCCTTATGGCAGAAAGTGAAGAAGAACTAAAGAGCCTCTTGATGAAAGTGAAAGAGGAGAGTGAAAAAGTTGGCTTAAAACTCAACATTCAAAAAAACTAAGCTCATGGCATCTGGTCCCATCACTTCATGGCAAATAAATGGGGAAGCAATGGAAACAGTGTAAGATTTTATTTTGGGGGGCTCCAAAATCACTGCAGATGGTGACTGCAGCCATGAAATTAAAAGACACTTGCTCCTTGGAAGAAAAGCTATGAACAACCTAGGCAGCATATTAAAAAGCAGAGACATTACTTTGCCAACAAAGGTCCGTCTAGTCTAACTACGGTTTTTCCAGTAGTCATGTATGGATGTGAGAGTTGGACTATAAAGAAAGCTGAGTGCGGAAGAATTGATGTTTTTGAACTGTGGTGTTGGAGAAGACTCTTAAGAGTCCCTTGGACTACAAGGAGATCCAACCAGTCCATCCTAAAGGAAATCAGTTCTAAATATACATTGGAAGGACTGATGCTGAAGCTGAAACTCCAATATTTTGGCCACGTGATGCAAAGAACTGACTCATTTGAAAAGACCCTGATGCTGGGAAAGATTGAAGGCAGGAGAAGAAGGAGATGACAGAGAATGAGATGGTTGGATGGCATCGCCAACTCAATGGACATGAGTTTGAGTAAACTCTGGGAGTTGGTGATGGGCAGGGAGGCTTGGCATGCTGCAGTCCATGGGGTCACAAAGAGTTGGACATGACTGAGCAACTGAACTGAACTGAACTGATCTTTGTGGCAAGATAGTTTTCAAGCTCCAGGAATTATTTTTGTCATGTGTTACATAGAAACAAAAATTTAAAAGAGCTTGAACCCAGCTTATGGATCTTGGTTTCTAGTGTTATTTTCCAAAAGAATGAACCAGGACTACTTGGACAAATGGCTGATTCTAGGACTAGGGCAGGGAATATACAAGGTAAGTCCAGGGCTTCTGGTAGTGTTTAGAGAGTAGAGAGGTGCCTTCAAATTAAGAGAATGGAGTGTGTCAAAGGGAAACAGGGATTAACTGAAAGATTAAATGGCCTTTACCTGAAATAGCCATACCAATGGCCATACCTGAAATAATCTGAGCAACAAAATAATATGTCCCTGCATAAAGCATAAAATAAATATCCATGAGTTCTTACTGATATAAATGATTGAGTAAATAAGTAAATGTGAAGAAGAGACAAATCTCCTGTCCAAGAGAATGCTGAAGGTTTTCATAGACACTCCCTCTTAAGAAGGTAGAGAACTCAATTCTCTTTACCCCTAATTCCCTCCCTTGAGTGTGGGCTGCACTCTGTGACCACCTTCTAAAGAGCAGAGTAAGTAAAAGGGAATAAGGACTTTGCAGTGGAAAAATCTGAGAAATTACGTCAGCAGGTGGTCATGGCTTGCATCATCAGTTAAGTCATGCTGATAATGTGCAATCTTGGTATGATATGTTGAGAGTGATGAGAATTGCAAAAATACAATCCTCAGACCTGTAACTCCAGTCTAACCATGAAAAAAAAAATCACACACATACACAGATACACACACAAATCAAGAGTTGTATATACATATCCTCTGTGTAATATAAAACATATACATTGTGTACATACATATAATATGGAGATCATATATCAAGAGATTATACATATAAATCATTGTATATATAAGATTTTATATGTGTGCATATCTCTACATAATATATATAATGCAAATAGAAACAGATTTATTTTAAGGAATTGGCTCACATGATTATGGGGAATGGTAAGTCCAAAATCTGTAGATCTGGCTAGCAAACTTGAAACTCAGATAAGAGTTTATATTACCATCTTGAAGCAAAATTCCTTCTCTGGAAAACCTGGTTTTGCTCCCAAGGATTTCAACTGATCAGGTGAGGCCCCACTCCCATTATCTAGAGTAATCTGTAAAATCAACCATTATAATAATTTTGCTCTACTTACAACATAGTTATATCCCAATAAAACTATCTTAAGTTTAAAAGATTGGAAGTTGAAATGTGTTTAATACACCTAACCAACTTAACATTACAGCTTAACCCAGCCTACCTCAAAATGCTCAGAACACTTACTATTACAACAGTTGGGCAAAATTGTCCAACGCCAAACCTGTTTTATAATCAAGTATGGACTATCTCAGGTAATCTATTGAATTCTGTATTGAAAGTGAAAGAATGGTTCTAACTATGTCAGTGGTTGCCCTCCTAATCATGTTCCTGACTGGGCACTGAGCTTGCTGCCACTATCCAGCATCCTGAGAGGGTTTCTTCCCATTTATCACTAGCCAAGGAAACAATCAAATTCAAAATTTAAAGTACAGTTTCTACTGAATGTGTATTGCTTTTACACCATTGTAAAGTAAAATATATATATATATATATATATATATATATATATATATATATGTCAAACCATCCTAAATCAAGGACCATCTGGAGATGTTAGCCACCATATCTATAAAATACCTTCACTCTAACACCTAGGTTGTTATTGTTAAGTCTCTCAGTCGTGTCTGATTCTTTTATGACCCCATGGACCAAAGCCCACGAGGTTCCTCTGTCCATAAGATTTCCCTGTCAAGAATACTGGAGTGAGTTGCCATTTACTTCTCCAGGGGATCTTCCTGACCCAGGGGTTGAACCTGTGTCTCCTGCATTGTCAGGCAGATTCTCTACCACTGAGCCACCAGGGAAGCCCAACACCTAGGTTAGTATATAGTTAAATAACTGGGCACTGTCATCTAGCCAAGTTTACCTATGAGAGCAAACATCATAGAGATACCTACCCAGACCAGGAAATGCCAGACAAGGTAGGTCTAAGAAATTGTCAAAGCCCAGAGTTGATTAAAGAGACACAACAACTAAATGGAATGGTATGTCCAAGATGGGATTCTGAAGCAGAAAAGAAGCATTAGAGAAAAACTGGTAGAATTCAAATAAAATGTAGAGCTTAGTTACTATTTTTTAAAATTGTGTAAAAGGAGATGCCTGAACAGACAATTCTCCTTTACAGAAGAAATGTAGTGTTACAACAAATCACACCCATTGTACCAGGCAGACAAACGAAAACTGAAAAGACACTGAGCTTTGCAGGCTAAGAGCCTGACGGCAATTTTCTAAAGTGGCAGGAATAATGATGACCAATCATCCTTTCCCTGTCCCCTTCCCTGACCAACAGACAAAGGAAAGCTCTAAAATCATGAGTACGTGAAAGCAAATGTCTAAAACATATGTCTTGTTTGTCCCCACTGAATTACTTTTTTGGAGATAGTATACTTAATTATTTGAGTAGTGGCCTCCAAGCAAGCAAATAAAACATTCGGAAACCAAGACTCAGGGGTTTTTGGTAAACTTGCAGTAATCCTATGGGCAAAATCATTCATTCAGATACTCCAGTGTTTATTTTTCAACCATTTACTTCTGTACAACATTTCATGCTAAGAAATGATATTTGTAAATGTTCTCCCAAAATTAGGAGGTTGCCTACAATCCTCAGGCTTCACAAAGTGAGGCTGAAATTACAAGTGAACCCTAAAATCTTAACGAGTGGATGAAACAAGAGCATTTTCCTTTCGCATCACATTTCGGTGCGGAACAGGTGACACCTCTCCATCTTGTAGTTATGCTGACCGGAATATGTTACCTCCAAAGTCACAATGCAGGAAGAGAACACCGCAGAATTACAAGAATAAGTCCAGGCTGGAAGTGGTTTATACCCCTCCTGTTTCGCCTTCTTAGCCGGAATTCATTCACATTGTTCTGACCTAATGGCAGGGGAGGCTGGATCTTTCTTTGTGCAGGAAGGTGAAACACTGCAATAAAAGCGTAGCAGAACATTGCTGTAATTGTCAACTGAGCTTGAGAAATCTTACATGCTTTATTCCCCCCACAGACTCATAATGCAAATTACATATTAAAGACCCTTAGATTTCTGATATTAAGGAAACTGATCTAATAATGTTTAACTTAGTGTTTCCAGAACATATTTAACATTATTTAACTCAGGTCTCATCCACAAGGAACATCGATATCCATCATGGGGGGAAAGAAACCCATAATGTATCCTTACACACAGTATACACTAACTTGAAAATACATTCAGTTCAGTTCAGTTCAGTCGCTCAGTCATGTCAACTCTTTGCGACCCCATGAATCGCAGCACACCAGGCCTCCCTGTTCATCACCATCTCCCAGAGTTCACTCAGACTCATGTTCATCGAGTCCGTGATGCCATCCAGCCATCTCATACTCGGTCGTCCCCTTCTCCTCCTGCCCCCAATCCCCCCAGCATCAGAGTCTTTTCCAATGAGTCAACTCTTCGCATGAGGTGGCCAAAGTACCGGAGTTTCAGCTTTAGCATCATTCTTTCCAAAGAAATCCCAGGGCTGATCTCCTTCAGAATGGACTGGTTGGATCTCCTTGCAGTCCAAGGGACCCTCAAGAGTCTTCTCCAACACCACAGTTCAAAAGCACCAATTCTTCGGCACTCAGCTTTCTTCACAGTCCAACTCTCACATCCATACATGACCACAGGAAAAACCATAGCCTTGACTAGACGGACCTTAGTTGGCAAAGTAATGTCTCTGCTTTTGAATATGCTATCTAGGTTGGTCATAACTTTTCTTCCAAGGAGTAAGATCTTTTAATTTCATGGCTGCAGTCACCATCTGCAGTGATTTTGGAGCCCAAAAAAATAAAGTCTGACACTGTTTCCACTGTTTCCCCATCTATTTCCCATGAAGTGATGGGACCGGATGCCATGATCTTCGTTTTCTGAATGTTGAGCTTTAGGCCAACTTTTTCGCTCTCCTCTTTCACTTTCTATGGGCTTCCCTAGTGGCTCAGATGGTAAAGAATCTGCCTGCCAATGCAGGAGACCCAGGTTCAATCCCTGGGTTGGGAAGTTGCCCTAGAAGAGGAAATGGCAACCCGCTCCAGTATTCTTGCCTGGAGAATCCCGTGGACAGAGGGGTCTGGGGTGCTACAGTCCATGCTTCCATGATTAGTAACTCCTTTGTCAAACTATGCTCTGTGTGTGTGTGTGTGTGTGTGTGTGTGTGTGTTCATTTCACTTATCTTCAAGGTTAGCTTATCTAGGAGTCAAAATTTTCATTAAAATCACTTTGTAGTCTCATAATTTAACTGTCAGTGGGCAATTTACTTTCCCCAGGTTCAGAACTCTCCTGCCAGGTGTTTAACTGTATCCCAGGTGGCACTAGTGGTAAAATACCTGTCTGCCAAGGCAGGAGACATAAGAGATGCAGGTTTGATCCCTGGGTCCAGAAGATCCCCTGGAGGAGGAAATGGCAAGCCACTCCAGTATTCTTGTCTGGAGAATCCCATGGATAAAGGAGCCTGGAGGGCTACAGTCCACAGGGCTGCAAAGAATTGGAAACCACTGAAGCGACTTAGCATGCACACATGAAATACTAACTTAAAGGTCTTTGGAATAAGTTTCCCCAAGTTATGAGAAATCTTAGAACCAGATTAAAGTCCAGCTTCTAGAAAATGAGTGTAATTTAGGGTTCTGTATTTCATATAATTACTGAATTCCTGGGTTGACCCGTTTGTGGCTGTTGTTGCTGTTACTCTAATCTTCCTTTGCTCTCACTAGTCTTCCTTTTACATTTAAATTTTATTTTTATATCCCTTACTTTTAATGTATCTAAATCAGTTTTGGAATAAGGCAGAAAGTGTAAGAATGATAGATTATAGATTAGGTAGATTAGATAGATTGATTTCAGGCAGGTAAAATTTAAAAGCATAGCTTTGGTTGTCAGGATGTCACAGTCTATAGTTATGTGTTCCCACAGTTTGTGATTGGTTGCTGAGGAACCACTTAGCGCTAATAAGAAGTACAGGAGATTCCCTTGATATATTATTAGTCTAACATTTGGATTTTCTAGAGTCATGAAGATTTCTTCCCAATATTGTGACACTAGGATGTTAAATCTCACTATAATATGTGAAACATTTTAAAGTAGACATGAAAGAATGATGAATATTTTTTGTGTATGACCAAACAGTAAATTCTTACATCTTTTAGCATATTTATATTCCTTTATAAATACAATACCATTAAAGATTTGTTATGTCAGAAATCTGAAGGTAATATAAAAATTTAAGGTAAACTAAATATTGAAAAAGACTAAAAACTAAACTTGGGTGGAAACAGTGTCAGACTTAATCTTTTGGGGGCTCCAAAATCACTGCAGATAGTGATTGCAGCCATGAAATTAAAAGACGCTTACTCCTTGGAAGAAAAGTTATGACCAACCTAGATAGCATATTCAAAAGCAGAGACATTACTTTGCCAACTAAGGTCTGTGTAGTCAAGGCTATGGTTTTTCCTGTGGTCATGTATGGATGTGAGAGTTGGACTGTGAAGAAGGCTGAGCGCCAAAGAATTGATGCTTTTGAACTGTGGTGTTGGAGAAGACTCTTGAGAGTCCCTTGGACTGCAAGGGGATCCAACCAGTCCATTCTAAAGGAGATCAACCCTGGGATCTCTTTGGAAGGAATGATGCTAAAGCTGAAACTCCAGTACTTTGGCCACCTCATGAAAAGAGTTGACTCACTGGAAAAGACTCTGATGCTGGGAGGGATTGGGGGCAGGAGGAGAGGGGGACAACAGAGGATGAGATGGCTGGATGGCATCACTGACTTGATGGACATGAGTCTGAGTGAACTCCGGGAGTTGGTGATGGACAGGGAGGCCTGGCATGCTGTGATTCATGGGGTCGCAAACAGTCGACACGACTGAGCGACTGAACTGAACTGAGCTGACATATATATAGACAGGCAGTTACAGAAACAAGGTCAGTAATATTCACTTCATTTCTTCTCCTGAAGGACAGTTCCCAAATACAAATGCTCCCTGTCCTCCCTGGCTTGTTGTTTCTAGTACTTTCCACATTCCTAGTACAAGTATGATGTGGGCCCCTTCTTGACATTCAGGAAGGCTTAGCCAAATGTCAGTTTTAGAAAAGATAAAGTTGTTATTCATTCATTATTATTCATTCATGTATTGAGATACTGTGCCAGGCTCTAGGAATGTAAAGATAAATAAGTAATAGAATTTCACAATGTAGTATGCTGACTGTAGTCTCAAAGGAGCAAATAGGTTTGTTGTGGCAAAGTGTGCAAGTTTCCTATCCAGTGTCCATTCTTCTGTCTTCTACAAGAATAGAACCATTATTCAGATGCTAAAAGACATCATTTTTTCCATCCATGTGACTAAATTCCAGGCAAAGAAAGAAATTAGGTAAAACTGTCAGGAAGACTTCTTAAAAGGGAAAATAGAAAATTAGGGCATTTATTAACAATAGACTTCCCCTCCTCCTTTAGCTGGTTGGCATGTGAATAAAATGTCTAGAGGTCAGCCTCCATCTTAGATTATGAGAAACTGTACAAGCTTGATGGCAGATGAGAAAGATGCAAGGTTCTAGATTCCTGATGATTATGGATCAATCACACAACAATGGCCTGTGTTTACCCTGGATTTATTTTATGTAAAAAAAAAAAAGTCCTTATAAATTTACTAATATACTTAAGATTTTCTGTTAATGAAGCCAATCCAATCCTAAATGATTTACTTATCAATGAAACCAAGTGATCTAACTGATGAAAAAAATCAAGAACTAGGCCTTGCATGTATAAGATTAAGAAGGTGAATGAAGTCATATATAAACAAAGAGAAGGCACATGTGTTGTATTAGAAGTATGAAATTAACACTGAATGTTCTCTGAACACATTAATTCATTCAACATGAGTTAGTAGTTCAGAGTCAGACTCTATGCAGGAAACGACTAATGATCATGGAGTGATGTTAGAACCAGTTTATAAATAACCTTCAATATCTAAGCTAAGAAGATTGGGTTATATTGTACCGATTATATAATTTTTAAGAATTATTTGCAAAGTAGGAGAAAAATAATATTTAGAGTTTAATGAACCTTAAAATCCACTTCTTTAACAGTTTTCATAATGTGCTATGTGGGGGATCCCCATGAGAACTACTTGGTGGGTAGGGGACTGGGGCAAAGAATTTGGGGCAGATGACTGGGTAGGTCTACACAGCACTACAATTCCTCATTCAAAGAACTCTCTATTTTTATCTGTTTATAATTCCACATAGCACTTCTTTGAATAACATTCTAAAGCTAACAAAATGTGAAACCTTCCAAATTACACCAATCCTTTCATTGTATTTGCTAGAAAATTTTGACCCTGAGGAGCCTTTTGCCCAGGATCTCACTGCAGGTTAGGACTTGACCATGAGTCTACAGAACATTAACCAATTTTCCCCATTATGTTATGGTGTACATAAGAGCTGTAACTCAGGAAGATGCTCTAAAATGTACTTTGTAGGGGATAAATGTCAGCAGCTGGAAGACCAGTTGTAAAGCCAAGTGCAATTCCTACTCCAGAGATGGGATTGGCCCAAAGCTAGGGTAGTTTCAATAGAACTACACAGGTAAGGCGATGTATCAATCACCCTCAAATGCATTCTAAGCCTTTTTCATAAACAGTGTAACCAAATTCCTGCTCATAAGTTCCTGTGTTTTAAATACTCATAATGGTTTCTTTTTTCCAGTTGTATCCTGACTTATATTCTTTTCCACCATATCTAATGGACTGCCATCTCATTCTCCACTAATGATAAAATCACTACTGTCTGTAGATCTCACAAAGCAAAGAGTCGTCTTTGGATAGCTCTTACACAGGAAATTCTTCTGATGCTAAATATTGTGTCTGTCAAGGGTAAGCAGGAAAACAGACATCACTACAAATATTACAAAGTAATTTACTATCAGGGACATGGAATGGGCAGTAAGGCAAAGGTGAGGAAGCTTTCTTCTGACCCTCAGAAGATCCAGAAGTACAAGAATTACAAAAGCCACCACTAATAAACTCAGTTCTCTGTATACCAAAGCTACTGATTCTCAGGACCATACTTCCCAGATACTGCTAAAAGCTTTCTTGATTATCACAGGTTCCAATGGCGCCAAAGTGGGTAATTCTCAGGAGAAAGCCTAGAAGCTACTAGCAAAATTTCTCTCTGCCATCTGCTGATGGTCTTCCTCCAAAAAGAAGGAAGTTCCTAAGCAAGAACACCCAAAATATATCCTGGATACATGGGAGATGCTGAAATTGAATCAATAGTACACCTAGTACTTGTTTGACACAATGGTGAGGAATCATAAAAAAAGAATGTGAAGGCTGAAACCACAGAAAAGAAACTTAGTAATCAAAAAGAAAATTACAATTGTTTTACAACCTTTAAAAATGTTTGTCAGAGCATTAAAATCTCTCTTACTGTAGACTAAAAACATAAAGGAAAATTTAAGCAGTAGCAAAACTAATATTTAGTGCACAGTAACTTAAAATAATCAAATGCAAACAATGTGTTTGGTTTCTTTGTAGAAAAAAAAAGAAGTAGTAGTCAAGAGTAGTTTGACTAAGGCTTGTCTTTTTGTTACATAACTTCCTATATGAAAGGAAACATCTTTCCTATGCCTCAGTGAATTGTATCCTCCTTTCTAAAAATTTAGATCAGCTAAGCCTTTATAGTTTGAACTTTCAGATCCATGAAATATCTCTCAGAATTCCTTTAATGTAGTTTTTGCCAGCATCACTTCTTTTAGGAAAACTGTATCCTTGCTGTTGTTGTAGCCATGCGTTCCAGGAAACAAACTCACTCAGAAGGACAATGCAGATAGTGGAGTGCAGTTTATTACACCGGCGGGCCCAAGGCAGAGTCTCCTCTTGGCCAAGGATCCCGACCAGCATTTGTGAAAATCTTTTATACCCCATGTGTATGTGTCTGAACCCACCACCCCAAATCCCTTGAGACTTACATAAACCAAGGAAAATACAATCCCAATAACCCCATTATTCACGTGCTACGTGCTCATGTGCTCAAACAGTCAAACAATTAACCAATAATCAATATACCCGAGGTTACACTTCGATTGATACGGAAAAATTTATGGCCTGTCTGGAGGAAGGGGTGATTAGTGTATGTTTTCTCTTAGGCGATGAGTAACCTAGATACGATCTTCAAGGTTCCCCTGCCTGGAGGGGGTCTTATCCTTCTGTGGTTTTTTCATAGGCACTAAACACAGAGTTCAGAGTCCACTGGAAAGGTGGCCGAGCATGATCAGCATGAACAGGCCTAAGGTGGAGTCCAGGCCCTATGAATTCCTTCTTCACTGACAACCAATTTCCTCCTTCATGTCAATAAGTCCACCTCCAGTGAAGTAGTGACTATGTAGCTGAACATCCAGAGTCTGTTGAATGCTTGAAGTATCAAGATTCCCCACAGTCAGTCATATTTTCTAAGATGTCATTTACATGTGATTACAATTTCCCTTGAATCTTTATAACTTACCATCTCTTTGCTTCGCTTTCATCTTTGTTGGCCAATTTCCTTTTTCAATTATCCATTTTTGTAACAATGACACATGGGTTTATCATGGGAGACAAGGAGTCAATGCAATTACATATAATTTGTGCAAAAACTAACCACTCATTAACATACTCTGTGTATGTCCTTAGTCTCTTTAGTTGTGTCCAACTCTTTGTGACCCCATGGGCTATAGCCGGCCAGGCTCCTCTGTCCATGGGGATTCTCCAGGCAAGAATACTGGAGTGGGTTGCCATGCCCTCCTCCAGGGAATTTTCCTGACCCTGGCATTGAACCCAGGCAGGTTCTTTCCCACTAACACCACTTGGAAGCCCTATCTGGAAGATTATTGACCAATGAGCATGTATCACAGCCATTATTTACATAAAAATTTATAGGTTGAACCCTGGAGAAGGAAATGGCAACCCACTCCAGTACTCTTGCTTGGAAAATTATATGGACAGGAGAGCTTGGTAGGCTACAGTCCAAGGGGTCTCAAAGATTTGGACATGACTGAGTGACTTCACTTTCTTTCTATTTTCTTTTTTTCTTTATAGATTGAAAAGCTATCAAAAAATTCATGCCTTTTGCAATTACTTGGTAAATACATCATGGTATTTGAACTGCGTTGTTTGGAAGTGCTATTATTTAACTAAAACATAGTGACTAAAATTCTTGTATATTGGAATCTTGCAAAGGAAGGACTGTTTGGTTTGGTGACCAGTTGGAGTCCTATGATGGTAAGGGGAGCAAGAGTTGAAAAAAAAAAAAGAAAATCGATGATAACTTTAAAAATTTAAAGAGGAAAATTGGTAACATGAATAAGTGACATAGAAACAATAGAGAAGTTGGGGGGGGAAATGAGGATATTGATTTTGAACCTCTTATGTTTTAGGTGCTGAAGCTAATACACGTGGTAATGTCTAGCAGGCTGTTAAAATTTCAATCTATGCCTCAGGAGATTTAGGAACCAGAGATAGACATTTGAATGCCACCGACAAAGAGGTGATAAACAAAGTTAGGAGCTGAAACTGCTGAAGTCAGACTTTTCCCAGAACTCAACATATTTGGTGTATGGACGTTCACAAAACAAAAGCATGACAGAAGGGAGGCATACAGGAATCCAGAAAATGCAAAGTTATGTGACAAAAGGAAGTAATATTTTAGAACAAAAGTAACAGCAACAATGACAAAAATTAGGTAATTGCTGGGGAGTAAGACAAGTCTGTAAGTGAAAAGCCAGGATATGATCTCCCGTTTAGATTGTCAATGGTGATTCTTTAAGAAAAAACTCAACAAAATGCTGGGAAGTAGGAGGAGAAAGAGACTGGGAAGATTTGATGAGTGAACCGTAGCCAGCTGATGACTGGCAAATGTAGGCTTGTTCAAGAAAGAAAGAAAAGCTTGTTAATACACCTAGACATAAAAGGCATAATCTCTTTCCTCACTGAGACCAAAGGCAGTCACGAGTTAGATTCCCTAAATGATAACTTGCTTAATAAATAATATCCTGTAAGCTGTCTTCAATAAACTTGCTTTAGTTGTTCTTGCAAACTAAATACGCTTCGAACATCAAAGAGCTTAGACAACAAAACACAGGACTCCTTTAACTGCCCACTTAGATAACAATTCTGATGTATGACTCACTATAGTAACGGTTGCTTAAGTAGTTTTTTTAGAGCTTGTCTTGCTCAGTTCAAACCATTAGAGACCACTGATCATTCAACTGGGTTTGCAGGAGTATCCAATGGATGACTTTTTGACTTCAGAGGGTCAAAAGCTTCACCCTTAGATTATTTTGGGGGGCTCCAAAATCACTGCAGATGGTGACTGCAGCCATGAAATTAAAAGTTGCTTGCTCCTTGGAAAGAAAGTTATGACCAACCTAGAGAGCATATTAAAAAACAAAGACATTACTTTGCCAACAAAGGTCCATCTGGTCAACGCTATGGTTTTTCTAGTAGTCATATATAGATGTGAGAGTTGGACTATAAACATAGCTGAACACAAAGGAATTAATGCTTTTGAACTGTGGTGTTGGAGAAGACTCTTGAGAACCCCTTGGGCTGCAAGGAGATCCAGCCAGTCCATCCTAAAGGAGATCAGTCCTGGGTGTTCATTGGAAGGACTGATGCTGAAGCTGAAACTGGAAAAGGTCAGTTTTCATTTCAATCCCAAAGAAAGGCAGCACCAAAGAATCCTCAAACTACTGCATAATTGGACTCATCTCACATGCTAGTAAAGTAAAGCTACTCTTTGAAACTCTGCATTCAGATGAGTATGTCTTTTCTTTTCTTTTTTGCCTTTCGCATCTTTTCTTTTCACAGCTATTTCTAAGGCCTTCTCAGACAACCATTTTGTCTTTTTTGCATTTCTTTTTCTTGGGGATGGTCTTGAATATTGCCTCCTGTACAATGTCACAAACCTCCATTTATAGTTCTTCAGGCACTCTATCACATCTGATCCCTTGAATCTATTTCTCACTTCCACTGTATAATTGTAAGGGATTTGATTTGGGTCATACCTGAATATTCTAGTGGTTTCCCCCACTTTCTTCAATATAAATCTGAATTTGGCAATAAGAAGTTCATGACTGAGCCATAGCCAGCTCCCAGTCTTGTTTTTGCTGTCTGTATAGAGCTTCTCCATCTTTGGATGCAATCTGATTTTGGTATTGACCATCTGGTGATGTCTATGTGTAGTGTCTTCTCTTATGTTGTTAGAAAGAGGGTGTTTTCTATGACCAATGCATTCTCTTGGTAAAACTCTATTAGCCCTTGCCCTGCTTCATTCTGTACTCTAAGGCCAAATTTGCCTGTTACTCCAAGTATTTCTTTTTTTTTTTAATTTTAATTTTGTAAATTTATTTATTTTAATTGGAGGCTAATTACTTTACAATGTTGTAGTGGTTTTGCCATACATTGACATGAATCTGCCACGCGTGTACATGTGTCCCACATCCTGAACCCTCCTCCTACCTCCATCCCCATCCCATCCTTCTGGGTCATCCCAGTGCACCAGCCCCGAGCCTCCTCTATCATGCATCAATCCTGGACTGGAGATTCGTTTCACATATGATAATATACATGTTTCAATGCCATTCTCCCAAATCATCCCATTCTTGCCCTCTCCCACAGAGGCCAAAAGACTGTCCTATACGTCTGTGTCTCCTCTGCTGTCTCACATACAGGTATTTCTTGACTTCCTACTTTTGCATTCCAGTCCCCTATACTGAAAAGGACATCTTTTTGGGGTGTGACATAGCAGATTGTTAAGCAAGAAAGTGATCTTTGAGTATCAGATAAAACATTGTTAAAAAAAAGGCCTGGGGTTTCCCATGTGGCTCAAGGGTAAACATCCTCCTGGCAATGCAGGAGACCCCAGTTCAATCCCTGGGTCAGGAAGATTCACTGGAGAAGAAAATGGTAGCCCACTCTAGTATTCTTGTCTGGAAAATCTCAGGGCAGAAGAGACTGGTAGGCTACAGTCCATGAGGTCACAAAGAGTTGGACATGACTTAACAGTTACCCACCCATCCTTGCCCATAATAAGTGCTCAGTTACTAGCTGAACACATAGAAAATAAACAAAAAGCAAGTCTGAAATGAGGAGAGTAAAACCAGGTTGAAAAAAATGTGAATGTATAGGGGTTAGAGGACAGGATGATTGAGAAGTTCAAGTTTATGAAGGAATGGCAAGCAGTTCTTAAAAAAGAATTGTCTTTACAGGTGTTCAGTGAATGTTCACCAATGTCAAATAGTTTATCTTCAAATTCAAATACATAATTATATTCAAACAACTCTAGGGTGCCTCTTCAAGCCCTGCATGTCTTTATCTCTTCTTCAGAGAATTATGTCAGACTGTTGGATCTTTGGCTTTTTTTATCAAAAAGCTTTTTCCTATGGGATTTATTTCTGACATTATTCAGTATAATTTATTTCTGTTTCTTTTATAACAAATAAATTTTCCCACAGCTTTAAAAACCTTAAGGTGTGAATGGGAGATTCTGGCCACACTCCCCCATCCACTTTTTAAAGCAATAAAACCTAATAGTTTTGTGTCTTTGGGGGAATGAGCTGGAAGAAGGAGGTTACAAATATCTTTCCTTCTATATAGTTGTTTCCACTGGGGTATGGTGTTTCATAAAGGATGAGCTGTGGATGAGTGCTATCTGTTCATGTGATGAGTTGGGTGTGGGTATGGGCCTGGTGTGCTGTGATTCATGGGGTCACAGAGAGTTGGACATGACTGAGCAACTGAACTGAACTCAATACACACATCAGTTCTGCCAAGTGCTCTGGAACCACCTGGGAAAAGAAAATATTTGGTCAAAAGGGGAAACTTAATGTGCATTGTTTTGACCTAATGTGCATAAAGAGAAATTAATTCTTTTACAGATAGAACCACCTCCTAAACTCGAGATTGGTCAATGGGTTTTCCTTAACATATCAGAATTAGATGTTAAAATCAAGGACTAGAACCTTGATATGCTCAAGAAAAGTATAAATATAGTCACAATCAATCTAAAGACTGTATAACTGCTGAGGTTGTTATACCAGTCATTTTTTGGATTCAGTGACTCTGCTTACCAATCTGACTTTTGGCCTAGGAGATGAAGCAATCTGTCCACAGCACTATGAGGGGGTAGTGGAGAAGAAAAGACATGTAGCCTGCTGAGAGATCTTGGTGTAAATAAGTTATGGCTAATAAATGAATCTACATATGAATATGTAACATATTTGTTTAAGTGCAGGCTCTAAACTTCTCCTGAGTTCACCCCTGGGAAGCACAGCAATTCACAGTCAGTCAAAAGTTTGGTTCAAAAGTGCTTGTGACATCACAGTTGCTACTTGTGTGCTGAAGCAAGCCACAAAGAAAGAGCCCTCACTCTAAGATGTTTTTGTAATCCAAAAAGGTGTCTTTAAGCAGCAAAGCTGATGAGCTGGGGAAAGGGTCGCTGGAGGACAATACTTTACAGCACGGAGGGGTTGGGAGTATTTAAATCTCTGTGTACACTCCCAGATTGCGTCCCCATCTGCCTGATTTCCAAACTTCTGTTTGCTCCTGCTGGTCTGTTCATGTTTCAGCCGCCCACCTTCAGGCTTCTGATTCCCATCCCTCCTTTTGTATCCAAAGTCTGTCGGTTCAAAACCCACTTTGAATTTCCCTGAAGGAGACGATTTAAGAAAAGAATCTAGCATGTAGGCTTTCAAATACAACAGTTGTAATGAGCTTTATTTCTTGACCCTCTGATTTCCCCCTTTTCTTAACTCATAGCTTGAATCTTTCCCAGTGACATCTTTTTTAGGTGTTACATTTCATTGCTATGAACATTTCATATATGTGTGTTTTGTCTCCCTAACCCTATTATTATACAAACTTGAAGCTCAATTCCTTATATTCTATGGCTTTCTGTTTTTAAATTCACAATGTAGTGTTTAGTACAGTGACACAGAGAATATGTTCAATTAATTTTTGTGTGAACAAAAGTCTCTGTCATAGAAGAGAGGATTTTCACCTAAACATATTATTTATCCCTTTGCCTACAAAGGGCTCATGCAATACAGCTCACCAACTTCCATATACTGAGTTGATAATCTAATTTTCATTATGCAGTGTTTCAAACTGGAAGGGCTGATAAGATTTAGCCATTATATTTTGCATGTGAGGAGACAAGAATGGTTACTCAGATAACTCTAACTTCCTAAAGACAACAGAGGAAAATGTAGCAACAACCAGGAGAAAAGCCACGTAACATGCAGGCTTGTCATCTATCCCCAAATATATTGTTGTCTGACTTTCCCACCCCTGATTGCAGAAATTTAGTTTGTCTGAATTTTCTACAATATAAATTTGAGGCATAGGAATAATTTCATTACTTTTGAACCTAAGTCACTTTCACACTTATTTCTTCATAAAAATGTTTTCTGGGTTATGAAAAGAATTAGACTTTTTATGTTTGGCCTGCCTTACGGTAAAGAGCTGGAAAATAGAATTAACTGAAACAAAATGGTGTGTTATGCATCACTTTACATTATTCATTTTTTATTTATTTTATTGAGCTTGAGTTTTTCCTCATGATTGACCTTCAGATGCTTCTAAATATCTTTCTGCCACACAACTGCGTAACCTAGCATCTGGCCTTCCTAGGTTATGAAGTACAAATTGAACTGGTTCTCTTGGGGCTTAAGGCTAAGGTCACTGAGAGTCTTTTAATGGAGACTTATGAATTGAATAGTCACAGCTTACTCTTTGAAAGTTAACATCCACCTATAATCAAAGTCCATTTGTGCTCTGGCCTTGATAATTTTAATGATGACTTTATTACAAGCTGATTCTAGCAGTATTTTTGGCAGTACTTTGGGCAAATTCTGATACGAAAAAGAACTGAGCAACGTAAAAAATAGCATACTCAGTAGTCAACATTTGATGACATTCTTTTTAAAATGTCAAGGCAATCATCAAGAAACATACTGTGTTCTAATGGTGCACGGAGAGCACAAGGACAACTGTGTGACTCACTGAAGATTTCCCGTGTTGTGTTTCTGAGCACTGCGGAGGTGCACAAGAAATATTTAATATGACATTTTCCCTCAAAAAGCATCAAGTCTATTTGGAGAGACCAAATAAGAGAATGGTTATATGTTTAAAACTGAGATAAGGGAGAAGTTGTGGTAAGATGAAATATTTAAAAGGATTTTTTTTTTAATAATGGATTATAATTTGGCCACAATGCAGGGAAGAATTTAGACTGATCGATGGAAAAAGCAGAGTCAGGTGAAGCAGAAGAAATAACATGAGTGAAGACAAAAGCGTGAATGTGAGTATTAGGTGTCAGAGGACGTAAGAGGGCAACAATCAGAAGAGAATAGACCATTTTTAGTGGGGCATGGTGGGGAACAAGGCTGAAGATGTAGATTTACGAAGGACTCAATACAACTGAATAGTGCATCCAATGAAGAATCAATACAGTGCCTGTTCTTGAACGGTGGAATCAGAGACTGACATCATTCTTCTTCAAAGATTAATCAGATTGATGCATTAAGATGATTGAAAGAGAGTTAGAGAAAAATAGAGATTTCCAACTCAGAACTACTGCAGAGAAAAAGGGAATGGAGGAGAAGGTATAAATATAAAAGACATTTAAAGGAAGAAACAATTGAGTGCTAGGACTTAGCTGAAGAAAGTGGAAGTGAAAACACAGTCAGCAATATGCCAACCTTACAAATGACCAAATATCTCTAATGAGTAATAAAAACGTTCAGTGTGTTTACTTAGCTCTGCCACCTTGACTGCTCAATGAATTTATTCACTAAAAGGTAATGTATCAATGTCAAGCCAGGATGTAGGAGGCTAGCAAACAGCCAAGTGGCCTCACCTGGCGCTGCTTTCAGCCAAGGGAATGTGTACCCATTATGTTTTACAGAATGTCCTTCATGACTGTTAAACAGGGACCAAATCTTTTTCATCTATGACATAAAACATTTCAATTTCCCAGTGTTGATTCTTTCAGCCTCCTGGGAAACCTGTTCTTTGAGTTTCATGCCACACTCTATCCTTCCATCCCATAGATGACATTTTCCAATTATCTATTACTCTAGAAAAATGTGAAAACATTGATACCTTAGTCATTGCTGCCTCTACACCCTAAGATCTGACATGAGGGTATGCTGCGTCTCTAAAATTTTGAAATCCAGCCTTTGTATGACCACAGTCTTTCATTCTTTCAGTCACTTTCATACCTGCATTCCTAATACCAATAATTTCTCAGTGATCACCAGCTGCCTTTGCTTTCACCAGAAATATATAACAACATAACCTTAACTCCCTTGCAAACCTTCCATGATACCACAAAGTAAAACTCCAATCTGGAGTTTATGCCATAATCTTCGAACCCTCCTTATCTGAGATACAGTGTAAGAACAGCCATGCTCTTACAGGTTCTTACTAAGACAGATTTCTCAAGAACAGAAGAACTAGACCATGTTTTAAGTGGGTTTGTCCTATATGGCCTTTATTATGTTGAAATAGGGCTTCCTTGGTGGTTCAGATGTTAAAGAATAGGCCTCTAAGACAGGAGACTTGGGTTTGACCCCTGGGTCAGGAAGATCCCCTGGAGAAGGGAATGGCTACCCACTCCAGTATTCTTGCCTGTAGAATTCCATGGACAGAGGAGCCTGGTGCACTACAGTCCATGGTGTCACAAAGAGTCTGATAGGATAGAATGACTCACTTTCACTTTCTCTCATGTTGAAGTAGGTTCTCTCTATGCCCATTTTCTGGATAGTTTTTTTTTTTTTTTTTAAATCCTAAATGGGTGTTGGATTTTGCCGATAAAAATGGAAGAAAGAAAGAAAGCAAAGCTAGTTCCCTGACATTCTCTGATGAGCCTCCCTCCCCTTTCCACTCCAGGCAACACAGTCGCCCTGGGCCCCTTCAGTATTTCAGGTGTTACTCGATGGGACTTCCCTGATGGCTCAGGCGGTAAAGCAACTGTCTACAATGCAAGAGACCCGGGTTTGATCCCTGAGTCAGGAAGATCACCTGGAGAAGGAACTGGCAATCCACTCCAGTACTATTGCCTGGAAAATATCATGGACAGAGGAGCCTGGCAGGCTACAGTCCATGGGGTCACAAAGAGTTGGACACGACTGAGTGACTTCACTTTCTATGGGACCTAGATTGAGACTCAATGGTCCCAATTTTAGCCAGTGGACTTACAGAAGGCAGCAGAGTGGAGAAGGGTCTCTCCGAGGATGGCAAGGCCCAGGGAAGCAACTATGGCAGGACCTGCCCTTCTGCAGAGGCTGCCGGTATTGACATAGTATCCTTCCCCAGGGCGTGGGGTTGCGTGAACCCATGAAGCCTAACCTTTGTTTTCTGCCATCTTTGTGGGTTGCCCTTGGGAGTAGACTGCTCCTCCTGAGTCGCTGGGCTCACCTGCCCACCGGCTGTGTGTAGGTGTGGCTGATGGGGAACTGTGCGAGGCCGCAGTGTCCCCAAGCCTCTTTAATAGAGGAAACGGTGGCAGGAGGTTATGCAAGGAGCCCCTGGCTACCTGGCCTGCTCCAGCCAAAACAGCCTCTACTGAGGGCCAGCAGCCTGCGTGGGACAGATGCTTGACCCTAAGGGCTCGGTTCCAGAGCCGCTCTGCGGGGTTTTCTTCCTCCCTGTGTCTGTGGCCTGGCGCGGAGACCAGCCAGCCCAGCTTCTCTCCTGTTGGTGTGTCTGAAAGCTTGCTTTTGCCCTCGCCTCAGCTCAGCACCCCACGCTGTCTGGCACTCTTCTGCCACTTGGAAGGGAAGAGGCTAAATGAAGGCCATGTGCCTGGCTTGGCAAGCCCGAGACAGAAGCACCTGTCCCGGGAAAGGGGGTGGTGAAGCGGAGATGCGGGATTGTGGGGGCCAGGTTGGCTCAGACACTTGTGGGAGAAGAGACAGAGCGTGAGCCCAGGCACAGGCTCCACAGGGAGGCATGGCCTGTGTTTAGGTGTTGGGGAGCAGCCGGCGTCTGAATTGATCTGTACATGACTTCCCTTGAGCCAGGTCCATGTGGAGAGGTAACCTGAGCAGACTCACGGCTGCCTATCTTGGAGGGTGTCCCCCTCAGCAGTGGGTCCTGGCTTCTAGGGCTTTCCTATCAGTGCCAAGGAGCTTCCCCAACCAGCCTGGCCAGGTTTCCACGGGCCATTTGTCAGCACGCAGGAAAGGAGCTTCATGTGCGTCTGGGAGAGTGTGTGTAGACATAAATGATTTCTTTTAGAACAGCCTTGCAAAGGGAAAGGAGTGTTCCCTCCCTCCAAATGGGCGTGACTAAGGATCTGGGCCAATAAGAATAGTGTATTCAGCTTCCCGACTTGTGCCATCAACTCAGGATAACAGAGACGGTCACGCCTGCTGTAGTCCCCCATCTCACTCGCACCCCATATTTGGTTCCCTACAGCAAACTTGATCTGGCCGAATTGCTAAATAGCACAATGAGTTCAAGTCGGTGCTCTGTGAATACCTAGAGGGGTGGGGTGGAGTTGGGGCGGGAGGGAGGCTTAAGACTGAGGGGATATACATATACTTATGGCTGATGCACGTTGTTGTAGGGCAACCGACACAACATTGTAAAGCAATTATCCTCCAATTAAAAATAAATGTAAAGAAAAGATATAAAGACAAAAAAAAAAAAAAAAAAAGAGATGAGCTGGCCGATCTTGTTCCTGGAGGTTCAGTGGTGTGTTCCTCTGTCAGCTTGGGAGGAAGCCACAGACTCAGTCTCCCCAAGTCAACCTTTTCTCTTTCTCCTGGGACTTCTCAGCATTCCCAGAGGCGGCCCGTAGGGTGATTGGGATGTGTGGGGCGACCGGGCTCTTTCCCCCCAGGTACATCAAGTCCAGCTCTCAGATCATCCCTTTCGCGGCAGCCTCCGTCAGGGTTTTGCAGTTGTGCTTGTTGACACTTATTTTGTGGAGCTGACACAGCTGTGCAGAGCAAGCAAGCTGTCAGCACGGTGGTTCCAGCCCGCCCTCCCTCTGGTGTAGTGGGGCTGCTGGAAGACCCCTCCTCCCCCTCCCTCGGCGAGAAAGACTTGCTAGAATTTGTAGACATGGACGCTGAGTCATCTGAAGGGGAGATGGGAGGTAGGCCGGAGGAAAGGCACTGCTAGACAAGTGCTAGGTTTTGCACATTGGGGGCAGGCAGAGGGAGGGTGTCCTAGGGGAAGGGGCATCCTCACTGTGCATCCTGCCCTGCCCTCGGGAGGTGGGGAGAGTCCAGGAGGGGGAGCGAGCCTTCCTCTTCCGTGTACAGAGCCAGCCGTTTATTGTTGCCCTCGTGACATTTTGGTACACTGGTTTGCTACTTGTGAGACGAACCCCAAGAGTTGTTTCCAGCCAAGCTGTTGTGGAAACTTTTTTCAATGTCAGTTTTGTATTATATTTGAAAGAATGCTTCATTTCTTTCGATTGGTGTTATCATGGTAGAGGGAATACGATAGTACGACTCATCATTTTTTTTTTTCTTTCCACCAGGTAATTGGCACTGCCTCTGCCGTTGCCCCCAGCCCCGCCTCAATTCTTGCTCATTCCCAGGGTGGGCTTGCTAGGCACTGGGCAGGTCTCCTCCCTATCAGCCTCTCCCACAGCAGCTCCCTGTACAACCAGTCTTTGTGATTCCCCTTAACAGCTGCAGAAAAGTATTTTTGCCAAGTGGACTCTTGGTGGTCTGTGCCCCTGCCTCTTTGCTAACCTCTTGGGACATTTTGTAATGTTTTCTCTGTTTTGTAACCTTTTGACTCTGCCAAAATGGTTTCTGCAGCTACCTTTGGAAATAAATGGTCATTAATTTATGTACTTAGCATCATGTATTTTAGTCTGACATGTGTCTGAGTTCAAAGATCTCTGAATGTAAAGGGACCTTCACCATGGAACTTACTGTTAAATGTTACCTTCATTTACTGTTATTAAAAGATGTATGAGAAAAAAAATAGACATCATCTTTCCATTCCACAGTGGAATCTTTATATTTCCAAGAATACATGTAGAGAAGAAAATAAAGACGAATATTTTCTATTCTTTGTATCTCTCCCACTATCTGAAAAAAAAAACAAAAAACGGGAAACTACAAATGGTTGTTTCTCTAATTACAATAGACTCTGTGTGTGTGCCTGCTCATGTGTATACATGAGTGTGTGTTTCTTTCCAGAGAACACCACAGATTAAATGAAAGAAAAATCAATTTGCTTATTTTACTGTAAACCAATCCTCACTCTCTGACTCCCTGAACCCCACCATTGCCTCTAACAGCTTTTACTTAAGTTTCTGCCCCATGAGTCTCTAGTTTTATGCAATATATTTTCCTTTAAATCTTGAGACAATAAAAATGTCTCAAGATTTTCTAAATTATGTGTTGCGGTACAAGCATTACAATGGAATTTAGGACTTGAAAACTTTGCTGTTTAGCAAAGTTTTAAATAAATGAAAAAAGTAACGATAAGCATTAAATTCTACATGTGTATATATTTAATATTTGTGAATTGAACATTGTACCCAACCAAAATTCAGAGATAAGGAAGGCATCTTAAATGTAACATCATATTTACACATGCTTCTGCCATTCTGAGAATTACAATATTCTTTTACTTAAGAAAACCAAACTCCCAACATGGTTCCTTGAATCTCTCATCAGAAGGGATTAGCATACAAGTTTTCTTGACCTGAAAAGTAACCTTTAGCTGACAAATGCTTGTAAGGAAATGAAAAACAGCGGTGTTTCTACTCTTATCCATCTTTTTCTGATCTCTTGTGATGTAAAAATATTTCCACCTTCAAAAAACTATTGTTTTACATCTGCATATGTTAAGGAAAGCTTTAAATAATTAAGGTGTTTCCTGAAGTGAGCATACATATAAATTTAAAATTTAAGGCTAAGGAATAAAGCATTCTCTTTGAATTAAACTGACTTGCTGACATGATTCATTAAATCCTTAAAAATAATTCAAACTTCAAGAATATATACTAATGAATATTTCCTACATAGCTCGCAAATTAATTTGGAAAGTCTACAAAAAAATAGCTATCAATATAGAGATACTGATAAGGCATGCAGGTTCTTGCTTTTACTCTAAAAAGTTGATTAACACTTGAAATATACATGATTGTATATATTTTGAGTATATAATTAGGAACCGCACAAAGCCAATGATTTTACACAGGTAGATTTTCCATTGTTCTAAATTTACCCTTAAATTACCCAAGACATACATTTATTGAAACAATTGTTACCAAAAGAAGCAGAGAATATAAACATTAGAGATGGCTTACTCAAAAATACTTAAGTTTCATGCAGTTTTGTTACCTTTCATTTGGCTTAATGACTCCAGCCAAATGAAGTCAGCCTCATCAATGGTTCAAAGTGTAACTGAAAAGTGTCAAGAAGTTAGAAATTCCATGAAGATACTTACTATATATTTATTCCCTTATTCCCTAAGTAATCCTTTTCCCAGAAAAAAAGACTCTTCTTTTTGCATAGATATAAATTATTCATATTTAATTTGATTAAGATATGACAATATTTATGAATCTGAAGATACTAAATTGATTCTAAAAATTAGATTTTAAAGAGATTTTTGAATTCCTTAGTTAAAAATTAAGATAATGATGTACAGAGATGTGGGTTATATGAGTTCCCTAGATCAAGCAATTTGTATTTAAAATAAGAATAGAAGATATCTTTTACTTCCAGTAAAAAAAGATATTTATTAGATGCTAGCTTTTTAATATGACACTAGCTAGGCATTAATATGCCCATTTTTGTAACTGAAGTGACTAAAGCTCAGGTAACTGTCCAAAAATTATATGGTTAGTGAACAGGAAAAGAACAGTTTTGAATTTAGGCTTGCTGAACTCTGAAGACTGTATTTCTTCCACTAGATTAGATTTCCTCCTACTTCTGATATTTTTCTGTGAGACTATAGGCAATTTTGAAAATATCCCGTCTATGATTTATTAAATAGCAAATACAAACTGATTTATGATTAATGCATTATAGACTAGGTGGGATAACATTTTGGGAAACCAGACTGACAATAAGCAGCAGATACTTATGGAAGTTATTGGGGATAAACTTTCTGGAAACTTCCTACTCCAGTATCTGGAAAGGGCCTGAATATTGCTGGACACAGCTAGAACCAGGTGGCTGGATGTAGTTAAAGAAAAAAAATATATATATTCAATGACACTTGTAAATGATGGCAAACAAGATGCTTTGCAAGCGATGCCATTGTGATAGAAACGGGAACTGTGATACTAGGGTCTTGCAGTGGGAGAGAGAGATTGGGCTCAACTCCAGAAACAGCCAGCCTTCCCAGCTGTTATTTGTGATAAAGAACCCTCCTGCCAGTGAAGGCGACATAAGAGACGCAGGTTCGATCACTCAGTCAGAAAGATCCCCTGGAGGAGGACGTGGCAACCCACTTCAGTAATTCTCTCCTGGAGAATTCCATGGAAAGGGGAGCGTGGTGACCTACAGTTCAAGGGGTTGCAGAGTCAGACATGACTGAAGCGTCTTAGCATGCACATGCACACCAGATATAGCATGGGTAAGTGGGAATTTGCAACCAAGAGCAGGATGTGGGTCATTGTATTGAAAACTGCATGGAAGCAACAGTGGTAATGGGAGATTCTGTCTAATACATCCTATCAGAAGTCTTGCTGAAGGAAGGGCTGGGTGATCCAGCATCAACTGAGGGATGATGGAAGAAATGGAACCCAGTGAGCTGTCAAATTGTGATCAGAAACGGAGGATGCGGAATTCTAACTAAGCCAGCTTACCAGGATTCTTGTTAATAGGGACAATACAGAGACAAACAGTGAAGTCTTAAGATTGAAGGCCTAGTTGGGAAAGTTCAGGGCAGCCTAAGCAGAGTTTGGTCGAGGAGAGATCCTTTGTCAATGTCTTTGGGACATTTTATTCCACCTTTTCTTTCTGCTCTCCTTTGTATCCTGGCATCTCAGAAACCTGCTTTCTCCACAAGGCTGGAACTGGAGGCACCAGCAGCTCTGGGTATAGTTTTTCAAGATGAAACAAAGTCAATTTTCAACAACCCTCCCCAACTCCCACGATTCCTACTTATAAAGCTATTTGGAAAGTAGACTAATCTGGCTTGGACCATGTGTCTATGCCCGGGAACAGAGAGCTGGGATAGGCAGTGCTTGGATCAGATGCTCATCCTTTCACCCCATCATTGTTGCTAAGAAAGTACAAGAATGTAAACAATAAATAAGCCTGCTCACTTTAAAACCTTTTCCCCAGTCCTGGGGAATGGCACTGTCTTGGAAAGACAAGACAATAAATATGTACTGAGTGCTGAGGAATTGATGCTTTTCAACTGTGATGCTGGTGAAGACTCTTGAAAGTCCCTTGGACAGCAAGGAAATCAAACCAGTCAATCCTGAAGGAAATCAACCATGAATTTTCACTGGAAAGACTGATGCTGAAGCAGAAGCTCTAATACTTTGAACACCTGATGTGAAGAGCTGAGTCATTGGGAAAGACCCTGATGCTGGGAAAGATGGAAGACAAAAGGAGAAGGGGGTGGCAGAGGATGAGATGGTTAGAAAGCATCACCTACTCAATGAACATACATTGAGCAAACTCCAGGAGATAGTGAAGGACAGGGGAGCCTAGCATACTGCAGTCCATGGGGTCACAAAGAATTGGACACAATTTAGTGACTGAACAACAGTAACAACAGCAAAAATAATATTTCCTCCTTTGCTTGAAAAAATTCAAATGTGTTCTAGTCATTGTAGTCAAAAAACTTTAAACTATGAAATGAAAATATTTGTAGTATGTATGACAAACTATACTAAAGAAGGTGAAGGTGAAGTCGCTCAGTTGTGTCCGACTCTTAGCGACCCCGTGGACTGTAGCCTACCAGGCTCCTCCGTCCAGGGGATTCTCCAGGGAAGAATACTGGAGTGGGTTACCATTTCCTTCTCCAGGGGATCTTCCCGACCCAGGGATCGAACCCAGGTCTCCCGCATTGGAGGCAGATGCTTCAACCTCTGAGCCACCAGGGAAGCCCAAGAAGGAAGGTAAATAAAAGAGAAAGTTTTTATACATACAGCATCCATTTTAATGTAACAATCACTGTTTATTATCACCTAGCACTCCATTTTTCCCTCATCCACATGATTACCCAAACTTCAGATAGGTGTTGACTCCTCCACAGTCAAAGTGAGATCCACTTCAACCTCTAGGCCTGTGTTTAATTGTCTCAGGGAAATCCCACAGTGATTAGTGACCCAGGCCTAAGTTAATCAGTGTATGGCTTGTGTCGGCCACAGGGCTCAGGAACTGCCATGAACCTCAGGAATTCACGATGGGGAAGTTGAAGAGTTTTTCTGGGATGACAGGAAAGAAGTCATCTGAGTTTTCATGAGAGAGAAATCAGGGGGGAAAATTGTTCTCTGCTCTGCCAGCTTTCTTGATGTGCCAATATGTGAAGCCTGGTGCCTGCTAGTGGCATTTTGCAACCATAAGGGAAGCTGGTCTTATGACTAAGTCCACATCCTGAGAAAGACACAGCTGGAATGAAACCAGAGCCACTTTATTAAGAGAACTGGAGTTTGTCTTGCCACTGGGCATTCAGCTATCTACACAAATATGTGTGTCCTTTAGATTTGTTATTTGTGACCTTTTCTTTTATTATTTGTATTGCAAAACATCTCTAGACCTGAAGCTTTCATTACAGTATTGTTACAAACAATATAAATGGTCAACCAAAGAGAAGCGGGGAATAAGATTTAAGATATCCACTTGAAGAAATATTTTGGAGACATTAAGTGTTATTATCATGAAGATTATATAGCAATTGTTGTTCAGTTGCTCGGTTCTGTCTGACTCTTTGAGACCCCATGTATTGCAGCACGCCAGGCTTCTTTGTCCTTCACTGTCTCCTGGAGCTTGCTGAAACTCATGTCCATTGAGTCATGTCTATATACCAATAGGCTATTTTAAAATTAAATATAGTTTGTTTATATTGTATTACCTGAACTTTTTGTTGTTATTTAGTTGATAAGTGGTGCCTTATCAGTCAGCATCTGGCAGTCATATTATGTTTCATATAGTCTGACACTAGCATGATCGTCTGACATCATTGGGATGAGATATTCCAGAAAGGGTCCACCTAGAAATGCTCACGCTTTAATTTTTAAAAAATAGGCTAAATGTTTTTATGGGAATACTTGTATGATGTGTTAAATGCATACTGTCTTATTGGAGCAGGGCGTTTGATTGAATGTTTTCTTATGTGACTCTGGGCCATCATTGTACATATCAATTTTATCATGTATAGTCAAGTAATTATTTGAAGAGATGCTTGCCTCAAGATGCTATCCCTTTTAAAATCTTGGGTCAGTTTGATGTGTTTACTTTTTATAATTACTTTGTGTATTTTACGGTTCCTCTAACTTGTCCCTCTCCATCTGCCTGTCAACTTTCATTTCTTGCTGATTGTTGATGGCCTGCCAATACAGTCATGGCCCCTTCTGATTTTCTGCATCTAACCTGTTTTAGATTAGAAAGTCAAATAAGCACACTTTTTAGAGCTGTGTTTGAAGAAGCAATCAAGAGTTTTTAGTAAGAAATTTGTCTAACATATCAAGTTCTGGAACAGAACATTGAGTTCTTTTGTTTGGACTGTACAAACACCTAAGATAGAGTCAGGAAAAACTATCACACTATTTTCTAATTACAGAATAAAGAGATTATTTATGTGTGGAAAGAATTTTTCTGTTATATATCTTAAAATTAATGGGATTGTTTTGAACAATATTTATATTGAGTTAATTTGAATTTTGCCCTGAAGTAAGCTTGTTGCCAAGTGACATGTAGATGTTAGATCTGTGATGAGTCTTCAGCTAAAAAGCTCATTAGTCAAGATGAAAAGATTCTTCAATTCAGCGGCGTGCACACCAGTTTCAGTGGTGTTCCTTAGCTGTTCTCAGCTAAGAATGGAGCTGGTCTGTTATCAGTACTGTTTTCATAGTGCCAGGGTTTTCTAAATGAAAGCATCCAAGTAAATGTGCTCCTTTCCTGTCACTAAAATTACACATTTTTCAGCTGAATGGGTTTTTGAAAGAAAAATGAACTATTGACTAAATGTATTTTTAAAAATCTGCAGTGCCTTGAATTGACATCTTTGGATTGAGTTTATCTTGAGTCTCAATGGATAGTATTTATTATGACATCAATTTGAAGCACCAGGAAAACCATATGGAACTGATACCTAAAATGTTTTCTTGATGCCTTAAATACAATTATTTTTATAGTTATCTTTAATGTATCTACTTTGCTTAATAGCAGCTTTTAGTCATTGTTCATCCATCAGCTAAAGCACATAATGTACTGTTTGGTGTAACAGTGTCATTACAAGCAAAATCTTTGCTATCTTAATTTGCTAACTCCACTTTTGCCATTTTTAACCAGAAATGCATACTGATAAATAGGATCATAAACATTTCACTTAGAAAAATTAAACCAGAAGCTCTTAAAATAAATGTCTCAATTGTCTTTTTCAAGAAGGATGAAACTTTGTTTTGAGAAGTCTTAGAGCTTGAGCCTCTAAAAACAAAAAGGAAGGGAGGATTCTAGAGCTCTCTGGTTTATCAGGAAGGTATTTGCTTCATGGAAAATTTCCCTCAGACTTGGTCCATATGGATTATCCTTTAAAATGTTTTCATCAGTTTTGCCTTTCTGCCTTCAATTGAAATAAGCCTAACCCTTGGATGTTGCTGAATTTATAGCTCTAGTAAAACAAACTCTTCTCACATTTCCTACACACAATTGGGTTTCTTAGCTGCTTGAAAGATTTGAGCTACAGTACTTTGCTTCATTATTAAAGACATATGATGCCTGTTGTACAGATTTCCTCTTGGGCAACAGAGCTGA
Organism: Ovis aries; assembly: GCF_016772045.2. Taxonomy (NCBI): domain Eukaryota; kingdom Metazoa; phylum Chordata; class Mammalia; order Artiodactyla; family Bovidae; genus Ovis; species Ovis aries. The sequence goes on along the minus strand of NC_056054.1, from coordinate 150,010,363 downwards.
TAAAAGAATAAAGAATTTCAAGAATCTGTATATCTCGAAAATAAGTCCCAAGGTATCTTTCTTTCATTTTTTTTAAGTTGTAGGAGAGCTTGCAATATAATTTCCATTTTTATTTAGCTTTGTACTTATTGTGAAGCTGTGTGAGAATACAGCATTTGCCTTATGAAATAAATATATGTTCTTTTACCTTTTTGGCCACAGTTGATGATGTTAATGAGATATTCCTAAAAATGGGAATCTGATGTCAGTCCTAATCACAATCCTGCTTACAGATATAGTATTATTCCAAAGGGAGCAAATGTGGTTTACTCCTGAATGTTTTGCACTTTATACCAGGTCAAATTTTTGCACAGTCGGTTGTGAAGTGCTTAAGGATGACAGCTTTCATCTGTCCTAATGCCTTAATGTCAGTCCAATGGTTCTGTGATCAGAATGTCTTTGTATTAAATCTATCAAATTGCCAGGCCCCTTGCAAGCAACTTTGGAACAGAGTGTGCAAGCTGCAATGAGGTACTTTGCGTTTGTATGTCGGGGGAAAAGGCAATTTTAATCTAGATGTGCCCTCTTATACCGGGCTGTGTAGCTTCCTACAGGTGTATAAAAAGGTTGAAAGATTCCTTTTGTTAGCACTAAGGGATAGCAGCTGAAATAAAGAGGGGGAATGAACGAGGATAAGACATCTGTTAGAAATCAGCCTGGAAACAGGAGCTAGCAGTGTTCCCAAAGTGGTTTTTCAGCTTCTGTAGTTGATCATCGATGAACTTGGATCTAACTGACATAAGGGAGAAAAGCACATTCTAGAATTTAGCATGTAAGTCCTTTAACTGTCTAAGTCATAGATGATAGAGCTATACAAAGAAAGTGTTATAGCTATACAGAGAAAGTGCTGAAAGGATATGTTTCCAATAAATACAGAATTTCATTTGTGATATGGTCCCCAAATTTGCAGAAATCCCTTTGGGTCCCAGCCTTAAGCCCAGTGCATCATAAAGTCTCATATTCATAGGAAGTGTTCAGTTAAGTACTTGTTACAAGTAACAGTTTCAGCTGCTGCTTAACTTGCCCTGCCCATGTTTATGGGATGATTGACTATAGAAGATGCTTCTCTTTAACTTTTTGTCTAAATATAAGGCTGAAGTAGACTTCATAGAGAAAGAATGTAACAGATCTTTAATTCTATAGAGGAAGAAAGTTGGGCACATAGAAGTAGAACATTTTGGTGAAAGTCATACAGGAAGAAGCCAAGATTAAAAATTAACTGTCTTAAACCTCCATATTGTGCTCTCAACTTTTAAAATAACTGGAAGGTATCCATAGTTTTGACTATGCTAAGGGATTAGAGAATAATTTTTATATATTATTCTGAAAATAATAAACAATGTTTATTGAGCGTATTATTTGACAGGCACTATTCTTTATATATAGAGCCACCAGGACTTCCCTGGTGGTTCAGACGGTAACGTGTCTGTCTACAATGTGAGCGACCTGGGTTTGAAATCCTCGCAGCAATCCTATAAAGTAACATAATCTCAATTTTACAAGTAATATTTCATATATAAGAAACATGTATATGTTTATTGCTGTATATAAATATATATTTGTATCTATTTTTTCTATGTGCCTATGTATGTATGTATCTCTCTAGCTATCTTCCATCCATCTGTTTTTGTCTACAAAAAATAAGTAAAAGCAGAGCTGGTTAAGCACAGATATAGTCCGTAAGAAGACTATAGGACTATGTAAGAAGACACTATTTCTCCCCATAAAACAATATAATTAGCCAGAAGTTAAGCTTAAGCAAAGAACAATAAAAATACTAGGACTGAACAACAGTATCTCAGATTAAATATCTTTATTTTGAAAACATAAACATGTGTTCTCAGGTGACAGAGTGGTAAAAAAATCTGCTTGCTAATTCAGGAGACACAAGAGAAGCAGGTTCCATCCCTGAGTCAGGAACATTTCTGGGAGTAGGAAATGGCAACCCACCCCAGTATTCTTGCCTGGAGAATCCCACGGACAGAGGAACTTGGTGTCTACAGCCCACAGGGTTGCAAGGAGTTAGACATGACTGAGCGACTAAGGATGCAGGCATGCATGATGTAAGCAACCACTGCTCTGATTTTACCATCACAAGTTAGTACTTTCATGGCCTGCTAATTTATCTGGGTCAGAAACAATAAAAGTATAAATATTTATGGCTGCTGCCACTGTGTCTACTCAACACAGAATGATGGCTCTTCATTGCTACCCATCTTGTAAAATCCTAATCAAAATAGTAAATCAGTTGGGAAAAGTAAGTTATTTGATGCAGGAAGATATTTTAATTTGGTAAGACAAAAGAAAGCACTTGGATATAGTTGAGCCTGGAATGCAAGCAATATTATTAGGAATAGGGCTGGGTTAATCACGATGTGATCACTCATCTAGAGCCAGACATCCTGGAATGTTAAGTCAAGTGGGCCTTACAAAGCATCACTACGGACAAAGATAGTGGAGGTGATGGAATTCCAGTTGAGCTATTTCAAATCCTGAAAGATGATGCTGTGAAAGTGCTGCACTCCATATGCCAGCAAATTTGAAAAACTAAGCAGTGGCCACAGGACTAGAAAAGGTCAGTTTTCATTCCAATCCCAAAGAAACGCAATGCCAAAGAATGCTCCAACTACCTCACAATTGCACTCATCTCACATGCTAGTAAAGTAATGCTCAAAATTCTCCAAGCCAGACTTCAGCAATACGTGAACCGTGAACTTCCTGATGTTCAAGCTATATTTAGAAAAAGCAGAGGAACCAGAGATCAAATTGCCAACATCCTCTGGATCATGGAAAAAGCAAGAGAGTTCCAGAAAAACATCTATTTCTGCTTTATTGACTATACCAAAGCCTTTGACTGTGTGGATCACAAGAAACTGTGGAAAATTCTGAAAGAGATGGGCATACCAGACCACCTGACCTGCCTCTTGAGAAATCTGTATGCAGGTCAGGAAGCAACAGTTAGAACTGGACATGGAACAACAGACTGCTTTCAAATAGGAAAAGGAGTACGCCAAGGCTACATATTGTCACCCTGCTTATTTAACTTCTATGCAGAGTACATCATGAGAAATGCTGGGTTGGAAGAAACACAAGCTGGAATCAAGATTGCCAGGGGAAATATCAATAACCTCAGATATGCAGATAACACCACCCTTATGACAGAAAGTGAAGAGGAACTAAAAAGCCTCTTGATGAAAGTGAAAGAGGAGAGTGAAAAAGTTGGCTTAAAGCTCAACATTTAGAAAACGAAGATCATGGCATCCGGTCCCATCACTTTATGGGAAATAGATGGGGAAACAGTGGAAACAGTGTCAAACTTTATTTCTGGGGGGCTCCAAAATCACTGCAGATGGTAACTGCAGCCATGAAATTAAAAGACGCTTACTCCTTGGAAGAAAAGTTATGACCAACCTAGATAGCATATTCAGAAGCAGAGACATTACTTTGCCGACTAAGGTCCGTCTAGTCAAGGCTATGGTTTTTCCAGTAGTCACGTATGGATGTGAGAGGTGGACTGTGAAGAAGGCTGAGCGCCAAAGAATTGATGCTTTTGAACTGTGGTGTTGGAGAAGACTCTTGAGAGTCCCTTGGACTGCAAGGAGATCCAACCAGTCCATTCTGAAGGAGATCATTCCTGGGATTTCTTTGGAAGGAATGATGCTAAAGCTGAAACTCCAGTACTTTGGCCACCTCATGCAAAGAGTTGACTCATTGGAAAAGACTCTGATGCTGGGAGGGATTGGGGGCAGGAGGAGAAGGGGACGACAGAGGATGAGATGGCTGGATGGCATCACGGACTCGATGGATGTGAGTCTGAGTGAACTCCGGGAGTTGGTGATGGACAGGGAGGCCTGGTGTGCTGTGATTCATGGTGTCGCAAGAGTCGGACACGGCTGAGTGACTGAACTGAACTGAAGCTAAGTGCTATGATGAGTACGCTTTAGAGCAACAATCTGCTCCTGACCTTCACAGAAATGGAAATACCATGTGTAATCTTTGTGCCTAGGTTTTTCTGCTCAACAGAGTGTTTTAAAGAGACTCATTCATTGTGTCACATGTATCAGTTTCCTTTTCATATTATTATTGTTGTTGAATACATGACCAAACCACACACTGTTTTATGTATTCCTGCTGAGAAGCACTTAAACAGTTTCCAGTTTGGGGATGCAATTGACTAAACAGCTATAAACCTTCATGTGTGAGTTTTTATGTATAAAAATACTTTAAAGTTTTCTTTGTGGTAAATATCTACAGAAGGAATTGCTTTGACAAAGTGAGTTAATGTTTAGCTTTATAGGAAATGCCAAACATATTTCCTAGGTAGTTCTACTATTTTACCCTCTCATCAGCAATGAGTGTTCTAGCTGCTTTACATCCTTGCTAACATTTGGGCTGATCAATTCCTTCAATCGTTTCTAATTGATGTTGATGTGGTGTCTCACTGTAATTTAAGTTTGCATTTTTCTGATGACTAATGATAGTGAGTCTTTCTGTGTGCTTATTCCATTTGAATTTGTTCTTTTGTGAAGTATCTTTCAATATTTTACTAGTTTAATTTTTTTTTTTTTGTTACTGAATTGTAGGAGCTCAGATATCCTGGTCTCAAATCATTTGTTGGGTATTGTTCCAGCCTTTTCATTTTCTTATGATGTGTTTTGATGAACAAGAATTTTTAACTTAAAGTCCAATGTATTGTACTTTTTCTTGTTAATGCTCATTTTGCCTTTTCTCATAATTTATCCAAGATTCCCAGAAATATTTGTGTATGTTTCTTTCTAGAAATGTTATAGATTCGGACTAATGTTTTAGGTCTAGGGATATCTCAAATTAATTTTTTTATTATTGTGAGATAATGGGTATTAAAGTTAGTATTTTCCCATACTTTTATTCCATTTTTTCCAGATCACTCGCTGATAAGAATTTCCCCTATTAAATTGCTTGGCTATGTGTTATGGAAAATCAGTCTCTTTCTGCGTTTTCTTTTCACTTCCACTAATCCTTTTGCCTGTCATCCTACCAATGTTGCCTTTTTTTGATTACTGAAGATTCATAGCACCCAACAAACAAATAAGAACACTATTTTTGCCCTTATTTCTGCTTTCTGGTGTGCCACCTTTGGCTATATGCTTTATCTTTCTTTAAGGACATAGAACAAAAAACATAGTTGTCATGACATTTTATACCTAGTAACCTAAAATTCCAGCTGTAGTTAGGTTGGGCTTCCTGGATAGTTCAGCAGTAAAAGACTGCTTGCAATGCAGGAGTTTTGGAGTTGGTGGCTTAAATTCCGCATCAGGAAGATCCCCTGGAGGAGGAAATAGCAGCCCACTCCAGTATTCTTGTCAGGAAAATCCCATGGACTGAGGAGCCTGGTGGGCTACAGTCCAGAAGTCACAAAAGTATTGGACACGACTCAATGACAAAACAACAACTTAAACTTCCAGCTACACTGGGCATATAACCAGAGATAATTTGACCATTTACTTCATTATTGCATAATGCTGCTGCTGCTGCTAAGTCGCGTCAGTCGTGTCCGACTCTGTGCGACCCCATGGACGGCAGCCCACCAGGCTCCTCTGTCCGTGGGATTCTCCAGGCAAGAACACTGGAGTGGGTTGCCATTTCCTTCTCCAATGCATGAAAGTGAAAAGTGAAAGTGAAGTCACTCAGTCGTGTCCAACTCTTAGCAACCCCATGGACTGTAGCCTATGAGGCTCCTCCGACAATGGTATTTCCCAGGCAGGAGTACTGGAGTGGGATGCCATTGCCTTCTCCTATTTGGGGTGCCATTGCCTTCTCCACTATTGCATAATAGGTAACTTCAAAGATCTTCTGAGGTAGAGAGATTAAAACTTTTTCATATTCCACTTTGATTTAGTCAGTTAGTTTACACTTTAACTCACTTGAGTTCAGTTCAGTTCAGTTGCTCAGTTGGGGCCAACTCTGCGACCCCATGGACTGCAGCACACCAGGATTTATTGTCCATCACCAGCTCCCAGAGCCTATTCAAACTAATGTCCATTGTGTCAGTGATGCCATTCGACCATCTCATCCTCTGCCGTCCCCTTCTACTCCCGCTTTCAATCTTTCCCAAACATTGGAGTCTTTTCTAATGACTCAGTATTTCACATCAGGTGGCCAAAGTATTGGAGTTTCAGCCTCAGCATCAGTCCTTCCAATGAGTATTCAGTACTGATTTCCTTTAGGAATGACTGGTTGGATCTCCTTACAGTCCAAAGTACTCTCAAGGATCTTCTCCAACACCACAGTTCAAAAGCATCCATTCTTCGGTGCTCAGCTTTCCTTACAGTCCAACTCTCACATCCATACATGACTACTGGAAAAATCATAGCTTTGACTAGACGGACCTTTGTTTGCAAAGCAATGTCTCTGCTTTTTAATATGCTGTGTAGGTTGATCATAGCTTTTCTTCCAAGGAGCAAGCGTCTTTTAATTTCATGGCTGCAGTCACCATCTGCAGTGATTTTGGAGCCCGAAAAAATAAAGTCTGTCACTGTTTCCACTGTTTGCCCATCTATTTGCCATGAAGTGATGGGACTGGATGCCATGATCTTCGTTTTCTGAATGTTGAGTTTTAAGCCAACTTTTTCACTTTCTTCTTTCACTTTCATCAAGAGGCTCTTTAGTTCTTCGCTTTCTGCCATAAGGGTGGTGTCATCTGTGTATCTGAGGTTATTGATATTTTTCCTGGCAATCTCTTAATTCCAACTTGTGTTTCATCCAGCCTGCATTTTCACATGGTGTACTCTGCATATAAGTTAAATAAGCAGTATGACAATATACAGCCTTGGCATACTCCTTTCCCAATTTGGAACCAGTGTGTTGTTCCATGTCCAGTTCTAGCTGTTGCTTCTTGACTTGCATGCAGATTTCTCAGGAGACAGGTCAGGTGGTCTGCTATTCCCAACTCTATAAGAATTTTCCAGTTTGCCGTGACTCACATAGTCAAAGGCTTTGGTGTAGTCAATAAAGCAAAAGTAGATGTTTTTCTGGAATTCTCTTGCTTTTTGAATGATCCAATGGATGTTGGCAATTTGATCTCTAGTTCTCTGAAATTATCAACTCCTGAAAATGTGAATCTTTAAACTTTGCGATAGACTCTTAATTATAAACTTGCTTAAAATAATAATAAAGAGGAAATATTAGTTTATATAACAGAAAAATCCAGAAGTAAGAGAGCCAGCTTTAGGAAGAGTGTCATAACTGCTGTCTTGGTCTTTCTTCTCTCCCCAACCCCTCTTACCATCAGTTCTAGCCATCTCTTCACTCTTTTGTTTTCTGTGTTGGTTTCAATCTCAGGCAAGCTTTCACTATATAGAGGCTGTTGGTGGCTCTTGGTTTATCAACTTTGCGTCTCTTTACAGTGATTTCTGAAAGAGTCTTGGACTTAACTCCCTCGCTCAACTAGGATCTCATAACTGTCCTTGAGCTACTCATTGTAAATGTGTTTGACTGGATGTGTCTCCTTATCATCCCTCAGAGCAGGGTGAAATGAGGCCAGACTTACCTGAATTACTTTGCAAGCAAAAATAGAGTTCATAATTGTCACAAAAAAAGGGGAAAATGCAGGCTGAACAGGCAAAAACAAGAGACTATTACTATAGTTCATGATAGCAGAGTTAAATTAGATGACTGAAAGTGAAAGTGAAGTCGTTCAGTTGTGTCCGACTCTTTGCGATCCCATGGACTGTAGTCTACCAGGCTTCTCTGTCCATGGGATTTTCCAGGCAAGAGTACTGGAGTGGGTTGCCATTTCCTTCTCCAGTGGATCTTCCTGACCCAGGGATGGAACCCAGGTCTCCTGCTTTGCAGGCAGACACTTTACCCTCTGAGCCACCAGGGAAGCCCTAAATTAGATGACTATGTTGCAATAATTATTTTTAAAATAAATTTCATTTCATAATTTTTCCTTCTACTCTTTACCTGCTGTCCCAGGACACAAAGACACCCAGTTTCTTCTTGCCACATAACTCAAGAGATCTTAAATGTAAAATGAACCCCCTAAGTTTATTTTAAAACACTGAAGTTATTTTATGTCAAAACTTCTGATACATATGGTTTAACACAATGTGTATTTTTTGACTTTTCAGTAGCATTTCCTGGCCACTAATGATAGTGGCTTGAATGCACTGCTGTGCTATAAGCAGTTCTAGGCTGGTTTTCAATAGTTTAAAATGTAATTTCTCTGAAAGAAATTTCAGATAAAAAATTGGCATTCTGATCTCTGCAAGTATGCTTCATTTTTATAGTGATTAAAAAGGTCCATTTAGTTGATTTGTCAGCCTTGTAAGAACTTTCTGTTAGACACTCATCCAAGTGCTTTGGCAGAGGGCCATATTATATGGATAAAAGGGGAGGAGAATTTAAATCGTTTTGAATAATTTTTTAGTCTCTGATGCAAATCACCCAAAGTCCACATGTACATTAACTCCAGCATTACCTCAAGGTTAAACAAACTTGTTTTACCATCACTTTTGATCTCTGAACAAAATGGATTTATGTTTCTGTGAATCCATGTAGCTACAACCATTAACTCACTGTCCTCAGAATACTTTAAGGGTTTTCTCCAAATATTATCGCTTAATAAAAACATGCTAGAAAATGAATCATCATGCCCTCAGTAAACATCTCTGTTTGGTATTAAAAACTCACCTTTCTAATTTCATAGTCAAGGCCTGAGAGTCCCTGGATAAATTGGACCCCACTCCAGATGGTGCGTTAAGCAATCCATTCTACTTGGCCAGCATTTAGCTCAGAGACCAGCAAACTTAATTATCCTCTCCTTATTTGTAGAGTTATTTCACCTTAGCACCTTCTAGCTCCAGAACACATCATAATGTAACAGAACTCTCTGGAAAACTCATTTCTCTTATGGCCATTAGCATCTGTTTATTCAACCTCCTCCTTGCTTGCCCTCAGCATCTGTTTGCAGTCCTTCTGGCCCCTTTCATGGTAGCCAATTATTTTACAAACGGGCCCCTTTCCCTCTGCTTTGTTGTTGAAAACAACAATTTCTACCTCTCTACTCCTTTTTAAAAATTATTTTTATTTCTAAATATGAAAAAACGACTAGAAGATCATTTTCCCAAGAGACTCTTCTACTGAGAAGAATAACCAGCATCATGCAGGCTGTTTCTTTCCCTTTTTCCCCTGGTAACCTCTACACTGGCCTTCACAGATTGCTCACTTGGCAGAGGGAAATAAGAGGAAGGGCATCCAGTAGCAAACTGGTTGCAACCCTTGTAATCCCAGTGGGACATCCAGGTCAATGAAAAAGGGAAGCAGAGATCTTCAAGCACCTCTTGGATCTCTGTGGGTGTGTAGTTCTCCTGATTTTTTTGGTCCTTGTTTTCCGGTGCTGCCTTGGGGTTCTTCCAGACATCTAACACAAAGATTCCTAAGATCTTCCTCTGATGATTGCTTCTTCTTTGATGTCCTGGGTTTCCCAGGACCTGCTGCTGATAAAGTGACCTTGTCCTGTTCCTCTTCTATGCAATATTGCTTTCTTGTACCTGTAGCTCTTGGTCAATGCATCAGACTAGTTGTCCAAAATGAAACACAAAGCATTTTTGCTTGTTTATAAAATAGTTTCTTATAGGTTATGCATAGGCATTCCATCATCCTATCATGAAACTTGATTCTCTATTATGTGCCATTACCCATATAAGAAGTAGCACAAAACAGTGGGTATCATAGGTCTTGATGACAAGCTGTCTAAATTCAGGTCCTAACTCCAGTCATCACCAGCTGTGTGACCTTAGAAAAGCTACTTAATCTCTCTGTGCTTTGGTTTCCCAATCATAAAATAGATAAAATAGTAACACTCAGTCAAATGTTATTGGAAGGACTTAGTGTCTACAACCCTTGTCTAAAATCCACAAATTGGAAGTACCCTAGATTAAGAGATTTTTCTTTTTCTTTTTTTTCTTTTTTTTTGGGGGGGGGAGTTTAAGGGTTTTTTTTTTTTTTTTTTTCTTTAAACAGTCTGGTCCCTGATGGGGGCCTCTCCACTGCCCCTCTCCAGTTTGGCTATAGTTCTGAATGTTGCTTGATTTTGAGCAGCTCCACCTCGAACACCAACGTTGCACCACCTGGAATCTTTGCGGGGGCTCCCCACGCTCCATACCCCAGCTCTGATGGAATCACCAGCTTCTGCATTTCCCCCTCACACATCTCTAGCAGCCCCTGGTCCCAGCCCTTGGTGACCTTGCCTGTGCCCAAGGAGAAGACAAAGGGCTGGTTCTGGGGCAGGCTGCTGTCAAACTCTGTTCCATCTTCTAGCTTCCCCGTGTAGTGCAGCTGCAGGACGTCCCCTTTCTGAGATTTGATGGGACAGTGGCCTACCCATTTCTTGACTCCAATCTGCAGCTTCCATTTGCTCTCAGCCCCTGTGGCCGTGACCAGGGTGCTCAGGCAGGTGGACAGTACTGTCAACACCCAGCTCAGCCTCATCTCTCTCCTTGCCACGCCCCCCATTTTTATTTTTTGGAGTGAAGTGAAGTTGCTCAGTCGTGTCCGACTCTTTGTGACCCCATGGACTGTAGCCTACCAGGCTCCACTGTCCATGGGATTTTCCAGGCAATAGTCCTGGAGTGGATATCCATTTCCTTCTCCAGGGGATCTTCCCAACCCAGGGATCAAACCCAGGTCTCCCACATTGTAGACAGACACTTTACTGTCTGAGCCATTAGGGAAGTTTTTAAATAGAGTCTATGTATCACATAATACCCATGACAGAGTTTGAGCAGTAGAGTCAAACATATTAATTATTCTACAGGAAAGTACACAGATACTCACACTAAATTGAATTTAAAAAGACTAGAAATGGCATCCCACTCCAGCATTCTTGCCTGGAAAATTCCATAGATGGAGGAGCCTGGTAGGCTGCAGTCAATGGGGCCGCTAGGAGTTGGACATGGCTGAGCGACTTCACTTTCAATTTTCACTTTCCACTTTCATGCATTGGAGAAGGAAATGGCAACCCACTCCAGTGTTCTTGCCTGGAGAACCCCAGGGACGGGGGAGCCTGGTGGGCTGCCGTCTATGGGGTCACACAGAGTCGGACACGACTGAAGCGACTTAGCAGCAGCAGCAGAAATAGTCACATAGCTGTTCAGGTGGAGTTTTGCCATCAAATAACTTTAAGTTAGGTCAGGTATTGCTGTCAAATGAATTGTGAAAAATGTGTTTCAGCTGGAATTGCCTGAATATAGTGTTTATCTAGGTGTTTAGTACATAACAGGAACTTCCCTAGTGGTTCAGATAATGAAGAATCTGTCTGCAATGCAGGAGACCCGAGTTCAATCCCTGGGTCAGAAAGATCCCCTGGAGAAGGAAATGGCTACTCACTCCAGTATTCTTGCCTGAAGAATTCCTATGGACAGAGGAGCCTGGCCGGCTACAGTCCATGGGGTCACAAAGAGTCAGACATGACTGAGTGACTAACACTTTCACTTTGTACATAGTAAGTTCCTCAGACATTATCTACTTTTTATAATTACTAATATTATTACTCAGTCAAAACATTTACTGAGTGTCTACCACACGCTACTTATTCTGACATGTTATTGTCATATATCATAATGAGCTACTTGATTGAGGTCAGATCCCCTTCCTTCTCATCAGACTGTTTAATTAATTAATACTTTTTAAAACAAAAAAAGATTGAGTAAACACTTTGGAACTTGAGGAGAGAGATGCAAGATTTTTTTTCTAAAATAATTAAAAAAATTTTCTCCTCTGGATAACTTTAATAATCAGATATGGACATCATTGGTTTATTTTTTAAAATTTTTGTTGTGTAATTGACAAAGTTGTGATACATATATAAAGTATACAATGTGATGATTGGATATATGTATACAGAGGTATGAAATTAGCATATTCCCACCAAATTAGCATATTCATCTCCTCACATATTTACTTTTTAAGTGAAAACATTTAAGTCCTACTTTCTTAGCAAATTTTAATTATACAATACAGTGTCACCAACTATAGTCACCATGTTGTACCTTAGATTCTAATCCTGAGGTGGTAATGGCTCCAGGCAGAACTGGAAATGGCTGCTAATCCCTGAAAGAAAGTAAAAATGAAAGTGTTAGTTGCTCAGTCCTGTCCAACTCTTTGCAACCCCATGGACTGTAGCCTGCCAGGCTCCTCTGTCCGTGGGCTTCTCCAGGCAAGAATACTGGTGTGGGTTGCCATGCCCTTCTCCAGGTGATCTTCCTACCCAGGGGTAGAATTTGGACCTCCTGCATTGCAGGCAGATTCTTTACCACCTGAGCCATGAGGGAAGCCCAATGCCATTCTAGCCCTCTTCAAGACAGAGTGGTTCACCCTTCCTCAAGTTCCTCCAGCACATCTGGTCTCTGCTCCTGAGATGGTCCATCTCACTCTTATATTTGAGATGACCAGCTATGTCAACAGCCAGTTGTAACACTTGGTCTTCTATTTGAGCCACTGAGAGGTGAGCATCGTCTGTCTTCTACTGGATATTACATGGTAGCAAGTATGTGAAAAATTTCATGACAAATTACAAAATACACAAACTATAGAAAACCGCATGCCCCTGCTTTTCTCCTTACTTATATAAATGACACTTTGGGACTAGGGCGAAGGAACACATGGCATCATTCACTGCTAACAACAGTTTATCAAAATTGGTCTGTTCACAGATGAAAGAAGCCTTGTTCCAAGCTAAATGGCCAAGGCCTTAACCTGCAGGACAGTCCTCATAGATTTTAAACCTAAGCATATTCAGTGACCTGCATAAGTGATAAAAGAGGTCATCAGAATTTTTTTCAGCTAAATTTCTATAAGTAGTCTGGCCTCTACTACTAAAAGTTTCATTTTTTAAAAAGGTTACTATTTTATGATTATAGACCAAACTAAAGGAATATTCTATAAATTTTTGTGTAAGTAGGTTGGCCCCTGGTTTTCATTTTTTACTGTTAAATAACTACAGATTGAATACAAGAAATTATATATGTATACTTATCTATACATATAGATGGCATTGTAGGATATATAGATAATAAAAATATATCTATATATTTTATATATAGATATTAAATATATATATTATATATAGATAATATCTACATAGATTATATATTTTATCTTATCTATATATATTTATATGTTTTATCTTATATCTATGTATTTTTATGTATGTTTCTATCTATCCATAGAGAGAAATACAGTTATCTTCTGTTAAAAGTCTGTCTAGACTTTTTCCCCAAAAAACCTTTTTTTTCAGTGTACATCTCCTCTATCCACTCAGTGAAATGTGAAATTCACTCAGGAGGCCACTTTATTCCTAGCCTAAAATTCCTGATGTTCTGAACACTTGATATGGTGCCCTTTAGGATTACTGCCAGTTGAACCTAAATTCTGTGGCCATTACCCCGCAAAGTACATCAGGCTGTGAGACAAGCTCTTAAAGGAAAGTAGTTTTTCAAGCTACATTATGGTGCTTTTAAAGGGAATAAAATCCTTAATGAGAAAATGAGTCTCTTGAGACTTCTGGCTCCAAGGTCAGCTCCGCACACTTGCCCTCTTGCTTGGCAGAGAATCTGTTCAGGGACATTTCAGGGAGCCCATTCTGTAAAAGGTCCAGGATGAAATAGGATGACAGCCTGTTCTCTGGAGCCTCTGTTGAGCAACTTTATAATTCTCTGACAGATTCCCTGAGAAGCTGTTCCCACACAATACCGAGTCACCAGCCTCTCCTGCTGTTCCCACCCAACTAGGCAAGGAGGAACTGGGTTGCTAAGGAACCTGATGCCATAGCACCTGATGGAACTAACACTTGTCAGCTAATAACAGTTTAGTGTGAATAAACTTCTCAGACTCTTCCCCGGTGCATTAATACACTGCCAGATTCTGCAGGGCTTGGGCCCTGTATTTATTTACCTTTATTTCTACTCACATCTAGGGCAGTGTTAAGTAAACGTTTTGGGAGAGTCAGCTGAGGTCAGTCTGCTCTACAATATTGTCCTCAACCGGTCCTTGCTTGTTGTGGGTGAGGAGGAAGAAGAAGGGCTTTTTCTAGTCACTGTTACTCGTGGCTTGAATCTGTGCTGGAAGTAGTACAAAGAGGGGATTGCTTTCAGAGACCATAGAAACTGGAGGCAGACAGAGCTTACGTGAACCATGGAGTGTGATGATTAGGAGAGAAAATGGTGCTTCAGATTCAGAATCATCCACCAAATGCTAAGATAGGTTTTGTGGATGTTGCTGAATAAAGGGTGATGAAAAGCCTCTAAAAATTATTGTGCAAACGACTTTTGGAGTCTCTCTAGGTGGTCTCCATTAGGTGATGGTATAATTTAAGTGCAGCTGCCCCTCTTCTAGGAGAGTGGTTAAATAAAGCCTTGATAATGAGATACAGAAAAACTGGAATCATTTTGTTCATTTTGGCTTCTCATACACCCATATTTAAGGCTTCTTGGTAAGCTACAATGAACACTTCAACATTATGAGAAATAGAGATGACATGAAAATGTAATTATATTTAATATATGGAATGCAGATAATAACATTCTGTAAACTAGGACAGGTCAAAGAAAGGGAGAATCTAATCTGGTTTCCTGCACCTCTTTCCATCTCTTCAACATTAACTAAAGCTCACTGTAAGATATATTAAAAGGAGATGAATTCATTGGTGTGGTTCTTTGTTATTTTACCTTCACCCAGAAATGTAATTAAGAAGCAAATCATATTACTTTGATGACAGAGACAAAGTTTGTCAGAAACGACATTATTACTACAAAATTAGAGAAAACACAGACTACATTCCCACTTCTAATTTATCACAGTAGTGATAAAAGTTCTAAATGCTCCAAAATGGTGAAATCAAATGAGAACTATCAGCATTTTGTTACTTATGAGCAGAACTAATTTCCTTTCAGCCTTATGGAATTAATGACATAATTTATGGTGCATTTCATTGCTTTTAATAGTGGTAGAATGTATAAAACAATGCATACTGTATATGTATAAAAACAATACTTTTTTCTCAAGCTCTTATCAGCCTATGAATTCTTGAGATAAACTTTAAAGTCATCAAAGTGGTAAGTAGTGTTCTTGATTAAGAAAATAAGACTCAGGAATTCAAAGGTTTATGAACTTTATTCAAGTTTATCCAGCATCTATTTCCCAGGGTGGAAAAAAATCTCCACCTGCTTTATTTCACACACCTCTTGACTCTGAGCCTCTGGGGCATAATAAAGTCACTGGTCTATACTTTCACCCTGATGAGATCTTCTGTCAGAGGTGACCTTTTTGTTCTTGTTCAAGCCAGACCCAGTCGCCAATATGTGCCTGATGACTTATTGAAAGCTTTAAACTCTCTTAACTCCTTGTATGCTGCAGTTCTGCAGCCTGCATCTGCCCAGAGACGGCACATAGTACTTCCGTGCTCAGAGCTCTGGGAACAAACTGCACACTCCAGTCAAGACTCTCCCAGGTCACTGAAGGGATTTGATAAAATACCATGTCCCTTCCAGGTGCTTTTTATCCTGTTGAAGGGACCATGATCATTTTAGGAGGCCATCCTCAGCTCACATGTTGTTTTCCAAGGGCTTCTTTAAAGATTTTCCAACATCATTCTTCTTCCCCTCTCCTGCCCTAGGACTTCAGACAGCAAACTGGTTCTTCCAGGATCTGTGTAGCAGGAGAGGATAAGGGACAACATTTTTTTTTTTTTTTTTTGGTCAAAAGGAAGAAGAAAGGCTCAGAGATGGGAGTCACATTAAAACAGTAAGACTGTTGACTTTTGCCCTGGCCCTTTAGATGGCACAGTGGTAAAGAATCCACCTGACAATCCAGGAGACACAAGAGACACAGATTCTATCCCTGGGTCGAGAAAATTCCCGTGGAGTAGGAAATGGCAAACTACTCCAGTATTGTAGCTTGGATAATCCCATGGACAGAGGAGCTACAGTTCCTGGGGTCACAGAGTTGGACATGACTGAGCACGAATGCACTTTACACACATTTGATCCTAGGAAATAGCAAAGGTTAAAGAAATCCCCCTACTCTTGTGTTCCAGCAAACAGCATACTGCAGAAGCCACCCTACCCCATATGATTAAGATGCAACTCACAGATGTGCCCTTATTTACCTATGACAAGTCAAACATAGACTCTCCAAATTTCCATTCTTTGCCTCATATGTGATTTGCTGAACTGCCTATCCTGCTAATCAATCAGAACACTCAAACTTAACTTTCTCTCCTTTCCCCAGGTCCCTGAATTTTGACCTCCTTCATCCTAAGCCAGCATCCTCACTCTCCTAAGGAGCCCCTGTCAAGAGTAGGGGGCTCCACAGTAAACCAGTCTTTGATCTGTTGTCTCATCAGGTCATCCTTCATCCCACTTCCCCACACCTGGTTCTCTCTAGCTTTGTTGACTTCTCCCTAGAAAAGAAAAGCCTTTTCCTGCTTAACCGCTGAGACACTAGCAGATCTCTTGTCCATAGCATTCTCTGTGTTGCAATAATAATTCACCTCTCCAACTGCAGTAGTCACTCCCTCCAATCTGTTCTTAGGCCAAATTCAATGCTTTGATATTTCTTCTCACTTCTAATCCCTTTGGGTCTGTATCTCTCTTACATACACACATACACAGATTCCAATATGGCTACTTATGTTTCTTTAATTAACAAGTGTGATGACTGGGTAAGTTACAGGTAGGTTAACCATAGAAAAGCTAATTTTTCTTTATCTCTGAATTTCTGCCTACATTTGATGTTCTCTCAAATTGCTTGGCAATCTCAAACTCCTTATTGAAATCTCTTGTTTTATATAGATGTCTTTCAAAACCGACTGGTAAAGCCAATCAATTTAACTCAGAAGAAAAACAAGCTTAGAAAACACGAGCAGCCCTTGATTTAATTGTTTCTTTTCCTTCTCAGTAAACAGAACATGATTTGCCATAAAAACCTCAAACTGTCATAGTTGAATGAGTAAATTCTGAGGATTTTAGATAGAATAAATAATGCTTATTCTAACTTGGTATTGTTTTGGTATTTTTTTTCTCATGGGAGAGGATTTGTTATGTGTTTTAAGTTAAAAGTAGTATTTGTTTTTCATAGCATTCATTACTTACCAGACCTATGTAGACTTTCATGGTTTAAGCCTTTTCAAATTAAATTTGAAGGACTGCTATTCTTTCCTATCAGAGTAAAACACATTCTAAATCCTAATAAATCTATTTCTTTAATATGCCCCTTGATGTATAATAGTGCAAACAAAAACACATAATGGGTTCCTCTTGAGAAAGGAAAATGTATTCACTCCTGATGAAAGATCTTTTGATAATTCGCTCTTGGCTTCACCACTTGATTTATATCATCTTCCCACATTAATTTGTTTTTAATTTTTTCCTGCCTTCTAAGGTTTTTCTCATTTCAGTGACATGTACGTGACAGATGAAGTTGATGAACTACAAAAGTAAAGATCTTTAACTCAGATGAAAACTTTAAATTATTCTGTAGTCCCATAGAATCCATGAAAGAAATTGAGGAGCCTGGATTTCCAAGAGCTTGATCATAGCGTTTTAGAAGCAAATGATGAAATCGACAACAACAAAGCATTAAAACAGAGTGTGTTTCTTTCACCAATACTGAATGGCTCCCTGGAGTGTATTTTTTCCAAGTCTTCAGCTGATTCAGTTTTGTAATCTAAAATGATGGCAAATATATGGAAGCTTTATAAAATTTCTTCTTTATCATAGATTTTAATTTCAAAAATGTATTCCTTCTATGAACTTCATTTTAATTTAGGGGAAATTAAATAATTTAACTATCTTCACTTAACGGAGGAAGCAGCAAAGATGACAATGTCTCAAGGTAAAACTCGTATATGAATATAATAATAATAATCCCTTTACACATTCAGCCTATGTATGTACCTTCATAGGGAACTTCAACTACTTCATTCCTATTTTGTTTTCCACTAGCAGATTTCAGTTCAGTTCAGTCCAGTTCAGTCGCTCAGTTGTGCCCGACTCTTTGCGACCCCATGAACCACAGCACACCAGGCCTTCCTGTCCATCACCAACTCCCGGAGTTCACTCAGACTCACGTCCATCGAGTCAGTGATGCCATCCAGCCATCTCATCCTCTGTCGTCCCCTTCTCCTCCTGCCCTCAATCCGTCCCAGCATCAGAGTCTTTTCCAATGATTCAACCCTTCGCATGAGGTGGCCAAAGTACTGGAGTTTCAGCTTTAGCATCATTCCTTCCAAAGAAATCCCAGGGCTGATCTCCTTCAGAATGGACTGGTTGGATCTCCTTGCAGTCCAAGGGACTCTCAAGAGTCTTCTCCAACACCACAGTTCAAAAGCATCAGTTCTTTGGTGCTCAGCCTTCTCCACAGTCCAACTCTCACATCCATACATGACTACTGGAAAAACCATAGCCTTGACTAGACGGGCCTTCGTCAGCAAAGTAATGTCTCTGCTTTTGAATATACTGTCTAGGTTGGTCATAACTTTTCTTCCAAGGAGTAAGCGTCTTCTAATTCCATGGCTGCAGTCACCATCTGCAGTGATTTTGGAGCCCAAGAAAATAAAGTCTGATACTGTTTCCACTGTTTCCCCATCTATTTCCCATGAAGTGATGGGACTGGATTCCATGATCTTCGTTTTCTGAATGTTGAGCTTTAAGCCAACTTTTTCACTCTCCTCTTTCACTTTCATCAAGAGGCTTTTTAGTTCCTCTTCACTTTCTGCCATAAGGGTGGTGTCATCTGCATATCTGAGGTTATTGATATTTCTCCCAGCAGTCTTGATTCCAACTTGTGTTTCTTCCAGTCCAGCATTTCTCACGATGTACTCTGCATAGAAGTTAAATAATCAGGGTGACAATATACAGCCTTGACGTACTCCTTTTCCTATTTGGAAGCAGTCTGTTGTTCCATGTCCAGTTCTAACTGTTGCTTCCTGACCTGCATACAGATTTCTCAAGAGGCAGGTCAGGTGGTGTTGGGAGCCAGCGTGAGGAACTCCGCCCATGGCAAAGGTCATGAGGAAGGAAGCTTGGCATACGCAAAGGTGTGATCAAGCCTCAGGAAACCCCCTGTTCCTGAGCATCCACCCCCCAAATGAGAGTACTTTACGGGGGCTATCCCCCATAACCATTTCTCTCAGAGAAGGAGTTAACTTGCAGGTCCAAGTTAATAAAAATTCCTGGGCATGACAAGAGTGTTTCAACTTACGAACTCTGAAGGTTCTCTGGCCTGCCTGATCAGGTTCGTCTGGCCACATGTGATTGTTTGCAGCCTCCCAACTGTGAGAGGCATGGGATATTTTAAAACTTTCTAAATACAGTCTCTTTTGAGAAGTTAGAAGATCATTAGTATAGTATAGTGGGTTGATTAGGAATTATATTGGTGAAGGGTTTTTTCTTCATTTGTCGTGCCAATAATTACTGCTAATTCCCTGCCCTGGGTGTGACAAGGATGTCTCAGGTCAAACCTCTCTGCTGACAGACTAGCTTTGTGTGACAACCCCTCAACCATAGACAGCACAGAGAGTTTGGAGTATTAGCATAGGGCTTTTTTCATTGATGAGTCAATGATTGCCATCAGGCCTCCATATCCTTAGACACCTGGGAATATATTAAACAATGTATTTGGAATATAGAAAAGGAAATATAGTAGTTTTTGATGTTAGCAATACTAGACTTTTTGAGTTAGTGAATTTTCTCTTTTATTATAGATCACTGTACTTTGTTATAAATCACTGTGTCCTTGCTATGCAAAAATGTAACTTTATCACTATCTTAAGACTAAATAGATCTTAAGGGAAACATTGGTGAAGGGTTTTCATTTGTTGGGCTGATGTTTGCTGCTAAATCTCCATATTCCCTGCCCTTATAATAAATATAACTAGCATATAGGAGAAATACGTATTAACCTTTAAGATTAATCATGTTAAACCTTAGGTTAAGTAAATTCCTTTCTTGATTGTAACTCACTACACCTTCACCCTATAGGAATGCAACTTTATTTGGAGGGTGGCGCCTGATTTAAGAAAAAATCACCCCTGGGAAAATAAGTTTTCTGGTTAACTGACCGTTATCAGAAAGGGCCATAAAATGTCAGCAGACCTCATGGCTAGAAGATGATGTAAAAACCCATAAGACCTTTGTATAATTTTATATGAAGCATCTGATTGTGACAAAGGTCAGGTCTGCCGTATTCATCCCTATGTATAACAAAAAGGTATATAAACAAACCTGAAAAATAAAGAAATCTCATCAGTATCTGGAAAGACTGATTCCCCTGTGTCGTTTCTTTCTCGCTCCCCATTTTCCTGGCTGATATCCCATCTGGTACGAGGGTACTTACCAAGCCTACTGACATTGCTGGGGCTTCTAAGATCGGACCGGGGAGGCCTCAGTGCCTCCTCTCCCTCAGGAGAATGGAAAGACGCCTGTGGCCTATGTAGGTGGTGATTAGTATTCCACGTAAACCAGTTATTCAGCCTCTTTTTCTACTACACTATCTGTTTCTAATCTCCCTCTATATCTGTAATTAAATAAGTTTTTTCCAGGACACCGATTCCGTCTCCACCTTCAAATTACCCTGGATCCACCGGGGCTGGACCCCAGCAAGGTGGTCTGGTATTCCCATCTCTCTCAGAATTTTCCACAGTTTATTGTGATCCACACAGTCAAAGGCTTTGGCAGGAAGCTACTTATTAGATTATTTTTCTGTATTCTGTCTTAGTAATGGACTAATGTTTGGGTAATTTTTTCTTCTCTGTGATTAGATTTTGTGATTAGATTATTTTATGTATCTCATCAGTTGTCCTTTGATTTCCACCTAAGATTGATGGAAAGTACAGCTCTACTAGAACACTGGCCTCCAGGCACTGCTTCCTGGAGTAATTGAGAGTCATTGTGTATCAGTTTCTTAATCTGTAAAATAGAATTCAAGAGGAGATGAGAAAGGATCATACATTTAAAGCATCAGTTGCTGGGGACTGATTGATGCTTTTAAACTTGGTGCAGTCATCCCTCAGTATTCACAGGATATTGGTTCCAGGACCCCACACTTGATACCCAAATCCACAGCTGCTCAAGTCCCTGATGTAAAATGACCTAGTGCAAATCATTCCTTGGTATCTGCATGTCCCACATCCTGTTGACATGGAAGGTTCATTTAGCTGAGGATGATGTGTCCCATTTATTTAAATTATTAGTTTTATTTAAATTATTAGTTTTCCCCAGAGCACCTATATATACTGAACTTTTAATATTAGCCTGAATTGTATTGGAACTTCTGACTGTATACCCATTGGATGCTAGAAATATCCTGGTTCAGGAGTAAGTTTGACTTACAAAAACAACTGACCAGGGCAATTTATTAAAACAAAACAAAACAAAACAAAAAAACATTTGCCTTTATGCTTGTCCATGCTGAAGCTGAAGCTCCAATACTTTGGCCACCTGATGAGAAGAGCCAACTCATCAGAAAGGACCCTCATGCTGGGAAAGATGGAGGGTGGAAGGAGACGGGGATGACAGAGGATGAGATGGTTGGATGGCATCACTGACTCACTGTACATGAGCGTGAGCAAACTCAGGGTGATAGTGAAGGACAGGCAAGTCTGGTGTGCTGCTGTTTGTGGGGTCGCAAAGAGTTGGACACAACCTAGTGACTGACAACAACAACAACAGTCCTTTTGGAAAGTAAATTGTTCAAGAAATAGGAATGGGAATACTTTTAGATAGTAAATTCCTTCAGAAGAAGTCAGCTCAGTTCATTTGTTACTTAACATCCCTGGAGCAATACTGTATTCAGAATGCTGGACTGGAAGTGTTTGGTTTGCGTGTTAAATTTCAGGATCTTCAAGCTGCAACTACAGGAAGGTATGGGGAAGACTATTCCTGTCCCTGTGGTGAACATCTTCTCACCTCTATCATGGGCATCTCTCTCCAGCAGAAGTCCCCTGGGGATCACAGTTTACAAATAGGAGATTTTGTACAATCTATGACAAGTACACAGTATCTTTGAAACATGGGCTTGTGGATAGATTGGACCACTTAATTTTTGTAATTTCATATCTACATGGACCCACGTTTTCAAAGCTATAACATAAGTGCTTTAAGCTACAGCATTCCTTAGCAACCCACCCACACTACTGACTTATTTAGATATGTACTATGAAATTGTATGTGAGGAGACTTTTTGAGAAGCCCCCCTTTTTTTTTTTAATCACTGACAACTGATATATTTCCCACTGACAAATGGCCTAACAACTAATGATTATCAGTGTGAATTCTGGAAGAAGCTATTTACAAATATTCTCTTCGTTTTAATGCATCCATGCCCTCTAATACACTATTTCAACAAAAGGTACCCCCTGTGTTTTACTAAAGAGCTTTTTTTTTTGATAGTAATATTCTTATACTTTGTTGCCTGATCATTTATGCTTTTGAAATTAAGAATCTATTTACATTGCCTGTTTATCAGATTTTTTTTAAAGCAAAGTGATATAAATAAATTGACCAAGATGAAATACTATAGCAATATTAGGTGCTATTCCTATGTTTTCATTAATCCCCATGACAACCTTGTATATGTATCTATCTTAAGGAATAAAAAAATGTGGCTTAGAGAGTATGTATAGCTTGCTCAAGTCACATAGGTGCCACTATCAGCATGGGCATTCTAACTCAGTCATCATAATTCTAAAGCACATACCTGTACTTCATCCTAGGTCCCAGGTCTGTGTGCGTATTGTTTGTAACACAGGGTCTGGCACAGCAGTCCCTCAAAATTATTTGTTGGACGATGAATGAAGAGCAAGTACTTGATGAATCAATATAGGTGTCCATCTATTAAATCTCTATATTGTATTTTATATTTTTATAAAAGCAAAGACAAACAGCCAGACCTCCCACATACCTGTCCTACTGGAGAATTACTTATTTAAAATAATCATACAATAATAGGTGTTGCCAATATGGAGTTTAATGTGATCCACTGCACTTCGGATGAAACAGATATCAGACCTAGGAGAGAGACAGACCTTAGCACTTGGGCTGTGGGATTTTCTCATTATATGATTATGAAGCATCACCCTTTTCCCTGTTGTGATCAGGGGCCCAGTTGTGGTTGCAGCTCCTTGGTGTATTGGCCAATGACATGACCTGCCACTTGAGCTGTCTTGTTTCAGGGAATGTGGGCTCCTCCCTTGACTTAATAATGAATTGGAGTCCATCCCTATT
Organism: Ovis aries; assembly: GCF_016772045.2. Lineage (NCBI taxonomy): Eukaryota > Metazoa > Chordata > Mammalia > Artiodactyla > Bovidae > Ovis > Ovis aries. The sequence goes on along the minus strand of NC_056054.1, from coordinate 149,987,060 downwards.
GCTATACAAATATGATATGGTAGTTAGGTGACCTATTGACCATCTAGGAACTCTACCAGCACTATTTGCTTTAAGGACTTGTATTGCAAATTTTTGTGGAACTTTGTAAGAGATCAATAGACAGGAAATCAGATTGAATAAGTTATCTCTTTTATTTTTGTTATAAGTTTATATAATTGTTTTACTTTATGTATGTTTATAAAAATTGCTATTGGTGCCATGTCTCCTCAATATCATCTATATAACCCTTCACTGAGCTAATTTTTCTTTTTTCTTTCATTTTTCTCTTTTGGGAAGAACATATAAACTTTCAAGTTAGAAAAAGACCACTCATGAATGAGAACAGCAGTGATAACAGTTACAATGATAAGACAGAATTAGTGTGATAATTACTTCTGCTTAATACTTTTTGCTAAACAAAACCCGATTTGTTAAGGAGAGAGGGGGAGTGGTTACCTACCTGGTATGATAAGAGGCATCAAACTTTCTTGTTCCTCAAATACTCCCATTTCTTTTGACTACATTTTAAAAAATCCTGCAGTAAAAGATTATTCTGCTTAATTAAAGGCTTAAAATGACAGTTCTCCTGGGAAGGCTTACACTGAGCAACTATCAATCCTTTTTGTGTGAATGAATTTCTGAAGAGTTAATAAGAAAAGAGATTTAGAGGGGGCCGGTAGTAAGGAGAGTCTCTATAAAGTAACTGAATACAGAATAGGATGATGAGAGTAGTCACTCAATAGGAAAATGTAAAGTTAATGTCATTAAGGCCACATTCATCTTCTTAAAGTTTTTTCTATTCCTAATGCTGCCCTAACCTATGACTTATTAAGCGGCAGTTCCTTTTTCTATTTTTAAAGTTTACATATGTCCAACATCTGGATAATTAAAAAATTCAATTAGACTTTCAATATATTCGGGTATTTGGAAATAAATAGCTAATCAACTACACTTCTTTTAACCTTCTTTCCAGATGGAAAGAATCATAATCCTAAATGAAATTCCAGGATCACCGTGAGCATTTTAGTTTAATCTACTTAACAAAACAATAAAGATGGAAATGGTAAAATGAATACATTTCTTCTGTAAACTGAATATTATGGATAAAGTTATGAAGTCATCTCATTCAGCTAAAATTACATATAATTTTAGTTCTACTATGTACCCCAGAGGGATAGAAAGGAAATATTTGAATTTATTTATGTTCTATTACTTTTCATTCAGTGGAGTCAATGGTAAAAGTGATGGAGATGTTGTATATTATGTTTTAAATAGCTTGTTGTCTTTTCGTCTTGGTAATACGCTACCTTTTCATTTCTCTTGAAAGGCACAAGTGTGTTAATTATTGGCTTAGATATAACAAAATCCACTCATAATTATCTAGGCAAAACCTAAAATAGCATTGGCATGTTTCAGGAAATCCAAGGATAAGAAATTCAGCCAGGCTTTGCATGGAACTAAATTGAAGAGCAGTCAAACCAGAGCAATCCAGATGACCCAGAAACCAAGATGACAACTTGCTCTTGTTTCTTGCTTCCTCTATTTGTGTTCGCATGGCCTTTAATTAGACTTCTCAGGGGGTGCTGTGGTAAAGAATGTGCTTTCCAATGCAGGAGACTTTAGAGACCAGGTTCAAACATGTTTCTCTCTGTTCTTCACTCTTCTGCAGTTGGCCTTTCTGCTTGTCCAACAAGGCTAGTGGGCAAGCATGCCTGTTCCAGTTCTAACTTTCCATGTTTTGCATGGTTCAGCACCCAAAGCCCATTGGAATCTGTTCCAATTTTTAAAATTCTTGAGAAAGTGAATTTGACCTAACTTGGATCAAAATATGCATTTATAATCTTATTTCATCACCACCACTTAAGCCATTTTTTAATCACCAAGGAGTTTTTCAAGTTACTTCATCTTTATCCATCTAAATATTTTGAAGTACAAAAATATTTGAATTGGCACATGAGGTTGTTGCTAGATATTTTGTTCCCAGCCACAAGTAGTCATTCTGGTAATAGAACCACAGGTATTCATTTTTACAAATGTATTTTGCAATCTCTTCAAACTAAGTAACTGTTGCATGTGTTTTTTTTTTTAAATTTTTTTAATTTTAAAATCTTTAATTCTTACATGCGTTCCCAAACATGAAGCCGCCTCCCACCTCCCTCCCCATAACATCTCTCTGGGTCATCCCCATGCATCATACATCTAACATGTATACTATCATGTAAGAATCGAATCGCCAGTCTATGTCTGACACAGGATACAGTACGCTTGGGGCTGGTGCATGTGTTTTAAAAATTATCCTTAAATGGCTTATTTGTCATAGAATTCAGCCCATGACAACATGAGGTAAACCCTCAAAGTTTAATCTCCAAATTTTCTGTGGCCCCAACATACTCCATTCTACTTTTTTTTACTAGATTCATTTGGGTCTGCTAATATTGGCTCAGAGGTTAAAGCGTCTGCCTCCAATGCGGGAAACCTGGGTTCGATCCCTGGGTCGGGAAGATTCCCTGGAGAAGGAAATGGCAACCCACTCCAGCATTCTTGCCTGGAGAATCTCATGGACAGAGGAGCTTGGTAGGCTACAGTCCACGGGGTTGCAAAGAGTCGGATACAACTGAGTGACCTCAATAAGATATTTTTAATTGGGATGTAGTTGTTTACAATGTATTACTTTCCGTTGTACAGCAAGTTGAATCAGCTATATGTAAAAACATATATCCCCTCTCTCTTGAACCTCTCTCCTACCCTCCATCCCATCTCACCCATCTAGGTCACCACGGAGCGCTGAGCTGAGCTCCCTGCCCTATACTGTTCCCACTAGCTATCTGTTTTACCTATGGGCAGTGCGCATACGTCCCTCTCAACCTCCTGATTCATCCCCCACCATGAGCCCCCTCTCCGTGTCCACGCAGCCATTCTCTAAGTCTGTGTCTGTACTCCTGCTATTTAAAAAACAAAACATTCTTCCCCATGACATGTTCAGTCCAGTTGTTATCTCTCTGTGAATCCGTCCCTCAGTTTCCCTGACACAGCCCCATTGCATAGCAAGAAGATCCTCCTACCTTTTCTCTCTGCTCCTGTAACACATTAAACATGTCACAGGTTTTAGTATTAATATTTTGTAACTGTGTAACTTTTCTGTTTTGGGGATTAAGCAACCAGCGTTCATAGGACAGGAATTCTGCCCTGTTCATTTTGCGTCTTCAGTGCCTACATACCACAGTGGTGAGTACACAGCAGGCGTACAATAAAGGTCAGTGGTCACTCAGAAACAGCGAAAGTTAGCACCAGTGGCTATAGTATAGTGATGAGCCCTGGCCAATGGAGTTCATTCTTTTCTCAGATACAAATTTAGCCAGAAATGGTGCGCTATTCATCTTGGGTTGAAGCTTTGTTATACATTTTTCTTTTCATATAGTTTGGAGGACTCCTAAGAATAGAATAGCTTTTTATGTAAGGCGGTACAAAGAACTCTAGTTTTATAAATGAGAACTTTGCACAAATTTGTGTGGCATTCTTGACATTAATGTATGGCATAAATCAATCTATTATCTTTTTTTTTTTTGAAGCAAATGATAGTGAGGAGTTAACTACTTGGTTCCAAAAATATTAGCATGCAATCACATTGTTTTTGACCCAAGCTTCTTATGATAACCTATGTTATATTTTTAGAAATAACCTTATACTTTCCTTAAGTTAAAATGACAAATCAGAATATGTTAATGGACAGAGAACATAAAAGAAAAGTGAAGTGTAATAGTGTCACAGTTTAAGTCACAAGCTTAGCAATTAAATATATCACATACTGTTCTAGCTTAACAGCCATTTCTTTCTGCTTTTCTCTGTATCACTGAGGCCCATATCCAGACTGGCACTCATTGTCTCCATCCTGCCTCTCCTACTCTGTTTGGTTTTAGGCATGTGGACCATGTATATACCGTTATGTTATTTTTTGTCTGGTTGGCTTCTGAGAATCTTCAGTCAAGACGTAGATCATCTTGCCTGGTTTCAGGCCTTGGTTTCCTTCCTTGTATCTTTCTTGAAGTGTTGTCTCTTTCTGATCAAGATGATTCCTGAGAGGCTGGCCATTACCTACCCAGGATGCACAACTCAGTTAATCCTTGAGGAAATCCTAGCAAAGATTTCTGATGTTATGATGTGAAATTCTCTGCCTTTGGGCTATTTACCACTCACTCTGTCATGGAAAAACTTCTAGATTTTTTCCATACTTTTCCCAGAGAATGAAGAGGTTACCATTTCATGATCTGTTCTCTGTTATGCCATCATCAGGACTTTGTGATAGCTACCTTGTGTTGTTAGGCTGCTTCTCCAAAGGGTCTTGGTATTTTAGAATTTACAAGTTTAAAACAAAGAATAAGCATTCCTCCATTAATATGGATGTTTGTAACAGTTTAAAATTTGGTTCCAAGGTACATAGGACTTTTTTTCTTCACCATTCAATTTCACTTTCCCCATGTTTTCCTTTCCACCAGAACGGAAAGACACATTTTTTTTTTTTTTTTTTTTTGAAAGAGCTTTGTGTTACATTGATCTTTGGATTGAATTAAGTCCTCCCAAAATTCACAAGTTGAAGGTGTACCTCCAGTATGGATGAATGAGATGGTGTTTGGAGATGAGCCTTTGAGAGGTGACTGTGTTTAGATGGGGCCATAATTGTGGGGCTTTCGTGGTGGGATTAGTGTCTTTATAAGAAGAAACACAGGAAGCTTTCTTTATTTCTCTCTTTACCATCAGGGGACACATCAAGAAAGTGGCTGTCTAAATGTCAGCAAGAAAGCTCTCACCAGCATCTGATCATGCTGGCACCTTGATCTCAGACTTCCAGCCTGTAGAATTGTGAGAAAATAAATTTCTGTTGTTTAAGCCACCCTATCTGTGGTACTTTGTTGTAGCAGCCTGAGCTGACTAAAATACATATCCTTCTATTGCCTACTGCACGGCTTAATCTTAATAAAGATTGCAGGAGATTAAATGCAATTTACCAAGAAGGCAAACTACACTAGGGATATTATACAGTATTATTGCTACTATGGACAAGAGGACATGAAGATGAGCTCAAATTCAGACTAAATAATAAGAAATCATGGCCACATTATTTTTCAAACTGTGGGTTACGATCCATTAACAGACTATGACAACAATCAAGCAGGTCACAGTTAGCCCCTATCTTAACGATTTAAAATAGAACAAAATAAAAAAAAACTTCAGAGTTTGCCTTGTGAAAAAAAAATTATTATTTAGTTACGTGCACAAGTATATTTGTCTCCTGTCCATATACCAGTTAATATAAAATGCATTTCTTCCTGAGGTATTAGCTATTAGAATTATACCCAGTATGTTCAAGGGGATGAAGGTTTAAGAATATCTTCTCGTTCTAAGTCTCCATTGACTTCAACAAAGAGGCACTGGCAACAGGGCCTTCTGAAGAGGGCAATGTCTGTCTTAGAGAGCAGTACAGGATTTGACCTTCCAGTCTGTCCCCTGTCCCTCATGCACACATTAGATTTATCTGATTTCAGAATTGATGGTGACACCCCACAACCACATAAAACATTTCTTTGGTATTTTACAGGTTTTCTTCAACTTTTCCCACTTTCTTCCCAGTTTATTCTGACTCCTCCTTTAATAGCCACTTGGCATGATTTAAATCCTCTTAGCATTATTTTCATTATTTGGAAAATAAGAGAGTTGGACTTGCTTTTGTTTAATGTCCATTCCAACCCTAAAATTCTAAAATTCTCTTGCTTTTGTATTAGAGGATTGCATTAATAACATTGCTTCTCAACCTGGAATTTCATGACCAAATTCTAAGCATCTGAGGGTATATTTAAAGGATTGGAAATTTTTAAAGTTTGTTGCCATAATTTTTATATGTGTATTCTTAACCCTGGGGGCTCAGATCCATTTTACTGATTGCTGTTGTTGTTGAGTCACTCAGTCATGTCCAACTCTTTGTGACCCCAAGAACTGCAGCATGCCAGGCCTCTCTGTCCATCACCATCTCCCAAAGTTTGCCCAAGTTCATATCCATTGCATCGGTGATGCCATCCAGCCATCTCATCCTCTGATGCCCTTTTCTCCTTCTGCCCTCAATCTTTCCCAGCATCAGGGACTTTTCCAATGAGTCAGCTGTTGGCATCAGATAACCAAAATATTGGAGTTTCAGCTTCAGCATTGGTCTTTCCAATGAGTTTTCAGGGTTGATTTCCCTTATGATTGACTGGCTTGATCTCCTTGTGGTCCAAGGGAAACTCAGGAGTCTTCTCCAGCCCCACAGTTCAAAGGCATCGATTCTTCAGTGCTCTGCCTTCCTTACGGTTCAGCTCTCACAACTGTCCATGACCACTGGGAAGACTATAACCTAGACCATATATAATTTTGTTGGCAGAGTAATGTCTCTGCTTTTCAACACACTGTCTAGGTTTGTCATAGCTTTCCTGCCAAGAAGCAAATGTCTTCTGATTTCATGGCTGCAGTCACCATCTGCAGTGATTTTAGAGCCCAAGGAGAGAAAATCTGTCACTACTTCCACCTTTGCCCTCTCTATTTGCCATGAAGTAATGGGACAGGTTGCTGTGATCTTAGTTTTTTTTAATATTTAGTTTTAAACTGCCTCTTTCATTATTTCCTTCACCTCCATCAAGAGCCTCTTTAGTTCCTCTTTTCTTTCTGCCGTTAGATTGGTATCATTTGTGTATCTGAGGTTGCAGATGGTTCTTCCCCCTATCTTGATTCCAGCTTTTAACTCATCCAGCTCAGTATGTCTCACAATGTACTCAGCATATAGTTTAAACAAACAGGGAGACAGCAGACAGCCCTGTCTTACTCCTTTCTCAATCTTGAACCAATCAGTTGTTCCCTATAGGGTTCTGACTGTTGCTTCTTGACCTGCATACAGGTTTCTCAGGAGACAGGTAAGATGGTCTTTTACTGGATGAGTGGCTTATGCAAGGCTTTTTTAGTATAACTGAAGCATATTTTATTATATGTAAGGATACAGAATGAGGCAAGAGATATAAGCAGGGGTTGGATCATGAACAGTCTTGACTTTAACAGTCGAACTTTATTCTGAGATGGTTATGTGTATATGTGGAATGAAGAGAGGTGGTCATCAGCATGTTTGTGGTAGAAAATGTAGAAAGAATACATTAAAGGGAAAAGTGAGATCAAGTTTCTGTTTTAGAATTATTGCAAAGGTAGAGAACAGATTGGAAGTAATAAAATCCTAGGTCTAGTCAGCAAGGGTTTAATGTTATCAGAATGAGAATTTATGCTTGTCTACACTAGGGCATAAATGGATAGTTGGAGAGAAGCAGACCCTTGAAGCAATATTTTATAGACAGAATCATCATGACCTGATATTGGATGAGATATTTGGAATAACAGAAAGGGTGTGTGGAGGATAACTTTGGCATCTGGCTAGTGCAGTTTGATAAGGTGATGAAAAGTCCATCTGAGAGTATATTAGGAAATGGTGGAATGGGAGGTAAGAAGAAAATGAAAAAAAGATAGTTAACTTGGAAACAAGGAGAAAAAACTACCTACACACATTCTAGTACTATCAGGCAGTGTGGAGGGATAATTTAAGGTAGGACATTATGAATCTGTACACTTTTTATCCAGTAAGCATTCAGTAGCCAGTTTAGTCCCTAAGTCGTGTTTGACTCTTTTGCGACCCCATGGACTGTAGCCTGCCAGCCTCCTCTGTCATGGGATTTCCCTGGCAAGAATACTGGAGTGGATTACCATTTCCTTCTCCAGGGAATCTTCCCATAGATGATTACTTCCCATAGTAATCCAGAATTGGGAAGAATACAAAAAATAGACACAGCTTGGATGGCATTCTTGGGAAACTGAAGAGCCATTAATATGTTTCATAGGAGTTTTAAGTGGATCAATTTGGGTCTTGTAGTACACATAGGATCAATAGCTTTAGAATGAAAATGAACATAGGATTGGACAGACGAAATTAGTGAAACACTATGCAGTGTTAAATGCTTCAGCCAAATTCACCAGCATGTCTGGAACTAAAGTGACCCTTTAGCTTTGTCCCTTGGAAGCAAGGAATCCTAGTAGTTTCACTCCCAATGTGTCTGGGCTGCTTCTAGAAAGTGAGATGTGACCCTGGGTGAGGCACCTCTTTTCAGCCTAAGGCAGTGGTTCTCAAAGTATGGTTCTCAAGCAGAGTTAGTATCATCCTGGTGCTTGTTAGAAAGGTAGAATATTGGACCCCTTACTAAATTAGAAGTCTGAGAGCACAGACATCTTAGAGCATGTCTGTGCTCTAAGCTTTCCCAATGATTCTAATGCAACTTAAAGTCTGAGAACATCTGGCTTCCAGAAATTTTGGAGAGAGACAGTTGAAAATTGCCAGCAGTCTAGACTCTCAGCAGTTGGAAATGAGTGTCTCAGTCCTTTAGGGAGATATGTGGGGCACTGCATTATCAGTGGATAAAGTCAGAAAGATCAGGCTATGGGCCTGATCTTCTTTTCTGAGTTGGGAATACTGAAGCCAGCCTTAGTAGGAAGGAAGCAGAGGGCAAATTAAAGAATTTGAATTATGAAAACATATTATGAAAGATCAGTTTTCATTGATTGCATTTTCCTGTATCTCAAATGTTTATTTAATACAGGGGTCTCCAACCTCCACGAACAGTCCATGTTCTATTGAGAACTAAGCAACACACCAGGAGGTGAGTGGTGGGCGAGTGAGTGAAGCTTCATCTGTGTGTACAGCTGCTCCCCATCACTCACTTTACCGCCCGAGTGCCACCTCCCGTCAGATCAGCAACAGCACTAGATACTCACTCATAGGAGTGCGAACGCTGCTTTAAACTGTGCATATGAGGGGTCTAGGTTGCATACTTCTGATGAGAATCATCCAGAAAACATCCACACACCTACCCCATCCAGGCAGAAATTTTCTTCCATGAAACCAGTCCCTGGTGCCAAAATGTTTGGGGAACGCTGATCTAATATATCAATTAAATAAGTATTCTTTAACATCAACAACTCTCCTGAAGCCAACTGTGATTATAACAAATGCTTATGGGTAAGGATTTTTATGCTGCGATTAAGCAGTAGAATATCCTGCTAGTTCAAATAGTTAACAGTAACACACTATATGTTTTTTTCCTTTATTATGTATTATGTATAAGCTGTAAATAATTAAGTGAGGAGCTCTTGAAAGTAAATTAAGTTCTATTATATAGAAGTATTAATCTAAAACAAATACATCTTTGCTCAGATGATTAGCATAGAAGTCAAGTTTTCATTAGAATAAAATATCTAAAAATTCATTAAAGCACTCATATGATTGGGTAAAACTTGATTTTAAACCCACATTCAATCAATTTTTTTTCCAAGACTGTTGGTTATATATACATTTTATTGCTGAGCTTCTGCATCTTAAATCATTGTAACATCAACCTTGACTGGAAAAATGTTCATTACCAATGCACACTTTATTGAATGCACAAAAGAGTGGACGTCTTGGAGTTTTCCCACTGTTAAGGACTGATGGTATCTGGAGAACGGTAATCCATCTTGAAAGGGGGTAAGGGGGAAGCCTGTTATGTCACTTTGCCTTACTTTTAGATTGCATGCAAAATAATTTACTTTTGCAGGAGCCAGTAAGCTTTCTGTGCCACCTGAAACAGAATAGGTGCTCTTTGGCAAACAGAAAAAATATAGCAGGTTTAAATAGCTCTGAAGATGGGAAAGACTTTGGTTTACTCACTACCTATGGATAATTAGTAGCTCTTTGGGAAAAAAATGAAGGTTTAAATCTCTCAATAAAAACAATTTTAAAACAAGGTAAAATATAGAGAAAACACCTAATAGGCAGAGCATTGCAATGTAGCAATGTACGTCTCAATTTGCTTGTGATAGTTGCTCTCTAATTTCTGAATGACCCGATCTCACTGGAGCAACTCACCACCCTGGAATTCAGTTAGGTAGATGTTCCTTGTTGGGATGTGTTAGTGCTCCTCCTGGCTTTTTATTATTTATTATTTTACTGATGTGGAGAAGGATGGTGACAGAAGATAATAAGCAGCACTGGACAGTGGGTTTTGTGGCTGCTTGGAACCTATAAGAGGGGAAGTGGAACTTAGAAGCTTACAACAGCTTTTGATCAGCACTGGTACGTTGGTAGATCCAAAAGACAGATGGAAATGGTTACAGAGTTCTGTTGTGAGGGAAGGAAATATCAGTTATCCTTACCTTGTTCAGTGAAATTCTGTCTTTATCCACATTAATTATTTTCATAGTAGATTGTTTTTCTTCATTTAAATTATTTTCTGTGTGCCCTGTTCATACCAACCACTTATTTTACCGCAAATAGGAATAGTTTTTAGTGTGTTTTATTCGATGTTAAAGCCAGAGTGTAAAGTCATTTACGTGACTCCTAAGTTTATTTCCTTTCTCTTGGTACACTGCCTTGATTTTAATACACCTCTCCTCCCTCATCTCAGGAGGGCATGTGGTGCAGGAAGCTGACTTTATTGCCAGGTACAGAGGGGGCTCCATGGCCATGGTGATTTGTTCAGAAGCGGGCTTGTGGTTTAACTTGTCTGGTCAGAATGAATTTCCGGGCCTTTATTTGGATATTGTGGCAGACATGCTTTCCTCTGCTGGATAAGAATGCAGAAGTATAATTGCTTGGAAACCACTGCCATTTATCTTGTAGTATTAGGAGAGAAGCCTCTAATGAATGAGGGAAATGCCTGAAAGAGGGGTTGAAACATGCAAAAAGAGTAGAAGTCCTGGGTAATACCTTTTGAGCTGTGGTTCAAGCACTACTTGAAAGACTTTTCAGCTACAAAAGCAGTAAATCACCTTTTTTAATTAACCCTGAGTTGTGTTTTCTACTACGTGCAAACAAAAGCATTTTGATAAATGTAGTAATCCTCCATTCTCCAATCCCTAAGTCATATGTAAAAGATTAATAAATATAACAAAGCATATACACATAAGCAACAGTATTTCTATAGAGGTGTAAACATATTTTTCTGACTTTCTTGCATGATTTGTATATTATGGATGCATGCAATACCTTATTTTAATTGCTTATCACATAACAACATATGAGATAAGCCACAAATGCCTGATACCAGTGAGAAATTTGGAGATCACTTACTTTATTTCCATTTTCCTCACTCATTTGTCAAGGAAATATACACAATATAGTCAAACTATTATTTAGAAGTCAGGAGGGCTTTTCAACATTAACAGAAGATAGTCATCTATAAACAAAAATTCTGTTTCATTCAAATGTTTTGCTCATGGTAATAAAGAGCACAAGAAGGAGAATGGAAAATCAGAGAACAAACAAATTGTTTCTTCTATTTCAAAGATTACCTGGAGGTATCTGTTGCCCTTTACTATATAATTACAAAGATGCATTACTTGAAGTTAAAATTTCAAGTGAATAAAAAACATGTTTCCATGAACATATTGATCTAAATAACTTAGAGGAAACTCATATGCTTTTATTGCAGGTCAAAACTCGCCAGTGGAACTACATCATTAAATAACTAAAAATGTCTTTTATTTTTTTTTTATAAACCTGACTGCATGGGTTTATATAATAGTTATTAACTACACATTCTAGTGTGTCCTTTTTTTTTTTTTAAGTATTAAGAGACTACAATAAGAAGTCCACTCGGAATATTGACAGTGAAGGAAATAATTGACTCTCTGGGAGATGAATGATAGAATCAATATTAGATTATAGATCAGCAGATTTATGACAGACCAGATGGCTTCTGATTGAAGTATTAACATATTTAAAGAAAAAAAGATGCCACACAGAAGGGGCATCAGTCAACTGTGGAAATGCAGGAAAAGAAGCCAAGACTTTGGGTAAAAGTTAATGATCATGAAAGGAAGAGGGGACCCTAGTTGCTGGACATCAAGTAATTTATGTCCCACTGGCAAGGCTGGCCCTTAGATTTGGAGCCATGGGATATCTTTCAAGTATTTTTGATCTGAATTGGAAGTCCAGCTCTATTGTGAGATGGACCAACAGGTATTCACACCTATTGCCATTAAACATTCAATTCATCTAACTCCCATTATTTTGATTGCATGCTCACCAAGAAATCTGACTCTCATGTCTGCCTCTGTTTTATGGTCCTCGTCAATATACTATTTCATGGTAAATAATTAAAACAGGTGTTGGTTATGTTATTGCATAACCACATAGTTTGGCTTTGGGGAGGCAATGTGCCAACCCTGCTGACTTGAATACTTTGTGTAAAACTTATAGTCTGTGTAAAAGTTTTATTTCTCAGAGCATATGAATAAATTGATTCTTTGGTATTTACTAGATGTGAGCCAGTCACTGAAGGCCTGGTCACACTCTGGAAAAGCCAATATAAAAACATCTTTGGGGACTTCAAAATAAAGGAATATTATAGAAGGATTAATCCTGTATACTACCACTGGAAGTTAAAGTTTTAGTTGCTCAGTTGTGTCTGATTCTTTGTGACCCTATGGACTGTCTCCACAGTCTCCTTTGTCCATGGGATTCTCCATACAAGAATACTAGAGTGGGTTGCCATTCCCTTCTCCAGGGTATCTTCCTGACCCAGGGATCAAACCTGGGTCTCCCATATTGCAGGCAGATTCTTTACCATCTGAGTCAACAGGGAAGCTGATATAAAACCACTTGCGTAGCTGGTAAAGAATCCGCCTGCAATGTGGAAGACCTGGGTTTGATCCCTGGGTTGGGAAGATCCCCTGGAGAAGAGAAAGGCTATGACCTCCAGTATTCTGGCCTGGAAAATTGTATGGACTGTATAGTCCATGGGATCGCAAAGAGTTGGACACAACTGAGTGACTTTTACACTTCATCTATATATCATTACAATGGATAATATAAATTATCCATCAGAAAATTGTCAGGCATTGTAGGTACATTTTTACAAAGTTTGACCATTTCCTCAAATCTTTCATAGCCTTCTATTGCCTTCAGGATAAAATTCGGGCTACTTAGGGTGACATGCACACTCCTTCATGATCTCACTTCCATTTTCATCTCTTGATGTCCTACTGCATGTAATGCAGGCACGTTTGCTATTATTTGAATCACCTACATGTTAAAGTTTAGCCTGAACATTATCTTAGGGGAGTCACTTCTCCCCTTTCTCCTTTCTCCTACTGAATATAACCCTCCTTTGGAGCTCTAGTCTTTGCTCTCAGAACATTCTTGGCAGTACCATGATGTGTTGGAACTGTTGATTTGTCTATCTCATCCATGACACGACAAGTCTTTTTGAAGGAGACTTTCTGAATTTTATCTTGAAATGACTAAAATGTAAGAAAAGTGCTTGTATATGAAAATCAAGGGAGTTTACTGAGTGGATGGATAAAGCAATGCATTAATATAGTAAAATTGGACTTCCAACCCAATTTATTTTCCTTGTTTCTCATTATTCTAGGCTGACACAATGACCTGATTCTTTAAGTCTCCTTGTGTCTATATCCATTGCCATATACTTTCGGTAGGGCCCTTGCACTTGAACCCTTGAACTCTGCATTTGGCCAATGGAATGTTGATAAACAAGATATAAGCAGAGACTAGTGGAGAGGCATATGAAGTAGAACTACTCTGCAGAAAAGTGAATGAGCCCAGCCCAGCCCAGCAAAGCCTAGCCTGGATTAGCTGAATCCCAATAAATGGTAAATAAATGGTCAATGAAATTTTGAGAGATTTGTTACGCAGCATTGTCACAATACAGGTCTGATACATCCATGATCATTAATGATCTTAATCCAGCTGTTGCCCTGGTAAGAGTGAAACAATGATTAATGTTGACTGTAGGCAGTGTGGACTAATGGTTAAAATAGCATGCTTCAAAGCCATACTGCTTGGCTTCTAACTTCATCTTTGCCACTTACCAGTAATTTTACATTGATCAAATTACTGATTCATGTCGTGCTTCAGTTTTCTCATCTATAAAATGTGGAAAATAATAGTATATTCTGCCTAAGTTTTGAGTATTAAACATGTAGTACATGTTATTAATACATGATGCTTAAAAGCAGAGACATCACTTTGCCCAGAGAGTTCCATATAGTCAAAGCTACGGTTTTTCCAGTAATCATGTATGGATGTGAGAGTTGGCCCACAAAGACGACTGAGCACCAAAGAGTAGACTTTTTCAAATTGTGGTGCTGAGTAAGACTTTTGAGAGTCCCTTGGATAGCAAGGCCATCAAAGCAGTCAGTCCTAAAGGAAATCAACCCTGAATAGTCATTAGAAGCACTGATGCTGAAGCTCCATTACTTTGGCCACCTGATGCAAAATGCTGACTCACTGGAAAAGTCCCTGATGCTAGGAAAGATAGAGGGCAGGAAGAAAAGGTTGGAAGAGGATGAGATGATTAGATGGCATCACCTACTCAAGGGACATGAGTTTGAGCAAACTTTAGGAGATGGTGAAGAACTGGAAGGCCTGGTGTGCTGCAGTTCATTGGGTCACAAAAGTTGGACACGACTTAGCAACTGAACAGCAACAACATGTAAAATGCTTGTAAAGAACTATGCCTCACGTGGAGTAAGTGGTCAAGAGATCTTCCTATATGCAAGTATAACCTTGGCTAATGAAGTTTTTCATTGTTCTTTCCCTTGATAAGTGTTATGCTGTGTTCCTCTTAGCCATGATTATGATTCTATACATCTGTGAATAATTATAAAATTTTAATGTTTTATCATTTTGCTTAACAGCATGACTCATGAACTCAGAGGTAAGAAGAGTTCTAAATTGTAAGCCACATTTAGGCAACTGTAAAGCAGATTTTCTGAGATAGTCACAAGAGATATCCTAATAAAATGTAGAAAAGTAGGATCCTAGAAGATAAAGCCAATTCATAAGGAAGCTAATAACCAAATCCCCAAATATTCAGGTTGAGACTCTTTATGCCCAAGCTCACTTAATTTTAAAGCTATTCAGAAAACAGTCCCCAAGGGTATGTTATCTGGATAGACCCTCAAGGATTATTAAAGTAGCCTGGACTAACCTCAGAACTTTTGTGTCATTTCTGGCTTTTGCCTAGCGGTTCATATACCACTTTTGGTCTTCCCACTTGTTGGTACTATGGAGTGTCTTATGGATCAAGTGACAGCAAATGTATGGGTTACTTTTCACTCTGAGGGCCTTTGGAGAAGGAATCCTTGGGAGTAATAATTTATCAGTGTCCTTAATGCCTCCTACCATTATGCAAAAGTTTTTTGTTATACAGAAAACTCAAGAAGGTGCTAAGGACAATATTCAGCTTTGCCAGAATTTGGTGGGGCAGGCAGATAAATAAAGTCCTTGGACTTTGCCAAGTTATTTATTGCCAAGTTCTTCTAAATAAGAAGAGGCTCCTCAGATATCTTTAAGGCTTCTCCCCATAAAGCACTGGTAATGTGTGTCAGGATGCAGGATGCCTGTCACACCATCTGTAAAGAAGAGAGTAAAAATGCTGTAATTGTTGGGACTTGTCATCTCTCTTCAGTGCTGGTACAATCCCTGAATGAGCTGCTTTCAATCAGCTACTGTGCAGTGCTAAAGAGGTGTTCCCAAGTTACTGGTGGCTTCTGCCTGCGTAAAAGCAATTTTCTCTTGATAGGAGAGGAATATAAGAAACTACATGAATAGTCTGGATATCTCTCTCAGAATTTTGTAGAGACATACTTTCCATTATTAGCAGACTGGAATTGAGGTACTTGTAAACCGAAGTGGATGTGAGTAGAATTATGATGCAAAGCTAGTACATGAGAACATGGAGTTGTGGATGACAACTGAGGGGCTGTGTTACAGTCATTTCCCATTACTGATGGTATAGAAGTATAAGTCATTTGTAGATTTGGCTTTAGGATCCTCTTTTTCTGAAGACCTGCTTAGGGAGATGAGAAATGAGGATTATGTTATCAGAATATAAATTTGGCCTCTAGGAAAGCTCTTTCAGCTCAAAAAATTATGGACATCTTTACAATATTCAGAAACCATTCTACATACATGACAATCTGCTGGAAATATGGAGCTGGCTACACACAACAGAGATTCTTAGGAGAATGTCTTTGTTTGGAAAGAGACCAAAATAGCTATATCAACTTATACCTGTGATGACCATTTGTAAAGCTAAGGATAGTCCTTGGAGATGCAGAAATGAAAGCTTTCGGTACATGCTGCTGGCTTGTAAGCTTTCTGACAAATGACTGTTGAGAGCAATAGGTGAGAAAAGAGACCCAGCCTGTGTCGGGGGCACTAAAACGGTTTGGCAATCTGTGGGGGGTTATTGGCATTAGCTCCTTTTCCAAGACCACCTTTCAACATAGTGAAAAACGAGGCAATAGAGCAGGTCATGGGTGCCAAAGTTTCACTCTGGATACACTTGGGGGAGACATCCAGGGTGGGATTAATTCATTAATCTCCTTTAAGCTTTCTACCATTACTCACAAGGCTTTACATAGAATGCTATGTTTTTATTCTTTTTTTTTTTTCTCCTTCCTGGAAACAGTGGAGCTCTATTTACATCAGAAGGGACATCAAGTACCACAACAATCACTAAAAATGAAATCCTACAGCTCAGCCTGCCAACCAGCATGGAAAGTGTACAGCTGTAAGTGAGCTTCACAAGGCAAGTCACGCACAAGGGAGGGAAGACAGCAAGATGCCAAAATAGCTTATGGATAGCACGAGAAAGGGGGCTGACTGAGAACGGCAGGCGGCAAAACCTAAAAAGACTCACGAAAGAGAAATCTTTGGCTTAGCTCTCTGGAAGCAGACAGAAGGAAGAATGGAGAGGCTACAGTGGGTGTGCAAAGGCAGTATCAAACCCAGAGGTGAGACCTGCCCGAGTGCCTGTGGCTGGAAATGCCGGGTTTACCGCCACTTGAACCCAAGGGTGTACAGGGACCCTGGGTGACATTTCAAACTTGTATTTTATACTCCCACTGTCATCTGTGGCATTGTTGAATATAATGGGCAATACGCTAAGGAGCTGCAGGATGCCAAAGGCCACAGGTTCGATCCCCATAGGAGCCATCAAAAAAAAAAAAAAACAAAACCACAGCTGCAGAGATATCTTAAATATTAAGGCTATACGCATAACAGTCTCAACATGAGATAACAACCATAAACATTTCATAAAAGGTTATCTAAATGCTCTATGTATCTGTTATTTTATATACACTGACACCTCTATGTAGACAATAAAATGCAATAAAATATATTTCAGCTTTGGTTAGTATCATCCTTTCTCTGTTATTCTATTAGCTTGTTTGGCCCCTATTTTCGCACATCTGAGACGAAACACTTTAGAACAACGCATATGTGAAGGATTTGATAGTGTGTTTATAAGCTGCACATACATGTACCCTTGTTTTTTAAAGTCTGAGCCCATCCAAACATTGTGGGAGTTCTCCTTGCTTCTCAAAAGATCTTACACTACTTAATCTCTATTCATGTGAAACAAGAAACGATGTCCTTCTCATTTTATTCTGAAGCCATCTCTAATGCCAAATGGATATGGGGGAAGTTGACATTTACTCAGAATTATTATTCAATCAAAGTGCTATTTTCTTCTTATGATGATTTCATTTGTCAAAGCAGTTTTAATGCATTGCTTGTGATCAGGTTTTTTTCTTTCCTTAAACAATTGGTCCTACCATCTGTGTCACCTGAGGCTTCTTTTGGTTGATTATTTTGCATTGTAGCCTCCTGTAATGTGACACAATGAAAACATAAATAATTTGAGCCTTGTTTTGCTGGGAGAGAACACTCCAGACAGTTATATAGAGCCAGAGTACCTATTCCAGAGAAGGTGAGGCAGTATAATATTCTTCCCATAAAAAGATGCCACTTTTTTTTTTTTTTTTTTATCCTCTCTTTAAAATTCTTTGTTTAGTTTGATTAGAGATCCAGATCAGAGGCATTTTCTAGGGCTTGGGACCTGCCTGCTTGGGAAGTTCCCACTGTGCTGATGAAGAACCGTTCACCTAGCCTGAGCCGCTGGAGTTCAGAACAACCCTAGGGCATTTTTGTTTTCTGTTTTATATCCCGTTTGTTCTTTCTCTTTGTTCTCATCCATTCAGAGGAAGGTGTGTGCTAATGCCAACTTGTTAGAAGTATACCCAGCAGGAGGAGGAAATGAGCTGTTTGGATTCTTTAAAATAGCTTGTTTGCCCAGTGCTTTAGATTACAATTAGACAGTAGTCTTTTGGTAGACAAAAGGGGCTCACTCCTCACATAGCTTACGTTAGAAATTCCATTGCATAAAACCTATAGACTTTAATGGTTTGCCCCAACTCTCTGGTAATTAACAAATGGTCTCCCCTCCCCCACCCATGCCCAGTAGAAATGGTTTTTGGCTATTCTTTCTATAACTGAAGTGTTAGTTGCTCAGTCAAGTCCGACTGTTTGTGACCTCATGGTTTGTGGTCATGGTTTGTGACCTGGTCATGATTTGTGACCAGCCTCCTCTATCCGTGGAATTCTCCAGGCAAGAATACTGGAGTGGGTAGCCATGTCCTTCTCCAGGGCATTTTCCTGACTCAGGGATCAAACCTGGGTCTCCCACATTGCAGGCATATTCTTTACCATTTGAGCCACCAAGGAAACCCTTCTATAACAGAGCTGTCTTTACAAAAAAAATGATACATTGGAGATAGATTGACTGTGAAATGTTTGGAAAATGCTGGATTCCAGCATGAGTTGTATTTTCTACAATTTCACTAGAGTGGGCACTTATCTCTTGGAACTGGTTGAAAACAAAAGGAGGTGCTGAGCTAAATTAAAAATCTGGGAGTAGTTTTAAGCTTAGTCTTTAGAATATATTGTCAGGAAGGGAATGAAAATAAATTATCATCTTTGCAAAACATTTTAAGAGCTAGGGTTTTGGATCAAAGCTCATGTTCAACTTATTGACCAATGCAACTTCCAAGTTTAGCTGCTTTTGATTGTTTTTGTTTTTACACATTTGTGTGCTCTTGAGGACACAGAGATACTCTTTGCATCTATTGGAAAGTGTTTAGTGGTGCTAGAAAGGGTGATGAATACCCACTTAAGCCAGATAAACTATCCTGAACAATATATTATCCTCCTTCAAACATTTTTCGTTCCTATCCACGAAAGACCCAGATTGAAGTATCAGGACTTAGAACCAGCACCAATGGACATGAGAGACTCTGATTTTCTACACACTTATTAGTTAGAAAGGTTGATTAAGTATGTTTTACTCAATTAACCGCAGATGAGCCCTTGTGCACCACTAGTTTGTAATCGCCCTAATTGATTCTGAGGCGCGATCTCTGGTCAGAGTCAAGCCAGCTGTAGGCTTTGTTAGTGATTTTGATGGAATGACCCCAGGAAGCTTCATTTTTATAGCTTTGATATAAAAAAAAGCCCAAGAAGCTTGCCCAAGCCTCTCTGCCTACTTAATTATATTTTTGATAATTTATTTTACCAATTGACTTCTAGCCAGGCCAGGTTATGTTTGATCTTGATGAGGCTGCAGACTTGCATGGGAGGAGGAAATGTCCTAGCTCATTATCATCTATTCTTGCTTTATCAGACCTGTTTTCTGGAAATCATATGCAAATTCTGGTTCTCAGACATTTCTTTGAAAACCATTCTTTCTTTTCTCTCCCCTCCTCTGAATCATTTCATTAGCATAGGGTGAATAGTCTGTCTCTTGGCTTCTAATCACTGATGTTAGAGATTTCACCATTAGCCACTTATTCTGCTATCATAAGGATTATCTTTTCAAGTCTATTCAAAAACCAGTATTATTTTGGTAAAGTGGAGCTTTAGGTAGAAGATTAGGTTAAGATCAAATTCTATTACATACAGCAATCCGATTAATTTAGAATTCTCAGTTCTTAGAACTTTACTTATAAAGCAGTGTAGCAGAAAACTTTTTGATACAGGTTTTTATTCTTGATAATGTTTCCAAATTAGACTCTACCCTCCTCCCATCTTACCCTGGAAGAGAACAAGAGTAGAAGGCAGAGAGTAAGCAAAATATTGAGTTTTCTGTCAAGAGGAAGAATGAGGGCTTGAGATAGACATTACATTTAATAAGTAAATTTTATTTTTTTTCCAAGAACAGGAGTTTGGGCTATGGGATTCACATTTACTATAGAAATTTCTGTTATACTCTGATGTAATTGTTCTTATAAACATTTGTTACTGGAGTTCAACTCCTGTTGATTCACAAAGGCATGCTCTCTTGGAATGAGGATAACTCTGGGAATTGAAAAATATAAAGTTCTTCCCACTCTAATACCCTTCCAGATGGGGTTCTTGCAGAGAAAAAATAAAAGATGTTGGAATCCAGGAAGTATTCAGTATATATGTGTAGTTACTGGTGGGCAAAGATAAATATTCTGTGCACGTTTCTTTGGAGGAAAGGGTGTAGGCTCAGAGTGAGCGGGGAGGAATGTAGTCTTGAAGACACACTTCATGTATGACATAATTTTACCTACAACTCCAGACTTTTCCGTTAGTCTCAGTCACATTGAGTAGGCAATTCATAGTCCATGGTTATGTAATAAATATTTCATGCAGTTAAAAAGAGAAACCACAGCCCCCAAATGGCATCACTTGTGCTAAAACTCAAGATACCAAACCTAGATTTAATACCTAACCTAATTGCAGTTTCAGCCTTCACCAGAAGTATAATCTTAATCAATCGGTCTGAAGTTTTCTGGTCAGCACCAGTGAGATAATCTGTCATGTGGGACCACTCCATCCCCCATAGGGAGAAGAGGCAATTTCAATGATAAAGCCCTTGCTGTTTCCCATGCCCCTGAAAAAAGGTATCTTGGCCTAACAATGAAGCTGGTTTTTTTTTTTGTTTGTTTTGCTAATAACTCCCTGGCCCCCCTCTTCTGTCCCATAAAATTCTTCCATTTGTAGAATCCCGTGGAGTGCCCTTTCAGCTGCTAGATGGAATGCTGCCCAATTCATATATAGCCTAATAAAGCCAGTGAGATCTCCACATTTACTCAGCTGAATTTTGTTTTCAATTATGCATACCTTTTGCATTTTTAGGATTTTGCCATATCAACCCTTTCCTTGGTGGATTTCATGAATGTTGTCACTGAAGTAAAATATCAGATTGTGCAGTTGTGTGGAGTTTGAACAGACATACTGAGAACAGTGTTATCCATGTGTGCTCAGGTGTGTCAGAGTCGTGTCTGACTCTGCAACCCTATGGACTGTAGCCGGCCAAACTTCTCTGTCTAGGGGATTCTCCAGGCAAGAATACTGGAGCGGGTTACCATGTTCTCCTCCAGGGGATCTCCCCAACATCTCTTATGTCTCGAGTAGCTGGATTCTTTACCACATAGGGGAGGAAAAAATATTTTTCCTCTATCCATCTCTGGTGGGGCCCTATAAATGCAACTGTAAAAAAAACAGATTAACAAGAGGAAAACAAACAGAAATTTATTAATGTGCATCCTGCACACCCAAGGGAACACCCAATGGGCTGGTTAGAACTGGGGCCTATAAACCGTCTTAGGGTTTTGGGCTTCTGGGAGAGGAGTGGGCAAGTTATAAGAAGGTAACCTAGAGAAGTACAGTAAACACGGATTGGTTAGTAAGGTTTGTTATACAGATTTACGTTTTCTGTATTGATAAGAGTTGTTAAGAGTATTTTACCTATACCTGCTGGTTCCCAGTGGCCATTATCTCAAAACAATCCATACGCCAAAGAGGTATAACTTAGAGTGACCTATTCTGGTATCCTTCATC
This sequence comes from Ovis aries, assembly GCF_016772045.2. Taxonomy (NCBI): domain Eukaryota; kingdom Metazoa; phylum Chordata; class Mammalia; order Artiodactyla; family Bovidae; genus Ovis; species Ovis aries. The sequence continues at coordinate 149,965,288 of NC_056054.1, read as the reverse complement.
CATCCCTTGCCCCACCTGCACTATTTACGACGCATTCAGTTACAAGTTAAAGACAGTTGAGCTCAAACTGCCTTGAACACCAAAAGGAAATAAAAAGTTCATCTTTATAAAGTGGTTTAATATTAGATTTAATCCAATGACTCAACTTGCTCATCAAGGACACAGATTCATTTCTCCACTGTGTTTCTAATGGATTAGCACCTATTTGGGGATTGTTTCCCCCATCAACACATGAAACGCCTACAACAGAAGAAAGAATCTTAGTCTCAGAATTCTCAGCAAAGCTCCTATTGGGCTATTTAATTGGTCCAGAGCAACTTTCTGATTTCACACTAATTAAAGCAGCTTAGTTTATGTGCCTGTCCCTTAAGCAATTTTTATGGGCAGGAAATTCAGTACACTGATGGACTTAATTGAGGTCATAGCCTCTAGTCCAGAACAATCCTAGCCCAACATGCAGCTTCAATGAAAAACATAGATGGAGACTGGGGATAGATGGTTCCCTTACATTTCAACTGTTTATTCTTGCCAAAAGAAAGGGGAGTAGTTGCTGGAGAGAAAAATAACCATCAGTGACTTTGAGAGTCAGTGGTTTAGAAACTATGTACATATATATAGAGAAAATGTAAGTATATGTCAAATTTGTGTGTATACGTGTGTAGGTGTGCATGTTTTAAGCAAAAGTGGTAGAAAACTTGAAAGGATAGCTTTTTATCAGAAGAAATATAGAGCCTAGGGAATGCTGCCACTGACTGGAATGGGTATAGCCTTTGAAATAGAATCATGGACATTTTTAGTGTCACAGAATTTTAGGACTGAACACAAGAAAACTAGACTCCAGTTTTAAAAATCCACCTTCTTATATTGAGCTGAATTCTTCCTCCTTTAAAATTTCACCAAACCTTATTTTCCCTGGTATTGCCATTTGAAACTACTTCTAATAAGAAATTCCTTTATATGACAGTCCCTCAAACATTTGAGGTTGGTTGTAGATAATGACCAGAGTGATACTACTCCAATATAAGTATTGGAGTAGTGCTTTAAAGTTTTCAAAGTTTTGTTATGTTTAGTATCTTATCTACATATTAAAAAACCTGTATGGAATTAGAAAAGTTAGTCAGACTAGGAATTTCCTTGGCAGCAAGTGATAGATACCAATTTCAAGGATGATGTAAAAAAAAGAGAGGCACACTGCCAAGTGATTCCAAGGAAAAGTTGAACAACAAAGAAGCTAGTAATGTAGAGCTGGACTCAAAATGACTCAAGAGCGAAACAACATGCCTTTCTATTTCTTAACTGCCAGTCTCTCTGTTTATCAGCTTCTTTCCTATTGCAGGCTGCCTTGCTTTGGAAGTGCCTATCATCAGTAGCAGTTTTTAGCTGTCATCTCCCAGCTTTGGCTATTGAAGACCATCTGACCTTTCTCTCTTTCTCTGGCTCACACATTCCATGAAGGGCCTCGTGGATTAAACGGGATCAGGTTTCTGAACCTGCTACAGCCAAACATAATTAGAGGTTTGTTGAAGGAGGCAGTCGAGAGGGTGTGGCTTCTGGCTGACACCTGAGCTGAACTCTGGGAATGGGAGGCTCATTAACTCCTCCCCTGACCTTGGAACATACATCCTGTGCATCACCCATCACTTTCCACACTAGGAACTGTTTCAAGGACACAGCCTTGAGAGAACAAAATGTTGAGGCCATCTGAACTAAATAGGTGACTAAACCTAGCTGAGGCCTCTGTATAAACTCTTTAAGATACTGGCAAATGGGTGCAGAAATCTACTCTTCTTGCCACCTCTCAAAACAAGTCATGTGAATAAGTTAACTTGCTTGTTGAAACTGCCATCTACCATTCTGAAGTCCTCTGCCTCTTTCTTCAGTCTATCCTTGCCCTCTTTATATGGAGTCCAGTTTCAGATTTCACAGGGGAAATTTCAGAAACTGAGAAACAGTAATTGGTGAGCCAAAAGGAGACCAAAGCAAAGGGTCTTGGGAATATTAAAATCAAACACAAATGGAGACCAGAACTGAAAATTCACTGAGCAGACAAAACTAGTACGTCATACAAGCAGTTTTAAGTTAGCTTATTTTGCAAGACAAGCAAGGTTAACTTGACCTGGGTCACTTCTTGCTTGTGTCTCTAAAAATCATAAGCAGAGCTTAAAATATTCCCCAAAGTTGATCTGTGGTAACCACTAACTAGTTTCTGTTTATTTAAGGAAATTTTAATATTGTAAACAATCTCTATACAGAATAAACACTTATTGCCTTCACACTATATAAGATGCTTTATGATAATTTATCTCTGAGCCTCACTCCATGGTTCGGTTTGAGTGTCCAGCTAGAGGCTGAAGTCCAGTTAGAGAGCTGGAAAAAGAGCTGGGGTTAAAGAAGGAGATGCAGGTATCCAGTGCTCTGCTTGCTTCACGGCTGGCAGAAAAAGTGGTATAGCAGGATACAAGCTGAACACTTCAGTGTGCATTTTGCAAAACTAGGAGGGTACAAACTGCCGAGGAGTATCGTCCAGCTGTTTGTGACAAAGCCTGGTTGGGACATTATGTGGAATCTCTGAGAAAGTGAGGAGAGTGAAGAGGAGGATGTTGTGATTGACAGTGAAAGGTGACAAGCACTCTAATACCTGATCTGGGTTTAACCCCAGCCATCACGGCAGCCCCCGGTTCAGGAAATGTTCATGATGAGAGAATATACTCTGAGCTTATCGATACAGTGGCCAAGTTCCAGCAAAGGGCCAGGGAAAGTAACCAAGCATGGTTAGTGCAGCTGTGGATACAGAGAGTGATGGCATTTCTCTGACCAGGCAGGAGGCAGAGGGAATGAGCAATATCAACCCACACTCCCTGACCTCCAGAAGTGCCTGCGTGGCACTCAGGGGGTTCAGGGTATTCACTACTCACTCTCCTATAGACTGGACTATTCTATTCTATAGAGAAGCTCGGCCCTGGGCATGTGGGACCCTGCAAGTCTGCAGAAGAGCTACAAAGAATTCTTAGGGAGTTGGGAATGAAATAGGCAACCTATGCTCATCGTAAAAGGCCCAGAGTAGCCATGTTCACTGCAGGAATGGAGGATGACATACTCCAATTCATCCCCAGCACCTGGCATGGAAAGCTGGTCTCCCTCCTGAGCATCTTCTTGACTTGTCCCAGTTTGGGGACAAGGTATTATGCTGGACAGTCTTTTAGTGATCTGGGGGGTGGAAACTGACAAATCTTGAGAATGGGTATGGGCTGTGAGAAAGGTCCAAGACAGAGAGAGTGCTCAAAAAGCCAAAAGGCTACCATAGTCAGCTGTAAAATGTCTGCTAACAGGAACCCAGAAGCAAATGTGGTTTGCCCTTATTGGTGCCAGGGCCCCCCTTGAAAAGTCAGACCCATAACCCATGATGGTGTTGGTCAGCCTGTGCAAAGCCTTAAAACCTGGACAGCAGTTCAGACCTGCCACCTGTCCTAGCATCCCTAATGCCCTGCCTGTTCCAACACAGGCCTCAGGAACACAGTCCTATTTCGGTGGGTGCCTCCAATGCCTAGGGTAGGCTGCAAGCCTAGATTGCCTCTATGTGACGACCCTTGGTGGTGGTAGGAGACTTTCTGTTGGGCTCATTATTCACTGCTCCTGGAAATTCACACAGCACTCCAGGAAGAGCCTTTCAGGAAGGAAGAGCATATCATGGGAAGAGCTTCGCTTCCTATCAAGAACTGAATCAAAATGTTCTGTCCACCACTCCAGCACTAGGAGCTGTTTCAGAGACATTGCCTTGAGAGAGTAAGGTGCTGAGATCAGGACGTAATAGGTGACAAACCCAGCTAAGGGTTCTGTTTCAACTTTTCAGACTCTGGCATGTGGGCGCAGAAATCTACTCTTTGCCACTGCCCAAGAGCGGCCTCACAAGTTCCCCTGCTTGTTAAAACTGCCACCTACCAATCTGGCATGGTCTGCCCGTTTCCTCAGCCTCTCCCTGTCCTTTGTGTATGGGGAGCAATTGCAGATATCATCCAGAAAATTCCTAAGGTTGCACACCAGCAAGGTTGATCATAATTCCCATGTAAATACTGGATGGTTTTCCAAGAAAGGCTGTTGGAAAGATAGACACACAATTATCTACTACATCATTCTAGTGTTAACAGATGAGGAAACAGACTTACAGATGTCAGCCAATTTATACAAGACTGTTTCTTCAGCAATTGGCAGGTCAAGAACTTCAGCCTTTTGATTTCCCATCTTTTTAATCTTTTCTCAGCATTTTCTTTATTCTAACCTGCATTGTTCCAGTGTAGCTAATTATCTGGATATAACCTTTCAATTATACTCTTCTGTAAGTGTTCAATTTCTGCATATTTTTGTATTCAGAATTTAGCAAAATTTTATTACAGAGTAAAGAAAACCAAGGAAAAAATACTCAAAATTTTCCCCTTAAAGATATTATTATAATGTTATTATTCAGTTAAGTCACATGAGTCATTTGAGACATCTCTGCAATAATCTAAAACCTCTTATATTTTTCACCCAATAAGATCTGTGAGGTGGGACTTGCTAATCTTCTGTTAAAAAGATAAGTCTCTTCGATATTTCATGTTTTAAGTTTGACCCACTTTTTCTTTTACTTTCTCAAAATTTGTGAAAACCTTATTCTGTCAATCATATATGTCAATAACATTTTCCTGAACACAGACATCTGAATATGTGATCTGATGAATCTTTATGCTGCTTCTAGGTATGTAATTCTGTCTAGCTATCCACATTTTAAGTTTCCTGTGTAAAACACGAGTGTTTCTAAAAAGATCCTCTTATCCTCTACCTCTGATTCTACTCTTTGTAGACGAAGAGATTCCACTTCTCTTCTCTGAAATACATGAGGCAGGACAGTGGAGTTTTGACTGTTTTTTGACTCCTTTGGTTCCTAACAAAAGCATACACAAGGTGGTTTGGTGAAAATGAGAAATCATTAATGTACATAAAGTTGCAGGGCAGGATTGGCTCAGGCATGATCATATCTATGTGCTCAAATGATACCTCATCACATCTCTTCACCTGCTCTGTTTCTGTGAACTGACTTAGACTTCAGGCAGGTGTTCTTCATGCTGCAGGACTTTAGGAGCCCCTAGTGGAAAATCATCTGCATTTTTCAACATCCAAAATTAAAAGAAAATCCATGCTCATCTAAAAAGAATTTATAGAGCAAATCCCAAGGTTTTGTGTTGAAAACAAGGTCTATTGCCTAAAAAGAATGTGGCACTGAGCTGTAAGGATCTTGTGAGAAGGTACCCAGCTCGTGATGAGAGCTGAACTCAAGCCAAGACTTCACCTCTATACCTCATTTCAGCTTAATATGCACAGTCTAGATCAAAATATTTTACAGGAGCTAAAAAAATTCACAGTCTTTGTGTTTCTTGGCTGGTACACATATGTACCCCTCCTAAAACTCATTTACACTTATAATCATAAATGAAAGAACATCTTATCTTTGTTCATTTGGATGCTTTTACATTTCTATGGTCACAGAGTTCTTTGTGTTGAGGTCCACTAATTTCAATTTTTGAAATTTTCAATTTCACTATTCTACTTATTGTCCATAAATAATAATAAAGACTCAGATTTTATTAGAAGGTATATCTTGCTTTTGTCATATTTTAAAAGAAGTCTATACGCTCAGTTAATATTTACATAAATAAGAATTAAAAACCTAGCTACTTGATTTAGCTCTAAAATGAACTACCTTCAAAATACAACTGCAAAAGATATTTTATAAAAAGAACAAAAAGCGTTAGATAAGGTTTAATGGCTTCAAGTGTTCACATTCAGCTTGAACAAGCTGAAGTAAAATGTAAACTTAATGACTGGTTTCACCAATCCGAAGTGAAAGTGAATGCCTCTAATTCACCTACTTTATATCTATCATCTGTTGTCTGTCTATCTATCTATCTATCTATCCATGAGTCCATTCATAAATAACAGCATCACTCAGCAGAGAGATTTATTTCCCTTTTTCTAGTTTTATAGGAAGACGTTTATTAGTTCACCTTGGATCAGAGACCAATCCTAGTGACCTAAGTTTGGAATTTGAAAAGAACTTGGTCCCAACTTTTGTCAGATGCTTATGCCAATTGGAGCACATGTCCAGTCATCAGTAGCTTGAAACTAAGTATTTTCTTATAGTTAGTATATATGGGGAGGAGCTACCTTTCAGAAAGGGATCTACAATATCCAGCACACTAAGCAATGGATTTTCTCATAGCCAGTGATATTAAGATATTAATTCAAGCCCTCATTGAAAATTTAACGTATGTATCTAGCTGTAACTGGATTTCACATTTCAGCATTCTTGCTAATAATATCATATGCAAACTAAATTTGTCCTTTTCAATGTCACTTGCATATATGTGAATTATGAACACTCTAATTTTTTCCTGTTTGTCCCATGACAACTCTTGAATATAGTTGGCATTAACAAAACAAATATTTTTAACTTGACTAAAGGAATAACGGTGATTATAGAATTTAAAAGACAGGAGAAGAAGCATGCTTTGGAAATTTGTTCTGTTGGATGCTTGTTTTATAGAGGGCATGGCAATTGTACACATAGTTTATATGTTATGTTTCTCAAAGAACTTTAAAATATTCTATGAGATTTATAAAATTCCTAAAATAATAGCTGTAACTAATATTTATAATTATAAATAGTTGATTTTAGAAGCCACTTGGAATCTTTATGAGATGAAACTTTTCTAGAACATCTCATACACCAAAAAGACACTGCTAGAAGACACTGGTATACCATCTTGACACAATTAAGTCATACCAAAGAAGAGGATTAAATTTCAAATTTTTTTTTCTTTTTTCATGCATTGTTCCATAACAGCAAAAATGCCTCTGAGTAGCTTATTAACAGAAAATCATTTTAATAGGTGGATTAAAGAGAATTGGTAAAAACCCGAATTTAGGCCAGTTGTAAAAATTTACTAAAGATTGCCATCTAGAGGCCTACAGGGGTATATTTTGGAGAATATTTTCAGGTACATTTTCTCGATTCTAAAATGTTGATATTTTTATGTTTAATATATTCAATAAAATGAAGACAAGTAAAGGGAGAACATTTCATTTATTACTTAATCTGCACAGGATATTTTAAATAAATAAATGTTTAATTTTAAATAAAAACAAGTTTGCTTCTATTTTTACTTATACAATAATTTTGGTAGTTACATTTTAAGAACTCTTTTTTGGCAAGTCTGAAAATTTCTTCACACTATATGAGAGAAGGAAAACATGTGTACAAATATGTATATACAAATAATGTATATAGTTATTAAAATTTTCTTGACTGTTAAAGCTAACTGTCTTTGGGTTATTTGTATTCCTGGTGAGCACAGCTGTTTGATGGATGGAACAAGAAAGTTGTTCATGTTAAATAACTACAGGAGTTTGGAGAGCAACATTTCCTGATAATAAAAGAAAAAGACATCATTCTAAAAACTAGATCTAGTACCTTATCATTATGTGACTGTATATAAACAATGTGAATTTGGGGTACTTTTGGAAATGATTGTAATGCATATCATTGCTGCAATAGATTACACAGTGGAGGCATTTATCAAGATTGCAAATGTGTTTTCATGAATGTTTTACAATTAGCTTATCAATGTTAAAACAAAGGATAACGAGCTTTAAAATATAGGTTATGGGGCCACAATAGAACCTACTTCTAATGAAAACTTTCCAATCTACTGAATTGAAGGTTAGAAAATTCCAGTTCTCACTGTGTCACAGGGTGCTGGTTTTGGCAGTAAAAGAGACAGAAATGTTGTGGTTGCTGCCATGATTAATGCTTTACTTTGTCAAGAAGAGGTGGTAAGCATACTACATGATACAAATATGTTCAATTTAAAAAAAATTTTTTTTTATTTTTAATTTTTTAAATTTTAAAATCTTTAATTCTTACATGCGTTCCCAAACATGAAACCCCCTCCCACCTCCCTCCCCATAACATCTCTCTGGGTCATCCCCATGCACCAGCCCCAAGCATGCTGTATCCTACGTCAGACATAGACTGGCGATTCAATTCTTACATGATAGTATACATGTTAGAATGCCATTCTCCCAAATCATCCCACCCTCTCCCTCTCCCTCTCCCTCTGAGTCCAAAAGTCCGTTATACCCATCTGTGTCTTTTTTTCCTGTCTTGCATACAGGGTCGTCATTGCCATCTTCCTAAATTCCATATATATGTGTTAGTATACTGTATTGGTGTTTTTCTTTCTGGCTTACTTCACTCTGTATAATCGGTTCCAGTTTCATCCATCTCATCAGAACTGATTCAAATGAATTCTTTTTAATGGCTGAGTAATACTCCATTGTGTATATGTACCACAGCTTTCTTATCCATTCATCTGCTGATGGACATCTAGGTTGTTTCCATGTCCTCGCTATTATAAACAGTGCTGCGATGAACATTGGGGTACATGTGTCTCTTTCCATTCTGGTTTCCTTGGTGTGTATGCCCAGCAGTGGGATTGCCGGGTCATAAGGTAGTTCTATTTGCAATTTTTTAAGGAATCTCCGCACTGTTCTCCATAGTGGCTGTACTAGTTTGCATTCCCACCAACAGTGTAGGAGGGTTCCCTTTTCTCCACACCCTCTCCAGCATTTATTGCTTGCAGATTTTTGGATCGCAGCCATTCTGACTGGTGTGAAATGGTACCTCATTGTGGTTTTGATTTGCATTTCTCTAATAATGAGTGATGTTGAGCATCTTTTCATGTGTTTGTTAGCCATTCGTATGTCTTCTTTGGAGAAATGTCTATTTAGTTCTTTGGCCCATTTTTTGATTGGGTCGTTTATTTTTCTGGAATTGAGCTGCATAAGTTGCTTGTATATTTTTGAGATTAGTTGTTTGTCAGTTGCTTCATTTGCTATTATTTTCAAAGACAGACATATAGATCAATGGAACAAAATAGAAAGCCCAGAGATAAATCCACACACATATGGATACCTTATCTTTGACAAAGGAGGCAAGAATATACAATGGAGTAAAGACAATCTCTTTAACAAGTGGTGCTGGGAAAACTGGTCAACCACTTGTAAAAGAATGAAACTTGATCACTTTCTAACACCCCACACAAAAATAAACTCAAAATGGATTAAAGATCTAAATGTAAGATCAGAAACTATAAAACTCCTAGAGGAGAACATAGGCAAAACACTCTCAGACATAAATCACAGCAGGATCCTCTATGATCCACCTCCCAGAATTCTGGAAATAAAAGCAAAAATAAACAAATGGGATCTAATTAAAATTAAAAGCTTCTGCACAACAAAGGAAAATATAAGCAAGGTGAAAAGACAGCCTTCTGAATGGGAGAAAATATGTTCAATTTTAAGCAGCACTAGAAAACACTGAAAATGCTATCTTGAATAAAAAATATTTTGAAATACTATACCAATATTGCTTCCCTGGTGGCTCAGAGGTTAAAGCATCTGCCTGCAATGCGGGAGACCTGGGTTCAATCCCTGGGTCGGGAAGATCCCCTGGAGAAGGAAATGGCAACCCACTCCAGTCTTCTTGCCTGGAGAATCCCATGGGCGGAGGAGCCGGCTGGGCTACAGTCCATGGGGTCGCAAAGAGTCGGACACGACTGAGAGACTTCACTTTCACGGTCACTTTCACTTTCACTTTCATACCAATATTAAACCACTGCATGTTTTAAAAACATTTTATTTTATTTTTTTATGTTTTGGCTGTACTGGGTCCTCATTGCCAGTGCGGGCGTTTCTCCAGCTGTGGCACGTGAGGGCTACTCCCTAGTTGCAGTGCGTGAGCTTCTCATTGCGGTGGCTTCTCTTCAGGTTCTAGGGCATGCGGTCTTCAGTAATTGCGGCTTCTGGGCTCCAGAGCACAGGCTCAACTGTTGTGGCCCACGGATTTAGCTGCTCTGAAGAACATGGGATCCTCCTGAACAGGGATTGAACCCATATCTCCTGCATTGCTTTACCTCTGAGCCACCAGGGAAGCCCCTAAACCATTGCATCTTTCTTTTTTTTTTTTTTCAAGAGACCCTCTAGTTTAAGATGTAGCATCAAAATTTGGGGTGGTGTATCACCTCACTAAATGTACACATTTATATCTGCTTTCATGATGTTAAGATGTATTCCAGTGTCAGACTTCCTAAATGGGGAGAAAGTATTTCTTAAAGATGAGAAATTGCTGTAATAAAAATGGCTTTATCTAGTAGAGGTAATATGCACCTCTGTAATTAAGTATCTCATGTTATAATTACTCGGTGTCCTTACACTGATCTCCAGGAAGAGTATCTAAATGTTACATTATATTTTCAGCATTTGTCTTTTAAAATAGTACAGTTCCTGTGAAATGTAGTGCATTATGTTGATGAAATATCCATGACAATTTACCAGCATAAGGTTATGCCCGCAGCAGTGAGGTTCATCTGCATCGTTCCAGAGAACTTTTTTTAATCTTGAAATCGACTTAAACACAGTAATAAGATTGAACAGACATCTCAATCTCTGTGCTCATCAGTGTTTGGGGACCACATGAACTATGGCTACCTGAGGCTGACTGATCACTGTGCATCATCCACAGCGCAGTAATAATAGCAAACATTTTACATTGACAGCCCCAAGATCTGATCGTGAGGAAAGCTGGCTTGGGGTGCTGCCTGAAGGAAGACACTTTTTGAACTCAAAACAACTTCACACCATGATCAAGCATGCCGTTTATCACAGCCGAGCTCCTGTTTACTGATGAGTTAATAAGCATAATGTCATTTGAAATCTTCCTGACCACAGTAGCACATCTTACAAACCACTGGGTTTGTAATATTGTGTGTGTGCGCATGTATGCATGCCATATACATGTGTTTGTTAATCATGCCTTGCTGTTTTGTCTTCAAAATTCAAACTGTTGCCTTGTCAAAGTGAGGTAATTCATTTTCTTTTAGAAAGAGAAACCACTAATGCAAGTCTCAAAGAACCCGCTGGTCAATGCAGGAGATGTAAGAGACACGGGTTCAATCAGGGAAGATGCCCTGGAGGAGGGCACAGCAACCCACTCCAGCATTCTTCCCTGGAGAATCCCCACGGTCAGAGGAGCCTGGGGGGCTATAGGCCATGGGATGGATCACAGAGTCAAACACAACTGAAGCAACTTAGCATTCATGCATGCATGTCCCCCTCCACCCCCCAAAATCCAAGTCTTATACTTTAGGTGCTCATGAATCTTATATATTTAAATCTTTTAAAAATTTTCTTCACCTGGCATAATGGTTACTCTTATGGCTGTAGTATTAGACCACTTAAGTTCATACCCCAGCTTCTGCCTAGCTCTGTAGTTTTGGGCAATTCACTTAAAACCTTTTTGTGATGATGCAAATAGGGATATTAATTATACATACCTTTTTAGTATTATTGTGAGAAAAGAATGAAGCAGAGTAAGAGGTCAATCAGTATTCACTATTAGTATGATATTATATTTAATCACTAGTCAATAGCCTTGAAACCTACTAGTGTAGTTTATTTCCCTGGGTCAACAAAAATCTTGATTACTCTTTCTGACAAGAGACTCTTAGGTATAAATCAACACCTGGATTTTAGAAGAAGTTATTAAGTATAAGAAGCAAGCTGAGTTTAGATTTGACAATGTTCCATAGTAATTTTAAAATGCTTGATTTTCTAAAGAACTAAATGTACACTTGAATAAAGGACATAGTGTTGATGAAAACATGAAAGGCAGTGTGGTGTTGCAACAGTGGGCATTGATGTCATACCTGAGTTATGGTTACTGGTCTGTCACTTGGTCAACATCTGTAGGGCTCACATCCCTCATCTCTAACTTAGAATAGAATAGTATCATTGCCTTCATTAGGATTGTGATGAGATTTAGCTGATAGATAATGAAATCTTTTAAATAAGAGCTAATAAGTGAGTTTTTTTGTTTGTTTGTTTTTTAATAGGGAGAAAGGGCAGCATGGTAGAAATTGACTAGAGGTGGGAATATTGCCACCTATGTTAATGATTCTGATCCTGTTTTTCTCCCTCTGTGTCTGTACAATCTCTTCCCTATTGCTTTCCTTATTTACCTTTTTCTTTCACTAAATTCTCCTCTTGCTCCATGTTTATGTTGCTTCTTTCCTTCCCCTCTTTCCCTGCTGTTATTTTCCACTAAACCCCAAGTAGCATTTCAATGAAAATATTTTTCTAAGTTTGCAAAAAGCGATTCATGTTTAAAATTGCTCATGAAGTAGTATATAAAATGGCTAGCATGTATTTTTTTGAATAAAGGGGAATGAATATATATATAGAGAAATACATATATATCCATATAGTGCCAGATCGTAAATATTTTAGACTTTGTAGGCTGTGTGGTTGCTGCTGCAATTGTTCACCTCTGCTTTGCAGTGTGAACTCAGTCATAGACAGTATGTAAACAAACTTGCATGGCTATGTTTCAATAAAACATTACTTATAGACACTGAATTAAAATTTTATGTGATCTTCACATACCATGAAATAGCGTTCTTTAATTTTTCCCAACTGCTTAAAAATGTATGTCATATTTAGACCATGAGTCGTAAATGTATAAGTCATATTTAGACCACAGGGTGACAGCAGATTTGGTCCACAACTCCTAGTTTGCAGACCCTTGATAAGCTATGGGATTTATGCCGATGTTAAGGAGTTATATATTCAACTAAAATTAGAATAGGGCTTCCCCAGTGGCTCAGTGGTAAAGAATCCACCTGCCAAGCAGGAGACATGGGTTAGATCCTGGTGTCGGGAAGAGCCCCTGGAGAAGGAAATGGCAACCCACTCCAATATTCTTGCCTGGGAAATCCCATGGAGAGAGGAGCCTGGAGGGCTATAGTCCATGCAGTTGCAAAAGAGACATGACTTAGCAACAAAACAGCAGCAGCCGCAGATACCAGAGTGAGTGACAACAGGTTATGGAAGATTTAGAATCAGTTCAGTTCAGTTGCTCAGTCGTGTCTGACTCCTTGCGACTCCATGAATCACAGCATGCCAGGCCTCCCTGTCTATTACCAACTCCCGAAGTCCACCCAAACTTATGTGCATTGAGTCGGTGATGCCATCCAGCCATCTCATCCTCTGTAGTCCCCTTCTCCTCCTGCCCCCAATCCCTCCCAGCATCAGGGTCTTTTCCAATGAGTTGACTCTTCACATGAGGTGGCCAAAATATTGGAGTTTCACCCTCAGCATCAGTCCTTCCAGTGAACACCCAGGACTGGTCTCCTTTAAGATGGACTGGTTGGACCTCCTTGCAGACCAAGGGACTCTCAAGAGTCTTCTCCAACACCACAGTTCAAAAGCATCAATTCTTCGGCTCTCAGCTTTCTTCACAGTCCAACTTTCACATCCATATGTGATCACTGGAAAATCCATAGCCTTGATTAGATGGACATTTGTTGGCAAAGTAATATCTCTGCTTCTTAATATGGTATCTAGGTTGGTCATAACTTTCCTTCCAAGGAGTAAGCTTCTTTTAATTTCATGGCTGCAATCACCATCTGCAGTGATTTTGGAGCCCCCCCCAAAATAGTAGCATTTAGATAAATAATGTTGTCAATAGATTTCTTTATTCTTAAGCAAGTGACTTAAGTGGTACAAACCATATTTAAGGGAGATTAATATGGGAGTGATGTGCAGTGTGGACAGCAAAAGGAAACATGAGTTAAAGTGAATTTTTGTTCAGGTGTTTGTTACAGAGGTCGTTGACTTGGTGGGTGGTTTTGAGAATTGTGAAGAAGATGAAAAAGGAAGAATCAACATAACTTGATGAACAATTGGATTTAAGGGTAAAATGGAGGAGATTGCTAAATAAGATGGCAATATAATTATTAAAGTCAGCATCTAGGATAAAATAAGAAAGTGAAAAAGGCACGGAAAAGTCATAATTTGAATTATGTATATTTTCTAGGCTGAAGACTGAGTACCATAGGACTTCTAGCTTTCCCAAAGAGACTCACAAGAAAAAAACCTGTTGGTTTTTCTTTTTTTGGAGGTAGTTTAATCTGTTATTATTATAATTTTTATGTTGTAATCAGAAAGTCTGCTAATTAGTATAGGCTGAACAGGACCATTAAAAGGCCTGCATGTGACGTAGTAAAGTAAGAAAAGGCTCTCGTAAAAATCCCACAGGCAATGACTAAACTCATGGTAGTTTAATAAAGCATAGGGTATGTACACACATTTGTTTTTCTTTATTCTATTAGTATGTAATGGAAGAAAAATGGCTTTTTTCAGATCCCATTTTCTGAACATTTTTACAACATAACATTCAAGGATGTGCATTCCAAGTAAAAATATTTATCCATACCCTAAATTACTGAGAATTAACTCAATATTTTCAATAGAAAACTTAATTTTCAAACTATCCTATCTCGTTTCCTTCCAGGGACATGCTATCCAACTCATGGCTCCCTTAAGTGGACTTTTTATTCATCAACTGGGAGAAGTGCTGTGCTTCTAAGAAGAAAGCATAGAATAGGACCTTAGGGCTATGAAGTTCTAACTTCTTATATTTCCCAATAAAAATGGCTCTTTTAAATAAAGTATTCCCTTAAGCACAGACTGAGTTTAAATAACACATTTGGTGATTTCCCAGAAGTTGAGTGGTACTATGTGACAAGTTAAATATATTAGTTTCTACAGGGTAGTTGACAAATGTGCACGTGTGAGGTTAGTTTTGGTTCCCGTGAGTTGTCTTTTTGTACTTTGAATGATTACCTTCTATTTCCTTTTTTAAACTGAGAAGCAAAAACATTTTTTCCTGTTTCAAAGCAGCAAAGTACTACCTAAGCAGTTAGCATGCAACACCTTTATGCCATACCCTGTGTCTTTAGAATTGTAGTCTGTAGCCAGCACAGCAAAAAGCCTTCTATCACGTGCAGGTGAGGTTGGTAGTAGATCAGTTAACTGAAAAAGTTGAATACTGTGAAGAATCACAAAATAAACTGTTATATGCATACATTCAAGCTTTTCTATTATCCTAAAAACTACAATGAAAGTAAAAATATTAGACAATTTTGTCCACTCTATGTGACCCCATGGACTATAGATTGCCAGGCTCCTCTGTCTGTGGAATTCTCCAGGCAAGAATATTGGAGTGGGTTGACATTCCCTTCTTCAGGGGATCTTCCTGATCCAGGGATTGAATCTGGGTCTCCTGCATTGCAAGCAGACTCTTCACCATCTGAGCTACCAGGAAAGCAAAAAACCTACAGTACTGTTCATTAACTTTTTTAAAATATAGAGCAAAGTTATTTTTTGCTTTTTTTCCCTAAAGGATGGGCCCAATGTTTTATCTTTCCAGCATAAATTATACAGATAAGAGATCCTGTATGAAAGTCAGTTTTGTTTTCTTTTTTAAGTGGACAAGAACTTAAAGACCATTGTGAAATAACTAATGTTGGTAGAGAAGCCTTTAAGATGTTTAAACTTTTCCCCTTTAATTATTTAAAGTTGTGTCTCCTAAACTAATTCAGCTCTATTGGTAACCTATTTTTATTGAGTTGTAAAAAAGAATTCAAGTTAGAAACATCATCAAAGACATATTTCATAACCATATTTAATCAGTTTAAGCAATATTTAATTGACTTATATAATTATAATCATAAGCATAACTTATATAAACACATTTGGGAACACATCCAAATTTTACTCTTGATAAAAACAAAGTAAAAACATGAAAACCTTTTACTAGTGGAAGGAAAAGTATTAGAGAGTATAAGAGAGATCCTATTTTTGAACATTCAGTGTACTGTGAACATTAGCGTTGCTATATCATAGGACAAATAGATAATGCAGGTTAATATAGAGAGATATTTAAGTGGTATACATATATGGCATATGCGTATTTGATTTTAAAAGTTGCTCTATTAATTTTTTTTTGACAAATTTTGATGTATCTAGACGCTTACTCCTTGGAAGAAAAGTTATGACCAACCTAGATAGCATATTCAAAAGCAGAGACGTTACTTTGCCAACTAAGGTCAGTCTAGTCAAGGCTATGGTTTTTCCAGTGGTCATGTATGGATGTGAGAGTTGGACTTTGAAGAAGGCTGAGCACCGAAGAATTGATGATTTTGAACTGTGGTGTTGGAGAAGACTCTTGAGAGTCCCTTGGACTGCAAGGAGATCCAAACAGTCCATTCTGAAGGAGATCAACCCTGGGATTTCCTTGGAAGGAATGATGCTAAAGCTGAAACTCCAGTACTTGGGCCACCTCATGTGAAGAGTTGACTCATTGGAAAAGACTCTGATGTTGGGAGGTATTGGGGGCAGGAGGAGAAGGGGACGGCCGAGGATGAGACGGCTGGATGGCATCACGGACTCGATGGATGCGAGTCTGAGTGAACTCCGGGAGTTGGTGATGGACAGGGAGGCCTGGCGTGCTGCAATTCATGGGGTCGCAAAGAGTCGGCCACGACTGAGCGACTGAACTGAACTGAACTGAACTGAAGAAAGCACTGGGAGGTTTGCAGCTCTAGAGAGTCAGCATGCACGCTAAGTTGCTTCGGTCCTATCTGACTCTGTGCTACTCTATGGATTCTAGCCCACCAGGCTCCTCTGTCCATAGGATTCTCCAGGCAAGAATACTAGAGTGGATTGCCATGCCCTTTTCCAGGGGATCTTCCTGACCCAGGGATTGAACCTGTGACTCTTAGGTCTCCTGCATTGGCAGGCAGATTCTTTACCACTAGCACCACCTGAGAAGTATCTATTTCATGGTTGGATGACCAGTACCTACCACAGTACCTGATGTATAGTAAGCTTTCAATTATTGCTTAAATAGATAAATGAGTGGATGGTTGATTGAATATCTACTCTAGAGAAGAAAAGGATAAACAATGATTTCTACATGGCTTCATAAGACATGAATTTAGATTATTAAATTAATTCCACTGTGAAAATATACTAACTTTCATATTATATATATTATGGGAAATGTTTTCTTTGCTTATTTATATGAAACAGAAAGAAAGTCGACCCTCAGTATGAGCTTATTGTGTCTTAAACTAGCTCAGCTAACAATATTCTACAATTTGTAATTTGACTTCCAATTGAAATTATTCCAAAATTGAAATTAATTTAAAGGTTAAGAGTGATAATCTAAATATTTAATTACAAACTAAATCAAGCAGTCATCTATTTTTATTTCTTCAACTTTTTCCACTCCTATCCTCACAACCTATACACAATTTTTAAAATGCAAAACATTCAGGCTATCTGCAGGCTAAATTACCTCTGGGCAGTCTGATTCTTCTCCTACTGTATTTTATAAGTGTATCTATTTTCCCTCATAAAAATAGGACTACTGATTCTGAAATAGCATTCAGGCTTCTTATTTCTGCCTCAAGATTGATTTCCCACTGTAGTTTAATTGTGATAGTTAGTGTAAAATTTCTAACTCTCAGAAATTTTAATAATCATAGGCTTTAAAAAATTCATATTATGAAGTCCTAAGTACAAAATCTTTATCTAATGCACTCCTAAAATGATGTTACTATGTGCAAATCACAGTAGTATATTGGAATTGCTTTGAATAAACACTTTCTTTCCACTCATAAAACTATTGATATATCATATAACTTTTATAGACTCTGATCTCTGATAAGATGTTCATGCATGTGAGTGTACCAGGATGGGAAGAAAAATTCCTTCTTATAAAATGACTTCCATTCTGCCTCCAAATAATTTTTGCTGGTATCCAGTGAACACAGAAATCACAACTCTAATAGCTCTTTCTCAGTTTTTCTTGATCTCTCTCCTTTCTTTTCGGCTATTTTGTTCTCCTTGGAATCCTCTGACAATCAGTTCACCTAGCCCTCTTCTAATTTTTCTCAATTTTCTGTGTTCTCATGTGCTTTGTGTCGGCAAAATTGTTGTAGGGAAGCCCCTAGTTATCTCTCAGGCCTCTTTATTAGGGCACTCTTCATTTTTTTTTTTTTTAAATACACAGTTACCACAATGCAGACACCACTCAAATATTTTTCTACTGTCCTGTCTATCTGTTCAATTCTTGTCCTGTGTATGCAAAAATTGGTCAGAACCTTCACTTGGCTATTCAGTCATCATCAAACTAAAATCACCGCGAGTCTCTTCTTAAATAACTTAAACTACCTCCTTATTCAGGGGCTCCACATTTTTGTGGAGGGGTGTGGTTCCCACACAGCACCAAACAATTTTCCAGACACTAGCTGGCGTCAGCTCAGTTCGACACTATCTACAGAGTTAGCATTAGATCTCTCAGACTGAGGCTTCAATCCCTCAAGGCTCCCCTTCTTTCTCTCCCCACTTCAGATGCCACCCCAAAGCCGAGCTGCTTCTCACCATAGTTTCTCATGACCCCCTCTCTTGTTCTATTAATCTGCTAAAGCAGCTCACAGAACTCAGAGAAACATTTTGATTACAAGGTTACCAGTTCATTATAAAGAGATATAACTCAGGAACAGCCAGAAAAAAGACATGTAGGAAACGGTATAGGGAAGAGGCATGGAGCTTCTATACTCTTTGACTGCGCCGCTCTCTCAGGTCTCCATGTGTTCACCAACACATAAGTTCTCTGACCTTTCTTCTTTTTTTTTTTAATGGAGGCTTCCTTACATAGGCATGAGTGCTTGAACTCATTCTCCAGTCTTCCCTTCCCCGGACGTTGGGAGTGTGAAGGACTGAAAATTCCAAGCCTCAAGTTGTTACACGGTTAGTTCTGTTGTTACATGGTTGGTTCCACCTGCTTCCGCCCCTAGGCGGGGTCCAAAAGTCCTCTCATTAACATAAAAAAATGCCTTTTCTATTTCCTCACTTAGGAAATCCCAAGGATTTTAGTACCCAGAAATGGGGATGAAGACCAAATATGTATTTCTTATTATAAATCATATATCATAGCTTCTCATTGTCCCTCTTTCTCCACATTTTAGAATGAATATTTTTAGTGACTATTACGTTCCAGCTACCACATAAGAGCCTAGAGAAATAAATCTTGATTCAAGATGTTCCTCATCTAGGGAGTCTCTTAACTTACTAGTGCAAAATGAAAGATATTATGGAAGAAGAACAATTAAGAAGATGTGAGAAGGGATAACAGTTGCTTTAAATATTGCATCCCACTTTGGACTAAGAGTGGGATTTTTTCAGATAAAGAAAGGACTGATCATATCTTATATTTTCATAATCTGAACATTTGTTTGTGCTATTCTCTCTGCTCATAATTTTCTTCTCCTTTTGATATATTTGTCAAAATCCTACTCAACTTTAGAACCTTTGGTTGACTTTCTTGTTCAAAAAATCTGGTCCCATCACTTCATGGCAAATAGATGGGGGGGAAAGTGAAAACAGTGGCAGATTTTATTTTCTTGATTTCCAAAATCACTGTGAATGGTGAGCAGTGGTGTAAAAGACCCTTGCTCCTTCAAAGAAAACTATGACAAACCTAGACAGTGTATTGAAAAGCAGAGACATCATTTTACCCTCAAAGGTCTATAGCATCGGAGCTATGGGTTTTCCAATAGTCATGTATGGATGTGAGAGCTGGACCATAAAGAGGGCTGAGTGCTGAAGAACCGATGGTTTTGAATTGTGGTGCTGGAGAAGACTCTCAAGAGTCCTGTGGACAGCAAGGATATCAAACAATCCAATCTTAAGGAAATCAATCCCGGATATTCATTGGAGGACTGATGCTGAATCTGAAGCTCCAATACTTTGGTCACCTTATGGGGAGAACTGATTCATTGAAAAAGACCCTGATGCTGGGGAAGACTGAGGGCAGGAGGAGAAGGTGGTGACAGAGAATGACCTGGTTGGATGGTATCATCAACTCAATGGACATGAGTCTGAGCAAACTCCAGGAGGTAGTGAAGGACAGGGAAGCCTGGTGTGCTGCAGTCCATGGAGTTGCAAAGACTTAGACACGACTGAGCGACTGAACAGCAATAGCAATTTGTTTTTCAGTTGATTGCAAATGTGTGTGTTGAATGTGTGTGTCAGTTGTAAGCTCTATCTTATGAACTCTAATATTTCTTGCTAGTACTTACATTATATTTAACACATAGTAGGTGTCCAAAATATACTGCTAAATCAATGACTAATTGTATGAGAAAATAAGCTATTTAAGAAAGCAAAAATGCAGTTCACACTCTGAGTTTCAAATTGTGCATTCTTTTTCTGCTGTTTTCACGTATGAAATTGGAAGTTGATATTTGGATCTTAATTGTGAAGTGTAATGTAAGTACTCTGGGGCCTTGTAGTTAGAAACAATCATTCTTTTTCATGTGGAGATATTCACAACAAATGTTATGACCTACTATCCTAGTATCTTTTCAGTTATAAAGAAGCAGAAGTTTAATCACAAATGGAAATTCAATTATAGTGAATAATAGTTATCTGGAGCTTCTATTTCTTTTAATCTTCTGTTTCAGTTTTTTTAAACTCTAACACTTGCTTCATAGTCTGAACTAAGGAAAAGTTGATTTTTGCTGATTTAGTCATTGAGATATTATACATCTATAGCAATAAAATTTACATTTAATATTTGTTGAGTGCTGGCAATGTGCTAGCCACTTTACATATATTTCATCACTTAATTTTTATAGCCACCCAATGAATTATTTACAGGCTTCCCTGGTGGCTCAGTCGTGAAGGATCTACAAGCAATGTAGGAAACATGGGTTCAATCCCTGGGTCAGGAAGATCCCCTAGAGAAGCAAACAGCAACTCACTCCAGTATTCTTGTCTGGAAAATCCCATGGACAGAGGAGCCTGGCAGTATATAGTCCACGGGGTGGCAAAAGATTTGGAATAACTTAGCAAAAATACAGCAAGGAATTATTCACTCATTTTTATGGACGGAGCTAAGGATCAGAGTGATAAAGAATGAATGTTTTCTTTTAGAAGTTAATATCCACACTGCTGCTGCTGCTAAGTCACTTCAGTCGTGTCCGACTCTGTGCGACCCCATAGACGGCAGCCCACCAGGCTCCCCCGTCCCTGGGATTCTCCAGGCAAGAACACTGGAGTGGGTTGTCATTTCCTTCTCCAGCGCATGAAAGTGAAAAGTGAAAGCGAAGTCGCTCAGTTGTGTCCAACTCTCAGCGACCCCATGGACTGCAGCCTACCAGGCTCCTCCATCCATGGGATTTTCCAGGCAAGAGTACTGGAGTGGAGTGCCATATCCATACTAGTTTGGATATTTCAGAGAAGATGATGTTTGTCAATTATACCTCAATAAGGCTGAGGAAAAAAATGAATGCTCTTCCGTTCCATAAGATAGTCTCTTGATTGTGACTTTGATTAGCATGGTGCAAAACTAACCAGTAAATACTTGAGAGTGAAAAAAGCTAACCAGTAGTTTGAGCTGTATAATGGAAATAATGAATCGGGAGTTCTTTTCATCCACTTCTTTTCACTGAGTTAATTTGTGGTTTTCATTTTACATAAACACATTCACTGAAGAGCTACTCAGACTTGGCAGTAACTCCTGCCCTGACATGCCTTAGCACAATGGCTTGAAAGATACACTTTTTAACTTCCTTTTTTTCCTCTTCCTTTTGTCTTCTCAGAGTATTATATATCTAAGTGACAGGAGTCTTGCAAATATTTAGAAAGATAACCCTCTGCTTGTGTTAGGTACAACAGAAGGTTTCATACATCAACTATGAGCTCCCTTCTTCACCTGTGTGGTGCCAGGGAGGACAGTACCCCAGATGGCTCACTATGCTGTGGCTGATGGGTATAGAGGATGTTGTTGTTGTTGGTGATCTTGTTATTGGTTTATAGATGTCACAGAGGATACTGCTCCCAAAGTGGGATTTATGCAGCAGGGCTCAGAATCATTATATGTTATTACTCACTTGCAAAATGATGAACACAGTGATAAGATTCAAAACAGTTTCCGGAAAGCATTTTGAAAGAAATAAACATTTTACCATTTTCTACAAAATTTCCACTTTAAAAAAATAGGTGGATAATCACCATTTTACAAATAATTCTTGATATTTTGAATGTTTTTAATGGTTACCACTCAAAATCCTAGTCAACTCTTCCTTTACCAGAAAACAGAATCTGGAAAACATGTCCATAATGCTCTTATTGAAAAACCCAGAACAGTGATTGTCCCCGATTTCATATGAAACCACATGGTTTTTATTTTTCTCTTCTCACTGAATTGATCAAACTGGGGCTAACTTACTTGCTTGGTTATTACATGTGGAAAACTTACATAACATCAAGAGTCTGAGTCATTGCAGGCTTCTCAGGGAATTGAATGAATATGTGCTTTATGGATCTGATGCCAGTTTTGCAGCTTCCCTCACACTGAACAAGGCGGTAGTCTGCCCTTGCCTACACTGTCTCTCTGAAAGGTATTGGTTACAGTGTTAGAGATGGTCTGCTGGAAAAGGACTTGCAATTAGGGGCTAACCCAGACAGGGTAAGTAACCGTACTGTGTGCACTGTCTTCTCCCAAACCCCAAATATTACCCTCCAGTCATGATTCTCTTTACTTAGAGAAAAGGGAAATAAATTAATATCATTGAATTTGAAGGGTAGCCATGCCACAGACGCCTTTTCCTGCCTTTGTACTATGTTAGATGTGGGGATATGTTTTGCAGGCACATTTTATCCAGAAGAAACACCTGCAATTCAAAGATTATTTTGCATTTGCTTGACAAAGGAAGCATCCTCCTACCCTGGCGTGTGCATTTATGAGTAACGAACAATCACTTTTCCATGACAGCTTTTCCTCCGCAAATACATTCTCTGTTAAAACCTTGCTTTATACCACCTTTGCATGGCTCTGCATATGAACTACTAAAACATCATCAGTTTTAATGAAATAGTCAACCTACCACTTGAAGAATTTATATTTATGGCCCACAGACTAGCTACCCTCCAACATGAGCTAGGTGATGCATTTCTAGGAACTTCAAATTAATCCTTTTCATTACAGAAGTAGGTACCCATGAAAATGAATAGAAGTAGCTGATCTCATTAAAGACTGAATTGAAACCAATTCTTATGGTGGCAGTAGCTACAACCTGTGATAATTTCCCTAGCTGCTATATGAGTTAAGTCCTGTAATTACTTTTTAAAAAATTCTAAATAGCATAATTTTACGTTACATTGTATTTTTTATGTGTATATTTGTATGTATGTTGGAGAAGAGGGTATAGAGTTGTATTTAAATAAGCTTGAATTTTAATTGGCTTGGTTTGGTTTTTATATTCACAGGGCTTTATGGATGTCTTTCCACAGACACAACTTTTTTCCTCTAATTCTTTTTGATTCTCATTCTCATTTTGAGAGACTGATCCTTAGATTATGACTCTCGTTACAAATGCATACAATGCTAGAGGGCTATTTTTACGCTCACAGACTCAAATCATTCTGGGATTTTAATTTCTCTTCTACAGTTTGAAACAAATTTTTAAATTTAAAAAGATGAAGATGTTTGTCCTTGCCCTAGGGTCCTGATTCAAGGTTTAGACAGAAGGTTAAATATCAAAACTTCGCTATAAATCAAGTGCGTGCGTTTTGAACAAAGGTCTGGCATCATCTGCACAGGGCATTGATTCCTCTAGCTAGAGGGCTGGAGAGTCTGTTTACAAACGAATATACAATTTAGGCAGAACAAATGCCCTTCTATCAAATAGAAGAGAAGAGCCATGTTCATTTGTCATTACAAGCACACCATTTCCTTTTTGGTGAGTTAATGCCCTTCCTTAAAAGGAGATTAGTCCTTTAAAGTAAAGAAACTGGAGCTGGCAGGCAGCACCAAAAGTAGACACAGATTCGAAGTTCTTTAAATGCCTGAGTGCAGACCCATTCAGAATCTCTTAAAAACATTGCCAGAGAATCCTGGTATATCCACATTCGTCCACCAGCTTTATTTCAGAGTCATGACTACATATCTTTTCACAGTAAGAAAACACATGCAAACAGACACCAGTTCTCAACAGACAAACTGGAATCCCTGCGGTTAATGTAGCAAGAAAGTATGCACAGCAACATGAGGGAAAGATACTAATCCTAAAATATGACAGGAAGGATCATACCTTGGCTTCACTAATGTCTGTCCTCCACAAGCAGATGACCCCAGTTTCTTAAATAATTTACCCTCAAAATTAGATGCAATGGGTAATTATTTTGGTAGAGAATATAAATTCAGGCTTTGATTCCTTTCATAGATGAGGCTCATACTATGAACACAATGATAATAATAGACTGAGGAACATTTAAATATTTATGCAGATTCTACTTCAATTTATATTTGGAAACTTTGCAATGCTGGTAGAAAGAATATTTCTCTTCTCACTGTGTACCATAATCTCTAGGACTTTAAAAGAGAATATTTTAGCACAGAAAAGCAGTGGAGAAGACTTGTGACCTCCAAGCTTTGAATAAAGACAATTCTATTAAAATTTCATTTGTAAGTCACACTCAGGGGATTGGCTGAGAATAATAACATGCACCATAAATAAACTGAAGATTGTTCCAGGTAATATAATGCAATAAAATATATGTAATATTGATACCTATTAAAGATAGTTTAATATATCCTTAATAGCTTTGAAGCCACTTATAAAACTTGCATCTATTTTTTAGCTGCTCAGTTGTGTCCCGACTCTTTGTGACCCCATGGACTATAGCCCACCAGGCTTCTGTGTCCATGGAATTTTCCAGGCATGAATAACAGGAGAGGGTTGCCATTTCCTTTTCCATGGTGCATCTATTTAGGATCTTCAGTAATGGCATTGCAATCTTAAGGATAAAAACTAAGTTTGAAGTTATTTGGCTATTTAAATTTAAGACAAAAGCTCGGTCAGTCAGTTCAGTTAAGTTGTTCAGTCATGTCTGACTCTTTGCTACCCCGTGAACTGCCCCACGCCAGGCCTCCCTGTCCATTGCCAACTCCCAGAGTTTATTCAAACTCATGTCCACTGAGTCAGTGATGCCATCCAACCATCTCGTTCTCTGTTGTCCCCTTCTCCTCCTGTCCCCAACCTCTCCCAGCATCAGGGTCTTTTCCAGTGAGTCAGTTCTTCACATCAGGTGGCCAAAATATTAGAGTTTCAGCTTCAGCATCAGTCCTTCCAATGAATATTCAGGACTGATTTCCTTTAGGATGGACTGGTTAGATCTCCTTGCAGTCCAAGGGACTCTCAAGAGTCTGAAGCTTCCATATGTCTCTTACCCTTCTCCATCAGAGGGCAGACAGACTGAAAATCACAATCATAGGAAACCAACCAATCTGATCACATGGACCGCAGTCTTGTCTAACTCAATTCAACTATGAGGCATGCCATGTAGGGCCACCTAAGACAAACAGGTCATGATGGAGAGTTCTGATGAAATGTGGTCCACTGGAAAAGGGAATGGCAAACCACTTCAGTATTCTTGCCTTGAGAACCCCATGAACAGTATGAAAAGGCAGAAGCTTGATAGTATGCTGCTGCTGCTGCTGCTGCTAAGTCGCTTCAGTCATGTCCGACTCTGTGCGACCCCATAGACAGCAGCCCACCAGGCTCCTCTGTCCCTGGGATTCTCCAGGCAAGAACACTGGAGTGGGTTGCCATTTCCTTCTCCAAGGCATGAAAGTGTAAAGTGAAAGTGAAGTCACTCAGTCGTGTCTGACTCTTAGTGACCCCATGGACTGCAGCTCACCAGGCTCCTCCATCCATGGGATTTTCCAGGCAAGAGTACTGGAGTAGGGTGCCATTGCCTTCTCCGATAGTAGAATTTCTTTAATATCAACCAAGATTTGTTTTAGATATTTTTCAGTGAATTATTTTAGGCATATTATTTCAATAATAATATTATTGCTCTGAATTTTATATACAATAATTTTGATAGAAACAAAAAAAACGTATAAAGTCTATGAAGGTATATTCTTGAAAATGATAAAACAATGAAAGAAAGCAAAGAAATCTGAAAGGATGTCATGTATTATGGAGAAAAAAAGCAGTTTCTTATATTTGGTTCAAATTCTGGCTTTAAACTAGCTGAGTGATTTAGAGCATATAACTTTGAATTTCCTAGTTTCTTTATTTGTAAAACATAGTTTATATTGCATTTGATTGTTGCATGGGTTAAAGGAGCTACATGAGAAAGCTTGGAATATAGTCCTTATGATATGTTCCTGGAGCTTCCCAGGTGGCACTTGAGGTAAAGAACTTGCTTGCCAGTGCAATAGACATAAAAGTTTCAGGGTTGATCCCTGGGTGGGGAAAATCCCCTGGAGAAGAGAACAGTACTCACTCCAGTATTCTTGCGTGGAGAATCCCATGGACAGAGGAGCCTGGTGGGCTATGGTCCACAGGGTCACAAGAGAGTTGGACACAGCTGAAGTGACTTAGCATGGACACATGCAGGATATGTTCCTACTCCTGCTACCTTTTTAGGTGAGGTCAAGTTGCAAAAATTGCCCTCATTCCAGGTTACTTTAGAAGGCCTTGGAAGAGAAATTTCTCCATTCCTCAGTTCTTGAGTTTTCCTCCCAGGCAGATATACCAACCAGTAGGTTAGGCAGAACTTCATGGACTACAACCTTATGGTTTATTGCAGACATTGGTGTGACCAGAATCAGTAGGCAAAGCAAGTGCTGTGCTGCCCGTTGGAGCTCAGGTAAACTTGCAGATGCACTTTAGCCTTCCTATATGGCTCTTTTGGTAAATAATCCGCCTGCGATTCAGGAGACCCCAGTTCAATTCCTGGGTCAGGAAGATCTGCTGGAGAAGGTATAGGCTACCCACTCCAGAATTCTTAGGTTTCCCTGGTGGCTCAGCTGGTAAAGAATCTGCCTGCAATGTGGGAGACCTGGGTTCAGTCCCTGGGTTGGGAAGCCCCCCCCCCCCCCCGCCCCCGGAGGAGGGAAAAGCTACTCACTCAAGTGTTTTGGCCGGGGGAATTCCATAAACTCTAGTTCATGGGGTCGCAAAGAGTCGGACATGTCTGAGTGACTTTCACATACTTAACTCAGATTCTTTTCTTCATGACTTATCAGTTTTGCCTGCAACACAAATGCCTACTAACCTTGATTCAAAACCTAGCCCCTGCATGTGATTCGGCCTGTACATTATACTTAATTTCTAAGCACCATTATAATACAAAATCACACAGATGGTCACTACTACCAGGTAAAACGTGGTGGATTCTGCACCGAGCAAGTTTTACTGAAAACAATACCCAACATGTTTCATCTTTTGCATTATTTATGGTTTTCTCCATTTGTACGGATTCAATAAATTGGTAGTAAAAATCGTTGTATAGACAGTGTAGCCATGATTCAAGCATCCAGTACTTAGCCTTAAGCTGGTCAAGCAAAAACAAACACTTGCCACTAAAAAGGTGTATCAAAATGTATTAAATTGATTACATGTTTCAACTCCACAAGAAGATATAAGCTCATTGTAATATTACTTGTTTATCCACATCCAACAAATCCAATATCAAACTCGAATATCTTAGTCTCCTTAAAAAAATGCTGTCCCCACACTTCCAGTCTCTAGCGTAACTCTTCCTCAGTCTTTCCCATAATAATGCATCACAATTACACAAAGATCTACTTGGAATTTCAGAATGCTCCTCATTGTTTGGGGAAAAGGAAGAAACTTAGCAAGCAGAGTGAGAAGTATTTTAGTGGGAAGGGGGTAGGCTGGAACTATTGTTGTTGTTCTTATTTTGGTTTTTAAATCTTCAGGTACCAAAGGACAGAGAATACAGTGGGAGAACAAAGAAGTATGTTGGACAGTGAGTTCTGTCAATGGATTACTGAAAGCAATTTTGCAACATAGGGATCAAAGACTGCAAACTGTTTCTGCTTTATTAATATTTGGTGAATTAAACACTGAGGGAAATGAATTGGAGAATATTAAAAAAGGCATGAATCTAAATTTTGTATTCTGGTTAGGTGGAATTTATCCTTTTGGCAAAGAATACTATGTATCTGCTATTTGGACTGACTAGTTTTTTTTCTGTTAAACACTGATCAATAAAATCAATAAAAATTATAAATATGGTAAGTTGTTATTGCTCATTGTCTTGATAAATAAAAATTAACTGATGTCTGATGGTAATTTATAAATTAAGTCTCAATTTATTCAACAAATAATTCCTGATGGACTTAAAATTAGGATTTTAAAAGGAAACAAACTCTAGTTCAAGCCAATTATTCATTAAGTCTGTTTTTTTAGTTGTGTTGGGTTTCCTGGTTTCTTAATTTTCCATTTAGTGTTTAGGATCTCAGTGCTGACTTTCTCCTTGCATTTCTTTAGAAGCTTCATTTTGTATAGCCAACATTTATTTCTATACTTCAGACCAAACAGATTCCTTCCAGCGAACGTTTCTACTCCCCTTCCACTGCCCCCAAACTTCCTTTAGATCCTCCAGTGAAGGCAATGGTCTCTAAATTTATAGCTACTGAAAAAGGTAACTGCCAAACAAGAACAACACACTTAGTGATTCATTTTGAAGTGCTTTTAGAGGATGTCAAGATAAATGAGTTGGATGACATAAACAAACAAAGAAATATTAACAGATCAAGAAGTCATAATTGAAACACAGGGGTGAATATATTGATCTGATAAAAAATGGTTTAATCTTCTCATAAATGAATCGCTTTTATGCTCAAATTTGGCACAATTGCATTCTATAACCTTTAAAAACATCCTCAGTGACATGGCTGTTTAAAATGTTTATTTCTTCAGACTTATATGTGTTATAATAGCCTCTGTGTATTGCGCCGTCACTCTTTGCTGAGAATTGTGTTAGCATTAAAAGGTTATTTTACTCAGTCCTTATAAAAGCCCTATGTAATAGGTATTGCTAATCTCATTTTACCTATTAAAAAAAGTGCTTCCAAGAGGTTAAGTAAATTGCTTGATTCTACATAACTAATAAACGTCAAAGCTGGCATTCAGAGCCAAGTCTACAGTACTCCAAAGTCCATAGCTACTGCCTTAACATAATAATCCAATAAATTAATTTCCAAATATCAAATTGAAAGTATGCTAAGAATTAAGACTTCTTTTCTTGAAAGTTGTTCCCACATCTTGTGATAGGTTATTGTGAATTGATTTAGGATCATAGAATCTCAGGGGACCCTATGTCTAACCTTCTGCATAACTCAGGAATCTTGCCTACAATATTGGTGATAGACTTGTTCCTTCTTGTAAATGTTTCTAAGAGCAAACAATGTCCTTCTCTTAGGGCACATGTGCATCTCTATTAATTATGGACCATTGTAATTTTATCTATATTTTTTATTCACTATATTGAGCAGATATTTGCCTCTATTAATATCCAACATTGATTCTAAGCCTGCAGTAACCAGAATAAGCCATAAATATCTCTAAGGAAAGTGTGAGGCTGAAGAAGAAGCAAGCAAAACTAAAGTTTTGTATATAGGTAAATTCATGAGAATATTTATTCTTGAGTGGTTGGGAAATTGATTTTATTTTCTTGTCTAAAAATTTATAATCTAGAATCCTATCAAGGGTACATTATTTTAATGCAAAAGCATTGTAGCAACAGAATCATGTAATAGAATGATAATCCTACAGAAAATGTGAATTGTTCCCAGTCAGATGTAGCCAAGGTTATCCAGTGAAGAAATAATTTTAAATCAGATGCAGACATACCCAACTTAAAAAAAAAAAAGTAATGTTTTGAAACAGTCCATGTGACATTGGAGAATATAAACAATAAAAGAGACATTTCTGTCACAGACACTGTTTGATGGAAATGATATTTTTGAAGGACTGACATATCAAATATATGGCACAATATTCAATATTATTAGCATTCATTTTTTGGCCATGCAGTATCTTAGTTCCTGACCAGGGATTGAACACATGGCCCCTGTATTGGGATCATGGCATAATTAACTACTGGACTGCCAGGAAAGTCCCATTATCAGCATTCTTATGCAGAGTAGCCAGTAGCTTTTTGATAGTATGTAAAGCTCATGACATGACTGAGCGACTGAACTGACTGACTGAGAGCTCATGAAGGGGCTTCCCTGGTAGCTCAGCTGATAAAAAATCTGCCTACAATGCAGGAGACCCCAGTTCAATTCCTGGGTTGGGAAGAGTCCCTGGAGAAGGGATAGGATACCCACTCCAATATTCTTGGGCTTCCCTGCTGGCTCATACAGTAAAGAATCCACCTGCAACTCAAGAAACCTGAGTTCCATCCCTGGGAAGATCGCCTGGAGGAGGCCATGGTGACCCAGTCCAGTATTCTTGCCTGAAGAATCCCTATGGCCAGAGGGTAGGCTACAGTCAATGGGGTCGTAGAGCTGGACACAAATGAGTGATTAAACACAGCACAGCACAGAGCTCGTGAAACTAAACAATTATGAAGAAGGTAACAATATTATCTGCTTCTTTATGATACTGAAAATTTTAAAAAGAACTCAGGTGTGTTTGAAGGAGACTTAGTAGCCAGTCCAGGATTGTATTTCCTAGTTGGAGGACACTGAGAAGTCAACGGTTTTTCAGGACCATGGATGAAGAAAGGTAGTATAAATGTGTAGGGTAGGATAGGTAGGAAAAAACTAATTAGAAGCTGTGTGTTGTTTGCCTGAACCAATTGTTCAATCATTTTTAGTGTAAGCACTCATCTAATATATAATAGTTCCAATCAAGCACCTGGGCAGACAGACACTTCTATGGAGCATTTCATCGCCTTCCTTTGATCTTCTAATCCTTTCAATGTTCATCCTTCATTTTGCTTATTCAGAATCTGGGTTGCATCTTCCTCTCCTAATGACTTGTTCCTACATTTCCTTATCCTCCCAGCACCACATCATTTTCACCAGAATCATTAGTACTTTTATTGAGTCAGTGTGGGGGTCTTAGCGGAGTACACATCAGAATCACAGGATGCTTGCTCTGCCCCCATGATTTCCTAAGTGTGTGAGCCTCAAAATGGTGTGTACATATTCAGGCTTCTGACTACTTATTTATTAAATAATACTAATAATACTGTATTTCAATCATCCTAATAATCTATTAAGCAAATTTGTACCTTTATCCCATTTTACAGGTTAAGTGAAGAATGTGTCTAAGGTTACATAGCTGAAAATTGGCATAAATGAGAATCACTTCCAGGCACTCTAGCTCTGGGGACCAACCATCTTGACCAGGATGCTACATCACCTCTGTAATGTTACCTAGATGCTATAACACTGGGGCTTCCCTGATGGCTCAGATGGTAAAGAATCTGCTTGCTGTGCAGGAGACCTGGGTTCACTCCCTGGGTCAGAAAGATCTCCTGGAGAAGGGGAATGGCAACCCGCTCCACTATTCTTGCCTGGAAAATTCCCTGGACAGAGGAGCCTGGTGGGTACAGTCCATGGAGTCACAAAGAATCAGATACGACTGAGCATAAAATAACTCAGTCATAACTTTGGATCTTAATGTGATTCAGCTTTTGTGTTTAAAGAGAATAAAAATTTGTGTGCTCAGATCTAAATCATAGGAAACTCTACACTTTTGATTACTAAAATCTTTAACCTTGCAAGAATAGTAAAAAGCAATGACTGATAAATACTCAATTTGCCCTTTTATGATGAATGCTTTGTTTGCAGTGAATAGATTCAGATTTTACTTTTATTTCATTCTGTTTTTCATTCACGAGTTGGAATTGTTCTTGGACCTTCCTCCACAGCTCCTTATGAACCAGGCAGTACACAATGTCGTTCAGGAGACTATGCCACAGTGAAACCCTCCTGTTATATATCATGGGATGATGGAAAAGGTAGTATTTTAGGCTCTCATCCTAAGAGAATTTTATCATCTGTAGTAATTCTTAAAAGATTTGAACTACAACTGGTTTCTCCATCCCATTGGATTTGTCTGTATTATTGTGTTAATTCTAACCACATCCCTGATTAACTGGATACCATTTGGTTTCTGCAATGAATGTGGTGAATTTGGAATAGGTGGTACATCCTCAAGAGATGCTTAATGTGGTCCACTGGAGAAGGGAATGGCAAACCACTTCAGTATTCTTGCCTTGAGAACCCCATGAACAGTACGAAAAAGCAAAATGATAGGATACCAAAAGAGGAACTCCTCAGGTCATTAGGTGCCCAATATGCTACTGGAGATCAGTGGAGAAATAACTCCAGAAAGAATGATGGGATGGAGCCAAAGCAAAAACAATACCCAGCTGTGGATGTGACTGGTGATAGAAGTAAGATCCGATGCTGTAAAGAGCAATATTGCATAGGAACCTGGAATGTCAGGTCCATGAATCAAGGAAAATTGAAAGTGGTCAAACAAGAGATGGCAAGGGTGAACGTCGACATTCTAGGAATCAGCAAACTAAAATGGACTGGAATGGGTGAATTTAACTCAGATGACCATTATATCTACTACTGCGGGCAGGAATCCCTCAGAAGAAATGGAGTAGCCATCATGGTCAACAAAAGAGTCCAAAATGCAGTACTTGGATGCAGTCTCAAAAATGACAGAATGATCTCTGTTCATCTCCAAGGCAAACCATTCAATATTACGGTAATCCAAGTCTATGCCCCAACCAGTAATGCTGAAGAAACTGAAGCTGATGGTTTTATGAAGACCTCCAAGACCTTTTAGAACTAACACCCAAAAAAGATGTCTTTTTCATTATAGGGGACTGGAATGCTAAAGTAGGAAGTCAGGAAACACCTGGAGTAACAGGGAAATTTGGCCTTGAAATGCGGAATGAAGCAGGGCAAAGACTAATAGAGTTTTGCCAAGAAAATGCACTGGTCATAGCAAACACCCTCTTCCAACAACACAAGAGAAGACTCTACACATGGACATCACCAGATGGTCAACACCAAAATGAGATTGAGTATATTCTTTGCAGCCAAAGATGGAGAAGCTCTGTACAGTTAACAAAAACAAGACCAGGAGCTGACTGTGGCTCAGATCATGAACTCTTTATTACCAAATTCAGACTCAAACTGAAGAAAGTAGGGAAAACCACTAGACCATTCAGGTATGACCTAAATCAAATTCCTTATGATTATACAGTGGAAGTGAGAAATAGATTTAAGGGCTTAGATCTGATAGATAGAGTGCCTGATGAACTATGGACAGAGGTTCGTGACATTGTACAGAAGACAGGGATCAAGACCACCCCCATGGAAAAGAAATGCAAAAAAGCAAAATGGCTGTCTGAGGAGGCCTTACAAATAGCTGTGAAAAGAAGAGAGGTGAAAAGCAAAGGAGAAAAGGAAAGACATAAGCATCTGAATGCAGAGTTCCAAAGAATAGCAAGAAGAGATAAGAAAGCCTTCTTCAGAGATCAATGCAAAGAAATAGAGGAAAACAACAGAATGGGAAAGACTAGAGATCTCTTCAAGAAAATTAGAGATACCAAGGGAACACTTCATGCAAAAAAGCGCTCGATAAAGGACAGAAATGGTATGGACCTAACAGAAGCAGAAGATATTAAGACGAGGTGGCAAGAATACACAGAAGACCTGTACAAAAAACATCTTCACGACCCAGATAATCATGATGATGTGATCACTCATCTAGAGCCAGACATCTTGGAATGTGAAGTCAAGTGGGCCTTAGAAAGCAACACTACGAACAAAGCTAGTGGAGGTGATGGAATTCCAGTTGAGCTGTTTCAAATCCTGAAAGATGATGCTGTGAAAGTGCTGCCCTCAATATGCCAGCAAATTTGGAAAACTCAGCAGTGGCCACAGGGCTGGAAAAGGTCAGTTTTCATTCCAATCCCAAAGAAACGCAATGCCAAAGAATGCTCAAACTACCGCACAATTGCACTCATCTCACATGCTAGTAAAGTAATGCTCAAAATTCTCCAAGCCAGGCTTCAGCAATACGTGAACCATGAACTCCCTGATGTTCAAGCTAGTTTTAGGAAAGGCAGAGGAACCAGAGATCAAATTGCCAACATCAGCTGGATTGTGGAAAAAGCAAGAGAGTTCCAGAAAAACATCTATTTCTCCCCTATTGACTATGCCAAAGCCTCTGACTGTGTGGATCACAGTAAACTGTGGAAAATTCTGAAAGAGATGGGGATACCAGACCTCCTAACCTGCCTCTTGAGAAATCTGTATGCAGCTCAGGAAGCAACAGTTAGAACTGGACATGGAACAACAGACTGGTTCCAAATAGGAAAAGGAGTATGTCAAGGCTGTATATTGTCACCCTGCTTATTTAACTTCTATGCAGAGTACATCATGAGAAACGCTGGACTGGAAGAAACACAAGCTGGGATCAAGATTGCTGGGAGAAATATCAATAACCTCAGATATGCAGATGACACCACCCTTATGGCAGAAAGTGAAGAGGAGCTAAAAGCCTCTTGATGAAAGTGAAAGAGGAGAGCAAAAAAGTTGGCTTAAAGCTCAACATTCAGAAAACGAAGATCATGGCGTCTGGTCCCATCACTTTATGGGAAATAGATGGGGAATCAGTGGAAACAGTAGAAACAGTGTCAGACTTTATTTTTGGGGGCTCTAAAATCACTGCAGATGGTGATTGCAGCCATGAAATTAAAAGATGCTTACTCCTTGGAAGTAAAGTTATGAGCAACCTAGATAGTATATTCAAAAGCAGAGACATTACTTTGCCGACTAAGGTCAGTCTAGTCAAGGCTATGGTTTTTCCAGTCGTCATGTATGGATGTGAGAGTTGGACTGTGAAGAAGGCTGAGTGCCAAAGAATTGATGCTTTTGAACTGTGGTGTTGGAGAAGACTCTTGAGAGTCCCTTGGACTGCAAGGAGATCCAACCAGTCCATTCTGAAGATCAACCCTGGGATTTCTTTTGGAAGGAATGATGCTAAAGCTGAAACTCCAGTACCTTGGCCACCTCATGTGA
This sequence comes from Ovis aries, assembly GCF_016772045.2. Taxonomy (NCBI): domain Eukaryota; kingdom Metazoa; phylum Chordata; class Mammalia; order Artiodactyla; family Bovidae; genus Ovis; species Ovis aries. The sequence goes on along the minus strand of NC_056054.1, from coordinate 149,930,397 downwards.
AGAGTTGACTCATTGGAAAAGACTCTGATGCTGGGAGGGATTGGGGGCAGGAGGAGAAGGGTACGACAGAGGATGAGATGGCTGGATGGCATCACAGACTCGATGGACGTGAGTCTGAGTGAACTCTGGGAGATGGTGATGGACAGGGACACCTGGTGTGCTGCGATTCATGGGGTTGCAAAGAGTCGGACACGACTGAGCAACTGAACTGAACTGAACTTGAGGTATATGTAATACCCACAAAAAGTGCTGTTAGTAGATCTCCAAATATAGCCTTCTTTTGGTGAAACCAGTCTTTTTATTTTACAGTTGGTGGTACCAGCATTGTGAGGAAGAACTGAAGTAGAATGTTTAGGTTCTATTCAAAGAGGTAGTTGAGGATGGCCCTGGCTTGTCTTGGAATCTCCTGGAAGTCTTCTGTAGCCCCTCCCTTTGTTTGCATTTTTGTTCTGAGTATTTCCAGTCATATAGTAGAAAAGTTCTAGTAGCTTATTTGTTATTATGGCTCATTAGGACAACATAGTGCTATCCAGGCTGTTGAGAGGATGGTCACAAATCTGAAACAAGCACATTATCCAGCACTTATTGTGGGTGTCACTTAGCATGCCTTCATGAATGTGAAGCTTTTTGCATTTTCCCAGTTGAGTCCCCAGACCTATTATTAGCATATTATGATTTACAAGAGAGTGGGTTTTTTAATAACAACACTGAGAAAGCAAAACCCATTTGTTCATCCCAAGAGGTTTGAGAGCACATTTTAAGCACAGGGTGGTCAGAATAAAAACTAATGTAAGTACACAGTCCATGATTGCTCCTAATCAGAGAAAACACCCAATTAGAGCCAAAAGGATGAAAAGCAAATTGTTTACCACAGTAAATCATTCTCATAAAGAACATTATTTAAAATATTTGAACTCTACTTAAGGACTTAAACAGTGATGTGGGCTTTGCAAGGAACACTAGACTGCTGGCTGGCTTTAAATCTTAGTGGCGACCACATTGGAAGCTGCCAGGGGCTTCTACTGTTCCATTTTAGCTAAAGGCAGGATTACTGAAGTGGCATTATATCCTCCATCTCATTTTCAGCTCTATTGCACCAATTATGCTGCATTGAGGCTTATAGGGGCTTACATTGAGTTTCAGATAGATGGAAGAAGCCAGTCTATATTCTTTGTGATAAAAATAGTCATTAATTACTGAGACTTGTAAACCGCTTAGCAGCCTTCGTAATGTGGCCCGTCAGGTGCTTCTCCTTATTCTATAGCTAATCAGCAAAAGAGAAGAAAAATCCTCAGAAGAAGATGATCTATTCTGGCTCAAACAGAAAGCCAAGGTTAAAAATAAATCTAAAATACACTGAAAACCTAAGCCAATATGCATTCACTGGCAAAATACTGACTTGTTTTCTTTTCAATCAAAGTTGATTGGAGAAAAATTTCTTATAACATTGTTCCATGGGGAAACTAATTATCAATATAATATTTTCACTGTCTGATAGCAAACAACGTGTTCTGAGAGTTAGACTCATGAAAACACATTTACAAATAGCTCAAGTGGAATTAGATAATTATCTAATTAAAGAAAAGTAAAATGTCATAGGAATTAATGAAGAAATTCAGTAGAGAGGGAACCCAGCTAATAAAGGGTCTGCTGAAAGCAACAATAGGTAGTTTCTCCTTTGAGTGGACAGCTTAAATATGCTGGCAGAACTTCACGGTAGTCGGTTTCAGAATTGACTGCCATTTCCAGTATTTTAATTTTTAACTAAAGCTTTATGCTTAATTGGTAAAAATGTCCATTATGCCACTTCATTAAGGCAATCAGAATTATGGTTAACATCAATATGAGAAACTATAATGACCTTCATTTGGTAAAGAAAATACAGATGAATGGCTTTTATATATAAAAGTATCCCACAGGTTAGAAAGATAGAAAGCGTTCCTACTATATGGAGTATAAACAGGTATTGAAGGCTTCTTTCCTTAACATACATATTTTATAAGTAAAAACCATGCTTCAAGGAATGCCGTACAACCACATTTCATGCATTTCGATATGACTAATAGTCATGAATGGGAGGACAGTTTTTCAAAGCAATGGGCAAAGAAAATTGGAGTGATGGTATATTGGCTAAGTTGATTTTTATAAAAGCCTTGTAGAGAGCTTTAAAAATGAACAGTGTGTGCAGGGAGAGAATTTAAAAAAAAACTATGAAAGAAATTACAAGTGGGTCTCACTACATTACAAGCTTGAGATTGCTTATTAAACACATAACTTGTTTTTCTGCCATACCAGTCATTTTACATAAGTGTGTGGTTTGGCTTCCATTTATAATGTGTAACTGCAGCATGCTTCAACGGTGCCATGGGGAATACTTGTTATGGATTGAATATTTGGTTAAAATCTTTGGAAAAATTCCAGAAACATTAACATAGCCATGGCAGCTTTGGGTAACACTTCTTTTCAGTTCACTTCCCTCCTTGGTAAGTAGGGAGAAAACAATTGCCCTCCAGACATGGGGCAGACAATATATCTTCATTTCCTTTCTTCCCACTCTGAATTTTTATGATTTGGTGGTATCGGTATTTGAAAGTAATTAAAATATCTCTGGCTCCCTGGGAAGAAGCTGCTTTAGAATCTGTAAAATGTCAAGCTATATAATGCCCTCTCTATAAATGTATGAATAAATAATTATTGCATCTAAAAGCAACAATGCAGTCCTCAGTTGTATCTGGCTGTTTGCAACCCCATGGAATTCTCCAGGTCAGAATACTGGAAGAGATAGCCTTTCCCTTCTCCATGGTATCTTCCCAACTTAGGGATTGAATACAGGTCTCCCACGTTGCAGGCAGACTCTTTACCAGCTGAGCCACAAGGGAAGCCCAAGAATATTGGAGTGGTAGCTGATCCCTTCTCCAGTGTATTTTCCCAATCTAGGAATCAAACCAGGGTCTCCGCATTGTAGGTGGATTTTCACCAACTGAGTTATCAGGGAACAGTCTCTCCTTTTCCCACTCACGTTTCAGTCTACACAGGGGCCACCTAGGGTAAACGGCATTTGGGGACTATTACTTTCTCTGCTATCCCTTCTTTCTTTCCACCGCTCCTGGTCCTAACACTTCAGTTTCTTCTGCATCTTTTCCAGCTGTCTGTGCCCTCTTTACCAGAATATTAGGATGCAGGTTCTGCCTTGGCAGGGAGCTTTAAAGTCGATGTCATGTGAGAAATCCTCACATGAGGATTTAGACGTAGTGGCTGGCGCACTAAGCGTGGCGGAGAGGAGCTACCCTACGTCAGAAGTCAGGGGCAGAAGCCGGGAGGACCCCATGCCCGAGGGCGGTGGCCAAGGGGAGTTACCCCACGTCCGAGGTCTGGGGCAGCGGCAGAGAGTGCCAGGCTGCAACAGCGCAGGAACGGCCAAGAGGAGCCACCCAGTGCCCGAGGCCAGGGGTGGCGGCCGGGAGGAACAACCCTGTGCAAGAGGCCAGGGGCAGTGGCTGGGAGGAGCAACCCCACATCCAAGAAGCGGTGGCTGCAGGGGCACAGGAGGGCCTAGAGGAGTTATCCCACGTTGAAGGTCAGGAAGGGCGGCGGTGAGGAGATACCCCTCATCCAAGGTAAGGAGCTGCTGCTCCTTACTTTGCTTTGCTGGAGCAGCTGTGAAGAGATACCCCAAACCCAAGTAAGATGGTAGGTGTTGCAAGAGGGCATCAGAAGGCAGACACACTGAAACCATACTCACAGAAAACTAGTCAATCTAATTACACTAGGACCACAGCCTTGTCTAACTCAATGAAACCAAGCCATGCCCATGGGGAAACCCAAGACGGGTGGGTCATGGTGGAGAGATCTGACAGAATGTGGTCCACTGGAGAAGGGAATGGCAAACCACTTCAGTATTCTTGCCTTGAGAACCCCATGAACAGTATGAAAAGGCAAAATGATAGGATACTGAAAGAGTAACTCCCCAGGTCAGTAGGTGCCCAATATGCTACTGGAGATCAGTGGAGAAATAACTCCAGAAAGAATGAAGGGATGGAGCCAAAGCAAAAACAATACCCAGCTGTGGATGTGACTGGTGATAGAAGCAAGGTCTGATGCTGTAAAAAGCAATATTGCATAGGAACCTGGACTGTCAGGTCCATGAATCAAGGCAAATTGGAAGTGGTCAGACAAGAGATGGCAAGAGTGAACATTGACATTCTAGGAATCAGTGAACTAAAATGGACTGGAATGGGTGAATTTAACTCAGATGACCATTATATCTACTACTGTGGGCAGGAATCCCTCAGAAGAAATGGAGTAGCCATCATGGTCAACAAAAGAGTCCAAAATGCAGTACTTGGATGCAATCTCAAAAATGACAGAATGATCTCTGTTCGTTTCCAAGGCACACCATTCAATATCATGGTAATCCAAGTCTATGCCCCAACCAGTAATGCTGAAGAAGCTGAAGTTGAACAGTTCTATGAAGACCTTCAAGACCTTTTACAACTAACACCCCAAAAAGATGCCCTTTTCATTATAGGGGACTGGAATGCAAAAGTAGGAAGGCAAGAAACACCTGGAGTAACAGGGAAATTTGGCCTTGGAATGCAGAATGAAGCAGGGCAAAGACTAATAGAGTTTTGCCAAGAAAATTCACTGCTACTGCTACTGCTAAGTCACTTCAGTCATGTCTGACTCTGTGCGACCCCACAGACGGCAGCCCACCAGGCTCCTCCGTCCCTGGGATTCTCCAGGCAAAAACACTGGAGTGGGATTCCCTGGTCATAGCAAACACCCTTTTCCAACAACACAAGAGAAGACTCTACACATGGACATCACCAGATGGTCAACACCAAAATGAGATTGAGTATATTCTTTGCAGCCAAAGATGGAGAAGCTCTATACAGTCAACAAAAACAAGACCAGGAGCTGACAGTGGCTCAGATAATGAACTCCTTATTACCAAATTCAGTCTTAAATTGAAGAAAGTTAAGGAAAACCGCTAGACCATTCAGGTATGACCTAAATCAAATTCCTTATGATTATACAGTGGAAGTGAGAAATAGATTTAAAGGCTTAGATCTGATAGATAGAGTGCCTGATGAACTATGGAATGAAGGTTTGTGACATTGTACAGGAGACAGGGATCAAGACCATCCCCATGGAAAAGAAAAGCAAAAAAGCAAAATGGCTGTCTGGGGAGGCCTTACAAATAGTTGTGAAAAGAAGAGAAGTGAAAGGCAAAGGAGAAAAGGAAAGATATAAGCATCTGAATGCAGAGTTCCAAAGAATAGCAAGGAGAGATAAGAAAGCCTTCTTCAGAGATCAATGCAAAGAAATAGAGGAAAACAACAGAATGGGAAAGACTAGAGATTTCTTCAAGAAAATTAGAGATACCAAGGGAACATTTCATGCAAAGATGGGCTCAATAAAGGACAGAAATGGTATGGACCTAACAGAAGCAGAAGATATTAAAAAGAGGTGGCAAGAATACACAGAAGAACTGTACAAAAAAGATCTTCATGACCCCAATAATCATGATGATGTGATCACTCATCTAGAGCCAGGTATTCTGGAATGTGAAGTCAAGTGGGCCTTAGAAAGCATCACTACGAACAAAGCTAGTGGAGATGATGGAATTCCAGTTGAGCTGTTTCAAATCCTGAAAGATGATGCTGTGAAAGTGCTGCCCTCAATATGCCAGCAAATTTGGAAAACTCAGCAGTGGCCACAGGGCTGGAAAAGGTCAGTTTTCATTCCAATCCCAAAGAAAGGCAATGCCAAAGAATGCTCATCTCACATGCTAGTAAAGTAATGCTCAAAATTCTCCAAGCCAAGCTTCAGCAATACGTGAACAATGAACTTCCTGATGTTCAAGCTATATTTAGAAAAAGCAGAGGAACCAGAAATCAAATTGTAACATCTGCTGGATCATGGAAAAAGCAAGAGAGTTCCAGAAAAACATGTATTTCTGCTTTATTGACTACACCAAAACCTTTGACTGTGTGGATCACAGTAAACTGTGGAAAATTCTGAAAGAGATGGGAATATCAGACCACCTGACCTGCCTCTTGAGAAATCTGTATGCAGGTCAGGAAGCAACAGTTAGAACTGGACATGGAACAACAGACTGGTTCCAAATAGGAAAAGGAGTATGTCAAGGCTGTATATTGTCACTCTGCTTATTTAACTTCTATGCAGAGTACATCATGAGAAACGCTGGGCTGGAAGAAGCACAAGCTGGAATCAAGATTGCCAGGAGAAATCTCAATAACCTCAGATATGCAGATGACACCACCCTTATGGCAGAAAGTGAAGAGGAACTAAAGAGCCTCTTGATGAAAGTGAAAGAGTAGAGCGAAAAAGTTGGCTTAAAGCTCAACATTGAGAAAACGAAGATCATGGCATCTGGTCCCATCACTTCATGGCAAATAGATGGGGAAACAGTGGAAATAGTGTCAGACTTTATTTTTTGGGGTTCCAAAATCACTGCAGATGGTAACTGCCGCCATGAAATTGAAAGATGCTTCCTCCTTGGAAGAAAAGTTATGACCAACCTAGATAGCATATTCAAAAGCAGAGAGATTACTTTGCCAACTAAGGTCTGTCTAGTCAAGGCTATGGTTTTCCAGTGATCATGTATGGATGTGAGAGTTGGAGTGAGTGCCAAAGAATTGATGCTTTTGAACTGTGGTGTTGGAGAAGACTCTTGAGAGTCCCTTGGACTGCAAGGAGATCTAACCAATTCATTCTGAAGGAGATCAGCCCTGGGATTTCTTTGCAAGGAAACTGAAAATCCAGTATTTTGGCCACCTCATGCGAAGAGTTGACTCATTGGAAAAGACTCTGATGCTGGGAGGGATTGGAGGCAGGAGGAGAAGGGGACGACCGAGGATGAGATGGCTGGATGGTATCACGGACTCGATGGACGTGAGTCTGAGTGAACTCCAGGAGTTGGTGATGGACAGGGAGGCCTCAGTTCAGTTCAGTTTAGTTTAGTTCAATTCAGTCGCTCAGTCGTGTCCGACTCCTTGGGGCCCCATGAATCGCAGCACGCCAGGCGTCCCTGTCTATCACCAACTTCTGGAGTTCACTCAGACTCTTGCCCCTCGAGTGCTGCAATTCATGAGGTCACAAAGAGTTGGACACGACTGAGCGACTGAACTGAACTGATAGCCACTTGTCTTCATGTCTTTGGTTGGAGTAGTCTTGTATGTTTGTGTGCTCAGGTGCTCAATATGTCTCTTTGCGACCTCTTGGATTATAGCCTTCCAGGCTCCTCTGTCCAGGGAATTTTTCAGGTTAGAAAACTGGACCTGGTTGCCATTTCCTCCTCCAGGGAATCTTCCCAACCCAGGGATGAAGCCCATGTCTTCCGTGTCTCATCTATTAGTTTTCAAATTCTTTACCACTCTGCCACCTGTGAATTCCAGGAGTAGCCTTAAGTCTTTCAAAATGATCACAGTGCAGCATCTAAAGACCTCCTTGCTGTCAGGATTGAGGAAGTGAAGGGATAAGAAAAACCAAAAACTGCGTTACTTTCCCTCTAGTGATCTTTGAACTTTTAAAACAGATAGCACTGTGTATCTTTCCTCAGTAAGTCGGTTTGTGTTTTTGGAGTTGGGAGTAAGATTCTCTAAGTACTGTGTACCAGGGAGGAGATATCCACCTGGGGGAAGTTTTTCTTGGGCATACATGGCAGATCGTATGTCACTTATGCATAGAACTAAAGCACCAATTCAAACTGAGATAAGTAAAAGAGGAGGATTATTTGAGGGTCCCATAATTGAGGTAAACAGTCTCACCAGGGACTAAATTGTTCTATTTTTCAACTTCCTTTCCTTGGCTTCAGCTTTCTTCTTCAGTTTTAAATGTCACAAGATGGCTGCCAACACTTCCAGAGTAAAACCACTTTATTATCTAAGAGTAGTGAGAAAAGGCATGCATATGTGTGCATTCTATTTCATCTAAGGGTTAGGAAATAACTACTTCAATGGAGCAGGTTTGAACTGACAGAACTTGGGAGTGATGATACAGTTGTTTTCTGAATGTATGCTTGAATCCCCTGGTTTATTCCTTAGTAGGCATAAGATAATTCCACCCCCCTCCCATAACACCATCCCATTCCTCCATCCCACTCCCCACCCCCACCCCCCACCCCCTGCCTCCACCAAAATGGAACATCTGGAACGCTTTCAGAATGGAACACTTACATAGGAAAAGTGGCTCATCTTCTGTCAGAAACAATTGCCAACACCAGTCAGCACCTGGGAAACAGGGGAAACCCTGTAAATTGGAGAGCAGACCAAGTGAGTCTCACCAAATACTTGCAGGATCATGGGCTTTGGTGCAGGCTTGTGAATCAATCTATAATTCTAGTTTGTCACCAGAAAATCAGAGACACATGTGTAAGAGTTAATTGGAGTAGGGTTGATATGTAATTCAGGGTTTTGCTTAAATATCTTAAGAGTTTATTAATAGCATTTCAAATAAAGTACTCTGCTAATGGAAAAGTTAAATTTCTTTTGAAGTATATGATTTCAGTTCTGAAATGTTCTCTATCAAAAACCAAAATCATGGACTATTGATAAAAGATGATTTACTACCATGCCTGAAATGTTGAGTGTGATTATTCAAATGGACTCTGAAAATAATCTTTTTAAAAATTTATGCAATATCATATTATGACCAAAATATGTACATGACCTTGAGTGATAAAGAAGATGTCTATAACTTTCATTAGTGGCTGAGGTCAGCAATTCTTTTACTAAACACTAGTGGAAGAACTCAATCAGTTTTTTTAGCAATTGTGTCAGGTGCTAGTTCATATTTTCACAGAGAAGTCAAGGAATTCATATTTTCACAGAAAATATTGACTTTGTCCATTACCACATACTTAACATCTATCATACACTGCACTTTTTTTCTGGTGAGACAATGATGAAAACCATTGATTTTGTCCCTGTTCTTATGTAGCTTAGACTTCATTGTTGGAAGAGGGGCAAAAGTGATCATCCTATAATCCTACAGTGCAAATGCATCTGAAATAAGTAGTGTCAAGAAAGGTTCATGATTCTGAAAAGACTATAATAGAGGGGTTTGATTTAGTTGATGAGAATGGGAAGTGGTTCTGGGGACAGGAAACAGCTGAATGATACTCATCTGGAGGATGCTTAAAATTTACTTAGAAAAGGCAAAGCGTGTAGTGGTAAGTACAGAGACCTTGTAATGAATGGGAAGAAACATAGCTCCTTCCTGGCGGTGAAAAATCAATGTGAACAGGGTGCACATTTTATGTGAAATAAAGGGGCTGAGTGAGGAATGTCAGAATACTTGGCTTGAAGGACATATTAAGGATTTCGGACATTGTTCTAAGAGCTCTGGGAAGCTACTGACGTGTTTAAAACAGAGTGTGAAATATTTAAATTATTATTTCATTAAGGTTGCTCTGCTGGCTGTATGTGGAGAATAGATTGGAGAGGGACACAGTAATTATAAGTACACCTTTCAGGCAGCTCTGGTAGTAGCTCAGAGGAGAGATGACTACCCTCCAGAGAAGTGGTGATAGAGTTGGAGTTATATATACAGGCCTGGGAAATATGTAGAGATGATAATCATTAAGACTTGGGGAGGCCTTGGATAGAGGCAGTGAGGGGGAGGGAAGGATTAAGGACAATTCCTGCTGCTGCTACTGCTGCTAAGTCACTTCAGTCGTGTCCAACTTCCTAAGTATTTGGTGTTGCACCCTTGATGATCAATTTCATCAAGAAAGGATGTCAAGGAAAAAGATCAGTTTTGCTATCGTAGCAATGTGAATAATTGCTAAAGAGGTTAAAAGAAGTGGCCAAACTGTCACATAAGTTTTGAACAGTTCACACAGGTTTCTTATACACACACACACCCCCACCCTTGTATGTTCACGGAGACCTACTGCTAAGTCGCTTCAGTCATGTCCGACTCTGTGCAATGCCATAGATGGAAGCCCACGAGGCTTCCCTGTCCCTGGGATTCTCCAGGCAAGAACACTGGAGTGGGTTTCCATTTCCTTCATGGAGAGCTAGGGTGGTAGCATAATACCCAGTAGAATAATCAGCATTGGAGTCAGTCAATTATTGTCCTGTGTATAAAGTTTTGGATATTTAGCTGCAAACAACAAAAACCAACTCTGCTTAAATTAAGCAAAAGGGAATTTATTGGGAAAAATAACGGAGGTTAAAGGATTCGTGGGACCCTGGGTATGAGAGTTGCCAATGAGCAGGTCAAGTAGCCCCAGAAGCTAGAAAACAAGAACAATAAGAGTCTAGGAAGAGTAGTAATCTAGGATGAGTAGTAGGGTTACAGCTTTTAGAATGGGATGGGTTCCAATTACATCTGCTCTCTTTCTCCTTTTACCCAAGAGGAAGCATCTGATTGGCCTGTCTCATATACATGTCGTCTATGGTGAGAGTTGGACTGTGAAGAAGGCTGAGCACCAAAGAATTGGTGGTTTTGAACTGTGATGTTGGAGAAGACTCTTGAGAGTCCCTTGGACTGCAAGGAGATCCAACCAATCCATTCTGAAGGAGATCAGCCCTGGGATTTCCTTGGAAGGAATGATGCTAAAGCTGAAACTCCAGTACTTTGGCCACCTCATGTGAAGAGCTGACTCATTGGAAAAGACTCTGATGCTGGGAGGGATTGGAGGCAGGAGGAGAAGGGGACGACAGAGGATGAGATGGCAGGATGGCATCACTGACTCGATGGATGTGAGTCTGAGTGAACTCCGGGAGTTGGTGATGGACAGGGAGACCTGGCGTGCTGCGATTCATGGGGTCGCAAAGAGTCAGACACGACTGAGCGACTGAAACGAACTGATGGAATGACAGCAAAAGATGCCAGAGAAGGTAATTCCTCAGAATAAGGATGGTTCTATTAGAAAGGGGAATTGAAATCTGAAAAGCCTAAAACATATCTTGGCTACACCTTGGAAGGAACTGAAGAGTTTTTACTGAAGCAATGCGGAAATGAAGTCACCTTTGTAACCATTCGTGAAAGCAGGAGCATCCTCTCTTAATTGGCAGTGACTAGGAACAAGGAATGGGCTTCCCAGATGGCGCTGGTGGTAAAGAACCCACCTGCCAATGCAGGCGCTTTAAGAGACCCAGGTTCGATCTCTGAGTGGGGAAGATCCCCTGGCAGAGGAAATGGCAACACATTCCAGTATTCTTGCCTGGAGAATCCCATGGACAGAGGATTCTATCTCATAGACTATAGGGCTACAGTCTATGGGGTCACAATGAGTCCGACATGACTGAAGTTACTTCAGCTTGTATGCAACAGCAATAAATATTCAATTAAATTTGCCCCTCCCTATATCTTCCTTCCCTTTTTTCACCTCACATGTTCTAGGGTTGATAAAGTGGCTAGGTCTATTCACCTTGGATTTCACAATTACTGAAGATATTACCTTATAGGGGGAATAATAGTTTGGGAAGAGCAGAAGAAACTTTCTTTAGAGCACCAATGCAAGCTAGTTAGAAATACAAATGAACTTTATATAAAGTATTCTACACAGTTTGTCATAAGTCAAATTGAATTCTAAGAGGATTGCATCATGATTTCAACAGATATAAATATAACTTTTTATACTGCAGTTTTCTCTCCACAAAATAAGCATTTTTCTATAGTTTAGTCCTAACTGTTCTAAAGTTATGCACTTTAAAGAGGATTTAAAGAGGAGACATTCATATCACAGTTGATTTACATATATTTTACAATAGTCCTCCACCTTCCACAAAAACAGTTCAAAGATATTCATCAGAACTTGCACAGTTGCATATGAAATAATTGCAAGGGTTTTGTTTGTGCCCATCACTGTCCTGTCAGAACAATTCTCCTCACTGCTCTCAGGGAAATACGTCATTTTCTTTCTGAACACAATTTTGGTTCCCGACTGTGTTAAGTAATTTATCTCCAGTTGTTGCCCCAAATCCTGCATCAAATTACCTAAGTTGTCAGTCAGGTTTCCACATATTGATTCAGCAATCTCAGCCTTATGTCCTGCCCAACTCCAGCAGAGAGTTGATTGCTTTACTCCAAAATCCTTTGAAAAGTTAAATTGTTAACAATACAAATTCACTGGAAATTGGGAAAACTCTTTGCTTTAGCTTCAATCTCTTCACCTTGAGCCCTGGGCATTTAGAACTCCTCTCTGGGCAGCAGGGTGGGGAATTGGATAGGAGAGTGGTAAAGCAGTCACTGCCAGGAGACAAAGGAGTAGTAAGAGGTCTACTTACTCTGGCAGTGGTTGCAGTTCAAGTTCAGACACTCACCTGCCTCCCAAAGCAAACAGCTACTGGTGGAGAAGGTCAACCAAATATAACCCGTATTCCAGGGTCCCTCCTTATTCCTGGCCAGATAACCAGAGAGAGAGACAAAAATAAATGGTCTCGCATGGTAAGCGAACCATTTACTTTAATCCAAATCTTTGCCTTGATTCACCTCTTGCTCCAAAGAAAAACATTTTCTTATAATACCAGTTAGGAACATTGTTCTGTGGATTATTTCCATAATAGCTAATGAAAATCATATCTGATTGCAAATACCATACCTTTATAAGAAGGCACTAAAGCTTTAAATAGTGTTGAGTGCTTTTTACTTAATATTCAATTTGTAGCTAATACATCTTAAGAGTTAAGTGCTAGTGTTTAACCTGTTAAGAGATTGTAAGTTAACTTGGGTGTTTAACAATGAGCTGTTTTGATGTGAGCAGGTGTTTAAGAGAGTGGGTCACAATTTAAAGTACTTGACTGAAAACTAGGAATACTTTGAATGCCATTTACATGTTAAATCTTTGGTGAAAACTCTATGCTTTCAAACTGTGGTGCTAGAGAAGACTTTGAGAGTCCCTTGGACAACAAGGAGATCAAACCAGTCAATCCTAGAGGAAATCAACCCTGAACATACATTGGAAGGATTGATGCTAAAGCTGAAACTCCAATACTTTGGCCACCTAATGTGAAGAGATGACTTGTTGGAAAAGACTCTGATTCTGGGAAAAATTGAGAGCAGGAGGAGAAGGGGTTGACAGAGGATGAGATGGTTGGATGCCATCACCAACTCAATGGACATGAGTTTGAGCAAACCTCAGGAGATAATGAAGGACAGGGAAGACTGGTATGTGCTGTAGTCCATGGGGTTGCAAAGAGTCAGACACAATTTTGTGACTGAATAACAACTATACGGAAAAATAAAAAAAACTGACCCAACAAGGCAGAATTGGGCAAGAATTCTGCTGTTCTTTGCACGACCATGATGCTGAATCTTGAAGTAAAAGGGAGCCTAGAGTTGTTTTATTGCATTTTTTGATCCCATTTTATCTTTAGCAACTTTCCAACTTCTCTGTCTTCCTTGTGAAAAAGAAAAAAAATCCCAAGAGGAATTTTATAAACATGTAACCTTAGTTCATTTTCTCTTATTCTCTCTTAGACCCATTCCAATCATTATGTTGACCTTGTCACACTATAAAAATACTCTGTCAAGGTCACCAGTGATCTCCACCCTCCAAAAGCCAATTACAAATGTAATCTCATCTTAGTTGATGTCTCAGAAGGATTTTACACAGTTGACCCTTCCCTCATTCATGAAGAGTTGTGTTCACAGGGCCCATGGCATGCATGCTCCATTGCTTCTCCTTGCCTTCATTGGTAGCTCCTCTTCAGGTCCTCTTCATCTCTCTGACATTTTAATGCTGAAACTCCATAGATATATTTTTTCTTTCTACATTCATTTCTGATATTGTCCAATTTCATGACTTCCTTTGTTAAACTCTAAATAAAATGTTTAGACTGAAATGCTCTGAGAAAAGTATTCCTCTTCCAGCCATACTACATTAAGTATACATTCTGTCTTAGTTAACTCATATCCATTATATATTATAAAGGTGAACTTCTTGCCACCTAGTTCAGGTACACCAGAGAATCCATATATTTGCCAATTTTCAGACTAAGAATGAGCATAAACTGTTAAGACTGAACCAATGACATAGAAACACCCCCAAAGCACAGCTGAAATGGAAGTTTATGACACAACATTTTGTTTTGGTGCTTGGAAAAATGTTGGAAGAGGTTATCAGGAGAACGTGACTGCATGTTGACCTGTGGGATGGACTGAGGCAATTGGAGGCTCCTAACCCCCTACTCTGTCCCTTGAATGTACGTTCTGCCCATCATACCCATGCTTGGTGCTGTTTCAAGACTTCAGACTTGAGAGAATAGAGTGATGCTGAGACCATCTGCATTGTATACATGATTAAACTCACCTAAGACTTTTATGTAAACTTTTAAGATTCTGGTGGGCAGTACAGAGATCCATTCATCTGGAAGCTGGCCAAGACAGATGTTGCATGCAAATTCCCTTGGTTACTTAAATGGTCAATCTAGAGTGGCCTTCAGTCTCTCCTTGCCCTTTGTGTACAGAGGCCATACACAGATTTCACCCTAGAAACCTCTGGGGTTGCCAACCAACCAACAACTGGCAAGCCAGCCAAGAGATCAAAGAAATTATTCTTGGAAAAGAGGCATCACTGGGGGAAACTCCACGTTGGCCATTAACTTCTCCGCAGGGAGGGGTGATCTGAATGTTAAATATTTTGGGGCCACCCTGTGAGTACAGGGATGCCCTAAAAACACTGACTTAGTCTAATGCAGTTGTTTGAGAAGCTGTGCAGAGTGCCCTGCAGCAAAGTAGACAAACACAGGGCTGCTGCTGTGGGCTGGCCTCAATGATGGGCAGGTCAGCTCAGCACCGATGCCCAACTAAAGGCTGAAGCTTAAGTTAGAGAGTTGGAAGAAGAACTGAGGAGAGAGAAGGATGTGAAGGTGTCCACTGCTCTGTTTGCATCAGGGCTGGCAGACAAGGTGGGAAAAGCAAGATAACAAGTTGGAAACCTTCCTGTGCAATATGCAAAACTAGGAGGGTGCCAACTTCTGAGGAGCACGGTCCATGAGCTTGTGAAAAAGCCTGGTAGGAATGCTAAGAAGTGGATTTCCTGAAAAAGTGAAGAGAGTCCAGAGGAGGATGTTGTGATTGACAGTAAGACAGACGGCGCCCCTGTGACATCTGACTCCTAGCACAAAGGAAAGTCAAAGCACTGTGACAACAACCCCAGCCATCAGGGCGGCCCCTAATTCAGGAAACTCTCATGACGAGATAATACACTCCCACTGAGCTTATCAATGCAGCTGCCAAGTTCCAGCAAAGAACCAGGGAAAGTAAACGGGCATGGTTAGTGCAACTGTGGATATAGGAAAGTGAAAGTGTTCATCACTCAGTTGTATCTGACTCTCCGACTTCATGGACTGTAGTCCCCCAGGCTTCTTTGTCCATGGAATTCTCCAGGCAAGAATACTGGAGTGGTTTGCCATTCCCTTCTCCAGGAGATCTTCCCGAACCAGGGATCAAATCTGGGTCTCCCATATTGCAGGCAGATTCTTTACCATCTGAGCCACCAGAGAATCCCGTGGCATACAGGGGTTTATGTGATTCTCTGACCAGGCAGGAGACAGAGAGAATAAGCAATATCACCACACACTTTGTGGCCTCCAGAAGTGCCTGCCTGGCACTCAGGGGGTTCAGGGTACCCACTGCTCATTCCTTTGTAGATTGGACTATTCTATCCTGTTGGGAATCTTGGCTCCGGGCATATGAGACCCTGGAAATCTGCAGAAGAGGTACAAGAAATTCTTGGGGAGTTGGGAATGAGGCAGGCAATCTATGCTCATCTTAAAGGAACTGAGTGGACCACATTCAGTGTAGGAATGGAGTCCAATACACTCCAATTCACCCCTAGTACCTGGCACGGAAAGCTGGTATCCCTGCTGAGTTTGGCTGTGGGACAAGATATTTATGATGTTAGAAAATCCATTGCTGATCTGAGGGGAAACTGACAAATATAGGGAAAATTATGGGCTGTGGGATAGGTCCAAGGCAGAAAGGGAACACAAAAAAGCCAAAAGGCTACCACAGTCAGCTGTAAAGTGTCTGCTAACGGGAACCTGGAAGCAAATGCAGTTTGACCTCATTGCTGCCAGGACCCCCTGAAAAGACAGACCCACAACCCATGGTTGTGTTGGTCAGCCTGTGCAAAACTTAATACCTGGACAACAGTTCAGACCTCCCACCTACCCTTACCATCCCTTATCGGGTGGGTACCTCCCATGCCCAGGGTAGAATGCAGGCTGAGACTGCCTCCTGGTGAGATGATAGGAGACCTTCCTATGGGGTTCACTATTCACTGTTCCTAGCAATGTATACAGTGCTCCTCCTGGAAGAGCCTCTCTGTTAGGAAGGCCATATCATGGTGAGAACTCCTCTTCCTAACAAGGGCTAGGTTGAGAAGATGTTCCACTAACTCACCTCTGCCTTGGCTCAAACTTCCAATTTGACTCAGTGGCTACTTGCAGCAGAGGAGTTCCTGTCTGCCAGTCTGACCTCTCTAGAAATGCTGGTGCTACCAGGCCCTGCATAGCACAGAGATTCTCCCAATGTCCCTGCTCGTCTTCGTGTGCGGTCCCTGCAACCTGGGGCAAATTCCTGCTGTGCCTGGAATAGAGGGGGTTCTAGGGCAGCGTGGCAACATGGATTATAGTCATTATTCAGGCTAACACTGACACCAGCTGGAATGGACCTCAGCAGCTAGTGGGCTCAACTTAGTGCCATTAAGCTGGCGATCACTCATGATTCCTAGACATTAACCCTTTTCACTGACAGTTGGCCTGTTCTGAAGAGATAACCCTTGGCTTGGACAATGGAAAGCCAAGGGGTAGATGATCATAAATAAGTATTTGCATGGTCAGGATGTGTGGAAAGATATTTGGGTTCATCTGCAAGAAACTGAGGCAGTTCTCACTGCCTTCTGCATCCTGGCTCACGAGGTGCTGACACAGTCTGGCAATCAGGATGCACTGCCAGGTACAAGCCCTCACAAACAACCCTTAGGTAGACACAGTAGATTGGGTGCATAGAAAGAATGACCGCCATAGTGCCCAGGTGGGATGGTGACTTGGTTAATGCAGTAACAGCATTTTCTGTGTGTTCTAAACAATGCCCAAGGCAACTGCCAAAGGAGGCTGGCACGTTATGCTAGAGTTTCCAACTGGTGAGGGATTGACAGTTTGTTTATATTGGCCCCTTCCTTCTGAGTGAGAGATCAAATATGCCTTAGTTTATGTGGATACTGAATCTGGCTTAACCCAAGCTTTCCTGTGTTCCTGTCCAAATCAGAATACCCTAATTAGTGGGTTAGAAAAGCTGAGCAACACATACAGATACCCTGTTAAATAGATAGTAGGTGGGGTGGGAGTCACATTTCAAAGGTCATGATGTTTAAGACTAACAAAAGACCATGATATTGAATGAAAAATCCATCTCTCCTATAACCACAAGCTGCAGGTTTTGTAGGAAAGAATGGAATATTAAATCAGCAGATTAAATTGCAATTAGGTAAAACCACCTTGGCCAGGTGAACTAAAGGACTACTTCAGACTTAATTGTACTTGAATGATCAACCACTCGGGCCTATTGTCCTATGTGTCAGAGTGGGTACTCCTGCCAGGACATGAAACACCATGAAGGTATTGAAGTCCCAGGAAACAACTGTTGCCCTAAATCTTGCAATGGGTCAACTCTTATCATAGATTATACTAAAAATGCTAAGTCGCATCACATCTAGGAAAGGCATTATCTATTGAAATTTGCAATGGGACTTCCCACCAGGATGAGTAAGTTACTTCGCCCCCAGTGATGAGAAGAAACTATTCAGTCTCAGGTGGGATCCCATTGTCTTGCTGCAAGCCTGACCTACTGAAACAGACTATACCTGAAATGGAACACACACCATGAAAGAGGGGAGGAGGTGGGGAGCTGGTCTGGCATATGCCACCCAAGCCCACCTCTTGTGCCTGACAGCACTGCCTCCCCCAGTCAACAGGCATGGTCATATTCCCAACGCTGTAGCCACATTGACATCTAAGACCTAGGCCACAATTGTTATTTTACAGAGGGGAAAGACCTTCTATACACATTTCTAGTAAATACCTATCTTTTCGATGTCAGACTTCCACTGCTCCTGTGGTGTCTAGTCAAAGGATGGCCACTTGATCAAAATGCATTTCAACAGAGGGCCCACTTGTATGCCAGGCAAAAGAATCAATCCAAGTGTTGCACATGTGGGCAGCTGTCCTTCTCTAGCTCATCGGGATGGCCATGGTCGTATCACTACACTAGGAAGAAGACAGGAGGCCCCTAAAGCAGTACATTAAGGAAGAAGAAGCTAGGACTGGCAGTCGGTCCATCTGATATTACCAGTACCAATCCAGACACCTGGTCTGTGGCCCAGGCTATCAAGAACACTGGGCATGGGTACTCTTTTACTGTAGATAAAACTATATAGGAGGCACAGCAAACTCCTGACTAGAAGAGTTCTAAAAATACCCCAAGTAGAGCACTGTCTGGCTATGCTCAGACTTGGGATGGGTTTATGTGGCTTAACTTGGGTTATAGATATTTGGATACCCAGTACTCCTGTGTTGGAAACAGAAAAACCCCTTGGAACAGAATCACCCTGGCTGTAGCAGGAATATGGGAAGGGTCTCCCTGGAACTGTGTATTCATTCTGTCACATTAAAGGAGAGTGACTGGTTTGATGACGACTGATCATGCAACCCAAGTACTTATTGAGTATTGCCATATGACACTTAGTGTTTTGTGGCACAAATCTTTGGTCATGGCTCCCACCTGGGGTTTTGGCTATTGTACCTGGGTTTGGAAACCTGGGTTTTCATTGAGAAAAGGGGAGATTCTGGCCCATGGAAACAGAAATTGGCAACCTCCTTCTTCTCAGTGTTAGATGGGCAAATTCTGTCTTCCGTTGGTGCTATCATTTGGCCACCTTCATTTTCCCTTCCATGGGCCTGGAGGATGTTATAGCATGCAGTTCAGTTCAGTTCAGTTGCTCAGTCATGTTGACTCTTTGAGACCCCATGGATTGCAGCACGCAAGGTTTCCCTGTCCATCACCAACTCCTGGAGGTTGCTCAAACTCATGTCCATTGAGTCGGTGATGCTATCCAACCATCTCATCCTCTGTCATCTGCTTCTCCTCCTGCCCTCAATCTTTCCCAGCATCAGGGTCTTTTCCAATGAGTCAGTTCTTCACATCAGGTGGCCAAAGTAGCATCAGTCCTTTCAATGAGTATTCAGAACTGATTTCTTTTTGGATTGACTGGTTTGAGCTCCTTGTAGTCCAAGGTACTCTTTAGAGCCTTCTCCAACACCATAGTTCAAAAGCATCAGTTTTTCAGCTCTCAGCTTTCTTTCTTTTTTTTTTTTTTTTACTTTATTTTACTTTTACAATACTGTATTGGTTTTGCCATACATTGACATGAATCCACCAAGGGTGTACATGCGTTCCCAAACATGAACCCCCCTCCCACATCCCTCCCCATAACATCTCCCTGGGTCATCACTGTGCACCAGCCCCAAGCATGCTGTATCCTGCATTGGACATAGACTGGTGATTCGATTCTTACATGATATTATACCACCCTCTCCCTCTCCCTCTGAGTTCAAAAGTCCGTTATACATATGTGTGTCCTTTTTGCTGTCTTGCATACAGGGTCGTCATTGCCATCTTTCTAAATTCCATATATATGTGTTAGTATACTGTATTGGTGTTTTTCTTTCTGGCTTACTTCACTCTGTATAATCGGCTCTAGTTTCATCCATCTCATCAGAACTGATTCAAATGTATTCTTTTTAATGGCTGAGTAATACTCCATTGTGTATATGTACCACAGCTTTCTTATCCATTCATCTGCTGATGGACATCTTATAGTCCAACTCTCACATCCATACATGACTACTGGGAAAAACAAAACCTTTGACTAGAAGGACCTTTGTTGGCAAAGTAATGTCTCTGCTTTTTAGTATGCTGTCTAGGTTGGTCATAGCTTTTCTTCCAAGAAGCAAGCATCTTTTAATTTCATGGCTGCAGTCATCATCTGCAGTGATTTTGGAGCCACACAAAATATAATCTCCCACTGTTTCCATTGTTTATCTATCTATTTGCCTTGAAGTGATGGGACCAGATCCATGATCTTAGTTTTGTGAATGTTGAGTTTTAAGCCAACTTTTTCACTTTCTTCTTTCACTTTCATAAAGAGGCTCTTTAGTTCTTCTTCACTTTCTGCCATAAGGGAGGTGTCATCTGCATATCTGAGGTTGTTGATATTTCTCCCAACCATCTTTATTCCAGCTTGTGCTTCATCCAGCCCAGCATTTTTGCATGATGTATCCTGCATATAAGTGAAACAAACAGGGTGACAATATACAGCCTTGACATGTTCCTTTCCCTGTATGGAACCAGTCTGTTGTTACATGTATGATTCTAACTGTTGCTTCTTGGCCTGCATACAGATTTCTCAGGATGTAGGGAACGTGGTCTGGTATTCCCATCTCTTGAAGAATTTTATGGATCACAGTTGGTCAAAGGCTTTGGTGCAGTCAGTAAAACAGAAGTAGATTATTTTTGGGAACTCTTTTGCTTTTTGGATGATCCAGTGGATGTTGGCAACTTGATCTCAGATTCCTCTGCCTTTTCTAAATCCAGCTTGAACATCAGGAATTTCACCGTTCATGTACTGTTTAAGCCTGGCTTGAAGAATTTTCAGTATTACTTTGCTAGCATGTGAGATGAGTGAAATTGTGTCGTTGTTTGAGCATTCTTTGGCATTGCCTTTCTTGGGAATTGGAATGAACACTGACCTTTTCCAGTCTGGTGGCCACTACTGAGTTTTTTTAAATTTGCTGGCATATTGAGTGCAGCACTTCCATAGCATCATCTTTTAGGATGTGAAATAGCTCAACTGGAATTCCATCACCTCTACTAGCTTTGTTTGTAGTGATTCTTCCTAAGGTCCACTTGACTTGGGATTCCAGACAGTCTGGCTCTAGATGAGTGATCACACCATTGTGGTTATCTGGGTCATGAAGATGTTTTCTGTATAGTTACAGCACACATAGATGCCTTTACTTACTATATTCATGCAGCCAGACTTAAATGACAGATGGCAAAGCCTGTTCTTACTGAACACTGAAATGTCTCTCAAGAGAAGAGCTGTCTCCCAAAATAGAGTGCTCTGGAACATTATTACTTCCTCACAAGCAGGCTCCCGTGCCATTATCCAAATAATGTTGTGTGTTTATACCTGATTAATCTGCTAGTGTGTCACCTTTATTAAATCATACGAGGCATAGAAGAGTTAGTCAATCAGTGTTTTTGGACCATGAGGCTCTCAGTTGAAAATTGTGTTACTTATATCAGAAATTATTTTAATCTGCATTTTCCCTTGAATGTGCCTAGGTTTTAGCTGGGGCATCTGCCTCCAGTGGCCAAATGAGTCACCTCCAGGATAGTGAACCTTGCTAACCTCTTGGCGCACACTGAAAGAGAAGGCAGGTGAGATCGCAAGGGCTGGCAGGTCAGGAGCAGTAGTGTATTAGACAAGGTTGTTGAGAGGACCTGACTGCTGGTGGATCCACCAGCCGGACTTGGGCCATCAGAGATGCCTCATTCTATTTCCCGTTCTTGAAATACATTTTCTGCCTGTGATTTCCATCACTGTCAAAGCCCACTGGGATCCTCAGCCCGTTGGATCAGAGTTCCCACAAGAACTGCTGCACCTGACACCTAGACTTGGCAGACCTTACACAGAAGTGCTGCTCACAATACCTCCAATCTGGATGGCTGCGGCAGCCTGTGAGTGAAGCCTTTGCAAAGCTGCTATGCCCAGCACTTCTTTCTGAGGTGCTGAGAACTACAAGACATTGGGAAAACTATACCAGAGCCATGTGGAAAGCCTGTGCCTGAGCACATAATCTCCCATGCATCCACTAGTTGATCAAAAAACCAAACTTTTCCTTTGCTTCTGAAGTGATCTCAGTCTGGTTCTTTTGTCTCCCGTGACACTGGGCAGGTGGACCCTTGCTGTGGCCCAACTCCAGAAGGTGGGTAACATTGCTACCTGTATGCTCAGCCACTTTGGACTCTGTGACACCCTGGACTAGAACCCAGCAGGCTCCTCTGTCCACGGAATTTTCCAGGCAGTTCTCTCCCTGAATTCCTTCTCCAGGAGATCTTCCTGACCCAGGGGTTAAACCCTCTTCTCCTGCATTGGCAGGTAGAGTCTCTACCACTGAGCTACCAGGGAAGCCCTAATATTTCTGTAGTGGGATCCCACTTCATAGCAGTGGCCTCGAGAGAACAATGTGTTGCTGAGACCATCTGGACAGTATACACAACTGAATCCAGTTAAGGCATCTACATAAAGCAAGATTCCAGCAGGTGTGGAAATCTACTCAACTTGCTGCTGCTCAAGACAAGTTAAGTACGTTCCTATGCTGATGAAAGCTGCCAGCTGCCAAGGTGGACTTTCAGTCCTCTTGTTTCAGTCTTGGTTGTCTGGGGAGGGGCGGGCAGTCTCAGATTTCACCCAGGAAATTTCCAAGATTTAGAAGCTACAAGGAATGGGTAGTTTAAGAGATGACAAAAATTCTCTTTGAAGTACAAAAATTCACCATAAACACTTCCTATCAAATAATCATTAACTATGATCTATAAGCAACAACCTCCCCTCCCAAATACCTTTTAATTGTATGTTAATACCAGCACTATAATTTCTCTTTGAACGGTTTGATTTGCAATTTGGTATTTCTGGAAGCGGTCTTTGGGATGGAGTTTGAGATTCAAGATGTATTGAATATACATATACAATATATATAAGATGTACTGAATATACTTACACAATATTTAAGACATAGAAATCTGTGAAAGAAATGAAGAGGCAAGCTTGGGCCAAGGAAATAGTAAAACAGACTAGACACACTTAGAACAAAAACCAGCAGGGGCCTCTGTTGCAAGTTTACTTGTCAGAATGTTGTGCAACAGGCTGAACTGTTTCAATTTAATACTCACCTTACTTGGTAAGCAGTTGAGGATGTTAACTGGAGGGTGTTATATACAATTCACATCAGGCTCTGTCTTTTCGGAGGATCTGGGCCACATCATATCTATCCCAGTGTACCCCTTGCACCATAGGGTCTATTCCATGTATACTCAGACAGCAGCTCTGTCTTACATGTCAGCATCCTAGGATTTCCTATTCAGAGCCCAGTTCATAGCATAACTGACTGGCTTTAGTGAGCATTCCACCTTGTTTGTTGTTGGACAGTCAATCACATTGTCTGTTATGTCCTAGGCTTGGTCTTTGTTTTCTTCTGTCCTGTTGTGCAGATGATAAGAGCATCTTTGTAGGCAGTTAAGCAGTCCTCTGGCTTTCATACTTGGTTTTCTTTCTTTCTTTCTTCCTTTTTTTTTTTTTTTTTTTTTTTTTGCCTGTTACCTCTGCTGCTTGTTATTTTTCCAAATGGAGCAAGAATGATCCTTAGCCATATCCATCCCTTCCTGTCAACTTTACATCTATGAGTTCTTGCTAAGTTGCAAGGTCTGATCTTTACCTGTTCTCACATATTCCCCATTTCCCTGGGATAGTTGCCACTGGTAAAGCATTAATTTCCACCTTGTTGAGGAGTTTTCTTGACTTAACAGCAGTGATGGAAACTCCATCAAATGGCCTATTTCAGAGATCCCATTTCTGGGTTCTCCAGGAGCTGAGATAGAGCTGGGGTGCAAAGTGTTTATTAAGGAACAACTTCCATGAAAGGAAAAGGAGGAGGCAAAACTTGACCTTGAAAGAGCTGAATTACAGTGTGGGCCCCATACAGCCCTAGCCCACATGGCAGGGAGCTCTAGAGTGAGTAATGCCCATCAGATCACCACATTAGGCCCAAATTCCTGGGACTTTATACCCTCACCTTGCTCTGCAGTACATATGAGCTCAAAATGCTGTTTATTCTGAAACTGGGGCAGACCCAGAAAGAACTAAGAGCTGAAGGTTACTTTCTGAATATGCCATAGCTTAACAGCAAGTTCATTCTTGGAGTCGTGCCTCTGGGCAGCACATATCTGTGTCTTCCACAGAACTCTTTGTTGATCAATAAATAAATGCATTTGTATAAATATAGATAGATCTCTTGATTTTTAATATGTCATTTCAATTTTTGAAAATTCAACTTGTCTTTACCATCGTAATCAACTGCCCTCTTTTCCAAACCTTCTTCAGTCTCTTAATCTAATCTTATTTACGCTTTCACAGTATTAGCATTGCCTCCCTGTGCCACACTTGTAATAAGAAAATGGTCTATCAGGGATGATACTTCTGAGGAATTTCTATGTGTTTTACTTACTGGAAAGAATTATTACCTCTTCCTAAAGTCTGTCCATAATTAGGGTGAAAGTATGTGGCTTTATGTCCCCTGGAAGAAACATAAGAAAAGTATAACATACGATATGTATCTGCTGCCTGAAAATAGTATAAGAAAGATCTTCATTTCCTGTAAAGAAGTACAGGATTTATAGTATAGATAGGAGAAAAGTAACAGAGTGTTTTATTGAGGGGGAAAAGAAGGGAAGGAGTGCTTTTTTGATCCTATTTCCTATTCGGAATTTAAAATGAGAATTCACTATGGGGTAGCTACATCAGAGCAGAAATGGATGTGTGTTCTGAGCAAGCAAAGAGAACTGGAACTAGTAGCAGTTTGGGTGTGTGTGCAGAAGGGATAAATGGAAAAATGCCTCTATGATTTTGAAAGTATGCAGGTGACTGATAGTAATGGCTTATGAGCTTAGGGGGAGGATGAGGAGAAAAGCTTGATCTAGTAGGGCAAAGTATACACGTGGCAGAGGTTATGAGGAGAACATGGGGAGAGCCCAAATGGCAACAAGGATCAGGGTGTTGATGAGACAGCAAAGGAGAACTAAGCTTGCTGAACCCACAGCATAGAGAAGTCCAGATTCAGAGGACAGGCTGCAGGTTGGAGAGAGTGTCTAAGTTTGAAAGTCTCATAAGCTCCACCCCTCCATAATGCATTGGTTTCTTAAGGAACAGAAGTGGAAGTAGCAGAAACAGCATGGTGAGGATTAAACTTTGAATTAGCTGAGCAACTAATAAATTAAAATTAGACTATCAACCAAACTTGAAAAACCAGTCTTATCATTGTTATGAACCAGGGTGGAGATCTGAAGCCAGGTTAGATCAGATGTGAAAATACACATCCTCCATTTTCTTGGCATCCATGAACAGTCAAGTATAAGTTGCATTGATCTGTTTATACACAGCATTCCTCAGGGGAATGTGGGCTCCTCCAGATCAGACAGGACTTCTCCCCATCTTTTTAATCCTTGGCATGGCAGTTATAGTCTTCAGATAATGTTTGCACTTTTAAAGCAAGGGGGAAGGGTTTGCCTTATTCTTCTGTGTTTCTTACAGTGCTATGAGCTGAGTTTGGGAAATAAAGGTCATTTGGAGAACACTCTTTATAATTAATTGTATTATTTTGTAATCAGCTAGTTTTCTTTTCTGTGTGACTAGGGATCTACTGTTTATGAAAGAAGTCCCTTGAAAGCATTTTGAACATTTTTTAGATTAAGTTTATCAATCCTCTTGCATTTCTGTGTATTACTGAGAGTTTATATCATTACTTTCCATTTCACTTAAAAGTATCTTTTGTTTTAATTTTAATAGATGACTTTAGTGCCACTAATTAATTTTTCTTTGCTTATATGCTTAAAAATATCTAATACTTTTGAGCAAGAAAATGGGTCTAACGGAAAGTATTTATTGCTAATTCACTTAATATTTCTTTACTCGATTTTTAAATATGAACGACACCATTTACTGGAACAGAAATTTTCACAAGGCTTTTTACATTAATTTTTCCTTTAATTCTTGCCAATTTGCTGCAACAATGTAATTGCATTGCCTACATTATGGTTAACAGGAAAGATTAGGTATGTAGCATTTTATTGTCTTTGACAGCTTGATGAATTGTGACTTGAAGTGAGCAAGTGCCTTTGTTCTAATTGTCTCTTTTTCATTAAAGCTGCGAACTATACTTGGGCATTGGGGGAATACTCTTCTTACTGCTTTTAAGTTAGAGCTATTCACACTGATGAATGTTCTCTACCTAAATATTGTGCAGGCAGCTCTTTGTTTATATTCCACCCTTTTTATCATTTCAAGGCTAAAACTGATGAAGATCAATCAACATAGCAGGATGAAAAAAATCATCAAGGAAAGTGATTTCAAGAAATGGAATGTACTTTCCTGTTTCCCAGAGTAGAATAAGATGAAAGAGTGCCTGGTATGATGCCATTTTTTTTCCACGTAAGAGTTTTGTTTGTCTGTGTAGGGTGAATCTGTGGTTCGTTAACTCAGTTATCCAGCATGGTTGATGCAGGTTAACTTCATTTCTTTGATCCCTTAGAGTGCACGTCTGCATTTCTTTTTCCCCAGAGCTTTAAGTTAACTCTTACTAGTTGTTCCATAGTGTCATTTACCCATTCATGCATTCACAGTTAATTAATTTCATTTATTTGGCATACTCTTGTTGAGGGTCAACCACGAGCCAGCTCTATATCGTAGGCAGTGTGGACAAAAGATGAATGCAATCTATCTAGTCCCTAAAGAGGTTACATTCTATTTTTATGATAGATCAGAAAAGGCTTTGACTTCAACAGTGAAAATTCCAACTCTTTGCTGTGAATATCGAATTCATTCATCATTAATATCTTTTGTAGGATGGAAGTGCAGTGTCAGTTGGGGAATGGTTAAAAGGAATGCATTGGAAATTTTCATTATAATGCACAATTTCAGTGGGTTCCCTTTACATGACAATAGTACACAAAGTCCCCCTGGGGTGAAGTGGGGATGAAGTATGTTCAGGTCATGTTATCCTTTTTGTTAGGTGAAGGAGTTTGGTAGTGATTTTTTTCTGAAATTGGGAAGAAAAACTTCAGTTTTAAAGAAATGTATGAGGGATTATTTCTGAGTTTACAAAGCTAAATGGCAGCATTGAGAATGGACTGAAACCCGGCAGAGGTGTTATTTCAACATTCCTTTTGAGATCAAATGTTTTTAATGTATTTGTAGTGGAAAATGACAAACCAGTGAAACCTGATTTTATTCCAGGTAACAGAGAATGTCGTAGAGGGAAGAGAGGTGATTGGCATCTCTCCTTCACTTTCTGCTTGATTTCATCTACCTCTTCGCTACTTTTTCCCCAGTAACTCTGGCAAGTCTGACAATGCCTTGTTGACTTGTGTTTGACTCCTGGGTAGCCTAGGGAAAAATAACATCAGTCTCTAAGACTTGGTAGCTTTGCAAAATGCGTGTGAGACTCAGTAAATTGAGACGATCAATTCAGGATGAATTAGATGAAACAACTACAGTATGTTTGAAAGGGTTTTTCAGGTGAAGGACAACTCATATCAAAGAGCATGCAGGTGTTTGGTGAGTGGAATCCTACATCCTCAGAAAGAGAAACTACTTTAATGGCAGAATCTTTGAAAAAATATGCCATGATATTCAATGTTCAATGGAATACTGATGTTCAATGGCTGGCAGAAGTATGTAGGGTCTTGAGCCAGAAGAGGTCACACTGATATTTGGCTCCTTTGCCTGACTCACATTCCATTTTCTACTCAAAGTGGGTAATTTTTGGATCTCCACTTTTATATTACTTTTTTCTTTTTTTCTTTACTGACTTTATTTCTTAGGGGCAGTTTCTTCGCTCTATGTACAGTATTTCTCTGAATTATAGATGCTTACTTGAACAGATAAGAACTGGAATAAATTAAGAAAGGGGTTGTCCAGAAATGCATCCAGGTTAATTGACTTATATCAATAATGGAATTTATTTGGCTATTTGTGCAGTTTGAAAAATGGAAATGACCATGTGGCATGTGGGTTATTGAACAACGGAACTATGAGGAAATCTCATTTTATGTAGCTGTTACTTATTTTGTTGGGAGGAGGGCCCTAGTGAAGGAGGGGGTTCTGGACTGTGTATTTTTTTGTGTTGTCTTCCCTCTAATTAACCTGGAGTGCATGGGCACCTGAACCTGTGGATCAGATGCATAGATTGTGGGTCTTGTTGGTGGCTTCTCTAGTATTTGAATGGCTCAGAACTGCTTAAAAGTTATAAAGGCTGTGGCCTTGAAATAATGTCACCTCTCAAAAGAAGAAGAAAAAAAAACAACTTTACTGTCCTCATTAAGCATCACTGGAGACAAAGGTGATATTAAAAACAACCTCCCATTCTGATCAGTGAAAAGTCATTAAAAGTCACTGGTATTTGTAGACTTACTGCAAACTGTTGAGAATTATAAACAAGGGAATGTTGTTCTTGTAATGTTGCATCTCATTACAGTGGCTGAACAAATAGTTGTCACCAGTGATATTTCATATGTAACTTTGGGCAGTGTTAGTACCCTATTGTCCATATTCCTTAACTAAAAATCCCCCAGATCAGTTTGTCTTTACTTGACAAGTAACACAGTCTGTGTTTATCTCCCAAGCTTTCCTGGGAAATGTCATCAGGAATTGCACAAACTCAAGTAAAATATGGGCTTCTCAATGAGGTCTAAACATTTTGGGATATTGATGATATTTTGATAGTGGTCCCTACTGCAGAATCTCTTCTCATTACATCAAATGGCATCCAAGCACAAGTGACAGTATGAATGGGACCTTAAATGAGGATAGACTCCAAGGTGCTGCCACACGACTATCATTGGGGGCTAACTGGACTGCAATCCTTCAAGACATTTCATGGCATATTAAGTATAATTTACTGGCCTTTCTGTCTCTCCCTGTAAAGAATGAGGCTCATCAATTGTTTGAGTTCTTCAGGTATTGAAGGGAATGCATCCTTGGTAATTTTACTAAAAGCTCTATCCCAAGGCATATGATTAGTGGCCAAACTTGATTGACAGGCCATCATCTTGAAATGTATCCAGGTAGCAGTAAGACAGACCCTGTCTTTGGGATATCAAATACTTGAGATCCAAAACTGCAGATTCCTGGGGCCAACCTTATAGCTGTAGTGAGCCTTAGTAAAAACAACCAAAGTCAAAGCAAAACATAACATAACATAACATAACATAACATAACAAGCAAAAGCCTCCACTAGCATTCAGTTTCTTCTGGGGTTTTGCACTTGGGAACTTTATTCTGAGACCTAGCAATAGGCCTCTGATTGGAACCTACTGAAAGCAAATGACATTACTTTGCCAACAAAGGTCCGTCTAGTCAAGGCTATGGTTTTTCCAGTGGTCATGTATGGATGTGGGAGTTGGACTGTGAAGAAAGCTGAGCACTGAAAAACTGATGCTTTTGAACTGTGGTGTTGGAGAAGACTCTTGAGAGTCCCTTGGACTACAAGGAGATCCAACCAGTCCATTCTAAAGGAGATCAGCCCTGGGTGTTCTTTGGAATGACTGATGCTAAAGCTGAAACTCCAATACTTTGGCCACCTCATGCGAAGTGTTGACTCATTAGAAAAGACTCTGATGCTGGGAGGGATTGGAGGCAGGAGGAGAAAGGGACGACAGAGGATGAGATGGCTGGATGGCATCACCGACTCGATGGACATGAGTTTGGGTGAACTCTGAGAGTTGGTGATGGACAAGGAGGCCCGGCATGCTGCAATTCATGGGGTCGCAAAGAGTCGGACACAACTGAGCAACTGAACTGAACTGAACTGAATGCAAATCATTTTCACTGAAAAAGGACTGTGACTTTTTCTGCAAAGCATCTTCACTGAATCATAAATTCCATAAGAGAAAGTAAGCGTATGAATAATCTGTTGAAAAACGGAAATGATACAACTATCAGAAGTGAGGCTTAGTATCTGAGTCTTAGTTAATGTCTTTTTTTTTTTAAATTTTAAAATCTTTAATTCTTACATGCGTTCCCAAACATGAACCCCCCTCCCACCTCCCTCCCCATAATATCTCTCTGGGTCATCCCCATGCACCAGCCCCAAGCATGCTGTATCCTGCGTCAGACATAGACTGGCGATTCAAATCTTACATGATAGTATACATGTTAGAATGCCATTCTCCCAAATCATCCCACCCTCTCCCTCTCCCTCTGAGTCCAAAAGTCCGTTATACACATCTGTGTCATGAATGGCTAACAAACACATGAAAAGATGCTCAACATCACTCATTATTAGAGAAATGCAAATCAAAACCACAATGAGGTACCACTTCACACCAGTCAGAATGGCTGCGATCCAAAAATCTGTAAGCAATAAATGCTGGAGAGGGTGTGGAGAAAGGGAACCCTCCTACACTGTTGGTGGGAATGCAAACTAGTACAGCCACTATGGAGAACAGTGTGGAGATTCCTTAAAAAATTGCAAATAGAACTACCTTATGACCCGGCAATCCCACTGCTGGGCATACACACCAAGGAAACCAGAATGGAAAGAGACACATGTACCCCAATGTTCATCACAGCACTGTTTATAATAGCCAGGACATGGAAACAACCTAGACGTCCATCAACAGATGAATGGATAAGAAAGCTGTGGTACATGTACACAATGGAGTATTACTCAGCCATTAAAAAGAATACATTTGAATCAGTTCTGATGAGATGGATGAAACTGGAGCCAATTATACAGAGTGAAGTAAGCCAGAAAGAAAAACACCAATACAGTATACTAACACATATATATGGAATTTAGGAAGATGGCAATGACGACCCTGTATGCAAGACAGGAAAAAAGACACAGATGTGTATAGTTAATGTCTTGAATTGGGAGGTATTTATGTTTCTAGTACCTACATGCTAGGTAATGTAGTTACCTAGTAGTTTCTCACAAGATGGCCCATCTATAGCTTTCTCTAAACTGTTAGCTCAATAGGGATCTCGTCAGTAAGATTTTCCACTTTAAAAAAGGGCATAAATCACTAATAAAAATCATTTCTCCTCAGAGGTGGGTAAGTCCTATGGAATACCTTGAAAAAATGTCAAAGTGTTGGTTACATCCAACTCTTTGCGACCGCATGAACTGTAGGCCCTCCAGGCTCCTCTGCCCATGGGATTCTCCAAGCAAGGATACTGGCTTCGGTAGCCATTTCATTCCCCAGGGGATCTTCCCAACACAAGGACCAAACCCAGGTCTCCTGTACTGTAGGCAGATTCTTTATTGTCTGAGCCATCAAGGAAGCCCCTTGGAATGTGTTAGCCATGTGCCAAACATGAGATAAGTTATTTGTACCCAGCAGCATTAGTAGATTTATGGTATGCACTAAATTTTAATTCTCCATGTGTCAGCATTTCAGAAATTGACTAATATAAACATCTACACTAATGCACAGTACATGACACAGACTTGTTCCTGATCCAGGCTCTACACAGGTTTCCCTGAACTTTTCAGCCAAACTTCCATTTTCCCATGTTTGTCTCTGCATTATCCAAGTTGAGCGAGAATCCTGATAATTTGGTATAACTCACCAATTATAATACTTAAAATACTCCAGATCTGAGTGAATATGTTTGTTGCTGTTTACAATTGCAACCTGTTAGTCCCAGTAGTTTTGTTTTAACATGGTCTTTATCAATTTCTGTTATAGACTCATGAGTTTTGATATAGACTCACAAGTTTAACTGTTCTAATAGGGGACAATATATCATGTATTATACAATATATAATAATATATAATACATATCAACAGTATGGTTATGACATTTATTAATACAAATACAAATATGTAGTCAATTTTTTGTGTCTTAATTTAATCTTTGTGCATATTCCATTTTTAGGTGCTTGAGTTGGTACACTATTGCAAAGAAAATGCAGTGATATAATTAACCAGCCATTAAAAACTTACTTCTACAGGTTAAAAATTTTTTTTTTCCATATCCTATTACCCTTGAGAACTAACCAGGTTTCTTATTCTTCACTATCCCCCAGGTAATGCCTGATCACCTTGGCCTGCCTTCAATAAGTATCTTGTTAGTTTGTTTAGCCAGAATCCCTCCTTATTCCTAACATTTCCTCTTTAGTAATTTTGTATCCACTGACCTGTACCCTGATCTTTGGCTATAAATTCCCACTTGCTAACCTTGTACTTGGAGGTGAGTCTAGTTTCTCTCCCCACTACAAAACCCCATTGCCCTTGTTCCTACACCCATTATAATGACTCCCATTGAATAAAGTATTTCTCTGATGCTGTCACAAGTGGCATAGACCCACCATAATTGACAGGAATGTCCAATGGGAAATGTTTTGACACTCCGAGAATCCTTTATTTGCCCCTGTTCTTGTAGCTCAGATGGTAAAGAATCTGCCTGCAATGCAGGAGACCTGGGTTAGATCCCTAGGTCAGGAAGATCTCCTGGAGAAGGGAATGGCAACTCACTCCAGTATTCTTGCCTGGAGAATCCCATGACTAGAGTCTGGTGGGCTACAGTCCATGGGGCCACAAAGAGTTGACATGATTGAGCAACTAACGCTTTCACTTTAGCCTCTCATTAAATATATCCACTAGACTGGTGGGGCTGGCTGCCTGCTACTCTTTAACAGTTGTACATATAGTTTATATATACTTTGCCTTGGCTGAGCAACAGTGCACTCAAGAATCATGAGTTAGTAAGAGTTGGCAGAGGAATATGTTAGCCATTTTCAATATTTAAAATTTTCTTTTGCTTTGGCAATGGTGTTTGGATGACAGTTTATGAACTTGGTGAGTAAATGAATAGTGTATACTGCCAAGATTAAGGACACCTGGAATGATATGATTCTGGATAATAGTTTTGCCTCTTATACCTATATAGCTACCTTCTTCTATGCCCAGAAGTTGCTTTTAATAACAAAAGCATGATTTCTGAGTCTCTAAAGAACTTATTTTTAATTAAAAGTGGATTTACAGCCTAACTTGGAAACAAAGAGGAATAACAGACCTCACTGGTCACACACCAATACCTCTGACCTCAGAAAGTTTAGTGTGTGTAGTTTTCCTGTTTTAGATAAGGATGAAAAGGCCAAAATGGTCCTTCACAATTGTTTAAAGCAGTGGCTTGCTATCTTTCTCAGCTGCAGGAGACCTACTAGGTAATTATGCAAGAATCAGTGTGACCCAGAATCCATAAGAGTTAATGGAAAGACTCATACTTAATGAGCCACCAAGGGCCATGGGGTGGGCTGAGGAGAGACAAATTTGGATGAGTCTGAAGCTCATTCTCCTCCTCTCCACACTCCCACTTTCTTAGCAGGCTGCTCGCACAGCAGTTTTGAATTAGCTCAATAGTAAAACAGCCGGGTACTGGAGACAAAGCTTAAAGGCTCTCCAGCTGTGCTCTACCTAACATGCCTCTCGACTTGATCCAAGAGCATGGTGGAGTCTTGCCCTCCACTGCATCTCTGCTTGTGAGTCTTCCCAGTAAACCTTCTCTTATTTTACAATTATACCTTGCAGTACCGTGGTGTATGTATGTCCATGGATGATGAATAAGCATCGGTTTTACCCACAGACATTTCTTTAAACCCTGATGGTGGGGAGGAAGAAGCTCTATTAAGGACCCAAGAGGAAACATAAGATTTGTCAACATTATTTCAAGTAGATGTGGATAATTTAAAACCCATGAATATATAATGCATAACTGAACAGGTTTCAAATATAAGATGTAAATACGTTGTAATAGGACTTGCCTCAGAAGACAGAGGAAATTATTACAGGGCCTTTAAGTGCATGTAGATAACTCTGTCTCTATTACCATTGGATTATAACTGTAAAATCCAGATGTAGAGTACAATAAATCACAGAGCACAGAGACGCAGTTTGGTGAAAAATGTTTCAAATAAAAGAAATCTTATACTGAAGAGGAATACACATGAGTTTTCTTTCTAATGGGATTTCTACAAAGATGGCCTACTTACTAGGAATCATCCAAGCTAACACATACAACTACAAATCTCATTTTGAATGGTTATTGTGAAACCAATGATGACATTGGTGTTTCCATATGGCATTGAATGACACATTTGTGGCTTGAGAGCTGTTCTGTGAGTTGTAAAATGATTTTATTTTTTGTTTTGGGAGATCAGGTATCATAGTTAATAAAGAATGGGTTGCATTGATCCTGAGCTTTTACACATCTTGGTATGTTTGGGAACATCAAATACAAGATGGCAGTTGTAGAGGAATCCTTCATTAGTGTTACAGTCAGGGGGAGTGACTGGAATTGAAAGATGATATATGAAACGATTCCCTGAAAAAAAAGGGATTATCTTGGAAGTTACTACCAACTGAACTCATAGGTAAATAACTCAAAGTCTTAGTGACAGTTATGAAAAGTATAGCTACTATTCATTTCAGACATTTTGAAAGAACTGAAATGATAATACTCTTCACTATCGGACTTATTAAAAATACATTGGGAGGAAAATGATTACTTCTAATATGGAAAATCAGAAATAGTTACAGATAATGTGATTCATGAATCTTTAGAAAGAAAGAGAATAAAGAAGATAGTGTTTTATCTTAGTGAGAAAAAAAGCACTTCTTCAATCTTATGAAAATTACTAAAATTTTAGTGACATGGCATCAGAAATGATTAATGGCAGGGCTCAAAGGACCAATGGCCATTGTCCTTTAGCAGGAACAGAGCTGAACCTGAGGCAAAGTAAAGGTTTAAATATGATAATGGGCTTGACCTGCCAGTTGCTAAACATTGAGCCAATCCATTCTATCAGAAAATCATGAAATTCCATCTACTTGATAAGGTACTTAATAACATATTCTTGTTTCAATTTTCATGAATGCTATACTGATGCATGTTCTGTAAATTATAGTTGTAACTTGGGTGGATAGCCCATGTCCCCACAGATGAAGTATTTACAAGGTTTTTTTTTTTTCATATAATTTGGAAATATTTTTTAAAGTATAAGGAACTGGTCCCAGTAAAATAAAAGACATACAAAAACTAGAAGTTCTTTGGAAATTATTGGAGCCTTTGGCTATTTTAGTGGGTAAGCGTGTCCTATTTCTAGAAACTATTTCTAAGGGATTTTTATTTGGGGGAATAGATTACACTTTAAAATTTACACACAATGAAATTAACATATTTTGTCATACAGTTCTGTAATAACAAAACATACAGTTATGTATCACCAACATAATAATATACAGAACAGATCCATTACCCCAAAGAAGTCCTCCATGTTGACCCTTTGTAAGCACACCATTATCTCATATCCCAACCCAAATAGCTACAGATCTGTCCTTCCTTTCTATAAAAAATATGTATATATAATAAAATTATATTTATGACATTGTGCAACCATTACCAGTATTTATTTTCAAACTTCTGCATCACTCCCAAACAGAAACTCTCTAACTGTTAAGCAATAACTCCCTATTTCCCTCTCTCCTCAGCTCCAAATAACCTCGAATCCCTTTGTTTCTAGGAATTTGCTTAATATAGCTTACATAAGTGGAATTGTACAATATTTGTCCTTTTGTGTATGACCTATTTCACTTAATATAATGTTTACAAGGCTCATACATGTTGTAGCATTATCAGAACTTCATTCTCTTTTATGATTGAATAATATTCCATTGTATATAGATACCATATTTTATTTATCTCTTGATGGATATTTTGCTCTTTTCCAGGTTTTGGCTATCGTGAATAGTACTGGAATGAACATTGGTGTGCAAATATAGGTATGAGTCTCTGCTGTCAGTTCTATGGGGTATATACCTAGGAATGAAATTGCTATAGTGTGAAGTACTTATATGTTTATCTTTTTGAATAATTGGCAAGTTGTTTTTCACAGTTGCTATTCTTTACATTCTTACTAGTAATATAGAAGGATTCTAATTTCTACCTTCTCACCAACATTTTACATTCTTACCAACACCCTTTTCCTTTTTTTTTTTTGCATTATAGCTATCCTAGTAAGTATAAAGTAATATTTAATCATGTTTTTGATTTATATTTCTCTGATGATTAATTATGCTGAGTATCTTTTCATGTGCTTATTTCCCACTTGTATATCTTCTTTGATAAAATGACTATGGAAGTCCTTTGCCCATTTTTCAATTTGGTTACTTGTTGCTCTTGTTATATAATTTCCTTATATATTACAGATATTAAATCCTTTTCAGATATATGATTTGAAATCCATTCTCCCTTTCATTACATAGTCCTTTTTTTTTTACTATTTTTGATAATATTTTTTAATATACAAAAGCTTTAAATTATGATAAAGTTCAAATTATCTAGCTGATAATTATCAAATTATCTACTCTGGTAGCTCAGATGGTAAAGAATCTGCATGCAATGCAAGAGACCCAGGTTGGATCCCTGGATCAGGAAGATCCCCTGGAGAAGGGAATGGCAACCGACTCCAGTATTCTTGCCTGGAGAATCCTGTGGACAGAGAAGACTGTCAGACTACAGTCCATTGAGCTGCAAAGAGTCAGACATGACTGAGTGTTAAACACTTTTCAAATTATCTATATTGTTATTCATGCTTTTGATATGTTATCTAACAATCCACTGCCAAATCAAAAGTCACAAGGATTTACTTCTATGTTTTTGTCTAAGAATTTTATGGTCTTCATTCTTATATTTAGGTTATTGATTACATTTAGTTAAATTTTGTATATTCTGTGAGGTAGGGGTCCAAATATATTCTTTTGCATGTGGAAATGTAGCTGTCTCAGCATCATCTATTGACTATTCTTTATCCACTGAATGGACTTGGCAATTTTGTCAAAAATTAACTAGTATAAAGCTATACTGTGTCTGTGCATGCTCAGTCACTCAGTCGTGTTTGACTCTGTGTGACCCCATGGACTATAGAGCCTGCCAGGCTCCTCTGTCCATGAGATTCTCCAGGCAAGAATACTGGAGTGGGTTGCCATGTCCTTCTTCAAGTTATACTAGTTTTACTAGTTTCTATACAACTCTATTCTATTGGCTTATACACCTATCCTTATGCAGGGACCACTCTGTTTTGATTATTATAGCTTTGTAGTGAGTTCTGAAATGGGAAGTGCGAATCCTCCAACTTTATTCTTCTTTCTAAAAGTTGTTTCAGTTCTCTGGGTGCTCTTGTGTTTCACATAAATTAGAAAATTGGCTTATAACAAATGTAAGTACATGGAATACACACCAAGTAAAAGACAGTGATTGTTACATTGGATTAAATATATGCTGTCACAAGAAAAGCACTTCAAATAAAATATTAAAATTATTTAAATATTATGCAAAAAACAAATCTTAATACATTTTGAAAGATTTAACTTATACAGTATATCTTCTCTGGCTATAATGGAATGGAGCTAGAAATCAATAACAGAAGAAAAACAGAAAAATGTTAAAGAATATGTGGACGTTAACACACTTTTAATTTTCTTTTTTGTTATTTTTTTCATGAAGCATAGTTGATTTACAATACAGTGAACATCAAGCACTGCTATACAAAAAAGTGACTGTTATACATATATCATTCTTTTTAAAAATATTTTCTATTATGTTTTATCATAGGATATTGAATAGAGTTCTTTGTTCTATACAGTAGGACCCTGTTGTTTATCCATTCTGTATATAGAAGCTTACATCTGCTAACCCCAACCCCCCCAATTCATTCCTTCCCAATCTCCTCCCTCTCGGCAACCACCCGTTTTGTCTCTGTGTCCATGATCCTGTTAAACAACACACTCTAAAACAACCAATGGGTCAAAGAAAAAACCACAGAGAAAATTAGAAAATATTTTAGTATGAATAACAATGAGGTTTTATGGGATGCAGCAAAGGCAGTGCTCAAATGGATAAATTTAGCTATATTGTCTAGACAGGATATCTCTCAGGGTTTTGTGGGTATTTTACTTTTTTATTTTGAGGTAATTGTACTTTCAGATACAAGTATAAGAAGTAATACAGAGAAATATTGTATACCTTTCTTTTTTTTTCCCCCAGTAGTAACATTTTGTATAACTAGAGTGAAATATCACAGTTTGGACATTGATGCAATCTACTGAAAAAAAAAAACCCAACCAGATTTTGCTAGTTTTATATGCATTAATTTGTGAGCTTAGTTCTATGCAATTTTATCACATATGTAGATTTGTATGACTACCATAGTACTCAAGATATAGGACAGTTCTATTACAAGGATCTGTCATCTACCCCTTTTATAATCACAGGCACTTTCTTCGGTCCCCCTACTGACCTGCTTTCTAACTTTTATCAATCACTAATCTATTTTCCATTTCTATAATTTGTCATTTAAGAAACAGTACATAAGTAGAATCATATAGGGTATGACTATTTGAGATTGACTTTTGCACCCAGTATAATCCCCTTGAGTTCCATTCAAATTATTACCATTATCATTACTTTTCCCCTTTTTATTACTGAGTAGTATTCTTGATAAGGATATACCACAGATTATTCAGTCATTGAAGAGTTGGATTTTTTCTAGTTTCTGGTTGTTATGAATATAGCTGCTTGAATATTCCTCTAGAAGGTTTTATATGAACATAACTATTCATTTCTCTGTGATAATTTCTCAAGAATGCAAATGCTGTGATATCATACACACAAATTTAATTTTGTAAGAAACTACTATACCGATTTCCAGAATGGTTGCACCATTTTACATTCCCACCAGCACTGTAGGAATGACCCATTTCTTTTATAGTTTTAGGTTTCTCTGCTGTTGTAACCAGTTAATATTGGCTGACTTCAGAGCAGGTCCAGGGAAGAAACAAAAAACAAACAAAAACAAGTCAACAACAGCAAAATCTGATCCGGGATTCCTCTTACATTCTCTACCTGAAGAACTTCCTTTTTCCAGTCCATTTTTAATGGGTCTTCTCTGGGAGATTTTCCCATCTATAGCTTCTATTCAGCTATGAGGTCTGGCTCACTCTCAGATCAAATGAGAGAGGAAAAAAAGGGGATGTGGAGGAAGCTATTAACTCACCACTATCCTGGATTCTTTTCCCATTTTGACTTCCATCCTCAATCTGTCTGTTACTGTTTATTTTGAGAGTTTTCCCAGTTTCTCTTCATATTTTCTCCAGAGTTTTAGGTATTACCATTACAAGCTATAAGTTATGCTTCATCTTGGCCATTACTACAATCATTTTACACTTTATGAATTCTCAAACTGTTGGTATATTTTCAAATACATTGCTGCTCCAGCATTTCTTTCAGATCTCTTAGATTTCTTCTTGGCCAGCTGGGAAAGATATTTGTAAATATTCTAAAATGAATAATGGCTGAGTAATAATTATCCTCTAGCTGATGACCTAATAATAGATGAGGACACAACTTTTGACAGTGAAGATGATGAATAATGTAACATTAATGGTATGCCTTGAAACCAGGACATGTTTGGAGTTCTTTGAAGATGACTACTCCCATTGCAGTACTTAGGAGATTTGATTCTTCAATGGGTGATGATTAAGTAAAAAGCTTGCTGAACAAATCCTTTCATTTAGGGGGGAGAAAATGGTAAATCCAATTTCTATTTTTGCTTCCTCTGGTATTCTTCTATTTAGCTTATCTTTGGGTAGAGTAAATCAGTGCAATTTCAAAGGCATGAGCTTAATCCATGATATATTAGGGTGTCCAAATTCCTTCTGGGATTCTAGTCTTTGCTCAGGAGAGA
Source organism: Ovis aries (assembly GCF_016772045.2). Classification (NCBI taxonomy): domain Eukaryota; kingdom Metazoa; phylum Chordata; class Mammalia; order Artiodactyla; family Bovidae; genus Ovis; species Ovis aries. Next base: position 149,890,771 of record NC_056054.1, on the reverse strand, counting down.
TAATTAACCTCTGAAAGTAGTCACTTATGCAGCTTCAACTGGTGGTTTGTTTTAAGGATTAATTTATCTCATTTACCTTTCTGACTTATCACTTCAGGCTGGAGCCATGATTGGTAAGGATGTGGAAAAAGAAATAACCCTCACAGGGACATTTCAGCAATAGGAAACCCAAAGTATTGCATTCTAGTGTATAAAATTTAGAGTCTATGCTGCCTTTTAAAATAATTCTAGGATACTTTTCCTTCCCTTGTGCCCAGAAAATTCACAGGACTTCAATTCTAGAAAGAATTTACTTTGCATCCAGGTCTACCATTTGCTACTTATGTTACTTTGGATAATTTATTATTGTAAGCCTTAGGGTCCTCATAAAAAGAGGTGGTTAATAATATCAATCTCATTATTATGAGCATGCGAACTTGACATACTTTTGTTCTGAGTTCTAAATTTTATATGTATACACATCTATGATGTATTATATATATTTACATATGTATATATAAATATTCAGTTTAACATTTAAACACATATTCAAATGCTTTGTAAGATTTTAAACAACATATAAAATAAAAGAGTATTATTTTTCTGTAAATAATTTATGCCTAAAGAACAACTATTTCTTTCCCAGTGGGGATAGGAGGCTTAGAAATATAGTGAATTGCTGAGAGTAGCTATGGGAATATTTATAATATTCTATACGATATTTCTACTAGTAATATCTCTAAGTAGATTACAGAAACTGAGGATTCTTTCTGTCCCAGTTTATAATTATATTTTGCAGGCTTTCTTTGAGGTTCTGAGTCTTTGTACTCACCAGTTTAGAATCTACATATAAATTGCTGTGTGCTGTCAATTTTGCTGTAGTCAAATACATTTCAAAAGCCAAACATCATGATGTTTAAAAAGGGGCAGAGAACAATTATATTTGACAAACAATTTTTACATGACCTGAAAATGTCTCAGGATTAAAAATGATCCTTTTATACTCCGATTTGCTTGGATGTGTTTGTTTAGTTGGAACTTGTGAAATCATTTTACTTTACTTTAGGGGCTGATTAGGAAAGTTGGAAAAGTCTCAATAAAGATTTTGAATTTTGCCTCTTTACTGTCTCGAATGAGAGCTCCCAGCAGAGGAATCATCAAGTTTGTAGTGAACATATTAGGAGCTATTGCAACTAACACTGTAATCATTTATGTAATTTTCATGAATACCCAGGAGATGGTAGTACTTTTCATTTTCAGGAGGAGAACAAATTTACTGCTCAAAACACTTGACGTAACTACAAGGAAACATCTAATGTTGAAGTAGAAAATAATTATCTTTTTGTTATACTTAGCATAAAACAGAAGTAGTAATTTTTTTCACAGTTTAAAACTTAGAAAATTTTTTATCATTCAGAGGCCAAAAAAATAATAACTCATACTGGAAAGTAACTACCCAGAGTCAGAAATTTCCCTAAATATGGATTTCAATTGACTGCACTTTTCAAAATCTTGTTTCAGTTCTCTAGATATATTCAGAATTCAGTGAAAATTTGTAAACTGATGGAAAGTTTAAAGAACAAATCCTAAATGTCAGTTGGGTCAATAAAGTTTGAGTTGTACAGTTTTTCTTCTTTCCCTGATTGTCCTAACTGAAGGTTCAACTAATTTGCCATCCTATCCTTATTTTTTTCAAAGACATTATTTTAGAATTAAAATTTTTAAATTGTTTTAAAAAATGATTCAGAAGATTATTTTGGCACATTGTTTCTACAAATAAGACATATGAAATAAGCACTTTTTCTGAAAAGAATTGGAGAAGTTGTGATGTCCACTTCCTGAGAATTAATTAACTTGTAGAGACAGGCACCCCACTCCAGTACTCTTGCCTGGAAAATCCCATGGGTGGAGGAGCCTGGTGAGCTGCAGCCCATGGGGTCGCGAAGAATCGGACACGACTGAGCGACTTCCCTTTCACTTTTCACTTTCATGCATTGGAGAAGGAAACGGCAACCCACTCCAGTGTTCTTGCCTAGAGAATCCCAGGGAAGGGGGAGCCTGGTGCGCTGCAGTTTATGGGGTCACACAGAGTCGGACACGACTGAAGCGACTTAGCAGCAGTAGCAGTGGAGAAGGCAATCGCATCCCACTCCAGTACTCTTGCCTGGAAAATCCCATGGATGGAGGAGCCTGGTGGGCTGCAGTCCGTGAGGTCACTGAGAGTTGGACACGACTCAGCGACTTCACTTTCACTTTTCACTTTCATGCATTGGAGAAGGAAATGGCAACCCACTCCAGTGTTCTTGCCTGGAGAATCCAGGGACGGGGGAGCCTGGTGGGCTGCCGTCTCTGGGGTCGCACAGAGTCAGACACGACTGAAGCGACTTAGCAGCGTAGCAGCCGCAGCAGCAGTAGAGACAGGTCAGTACCTTCAAAGCCTCTAACATAACCACTTCCATTCTTTAAAGTGAAAGATTTTGCCAGGTTTCAATTAATTCATAAGCACACCCGGAGATTAGTAAGAAGGCCACCTCCCATCCATGGAAGTCAAAAGAAAAAAAAAAAATTCCCCAAGCTTAGAAAAGATGAAGGATAGAACCTTAAGTCCCTAAGCAGAGTTTAATGCTTGATTTTATTAGCTCAGTAGGTAAGGGTCAGATTATTATTATAACACCACACACACATAAATACACAATTGTAAATAACCTTTTTCTTTTGGTTTTTCTTTCCTATGAGAAGTCATCAAACAGAAGATGGCTTTGACTAGTGCTATTATTTCTTTTTATCTTTTGACTAAGAATAATAGATGTAAGTAAGTTAGCTATAATATAGCATATATATATATATAAGCATGAAGTCATTCTGTTCTTAAGGCCCTAGTTTAACATTACCAGCATAATCCTCATTGTTATATTCTGAAATTCTGTTTTCAGATTATGTCAATCTTTTATCTGAATGATTTTTGCTCCTATATTTAATAGAGGAAAATGCACGTTTTTGTATGTCGTGTTTGAGTGTGTAATGGTTTGTCCTTTAGATTCTTTAAAGTCTGAACAACAGAGTGAAATAGCATATCATATTGTTCCTCTTGAACAACACATATTCATTTCTGTGCCTGTGTGTGCATTTAGTCATGTCTGACTCTTTGAGACCCCATGGACTATAGCCCTCCAGGCTCCTCTGCCCATGGGATTCTCCAGGCAAGAATACTAGATTAGGTTGCCATTTCCTGCTCCAGGGAATCTTCCTGACCCAGGGATTGAACCTGCTTCTCTTGCAACTCCTGCACGGGCAGGCGGATTCTTCACCACTGCACTGGCTGTCAAGTCTGCATATACATTTATAATTTTATATCCCCCAAATCATTCAAAATGCTTTAAAAATCATTATATTTTAATAATTAAAAAAACTAAGAAACTAAAAAAACAGTTCTTAGATGCTTTAAGCCTCTCCTTGAACTGTAGTAGCCCAGTTCTTTACATGAAATTTACTGTATGTTGAAGGTAAAATGGAAATCTTCACTTTCCAGTGGTAAAATGAGGGACTGAAAAGAAATAAAATGAAAGAGAAGAGAAATCCAACTTTGTGTTATAATTCCATATTCATTCTATTACTATAAATAAAACTATTCTTCTTCTAAGAAAATGGTCCTGGATTTTTGTCTTTTGTGCTAAGAAACTAAAGGTCATATGGTTCTATATCTCATTCTCAAGGGAAAAAAATAAATCCTCCAACATGTTCTATAGTAGAGGATGGAAGAGAGAAAAAGGAGGACAGAAGTCATCCATGGGCAGTGGGGCAGGGGGATAGCAATTACATTTAAAAGTCAATCAGGGAATATTGTTCAGAGAGAGCTAATACTTGTTATTTATCAATTTCAAATATTACTCATTCTTCTGAAAATGTATCTTCTCTCTTTTTCCTGGATAAAACTACTGTTTTTTTTTTTTATTATTCTTCAAGCTAAGACAACATTTACGCTTCACTTCCCTTTTCATTTATACCTCCAAAACTGAGAAACATTGATTCCTTTCTTCCTATCGAGAAAACAGTCACCAAATTTTATTGCCTCAACAGTTGTATATCTCTAACTAGACTTAAAAAAACCTTCCTTATTCCTTGTACTTGGTACTTAGTAGGTGCACGATAAATATTTGTCAAATTAAAGAGTACACTTACATACTAAATTTGAATACATATATAGTCTTCACTAGAAAATTTGGTCCATATACAAAGGAGAAAAAATGGGTTAAAATTTTCATTATCTAAAGCATCCACATATTACCTCAGTCCTATTCTTGGCATTGTGTGTGTGAACACTGATTTGTTTATAGTAATGACATAAAATTTCATTCTTATCTCTCTTCACTATATACTGATGGCAACATTTTTAGAAGACTCTTTTACTCTCTCATATTTTTCTAGAAAAAACTAACTTTTCAGAGAGATGAAAATATTCCAAATAATACCTTAATAAGGTCCTGTTTTAGCAGTTGACATAAATCTAAATAATTTATCTTTGATTATCATCACAGAGCTATGGAAAAAGTCCTATAAAAATATGTAGCTAGCATTGACTAATACTACAAAATAAATTATTTCTTCAAATGAAGGGATGTATATTAATAAAGAAAGAATGAATTGGGAAAAGAAAACTATGCTGAATTCATTTATTCTAGAAATTTAGAAATGTTGCTAGATACAAAGTTGATATTTATAAATCAATCATATTTACATACAGATTATCATTCCAATGACATTTGAAAAGCACACACCACCTCTTATTAGTAGCCACATCATTTGCAAATTTGCAAATATTTTCTCTCAGTCTGTAGGTTGTTTTTTCATTGTTGTTTATGGTTTCCTTTGCTGTGCAAGAGCTTATCAGTTGGATTAGCTTTTTAAATTTTTGTTTTTATTTCTGTTGGCCTGGAAGACTGACCTAAGGAAACATTGATAGAATCTTTGTCAGAGAGTGTTTTGCCTCTGATCTCTTCCAGGAGTTTTATGGTATCATGTCTTATGCTTATATCTTTAAGCCATTTGGAGTTTATTTTTTGTGTATGGGGAGAGGCTGTGTTCTAACATCACTAATTTACATGTGGCTGTCCAACTTTCCTAACACCACTTGCTGAAGAGTCTGTCTTTTCCCCATTATATATTCTTGTTTCCTTTGTTGAATATTAATTGACTATAGGTGTGTAGGTTTATTTCTGGGCTCTGACCCATATGTCTGCTTTGTGAAAATACCACACCATTTTGATTACTGTAGCTTTGTAGTATTGCCTGAAGTCTGGGAGGGTTATGTCTCCTGCTTTATTCTTTTTCTTCAGGATTTCTTTAACAATTCTGGTCTTTCATGGTTTTATATAAATTTTAGGATTATTCTCAGTTCAGTTCAGTTCAGTTCAGTCGCTCAGTCATGTCCGACTCTTTGCGACCCCATGAATCACAGCACGCCAGGTCTCCCTGTCCATCACCAGCTCCCGGAGTTCACTTAGACTCACATCCATCGAGTTGGTGATGCCATCCTGCCATCTCATTCTCTGTCGTCCCCTTCTCCTCCTGCCCCCAATCCCTCCCAGCATCAGAGTCTTTTCCAATGAGTCAACTGTTCACATGAGGTGGCCAAAGTACTGGAGTTTCAGCTTTAGCATCATTCCTTCCAAAGAAATCCCAGGGTTGATCTCCTTCAGAATGGACTGGTTGGATCTCCTTGCCGTCCAAGGAACTCTCAAGAGTCTTCTTCAACACCACAGTTCAAAAGCATCAATTCTTCGGTGCTCAGCCTTCTTCACAGTCCAACTCTCACATCCATACATGACTACTGGAAAAACCATAGCCTTGACTAGATGGACCTTAGTCGACAAAGTAATATCTCTGCTTTTGAATAAGCTCTCTAGGTTGGTCATAACTTTTCTTCCAAGGAGTAAGTGTCTTTTAATTTCATGGCTGCAGTCACCATCTAGGTCTGTGAAAAACGTCATGGGTAACTTGATAGCAATCACATTAAACCTATAGATTGATTTGGATAGTATGGCCATTTCAGCAATATTAATTTTTCCAGTCCAAGAGCATAGCATCCATTTCCTTGCACCAGCTTCAGTTTCCTTTATTAATGTTTGGTAGTTCTCAGCAGGTAAATCTTTTGCCTCCTTGGTCAGGTTTATTCCTAAGTACATTTTTTTTGGGAGATGTGATTTTAAAAGCTCTTGTCTTTTTGCATTTGTTTTCTGGCATTTCATTTGTTGAGTAAATAAATGCAACCGATTTATGTATGTTAATATTGTATCCTGCTACCTTGCTGAATTCATTTGTTAATTCTAGTAGTTTTTGTGTAGAGTCTTTAGTATGTCATCTACTTAGAGTGACAATTTTACCTCTTCCTTTCCAAGTTGAATGCCTTTTATTTCTTTTTATTATCTGATTGTTGTGGCTAGGACTTCCAATAATACACTGAATATAAGAGCTAAGAGTGGGTACCCTTGTCTTGTTCCATATTTTATCAGGAAGTCTTTTAGCTTTTCACTGTTGAGTATTATATTGGCTGTGGGTTTGTCATAAATAGTTATTATATTTGGTAAGAGTTTTTATCATAAACAGATGTTTAATTTTGAAGACCTAAATAGATATTTCTCCAAAGAAGACATGCAGATGACCAATAGGCATATGAAAAAAGGCTCAATATTGTTAATTATTAGAGAAATGATAATCAAAATTACAATGAGGTACTTCCTCACACTGGTCAGAATGCCCATCATTAAAGTCTACAAAAATTGCCGGAGAGTGTGTGTGAAAAGGAACCCTCCTACACCATTGGTAATGTAAATTGGTACAGCCACTATTGAAAACACATGGAAGTTCCTCAGAAAACCAAAAATAGAATTCCTATGTGACACAGCAATCCTAATCCTGGACATATATCTAGGTAAAATTGTAACTCAAAAAGATAAATGCACCCCAATATTCATAGCAGCACTATTTACAATAGCCAAGACATGGAGGTAACCTGAATGTCCATCAACAGATGAATGAATAAATAAGATGTGATACATATATATATGGGAATACTACTCAGTCAAAAGCATTGGCTGCGATGGCAAAGGAGTGTGGCAGCTGCGTGTACAAGAGACAGGAATTGAGACCATCCCCAAGAAAAAGAAATGCAAAAAAGCAAAATGGCTATCTGAGGAGGCCTTACAAATAGCTGTGACTAGAAGAGAAGTGAAAAGCTAAGGACAAAAGGAAAGGTATACGCATCTGAAGGCAGAGTTCCAAAGAATAGCCAAGGAGAGATATGAAAGCCTTCGCAGTGATCAGTACAAAGAAATAGAGGAAAACAATAGAATGGGAAAGACTAGAGATGTCTTGAAGAAATTAGAGATACCAGGGGAACTGAACTGAAGGGAACATTTCATGCAAAGATGGATCAATAAAGGACAGAAATGGTAGGGACCTAACAGAAGCAGAAGATATTAAGAAGAGGTGGCAAGAATACACAGAAGAAGTGTACAAAAAGATCTTCACGACCCAGATAATCACGATGGTGTGATCACTTGTCTAGAGCCAGACATCCTGGAATGTGAAGTCAAGTGGGCCTTAGGAAGAATCACTACAAACAAAGCTAGTGGAGGTGATGGAATTCCAGTTGAGCTATCTCAAATCCTAAAAGATGATACTGTGAAAGTGCTGCACTCAACATGCCAGCAAATTTGGAAAACTCAGCAGTGGCCACAGGACTGGAAAAGGTCAGTTTTCATTCCAATCCCTAAGAAAGGAAATGCCAAAGAACGCTCAAACTACCTCACACGCCAGCAAAGTAATTCTCAAAATTCTCCAAGCCAGGCTTCAGCAATATGTAACTGTGAACTTCCAGATGTTCAAGTTGGTTTTAGAAAAGAAGAGGAACTAGAGATCAAATTGCCAACATCCAATGGATCATCGAAAAAGCAAGAGAGTTCCAGAAAAACATCTATTTCTGCTTTATTGACTATGCCAAAGCCTTTGACTGTGTGGATCACAATAAACTGTGGAAAATTCTGAAAGAGGTGGGAATCCCAGGCCACCTGACCTGCCTCTTGAGAAACCTGTATGTAGGTCAGGAAGCAACAGTTAGCACTGGACATGGAAAAACAGACTGGTTCCAGATAGGAAAAAGAGTACGTCAAGGCTGTATATTGTCACTCTGCATATTTAACTTTTATGCAGAGTACATTATGAGAAACGCTAGGCTGGAAGAAGCACAGCTTAAATCAAGATTGCCAGGAGAAATATCAATAACCTCAGATATGCAGATGACATCACCCTTATGGCAGAAAGTGAGGAAGAACTAAAGAGCCCCTTGATGAAAGTGAAAGAGGAGAAGAAAAAAGTTGGCTTAAAGCTCAACATTCAGAAAACCAAGATCATGGCATCTGGTCCCACCACTTCATGGCAGATAGATGGGGAAACAGTGGGATCAGTGGCTGACTTTATTTTTCTGGGCTCCAAAATCACTGCAGATGGTGACTGCAGCCATGAAATTAAAAGATGCTTACTCCTTGGAAGGAAAGTTATGACCAACCTAGACAGCATATTAAAAAGCAGAGACATTACTTTGCCAACAAAGGTCCGTCTAGTCAAGGCTATGGTTTTTCCAGTGGTCATGTATGGATGTAAGAGTTGGACTGTGAAGAAAGCTGAGTGTGGAAGATTGATGCTTTTGAACTGTGGTGTTGGAGAAGACTGTTGAGAGTCCCTTGGACTGCAAGGAGATTCAACCAGTCCATTCTAAAGCAGATCAGCCCTGGGATTTCTTTGGAAGGAATGATGCTAAAGCTGAAACTCCAGTACTTTGGCCACCTCATGCGAAGAGTTGACTCATTGGAAAAGACTGATGCTGGGAGGGTTCGGGGGCAGGAAGAGAAGGGGACAATAGAGGATGAGATGGCAGGATGGCATCACTGACTCAATGGATGTGAGTCCGAGTGAACTCCTGGAGATCGTGATAGACGGGGAGGCCCGGCGTGCTGTGATTCATGGGGTCGCAAAGAGTCGAACACGACTGAGCAACTGAACTGAAGTGAACTGAAATAGACATTTCTCCAAAGATGACATACAAATGGCCAATAGGCATATGAAAAGATGTTCAACATTTCAGGGAATTATATTAAATACACAGGGCTAGCGGAAATAGAAGTTGGAATAGCCTCTTTGGAAACTGTTCGACTGTATCTATAAAGCCAAATGTTTTGCCCTGTGTTCTAGCAGTTCTACTCTGGAGCACATACTGAACAGAAGTGTGTCTTAATGTTCACCAGTCAACATGTATAAAAGCATTCTGCTGCAGCATTCATAATAGCTCTTCCAAAGAAAAAAGCTACAGTTTCTTCACAATAGAAAGAGTGGTAAAAAGATAGGCTATTCATGCAATGTAACTTACACAACAATACAAAGGAATACACTTCTGATAAAGGCAACAACATAGGCAAAATTTTATAATAAGTCCAATAAAAATATGTAGTGTAAAAATTTATGTATCACGACAGGGATTAGAATATGCTACTTGGATTTAATTTAGACTTTTCTGGAAATGATCCCTGTACGTGTATGCGCGTGTGCGTGAGCGTGTGCGTGTGTGTGAAGTCCATCATTAAGCAGTATGCTGAAGATTAGTATGCTTTATGATATGTTTATTCCTCATAACAAGAAAGAGAAGTGGTAGTAGAGGGAGGAAAAAAGAGGAAGGGAGAGAGAGAGAAAGACGGAACAAATAGATGCTGAGATCAGCATAAGGGTCTATTTGAGTTGGACAAAATTTAGCGACTGAACAACAAAATCTCTTCTTATTCGAACCTCTTTTGTTTTTTAGGATACTGATATTTGTTTAATTTTAGGATTGTGAATTTCAGGATGAGTTTTCCTGATTATTTGACTAAATGATGAATGGTGTTATATCCTTATTTCTCTTGAAAAGGAGTTGAAGCTGATGTATATTTTTCATTCTTTGCTAAAGATTGAAGCCAGACATCTTTGCCTTATGTGGGGAGAAAATCTGCCAGAAGCAGAACCATTTGACAATGTAACACATCAGTTCTGGCATTTGTTGTGTATCCTGCGCTGTTAGAATGGCATTGAAAGCTAAGATTTATTTTCAGATAAATGTACTTCCTGGCTATGAGTGATATATCATAACCTGGCATAAATATGAATTCGTGTGTTCTCTAATCCAAAAGCACCCTTCCTTAGTCAGTGAAACAATGCTGAAGCTACCTTGCTTGCCCTTGTATTTTTTCCATGAGGATGGGATTGAAATTTTTCATGTAATAATTTTATCAGTTACCAAATTATTTTTAGTTGCAGCCTCTAGAAATTCGTGTTTCCCCTACCTTCTTTGTATTCTGGCTTAGCAGTTTTCTCTCCCCCCTTTTACTTTCAGTATTCATACATGGTCAGAAGATGTGCATGATTCAGATTTGGGTTTCACAGAAGCAAAGACAAATAGTCTGAACCCAAACTCGAAAGCATATCTAAATCTTTGGGTTCCGCTTGGAGTCTCAAACAAGTACATGAGGTGACACTGTTAAGAAAGAAACCCTAGAAATCCCTGGAGAAATACCTCCACCTCTACAGCTTCCCATGACAGTATTTAAACAGAACTTCATGTCATCTTTAAATGTCATATATATTCTTAGACCATTTCTGTTTATTTTGCAGAAGAGTCTGGACTTAGTGACTAACATAGGATTACTAAATCCATCTCCAGCTACCACTATTTGACACCATGCCTGATTGTTTGGTAAAATCTTTGATTCCAGATCTTTTCTCTTTTGAAAATCACTCAGGATAGTTCTGATAATCATCTGAAATAAAAACACTAAACAGTGAAGAATTCTTTCATGAAGTATCAGGTGCTCTTGTTGTTCTGCCTAGATGCCCTGGGATGCAGCCTTGATTCCATCCATTCTTGCATACCTCTGCTCTGGTGCGCTTTTTTTCTTTTTGGTCATCTACAGAGGTCAATCCTCCACTGAATAGAGCTACTGTGATTGTTTGGGCTTGCAGTGCTGTAGCTATATTGCATAGGAACCTGGAAAGTTAGGTCCATGAATCAAGGCAAATTGGAAGTGATCAAACAGCAGATGGCAAGAATGAATGTTAACATTTTAAGAATCGTGGAACTAAAATGGACTGGAATGGGTGAATTTAACTCAGATGACCATTATATCTACTACTGTGGGCAAGAATCCCTTAGAAGCAATGAAGTAGCCATTATAGTCAACAAAAGAGTCTGAAATGCAGTACTTGGATGCAGTCTCAAAAATGACAGAATGATCTGTTTGTTTCCAAGGCAAACCATTCAAGGTTACAGTAATCCAAGTCTATGCCCCAACCAGTAATGCTGAAGAAGCTGAAGTTGAATGGTTTTATGAAGACCTACAAGACCTTCTAGAATTAACACCCCCCAAAAAAGATGTCTTTTTCATTATAGGGGACTGGAATGCAAAATTTGGAAGTCAAGAAATACCTGGAGTAACAGGCAAATTTGGCCTTGGAGTACAGAATGAAGCAGGGCAAAGGTTAAGAGAGTTCTGCCGGGAGAATGCACTGGTCATAGCAAACATCCTCTTCCAACAACACAAGAGAAGACTCTACACATGGACATCACCAGATGGTCAATACTGAAATCAGATTGATTATATTCTTTGCAGCCAAAGATGAAGAAGTTCAATACAGTCAGCAAAAACAAGACCGGGAGCTGACTATGGCTCAGATCATGAACTCCTTATTGCCAAATTCAGACTTAAATTGAAGAAAGTAGGGGAAACCACTAGACCATTCAGCTATGACCTAAATCAAATCTGTAAGTGCAAGTGAGAAATACATTTAAGGGACTAGAGGAGGCCTTACAAATAGCTGTGACCAGAAGAGAAGCCAAAAGCTAAGGAGAAAAGAAAAGGTATCCCCATCTGAATGCAGAGTTCCAAAGAACAGCAAGGAGAGATATGAAAGCCTTCCTCAGTGATCAGTGCACAGAAATAGAGGAAAACAATAGAATGGGAAAGACTAGAGATGTCTTCAAAAATTAGAGATACCAAGGAACATTTCATGCAAAGATGGATCAATAAAGGACAGAAATGGTAGGGACCTAACAGAAGCAGAAGATATTAAGAAGACGTGACAAGAATACACAGAAGAAGTGTACAAAAAAGATCTTCACGACCCAGATAATCACAATGGTGTGATCACTCGTCTAGAGCCAGACATCCTGGAATGTGAAGTCAAGTGGGCCTTAAGAGCATCACTATAAACAAAGCTAGTGGCAGTGATGAAATTCCAGTTGAGCTATTTCAAATCCTAAAAGATGATGCTGTGAAAGTGCTGCACTCAACATGCCAGCAAATTTGGAAAACTCAGCAGTGGCTAGGACAGGACTGGAAAAGGTCAGTTTTCATTCCAATCCCTAAGAAAGGCAATGGCAAAGAATGCTCAAACTACCTTACACATTAGCAAAGTAATTCTCAAAATTCTCCAAGACAGGCTTCAGCAATATGTGAACCATGAACTTCCAGATGTTCAAGCTGGATTTAGAAAAGGCAGAGGAACCAGAGAACAAATTGCCAACATTTGCTGGATCATGGAAAAAGCAAGAGAATTCCAGAAAAACATCTATTTCTGCTTTATTGACTCTCCCAAAGCCTTTGACTGTATGGATCACAATAAACTGTGGAAAATTTTGAAAGAGATGGAAATACCAGACCACCTGACCTGCCTCTTGAGAAGTCTGTGTACAAGTCAGGAAGCAACAGTTAGCACTGAACATGGACAACAGACTGGTTCCAAATAGGAAAAGGAGTACGTCAAGGCTGTATATTGTCACTCTGCATATTTAACTTATATGCAGAGTACATCATGAGAAACACTGGGCTGGAGGAAGCACAAGCTGAAATCAAGATTGCCAGGAGAACTATCAATTACCTCAGATATGCAGGTGACACCACCCTTATGGCAAAATGTGAAGAAGAACTAAAGAGCCTCTTGATGAAAGTGAAAGAGGAAAGTGAAAAGTTGGCTTAAAGCTCAACATTCAGAAAACTAAGATCATGGCATCTGGTCCCACCTCTCATAGCAAATAGATGGAGAAAATGTGTAAACAGTGGCAGACTTTATTTTGGGGGGTTCCAAAATCACTGCAGATGGTGACTGCAGCCATGAAATAAAAAGACACTTACTGCTTGGAAGGAAAGTTATGACCAACCTAGACAGTGTATTAAAAAGCAGAGACATTACTTTGCCAACAAAGTTCCATCTAGTCAACTCTATGGTTTTCCAGTAGTCATATATGGATGTAAGAGTTGGACTATAAAGGAAGCTGAGCACAGAAGAATTGATGCTTTTGAACTGTGGTGTAGGAGAAGACTCTTGAGAGTCCCTTGGACTGCAAGGAGATCCAACCACTCCATCCTAGATGAAATCAGTCCTGAATATTCATTGCAAGGACTGATGTCAAAGCTGAAATTCCATTACTTTGGCTACCTGATGCAAAGAGCTGACTCATTTGAAAAGACTCTGATGCTGGGAAAGATTGAAGGCAGGAGGAGAAAGGGATTACAGAGGATGAGATGTTGGATGACATCACCAACTCAATGGACATGAGTTTGAGCAAACTCTGGGAGTTGGTGATGGACAAGCAGGCCTGGCATGCTGCAGTCCATGGGGTCGCAAAGAGTCAGACATGACTGGACAACTGAACTGATCTGAACTGAACTGAGCTGATTGCTAGGGCAGAGAACCCAGACTGACTGGAAGGGTACTTGCCTCTAGCAGACTCTTAGCTAGTAGACCAGTCTTATGAAAGTAGGACACCCCAGCTCCCTCACCCCAGTTGGGATGGTTCTGAAACATAATACCATTCAGTTCTGTTGTAGCCAGCTGCAGATACCGCTCTGGGACATTGTCTGCAATTGTACTCCTAGTTACCTTCTTCCCTTATTCTGTCTTATGTTCCCCACTGCCCAATCAACTTCACCTAGTAAATCTCTCCTGGGATTGCTTCCTTAATACATCACCAGCAAAATAATTTTCATAAGATCAGCTTCTGCGGAACCTGGCCTAAAACAAAACTATAAGCCAAATGATTAACTTCTTCCAGCCTCTGTCCACTGCAAGTTTCTAACACATGTACACCCGTGGTGGATTCATGTCAATGTATGGCAAAACCAATATATAATTGTAAAGTAAAATAAAGTAAAAATTAAAATTAAAAAAAAATAAAGAGAATTCAGTTCTCTTTAGAAAAATTTTACGCTATTTGTAAGACTCAGTGTTTGTAGTACTGATATTTTAGGTTGATACCTTCCTAAAACCATGATGGATATTTAACATACAAAGAGTAAGTCTACTGACTTTCCTCTGACTGGATTCAGTGAACATACCATCTCCAGGAAGAAACATCAGTCTGAAAGTAACTCTATTCATTTGCTCATTCTTTGACAGGATAGTTATACTTCCTACTTGGCAGATCCAGAAATCTTATTTCTGAAACTTTAGAAATGATGGATGAATTGTTAGCTTTCATGAAGTTTTATATGATAATGTTTTGATATAATGACATTTGACTGCTAGTCAAAAAGGATTAAAATAACATTATGCACAAGTTATTTCATGTACCTTAGTTAACACAAATAGTAAGAGCTTGAGTCCATCCATGGAAGCCAGGCAGCGGCAGGCAGAGAAACTGGCTGAATTGCCTGTGGACTGAGCTGGTCCACAGGAAAAGTCCACCGTGGCTGAGGAGGTTGTCAGAGTCATTGCCCCTTGGTTGCCTCCATACCCATCTACTGAGAGCTGCAACATAAGAACCTCCTGAATCTGTTCTGATCTTGCTGCATCCTTTCAGCTCCCTCTATTGACAAAGCCTGATGTTGTGCCCAGCCGCTATGGGGAAAATTGTAGAATTCAACTTTGACATCGCAAAGAAGAGTTAAGGAGTGCGCATTTGGAATTTGGGGGAAATAACTGAAAAACAAGCTGGAATCAAGATTGCCGGAAGAAACATCAGATTGCCGGGAGAAAACCTCAGATATGCAGATGACACCACCCTTATGGCAGAAAGTGAAGAGGAACTAAAAGCCTCCTGATGAAAGTGAAAGAGGAGAATGAAAAGTTGGCTTAAAACTCAACTTTCAGAAAACAAAGATCATGGCATCTGGTCCAATCACTTCATGGGAAATAGATGGGGAAACAGTGGAAACAGTGTCAGACTTTATATTTTTGGGCTCCCAAATCACTGCAGATGGTGACTGCAGCCTTGAAATTGAAAGATACTTACTCCTTGGAAGGAAAGTTATGACCAACCTAGATAGCATATTTAAAAGCAGAGACATTACTTTGCCAACAAAGGTCCATCTAGTCAAGGCTATGGTTTTTCCTGTGGTCATGTATAGAGACCTGGAGAGCTGAGAGCTGGACTGTGAAGAAAGCTGAACATCAAAGAATTGAGGCTTTTGAACTGTGGTGTTGGAGAAGACGCTTGAGAGTCCCTTGGACTGCAAGGAGATCCAACCAGTCCATTCTGAAGGAGATCAGCCCTGGGATTTCTTTGGAAGGAATGATGCTAAAGCTGAAACTCCAGTACTTTGGCCACCTCATGCGAAGAGTTGACTTATTGGAAAAGACTCTGATGCTGGGAGGGATTGGGGGCAGGAGGAGAAGGGGACGACAGAGGATGAGATGGCAGGATGGCATCACTGACTCGATGGATGTGAGTCTGAGTGAACTCTGGGAGATGGTGATGGACAGGGAGGCCCAGGGTGCTGCAATTCATGGGGTCACAAAGAGTCGGACATGACTGAGAGACTGAACTGAACTGAACTTGATAACACACATGCACACATGTAATTCGTACTTTAAATTTATACTTTATATAAACTGAATAAAGTAAATATTCAATTTTGTGTGGTGACTGGCTTCATTTTAGAAGACATAGAGCTGTTTTCTGGATTTATTTTTCCCAGTACAAAAACCAAGTCACTAAGTTATGTAGAAACAGAGAGCAATGTGTTATTATTTGCCTAGGATCCAATAAAGGGGTATATTGCTTGGTAATTCAAATACTATTTTCTGTCTATTATTTACTATTTATTTTTATTGTTACTGGGCTATATCCTTCCGTTTCTTCTACTGTGATCTTAAATAAATGAAAAGAGGAGATGTGAAATGAATGCATATATTGCATATATAATGTATATATTCAACTCAGGGCTTAATTTTGATTTCAGCATTGCTAAAATTCATTCTTCCAGTCAAATACGAATGGTAATCTATGGATGACATGCCAGTCATGCTCTTTGTTTGTCTTGATGGGAGGAATATTTTGAAATCCTTTTCCCTTTTTATCCTTGATGGGTTCATAAAGCTAAATGTGGTATTGTATATCACATGGTAGCAACTTCTCATTTTACAGATGAAAAGTTTGAGAGCTAAATGAGTTGACAAAGGTCACTGAGCTCGCCTGTGACAGGTTCTGTGCATGTAAGAATCTGGGCATACAAATATCCAGGCATGGTGGAGGTACTGGTGTGGAATTAGTTATTGTTATGTAAAAATCACCCTAATATTTAGTTTCTTGAAAAAATATGCATTTAGATCATGATTTTACAGCCTGATGATTCAGGTGAGGCTTAGCTGGTCTGGTTTTGCCTGGGCCCTGTCACCTACCTGTCTACCTGTCTCTTCCCAACTAGGTAGGTGGATTTGCTGGTTCCAGAGGGGCTCCCTCATCTGTGGGTCTCAGCTTTGACAATTAGGTTGACATGGGGTCATTATTCTGCCTACCCCAGATGGCTAGCAATCTACTATTTTCCGTAAAATACTGGTATTATCCCACTTTCCAACTCTGGCCACCAGGACATGCTGCTTTTCTTGCCTACTTTTATGGAGAGGATTAAAAAAAAAAAGTTCTGAAAGATGGGAATGCTACAGACAGAAGTCGCTGAGGTTGGAAGAGGTAACAGATAGAGGTGCACTCCGCTTTCCCTTGGCCTGCTCCAGATGGCATCTGCCGACAGCACAGAGGAGAACCAAAGTCACTTTTGCAAGTGAGAGTGGCCTTACTAGCAAAAAATATTAATTTAAAATGTTTGCTTCTGGGGCTGGTACACGGGGATGATCCAGAGAGATGATATGGGGTGGGAGGTGGGAGTGGGGCTCAGGATTGGGAACTCATGTACACACGTGGTGGATTCATGTCAATGTATGGCAAAACCAATACAGTATTGTAAAGTAAAGTAAAAAAAAAAAAAAAGTTTGCTTCAAGAGCATGCCCCTGGAACAAGAACCGAGTCCAGCAGAGAAGTTTTATAGCCGTGGTCACAAAGATGGTATGAGCAGACATAGAAGATATAGACCAGAGAAGTCTTAAAAGGGTATGTGTGTGGTAGGTGGTCATGATGAGGCATGAAGAGACTTTTCATGTTTGTGGAAGTGATGGAGAGCAGCTCTTCAAGAGGGACGGTCTGAATCTGTGGGCAGGGAATTGAACAGAGTTAACCATATAACCTCCATTCATAGGAATATATACATACTAATTGGTTCCCTAAATCACCATCTATTATGTTTTGCTTTCCTCCAGACCTTTCAATGTTCATCTGTAGCTGTAGTGCAGCTGGACATGTATAGTTTTCTTTGTACAACCTTCTTGGCATAGATTTCCTTTCATTTTCACCTGTGGCTTAAGCATGGGTTTCAGTGGCACTCAAATGAGTGACCATTTCTTCCTGACAATTTATGAAGCAGGATGAATGGTTTGTAAGAAGCCTAAAATCTTTCTTTTTATACTAATAGCTGTGTTTCACCTTCTATAGATTTACCTGTGGGATACTTTTAAAAATTCTTTTCTCATACTGGTATGGGAACAGCACATAATTGCCACGAGAATGCAAGCTTAGTTGATACTGTTGTTTGAGAGCAAATAAAACCTAAGTATCAGAAAAAGAAAAACTTGGAATTTGATTGAGAAATGGAAGGCTTTAAGTGACTCTAGTGCCTTGGGCTGAAGTTTCAAAAAGTTGGCAAGGGAATTGAATGCCCCAGAGCTGAGGCTTATGATGGCAAGAATAAAGCTATTTTTATCCTCTAGGCAACAGCTTTCCTCTGCCAAATTTCTCAAGACCCATACAATGAGAGCATCCATCCCAAAATGATTAATGCAAATTTAGTAATTGTGCATACGGATCATTTCTCTGTCACCCATTTTATCTGCAAACTGTGCCTTTCTCCGCATGCAGGCATTGCTCGTGTTTTGTGCCATTCACCTGTTGCTGGGGGCATGGAGCAAATTATCTCTTTGTATGAGGCTGTGGAAAGAAGAAATTATCACATTTGTGGCTGGCGCCCACTACTAAGCCAAGCAGGCAATTATCAGAATCAGAATGATCGTACGCACAGAGTCAGATTCATCTTAGTTATCAGGAGGATAGCAGATGAGGTCTGATACACAGCTGGACAACATGCCAAAGGGGAGGTAGGTGGGAGGACATAGCCCTCTCTTAAAGGAAATAAATTTTGGCAGCAAAGACAGATTTCTATAGGAGCCAATGAGACCTCAGGTGTTCTGGCTTTTGTAAAATTTTAAGTGAAGTGAGTACAAGAGCGGGGTTTGAGTTGAGAACCCTGGGGAGGTTAAACAGAAAAAGAAATATTGTGTTGCCAGGGTCACAGTGCGGATTCCCCCAATGCACTTCACATAAGACCCTCAAAGTTAATCAACTAACAGGTCTCAGAAGAGTGAACTGGAAAGCCCCTCAGCCTTGTGGTATCTCTTTCAGGTTTCCAGGAAGCACTGATGCCTGCCTAACAGGGCCTTTTTGGAAACCACTAGCTCCTATTCAGAGGGTCCAGATCAACCTGAGGCTGTGTTCTATCTGGCTTTAAGTCAACAGTGTTAGGTGGAGTAGACATCGGAAGGTGTGAGCCTCCTCCACAGGAGCCGCGTGTTGCTTAAACATTCCACTGCTTGCTGACACTACCGTGTATTAATCTGAAATGCTACATGCTCACGCTATAGTCTCTTGCCATGTTATTACAGAACATCTACGTAATTTTTCTTGTAAACTACAGGCTGTCAAGCAGAACTTCGGGTGTAAACATGATCTTTTAGGTTCCAGTAAATGGTGGTGGATTAAAAACAAATGAATTTTCTATACGGAGAATTGGAAGAAACCGGTACATACAGCACATGGCTATTTACAAGTGCCACCAAAAGGCATTAGACATAGAAAATATGGTGACCTAATGCAACCCTTTCTCAAATGCATGACAGCTAAACTGTTTGAAAAACAATTGATTTGAAACCCCAGTTTTAACAGCTTATTGACCAGAGACTTATTAATATATTTTTGTTATGCAAATATTATTAACCAGAGTATTTCAATGTTCGCTTACATACAAATCACCAGCCACAGGCATTAGTTTCTGCAAAAATCCCCTGGTCAATAATTTGTTAAGGAAGCTCGACTATATGTCTCCTCTTCTTACTTAAGGGTAAATGGAGAAAATAGTAACAATGGAACACAACATGCAAAGATAGAAGGTTTCAGTTGGTAGGATTTTAGTGGAAAATTGCCAGAGGCATTGAAATGGACAAAAACCAAAAATTACTTAGTGTTCTGGGTAGAGCACCTTTCCCAGTTATCTGATTCTATGTGGCTCTGATCCTTTCATCCTCTTTGAGCTATTTAGTAATGCAAATAATTATCCTTAGAGATGAAAGTGAATTTTGTCCAGTAGAATGCAACTGATTATTATCTCATGGATATTCATCAGATTTACATATATTTGCAAATTTATTTTAGCATTCTTTTTTTTTAATTTTAGCATTCTTGATTGTCTTTATATGTGAGTTATTTGAATTCTCCTTTGAACCAGTTGTGACATTTTATTGATTCCCTCAATTAATGAGGTAAATATAATATGTGGCACATGTTCATTTTTTATTTCTATGCAAGTTATGATACTAACTTAAAAAATATATATCTTTTGTGGTTTAGTTGTTAAGTCATGTCCAACTCTTGCGACCCCATGGACTGCAGCCTGGGATTTTCCAAGCAAGAATATTAGAGTGGGTTGCCATTTCCTTCTCCAGGGGATCTTCCTAACCAGGGATTGAACTCGGGTCTCTTGCACTGTAGGCAGATTCTTTACTGACTGAGCTACCAGGGAATTTATTAACATTAATTCAGGGGATTCTTTTTTTTTTTTTTTTAATTAATACTGGGAAGACCTTGTGATTTAGGTGCTGTTCTCCAAAAGAAATCTTAGGTACTCCAGCCAACGGGAGAAAATGAACAAGGGATACATTTGGAGAGTGACTTGAAAATAACACATGCTCATTAATGAAAGCAAACTATCCAGGTGACTTAAAAAGTAAAATGACATGTCTTGTGTTTAGCATTAGCCTGATCATAATGCTTAATCAAATGAGCATACAGTGAATGAAATCTTGGTAAGTTCTCTTTAATTATAATAAATTACAGCAGTCAAGACTTCCTAAGTTATAACCCTAAATTGAAGTGAAATGAAGTGAAAATTGCTTAGTTGTGTCCAACTCTTTGTGGCCCCATGGACTAGATGTAGCCTGGCAGGCTCCTCCTTCCATGGCATCATCCAGGCAAGAATACTGGCATCGATTGCCATTTCTTTCTCCAGGGGGTCTTCCTGACTCAGGGATGAATCAGGCTCTCCTGCATTGCAGGTGGGCTCTAACCCTAAGTTCTCTATGTTTAAACCTTTTTTGGCACACTATACTTCAGCAAATGGCACCCCACTCCAGTCCTCTTGCCTGGAAAATCCCATGGATAGAGGAGCCTGGTAGGCTGCAGTCCATGGGGTCGCTAAGAGTCGGACACGACTGAGCGACTTTGCTTTCACTTTTCACTTTCATGCGCTGGAGAAGGAAATGGCAACTCACTCTGGTGTTCTTTCCTGGAGAATCCCAGAGACGCGGGAGCCTGGTGGGCTGCCATCTATGGGGTCGCACAGAGTTGGACACGACTGAAGTGACTTAGCAGCAGCAGCATACTTCAGCAAAACTAGGCTACTTTCTGATCCTAGAACACGTGAAATACATTGCTTTGTGAAAACCGTGGAATGCTCTCCTCTATGTTTCTGTAGTAATATTATCCATCCTCTAACACAGTGCTTCTCAACCTCTCTGTGATGAAGGGCCAGTTTTTTGGTAAGTTTCTATCCAGTCTTGGGATTCCCCGGTGGCTCAGAGGTTAAAGCGTCTACCTGCAATGCGGGAGGCCTGCGTTCGATTCCTGGGTCGGGAAGATCCCCTGGAGAAGGAAATGGCAACCCACTCCAGTATTTTCGCCTGGAGAATCCCATGGATGGAGGAGCCTAGTGGGCTACAGTCCACGGGGTCGCGAAGAGTCGGACACGACTGAGCGACTTCACTTTCACTTTCTATTCAGTCATAGTCCAACACTGCAATATGAAAACATAAATTGCTAGAAATACAAAATAGATATGAAAAGCTAATATTAATAAACTCATTGTTTTTATGCTTAAAACACACTTTCAAATGGTTGTAAAAGTTTCTAAACTCTTTGAATCTCTGTATTTATATCTTCATAGATCAGAAGCAAACATTTCAATGTCTCAAGACAGTGGACCT
Organism: Ovis aries; assembly: GCF_016772045.2. NCBI lineage: Eukaryota > Metazoa > Chordata > Mammalia > Artiodactyla > Bovidae > Ovis > Ovis aries. The sequence goes on along the minus strand of NC_056054.1, from coordinate 149,869,134 downwards.
CTATTGAGTAAAGTGTAGAGAATAATTTTCCTCACAAATGCTATCTAATCCAATTGTTTTTCTGTGTATCTCTAAATAAAAGTGATCTAAATTTTATTTGAAAGCAACAGTGCAATGTTGTTACTTCTCCTATAATAATTGACTTAATCTTTGTTCTTTTAGAGTTCTTCAATAATGATTATTTCCCCTTGAGGGCAACTCCAGCTCAAACTCCAGAGCTAAATGTTCAAGCAAATATTTGTTAGATTGCAATTTCCTTAAATCTCTTGTTGGAAATAGACTTTCAGACTTGACGTTAAATGCTTATTTTTTCTCTCCTCCCATCTTATTTTTTTCTGCAGCAATTAATTATAACAAAAAGAAAGGGATACCTTAAAGTTGTAGTCTTTGATGTGCTTTCTACAAGCATGGTTCCAAGTAAATTAAACATCAGAATTTGAATATCTATTGGGTTAGATAAAAGGCTCACGCTGGTTTCTCCATAATGTCTTACAGAAAAACTCAAATGAAACTTTTAGCCCATATTAGGATTGACAATACTCCCAAATTTATTGAACTCCTGCAATAGTCCTGCTGTGCTTGTCCATTTTACTTTAAGCCAAGGTAAGGAAGGCTTTTACTTTCATTCATCAAATGCTTATTTTACATCTCTTCCATTATTTAAGTTTGCCAGACTTAAGGCCTTATAGCCTTCCTTGACCTGCTGTTAATCTCACTGTGTGCATGCATGGTCAGTCACTTCAGTCATGTTCAACTCTCTGTGACCATATGGACTGTAGCCCGCCAGGCTCCTCTGTCTATGGGATTCTCCAGGCAAGAATACTGGAGTGGGTTGCCATGCTCTCCTCCAGGAGATTATCCTAACCCAGGGGGTGCGGGTGTATTCTTTACCACTGAGCTGCTGAAGAAGCCCTCTTAATCTCATGTCCCATATTCAATTAATTATCCATCATTATGGGTTTTATTTCTCAGTGATTCTCACATCACATCTGCACCTTCCCTTTCATCCTCATTGACTGTACGTTAGTTCTGGCCATCATCTTAACTTAGAATTGTGCAATAGCCTTCGTCTATGCTTTGTTACTATGTAACACATACTAAACTTTGCCTGGTGGCTTAGTGATAAAGAATCATCCTGAAATGCAGGAAACACGGCAGGAGCCATGTTCAATCCCTGGTGGGGAAGATCCCTTGGAGAAAGAAACAGCAAAGTATCCCAATATTCTTGCCTGGGAAATCCCATGCCCAGAGGAGCATGGAGGGCTACAGTCCATGGGGTTGCAAAAGAGTTGGACACAACCTAATGACTTAAAAACAAACAAAGCTTTGCATGTCTTTGGAGGATCTTTCTTGTCAATTAAAAAAAAAAATACTTACAAGAGTTCCAAAATAAACTCAACATCAATGACATCAAAAAAGTCAAAAGGAATTGTTGGGACCTGGCAGGATCATCTAAGCATAAAATAACTCAATCTTCTATATCAGTTCAGTTCAGCTGAGTTGCTCAGTCATGTCTGACTCTTTGCGACCCCATGGACTGCAGCATGCCAGGCCTCCCTGTCCATGACCAACTCCCAGAGCTTGCTCAAACTCATGTCCATTGAGTAGGTGATGCCATCCAACCATCTTATTCTCTGTTGTCCTCTTTTCCTCCTGCCTTCAATCTTTCCCAGCATCAGGGTCTTTTCCAATAAGTCAGTTCTTCACATCAGGTGGCCAAAGTATTGGAGTTTCAGCTTCAGCATCGGTCCTTCCAATAAATATTCAGGACTGATTTCCTTTAGGATTCACTGGATTTATCTTCTTACAGTCCAAGGAACTCCTAAGAGTCTTCTTCAACACCATAGTTCAAAAGCATCAATTCTTTGGCACTCAGCTTTCTTTATGGTCCAACTCTTACATCCATACATGACTACTGGAAAATGATAGCTTTGACTAGACAGAACTTTGTTGGCAAAGTAGCATCTCTGCTTTTAAGTGTGTTGTCTAGGTTTGTCCTAGCTTTTCTTCCAAGGAGCAAGCACCTTTTAATTTCAAGGCTGCAGTCACCATCTACAGTGATTTTTGAGCTCCACCCCCCCCCCCCAAGTCTATCTCTGTTTACATTGTTTCCCCATCTATTTGCCATGAAGTGATGGGACCAGATGCCATGATCTTAGTTTTCTGAATGTTGAGTCCGAGCCAACTTTTTCACTCTCCTCTTTTACTTTCATCAAGTGGCTCTTTAGTTCTTCTTTGCTTTCTGCCATAAGGGTGGTGCCATCTTCATATTTGAGGTTATTGATATTTCTCCAGGCAGTCTTGATTCCAGCTTGTGTTTCATCCACTCCAGCATTTCTCATGATGTACTCTGCATAAAAGTTAAAAGAGCAGGGTAACAATATACAGCCTTGACATGCTGCTTTCCCTATTTGGAACCAGTCTGTTGTTCCATGTCCAGTGCTAACTGTTGCTTCTTGACCTGCATACAGATTTCTCAGGAGGCAGGTCAGGTGGTCTGATATTCCCATCTCTTGAAGAATTTTCCACAGTTTGTTGTGATCCATATAGTCAAAGGCTTTGGCATAGTCAGTAAAGCAGAAATATATGTTTTTCTGGAACTCTCTTGCTTTATCAATGATCCAACGGATGTTTGCAATTTGATCTCTGGTTCCTCTGCCTTTTCTAACTCCAGCTTGAACTTCTGGAAGTTCGCAGGTCATGTACTGTTGAAGTCTGGCTTGGAGATTTTTGAGAATTACTTTGCTAGTGTGTGAGATGAGTGCAATTGTGCAGTAGTTTGGACATTCTTTGGCATTGACTTTCTTAGGGATTGAAATGAAAACTGACCTTTTCCAGTCCTGTGGCCACTGCTGAGTTGTCAAAATTTGCTGGCATATTGAGTGCAGCTCTTTCACAGGATCATCTTTTAGGATTTGAAATAGCTCAACTGGAATTCCATCACTCCACTAGCTTTGTAGTGATGCTTCCTAAGGACCACTTGAGTTGGCATTCCAGGATGTCTGGCTCTAGGGAAGTGATCACCCCATCATGGCTATATGGGTCATGAATATCTTTTTTGTATAGTTTTTCTGTGTATTCTTGCCACCTCTTCTTAATATCTGCTGCTTCTGTTAGGTCCATAACATTTCCGTCCTTTATTGAGCCCATCTTTGCATGAAATGTTCCCTTGGTGTCTCTAGTTTTCTTGAAGACATCTCTAGTCTTTATTGTTTTTCTCTATTCCTTTGCACTGATCGCTGAGAAGGGCTTTTGTATCTCTCTTGGCATTCTTTGGAACTCCACATTCAGATGGGTATATCTTTCCTTTTCTCTTTTGCCTTTAGCTTCTCTTCTTTTCTCAGCTATTTTTAAGCCCTCCTCAGACAACCGTTTGGCCTTTTTACATTTCTTTTTCTTGGGAAAGGTCTTGATCATTGCCTCCTGTACAATGTCATGAACTTCTGTCCATAGTTCTTCAGGCACTCTGTCTGTCAGATCTAATCCCTTGAAATTATTTGTCACTTCCACTGTATAATCATAAGGGATTTGATTTATGTCATACCTGAATGGTCTAGTGGATTTCCCTAGTTTCTTCAATTTAAGTCTGAATTTGGCAATTAGGAGTTCAAGATCTGAGCCACAGTCAGCTCCTGGTCCTGGTTTTGCTGTTTAGTGCTTCTCAATGTCCAGCTGTAAAGAATATAATCAATCTTATTCAGTACTGACCATCTGGTTATATTCATGTGTAGAGTCTTGTCTTGTGTTGTTTGAAGAGGGTGTTTGCTATGACCAGTGCATTCTCTTGGCACAACTCTGTTAGCCATTGCCCTACTCATTTTGCATTCAGTGGCCAAATTTCCCTGTTACTCCAGATATCTCTTGACTTCCTACTACTGCATTTCAGTCCCTTGTAATGAAAGGACATCTTTTTTGGGGGGTGTTAGTTCTAGAAGGCCTTGTAGGTCTTCATAGAACCACTCAACTTCAGCTTCTTCAGCGTTACTCATTGGGGCATAAACTTGGATTACTGTGATACTGAATGGTTTTCCTTGGAGATGAACAGAGATCAGTCTATTGTTTTTGAACTTGCACCAAAGTACTGCATTTCGGACTCATGTTGACTATGATGGCTACTCCATTTCTTCTAAGGGATTCTTGCCGACAGTAGCAGATGTAATGATCGTCTGAGTGATTCCTAAAATTTTGATGTTCACTCTTGCCATCTCCTGTTTGACCACTGCCAATTTATCTTGATTCATGAATCTAACGTTTCATGTTCCTATGCAATGTTGTTTACAGCATAGGACTCTACTTCCATCACTAATCGCATCCATAATTGGGTGTTGTTTTTGCTTTGGCTCAACCTCTTCATTTTTTCTGGAGTTATTTCTCCACTCTTCTCCAGTAGCATATTGGGTACCTACCTACCTGGGGAGTTCATCTTTCAGTGTCACGTCTTTTTGCCTTTTCATACTGTTCATGGTGTTCTCAAGGCAGTCTCATATACCAGCTCTTTGATATGAGATTTCTTATGTCTCACAGTTATGTTAAGTTATAGTAAAATTGACAAAAATAAAGGTAGAAATGTTTTATGTAAATACTCTCAGGAAAAATTTTACTTTGAGATGTTTAATCCCTCATAATAAGTAAATATATTATGAATATAAGAATATTCACAGCAATAGTCTATTTGTTTCCAGAATATTGAGTTTGAGAAAACAGTCAATTCTCTGTTTCTACATGTTGATGTTTAAAACTCTGAAATCACTGTATAAAAGTTTCAGGACAGAAAATATTTCATGCTTTACAAAAATTAGATGGAAGTAAAGACACTATACTAGTCATTTTGATAGTGACACAAAATGTGAAAACTTTTGTACTGCCTGATCATTAAGTTGATTCACAACCCATGTATATTTCCTGTGAATTAAGACTGTCATAGATTTGTAGACCATAGTTATTGAGAGCCTTTAATTCAAATTATGAATGTCACTTTTCAATCCAGCTAGCCTTGTTTGCAGTACATTTTGTGGAAGTTGTTAGACCAGTATTTTTTATGTAAATACTCTCAGGAAAAATGAGAAGGTGCCAAAGGTTATTTTACTGACAGCTATCAATAAGATATGTTAGCCTGAGGATGACATTTTTCTTTCAAGAATAGAGTAAAGCTAATCAGATACCTAAGTCCATTATCTGATGAGAAGTAAACAAGTGACAATATCATAGCTGTCAAAATGAAATATAGTCCTGTGAGAGCTTGTCTAGGAAAATGAAGAAAAGTGAATATCAAGGCAAATCTCTGAAATAAAATGAAAAGAACTGGCTTTTCCTTTGGACATACCTTGGGTCAAATATTTTTACATGATTAAATTAGGAACAATGGGGAATTAAACTAAAGGAGTTATACAAATGAACAAAGTTACTGTGCCATTCTAAAATGGAAGTTTCAAATATTACTGAAATATACACACTGGGTAAATAAGTAATGACACTTTATCTTCATTTAAAATATACTTATTCCATTGTTCTTGAACTTTAAAAATTAGGCCATATTTACAACACAATATATGCTGGCTGTTTTTGCTTGGAGAGAGGCAAGACACTGTAAAAAGATTTCAAAATAAAAAGAGCTCACAAAAGACAAGTATTTATTTCTTTCTCACGGAACGACAGTTTCAAGTGACTTGAAGATAAAAGCAGATGCCTAGCTTCACAATGCAGTCACCTTGGTACTATCCTCACTGCAAGGCCAAAGCTGGCTAAAGTCCACCCCACCACCTGCTGGAAGGGGAAAGGATCAGGATACAAAACAATTTTGTAATAAGAAAATACCCAGGCAATGGCATACCTGATTCTGCTCATGTTTCCTTGCAAGCACTTAGTCATATGTTCCTGATAAGTCTCAAGAGAGGCCGAGAAATATAGTCTCCACTCAGCCTCCTGTGAGCCTTCTTAGAACTAGGTAAAGGAGCAGGAAGAAAGTAAATAGTGGAGAATAATAATTAGTTTTTACTGCATGTGTATGTAATTAAAATTAAGTACAAGAGGACTTGTCTAGGGATCCAGTGGTTAAGACTTTGCTTTCTAATTTGGCGGATACTGGTTCAATCCCTCTTCGGGGAGCTAGGATCACACATGCCTTGTGGCCAGAAAACCAAAACATAAAACAAAAGTGGTATTGTAACAAAGTCAATAAAGGCTTTGTAAATGGTCCACATTAAAAAAAAAAAAACCCTTAAAATATAAATAAATGGAATTTAAATATGAGTTTCAATTGAAAAAAAATATGCCTTTCCAAATCCTGCTGCTAATTTTTTGTGTGCTTTTCAGATACTTTTATCCTAAAGGGGTTTGAAACATGTCAACCCCTTTGACATATTGATTTTGAGCTGAAGGCACTTGAGAAAGAGCAGGTACAGAAAGAGCTCTCTGACCTCTCTCTTTCTACCTATAAGCAGGTCATATAATTTCCCATGAGAAAGATCCCCTCTCTGTACCAGGAAGAGAAGTTCTTATCACCAGACTGGGAGGTGACACCAAAAGAGATCTGTACAAACAAACCCACTCAAATAACCCTTGTCTTCCATTACTTTCCCTGTTTATTTCCTAGTCACTCTCCCATAATTTACTGTCTCTGCCCCAAACCATTTTGTCTTGTCACATTTCCATAATTTATCATTCTTTGCTTGAAAAAGTATATGAGGTTTTGGGCCTGATAACTGCTTTGAGTCTTCATTTTTCTTAAGACTTTTACTTGAATGTACAAATATTAAATAAGATATATGTTTTATCCTATTTATTTTATTAATGTATCTTACGTTAGTTTTTTAAAAATACTTTTTTGACGTCATTGCAGGGTATGTGGGATCTTAGTTCCCCAATTAGGGATCAAATCCATGCCCCTTGCTTTGGCAGCATGGAGTCTTAACCACTGGAACACCAGGGCAGTCCCTGTCTTATGTTAGTTTAATTCATAGACCAAACTACAGAACCTAAGAGAGTGGAAGGAACTTTATCCTTCTCTAAAATATTCATGGAAAAAACACCCAGATTATAGTATTTCTCCCCTTTTTCTAAAGCGTATTTTACTGTACATATGTTTTGTTACATACTGGATCTTAAAAATATTTCAGTATCAGCACGTGCATATATATATATATGTTATTTCCTTTCTTTAATAGCTGTTTGCCTCCTGCCGGCTAAGTCGTCTTATTCGTGTGCACCTCTTTGGGATCCTGTGAACCCTAGCCCACCAGTGTCCTCTGTCCATGGGATTCTCCAGGCGAGAATACTGAAATGGGTTGCCATGCCCTTCTGCAGGGAACCTCCCCAACCCAGGGATCAAACCAGAGCCTCTTTTGTCTCCTGCATTGGCAGGCAGGCTCTTTACCTCTAGCGCCACCTGGGAAGCTGCACAGGTCCGATTATATGAATGAACCATAACTTATTCAGCTTTTTGCTTTTGGATATTTTGGTGTCCTCAAGGTATTTCTTTTTCTTCCTCTCTTATGACCAATTCTGCCAAGAAGTTCCTTGTATATACTTCTTTACATAGATGTGTGAATATACATACATTTCTTTTCTTAATATCTTTATTAAATATAATATATTTCATAAAATGTACCCGTACTAAGTACACAGTTCAATGGATTTTAATAATGTGTACAGTCATACAAAGATTATGAAAATCTACTATTAGAATGCTTGTATCACCTCTAAAAAGCTTCTATATGTCCCTTTACAGTCAATCACTGCTCCTACCCAGTGCTAGGTGATCACTTATCTGCTTCTTGTTGCTAATGAAATTAAGTAACATGACTGTTTTATTTGGCTTCTTTTGTTCATCATAATTATTACATTAAGTTTTTGTTTTATTTTGAATCATTTTAGACTTGCAGAAAAGTTGCAAAATACAGAATTCACATAACTTTTGCTAATGTTAATAGCTTGCATGCCATAATCCAATTATTAAAATCATAAAACTAACAGTAGAATAGTTTTATTTTCACATGTATTGCACTTAATATAAAAAAACAAAACTAATTCATCGTTCAAATGTATGTCAGTAATTGGACTATATGATCTTACAGAAAATTAGTAAATCATTCTTTAAATATAAGAATAATAAATAGAACACTTCATTAATTCTGTTTGTTCTTTTTTCTGCCAGTATCCTGCTTGAATATTTTTACTATTATTTTTAATGCTTTGATTTTTAACTTGCAGTAAGTATCTTTTTAAGAGTTCCTACCCAGCCTTTGATTTTTATTGTTAGTTTTGCTGTTTTCATTATTATATTTCAGATCCCCAAAATTATATCTGTATACATATAGATGTTTATATGTAAGCTAACTGAAATATGATGATTAGTAAGTTAAATACCCATGTTCCTACTTCCAACTTAAAAGCATAAAATATTACTAATATAGTTTTCTTCCCCTTTGTCCATGTTTCCTGGTGCTTTCTATTGCCTCTTCACCATAATGCTTTTCATATTTTTAAAAATTGTATTTATTATATTGGTTTTGCCATACATCAACATGAATCAACCACGGGTATACATGTGTTCCCAGTCCTGAACCCCCTCCCACCTCCCTCCCCATAAAGTAATTAGCCTCCAATTAAAATAAATAAATTTAAATTAAAAAAGAAGAATACTTGAACAATAACAAAAAATTGTATTTATTTATTCATTCCCCCAGCTTTGTTGTGATAAAATTGACATACAATATAACTTTAAGGATGTATCGCATAAGTAATTTGACTTGCATACAACATAAAATAATTACCACAATAAGTTTAGTGAACACCCATCACCTCATATAGCTGTAAAATAAAAAAAGAAAGAAAAAATATTTTTTTTCTTTGGGATGAGAACTCTTAGGGTTTACTCTCCTAAGAATTTCCATAGATAACATACAGCAGTGTTAGTTATATTTATCATGTTGTTTATTACATGTCTGCTGCTGCTGCTGCTGCTAAGTCACTTCAGTCATGTCTGACTCTGTGAGACTCCATAGAAGGCAGCCGACCAGGCTCCCCTGTCCCTGGGACTCTCCAGGCAAGAACACTGGAGTGGGTTGCCATTTCCTTCTCCAATGCATGAAAGTGAAAAATGAAAGTGAAGTCACTCAGTCGTGTCTGACCCTCAGCGACCCCATGGACTGCAGCCTTCCAGGCTCCTCCATCCATGGGATTTTCTAGTACTTATTAATCTTATAATTGGAAGTTCGTATCTTTCAACTACTTCACCTTTCCTTTGTCCACTTTCTAAAATAAGAAAATAAGTCTTTCTCTCTCTGACTTATTTCACTTAGCATAATAGTTTCTAGGTCTATCCATGATGTTATAAATGGCAAGATATTATTCATTTTATGGCTGGCTAATATTCATATATGTGTGTATATTTATAAAATAATATCACATCATCATCTTCTATGTATTGACTTTTGTGAATAATGCTGCAATAAGTGGTGCTAGTGGTAAAGGACCCACCCGCCAGCGCAGCATGTGTAAGAGATGCAGGTTCAATCTCTGGGTCTGGAAGAGCCCCTGGAGGAAGACATGGCCATCTGCGCCAGTATTCTTGCCTGGAGAATCCCACGGACAGAGGAGCTGCAGGCTATAGCCTAGAGTGTTGCAAAGAGTCAGACACAACTGAAGTGACTTAGCATGTGTGCACACAAACATATATTTCTATTTCCTGTTTTTTTTTTTTTTTTTGGAAAAATATCCAAAAGCAGAAATGCTAGATCATATGGTGGTTCTAATTTTTTGAGGTACCTCCAAATGGTTTCCATAGTGGCTGTGTCAATTTACATTTCCATTAACCGCACAGTGTTTCTTGTTTGCCACATCCTCACCAGCACCTGTTGCCTCTTGTTGATGACAGCCATTGTGAGAGGTGTGAGGTGATATACATCACTGTAGTTTTGATTTGTATGTCCCTGATGATTAGTGTGTGGAGCACTTTCCATGTGCCTATTGGCCATCTGTACATCTTTGTAAAATTGTCTATTTAGGTCTTTTACCCATTGGGTTTTTATTTTTTATGTTGACTTTATGAGTTCTTGATACATTTTGAGTATTAACCCTTATCTAATATATCATTTGCAAATATATTTTCCAATTCATTAGGCAGCCTGGTTATTTTGTTTTGTTGATAGTTTTCATTACTATGTAAAAGCTTTTTAGTTTGATGTAATCCCCTTTGTTTATTTTTGCTTTTGTTTCCCTTGCCTGAGGAGATGTATCAAAAAACGTATTACTAAGACCATTATCAAAGAGTATACAGCCTATGTTTTCTTCTAGGAGTTTCATGGTGTTAGGTCTAAAGTTTAGGTCTTTAATTCCATTTTGAGTTTATTTTTTAATTGATGTGAGATAGTTTACAGTTTGCTTCTTTTGCATGTAGCTGTCTAGTTTTCCCAACGCTATTTATTGGAGAGGCTGTCTTTCCCCATTGTATGTTCTTGCCTTCTTTGTTGTAGATTAATTGTACAAGTTAAGTGTGGATTTATTTCTAGGCTCTCTATTTTGCTCCATTGATTTATGTGCCTATGTTCAGTGTTACTGTCCAGTACTATACTCTTTTGATTAATGTAGCTTTGTAGTGTTGTTTGAAAGCAGCGAGCATTGAACCATAATATACAAACATTTTAAATATTTTAATTTTATTGAAGTATAATTGATTCATAATGTGTTAGTTTTGGGTGTACAGCAAAGTGATTCAATTCACATACACATATATTCATTCTTTCGAGATTCTTTTCTCATATAGGTTGTCATAGAATATTGAGTAGAGCTCCTTGTGCTATACAGAAGGGCCTTGTTAACTATCTATCTATCTCTCTTATGTATAGTAGAGTGTGTGTTCATCTCAAGCTCCTGATTTATTCCCCCCTTCCTTTCCCCTTTGGTAACTTTTGAACTGTGGTGTTGGAGAGGACTCTTGAGAGTCCCTTGGACTGCAAGGAGATCTAATCAGTCCATTCTAAAGGAGATCAGTCCTGGGTGTTCATTGGAAGGACTGATGCTAAAGCTGAAACTCCAGTACCTTGGCCACCTCATGCAAAGAGTTGACTCATTGGAAAAGACCCTGATGCTGGGAGGGATTGGGGGCAGGAGGAGAAGGGGACGACCGAGGATGAGATGGCTGGATGGCATCACCGACTCGATGGACATGAGTTAGAGTAAACTCCAGGAGTTGGTGATGGACAGGGAGGTCTGGCCTGCTGCGATTCATGGGGTTGCAAAGAGTCGGACATGACTGAGTGACTGAGCTGAACTGAACCTTTCCCTTTGGTAACTATAATTTTCTTTTCAATATCTTTAACAGTCTATCTCTGTTTTGTAAATTCATTTTATCTTTAAAAAACATTAGATTACACATATGAGTAATATCATACGATATTTGTCTTTCTCTGACTTACTTCATTTAATACGATAATCTCTAGGTCCATCCAGGTTACTGCAAATGGCATTATTGCATTCATTTTTATGGCTGAGTAATCTTCCATTGTATATATGTATCGTGTCTTCTTTATTCATTTCTCTGTCAGTGGATGTTTAGGTTGCTTCCATGTCTTGGTTATTGTAAATAGTGCTGCAATGAATATCAGGATATATATTTCCTTTCAGCTTATGACTTTCTCAGAGTGAGATTGCTGGATCATATGGTAATTCTATTTTTAACTTTTTAAGGAACCTCCATACTGTTCTCCACAATGGTTGTACCAATTTACATTCCCACCAACAGTTTGAGTTCCCTATTCTCCATGCCCTCTCCAGAATTTATTGTTTACAGACTTTTTGATGATGGCCGTTCTGACCAGTGTGAAGTGATACCTCATTATTGTTTTGATTTGTGTTTCTCTGGTTGTGATTTCAGCATCTTTTCATGTTTTCTGGCCATCAGAACATCATATTTTTGAAGGGATTTTAGAAGTTCACAGCTAATAGCAGTACTCCTGTTAACTGTAAAGGAATGTTAATTTTGTCCCAGATTTTCCCAGTCTAGCTCAGTGATATGTATCATCTTGTTTTCATGAGAAAAATGTTGCAAATAGAAAGGAAACTAATAACTTTCACCCTTACTAATACTTCTGGGCTTCTCTGGTATCTCATTAATAAAGAATCTTCCAGGCAATGCAGGAGATGCAGGTTCAATCTCCTGGATTGGGAAGATCCCCTGGAGAAGGAAATGGAAATCCAGTCCAGTTTTTCTTGCCTGGGAAATACTATGGACAGAGGAGCCTGGTGGGCTAAAGTCCATGAGGTTGCAAAAGAGTCAGACACAATTTAGTAATTAAACAAGTACAACAATACTCCTCTATGACTCAGCTTTTAGGTATATCTTTGGTTACTGATTTGCAGGTTGGTAAATTAGGCTAACTACTGTGGTGATCAGCATTCTTATTTTGAGATTAATTCATGCTTTTTCATTTACTATTAGTTTCTTTTTACTTTTAAGTAGTATTTCATTGTATGGATATACCACAATCTTATCAGTGTAACAAGTAATAAAGAAAATGTATCTAAAATCCTATTATTGAGAAATAACAACCAGTATCATTTTCGAGCATATCCTTGAGAGAGTTTTCCATGTGTATAAATCCATTTATGAATATTTAGCCTTCCTCCACCAAACAAAATCATATTGTACTTGTTTTTTAAAACTTGCTTATTAATTTAATAACATATTACAAATATTTTATAATTAAATAACTTTAGAACTTTCTCATATTTTAAATATTTAATAATTTTATAATTATTTTCAATTCTTTACTATTAAAAATGCCATGATTAAATCTGCATAAATTTAATATTGCAATGCTTCCAGATTATCTCCTTAATATTCATACTTATAGCAGTATCTGCTAGTTCAGTTCAGTTCAGTTCAGTTCAGTCGCTCAGTCGTGTCCGACTCTTTGTGACCCTATGAATTGCAGCATGCCAGGCCTCCCTGTCCATCACCAAGTCCTGGAGTTCACTCAGACTCGCGTCCATCGAGTCAGTGATGCCATCCAGCCATCTCATCCTTGGTCGTCCCCTTCTTCTGCCCCCAATCCCTCCCAGTATCTGCTAGTATTTATTTTATATTGAAAAATCAGAAGTCTTGTTGCTGGCCTTCTGGGGATCCTGGGCTCATGATAATATGGAAGTGCTTATCAATACTATTTGCTGGTTTTTATCAGTGAAGATTGAGGGAGGAACAATAGGTCCCTTTTATGAGTACAAAACTCACATCTACATGAAAACTTCTTATTACTAATTGAAAATTCAATTCTTTCACTTTTTCCATTTGTGGAAAAAATAGGCTATGTGAGCTACTCCTAGTTAACCATAGCTAATGGAACATGACATGAGTGAAGTCTGGGACAAGTTCCTTGGGTAAGAAGCTACAGATATGTGGAACACCAAGAAACTAAGTCACTTTTCAGTCAGGGGCAATTAGAGTGACACTTATGAAAAATAGCATTAGAGTTGTTTGACAGTTGGAATCAAGTAAGGATTATCAAAAATGCTGCATGCCAGGCTCATGCCTCAGGCAGATGACCTGGTTGACAAGTTTGCCCAGGCTAAGTATATTAATGCTTCAGATCAGTGTAAGGAGAACTAGCAGCAGTCCTCCTTAACTAATCATGTTAAAATTGTTGACAGATTTCATGTTTCCTTTTCTGCTGCATAACTATTCATCACTACAGTGAAGAGAAAATTCATGCAGATTGATGAGAATATGCACTTCTTTTGTCTCTTCATACTATAGGAATATATGATCTTTTATTCTGTTTTTTTTTTTTTTAATATTTGTGGTTATTGCTTAAGTAAGTAAAACTCTCCTCTAACCATAACTAATCTTTTATTATTATTATTTAAAAGGAAACATAAAACTACATGATTTATCTATCACAATCTAAGGTTTGTGCTACAAAGTTATAAGCTCCAAATCTGGGTCACCATGCTTCTGTTGAAAAGCATAGGGTTGAAAATTTATAGAGTCAAGTGCTGTTACAAATGTGCTCAAAGTTCTCATCACAAGAAAAAGTTTGTAACTATGTGTGGTGACAGACATTAAATAAAATTATTGTGGTGATTATCTTTCAATAGTTGAAACTAATATGATGTTGTAGTCAATTCCACCTCAATTTTTCAGAATATACTCAATACGAATATAAATCCTTAACTGATTGCTCAGTCTTGAGGTTTAAAATTATGGCTATCAATTAAGCTTATATTTGACATTGATCAGGTACCTTCTTTTCTCCATGGCAAAGTATTTCAATTGCATTTGTCCATGGAAATAATTGGATTTTTGAATAATCTAAAAAGTTCCTTACAGGCTGGGTTTCGAAATCTCTAAAAAACATGTCTGTGCATGATTTTGCTATATCAAGATTTGGCTTTACTTCCTCATTTCTTACGGAATGATAACTTTATTTGTTGAAAGTAAAGATGATATTCTCCTTGGGTCAACTCATGTAGAAATAAAATTAGCAGCAGCTTGGATATCATATCTTCTATTAATATCGATACCACACTTCTACATGGATATGACTTGAATTGGCTTTTATGAAAAACAAAAACCTTTTTAAGACAAATCACCTGATTTTCAATTTTTCCTCTATCTCAATACTATAGATAACTTTATGTCTGAATATAGACCTCCTTCGCCTGAATACACAAAGTCTCTGTATTCATTGTCCAGTTGCTTCTACAAAATTTCTAATAGGGTACAGGATATACTAAAAAATGAGATTGCTGCCCCCAAATATACAGGGAATAGTCTTGCCATTTTCTTTTTATCCACTAGGTGACATAATAGATGCAGGTTTTCAATATCTGTTAAGGTATAGGTACATTTATCACATATTTTGTAACATTTAATATTCTCAGTTATGTTTGCTAGTGGACTTTTTAGTGCAAGTTTGCTGATAGAGCAAGGACCTGCAAGATTTTGTTTATTACTGCCCACTTCAGTGTTTATACTTTGCACCCTGGAACTTGTATGGAAACATAGTGGCTTTTCAAGAAAATACTAATTTTCACTTTGTTTTACAGTTTAACAGTGATTCAAATAAGAAAACTAAGAAGAAAAACTACTGAGATTGATTTAAAGTGTGTTTCTGTGCAAGAATAATCTGCTTTGCCAAATTTGTTTGAACCATAAAGACAAACGTGAAAAGATCAGGAAATGTGACCACAGGTTCTGTCAGTGTTTCCTTGGGAATGGGACTTAAATCACTCATAGTCACTTGCTACCCTTGTGGTTGTGGAAACACTTGTTACTCTTTAATATCCCCTCTTGTTTTTTCAAGTATAGCTCAATCAGTTTATAATTCAAAACAATCTTAACAAAGGTCGTATTTTAAAATATTTGGAAAATGCTTACCTGTATCTTATCCTTACTAATTAAATAGGATTCCTCAAGTAAAAAGCATAAACAAAGAGAAGATAACAAAGCACACCCTTGAAACACTTTATATATCTGAATAATCTAGAATAAGGCTGTTTAATTTTTCATGATTTTTGCCTGGCAGTGAAGTTGCTTCTGAGTTGCTTTTGAGTCTAAATTATCAAGTAACAGGGCAATATAAAACTGCTTTTTTTTGGGTGTGGGGGTATTAATGTGATTTGCACATTTATTTATTTATCAGCAGAAGGTTATACTCCAGGGTTAATGTCCATGAAACCACCATCTATGTATAATGTTTCACCCTCATACTATTCTAGGGATGGTCTTTTCCATTTCGACCTGTATTCCAAGCCCTGCATAATTTGTGATGAATGACCTCAATTTATGTTTTACATAGTCTTTATTGAGAATAAAATTTGCTCATTGGTTTTCAGTATTTCTTTGAAATATATTTTATTTAATGTTGATGCATATGTAAAGGACAAAAACCAAAACCAGGAATACATTTTTTGTTTTCTATGAAATAAATAATTGATGTAGGCCCAGAACTTGAAATGGAAAAATAGAGCTTTAATCTTTGGGGGAATTCAATGTGTTTTAATGTATTTAATACTTTTATTAACAATATATTATATCTAAAAATCATTGATTTAGAATTATGCCTTAACAGGATTCATTTTCTGAGTTTTTAGCTTTCTGTTTTCCTTTTGGTTACCTAGATTAATTTTATTATATCTAAACTTTTATACCAATCTCTCATTACAAGATTAGTCAAGAAAAAAATGATATACTAAAACAATGATAAGGGAATATAAAACTAATAATGCAGGGATTATGTCTCATTTCTCAATTCTACATGACTTCATCACAGATTGCTCTAAGACTGATATGTAGGCTAAAAAAAAAACCCCTGTACTTATTGCGGTTTTTATAACTCGTATGTATAGTATATATTTTTGGATTCCCTGGTTCCTTAGATGGTAAAGAGTCTGCCTGCAAAGTAGGAGACCCAGAGTTGATCACTCGGTCGGGAAGATCCCCTGGAGAAGGAAATTGCAACACACTCCAGTATTTTTGTCTGGAGAATCCCATGGACAGAGGAGCCTGTCAGGGTACAGTCCATGGGCTTGCAAAGAAACAGACATGACTGAGTGACTTCACTTTCTTTCTATTTTATATTTATTAAAAAGAATATATGTGTGTGTGTGTTATATGCATGTTAGAGAGAAAGAGGGGGAAAGAAATAACATGTTTGCATGTTTTACCATCTTGGTAAAAACTATCTCAGAAGCAAAGAGATAAACAGATAATTGGAATTGTATTTTGAAATGGTAGAAGTTCATAAGAACTTAGATGAACAGAAAAAATAGCAAATTCAGAATTGATAATTAATGTACATTTAATGATAGAAGAACTAAATCCAACTGCTTAAATTTCAAAGTTAATTGTTGAAATAAAGTATACCAAAACATTTAAGTGTAGCTTATTTTTCTTGGGAGAGTATAAATGAAATCTTTTTTATAGATGAAGTTTAAAAAGTCAAGTGGATATTGATATGTGAAAGCAACATTTTTATGGTAACTTCTGATGATGGCTTCCCTGGTAGTTCAGATGGTAAAGAATCAGCCTGCAATGTAGGAGACACAGGTTTGATCCCTTGGTCAGGTAGATCCCCTGGAGAAAGGAATGTCTACCCACTCCAATATTCTTGCCTGGAGAAGGGAATGTCCACCTACTTCAGTATTCTTGCCTGGAGAATTCCATGGACAGAGGAGCCTGGCAGGCTACAGTCCATGGGGTCGCAGAGTGAGACCCAATTGAGTGACTAACACTTTCACTTTTCTGATGAAAGTGTAAATATTATTAAAGCTTTACATTATAATTATTTTGAATGTATTTTGATTACACTTTGCTGGTGGCCTTTGAGAATTATTTTTTCCCTGGCTTCACTTCAATAGAAATGTAATTTTTATCAATGCAATGAAGTACTTTCGTAGCAATTAAGTTGCATTAATCCATTTACAATTTTGTAGCTGCTAGAGAAATCTTATTTGAACAGAATGTCAGCCAATTCACAGCAATATTCATAATTTTCTTGGGACATGAGTTATAGGTATGGGCTTCCCTAAAATGAACGTGTGCTGTCTTGTGATAGCTGGGTAGTATCTCCACTGGAACTCATGTTTACTAAGTAAGCTGTTATTTGAAATAACGTTTTCTTGTTATCTCAGGATAACACTGTAAATTATATGTATTATTCAGAATACTAAACAAATATTTTCAGGAGCTCATCAAGCACCTGGCTTACAGTTCAGAAACTGTCCCAATGTTACTCCAAGAACAAATCCTATTTGTGTATATATTATGAAATTAGACTACACAAAGCCCAGAAGGCAGATAGAATCATTCTTTGAACTGTACAATAAATCCTGCTGCTCTGGAAAGGTTGAAAGCCTATTTGCATTTGGCAGAGGTAATGAAATGCATCTTAATAGACTTAAATATGCACCTTTCGTAAGTATCAACCAAATATAACTATTTCCTGGGTATGATCAACTGGGCTTCTAACATTAAGCTTTGTTTCTTTAGTTAGCTCTTGTTTATTTTCCTATTTGCACAGCACAAATGTGAAGCATTAGACATGCAGATGAATTGAACTTCAAGATTATCATCCTGTGAAAATAAACGAGAATCACTTGTTTAGTCAGTAAATATTAATATATGCCTAATAAAAAAACCTTACACTAAGCTTTCAGAACTGCTGTTAGCTCAGTAAGTTAAAATATTCCCTTTCCCAAGACTCTGTAATCTCAAGAACAAAAAATGAAGTGGAATCTGTGTTCCAAGGGGTTTGCATGATTACCTATAATTATGGAACATTCCTCTTGCCATAACAACTCTATCTATGGATCGACATCTGTGCTTGAAAAGTTTTCTATGAACAGAAGTTGACGTTGGGAAATATGTATTTTCTTCTTTTCAGTTTTTCTGGAGAGTTTTAGAACTTCAGATGAAACTACTACTTTTAAAATAACTCCCTTACTCCACAGCCGACTCAGCACAATTGGGGAATTAGTGTCCTGGCCTCACTCAGCCTATTTCAACTGGAAACCTTTATCCAAACAAGAAGAGGTTCTGCCCCCACTCCAGAAATGGGGCTGACAGAAGGTGTAACTTAGAAGCTTTGTATGCCTATTTATTCTAAATATTGCTTGAGAGGACTCAACACAATGGCACAAATAAAAATAAACGTCCTTCAGAATAACAGGAGCATCATGTTCATCACACCTGGATTCATTCTCATCACAGCTGATGTGTAGAGGAATGATTAGAAATCATATAGACACTGATGAGCAGTGAGAGGAAGTTATTTAAAATTCTGCTGCACCTTGTGCTCAAAATATCTCCATCGGCTTAGAGTCACTCTCATAAACAATTTAGGAAACCATGTGGGTTTTTTTTTTTTTTTTATCCTGAAAAAGCTTAATTTTATGAATATCTTAGATACATTTAGCCAGATTGAATTTTTAAAAATGCAAGCATAACATTTCCTTCCCCATTTCATAACAGGTGTAACTAAAAAAAAAAAATTCAAAGAAAAACAAAAGATCAACAAATGTTTCCTAGAAAGTATAGCTCTTTCTTAAAAGGACAGCTCTCATGTTGGTCCATGGTTGTTTTAGTGTACTGTACTAATAATTAGGGCATAACTCTGCTTTTTTTTAATGCCATAGGTAGATTTCATATATATGATATTCCACACATACAAAACCAAAACTCAGCACAAAGAAAGCACCTTGTAAATACCTTTAAATGATGTGAAGTGTTAGTCACTCAGTTGTGTCCTATTCTGTGTGATCCTATGGACTGTAGCCCATCAAGCTCCTCTGTCCATGGAATTCTCCAGGGAAGAATACAGTAGTGGGTCACCATTCCCTTCTCCAGGGGACTTTACTGACCCTGGGGTCAAACCTGGGTCTCCTGCATTGCAAGTGAATTATTTACAGTCTGATCCATCAGGGGAGCCCAGGCACCTCTAAACCCATCCTTAAGTGAAGATGAACCAACACTGTCATCTGTTTGTCTGAAGGTAAAATATGAAACACAAATACATGGCAGGTAAGGGAGTACATGCAGTCTCATTACTAGATTAACTCTCATCTCTTAGATATAGTGAAGATTAATTTTTATTCAGGCACCAAGATCATGACTTTGTGTATGCTAAGTCACTTCAGTCCTGTCCAACTCTTTGCAACCCTATGGACTGAGGTTGGCCAAACTCCTCTGTCCATGCGATTCTCCAAGCAAGAATACTGGAGTGAGTTGTCATGCCCTCCTCCAGGGGATCTTCCTGACCAGGGATCAAACCCACATCTCTATGTCTCTTGCATTGACAGGTGGGTTCTTTACCACTAGTGCCACCTGGGAAGCACACTTGACTTCACCCAGTTTCAAACATTCCCATTTAAAACACAACCTAAGTGGCTTCCCTGGTGGCTCAGATGGTAAAGAATTCTTCTGCAATGAAAGAGGCCTGGGTTTGATCCCTAGGTCAATAAGATAATCTGGAGAAGGGAATGGCTACCTACTCCAATAGTCTTGCCTGGAGAATTCAATGGACAGAGGAGCCTGACAGGCTACAGTCCATGGGTTCCCAAAGAGTTGGACAGGACTGAGTGACTAACACATACACACACAAAAACAAATTTTAATTACATTGGAATTACATATTCAGTTCAGTTCAGTTCAGTCGCTCAGTCGTGTCCGACTCTTTGCGACTCCATGAATTGCAGCACGCCAGGCCTCCCTGTCCATCACCAACTCCTGGAGTTCACTCAGACTCACATCTATCGAGTCAGTGATGCCATCCAGCCATCTCATCCTCTTTCATCCCCTTTTCCTCCTGCCCCCAATCCCTCCCAGCATCAGAGTCTTTTCCAATGAGTCAACTCTTTGCATGAGGTGGCCAAAGTACTGGAGTTTCATCTTTAGCATCATTCCTTCCAAAGAAATCCCAGGGCTGATCTCCTTCAGAATGGACTGGTTGGATCTCCTTGCAGTCCAAGGGACTCTCAAGAGTCTTCTCGAACACCACAGTTCAAAAGCATTAATTCTTTAGCACTCAGCTTTCTTCAAAGTCCAACTCTCACATCCACACATGACCACTGGAAAAACCATAGCCTTGACTAGACAGACCTTTGTTGGCAAACTAATGTCTCTGCTTTTCAATATGCTGTCTAGGTTGGTCATAACTCTTCTTCCAAGGAGTAAGCGTCTTCTAATTTCATGGCTGCAGTCACCATTACATATTATTGGTCCATAAATAATAACAAATTGTGAACCAATGAACAAATAATATCAGTTAGTAGCTAAACAATCGGAGAAGGCAATGGCACCCCATTCCAGTACTCTTGCCTGGAAAATCCCATGGACAGAGGAGCCTGGTGGGCTGCAGTCTATGGGGTCACGAAGAGTCGGACACAACTGAGCGACTTCCCTTTAAATTTTCACTTTCATGTATTGGAGAAGGAAATGGCAACCCACTCCAGTGTTCTTGCCAGGAGAATCCCAGGGACGGGGAGCCTGGTGGGCTGCCGTCTATGAGGTCGCACAGAGTCGGACATGACTGAAGCAACTTAGCAGCCGCAGCAGCAGCTAAACAATACAGGTTTGCATATAATTTACTCCTGTGAGTGACTAGCACTGATTGACACCTATTTAATCATTAGTTCTTTCATGATTAATGGATAAACCCTTTGAGCTATAGATTCTTAAGAGGAAAATAACTTTTTTCTATTTTCATTCTCTTAGTATTCTTCAGGCAGGCCATCCCCTCCTGCTAGTAGAAATGTGTCTGATGTTCATAATGTGTGCTATGAAACATTTTCTTCAGCACAATGTTGGATTCCATCACAATCTTTCTGTATTCCCTTAAGTCTCTTTTCCTTTTTTTTTTTTTTTTTTAAATAAAAAGGCCTAACTGTGCTGCTGACATTGCTACTCCATTGCTCTTTTCAGCATCCTGTTTTTGACTTTTCCATTAGTACAGATATACCTTCTGAAACACTGTCGAGTAAGAGACAGGCTGCTTTGTCTCATCCAGATACTGTAATTTGTCTTTTTGTCTGTTGACCTTTGTGTTTTGAACACCAGAATAATATATCCTGACTTCAGCTTCCCGTGTATATATCACTTCTAAGTTACTCCATGTCCACTGTTTCCATCTGCCTAAACATATTTCCCATATGTCTCCTCTTGAGATGTATGGTTTACAGGGTCAACAGCTTTATTATTTTTCTAGTCTTAAAGACCACTTCACGGAGGGTTAAGTAATCCCACTGATTAGTTTGACTCAGGAAAAACTGCATGATGTTGTCCATAGGCTTTCATGTTCTCTTTAAAAGGTCCCTTTCAGCACTTTCTAACAATCGAATTCAGAATTTCTCAGAGGGTATTCCAAACATTATTCATATTAATGCCATAATAATCAGATGACACTACAGCATGTTAATTGGTATTACTGGATAACTTTTTGTGTCATTAAACAATTTTGTGAAATGCTGCATTAAAATAAATTAAGCAGGACTGTTTATCATACAATTTCTCATTGTCTCCAAGATTAAGAACTCTGTGAATATCTAAAAACTTTTCCATGAAAAAGCATCATGCATTTTTTGGTAAACCAGGCTTTGTGAAATGCTTGTGTCTTTTTTTTCTGCTTTCCATTCCCAGGAGTGACAGAGAGGGCTTATATATAGCTTATTTTATCCAGCCTGTTCTTCTATCCCTGGTTTGAAGAAAACATCCTGCCAATAGCAATGAGGCATGATGGAAAATTAATCCCACTACATGTAAACATCACGTTCAATTTTGAAGCTTAATCTCATGCCTTCCTTCATCAGCAACCACATATTAATTCATATCCTATCCTATATAATCACTTCCTTATCCTGTGTGAATGTGTCCTTTCCAAACAGACCGTGTATATATTAGAGAAGTGCTTGCACTATACCTCCTTTACATATCAGTCCTGTAGCATTTCAACAAACGCAAGTAAATGTTTTAGAAAATTAATAATGAATATTAATATTTTAAAGTAATAACACATATCAACATGAAATAATTATTCAGTTACACTTTTTATGTAAAAACACTTTCAGTGTTTTCTTGAACTTTAAAAGTTATGTAAGCCTTGGATTATTTGAATTATTTGAATCTTTTTAGAGGAAGGCAATTGAGTTCAGTTCAGTCCAGTTGCTCAGTCGTGTCCGACTCTTTGCGACCTCATGAATCGCAGCACGCCAGGCCTCCCTGTCCATCACCAACTCCCGGAGTTCACTCAGACTCATGTCCATCGAGTCAGTGATGCTATCCAGCCATCTCATCCTCTGTTGTCCCCTTCTCCTCCTGCCCCCAGTCCCTCCCAGCATCAAAATCTTTTCCAATGAGTCAACTCTTTGCATGAGGTGGCCAAAATACTGGAGTTTCAGCTTCAGCATCATTCCTTCCACAGAAATCCCAGGGCTGATCTCCTTCAGAATGGATTGGTTGGATCTTCTTGCAGTCCAAGGGACTCTCAAGAGTCTTCTCGAACACCACAGTTCAAAAGCATCAATTCTTCGGTGCTCAGCCTTCTTCACAGTCCAACTCTCACATCCATACATGAGCACAGGAAAAACCATAGCCTTGACTAGACGGACCTTAGTCGGCAAAGTAATGTCTCTGATTTTGAATATGCTGTCTAGGTTGGTCATAACTTTTCTTCCAAGGAGTAAGCGTCCTTTAATTTAATGGCTGCAATCACCATCTGCAGTGATTTTGGAGCCCCCCAGAGTAAAGTCTGACACTGTTTCCACTGTTTCCCCATCTATTTCCCATGAAGTGATGGGACCAGATGCCATGATCTTCGTTTTCTGAATGTTGAGCTTAAGCCAACTTTTTCACTCTCCTTCACCTTCATCAAGAGGCTTTTTAGTTCCTCTTCACTTTCTGCCATAAGGGTGGTGTCATCTGCATATCTGAGGTTATTGATATTTCTCCTGGCAATCTTGATTCCAGCTTGTGTTTCTTCCAGTCCAGTGTTTCTCATGGTGTACTCTGCATAGAAGTCAAATAAGCAGGGTGACAATATACAGCCTTGATGTACTCCTTTTCCTATTT
Source organism: Ovis aries (assembly GCF_016772045.2). Classification (NCBI taxonomy): domain Eukaryota; kingdom Metazoa; phylum Chordata; class Mammalia; order Artiodactyla; family Bovidae; genus Ovis; species Ovis aries. The sequence continues at coordinate 149,845,577 of NC_056054.1, read as the reverse complement.
GGAACCAGTCTGTGGTTCCATGTCCAGTTCCAACTGTTGCTCCCTGACCTGCATACAGATTTCTCAAGAGGCAGGTCAGGTGGTCTGGTATTCCCATCTCGTTCAGAATTTTCCATAGTTTATTGTGATCCACACAATCAAAGGGACACTCCCAAATTTTATGAGTCCAGCATTATCCTTACTAAAATCAGGTTAAGGATACTACTAGAAAACTAAACTACAGACCAAAATCCCTGATGAATATAGATGCAAAATTGTCAACATAATACTATCAAACTGAATTCAGCAGCGCATTTAAAGGATTATAATCCATGATCAAGTGGGGTTTATTTCTGGGATGCAAGGGTTATTTAACATATGCAGATAAGTAAATGTGATATAGGATGATGTCACCAAAATGGAGAACCATGAGACCACAAAAGAGACCATGAGACCATCCTGCTACAAAGATCTACAAATGAAAGTAGCTCTAAAACAGCTTAGGAGTTCCTTTAAGAAACTTCAGCAATATCGTAGAATAAAAAACCTGAGATAACTGCCCAAAATGGTAAGAAAAATCATCTTTATTTTACCTGTATCATTCCATTTCCATGACTGACGTTGGGCAGTACCAAGAAGGAACTCCTCTGTTGGAGGAGAGTTCCTCTGGAAATGGGAGTGTGTTGTGAACAACCAGCTTCCCAGCCTTTCAAGGTAGTGCATGAAGGACCCACTTCAGTTTCACCATACCCAGATACTAGTAATGCTGAAACATGTAGAGATGCTTGGGACAAGAAAGAAGGCAGGGGCTATGAGTATCATCCATGCAGTAGCAGTAGACTGCTATGTGAGTACAAGATGCTAGCCTAGATCGCCCACAGCTGAAACCCATTGCTATACATGTGCTTGGGACTAACCCCCCCAGCTGTGCACCTGTGTTATTTACAGTAGCCAAAATATGGAAGCAGTCTAGGTGTTCAGCAGCAGATGGATGGATGAAGAAAATGGTGTGTGTGTTTCTATATATATGTGTGTATATGTAATGGGATAATACGCAACATTATTATTCAGTTGCTAAGTCATCATGTCCAACTCTTTGTGGCCCCCATGGACTGCAGCTTTCCAGGCTTTAACTTAATCATTAGAAAAGAGTAAATCCTGTCATTTGCAAAAACATGGTTGGATCTTGAGGATATTATGCTATGTGAAAAAAGCCATAGAAAGACATATAATGTATACTCTTTAGCAATAACCTATTATGTGACTGAGCAGCAGAAGCAGCAGCATTATGTACTTGAAACCTGCTAAGAGAATAAATCTTAAATATTCTCACTAAACACACACACACACACACACAATGTGATTATGTGAGGTGATGGAGACATGTCACATCATCCTCTGTGTCCCTTAAATATGTATCATATGTCAATTATATCTCAATCGAGCTAGAAAAAAAAAAGGAAAGATTCCTATGATGGAATGCTCTAATTTCATAATTGTTACCTTCCAAATTATTATTGACATTTTCCCAGAAAGATTATTTGGAAATGTGGAAATCCTTGCTTAAAATCCTTTGGTGTTTCCTCAGTGGTCTATGGGAAAAGTATACAACTCCAAGCATGACCTGCAAGACACTCCGTGACACAGAACCAGCCTGACTCCCTGCACCTTCTGTTGCTACACCTTCCCATTTGTTCTCCAACAGCACTCAGTCTCCGAAATGTATCATTCTCTCTCTGTCCCTCTGTGTCCAGAAGCAGTTCCATGTGCTGGGAATGTCTTCCTCATCCCCTGCCTCTTGGTCTAGGCTACCTCCTCCATGTTTTCTCATATGCAATTCATGTTTTACCTTCTCTGGAATGCTTTTCTTATATATATTTTTTATTTTAAAGGCAGTATATTTGGATTAGATTTTCATAAAGGAGGCTTATCAAATGGTCAATTAACATATGAAAAACTTCAGCCTCAGTCCTCAGAAGAAATCACATTAAAGTAATTAGATAAAATTACATCTGAAGGGCTAAAATTTTTAAACTACAATGCTGTCAAGAAGGATGTGTGATGCCTGGAAGCTCACATCTACTAAATTTGAATATATTTTTTTAATTGAATGAAAGATTCTCTAAATTCTGTAGTGCTTCATAATTTTCCAAAGTTTTATACACATAATTTCCTATAATTGTATGCTGCTGCTGCTAAGTTGCTTCAGTTGTGTCCGACTGTGCAATCCCATAGACAGCAGCCCACCTGGCTCCGCCATCTCTGGGATTCTCCAGGCAAGAATACTGGAGTGGGTTGCCATTTCCTTCTCCAATGCATGAAAGTGAAAAGTGAAAGTAAAGTCGCTCAGTCATGTCCAACTCTTTGCGACCCCATGGACTGCAGCCTACCAGGCCCCTCCATTCATGGGATTTTCCAGGCAAGAGGACTGGAGTGGGTAACCCTTTCTTTTCCTCCTACCCTTATATTGCCCCTCCCCCTCTCTCTCCCCACTGGTTACTAGTTTGTTCTCTATATCTGTGAGTCTGCTTCTTCTTCTTTTTTTTTTTTTTTGAATGCTTTTCTTTTGACATCACATATACATATGCTGTATTAAACAATGCTGTACGAACTGACGCCTTCATCTCTTAGTTTGCTCACACACAAGATGGGAATGACAGTGATGAGGATAAATTATTGAACTGGTAATTATAAAGCATGCGTCTTGAGTAGGGAATGGTACTTCTTTTTAGTCAGATTTTCACATACCAAAAATAGTAATAAACTTCCTCTGGGCACTGGATTAAAAAAAAAAAAGACTTTGCTAGTTTAATGAGAAGATCAACACCTAGGAAAAGGTTGAAAGTTAGCTCAAATAATTTGAAAATATTATTTATTCCATTTCAGTTTGCCCCAAATCTGGCAGAAGCAAGGGTATAATTGACATATTTCTTTGGGGATTAGTTACCTTTTGCTAAGGAAATTATTCTAAATTGGCATCTTTGCTTTCTCTAATTTCATAAATCGCCCATTATAATGTAGTTACTTGCTCTTCTCAGATGGTCTGGGTTTATCCTGTTACTATGTTTACTGTTATGTAATTTTGTACATCCTATTTCTTGGGTCTCACACTCCTAGGTCAGCCACACAATTTCTCTTCTTTGTATATAATAGACAGTGGCTCTTTCATAACTCTTCCCTTTGTAGTCCCCAATATTGCAAAAGGAATATTATCTTTTTAACTTACTGTAATGAACTCTGTGATAATTTCCTCATTTTCTTGAATTATTTGAGAATAGAGAACACCACAGTCATTCTCATATTTCTACAACCTTTCATGTAACTCTCTAAGTCAGTCTATTTGCACAGGTGAGATACAGGTCTCTAGTGTCAGGCGAAGGGATTTATCCTTGCTAGAAACTCATTGATTCACTTATGAAATGCTACAAGCAGCCTCCCCAGTCTGAGGTGACTTTCCCAAGAGAGGGGTAGACTTGACTTTGCTTTTCTTAGAAGAGTTGACATTATCAACAAGTACTTTATTCTTTTCTTTTAAAGCCTATTTTTACTACTTTCTCTTAATTCTTCTCCTTTTCATAAAGATTGAGTCCTGCATCTAATTCACTCCTATTCAGAGTTATGTCTCAATTAGTATGTGTTTCTACTAATTTTTCTCTTATAAATCAGAGAAATTTTAATTCCTCTAACAAACCTGAAAGTAATGGAATTGAATTAAAATATCTTAAGGGGTTCGGAGATTTTCCCACATTATTTTCCAGAAAATACTGCTGAAACACACTGTAGTTGGGATAGCAAAGTCAAATGTAAAGAAATGGTTGGTTTCTTATTGTTAAAAAACCCAGTCTTATGGTAACACATTTGAAAACAATCTTGGCAACTTCAAATAGCTTTTAGCTAACTTAGGATCTTTAGAGGAGAAGGCAATGGCACCCCACTCCAGTACTCTTGCCTGGAAAATTCCCTGGATGGAGGAGCCTGGAAGGCTGCAGTCCATGGGGTTGCTGAGGGTCGGACACGACTGAGCGACTTCAGTTTCACTTTTCACTTTCATGCATTGGAGAAGGAAATGGCAACCCACTCCAGTGTTCTTGCCTGGAGAATCCCAAGGATGGCAGAGCCTGGTGGGCTTCTGTCTGTGGGGTCACATAGAGTCGGACATGACTGAAGCGACTTAGTAGCAGCAGCAGGATCTTTAGAGGGGTTTTAGAGACTAACTCTAGAGGGGTATATGAGAGAAGGCCCCTTCATCTTTACTTCCACGAAGTAACAATTCCCACATGTTAATATTTGTGTATATGTATGTTTATGTATGTAAGATATGTGTATACCATATATATATATATACACACACATATATATATATAAAATACGTGTGTGCTTCTGTGCATATGTGTGCTTATTTTTGTAATGCTTTGTTTCCTGAAAGGTTACATGAATACAATCATTTAACAACACTGATGCCAGCTACTGATGATGAAATTTGTTAATTTGTTGTGGATTCAAGTATGACTCTTAGATGTCTGCTATCCTAGTTCAGTATGCTTTCAGCCACACATGTTGAATTTGATACCATTATCCTTAGAAAGAAAGGACAACTTATTTTTTGTGATATTATAATTATCCTGGGACAGCAAGAAGATCAAACCAGTCAATCCTAAAGGAAGTCAACCTTGAACATTAACTGGAAGACTGATACTGAAGCTAAAATTCAAATACCTTGGCCACCTGATGTGAGGAGCCAAATCATCGGAAAAGACCCTCTGGTTGGGAAAGATTGAGGGCAGGAGGAGAAGGGGGCAACACAGGATGAGATAGTTGGGTGGATCAATGGGCATAAGCTTGAGCAACCTCTGGGAGGTAGTGAAGAACAGGGAAGCCGGGTGCATGGCAGTCCATGGGGTTGCAAAGAGTTGACACAAGTTAGCAATAGAACAGAGACATTTATCCTGGGAAGTTCTCTGCACTGAGGAGCCTAGTGCCTTTCACTTGAAAATATGTTGAGTGATCAGAAGGTATCTTTATCAGAAGAAAAAGGCAAGGATGTGTTAAATCACCAGTTGCCACACTCTATATTCCCTCAATATATCCCAAGGACATTGTCCCATATTGTTACCTGGGAGCCTTTGGCACATACATCAACTCTAGTTAGGTGTACCTGCTCTGCCAACATTCCTGCATCTCTCTGGAATGTATAAGGGTGTTTTAGGCTACAGATTTCATGAGTTCTGATTTTGATCTCAAGTGAGGCTTATCTTGCCACCTTTGGCTTTATGCATAGATTATGGATTTGCCCAGTTTCTAGGGACCTGACCAGTTTTTCTAACTTTACATAAGGATTGTTTGGGATTTGAGGAATTTCTGCTTATGGGCCAGACAAAAATGAGGTTTCAGCCAGCCTTGTGGTTAGCCAGCTTTAACAAAGCAAAGGAGTTCTTGTATTTTTAGGATGTTGATACTGGGGCACGCAAGGTGATGCTTATGCTTGCCACTCTACCGAAGACAGTGTCTCATTCATGGTCACCAGTGAAAAACTCAGTTAGGTTTCATTTCCAGCTGTCTGGTCTAAGGCTGATGCTACTCTGAAATTCCAGGAGTTGGCAGTTAGAAAGCCAGTTCCCAGTTTGTTCTCATTAAGCACTGAACGAACATAGGAAAATTGTACAGTGTTATTAACAGCATGGACTTAGAAGGATAGCTTTACTCAAATACAGTTGAAACATCCACCACCTTGAGGGCTGGAAGTGTTCTTTTCTGTTAATAGGGGTTACATTTATATTAACCCTTGCTATTCATTTATTTCCTGAGAGTCTCTACAATAAAACTGTTTTATCAACTAAGTACTGGATTCCAAGACTAATTTGTTCAGCATGTGTATTTTTCATCTCCCTTGACATTGCTGTTTTTTTTCTTTTCTTTATTTGTTATGGTCTTCTAAAAGACTTTGTGATCAGTTTGGATTTCTTTCAAGGGATTAGCTATGGTATCTGCACATAATTCTGCCAAAGCCTATGGCATCTTTTTGTGTTTTGCAGGGTGAACGTGTGTTGTTGCAAATCAAATAATGGTAAAGCTTTGTCTTATTAAGTGCAATTTATGTAATCTGTTTTAACAGATAACAGGGGTTATATGGTCAAATGAACTCTTTTTGATCCCCAACCCTCATCTTAGTCTGTTTTATAACTAGAGATTTGAGACACTACATCTTAAGCAGTGAAAGTTTTCCCTCAGAACAATTCTACGGAACCTATAAAGTGAAACGAAACTTGAGTCTAAAATGAACAAATAGCTTTAACTCTGTATGTTGGGGGTGGAAATGGAAAGACATGACATTGGGTCCAGGGTTTATTTATGTGGTAGGAAAAAAAATGAATATTTTCAAGTTTTAAGTATCTAGGCTTGGACTACAGCCAAAATAATCTTTAGGAGTTAATTAACCCCTTGATGATTTAGATTCTTCATCAGTAAAATGGAACTGACAATCCCTATACGTTAATTGTTTTAAGTGTTTGCTGACATAGCTCCCTAATGCCCTCTGAATAAGCACACAATAAGTGTTAGCCATCTTCTCTTGTTTTCCTCAAATCTCTCCCTTTACAAAGGATACAGATTTGTTTACATTGATAGAGAATTGATCCAAAAGATAATACTGCCTGGGCAAGATGAGTTTGCAGAAGACTGATTTAGACCTGTATCAGAACTAAGGAGGCATTTGAAATGCAAAGACTTGTTTCTCTGAGAATAAATGTGGTTTATTACAGTCCCAGCATCATTGTTCCAATAATAAATGTGGTTTATTACAGTCCCAGCATCATTGTTCCAATCGGCAGTCTTCAATTTGGGTTCCCCAATCTTACTTTTGACTGGATTACATGTGTTTAAATCCATGGTTTTAAATGGATTTTTAATCCATCTACTTTCTAGCATATAATTTTAGACAAATAACTTATTCTCTGCCTGTTTCCTTATGTGCAAAGTGTCTTTCCCAATAGGGTTGTTATGAGGATAAACTGTGATGACCCTCGCAAAGCATTTAAAGCACTCAAGAAAGCACCTGGATCTTTGAAAGTAATTTGATCATGTGTCTATTTCCCCATATAGATGAGGATTTCCTCCTGTTTTTGTCACCTCTTTATCACTAGACTAGCAGAATAAATGATGGAGTGAATAACAGAGAAATTGTTTAAACCAGAGCCTAACTACTCCATTGGAATGGCATACTCCAGGAGACAGTCACAGTGTAAGAAGAGATGCTAGAACTGTATTGGATGACTGTTTTGGAGAATTGCTTATAAATAAACGAAGAAGGAGGTGTCTTATTTATGATGTTTATATTCACACTGTATACTTTTTACTTTTTATTATTTTGGTCTAGGAGACCTACTGGTTGGAGCACTGGCTTAAATGACTTAAATTAGCGTAAATCCAAGGGACAAAGAATGTGAGGAATTATATGAATAAAAATGGCTTATCTAGAGACAAGATGATTAGTCTTGGGTAAGGATTATGTTCATTTCTCAGTGGTCTCCCTACTATTATTATTAGTACACCAGGAAGTATGACTGAATGAATGTCAAAGCAGAATTTTCTTGACGAGACAGACCACATCTACTTTTCTGTACTATTTTCAGTGTAAATATCTAAGTGATTTACTGTTTACCATTGTCTAGGTGAAGAAAAGCAGGTTGTTATTACTCATCAACAACCACAGATTTACAAAGGTCCTATGAGAAAGGCAATAGAAGTAAAAAGTAAACTATCATTTAACAGTTATGTCCTTTAAGCATGTAGACACAGAGAAACTATCAATATGAAAATATAAGTAAATGGACACACATAAAGACAGAAACATCTACTGGTAAATTGTTAGCTGATAACAAAGTGTATTTTGGCAGACAGTATTTCAGATGTTACTGACTGGAAGTAATGAACCTGAAAGTACTAAAAATTTAAGTGACTCCTAAAGTTTATATAACCTTTTAGTGTTAGAGCAGGTTTTAAAATTCACTCGTTGATTCCATTAAGTCTTAGAGCTTAGTCCATTAAGCCATGCTACCTCCATTTAAAACCCATTACCAGACCTTTACTTTACATGCTTAGAATTCAGTGTATATGGAGTAACTAAATCCAATACAAGTGAAGTCATATATTCCTGGTTAGATGCACACATATTTGCATATGGGTCTCTACTCTTTAATCTTTCCATAAGTTTTGAGTTTACAAATGACTGACGGTCCTATATGGCTCAGAATTTCTATGTTGTTAAAACGCTTTCTTTCATGATTATTTCCAGAGTGACTAATGTTAATTTTGCAGACTGTGTAGGCTGAACCGATATCTCTTAAATCACAGTGCTTGATAAAGGGAGGAGGTTAATAAGGCATGGATCATTACAATTGTAGACCCATCCTAATTTATACTAATGACTAATAGGACTCACAGCAAATAAGAGTCTGTGAATTGGAAAGTGAAATGACTTGATTAAAAACAATGAATTTTATGTGCTTTGGAACTGCACAAAGAGAATAATAATTTTGATGTCATCTATCCCTAATAGAGAAACAATCAATACAAAAAAACACAGAGGATTGCCTATGAATAGCTTATGTGAATGAGAGTATTTACAGACTCACAATAAATCAGAGCCCATTACAGTGAATTTTACATAAGTCTGGCTGTGGTCTTATACTATAATTTTGATGAAATATTTTCTGAAATAAAGGATAATCAGCAGGATATTTTTGTTACATGGAAAATTTTATTTAAGTAGTTTCTGTCATAACAGGATTTGACCTATAGATGAAGCACAGTTACTTGGGAATCAGCACATAAATATTCTTGCTAGGATTTTTCTTTTATTGGAAATATCAAGAACAGCAAGAACCATGTGATTAAAGTGATCCTAAGGCTTCAAAGTACTTCTGGAGAATTATCCTGCTACCACAGGCACTAAGGAAGGGCAGAGCTGCTGTTTCTTAGAAGCATTTAGAGTGACGTAGAAAAAACTCATGCCTCTGTATCAACAGCAACAACCAAAAAAAGTGAATTGACTGTAATGACTTTTCCAGACTCCAGGGGGCTTTTTTTTTTTTTTTTTAATGCACTGATGCTAACTTGTAATTGTGTGTGTGTGTGTGTGTGTGTGTGTGTGTGTGTGAGAGAGAGAGAGAGAGAGAGAGAGAGAGAACACATGCATATGTGTATAGGGCTTGTGGGTAACACACAAGGTGGCTTCTGAAACTTTAATGTTGTGCTTTTCCCTAATACAAGGGCTTCCCAAGTGGTACGGTGTTAACAAATCCATCTGCTAATGTAAGAGATACAAGAGACATGGTTTTGACCCTCGGGTCAGGAAGATCCCCTGGAGTAGGAAATGGCTACCTGCTCCAGTATTCTTGCCTAGACAAGTCTATGGGCAGAGGAGCCTGGCATTCTCCAGGCCAGAATACTGGAGTGGGTAGCCTTTCCCTTCTCCAGGGGATCTTCCCAACGCATTCTTTACCAACTGAGCAACAAGGGAAGCCCACAAGGGACACAACTTAGCGACAACAAAACAGTGATAAGTTCTGTGAGGCATAGCTGGCAAAGAAAGAGCCCTTGTAGTCTCTAATTACAGAATAGATTATCAACCTTAGCTTAGCACAAAGGTACCAAAACTATGTTGCTTTGATGTTAATCTCTGATCTCTAATACCATCACTGGCAAGTATGCTCAGGCTACTTAGGAGAGGAAAAGGGTTGAGGTCTTGGGTGTGCAGGGTGGAAGTCGTGAATTATTTAACCCTAAGCCATCCCCAACCCTATCATGCTACAGATGGGAGAAGGTGATCCATGGTGAGAAAATTCAGAACTGTAAACCATGGTGTTGAGAAGTGAGAAGTGAGTTTTAAAAAAATCTTGTTTAAAGACTCTCCCCATAGAATAAGATATATGATCTTGGGAGGATACAACTCTCACTAATGAAGCATGTGTATATGATACAGATGTAGATACATAGAGAGAGATGGACAGAGAAGGGGAAGAGTGAGGGGAGATGGAAGGGTAGGGGAACACCCATTGTGTTGGGAGTGTTGGATGGTATCTTAGGGGAATAAATGTGGGTAAGCAGGGTATATAGAGGCTTCCCTGGTGGCTCAGCTGGTAAAGAATCTGCCTGCGATGTGGGAGACCTGGGTTCGATCCCTGATGTTGGGAAGATCCTCAGGAAGAGGGCATGGCAACCCACTCCAGTATTCTTGCCTGGGGAATCCCTATGCACAAAAGAGCCTGGCAGGCTACAGTCCATTGGGTTGCAAGGAGTCAGACGCAAATAAGCGATGAAGCACAAGCAAGGTATATAGTTCTTAGGTAGTAGATGATTCCTCTGACCCAATATTGTAGAAGACAGTCATACAATAAGGAACACATTCAATTGAAAATATTGCACACACAGGCTGCTTATCTGATTCACACTAGAGTAAACAGGAAAACATACAAACACCTGCATTAAATCACATTTTGTGATTTAGAACTAGAACTGGATTATCTAACTCTCAATATATGTAGGGATGAACCTTTGTAATTGTTATACCCAGGTAGTGTCCAGTGGCTACAATCTTTCAGGACATAATTTGTGTTTGGGGTCTAGAAGAATCTTTTTAATAGGTTTTAATTTTTTAAAGATCTGCTTTGACCAAAAGATAAATATTAAGAATTGATTACTTGGGAATCATATCAGTTGATGAAGACTAAAACAGTCAGTACTGTTGCCCTTTATCTTCCAGAGGTACCCCAACTAGAAAGTTTAAAGTTATCACTTATTTCTTGAGTCAAAGTAATTCATTGACTGTGGTAAAAAGTCAAAGAGCACAATATAAAAATAAGTAACCTTCGAACACTATCAACTAATTCAAGTCTCTAGAGGAATCCATTTTTAAACAGATTTCTTATATGTCAATACCTTCAAGTATATATGCATATATTTGCTTTTTTTTAAAAAAAGTTTTTAAACCACTCATTGCTTACCATCTCCAAGAGGCACTATTTTCCTTCAGAGGCTTTCAGGCAAACGACTACTTTGAATAACCTCATCATGGCCAGGGAGATACATCAGGTAGGTAAGTCTGAGTTGAAATGATGGAATAATTTTACACCCAACTCTTTCTCTGCCAAGTGAGAGAGGAAGGGAATGATCTGAAATTCATCTAAATGCTTCAAAGATTTCTAGTAAAGTGAGATATTGAAATACAGATCCCAACATATCCCACCCTCACTGTGTTCTTGTTGTTACCCTTCCAGGTTCACATATACCTACCTAAGATGTAATAAGAGAACCTTTGTTAATTCATGCAGTCTATGATTTTATAAAATTGAACTATAGTTGACTTGGGCTTCCCAAGTGGCACTAATGGTAATGGATGTGCCTGCCAACTCAGGAAATGTTAGAATTGCAGGTTTCATCCTTGGGTTGGGAAGATGCCCTGGAGAAGGGCACAGCAACCCACTCCAGTGTTCTTGCCTGGAGAATCCCATGGACAGAGGAGAGTGGTGTGCTACAGTCCATAGGGTCACAAAGAGTTGGACATGACTGAAATGACTTAGCACACACACAGCTGGCTTACATTATTGTGTCAGTTCAGGTGTACAGCAATCTGATTAGTTTTACATATTCATATATATGTATGTGTGTGTATATATATATATATATATATATATATATATATATATATATTCTTTTTTTTTGGAGCCCTTTCCCAGGTGGCACTAGAGGTAAAGAACCTGCCTGCCAATGCAGGAGATGTAAGAGACACAGGTTTGATCTCTGGGTTGGGAAGATCCCCTGCAGAGGGCATGGCAACACACTCCGGTTTTCTTGCCTGGAGAATCCCATTGACAGAGTTGCCTGGTGGGCTATAGTCCATAGGGCTGCAAAGAGCTGTACACAACTGAAGTGACTTAGCACTAGCACTCTTTTTTTTCTGATTCTTTTCCATTATAATTCATTACAAGATATTGAATGTAGTTTATACAGTAAATCCTTGTATGTCATGAAGTCTATTTTTAAAATTTGCTTTTGACTCACTTTGATCTTGTAATCAAATCTCCTAACCTTCAACACATACTACAGGGTTAGGAGATATAGGACTAATCACTTCACCTCTCATAACCTCAGTTTATATATATATAAGGAGATGGTTAAACCAGTTCTGATTGTCTTTCAGTTCTAAATTCTTTGAGTTCTTAGGAGAGTTCATTTGGTATTTTTATACAGGATCTCTCACCCATTACAACGTGGGAATATAAAATTTGCCTAGAGACATTAAGTTGATTAAATAGCATAGACTGTGTAGATAATTTTTCTCAGCTGTACAAAGCTAATATTCACAGATGTCTGAGTACTTGGTGGCTGGGGTATGTGCATGTTTAACTATGTACAGCTAGTTGACTATGCTGAATTGTAATGGTCTCAGAGGGAAAGAACAAGTTCCAGACAGAAAGCACCAGTGAGAAAGTGAGTTGGGAGTGGGGGTGAATATCAGGTGTGTGGATTTCTACGCAAAAACTGCCCATCTTGTTTTTGAACACTGGGGAGCAGACATTTCATTTAGCAGAATGACTAGTTTGAGGGGCTATCCCTCATTTGATTTTGTACGTGAGTAAGTGTTTTGAAAATTAGGTCAGAGATTAAGTAGAACAAAGAGAAAGTCTAAGATGTGGCATAATAGTGTGAAATAGCTTGTGGGTATGCTCTTGTCAGGTCTAAACCCACCCATAGGTTTTTGACACTCTTATTCTCTTCTAGCCCTTACTCTGCAGCCTCATCTGTTTCCATCTAGCATAGAATTCATATGGACAGGATCAAAAGGTGTTGATTATAAATGACAGAAAGGTCCAAAGTACTAGACGTTGATGACATGAGAATACTTGAAAAGAAAGAAGACAAGAGAGAAAGGTGACATGGAGGATACTTGCTTCACTGACCATGGATTAGGGGCCATCTGGGGTGCTTCCAGAATGTAGAATGACTTTCCCATGACTTTTCCAAAAAGGAAATCAGACTAAAGGAGCTTCTGTTATACCTGTTTTTTAAGTCAACAGTGATGTTTCTGTTTTATGTTTTTTTGTTTTGTTTTGTTTTGGTTTTTTTTTTTTGGCCAGGAGGCATGTAGGATCTTAGCCTCCAGACCTGGGATTGGACCCACTTCCCCTGTGTTGGAAAGCAACGTCTTAACCACTGGACCACGAGGGAAGTCCCTGTTGTACCTCTTTACCTTTAATTCTTTATTAGATAGAATACTGACTCATACACTCTGGAAAGGACAGGTTAATACCTATATTTTTGTGTAGTGTATGCTAGATTTACCAAGAGACAGTTTGTTTTGTTATAGGTGTACCATGCCTTCATTCCTTAGTTGATGGCATGACATAATAATGATACAAGAATACATTTTAGAAATCTTTAAATTAGAAAATTTGTGCATATGCTAAGGTCAGTATTATAACCAGTATGTTAAAAATATCCTGCTGTTTTCCATCTGACATCTAGTAAAACAAAAAAACATTATTTATGTACTTTAAGTTGTATTTTTTCTTTGAAAAGCTGTCACAATCCTGAAAAAAATTCCATGGGATTTTATAAAATCACAGTTGTTTTGAAAGTAAATGAGTTTAACTGGGATTATCAAGGTGACTTCCACTAGTACTGTTATTTCTGTCTCCAGTAACTAATGGCAACTTTTTCCCATAGAACTGAACATAAATGAAAGAAAAGCCGCTGACTTCCAATAATAAATAGAAAGGAGACAGTAATGGGGGTTCCCTACTGTTTTTCCCTTGCTAGTGTCCTAGGAATAAAGAAGAAAGAATATCTAGTTTATCACTCATGTTTTAACATTGTCCCAAAGATAGAGTATCAGTGCATTTTGAAAATGAGCTATCCTCACACATAATGTGGCAGTTCACAACATGGAGCTTAAGAGAGAAATCTGCATTTTACACAACTTAAATTTTGCTAAAAGTACATAAACTTCATAAATTCAATGAATGCAATATCTCTCTCTCTAAAATAATCCTCAGTTTCATCTGTATTTGAATTTTGAAGGCTAATTCTTCAATTCAGTTAAAAATATTTGAAGATGAAACAATGTATCACTTACGAGATGGTTAAGTTAACAGACCTGGGATGTAGAAACAGAGGCAATTGTTTTGATTCTATTTAATGCCTCCGTGCCCTTGGACAAATTAGGGCTTCAGTTGCCTGAAATATAAGATGAGGGCAATAGGGCTGACTGACTTCTCTGGTCTGTCCTGAGGTTGTGCTGGACACCTTATTTTGTTCATCCTCCCATGGTAGGCCCGCAGCGATTTTATGTGTCGGCCTCTTTCATGCAGCATCCCTCATCCCTAGGTGACTGGACTGGGGCAACCATACGGCTCAAGCTAAGCCAATGCTAAGTTCCCCAGGTAGTGCTAGTGGTAAACAGTCCACCTGCAATGCAGGAGATGCAAGAGACTCAGGTTCTACTGTGGGTGGAGAAGAACCCCTGGAGGAGGAAATGCAAGCCCACTCCAGTATTCTTGCCTGGAGAATCCCATGGACAAAGGAGCCTGGTGGGCTACAGTCCATAGGGTCCCAAAGAATCAGACGGAATGAGCACAGCCCACACAAACCAGTGAGGTTTCTATTATTGGATATTCAGAACTGTGGGGGAGAGAGTGATTGTTTTGCTGTTGCCAAATGTTTGTGCCTGGATCTATACATGTGGTCCCCTGCCTTATGATTTTTCCACTTTATAGAGGTGCAAAAGCAATATACATTCAGTAGAAAGTGTACTTCAGATTTTGGATTTTGATCTTTTTCTGGCCAGTGATATCCAGTACAATACTCTTATGATGTTGGGTAGCATCAGTGGGTCTTAGCTCCCAGTCTGCCAGTTGATCATGAGATAGACAACCCATAGATACACTTACAATCATGTGTGTTTCACTTCCAGTACAGAATTCAATGAATTGCATGAGATAGTCAACCCAATTGTTTTTTATAAAATAGTCTTGGTGTTAGATGATTCTGGCCAACTGTAGGCTAAACGTTCTAAACACGTTTAAGGTAGGCTAGGCTAAGCTATGATGTTAGATAAGTTCCAGTGTGATCCCTTACAATGGAGGACTGTTGGCTGCTCAGTCATCTCTGACTCTGCGACTCATGAACTATAACCCACCAGGCTCCTCTCTCCATGAAATTCTCCAGGCAAGAATACTGGAGTAGGTTGACATGCACCCTCCAGTTCAGTTCAGTTCAGTTCAGTCACTCAGTTGTGTCTGACTCTTTGCGACCCCACGAATCGCAGCATGCCAGGCCTCCCTGTCCATCACCAGCTCCTGGAGTTCACTCAAACTTACATCCATCGAGTCGGTGATGCCATCCAGCCATCTCATTCTCTGTTGTCCCCTTCTCCTCCTGCTCCCAATCCCTCCCAGCATCAGAGTCTTTTCCAATGAGTCAACTCTTCACATGAGGTGGCCAAAGTACTGGAATTTCAGCTTTAGCATCATTCCTTCCAAAGAAATCTGAAGGCTGATCTCCTTCAGAATGGACTGGTTGGATCTCCTTGCAGTCCAAGGGACTCTCAAGATTCTTCTCCAACACCACACACTGCACCCTCCAGGGGATCTTCTAAACCCAGGGATGGAACCCAGGTCTCCTACATTGCAGGCAGATTCTTTACCATCTGAGCTACCAGGGAAGCTCTTGTTAGATAAGTTAGGTGTATTAAGTGCATTTTCCAGCTTAACATGGGGGTGGAAAAAGATCTGTAGTCTGTATTCAGGACCTGACCTAAGGCTGGTAGATCAAGACCTTGTGAAGATTGTCTCAGGAGAGATTTCATCTGTTAGGAATGTTGACACTCCTCTCACGTTAATGCTCTAATACTCATAAAAAGGTATTTCACAAACAACAAATGCTACTTAAATAAGAGACAGTTATGATTCAACTGAATACAATAACGAATGGCCAACTCCTCTGGGCTATAAAGTGTTCACTTTGAAATGAGAAACATTTCCCAAGTCTAAGCTTTGTGTAATTTTTAAGAAATAATAAAGGATGTTGATGACCTGTCTTTAGAATGTTCTTTTAGTGCCTTGTCCCTTGGCAATCATTACTGGCTCTAATGTCTCTGTGTCCCAGTGCTGTGCATTGCCAAGGAGCCTGGTTTCACTCTGTCTCATATCCTCTATGACCAAGTCCTCTTTTTAGTATAGGACTCTGATCTCATATCCCAGCTGCCAAGTCCACACCCTCTCAGGAGAAATCTAGCAAAAGTTTCATTTATACATCACCTGAGAGAACCCCTTTTCAAAAAACACTACCATGCCTGTCAAATATCCTCTCACTTTCTAAGAAGCCAAGGGTCTTTGGCAGGAACTCAGAATTGTTTCATCTGTAGAAGCTGTCATTCCTGAAGCAAATACTTTAGACGCTTTGAACACCAATACTTATATCTGCTGCTCTTGGTCTCTAGGGACCTGAGCAATCAATGATGTTACCTGGATAGTTTATTTAAAGACAGTTTTATTGTTGCTGTGCGGCTTGAGTGTCATGTTACATGACAGGTAAATTCTGTAGTCAAAAATTGTTTTATTTTTCATAACACATCACATAAGCTCTAATTCCTCACTGAATTTCTATGCATAAGAACACATAGACGGGAAATCTTTTATGCTGCAATTTAACATTTCCTACAAAAATTTATCAGCTACTATAGAAATGTAGGCAAAGGAAATACAGAACTTTGTTGTTTAGCTTTAGTGCCTTCACTACTGATATGTTGTAAGGGTTATTCTTATTACATTACTGAGTTCAGTGATACTTTTATTTATTTTTTATTGCAATGTGTGACTAACTAGGGACTATAGAAAATATGGAAATAAAATCTTTTTAAAATTTTTATGAAGCCCAAGAATCATTTATGAGTCTCCCAAATAAAAAATAATCATGTTTAATTACACATATATACACATATATATTTTTGAAAGTACAATAAGATGTTGTTTTGTAACCTGAACTAAAACTATTCTAATTGAAGTCATTACTTAGTCTACAGATTGACTTGTGTTCTGCAAGATAACCAAATCACGCAAATCATAAATTTTTATAATAAGAACTAGGCATGTGGTTTTGTGACACTGGGTGCTAGGTGCCAAAGTTCAAACATCTGGGTCTGGAAATATACCATATTGTTTAAACTTTTAAAGGGGTTCAGGCTGGTTGTCAATGTGATATGACCATATTTAAAAACTACCCAAATCCTTGGAAAATTCTACACATCCAATGAATTAATGCACATACAGATTCAGCACCATGCTTGGCATACAGGAAGCACTCAATAAATCTTAGCTGTTATGCTTAAACCTGGGCAGTATTCTGTGGGGAGGATGAGGGGTGAGAAGGGTTAGAAGGAAAAATACAAAGGAAAACTCGACATGAGTAGAGCTCTTGCAGTGTTTCTAGTTAAAACTTTGTGGTTTGTATAACAATACCCTTTGGCTTAGATATCATTATGGACAGAAGGTTTGTGTCCTTCCAAAATTCATGTTAAAAATTAATCCCAATGTGAGGGAAGCAGGAGATAGCGGATTTGGGAAGTGATTAATTATGGGGATGGAGCCATCATAAAACAGACTAGTGCTCTTATAGAAGAAGCCCCAGAGTGCTATCTCATGCTTTTCATTATGTGAGGACACAAGGAAAAGTTGAAAATCAGCACCCTGGAAGCGGTCCTCACCAGAACCTGACCGTGCTAGCCATCTGATCTAGGACTTTGTCTCCATTACCAAGAGGAATGGATTTCTGTCATTTATAAGCAACCCAGTCTATGGTATTTTGTAAAAGCAGTCCAAACTAATATAGATATAATATTTTTAAATTTTTAATCTTGACTTTAAAAATAGTTCATGTATATACTTATGTGTACATTGACTGATGATGAACAATTCTAAGATTCTCAGAAGTGTTTGTTTTTGGCAATTCTAGATCAAAAAAAAATATGGAAATCATTATGACCCATAGGAAAAAGAAGGAAAATGAATAGGAAAAAGAAGGAAATGGCAACCTATTCCAATATTCTTGCCTGGAAAATCCCAGGGACAGAGGATCCTTTCTGGCTACAGTCCGTGGGGTTCTAAAGAGCTGGACATGACTGAGTGAGCACGCACATGCATTGAATAGGAAAGAGTTGAACAACAAATGACATTGATGATTTTGTGGACTTTGCTAGCAATATTGCAGATTCTAAGTGGCCCCTGAAAAGAGAGGACAGATTAGAGTTGTACAAACTTACTCAGCTCTGTATGACCACATCTTTTTCTACACTATTTGTGCATGTAAGCCTAACTACATGATTTGCAAACCCTTTGCTTTCAAATGAACTACCAGCTCATATAAAATGCTTTATCACATCACTTAGAATGATTAGAAGGAATTGTTTTGCTTAGGCCTGCTTATTTTCAAGTGTAAGCATTATAAAAGATTGTATCTGAAAATAGTTTGTACATTAAGAATATTACTTGCTTCCAAATGCAACCCAAATAGGAGGGCTGTTTAGTAATTTATAATACTTTGAAAAATAAGGTCTTTATGTGCAATGTAGCACTTCTAAAAGTGAAAATGTTGCTGAAAATTTCCTTATATTGCTTAAGTATATGGAACTACAAGGCAGCTGGATATTGCAAATAGCATTGCATAAATTATATAAACTTGAATAGAGCAGATTTGAAATGAGTAGGAAGAACAACTATCATTGGCTTTTCAAAGAAGTGTTGCTGTTTGACAAAACATTATACACACCCTCAAAACATATGTTAATTTGCAAAATTTGGACCTATTCCTCAAGGATCAGATTTCCATAGGGAAATCAAAGTCATTTATCCCCTGAAATTTTAGCCACATATCGGCATACTTTTGAGTTGGTGGGTAAGTAAATTAAGCAATGATGACTGAAGCTTCTGATAACAAATAGTAAAGTGAAACATACATTTAAGAAATGAACTAACTTTAGATTTATTTATTTTTTTTTATTTTTATTTTTAGTTTTTTATTTTTTAAATTTTAAAATCTTTAATTCTTACATGCATTCCCAAACATGAACCCCCCTCCCACCTCCCTCCCCATAACATCTTTCTGGGTCATCCCCATGCACCAGCCCCAAGCATGCTGCATCCTGCGTCAGACATAGACTGGCGATTCAATTCACATGATAGTATACATGTTAGAATGTCATTCTCCCAAATCATCCCACCCTCTCCCTCTCCCTCTGAGTCCAAAAGTCCGTTATACACATCTGTGTCTCTTTCCCTGTCTTGCATACAGGGTCGTCACTGCCATCTTCCTAAATTCCATATATATGTGTTAGTATACTGTATTGGTGTTTTTCTTTCTGGCTTACTTCACTCTGTATAATCGGCTCCAGTTTCATCCATCTCATCAGAACTGATTCAAATGAATTCTTTTTAACGGCTGAGTAATACTCCATTGTGTATATGTACCACAGCTTTCTTATCCATTCATCTGCTGATGGACATCTAGGTTGTTTCCATGTCCTGGCTATTATAAACAGTGCTGCGATGAACATTGGGGTACATGTGTCTCTTTCAATTCTGGTTTCCTCGGTGTGTATGCCCAGAAGTGGGATTGCTGGGTCATAAGGTAGTTCTATTTGCAATTTTTTAAGAGACCATAGCAAAAATCAACAAAGCCAAAAGCTGGTTCTTTGAAAGGATAAATAAAATTGACAAACCATTAGCCAGACTCATCAAGAAGCAAAGAGAGAAAAATCAAATCAATAAAATTAGAAATGAAAATGGAGAGATCACAACAGACAACACAGAAATACAAAGGATCATAAGAGACTACTATCAGCAGTTGTATGCCAATAAAATGGACAACGTGGAAGAAATGGACAAATTCTTAGAAAAGTACAATTTTCCAAAACTGAACCAGGAAGAAATAGAAAATCTTAACAGACCCATCACAAGCACGGAAATTGATACTGTAATCAGAAATCTTCCAGCAAACAAAAGCCCAGGTCCAGATGGCTTCACAGCTGAATTCTACCAAAAATTTCAAGAAGAGCTAACACCTATCCTCCTCAAACTCTTCCAGAAAATTGCAGAGGAAGGTAAACTTCCAAACTCATTCTATGAGGCCACCATCACCCTAATACCAAAACCTGACAAAGATGTCACAAAAAAAGAAAACTACAGGCCAATATCTCTGATGAACATAGATGCAAAATCCTCAACAAAATTCTAGCAATCAGAATCCAACAACACATTAAAAAGATCATACACCATGACCAAGTGGGCTTTATCCCAGGATGCAAGGATTCTTCAATATCCGCAAATCAATCAATGTAATTCACCACATTAACAAATTGAAAAATAAAAACCATATGATTATCTCAATAGATGCAGAGAAGGCCTTTGACAAAATTCAACATCCATTTATGATAAAAACTCTCCAGAAAGCAGGAATAGAAGGAACATACCTCAACATAATAAAAGCTATCTATGACAAACCCACAGCGAACATTATCCTCAATGGTGAAAAATTGAAAGCATTTCCCCTAAAGTCAGGAACAAGACAAGGGTGTCCACTTTCACCGCTACTATTCAACATAGTTCTGGAAGTTTTGGCCACAGCAATCAGAGCAGAAAAAGAAATAAAAGGAATCCAAATTGGAAAAAAAGAAGTAAAACTCTCACTGTTTGCAGATGACATGATCCTCTACATGGAAAACCCTAAAGACTCCACCAGAAAATTACTAGAGCTCATCAATGAATATAGTAAAGTTGCAGGATATAAAATCAACACACAGAAATCCCTTGCATTCCTATACATGAATAATGAGAAAGTAGAAAAAGAAATTAAGGAAACAATTCCATTCACCATTGCAACGAAAAGAATAAAATACTTAGGAATATATCTACCTAAAGAAACTAAAGACCTATATATAGAAAACTATAAAACACTGATGAAAGAAATCAAAGAGGACACTAACAGATGGAGAAATATACCATGTTCATGGATTGGAAGAATCAATATAGTGAAAATGAGTATACTACCCAAAGCAATTTACAAATTCAATGCAATCCCTATCAAGCTACCAGCCACATTTTTCACAGAACTAGAACAAATAATTTCAAGCTTTGTATGGAAATAACTTTAGATTTAAAGCTTAAAAGATTATCTTTAGATATTAATAGGTAAAGTACTATTCAATAAAATTACATTAAAATCCCTCTGACTTTGAAATATCTACAATATAAATTCAACCATAAGCATTATCTTAATGCTTGTGTTTTTTACTTTTCCTTTGTTTGGTTGTTCAGTCGCTAAGTTGTGTCTGACTCTTTGAGATCCTATGGACTATAGCACACCAGGCTCCTCCATCCTCCTCCACTATCTCCTGGAATTAGCTCAAATTCACGTCCAAAAGCATGGCTACATTTTTATTAAAAATGCACACCAGTTAAAATAGTTACATGTTTTTCATAACAGTAAGTTGGAAAATAAATTTTATGTACTTCAGTTGTTTAATATATGCATTATTTTAACAGGTATAAATAGTGACATTGAATATGTAATCATTTCAATTAGACACAATCTTTGGGAAATATGTACATTAAATACCTGTATATATATATGTACACACACATATATATATTAATGGTCGGTAGAAACTTCAGCTTGAATATATCATTACATAATAGAGCTTCTGACCACATAACTTTATTTATTGTGATCCATAAATCTCTATTAACCTACAGAGAAAAGAAGGGTAAGGGAAGGTAGTTGGCCTTTTTTTTCCTTCCCCCTCCTCCATAATTTTATCTCACTTCTTGTGTTTCTTTTTGACACCTTAATCCACATTAAATATTCTTCTGAAATTATGTAGTCAAATCAAGATAGAAAAAGATAACATCTAAACAAAACAACAGTCTACTTGAATTTTATGATAACCATGAAAACTGCTCTTTAGTCAAAAAGTCTTACTGAATAGAATAAGATAGAAGAAACTATAGTGGAACCACATGCCAAAAAACTCAGGATTTTCACTTTGATTGTAAGCTCAATATGAATCAAGTGCGCTATGCCGGACTCTAAAATCTAGTGTGTCTGAAGGCTCTATTAGCTTTGAGATGAGACTGAGGTTAGAGCAGGAGGGAGCGGGAAGAACAGTATGTTAAGAACAGCAGAAAGGAGCTAAGGTTATTTGGTTTGGAAGAGAGAAAACTCTAGGGATAGGTGTGATAGCTGTCTTAAAACAGTTGACGAACTTCAGTATGGAAAGAAAATTAAACTTAAGCAAATGGTTTAGACTACTCTATACCTGAGGAACTGTCAATTCTGAGATTACATGATTGTATGAACAATACTAACCTCTTCATGAAACAATTGTGATCACTAATAAATCACAATTAACTTAATATTGAATAACCTGCTTTTCAAAAATTACATCAGTGACCCCAAATGTTATCTGTGTTCACCAGCAGTGGTGAAAACATCTGAAAAGTGATGCTGAAGCAAAGAAATATAATTGGGCCTTGGGGATTTGGAAAGCTCAGTAGGGTTAGTTCTTTTTAGAAACTGTGCTAAGCATAAGCTTAGAATCCCCCAAATCTTGCTGTATATATATATTCTCTTCATGGCTGTTCCTGAGATCTAAAGGATGGTATCTTGGGCTTATATCATTCAATTGAAGGCTCTGAAGGATGAATGACAGGCCATTTCTTAAGCCTATTAAGTGAAAATTATGGTACTGCTGACTACAGACTCAAAAAAGATCTCAGTAATTGCCACAGTGATTTAGGACCATCTCCAAATGTAACATTGTCAAGTTCATTGCTGTTGCAACTAGCAACAGTGTAGCCTAGAAACACAGAAGATAATAGTTACAAACCTATATTTTTCTATTCATAATTTATTAATTAAATTATTGCTGAGTATCCCAAGATAATGTCTATTATAAATATTTACAATAGCCACACAATCCTCTTACCCTAGGTGTATGAGGATATGTTTCCTTGGCAATAATAAAATTATTCAAAGTCCATTGCTGATTGTGTGTAGCACAGAGTTCGACTGTTAAAGACAAATTCCAGCTAAAAATGAACTAATTTCCAGTACTTTAGAAGAATAGACTTGGTAAAAGAGCCTTAATATTTATATACAGTTAAATGAGCTTTTGATTTAAAAGAGGAATTCCTGATGTGGCACTAAAATTACATAGAAACAACAAAAAATTGTCTTTAAATAAACCACCTAGGTAACATCACTGATTCTTTAGTTCAAAGAAATTATGATCCTTGGGGACTGGGAGCAATAGATATAAATGCTGGTTTTCAGAGCATCAAAACTGTTTGCTTCAACGAGGACAGCTTAAGAAGATGAAACAATTCTGAGACCCTGTCAAAAGACCTTTTGGCCTCTTAAGAAGTCAATGGAATTTGACATGGATTGCAGGATTTGTAAAGTTGCTCCCTTGAGATATATGCAACAAGAGTTTTTGACTGATGGTAGTTGTTCTAAGCCATCCATTTCTTTATATCTTTAAGAATGCTTTTATTCATTAAAAAAAGAGAAAGTAAAAGAAAGGAAAGAAAATACATGCCCTGGGAAAAGGTACTTAATTTGATCACAAATAGTAGCAATAGCCCTGCTTTCTAGAAACAAATCAAATGAACAAACAAATAAATAAAAGAAGCTAGAGAAGACTATTATGCTGCAGCAACAGTTAATTCTATTTGTGTTTCAGGGGCCTTCAGGAGAGAATGACATAAGAGTTTGGAAAAATTAAAGTGTTTATCATAGAAAAAAGGAATAATTGAAGGTTGCCCTGTGGTTCATTCTGTTTCTAACATTTCTACCAATTTTCTGCCTGTTGTTAATCAAAGAAAGCTTACATTTGCCATTTAAATGGCCATCTGAAAAGTAAAATCAATGCTATTTTCAATTATTTTTTCCATTTAAAAAAGTGAATTGATCTTACCAAATTTCCTCTCTGGGCAGAGGTGAATGGTTTTGCATTATAAAGAGGAGATGCACTTGCTATGATGTAGACACTGGAGGCCGTAAAGTGCTTAGGGGTAATTGCATTGTGTTGTCCTACCCTTGGGTTGAACATCAGTACAATATATCCCCTTACAAGGCTCAATTGTAAGTTGAGCCTTGATTAGGTAACTGTGTATATGGAGGGGCCCTCTCCTGGAAGAAGTTCAGTCTACTTTAAGGAAGGAATGGGTTTCTCTAACTGCAGGAAGGTGCAAGTTGGCTAATTTCTGTGAACAGAGTTTTAAGCTGTTCTTTTCTGCCCATAGCATTGTTAAGGCAAATGAATATTTAAAGCATCAACAGATTAAAAAAAATTTTTTTTGCCTACTCTGTATAAAACCAGGTGTTGGAATGTGAGAAATAGAAGGACATACACATCACTGCCCTTGTTTCAAAGAGGCAACAAATCTCATAACCTTTCTCTTCCTACGTAGTTTAACTAAGAGCTGGTGGAGACAGAGAGTACCCTGGACATTTCTTAGTGAGCTGATTTCTGCTTGCTATTTGGGGCTTTTCCACGTGGTGCTAGTGGTAAAGAAACCGCCTGCCAATGCAGGAGACATAAGAGACACGGGTTTGATTCCTGGATTGGGAAGATACCCTGGAGAAGGAAACGGCATCCGATTCCAGTATTCTTGCCTGGGAAATCCCATGGACAGAGGAGCCTGGGGGGCTACACAGTCCATGGGGTTGCAAAGAGTTGGACATAACTGAAGCAACTTAGCACATGCATAAACACACTTAAATTTAAATTAATGAAGATTACATATCTTTGCATGCTAAGTCGTTTCAGTCATGTCTGACCCTTTGTGACACTATGAACTGTAGCCCACCAGGTTCCGCTGTCCATGAAATTCTCTGGGCAAGAATACTAGAATGGGTTGCCATTTCCCAAATAGAATTAGTGATTCAAATTTTAGTAGTCACACTAGTCAATTTTGGGCACTGAAAACCATACCTGGCCTGTAGATATGTATGGGATAGTGTAAAGGTAGATTATTATAGTCATCACACCAAGTTTTATTGGGCAAGATGTCCCAAGGTAAAAACAAACAAAAAGCAGTGGCCTGAGTGTTAAGAGATCACAGTTTGAATCACTATGTTGTATGACCCGGAACAAGTTACTTGTATACTTTTTAAAACAAGGAGGTTGTTTGAAAACCCACAAGGTTTGTTTGGCAATGACACACGTATATTATGAGAAGGCCATGGCAATCCACTCCACTATTCTTGCCTGGAAAATCCCATGGACAGAGGAGCCTGGCAAGTTACAGTTCATGGGGTCGCAATGAGTCAGACGACACTGAAATGACTTAGCACACATGCACATATGCTATAAAGCTTTGTTATGAAACAGAGTTGAGAATCATCTGGAATCTCTGGAAAGTGTACTTTAATTAAATTGAATTTATTTGTTGAAATATAGTTAATTTGCAATATTGTGTTAGTTTTAAGTGTACAACAACATAGTGATTCAGGTTTTCTTTACAGATTATATATCATTATTGGTCATTATATGGTATTAGTTACCCCTGTGCTATACAGTAAATCTTTATTGCTTATCTATTTTATGTTAAAAGTTTCTGAATGTGTAATTGCTTCTCAAACTGAATTTGACTTTGGTTTCTTTCAGGGGACAGGCCTGTTTGGCTTCCGAAAAGCAAATAAACAAAACCCTTTTAAGTGTCACTGCTGATAGAATATTTGGTTCAGGACATTAAAATACAGTGCTAAAAGATTTTTGTAATCCATATTATCAGTCAATCTACCAATGTCATTTGAATTATAAATATTAAGCTTGTTTTGGAAGCCATGGCTGAAATGAAAGTTTAAAAGGATACTGTAGTTACATTTTTGATTTTATTGAGAATTGTTTCCACTAGGGAACTCTCAGCCTGTCAGATTAAAATGGTAAAGAGACCTTTTACCACAAGAGCTCTGACAGTTATCCCCTTAGCAAAGTTTGCTTTTGTGATAATTACACCTACTCTTGTTTACCAAGTGAATCACTTTTCAGTGCTGCTTTTAACCTTGACTGGTTTCTCTTTGATGATTATTTTTTGCTATGAAGAGATGTTTAGAAATACAGGGCACATTTTCTGTTGCTTTTTTTCAAGTGATGTTTACCAATTTTTTTAAGCAGATTTCAAAATTCAAGGGCAGTTAAACTTCGGTGAGAATATCAACAACATGTCTTTCATCTGTTAGGGCAGGAATGAGCAGGGATTAGTCAGGATAATGATACTTAATTTTCCATTCCTTCCTTGTGCACACAGGTGCCACCAAACCCACTAGGCATTATGGGAGTAAGAGTCAAGAGGTTTTAAGCTATGAGGATGAGGCAAATGGTTCTCCTAAGTTAGGGTGGGTTTGATGAGATAGGTTTCTCTATAGAACAACAGAAACCATCCTAAGATAGAAGCATGCTGAGATAGTGAAATCATGTGCTGTAATTCAAGCTCATGTTTTCTATGCATCAGTAACTTTCAATGTAACACTTGGTATTATACATCAAATGTTTCAAATTTCAAAACAGAAGCTTCTATAACAAACTTTGAACAGTTCTACAAAGACCTACAAGACCTTCTAGAAATAACACCCAACAAATATGTCCTTTTCATTATAGGGGACTGGAATGCAAAAGTAGGAAGTCAAGAAATTCCTGGAATAACAGGAAAATTTGGCCTTGGAGTACAGAATGAAGCAGGACAAAGGCTAATAGAGTTTTGCCAAGAGACATCACTGGTCATAGCAAACACCCTCTTCCAACAACACAAGAGAAAACTTTACACATGGACATCATCAGATGGTCAGCACCGAAATCAGACTGATCATATTCTTTGCACCCAAAGATGAAAAAGTTCTATACAGTCAGCAAAAGCAAGACTGGAAGCTGACTGTGGCACAGAACATGAACTCCTTATTGCTAAATTCAGACTTCAATTGAAGAAAGTAGGGAAAACCAGTAGACCATTCTGCTATGACCTAAATCAAATCCCTTATGACTATACAGTGGAAGTGAGAAATAGATTCAAGGGACTAGATCTGATAGACAGAGTGCCTGAAGAACTATGGATGGAGGTTCATAACATTGTACAGGAGGCAGTGATCAAGACAAT
This sequence comes from Ovis aries, assembly GCF_016772045.2. Lineage (NCBI taxonomy): Eukaryota > Metazoa > Chordata > Mammalia > Artiodactyla > Bovidae > Ovis > Ovis aries. Next base: position 149,818,395 of record NC_056054.1, on the reverse strand, counting down.
CCCCAAGAAAAAGAATTGCAAAAAAGGAAAATGGTTGTCTGAGGAGGCCTTACAAATAGCAGTGAATAGAAGAGAAGCAAAAGGCAAAGGAGAAAAACAAAGATATACCCATTTGAATGCGGAATTCCCATGGACTAGCAAGAAGAGACACGAAAGCCTTCCTCAGTTATCAGTGCAAAGAAATAGAGGAAAACAATAGAATGAGAAAGTCTAGAGATCTCTTCAAGAAAATTAGAGATACCAAGGGAACATTTCATGCAAAGATGGGCACAATAAAGGACAGAAATGGTACTGACCTATCAGAAGCAGAAGATATTAAGTAAAGGTGGCAAGAATACACAGAAGAATGGTACAAAAAAGATTTTCATGACCCAGATAATCATGATGGTATGATCATCAACCTACAGCCAGACATCCTGGAATGCAAAGTCCAGTGGGCCTTCAGAAGCAGCACGGCAAAGCAATCTAGTGGAGGTGATGTAATTCCAGTTGAGCTATTTCAAATCCTTAAAGACGATACTGTGAAAGTGCTGCACTCAATATGCCAGCAAATATGCAAAACTCAGCAGTGGCCACAGGACTGGAAAAGGTCAGTTTTCATTCCAATCCCAAAGAAAGGCAATGCCAAAGAATGCTAGTAAAGTAATGCTCAAAATTCTCCAAGCCAGGCTTCAAAAATACATGAACCGTGAACTTCCAGATGTTCAAACTGGTTCTAGAAAAGGCAGCGGAACCAGAGATCAAATTACCAACCTCTGTCGGATCATCAGAAAAGCAAGAGAGTTCCAGAAAAACATCTACTCCTGCTTTTTGACTATGCCAAAGCCTTTGACCATGTGGGCCACAACAAAGTCTGGAAAATTATTGAAGAGATGGGAATACCAGGCCACCTGATCTGCCTCTTGAGAAATCTGTATGCAATTCAAGAAACAATGTTAGAACTGGACATGGAACAACAGACTGGTTCCAAATAGGGAAAAGATTACATCAAGGCTGTATATTGTCACCCTGCTTATTTAACTTATATGCAGAGTACATCATGAAAAACACTGCACTCAATGAAGTACAAGCTGAAATGAAAATTGCTGGGAAAAATATCAATCACCTCAGATATACAGATGATACAACCCTTACGGCAAAAAGTGAAAAATATCTTTAGTGCCTCTTGATGAAAGTGAAAGAGGAGAATGAAAAAGTTGGCTTATAGCTCAACATTCAGAAAACTAAGATCATGGTATTCTGTCCCATCACTTCATGGGAAATAGATGGGGAAACAGTAGGGACTTTATTTTATTGGCCTCCAAAATTACTGCAGATGGTGACTGCAGCCATGAAATTAAAGACACTCGCTTCTTGAAAGAAAAGTTATGACTGACCGAGATAGCGTATTAAAAAGCAGAGTAATTAATTTGCCAACAAAGGTCCATCTTGTCAAAGCTATGGTTTTTCCAGTAGTCATGTATAGATGGGAGAGTTGGACTATAAAGAAAGCTGAGCACCAAAGAATTGATGTTTTTGAACTGTGGTGTTGGAGAAGATTCTTGAGAGTCCCTTGGACTGCAAGGAGATCCAACCAGTCCATCCTAAAGGAAATCACTCCTGAATATTCATTGGAAGGACTGATGTTGAAGCTGAAACTCCAATACTTTGGCCACCTGATGGGAAGAACTGACTCATTGGAAAAGACTCTGATACTGGGAAAGATTGAAGGCAGGTGGAGAAGGGAATGACAGAGGATGAGGTGGATTGCATCCTTGACTCAATGGACATGAGTTTGAGTAAATGCCCAGAGTTGATGATGGACAGGAAGTGCTGCAGTCCATGGGGTTGCAAAGAGTCGGACATGACTGAGCCACCTAACTGAACTGAATGACAAACTTGAAAGCTATATTTATGTGTTGCTGCTACTGCTAAGTCACTTCAGTCATGTTCGACTCTGTGTGACCTCATAGACAGTAGCCCACCAGGCTCCCCCATCCCTGGGGTTCTCCAGGTAAGAACACTGGAGTGGGTTGTCATTTCCTTCTCCAATGCATGAAAGTGAAAAGTGAAGGGGAAGTCACTCAGTCATGTCTGACTCTTTGCGACCCCATGGACTGCAGCCTACCAGGCTCCTCCGTCCATGGGATTTTCCAGGCAAGAGTACTGGAGTGGGGTGCCATTGCCTTCTCCAATATTTATGTGTTGGGGCCACTAAAAGATTTGTCCTTATGATAGTCCTGCTAGCAGTAGAAAAGGCAAAAAGGAGACAAAAAGTCTTAAGAATTTCTGTAGATATCGTTGGTAAGGCAACACCAGTGGTACAAGAGGCAACTTAGCAAATAGGCTTGGAATCATCTTGGGGCAAATTCAGGCAGCACTGGAGCAGAGTAAATAATTTCAGAGGCTGTTGAGGTCTCAAATAACAGAAGGAAAGGAATTTGGGAGAGAAAACTTGATGTGCCAGTAGCTTAATATTGCTCATTTTAGAAGAAATGACATGAGCAGCAAAGCTAGTATCAGTTCAGTTCAGTTCAGTCACTCAGTCGTGTCTGACTCTTTGTGACCCCATGAATCACAGCACCCCAGGCCTCCCTTCCCATCATCAACTTCCGGAGTTCACTCAAACTCATGTCCATCAAGTCGGTGATGCCATCCAGCCATCTCATCCTCTGTTGTCCCCTTCTCTTCCTGACCCCAATCCCTCCCAGCATCAGGGTCTTTTCCAATCAGTCAATTCTTTGCCTGAGGTGGCCAAAGTATTAGAGTTTCAGCTTCAGCATCAATCCTTCCAATGAACACCCAGGACTGATCTACATTAGGATGGACTGGTTGGATCTCCTTGCAGTCCAAGAGACTCTCAAGAGTCTTCTCCAACACCACAGTTCAAAAGCATCAATTTTTCAGCTCTCAGCTTTCTTCAGAGTCCAACTCTCACATCCATACATGACCACTAGAAAAACCATAGCCTTGACTAGACTGACCTTTGTTGGCAAAGTAATATCTCTGCTTTTGAATATGCTTTCTAGGTTGGTCATAACTTTCCTTCCAAGGAGTAAGTGTCTTTTAATTTCATGGCTGCAATCACCATCTGCAGTGATTTTGGAGCCCCCAAAATGAAATCTAACACTGTTTCTACTGTTTCCCCATGTATTTCCCATGAAGTGATGGGACCAGATGCCATGATCTTCATTTTCTGAATGCTGAGCTTTAAGTCAACTTTTTCACTCTCCTCTTTCACTTTAATCAAGAGGCTTTTTAGTTTCTCTTCACTTTCTATGCCAAAAGCTAGCATCAGTTCAGTTCAGTTCAGTCACTCAGTCGTTTCCAATTCTTTGCTACCCCATGGATCGCAGCACGCCAGGCCTCCCTGTCCATCACCAACTCCCTGAGTTCACCCAGACTCGCGTCCATCGAGTCAGTGATGCCATCCAGCCATCTCATCCTCTGTTGTCCCCTTCTCCTCCTGCCCCCAATCCCTCCCAGCATCAAAGTCTTTTCCAATGAGTCAACTCTTCACATGAGGTGGCCAAAGTACTGGAGCTTCAGCTTTAGCATCATTCCTTCCAAAGAAATCCCAGGGCTGATCTCCTTCAGAATGGACTGGTTGGATCTCCTTGCAGTCCAAGGGACTCTCAAGAGTCTTCTCCAACACCATAGTTCAAAATAGGCATGTGCAAATGTGAACTTTGTAAATGTCTGTAAAATCTTCCCTGTGTTCTAGGCCTCCCTTGCACTGTTGCCATCTATCCCTGAGGCAAGTTTTCGCTTTCTGCTTAATCCTTAGAGTACTTATTGTGGCTTCTACCACACCCCTCCAATTAAAGTGATCTCATTAAAATCACCAGTGTGCTAATGTAGACAATGGATTCTATATATACATAATTTTCTTGACCACATTAACAGCTTTCCCTTTTGAAATACTTTACTCATCTTTTACGGTGTCACACTCTTTTGGTTTTCTTTGCAGCCTCTTTTCCCTTAGTTACATCTTAATTATTGATGTAACAATTATTGCTAGAAATCCTATCCTAGGATTTCTTCTTGTCTCACTTTATGCATTCAGGGCAATTACATCTACACTCAAGATTTAGTTACCATCACAATACTAATGATACCTAAATATGTATTTGCAGGCCAGATCTCCTTTTGATCTTCTTACAGAGTATACCTAGGACTTGAATTCATCGTTTCCTTTCACCCTCTTTTTATTCCTTTTCTATTATTTCTTATTTTATTAAATTGCTTCACCTTTCCAATTACTCTGACAAAAATACTTAGGGTACTTGATGAGTCTATTGCTGGCTTTAACTCCTTAACCGCTGCTGCTGCTGCTGCTAGGTCGCTTCAGTCGTGTCCGACTCTGTGCGACCCCGTGGACTGCAGCCTATCAGGCTCCTCTGTCCATGGGATCTTCCAGGCAAGAGTACTGGAGTGGCTTGCCATCGCCTTCTCCTTAACTGCTAACAACAATCAATTAATTGGCAAGGCCTATTCATTTACCATCTAAAAGGTAAGCCCTATTTCTGCTGCTTTTGAGTAGGATATATTTTTCGAATTCCTTCGATTGCATCCTATCTCATTTATTATAGTTTATTGTATTCTATATTTGTGGTTAACCTACTGTGAAGCTAGAACGATCTTTTTGAAACACAAATCTGATTCAAATAATGTCATCCTTAAGGTCCCCCAGGTATGGGTAGCTAGTAAGACTGTTTAGGGCCTTTGTCCTACTCATGTCTTCTCACCCTGTCTCTGAGAATGTTTCATCTTAAAATCAGTGCTTCGAATTCTGATTTCTTCCAGTGGTAGTTGCTCAGTTGTGTCCAACTCTTTGTGATCCCATGGGCTGTAACCCATCAGACTCCTCTGTCCATGGAATTCTCCAGTTACAAAGTTCACTGGAGTGGTTAGCCACTCCCTTCTCCAGGGGCACCTCCTGACCCAGGGATTGAATCTCCTGCAATGAAGATGAATTCTTTACTATCTGACCCACCAGGGAAGCTGGATTTCTTTCAGAGTTCAGATTTTTTTCACCTTTTTTTTCTTATCTCACCACCTTCACATATATTTTTTATCTTTTGAATACCTTTTCATCTTTCAGATTTATGGTAAGCACCGTCTTCAGAGAATCTTCTTGGTCATTAGACCAAATTAGGCTCCCTAATATCAGCTTTCCAAAAAGTCTTGAACTTCTACTAGCATACAAATGAAATTATATTTGATTTTTTAATCATTTCTTTCTTTTTTCAAAAACAAAAAGCTTTAAGAAATCATGAATTTTGTTACTATAACTTAATATTGTTTCTAAATATTAAAATAAAAGCAAAGTTTCTTAAACATTGAAAGTTTTAAAATCAATATTCAAGATATACATGAACATATGAACTACATATAATACACATAAATATACATACACATTCATTAATCAGTTTACTATGTATCAATATTAGTACATGACAGAGATCATATACAGAGATAATTGCATATACAACTTATGCAATATATGGGTATTTCTGCCATACTCAACAAACATATTCTCAGATAATTTTGTTCTGCAAAATTTAATGCTGAAAATAACAATGTATTGGAAAAAAGATTTGGGCAGAGATGAAAAGCTGACTTAACTTTTTAACTAGAGCACTAACTAAAATATTAATTGGTATCTAGAAATATAACACAAACAGCAGAGGCAGGCAGCTCAGAGTTGGCCTCAGGGGATAAATTAAAAAAAAAAAAACAACCAGAACAGTAGATTGGAAATGCTGGCCTGTGGGCACTAAGGTGATGCAGACCAACTTAAGCTCTGGGCCAGAGGGGCTGCCATTTAGGGGTCACGGGAAGAAGAGAAACATGCCAGGAGCTGAGAGCTGTGCAAAGCTGGCAGGCTGCCTCTCCAGGGAAAGAGCCCCACATGCAGGTACTTAGTTTTACTTTTCTGAAAGTAGAGATAAAAGGGCTTCTACCAGTGAAGCAGCTGAACTGAGCATGTTTTCCTTTGCTGATGAAAATTCTGATTCTACTCTGGCTCCCTTTTCCTAGAAAAAGGTGCATACAAACGTCCATGTTTTCCTGAGTATGGATTATGTATAAGGGAATTGGTGTTAGAGAAACATACATTAGGGAGCAGAACAGACTATATTTGCACAATAGGGAAGTGGTATTAGAATTGCAATCTTCTTGTATCCACCAATTTCCACACTTTCAAGAAGGAAGAGTAAAGTAGTCAAAAGATAGTAAAGTTATTTCTTCCTCAATTACAGTGGAATATTTTATCATTTGTTTTATTTATTATATTATTATTATTTCTTTAATAGAGTTACACATAAAAACGCTTGGTAGGTAAATGTGCGTGAGAGAGAGAGAGAGAGAGAGAGAGAGAGAGAGAGAGAGGAAGTGAGTCAGTTCAAAAGAAGGCAGAATCACTATGGGTTTTGCGGAATAAGGGATTTATTATAGGAATAAGTGTTAGTCACTCAGTCATGTCAGACTCTTTGTGACCTCATGGACTGTAGCTCACCAGGCTCCTCTGTCCATGAAATTCTCCAGGCAAGAATATTAGAGTGGGTTACCATTTCCTTCTCCAGGGATCTTTCCAACCCAGGGATCAAACCTGGGTCACCTGCATTGCAGGCGGATTCTTCACCATCTGAGCCACCAAGGAAACACTATTATAGGAATAGGACCTTACATAACCCAAGACACTGGGGAAACCAAGGTTTTTTTTTTTTGTTGTTGTTGTTGTTTGTTTTTGTTTTTAAAAATGGGTTGTGGAAAATCAAAGAAAAGTCAGACCCAGGACTTCTGAAGCATTAATATCAAAAGACAAATGAAACCTGTAGAGTGATCTGGAAAGACTGGCCCCTCAAGTTGATGGAGTGGGAAGAGGGAGGAGAGCTTCTGAGATCTGTTGCCTCAGCAGATGGCAAGGGATCTGAGGTTCCATCAGCAGAAAGGTTTGTTAGGAGGAACTACACACAGGGCAGGGAATCAAGAACAAGCTGGAACTTCCCAACACTTCTGTGTCTGACTCTTCATGTAACCTACTGCAGTGATCTTTGGAGAGCAATGACTGCCATTCAAATCATACCCAGATTTTTCTTGTGGCAAACGTTAACTTGGAAGCATACAGAGATGGATATTCTTGGAAAGATTAATCACAGCTAAGGCAACTAACATAGTAAAATGCACTTTGTTAAGTTAACCTGAAAAGGGAGGCAAGTGCCAAATTGAAGAGGGTTTCAAAGATTTGACTCAAATCACACTGCGTTCTGGAAGGAGAGTCCTGTTTTTCAACAGACATCATCTTTGTTTTTCTAAGATAATTTTGGCAGCAATAGGATAGAATGGATTGAAGAGACACTGGGGATTTTGGAGTCTATTTATGAACCTTTGAAATGGAGTTGGCAAGATGTTTTGAAGAACTAAACTAAGAGAATGACATTGTTAAAGAAAGAAATACAATTTTTTTAGAAAAGGTTTTCTAGGAAATTTTGTTCAAACCAGTTGTTTGGGATTTGTCTAAGTGGAATCAGCTCAGTTCAGTTCAGTTCAGTCACTCAGTCGTGTCCGACTCTTTGCGACCGCATGTATTGCAGCACGCCAGGCCTCCCTGTCCATCACCAACTCCTGGAATTCACTCAGACTCACATCCATTGAGTCAGTGATGCCACCCAGCCATCTCATCCTCTGTTGTCCCCTTCTCGTCCTGCCCCCGATCCCTCCCAGCATGAGAGTCTTTTCCAATGAGTCAACTCTTCACATGAGGTGGCCAAAGTACTGGAGTTTCAGCTTCAGCATCATTCCTTCCAAAGAAATCCCAGGGCAGATCTCCTTCAGAATGGACTGGTTGGATCTCCTTGCAGTCCAAGGGACTCTCAAGAGTCTTCTCCAACACCACAGTTCAAAAGCATCAACTCTTCGGTGCTCAGCTTTCTTCACAGTCCAACTCTCTCATCCATACACGACCACTGGAAAAACCATAGCCTTGACTAGAAGGACTTTTGTTGGCAAAGTAATGTCTCTGCTATTGAATATGCTATCTAGGTTGGTCATAACTTTTCTTCCAAGGAGTAACCATCTTTTAATTTCATGGCTGCAATCACTATCTGCAGTGATTTTGGAGCCCCCCAAAATGAAGTCTGACACTGTTTCCCCATCTGTTTCCCATGAAGTGATGGGACCAGGTGCCATGATCTTCGTTTTCTGAATGTTGAGCTTTAAGTCAACTTTTCACTCTCCTCTTTCACTTTCATCAAGAGGCTTTTAGTTCCTCTTAACTTTCTGCCATAAGGGTGGTGTCATCTGCATATCTGAGGTTAGTGGAATAAGGACACAGAAATGAGAGTTATTTCTGATAGCACCGCTCCCATGTGGCCCAAATATCTCTAGGCCTTTGTCCTTACAAGACTTTTCATTTCAGAACAACTTTCCTGATATTTGCAGCCCTCATTTCACTCAAGCCTGAGCTCAAATATTGCAGCTCTGGGAAGTAAATTAAAATAGTGTGCCCATGTCCTCTTTCCTTACCCAACTTTACCATTCATCACCACATGATCTTATGCATGCTAAGTTGCTTCAGTCCTGTCCAACTCTTTGCAACCTTATGGACCAGATTCCTCCAGGCTCCTCTGTCCATGGGATTCTCAGTCAAGAATACTAGAGTGGGTTGCCCTGCCCTTCTCTAGAGGATCTTCCTTACCCAGGGATGAAACCTGTGTCTCTTATGCCTCCCACGTTGGCAAGTGGGTTCTTTACCACTAGTGCCACCTGGGAAGCCCACATGACCTTATATATTTTATTTTCTAAAATTTTATTTTAATGCCTTCCTTCTCAAAACATGTGCAATCCTATGAGAAGAAATGTGTTCTGCTTTGTTTGTTGCTGTATCGCTGTCCCTTGAATAAAGAATGAATGGTCCATGTGGCTTTGGTCATCAGTATTGGTGGAATATCAGTAATAGAATTTATAATAAAGTCAGGAAATTCTGTGGTTAGAGACACTGACCAGTCAGTAGAAGCAAAGTTGTATGCTTTCCAATGGGATTGTTTTTTGATACTGGTACACTATAGGTCAACTTTGTTGGAATTCTGAGACATCATGATATTCATAGTGAGCATTTCTATTTGGGTCAATAGTTGCCGTCATCTAATGCCTGAGTATGAGAAGAATGAAGCCTAGTTAAGTTCTATTCCATTTGATTATTTACATGGTTTAGAAATTCATTTAGTCTATACCCTAAGTTGTCCAAGCGCTAAAGTGGGCTCAGACTCTGTCTACTGCTGTGGATTGACTTCTAATTCCTTACCAGGTATTCCATTAACTGTGGCTGATGGTGTTGATGGAAAATCTTCAACTGGGCAGAGTATTGGAGCTATTGAACCATGACAAAATGGCGTAATATGATTGCATGATTACTAGTCAGTAATCATTTTATCTAGGTTTTACAAATGAGCTAGTCAGTATAACTTTCACAGATATGAGGCTGTGAGTGCTTGTTTCTGTGTGCCCTACACAGGTTAGGCAATAGGACTTGGCTTTAAGTGAAGGGAATTCAAATTCTACCAATGTACTCAACCCCCATTGGAGATGGTAAAGAATCTGCCTGCAATGCAGGAGACCCAGGTTTGACCCCTGGGTCAGGAAGATCCCCTGGAGAAGGAAATGGCCATCCATTCCAGTATTCTTGCCTTTAGAATTCCATGGACAGAGGAGCCTGGCAGGCTACAGTCCATGGGGTCACAAAGAGTTTGACATGACTGAATAAACAATACAATGTGCTCAATGAGAGCTTGGAAAAGGTTAGTGAAGAGAACAAGGAAGTGGAACAAACTGGAAGACAGACCACAAGAGGAACTAGAAGGGTCTCATAGAAGCCTCAGAATTTTTGTTTGTAGTTGAACCTGAAAATTACATGAAATACCTGTTATCTGTGTTCTCTCCAAGAGTAAGGGGCTTAGAAGGGGGTTGGGATGCTCGGAAAAGGAGATTGCTCTGGGCACTGAAAGCCAGATGGACAAAGAAAACTTAACCTTGGCTGGAACGCTAAAATGACCTAATCAAATGTCAGCTTGAGAGTCCTGAGTCACGAATCAGTTGTGTGTAGTGTTGATCAGAATGATTGAGTATGATTTGGTGTGCCAAGGTGATTGCTGTGGACAAAACTGGAGTGTTGGTAGTGTACCTTCATGAGCTGGCAGGTGTGTAGGATTTGGGGTACTTATATGTATTTGGGTGACTGGTAAATGTTTTAAGGCCCAGGATAATCCTGTAATTCCTTAGTCTACTGTGAATTCAGCTATAGTGCCAACTGTGCCATTCAGTCTGCTATTTATCTTTCAGAAAACATAGCTTAGTGCTACAGAAATGGGCCACTATATTGAAGTATAATTACTCGATTCATCTCGAAGAACTACATTTGCATAAATGTATGAATAAATGTATATGCATATGTGTGTTAGTGCATTTATTTGTAACCAGGGTTTATCTCAGAGAAATCCAGGCTATGGAGAAGGCTCCACTGATTCTGATATTCCCTTCACCTGCCCTCCCAGTGAGGGTGATCCATGTCACCAAGATAACTTTGACATTATCATGATCAGTTGCAGTGAGTCTTCTGTAAATGTCAGAACCAGGGTCCCAGGAATCATAATAAGCAAGGTTTCTAGGCCAGATAACTCTGCTGACATGTTCATTTGTCTTTTAGTGAATGAATAAGTTTCTTATGATCAAGATATGTATCAATGCTGTTGTCCTGTTTATAATTATAGAGACAAGAAATAGACCCACTGATACAGCATTCAAGCTGAGAGGAAAAAAGTAGGGGAATTATTACAGACGTCTGGATGGTGTCCTTAATTCCCCCTTCAGCTATTGAATCTCAGCTGTCTGCAATCAAGAACTGAGTCACAAAATAGCTTGTATTGTGTTGCTATTTCTGTTTAACAGACTGTTTTTCAGCATGGAAATTATGAACAATTAACCAGGTTTTTAAATTTCTATAAGAAAAGCATTTAAATGCAGCTATAACTTTAGCTATAATAGCACTAAGTACAATTAAACAAAAATATTTTAATAATTGTGTGAATATTCAGTAAAATCTCATTATTTTGAAAAGTAAGTTGCAAACTCCCTGACCCAAGATTTTTAAATTAACTGTATTTAGGTAAACCAATAATTTTTATCAAAGGAATGTAGGGAAATTACTTTGCATAATGTGCAATTTAGGAAAAAAGACATCCAATTAATTAGATATTTGGGAAAACAGCGGATATTTTGAACTGCTTGTTCTGCCCCAAAAGTTGTACAGAGGTCTCACTTGCCTAGCTGAAATAATTATTGGAATCTGCAAATGTTTATCAGTGTGCATGTATGCATCTAGTCTTATTTATATAATTATATTATTATTCATATCTATATACAGAGGTATGCATATGCAGGATGCGACGGACTTTGGTTGAGTGTATGGAAATATTTTCCCAGTTGATTATTTTTGTCAGATTTTAGAATGTTTCTTCTTTCCCTCTTGCAGGGTTCATTTTGGGGAAAAGTGCAAAAGGGCTCCCACATGCTGGGGGCATGCAGGCTCCTTATCATATCACTCAAATACAACAGCATGTTTATAAAAGCTCTTTTTAAAGGTTATTCATGCTATTTAAAAGGACACTGAGGTGACATGCTTGTTCCTTAGAAAGGTAATAAGCTTTTCAGACTGCCTGACCAGAGAAGGCAGACAAAAGAGTAATTTAACATCCTTCTAATCTGTCCCTAATGGAATTTGCAGTGATTTTCTTCCTATTTCTTCTCTTTGTTTTTCAGCCTAATCAGTAATAGGAGGCTGAAATGGAGTCTCTTAATTGTTTTCAGTTTTTTAAAATTCTAAACACACAGCTTGGAAATTGCAGTTCTTGCATTTGAGGTTTTTCTTCATGTTGCTCACCTGATGAGGGTTTTTTTTTTTTTTTTTAATTTTGCTTTGTGGTCTCTTTCATCTCTACAAGGGCAGTTGAAGATAAATCAAAAGTTGTCTCACTCAGGAATTATCTAAAGTAAATAAATAAATAAACAAGGCTGATAATTAGGCAACACATTGACTAGGCTGTTGAACCAGCTATAGTGGAAAAGAAATTATTCAAGTTCTAAACCTTTCTACTTGCAAATTAGCCAAAATCAATTGCATTTTAAGCATTGCATCACCTTGATTGATTTTAAAATGGATAGTACTTTGCTGTTCACATTTATGGTGAGCCGTGAAGGACTTAGCAATGGGCATCTTTTCTACTGTGGTCTGCATTAAACTTTTTAAATAGCATCTACTTTATGTTGAACAAACTTTACGCGGAATGTAGTCTGGTTTTTCTTGAAGGTTGAAATAAATTCTTCAGATTTCATTATTTGCATATAGCATTCTTACGTTTTATTACACTAACAGGTTCTAATTAATTTCTTTAAAGCCGAAGAAGCATTTTTGAAATTTTAGGGTTGGACATTGATATAAAGAAATAAGTTAAAACTTAAATTTTATATGATGGCAAAAAGAAGAGAGGGGAAATGACCGGTTTTAAATTAAAAGAGAGATTTCAAACACTGGCATGAAGGGCATCTTTGTGATCTTGAACAAACTTCAGACCTCCCCTCTCCTTTCCTCATCATTGTTTTATGCTTTTGTCATGTATTGTTTTAAAAACTAAATTAGAAAATGTGAACTAGTTTGATAGTATTAGGCATATGATGGCAATCAATAAGGACTTCCCTGGTGGCTCAGATGGTAAAAGCATTTGCCTACAATGCGGGAGACCTGGGTTTGATCCCTGGGTCGGGAAGATCCTCTGGAGAAGGAAGTGGCAACCCACTCCAGTACTCTTGCCTGGAAAATCCCATGGATGGAAGAGCCCGGTAAGCTACAATCCATGGGGTCGCAAAGATAAATTTTACTTTCCTTCCTTAAATGCAAACTAGGACACTTAATAAACTAAATGGATAATTACTTGCTTAGCATCTCCTACATTTTCCTTTCCTTTACCTTTACTTACTTCTGTAAAATCCATTTCATAAGACAGCATAGAACTATCTCCAACTATACTGCCATGAATTTTATCTTCAACTTTATCTTTACTACCAACCACATGCTTTGAAAACAGAAAGTTAGGGATTATACATTATTCTAGTGGTAATAAATGGTAATTACTATGGCTTCAATTGATGAAAATTGCCCTGGTAATATAGACTTAAATAAAAGAACCCATATTTTATATTTTTGGCACATGTAAAATGTTTAAATACATGTTGATTTATTAGAGTTAGGGATGCTTATAGAGTTAAAAAAATTTGTGGCTATTTTGCGTGACTATCTTATAAAGAATATACATTTCATATAATGGGAAAAAAGTTAGACAGACCACAGTTTAAGTATGTAATATCATTTCTAATGATTAATCACAAATATTGATAATCCAGCTTATTTTAAAAGACACTTTCTTGGCTGGGCTAGAATTTTAATTTGCAAAAATTGGCTGGAAACAAACATTGGTAATTAGTTTCTAGTTTGCATAAGCCTTGCTTTGCAAATATTTGCTCTTCTAAAGAGTTAGCAATGGGTGTTTGCATATGTACAAGGATTTGTGGGCAGTAACAGTGAAACGCATTATGATGTTGGTAACTGCCATCATGTATTTTACTTGGGCTTCACATTTGGTAAGACCCACCTGTTTCTCATCTCCTAGTAATCCAGTATGACATTCTGGGGAGCTGGTTAAGTTTCTCTAAGAAGTTAAGTTCTCACCTGATCATCTATGTTCCCAAGAGGCCCAATTTTGTTGCCATCTGAATTTTTATATACAGAGTTCAAGCTGCATTTGGAATCTTGAACAAAGATTCCTTCCTCCACCTTCACTACCCCTCCTTTTTATTTATGAATAAAAATCGCATGAATTGGAAATGATTTCATTTTTAAAAGCAGGAATAAAATATTATTCCTGAAGTTCAGGGCTGAGGCCTCAATCAGCACTTCTAGTATTTCTGGCAAACTCAGGTGATCTCAATTTGGCACAAACTAATCTAGATCCAGGTTGTCCGAAATGAGGCATATTTGCCACAGAGAGGCTGACCTCAGAAGAAAAGATCAGAATTTATATGGCTATACAGCTTTATATAGTTTATATGTGTATAGTATATATATTTATACGTTTTATCATTGTTCATTGGCACCTTTGTGTTGGGTTTAAATAATACAATATATTCTGACAGTGTTGCATTTATGTAATTTATTTAAAAAACTAAATAGATTTGGGGGTGGGGTTAATCATTTTTTTAACTGATATACACATCAAATTAGAAAAAGAAAAACTTTGGCCATCCACGATCTCAGCAATCTTCTTTCCTTGCAATCTATCGTTTGCAAGATTCTCTAAATGGAGAAAACTCACAAACACCAAATGGAAGCCTCTATGCTGAATTTGTGTGCAGCCCACACAGTATTAGGGGAACTTTCTGGTGTCCCAGCACCATAATGGCCTCTGTCAGAAAGCTCAACCTGGTTCAGGTATTTTCTACCCAGTTCAGTTCATTTGCTCAGTCGTCTCCAACTCTTTGCGACTCCATGGACTGCAACATGCCAGGCTTCCCTGTCCATTACCAACACCTGAAGATTACTCAAACTCATGTCCATCAAGTCGGGGATGCCATCCAAACATCTCATCCTCTGTCATCCCTTCTCCTCCTGCCTTCAATCTTTCCCAGCATCAGGGTCTTTCCAATGAGTCCATTGTTCGCATCAGTGGCCAAATTACTGGAGTTTCAGCTTCAGCATCAGTCCTTTCAGTGAATATTCAGGACTGATCTCCTTTAGGATGGACTGGTTGGATCTCCTTGCTGTCCAAGGGACTCTCAAGAGTCTTCTCCAACTCCACAGTTCAGAAGCATCCATTCTATGGCACTCAGCTTTCTTTACAGTCCAACTCTAACATCTACATGACTACTAGAAAAACCAAAGCTTTGACTAGATGGACCTTTGTTGGCAAAGTAATGTCTCTGCTTTGTAAAATGCTGTCTAAGTTGGTCATAACTTTTCTTCCAAGGAGCAAGCATCTTTTAATTTCATGACTGCAGTCACCATCTGCAGTGATTTTGGAGCCCCAAAATAAAAAGTCTGTCACTGTTTCCATTGTTTCTCCATCTGTTTGCCATGAAGTGATGGGACTGGATGCCATGATCTTAGTTTCCTGAATGTTGAGTTTTAAGCCATCTCTTTCACTCTCCTCTTTCACTTGCATCAAGAAGCTCTTTAGTTCTTTTTTGTTTTCTGCCATAAGTGTGGTGTCATCTGCTTATTTGAGGTTATTGATATTTCTCCTGGAAATCTTGATTCCAACTTGTGCTTCATCCAGTCCAGCATTTCTCATGATGTATTCTGCATATAAGTTAAATAAGCAGGGTGACAATATATAGCTTTGAGGTATTCCTTTCCTAATTGAAACCAGTCTATTGTTCCAAGTTCAATTCTAATTGTTGCTACTTGACTTGCATATAGATTTCTCAGGAGGCAGGTCAGGTGGTCTGGTATTCCCATCTCTATAGTAATTTCCCACAGTTTGTTGTGATCCACATAGTCAAAGGCCTTGACATAGTCAATAAAGCAGAAGTAGATATTTTTCTGGAACTCTCTCACTTTTTCAATGATCCAATGGATGTTGGCAATTTGATCTCTGGTCTCTCTGCTTTTTCTAAATCCAGCTTGAACATCTGGAAGTTCATGGTTCACATACTATTGAAGCCTGGCTTGGAGAATTTTGAGCATTACTTTACTAGCATGTGAGATGAGTGCAATTGTGCAGTAGTTTGAGCATTCTTTGGCATTGCCCTTCTTTGGGATTGGAATGAAAACTGACATTTTCCAGTCCTGTGGCCACTGCTGAGTTTTCCAAATTTACTGGCATATTGAGTGCAGCACTTTCGTAGAATCATCTTTTAGGATTTGAAACAGCTCTACTGCAATTCTATTACCTCCACTAGCTTTGTTTGTAGTGCTGCTTCCTAAGGCCCACTGGACTTCACATTCCAGGATGTATGGCTCTAGGTGCGTGATCACACCATTGTGATTATCTGGGCCATGAAGATCTTTTTGTATATTTCTTCTGTGTGTTCTTGCTGCCTCTTCCTAATATCTTCTGCTTCTGTTAGGTCCATACCATTTCTGTCCTATATTGTGCACATTTTTGCATGAAATATTCCCTTGGTATCTCTAATTTTCTTGAAGAGATCTTTAGTTTTTCCCATTCTGTTATTTTCCTCTATTTACTCCACCCTGTTCCATTCCCCCTGTTCAATCGAGATTAGCATACAAACAGTGCAAAACAAGGTTGATGATGGGGTGAAATAGTTTTTGTCAATAGATTTGTGTCAGTACAGCCGATGAGCATTTCCTCTTTTCTATGGAGCTTGTTATTATTATTATTTTTTTTTATCAAATCACTAGAGATTATATTTTTGCCTCCTCATGGGCTACTAGGTGTTCTAGAAATTGGGCTGTGGCATGTCAGAGAAGGGTAATGGGCAGGATAACACTTAAGTTTTTGATCACTGTTTCTTTGTCATAATTTGCTAGCTTTGCTCTGTTAGTTCAACTGGAGCTTCTACTCTATGAGAACATGTTACTTTCTCAGCTTAGAATGTTCTAATTCGGCCTAGCTAAAATATTCTTCCATGACCCCACAAGAATGGGTGCAGGTTACCTCTATGTAGTCACATAATGCTTAACACTTACCTCCATAATATATAATTCTTCCTTTTGCTTTAAATTTTCTTCTTCATATTTTTGATACATTCAGAATTTGTTTCTAACAGCTTTGTTGAGGTTTAAGAGACATACTCAGTTCAGTTCAGTCTCTCAGTCCTGTCCAACTCTTTGTGACCCCATGAACCACAGCATGCCAGGCCTCCTTGTCCATCACCAACTCCCAGAGTCCACCCAAACCCATGTCCATCGAGTTCGTGATGACATCCAACCATCTCATCCTCTATTGTCCCCTTCTCCTCCTGCCCTCAATCTTTCCCAGCATTAAGGTCTTTTCAAATGAGTCAGCTCTTCACATCAGGTGGCCAAAGTATTGGAGTTTCAGCTTCAACATCAGTCCTTCCAATGAACATCCAGGACTGATTTCCTTTAGGATGGACTGGTTGGATCTCCTTGCAGTCCAAGGGACTCTCAAGAGTCTTCTCCAACACCACAGTGCAAAAGCATCAGTTCTTCGGCGCTCAGCTTTCTTTATAGTCCAACTCTCACACCCATACATGACCACTGGAAAAACCATAGCCTTGACTAGACAGGCCTTTGTTGGCAAAGTAATGTCTCTGCTTTTTAATATGCTATCTAGGTTGTTCATAACTCTCCTTCCAAGGAGTAAGCATCTTTTAATTTCATGGTTGCAGTCACCATCTGCAGTGATTATTAGGTAGGTGCAAAAATAATTGTGGTTTTGCATTGTTGAAATTTGCTGTTTGATATTGGAACGCTTTCTTAAATAAATGTGGTTATGTTACACATTATTTTAATGTCCAATTTTCACTTTATTTTTTGTTCATGACTTGTTACTTGCTGTGTATTTTACATTTATTTTAAACTATGGAAATGATGTTAGACAAAAAACAAATTTGAGTAATTTCCTTATTCGAATTCAGACGAGTCATAAAGCTGTGGAGACAACATACATGAGCAATGCATTTGGCTCAGAAACTGCTGCTGAACTTACAGTGCAGTGGAGTTCAAGAAGATTTGCAAAGGAGACCAGAGACTTGAAGATGAAGAACATAGTGGCTGGTCATCAGAAGTTGACAATGACCAGTTGAGAGCCATCATCTCAGCTGATCTTCTTACAACTAAATGAGAAGTTGCCAAAGAACTCAACGTCAACCACGCTATGGGCAATTGATATTTGAAGCGAATTGGAAAGGTGAAAAAGCTCAATAAGTGATGCCACATGAGCTGACCACAAATAAAAAGAAAAACAAAACATCATTCTGTAGTGTGATCTTGCAACAACAACAGACATTTTCTTGATCAGATTGTGACATGCAATGAAAGGTGGATTTTATATGACAGCCAGTGATGACCAGCTCAGTGACTAGAGCCAGAAGATGCTCCAAAGCACTTCCCAAAGCCAAACTTGCACCAAAAAAAAAAAAAAAAAAAAGATCATGGTCACTGCTTGTTAGTCTGCTGCCCGTCTGAACCACTACAGCTTTCTGAATCCTGGTGAAACCATTATACCTGAGAAGTATGCTCAACAAATCGATTAGATGCACCAAAAACTGCAATGCCTGCAGCTGGCATTGGCCAACAGAAACAGCCCAATTCTTCCTCATGACAATGCCTGACTGCAGGTCTCACAATCAACACTTCAAATGTTGAATGAATTGTGCTACAAAGTTTTGTCTATTCCGCTGTGTTCACCTGACACTTCACCAAATGATTACCACTTCTTCAAGCATTTTGACAACTCTTTGCAGGGAAAATGCTTCCACAACCAGCAGGAGGCAGAAAATGCTTTCCAAGAATTTGTTGAATCCCAAAGCATGGATTTTTATGCTGCAGGAATAAACCAACTTATTTCTTGTTGGCAAAAATGTGTTGATTGTAATGGTTCCTATTTTGATTAATAAATATGCTTGATCCTAGTTGTAATGATTTAAGATTCATGTTCTGGAACTACAGATATGTGTGAAAGTGAAAGTTACTCAGTCGTGTCCAACTCTTTGCAACCCTATGGACCATAGAGTCCATGGAATTCTCCAGGCCAGAATACTCGAGTGGATAGCAGCTCCCTTCTCCAGGGGATCTTCCCAACCCAGGGATCGAACTCAGGTCTCCCACATTCCAGGTGGATACTTTATCAGCTGAGGCACAAGGGAAGCACAGTTATGCTTGCACCAACCCAATACAGTAAGTTGCACACATTTTGAAAACATAAGGTGCTAAGTTTGACACACATATACACTCATGAATCCATCATCTCAATCAACATTATTAACATATCTATCACCCCAAAAGATCCCTGTCCTTTTTGTACACTTTCTTCTGTTCTTTCCCTCTAAACCAGCTTTGATCAGTTTTTTTTTTTTTCAGGTTTGCTTTCGATTTATAGAATGTTATAGTAATAGGATCATATAGTATGTATTTATTTTTCTGACTTCATTCAATCTGATTATCTTACATTTATTGATAATATTATGTGAATTAATACTTTATTTCATTATACTTCAAAGTAATAGTCTAGAGTATGAAATAGTTTATTTAGCCATTTACCTGATAGTTGTTTACAAATATGTTATTCAAATATAAAGCAGCTAATAAACAAAGTGTGAACTTTAAATAGATAGATAGATATAGCTGTGATATGAATGTTTAGCATGATATGAACCCCTATGACAAATTTTTGTGTATAATAAAATATAACTGTAAGGACAATGTTATACAGATGATCTCTAGAACAGTATCTTGCATAATTGTGACTTTATGCCATATGTTTTTATTTCTTTTGGGTGAATAGCTAAGATTTGAATGGATAATGTGTGCATGCATACCCAGTTGCTCAATCGAGTCCGACTCTTTTGTGACCCCATGGATTGTAGCCTGGCAGGCTCCTCTGTTCATGGAATTTTTGAGGCAAGAATAATAATACTAAGTGGATTTTCATTTAGGGATCCAATCAGTTCAGTTCAGTCGTTCAGTCATGTCCGACCCTTTGTGACCCCATGAACCGCAGCACCCCAGGCCTCCCTGTCCATCACCAACTCCCAGAGTCCACCCAAACCCATGTCCATTCAGTCGGTGATGCCATCCAACCATCTCATCCTCTGTTGTCCCCTTCTCCTGCCCTCAATCTTTCCCAGAATCAGGGTCTTTTCAAATGAGTCAGCTCTTCACATCAGGTGGCCAAAATATTGGAGTTTCAGCTTCAACATCAGTCCTTCCAATGGACACCCAGGACTGATTTCCTTTAGGATGGACTGGTTGGATCTCCTCCAGCAAGGAGTTATATATTTAGCTTTTAAAAAAAAATGAAATAGCCACACTGATTTTGAAAGTGGTTTTACATTTTTCATTTCCACCAGCAGAGTATGAGATTTTTGTTGCTCCACTTTTTCAATTGATCTATTTAGTCAGTCTTTTTAGACATTTGTGCAAAGGTATCTCAGGCTTCCAAGATGGTGCTAGTGGTATAGAACCTGCCTGCCAATGCAGGAGACATGAGATGCTGGTTCAGTCCCTGGGTTGGGAAGATCCCCTGGAAGAGGACACAGCAATCCACTCCAGTATTCTGGCCTGGATAATCCCATGGACAGAGGAGCCTGCTGGGGTGTAGTTCAGTGGATTGCAAAGAGTTGGACATACTGAAACAACTTAGGATGCATGCACCTAAATGTATGTCATTGATTTAACATATTAAATGCCTAATGACCAAACATATTGAGCTGCTGTCAAATCTGCTTAGTTACTATCCTTGCATTTTGATGAAGTGTTTATTAAAGTATATTGCCTAATTTTTGTTTTGTTATTATTGTTTTTTGATAATTATCTGTTCTGGATATACCTTCTTTATCTGATATATGATTTGCAAATATTTCAACCAGGCTGCAATTAGTATTTTATTCTTTTAAATGTATTTTTGATGGTGGTGCTTTAGTCACTAAGTTGTGTCAGACTCTTGCGACCCCGTAGACTGTAGGCAGACAGGCTCCTCTGTCCATGGGAGGGAGTCTCCAGGCAAGAATACCAGAGTGGATTGCCATTCCCTTCTTCAGGGGATCTTCCCAACACGGGGATAGGACCCAATTCTCCCACATTGCAGGCAGATTCTTTACCAATTGAGCTACAAGGGAAGCCCTTTAAAAGAGCAGAAGTTCTGCATTTTGTGTGAGTCCCATCAATTATTATTTTTTTTTAATGAAAGGCGGTCTCAATGTTATGCTTAAAATTCTTTTCCTAAAAGATTAAAAGTTCTGTTTTCTTCTAGAAGCTTTATAACTTTAAGTTTCACATTTAAATCTATGATCCATTTTGAGATAATTTTTGGTATCCCTCAAAGTGCTTTTTTCCCCATTGTTGCTGTTGTGCAATCACTAAGTCATGTCCAACTTTTGCATCCCCATGAATGGCAGCTTGCCAGGCTTCCCTGTCTTTCCGTGTCTCCTGGAATTTGCTCAAATTCATGTTCATTGGGTCAGTGATGCCATCCAACCATCTCATCCTCTGTCATCCCCTTCTCCTCCTGCTTTCAGTCTTTCCCAGCATCATGTTCTTTTCAAATGAGTCAGTTCTTTGCATTATGTGGTCAAAGTATTGGAGCTGCAAATTCAGCATCAGTCCTGCTAATAGAATATTCAGGGCTGATTTCATTTAAGATCTACTCGTTTGATCTTTTTGCTGTCCAAGTGACTCTCAAGAGTCTTCTCCAGTATCACAGTTCAAAAGCATCAGTTCTTCAGCTTCTAGCCTTCTTTATGGTCCAACTCTCACATCCATACATAACTACTGGAAACACCCTGGCTTTGACTATATGGACCTTTGTCAGCAAAGGGCTGTCTCTGCTTTTTAATATGCTGGCTAGGTTTGTCATAGCTTTTCTTCCAAGGAGTAGGGTCTTTTAATTGTGTGACTGGAGTCACTATCCACATTAATATCTGAGCCCAAGAAAGTCTGTCACTGTTTCTGCCTTTCCCCTCTCTACTTGTCATGAGATGATGGACTAGATTCCATGATCTTAGTGTTTTGAATGTTGAGTTTTAAGCCAGCACTTTCAACCTCCTCTTTCACCTTCAAGAGGCTCTTTAGTTCCTCTTTGCTTTACTTTCTGCCATTAAGGTGGTATTATCTGAATATCTTAGATTGTTGATATTGCTCCCAGCACACTTTATTCCAGCTTGTGAGTCATCAAAACTCGAATTTTGCATGACTCACATTCTGCATATAAGTTAAATAAACAGGTTGGCAGATATAGACTTGACATACTCCTTTCTCAATTGTGAGAGTGTAAAATTGTTGTCAAGAATCATTGAAATTTCATAGAGGTACCTCAGGGGACATGTAGATTTGAGGGAAGAAATATGGACAAGGTTCTAATCCCATTTGCTTCACCTTACTTATACATTGAGGTTTTTCTTTTTTACTATTTTATTGAAGTGTGATTGAATTGCAGTGTTGTGTTAATTATTATTGTACAGCAAATGACTCAGCTATATATATATATATATATATACATATATATATATATATATATATATAATAAACACACACGTTCTTTTTCATATTCTTTCCACTATGGTTTATCATCAGTCCAGTTCAGTTCAGTCACTCAGTCGTGTCTGACTCTTTGCGACCCCATGAATCGCAGCACACCAGGCCTCCCTGTCCATCACCGACTCCCAGAGTTCACTCAGACTCACATCCATCAAGTCAGTGATGCCATCGGCCATCTCGTTTTCTGTCGTCCCCTTCTCCTCCTGTCCCCAGTCGCTCCCAGCATCAGAGTCTTTTCCAATGAGTCAACTCTTCGGATGAAGTGGCCAAAGTACTGGAATTTGAGCTTTAGCATCATTCCTTCCAAAGAAATCCCAGGGCTGTTCTCCTTCAGAACGGACTGGTTGGATCTCCTTTCAGTCCAAGGGACTCTCAAGAGTCTTCTCCAACACATAGTTCAAAAGCATCAATTCTTTGGTGCTCAGCTTTCTTCACAGTCCAACTCTCACATCCATATATGACCACTGGAAAAACCATAGGCTTGACTAGACGGACTTAAACGTTGGCAAAGTAATGCCTGTGCTTTTAAATACACTATCTAGGTAGGTCATAATTTTTCTTCCAAGGAGTAAGTGTCTTTTAATTTCATGGCTGCAGTAACCATCTGCAGTGATTTTGGAGCCCCCCAAAATAAAGTTTGACACTGTTTCCACTGTTTCCCCATCTCTTTCCCATGAAGTGATGGGACCAGATGCCATGATCTTTGTTTTCTGAATGTTGAGCTTTAAGCCAACTTTTTCACTCTCCACTTTCACTTTCATCAAGAGTCTTTTGAGTTCCTCTTCACTTTCTGCCATAAGGGTGTTATCATCTGCATATCTGAGGTTATTGAGATTTCTCCTGGCAATCTTGATTCCAGCTTGTGCTTCTTCTAGCCCAGCATTTCTCATGATGTACTCTGCATAGATGTTAAATAAGCAGGGTGACTATATACAGCCTTGACATACTCCTTCTCCTATTTGAAACCAGTCTGTTGTTCCATGTCCAGTTCTAACTGTTGTTTCCTGACCTGCATACAGGTTTCTCAAGAGGCAGGTTAGGTGGTCTGGTATTCCCATCTCTTTGAGAATTTTCCACAGTTTATTGTGATCCACACAGTCAAAGGTATTGGCATAGTCAATAAAGCAGAAATAGATGTTTTTCTGGAACTCTCTTGCTTTTTCCATGATCCAGCGGATGTTGGCAATTTGATCTCTGGTTCCTCTGCCTTTCCTAAAACCAGCTTGAACATCTGGGAGTTCACGGTTCATGTATTGCTGAAGCCTGGCTTGGAGAATTTTGATCATTACTTTACTAGCGTGTGAGATGAGTGCAATTGTGTGGTAGTTGGAGCATTCTTTGGCATTGCCTTTCTTTGGGAATGGAATGAAAACTGACCTTTTCCAGTACTGTGGCCACTGCTGAGTTTTCCACATTTACTGGCATAACAAGTGCAGCACTTTCACAGCATCATCTTTCAGGATTTGAAATAGCTCACCTGGAATTTCATCACCACCACTAGCTTTGTTGGTAGTGATGCTTTCTAAGGCCCACTTGACTTCACATTCCAGGATGTCTGGCTCTAGATGAGTGATCACACCATCATGATTATCTTGGTCTTGAAGATCTTTTTTGTATAGTTCTTCTGTGTATTCTTGCCACCTCTTCTTAATATCTTCTGCTTCTGTTAGGTCCATACCATTTCTGTACTTTATCGAGCCCGTCTTTGCATGAAATGTTCCCTTGGTGTTTCTAATTTTCTTGAAGAGATCTCTAGTCTTTCCCATCCTATTGCTTTCCTCTATTTCTTTGCATTGATTGCTGAGGAAGGCTTTCTTATCTCTTCTTGCTATTCTTTGGAACTCTGCATTCAGATGCTTATATCTTTCCTTTTCTCCTTTGCTTTTCACTTCTCTTCTTTTCACAGCTATTTGTAAGGCCTCCTCAGACAGCCATTTTGCTTTTTTGCCTTTCTCTTTCATGGGGATGGTCTTGATCCCTGTCTCCTGAATATTTGTCACGAACCTCATTCCATAGTTCATCAGGCACTCTATCGATCAGATCTAGGCCCTTAATCTATTTCTCATTTCCGCTGTACAATCATAAGGGATTTGATTTAGGTCATACCTGAATGATCTAGTGGTTTTCCCTACTTTCTTCAATTTCAGTCTGAATTTGGCAATAAGGAGTTCATGATCTGAGCCACAGTCAGCTCCTGGTCTTGTTTTTGTTGACTGTATAGAACTTCTCCATCTTTGGCTGCAAAGAATATAATCAATCTGGTTTTGGTGTTGACCATCTGGTGATGTCCATGTGTAGAGTCTTCTCTTGTGTTGTTGGAAGAGGCTGTTTGCTATGACCAGTGCATTTTCTTGGCAAAACTCTATTAGTCTTTGCCCTGCTTCATTCCTCACTCCAAGGCCAAATTTGCCTGTTACTCAAGGTGTTTCTTGACTTCCTACTTTTGCATTCCAGTCCCCTATAATGAAAAGGACATCTTTTGTGGGTGTTAGTTCTAAAAGTTCTGGTAGCTCTTCATAGAACTGTTCAACTTCAGCTTCTTAAGCGTTACTTGTTGGAGCACAGACTTGGATTACTGTGATATTGAATATTTGCCTTGGAAACAAATGGAGATCATTCTGTCATCTTTGAGATTACATCCAAGTACTGCATTTCTGACTCTTGTTGACCATGATGGCTACTCCATTTCTTCTAAGGGATTCCTGTAGTAGATATAATGGTCATCTGAGTTGAATTCATCCATTCCAGTCCATTTTAGTTTGCTGATTCAGAGAAGGCAATGGCACCCCACTCCAGTACTCTTGCCTGGAAAATCCCATAGATGGAGGAGCCTGGTAGGCTGCAGTCCATGGGGTCACTAAGAGTGGGACACAACTGAGTGACTTCACTTTCACTTTTCACTTTCATTCATTGGAGAAGGAAACAGCAACCCACTCCAGTGTTCTTGTCTGGAGAATCTCAGGGACGGCGGAGCCTGGTGGGCTGCCGTCTATGGGGTCGCATAGCGTCGGACATGAGTGAAGCGACTTAGCAGCAGCAGCAGCAGAATGTTGACGTTCACTCTTGCCAACTCCTGTTTGACCACTTCCAATTTTCCTTGATTCATGGACCTGACATTCCAGGTTCCTATGCAATATTGCTCTTTACAGCATCAGACCTTGCTTCTATCACCAGTCCCATCCACAACTGGGTATTGTCTTTGCTTTGGCTCCATCCTTTCATTCTTTCTGGAGTTATTTCTCCACTGATCTCCAGTAGCATATTGGGTACCTACTGACCTGGGAAGTTCCTCTTTCAGTATCCTATCATTTTGCCTTTTATACTGTCATGAGGTTCTCAAAGCAAGAACACTGAAGTGGTTTGCTATTCCCTTCTCCAGTGGACCACATTGTATCAGACCTCTCCACCATGCCAGCCTGTCTTGGGTGGCCCCACAAGGCATGGCTTAGTTTCATTGAGTTAGACAAGGCTGTGGTCCTAGTGTGATTAGATTGACTAGTTTTCTGTGATTATGGTTTCAGTGTGTCTGCCCTCTTGTAACACCTACCGTCTTACTTGGGTTTCTCTTACCTTGGACATGGGGTATCTTCACGGCTGCTCCAGCCAAGCGCAGCCACTACTCCTTACCTTGGATGAGGGGTATCTCCTCACCGCTGCCCCTCCCGACCTTAAAAGTGGAATAGCTTCTCTAGGCCTTCTGGCACTGCGCAGCCATCGCTCCTTGGGTGTGGGGTCGCTCCTTCCGGCTGCTGCCCCTGGCCTCAGGTGTGGGGCCGCTCCTCCAGGCCACCATCCCTGACCTCAGGAGGGGGTAGCTCCTCTTGCTGCTCCTGCCCTGTCACAGCCTGGCACTCTTGGCCACCGCCCCTGACCTTGGATGCGGGATAACTCCTTTCAGCTGCTGCCCCTGACTTCGGAAGTGGGGTAGCTCCTCTCGGCTGCCGCCCCTTGGGCGTGGGGTCCTCCCCACTTCTGCCCTCGACCTTGGACATGGGGTGGCTCCTCTTGGCCGAAATATAGCTCCCTGTGCTATATAGTGGGACCTTGTGGTTCGTACATTCTGTATATACCAGTTTGCATCTGGTAAACCCAATCTCCCACTTCTTCCCTTCCCACCCCTCTCCCCCTTGGCAAACATCAATCTGTTCTCTATGTCCATGATTCTGTTTCTGTTTCATAGATATGTTCACTTGTGTCATATTTTAGATTCCACACGTAGGTAATATCCTTTAATATTTTTCTTTCTCTTTCTGGCTAACTTCACTTAGTATAATAATCTCAAGTTACATCCACGATGTTGCAAATGACATTATTTTGGCCTTTGTTATGGCTGAGTAGTATTCCATGATATATATGTACCACAGCTTTATCCATTCATCTTTTTTCTGGACATTTAGGTTGTTTCCATGTCTGGATTATTGTGAATGTGCTGCTATGAACATAGGGGTGCACATATCTTTTTTAGTTACTGTTTTGTCTGGTTATATGCCCAGGAGTGGGATTGCTGGATCATATAGTAATTGTATTTTTAGTTTTCTGAGGAACCTGTGTGCTGTGTTCTACAGTGGCTGCACCAATTTACATTCCCATCAATATTGTAGGAAGGTTCGCTTTTCTCCATAGCCTCTCTAGCATTTGCAATTTTTAGACTTTTTAATGATGGCCCTTTATTGGTACCTCAATATTTTTTTGATTTGCATTTCTCTAATGATAGCAGTGTTGAGCATCTTTTCATGTGCTTATTGGCCATCTATGTTTCTTTTTTGGAGAAACGTCTGTTTACATCTTGTGCCAATTTTTCAACTTTTTGTTGTTGTTGTCGTCGTCATTGTTCTTGTTGTTGTCAAGTTGTATGAACTATCTGTATATTTTATTAAGCTCTTGACAGTCACATCATTTGTATTTTCTCTAATTCTCTAGGTTGTCTTTTCATTTTGCTTATGATTTCATTGAGTTTCTGTATATTCCAAGGAGCAGTTTCAATGACTTATTAAAACTATGAAAAATTAATTACCTTGAAACACTGCCTTTCCCAGAGTTATTTATATTTAACAGATTGCATTTAAAGGAGAAGCCCATGTGAAGACTTAAAGTACCCAACATTTAGTTGTGAAATGTCTTAGTGTTTTACTGATGATTTGCAAGACTCGGGTGCAAAAAAGGCTTACTGGTGTCCTTTGAATTATACCACATAGGTAAATGTTTTCACTAGTAATAAATAATCAGGTATGTTTAATAAAAATATAAATGGTTCATAGGTTTTCTGTGGTTGAAAATAATTTTGATTAAAAGATCAAACTTCTTGTTTGTTGATCTTCTCCTTAGAAATAATGATAAATGTCAGAAAAATTTGCCATTCTGTGTTCAATATAGATTGCAGTAACTAAGATGGACAAATAATCCCATAATAAATCAGTTTAAAAATCATCTACAAAATTGTTCTAGGCCTTCTTATGTAGAAAGCTGGAAAATGGGAAAGAAAAAGCCATTTTTGGAGAAAAAACTTATGTATCAGAGGAAAGATTATCTAAATTGTGTGAAAATAAGAATTAGCCCCAAATTAGGGCTGTACTCATTGCCATTCAAAGTTTGCTAAATAGTCAGGTGCCAGATAGAATTCTGGCACCATTTATTTGTTTTATTTTATCTGGTGCATATTTCAACTGTTTATTTTTTTATATTTTGCCAGTGATGCAATAATGTGATCACTGGAAAATATGTACGTCTACTATTATTATGTGGTAAGGAAAGATATGCTAAAGTAAAAGGATCTTTGAATATCAGTAATTTTTCAAATTTTCCTCAGAAAAACACTCACACTTGTAATTTACTTTTTCTCTGTGTTCAACATCAGTGACCTACATAGACCACTGGCCTGGGCTTTAGGAGGGGAGAAAGTGTTTTATCACAAAAAGCCAATGATAGCTTTTGACATCTGTGCTAGATCCATTTCCTACCTGCTGTGCTTAATTTCAGAATTCAGTTCTATCATTAAAATAAAAATCTTGTTGGCTCTTCCATCAATGTGGCACATTACATCAATTTTCTCCAAGAATCATGTACAATTTCTAGGCACCGGGGTCCCTTGGACTGATTTGGAATTTCAGATTTTGTTACCCTGCTATACGAATTGTTCTAGCTCATTGTGGGATGACACCTGAACTATGGAAATACATTGTTTCTTGACTCTTCCTCAACTGAAGCCCTGAGATGACCTAGTTTTCCCAGTTTTGCTTACTTACTTGTGATTCTTCTTTCATCCCGTAATATCCTTATGGGATCATATCTTTACACTGGAAGAAGAATGATCATTTGGTTTGTGCCAGATGACTTCTCCATCAAAGCTTGCTGTCATGGACAAAGTGGGCCTGGATGTGCAGGCTGAGTGCATATTCCCAGTGTCATCCACCATCATGTTCTGTCTCTTGTTTCAGTTTTAAAGAACAGTTAACAATGTTAACTCAGAAGTATTAACTAGTAGCTCAATGACTTAAACACTATGTCAACATCCTTAGGAGTCTGTTGCCAGTAGAATGACTGATGCCAATGTTTTGGTATTAATAAGAGGCACAGGAAAGATACCTATGATCTTGGAGAAGAGGAGCAACTGGCAGATTTTGGGTGCTGTAAAGAAGAGATGCAAATTTTCTTTAGAGAGACAAAAGTAATAAATAGACTCTTGTTGAGTCTGCTTTGCAGTTACTCCTAACGAGTGTACTGCTGAGTGCAGATTTCCTAGTTTACTAGTTGTGAAGGAGACAAGTGCTTTTTATTCTAATTCCTTCTTAGACATGCTAGCTCTGTCCATTCCAGACCCTAAAGCAGAAACATGGATGGCATCCTACACTCACCAGGTGACTAGGCTCTATCACTTTTTCTTTGGTAAACATATCTTGTAGTCATTTCATCCTTTTCTGTTCCTATGGCTTTCAGATCACTATCTGAACATCCGCAGAGGGCTTCAAGATCTTTCTTTCCTCTCTACCTGAATAGTGCCCCTAAAGAGATTTTTGTAATGAGCAGATATCATGTCACTTCCCTGGTTAAAAATATTTGAGACTCCCTAGCACACAGTATAGTCCTTGGCAGTGGGAAAGGGTAAATGGAATAAGTAGAAACCTTGCCAGGTGACTCAGACATGTGCCTTCCTTCCTGGATTGAGCATAAATAATCTATAAGACAGTAATGTTCAACACTTATCTCAGACAATATTTGAAATGTTATATGTGTATTTACCCATTTAATGCTGACAAATATTTTATGGTATAGGTACTCGTAGAGCTTCCCTGGTGGCTCAGATGGTAAAGAATCTACCTGCAATGTGGAAGACCTGGGTTCGGTCCCTGGGTTGGGAAGATCCTCTGGAGGAAGGCATGGCAACCCACTCCAGTATTCTTGCCTGAAGAATCTCCATGGACAGAGGAGCCTGTCAGGCTACAGTCCATGGGGTCACAAAGAGTCAGATACAACTGAGCGACTAGACATAATATGGGTATTCTATGTATGTCTATATTACAGATGGAGAAACTGAGGCACAGTAAGGATAAGTAATTTCTCCAGGATGATAAAACTCATTAGTAGCAGAAGCATGAAACGAATTGGAGATATTCTGGATCCCAGGTCTATGATCCTAGTGTTAGTGACTCAGTCATGTCCAACTCTTTGTGACCCTATAGACTGTAGCCCACCAGGATCCTCTGTCTTTGGGATTCTCCAGGCAAGAATACTGGAGTGGTTTGCCATTTGCTTCTCCAGGGGATCTTTCCTACCCAGGGACTGAACCCAGGTCTCCTGCATTGCAGGCAGATTCTTTGCCATCTGAGCTACCATGGAAGATCTCTGTGTTCCTAAGTGCTATGCTATTCTTGCTCCCTTAGATGGAATTCTAGTTTCTTCTGCCTATATTAGTGCTATGGGACATCTGCTATGTTCTTCACTTTCAGCTCTCTGGTCTTTAAAAAGCCCTTAGTATCTTCATTGGATTTATTTTAGTTGGGGTTAATTTAGTTGTAAAATAATCATAAAGATTTTTGATTCTTGAATGATTTACTGAACTAGGTAGTAAAATCCTGGAAAAACAGAATGGGAGATAATTTCTCATTTATTGGATGCCTTCAATGTGAACCTAACTGAAGTTAATATAGGAGTTGGCACAATATACAAAAAGTTGCTTAATATTAAATTTTCTGGGGAGGCAGATCTCTTTGGAATTCTAGTTAAACAAGGATTAAAATAGAAATCTTCTTGAAGAGTTAAACCCTTAAATTCTCTAAGAGGTAAACTACTGATAATGCAGGAAGCACTGGTTTCACACAATAAATCAGAGAAGGAGGGCAGTGGATTGTTTCAAAAAGTAAGATGAAGGAAGACTCGTGACTCTCCACATCCTTGAAATCATGATTCTGTGGTTGGCAAAAATGCTAAAGAAGAAACTTTCACTGCTATGATATGACATAAATGAATTTGTTAAGAAAGGATTGTTTATATTTCCTTTTAATCATTGTACTGGTCATATGGCTATGCTTTCAATGTTATGATGGTTTTGTTCAATCACCCCTGTCCTTAAACTTTTAGAATTTTGGATCACTAACTGGCTGCCTGAGCTGGAACAATTAGAGGAAGAACCACACACAGGAAAGATGTTTTGATTTGCATATTATCTAAGGCTCTACAAAATATATTTATAAATTCATGTAGAAATTGGGTGAAGGATAATGCTAAGAAAAAGGTAAACACTAATTCATGATAAAGTATCTGTAATTAATACTTCTCAAAATAGGCTAGATGAAGGCATTGACATTTTCTTTCATGTACACAAGCACCACATTTTTCTGTTTTGTGTATGCTTTCCAATTTGTTAATACATGCAATATAAAGTAGTAATGAAATCTTTGCATTATAGTCATGCTTTCTTCTCTGCAACTTTCTGTTTTTAAAATAATTTTTTTTATTTATTTGCTCTCATTGCTGGGCAGGCTTTTCTCTATTTGCAGCGAGCAGGGGCTACTCTCTAGTTGTGGTGCATTGGCTTGTCATTTTGGTGGCTTCTCTTGCTGTGGAGCACAGGCTCTAGGGTCTGTGGGCTTCAGTAAGTATGGCTGAAGAGTGCAGGCTCAATAGTTGTGGCACATGAGTTTAGTTGCTCAGGGGTATGTGGAATCTATCCAGATCAGGGATCGAACCCATGTCTCCTGAATTGGCAGGAGGATTTTCTACCACTGAACTACCAGGCAAGCCCTTTGTAACTTTCTTTACTCCAATTAAATATAAAATTTTCCTCTTTGATTTCCTGTGTGATGAGATTTTTCAAGAATATTGTCATCATTATTTGGGAACTACCTTTTCTTGTAGAGTAGTTAGGATGAATGTGCTGACCTAAAAGTTTTATTGAGATATAATTTACAACCCATAAAATTTTCCTAAGTGTATAGTTTATAGGTTGGCTTCACTGGCAGCACAGATGGTAAAGAATCTGCCTGCAGTGCAGGAGACCTGAGTTCGACCCCTGGTCTTTGATCCTGGTATTCCCCTGGAGAAGGAAATGGCAACCCACTCCAATATTCTTGCCTGGAGAATTTCACAGACAGAGGAGCTTGGCTGGCTATAGCCCATGGGGTCACAAAGAGTTGAATATCACAGAGTGACTAATACTTCACTTCACAGATTATACACATTTAAATGTATGGTTCAATGAATTTTAGTATATTCACAGAGCTGTACAGTCATCAATATTGATGTTGGTATTGACTGACAGACAATTTATATTGCAAACAGATGATGTAAGCTTATGGTATTACTTAATACAGTACAGTACTGTGAATATATTTTCTGTTCCTTATGATTTTAATACCATTTTATTTTATCTAGTTTTCTTTATTGTAAGAATATAATGTATAAAACATATAAAATGTGTGTTAATCAACTGTTTTTATTATTGGTAACTTACCAGTCAACAATAGGCTATAAGTAGTTAATTTTGGGGAGGAGTCAAGTGTTGTGCATAGATTGTCAACTGCATGGAGGGTCAGAACCTCTAATACCTGCATTGCCTTATAGGCTTTTATGGGAATTAAATATTTTAACATATATTAAGTTTTTAGAATGGGACCTGGTATGTATTAATATTATATAAAGTTTTTAAATATTACTACTAGTTTGATTATCATCATTCTACCCTAAAGAAAAGGAATATGGGTAGTCTTGGTGAATTAGCGGTTCTCCCTGAAGTAATCAGTGAAATGTAAACCTCTCTTTAGGGCAGAGATCTCAGCACTTAATCTCCAAGCATGCATTTGCCACATCTGTAAATGGCATCGTCTTAAGTCAGGAATGGAACCATAGATTCCTTTTATGAGTGAAAGAGTGAAGAATGCACTATTTTTCCTGGAGATCAACTGCCTTTTCTTTCCTTGCTTTAGCTTACAATAGGGTAGTTCCCTCCTTGCAAAATTCCGTCTCCATAACAGAGGAAAAGAATCAAATGGTTATGGGAAAATTGCACAATTTTCCCCATTCTAACAACAAAACAGAAGAAAGTCCTTTAAAAAGAGTCCTGTACTAAGGCCAATTTTTGCAGTACACTTCAAAATAATCTCTATTCATCAACCACTCTGTCACTTCCAATAGATTTTTTTTCAAAGCTAAATAGAATGGCTTATTTACTCCAGACTTGTCTTGTGAAATCTAAGCTGGTTGACTAATCTCTGTCTCACAACCTTAGCAGGTGGGAAAAACTTTTGGTGCAGAAGGTATTATATTTCTCAAGTGGCTAAAAAATAAGGGACCCTTGAAAATGAGCATTCTCTTTGTCTTTTTGCTTTTCCTGGAAC
Organism: Ovis aries; assembly: GCF_016772045.2. NCBI lineage: Eukaryota > Metazoa > Chordata > Mammalia > Artiodactyla > Bovidae > Ovis > Ovis aries. The sequence goes on along the minus strand of NC_056054.1, from coordinate 149,785,296 downwards.
AACTCTGATAGTATAGTGTTTAACCTTGTAAAAACTTTACAATATCTTTACCACTTCTGAAGTGGATAATGAGAGAAATAACATCATTTCTAATGAACAAATGTCATTTACTATGGAGCTGCATTTTCTGTGAGAACCAAAGTGAGTGTATTCTCTAATAGACAATGTGAACCTCTTGGGGAACTGTTTCCAGTACTGCATTGTTAAGTTAATCATGTAAATAACTGCTTCTGTTATAAAAGTTTTATATTAAAAAAGCAAACAAACAGGATATGCTAGGATATGTCTTTTAAGTGAATATTTATATTGTATCTTTAATGTCAATTAAAATTTTACTACTTTAGAAATGTCTCAAAACTTTGAGTTCCATAGTCAACTGATTTTCTCAAAGTGGGTCTGATTACATTTGTCTGATTATATTGCATTTCTTTACTCAATGCTGCCAGTAATCCACCTAGTTTTAGAGGTAGTAGTAGCACAGAGGCTTTAATAAAATGTTTCCTGTATTTTCTATATCCGGCATAGATTATTCCTAACCATGTCTCCAGGATAAATTTTACATTATTTAATCATGCTGAACGCTTATTAAAAAGTACTAAAGTATGATTATCCAAACAATAGATCCAACTATCATTGGTTTCATTTAAAAAAAAATCAGTTCATTTCAGTCGCTCAGTTGTGTCCAACTCTTTGCAACCCCATGAATCGTAGCACGCCAGCCTCCCTGTCCATCACCAACATCCAGAGTTCACTCAGACTCACGTCCATCGAGTCAGTGATGCCATCCAGCCATCTCATCCTCTGTCGTCCCCTTCTCCGCCTGCCCCCAATCCGTCCCAGCATCAGAGTCTTTTCCAATGAGTCAACTCTTCTCGTGAGGTGGCCAAAGTACTGGAGTTTCAGCTTTAGCATCATTCCTTCCAAAGAAATCCCAGGGCTGATCTCCTTCAGAATGGACTGGTTGGATCTCCTTGCAGTCCAAGGAACTCCCAAAAGTCTTCTCCAACACCACAGTTCAAAAGCATCAATTCTTCGGTGCTCAGCCTTCTTCACAGTCCAACTCTCATATCCATACAAAAATACTTTAAAAAATTCCGAAATTGAGGTTACCTTTTGAATTCTGTAGCTTACATGTAGTCTTATTTTTTAAATCGACCTAGCCACCCTATGGGGCTTCTCAGGTGGCTCAGTGGTAAAGAATCCACCTGCCAATGCACAAGATACAGGGGTAGGTTCAACCCCTGGGTCAGGAAGATCCCTTGCAGGAGGAAATGAGAATCTTCTCCAGTATTCTTGCCTAGAAAATCCCATGGACAGAGGAGCCTGGTGGGTCCTTAGGGTTGCAAACAGTTGAACATGATTGAGTGACTGAGCACAAGCATGAGCCACTCTACGTCTTTTTATTGGAGCATTTAGTTCATTTACATTTAAATTGATGTTTAGTTCATTTACATTAGTGATAGGTTGTACTTATTACCATTTTGTTAATTGCTTTCTGGTTATTTTTATAATTCTTTTTAAGTCTTTTTCTTCTTCTTTTGCTCTCTCACCTTGTGATTTAATTAATATCTTTAATGTTATGTTGTAATTCCTTTCTCCTTTGTGTGTGTATATCTATTATAGACTTTGGTTTGTGGTTGCCTTAAGGTTTATATATAGAAAACTATATATCTAAATCTATGATTATTGAATTTGTTGATCTTTTAATTTCCTTTTCCTTAACTTCTTAAAAAATATTTATTTATTTTTATTGGAGCATAATTGATTGACAATATTTTGTTAGTTTCAGGTGTATAGCGAAGTAAGTCAGTTATATATACGTCCATTCTTTTTCAATAATCTCTTAATCATTGATCTTTTACAACCATGCATTTTCACTCTCCTCCTCTATGATTACAGTTTTTGAGATCATATTGTACATTCTTTTGTGTATTGAGGATATAGATGATTTTGCTACTTTTGTTTGTTAACCCTCCTAATAGATTTATAGTAGTTGCTTAACTTCTCTCTGTGTTCATCAGAACATCTCTGGAATTAACTGTGCATTTTTATAATCATTACCTTGAACTCCTTATTGGTATATTTCTTATCCTCACTTTACTTAGTTCTTCTTCTGAAGCTTTATCCTATTCCTTCATTTGGAACATATTCCTTTGCTGCCTAATTTTGTCTAATTCTCTGTGTTTATTTGTACATATTAGGTAGTTTGTTGCATTTTTTGATCTTGGAGAAGCGGCCTTGTTTAGGAGATGCCTTATGGGACCCAGCAGCGTACTACCCAGCCGTTGCCAGAGCTATATTCTCTGGCCCCTATGTGGACAATGTGTGTCCTTCTTTCGTGGTGGGGCCAACTACTGTGGGTGTGTGGGTAGGCTGGGCTTGTCCCCAGCCTAGTTGGCTGGCAGGCCCTGTTTAGTATGGAGGCTGCCAGCTGCTGGTGGTTGGGGGCTAGGTTCCCGCATGATTGTCTGTATACTTAAGTCCAGTGCTGGTCCCTAGTGAGTGGGATCAGTTTCTGGGGCAGCTTGTTGCAGGTCCCAGGTGTCCTGGCACTGTTGCTGGCCCACTGGTATATGGCGCTGGGTCCCAGCTCATCTGGTTGTGGGATTTCAGGGATCCGGTAGGCTGAGACCATCCCATTGATAGACTGGGCTGGGTTCTAGAGCAGCTCACTGAATTGCTAAAAAAAAAAAAAAAAAAAAAAAAATCCAACAATTAAAATCTTGGACCAGACAGCTTCACAAGGTGAGTTCTACCAAATATTTAAAGAAGAATTGACACCTATCCTTCTCAAACTATTCCAAAAATTGAAGAAAAATTAGCTCTTCCAAACTAACTCTACCATGTCAGGATCTTCCTGATATCAAAACCAGACAAAGACAATAGAAAAAGAGAAAATTACAGACCAGTACCACTGATGACCATATATGAAAAAACCCTCAATCAAATGTTAGAAAACAAAACTGAGTAATATATTAAAAGAATCATATACCATGATCAGATGAAAATTATACTTGGGATGTGAAGATGGATCAGTATCTGAATCTGTCAAATGATACATCACAATAATCACAACAGATACAGAAAAAGATTTTTTAAAAATTCAACATATATTTAGGTAAAAACTTAACAAATGAGTATAGAGGGAAAATAATTGTATATAGCAAAGGCCATATATGACTAGTCCAAAGTTAACATTATATTCAAATTGAAAAACTGAAAGTATTTTGTCTAAGATTAGAAACAAAACAAGGGTGTTCACTCTTGCCAGTTTTATTCAATATAGTATTAGAAGTTCTAGCCACAGCAATCAGACAAGAAAATGTAAGAAATATGAATCCAAATTGGAAAGGAAGACATAAAATTGTCACTGTTGTAGGTGACGTGATAGTATATACAGAAAATCTTGAAGAAGATACTAAAAAAACTATTAGAGCTAGTAAATGAATTCAGGAAAATTGCAGGACACGTAATTAATACAAAGAAATCTGCTGCATTTATAGACACTAAGAACAAACTATCAAAATGAGAAATTCTGAAAACAATCCCATTTAAAATTTCATCAAAAAGAATAAATTGCCTAGGAATAACTATAAAGAAGTAAAAGTCTTATACTTAGAAAACTATGGACACTTATGAAGGGAGCTGAAGATGACATAAATGATGGAAAGATATATTATGTTCATGAATTAGAATAAATAATATTGTTAAAATGACCATACTACCTAAGACAATCTGCATATTGAATTCAATCTCTATAAAAATTCTAATAGTATTCTCACAGAACTAAGACAATTATTCTTTAAATGTGTGTAGAACCACAAAAGATCCAAACAGACAAGGCAATCTTGAGAAAGAAGAACAGAGATAAAGGTATCACACTTTCTGTTTTTAAACTGTATCATAAAGCTACATTAATCAAAAAAGTATGTAACTAGCACAGAAATGGGCATGTCGATTGATGAAACACAATAGGTAGTTCAGAAATGAACCCATACTCATGTGATCAATTAATTTACAATGGCGGCAAGAATATACAATTGGAAAAAGACAAGCCTCTCCAGTAAATGGTTTTGGGAAAACTAAACAGCTTATATACAGAAAAATCAAACTGGACTTTGTCACATCATATACAAAAATAAATTCAAAATCAAATTAGAGACTTAAATGTAGGACCTGAAACCATAAAACTTGTAAAAGAAAACACAGGCAATATATTCTTTGAAACTGATCCTATCAATAATTTTTTTGGATATGTATTCTCAGGCAAGGGAATCAAAAGCAAAAATAAACAAATGGCACTACATCAAAATAAAAAACTTTCACATAGTAAGGAAAATTATCAACAAGATGAAAAAGACAACCTACCAAATAGGAGAAGGTATTGCAAATGATAAATTTGATAAGGGATTCATATGCAAAATATATGAGAACTCATAGGACTCAACATCCAAAGAAAAATCTGATTAAAAAGTGGACAGAGGCCCTGAATAGACATTTTTCTGAAGAAAACATACAGATGGCCAGGAGCACATGAAAAGATGCTCAATATCTCTAAACATCAGAGGATGCAAATTGAAACCACAATGTGATGTCATTTCACACATACCATAATGGCTATTATCAAAAAGATAACAAATAACAAATGTTGGTGAGGATGTGGAAAAAAGGGAACTCTCTTGCATTTTGATGGGAATATAAACTGGTGCAGTTATTATGGAAAACAGTTTGGAAGATTTTTTTTTAAAATTAATTAAGAGTAGAACTATCATGTGATCCAGCAATTCCTTTCCTGTGTATTTTTCCAAAGAAAACCAGAAGAATAATTCCAAAAGATATATGCATCCCTATGCTCATTGCAGCATTATTTAGAATAGCCAAGATATAAAGCAACATAAGTGTCTATAAACTGATGAATACTGGATGGACTTGGACAGCATTATGCTAAGTGAAATAAGTCAGACAGAGGAAAACAAATACTGTATAATATAACTTCTATGTGGAATCTTAAAAACAGTACTTGAGTGGGTTGCCATTCCTTTCTCCAGGGGATCTTCCCAACCCAGGGATTGTACCCGGGTCTCCTGCAATACAAGTAGTTTCTTTACTGTCTGAGCCATCAGGAAAGCCCAAACTTATACAATACTGTATGTCAATTTTATCTCAATAAAACTGGAATAAAAGATGACACTTTTGCTTAGTGTGGGCATAAATGAGTACTGTTACATATTGTTAGTATAAATTGGTATAATTTTCTAGAATAATAACCAAGTATGCTTCTAAGCATGAATCTAAGCATTTAACAATAAAGATACCCATAAAAATGTTTTAACTACAACAAAAAATGCATTTGGAAATGTTTAAAATTATGTGATTTGTTGGGTAAATTATGGTACACAGAAGGTGTATATATGCTTATAATATATGTCATAGAAGCTTTATTTTAGTTGAAAAGTTGGTAGCTGAAAAAAGCTGGTTATAAGCAAGGTATAAATTATCCATTATATATATATCCATTATAAATTATCCAAGAAAATTTAGAATATATATTCTCCAAAATATTTACAATAGTTTTCTTTGCAATGATATGATTCAAATTTTCTTCTTTAGGTTTATTGATTCCAAAATTTTAAAAACAGCAGATCCTTTATTTAAGAATAAAACAAATACTATGATATGTTTTAGACTGATAGTTTATTTTGTGGCTAAAATTTCTCTTATCATATTGTCCGATTTCCCGTCCTATCTCTGTATCCTAACTGTATGTCATATCAGTCAAACTGCTTAATGTCTCATTTTAAGTTTTTTATTATAAAATTAAGAAAGTACATTTACCTATCTCCTAAAGCTAGTTTGTTTGAAAATTGAGACCAGGTAAGCTGTAGTAGCCATTTATTGATTTTGCTTTAAATATGAGCTATTGTTATGTAAGTTAAAGGTTGTATCATAGTTATAAACTTCAAAATTATCCAGAATAGATGATTAAACTGATTCTCTCTATTATGCTTATGTTTTCATATCCACCGTGAGAGCATTTATCAGGTGGTCAGATACTGTTGTACTCTGGTGCAAACACAAAGGCATCAGAAATAGTAGTGAATAGTGGCTAAAACAAGCCTTCATTGTATTTTACCAGCCGTGTGCTATCCCAGTGAAAGGGCTCCCAATGGCTAGCCTAAGCAACCATAGGATTCATTCGCAAGTAAAATTCAGTGTCTTGCTACATGAATAACAACTAATAATCTTCATATATTGTTTTACAATTTATGAGATTTTAATTCTGTCGTCCTTCCCACAAAGAAAAAGGATTGCTTTCTTTTTTCTGTCTGTAAGTATCTCAGAACTCTTGAAATTCCACCTGTTAGTGACATTCAATCAGGTCACCTACTTTAGTAATGTTACTTCAAACTTAAAAAGTTTTAACTTTGCCATTATTTTCAATGGCCTAAATCGTCTTCAAAATGTTTCAGAGAAAATGCTGAATTTTACACAGTATCCATTTCAAATAACAGAATAATATATCAAGCTATACTCTGTTCTCTCTCATATTCTGTGCTATTGAAATCTACCTGCTGTTTAAATTCCATAGTCTGGCACTCTGATATTAACCTTGAGCCCTAAACTCCACAGGATTTACCAAACATACAGACAATGTCCTATTAACTTACTCTTTGCCTTCCTTTCTCTGTATCTCTCAGATATGAGCTTGTAATTTTCCGTGTTGGGGCACTTGTGTGTAATAGCTTGTGCCATCTAATTGAATGAGGGGTTTAAAGAACATTAAGCACTTAGAGGGAAATTGTGCCAGAATATAATGCCCTTTCCTTGCTGTCAGCTAGCCTCTGGCTCCTAATCAATAGGCTGATCAACAGCTGTAGAAGGGACAAGTGTGACTGAAAAACTGTGTACTCTAATGAGTAGGGAAACAGACAGAAAACGGATCCTTTTCAAATGGAGATGGAAATAAAAATTACAGAACTGAGATACAAATAATTGATTCAATGTTCTACAAACATTTTAAAAATGCCCACTGTATGCATAGTTCTCGCTATGTGTCAAGGAAAATGCAAATATAAATAATATTCTTTTAATGTGAGCAGATCCTGGGAACAGACTGCTTTGGAATAGGGCTATCTATACCCACAGAGTCTGATGTTATTGTTTATATCACCATCACAGTACAAAAATCGTATGCCCTCTTTAATGCCGTTAAATGTGCTTTTCTTTGGACAAGAGTGACATTAAGTTTGAATGTTTATGAATTAAAAATACAAGAAAAAGCCGCTATGTAGGACAGGCAATGGAGGAGGGTAGCTAATAGTTGGTGCAAAAGTAATTGCGGTTTTGCATTGTTGAATTTTGCACTTTGATATTGGAATATATTCTTAAATATGTTAATAACATATATTTAATATAAAAATTTAATATTTTATATTTATTTAAATTTAAGAATATATTCCAATTCAAACTGCATTTAGATTGGCAATAATGATTTAAAATTCAGTCCAGAACCACAATTACGTTTGTACCAATCTAATACAAGGAAAGAGATGTTTTTCTCCAAAGCCCATGTTGTCTCCTAAAATAATCTATACCAATCACTAGGGTGCCAGATAATTAACAATTTTGCCACGAGTTTATTAATAATCTCACAATACATGAAATCTTTAACTCTAAACCCTGGCTAGTGACCGAAGCCAGGAGCTTCGGTGATTTTTCTGCTAATAATGAAAGGAAGAAAGGAAAAAAAATGATAAAAAATATAAAACACCAGCAGAGGAGAGGCCGTTTTAGTTCTTTTCACAAATAGTGAGGAAAATAAAAACTCTTTTCGTCTCCTTATATATATATATTTATAACTGCCAAGCCTACAGCATTTGTCAGTGGCAGATCAAATATTAAAAGCAAATTTTAATAAGTGAGACTCAAAAAGGGATTTATAAAGCTCAAGGGATTTGGAGAGGCGTGTTCTATTCAGGGAATTCCATAGCTTGGGGGCATAACAGGTGAATGCTCTGTTGCCCAAGGATGAGAGACCTGACAAGGGGTTGATGAATTTGAGATTTATTATTAGAAAGTAAGGACTGAAGGTATATATAAATGGAGGCCAGTTCTGATAGGAGTGAAAGGGAAGTTCCACAGAAGTAATGAAAAACTCTGAGCCAAATTTTAAAGTCAATGTACTGACTGATAGCAAGTGAGTATAAATCTGCCATAACTGAAGTAATGTGATTGAATTTACTGCCATGAGTAAATGCATGGGTTGCTGCAAGTGGAACTATGGTGAGCTTTGTGAGTGTTCAGATTTGGAGAGTTTCCCTATTAACATAATCTGAAAGTCATAACAGTAGCCATTATAACAGTGAAAGCAGCACAAGTGCTTTAAAAATGTTAGTGGAATAACTGCTTTAGATTTCTGGAAGAGCTCAATGAGTTTTCCTTTCATAAAAACTGAGAGAGTTAACTGTAAATGATTGAGGAAACAAAGAGTTATGCAGAAAATTTTGTAAAGTAATAGCAAGATCTTCATAAGTGCTATTTAAAGTGAAAATGGAAAAGGAGGCAAGTAACTGGAGACACACTTTATCTGGTGACTGGAGAAGGGAAAGGTGAATATAAGATATCAGCATTCCATTATACAAGATAAATAATTGCTTTTTATAGTAAAGGGATTTCTAAGTTCTGGACAAGGGCTATTCTTACAATAAAACACTGTGAAACATTTCCCTGAGATATTAGGGCTAATAAAATTTCTTCCATATAACGTGCTCTTCTGCCCCCATACTTATTGGAAATGAAAATGTTTACTGTCAATGGAGTTAAAAGAGGCTCACTCTACAGCATCAACACTCCATTCAGAATCTAAAGGCTTGATGGAATCAACTTCAATCTTTTCTTAATTTTTATTTGTTTCTTCATGTCCTCTTTAATATTTTTTGATTTACCTGTGTGGTCAAAAAGTTTAGAATCTTTGAGGACAGGAACATGTCTTTCTTTCGTCGTCTCCAGTGTCTAACACAAGTATTGCACAAAAACATTTTGTGTTTTTAAAATACTTTTATTGAAAAAGTTGATTCTAATGTGTATGTTGATGATTTAGGGATGCTTTTAAAGAAATTGGAATTACCTCCTGTCTTAGTTCATTTGCACTGCCTTAACAGAATGCCATAAACCAGACAGCTTATAAACAAAACACATATTTCTCACAGTTCAGGGCACTGGAAAGTTTAAGATCAAGGTGTTGGCAGATTTGGTGTCTGGTAAGAATTTATGTCCTGTTTCCTAAAGTGAAAAGTGAAAGTGTTAGTCACTCAGTCATCTCTGAGTCTTTGCAACCAGATGGACTTGAGACTGCCAGGCTTTTCTGTCCATGGGATTCTCCAGGCAAGAATGTTGGAATGTTTAGCCATTTCCTTCTCCAGAGGATGCTCCCAAGCCAGGGATCAAACCCCGGTCTCCTGCACTGAGGCAGATCCATTACTGTCTGAGCCACCAGGGAAGACCTGTTTTCTAGACAGCTGTCTATTCCCTGTATTCTCACATGGTGGAAGGGATGAGAGATCTTCCTGGGGTCTCTTTATATCAGAACACTGATCCACTCTCATGACCTAATTACTTCCCGAAAGCCTTATCTCTTAATACCATCACATTGACAGTTAGGATTTCAATATATGAATTGGATAGAAACAACAGTTCATAACACCTCCTGTGTACACTTTTTTTTCTTGCTATCATCTATAGCTGTATTAAATTGGACACAGTTAAATAGTTTATCTGGGACATAGTAAAAGTAGATGAAAATGATTTATCAACTCCATAATTTATTTTGCTTTTTCAATTTATTCAACAAATGTTGTTGACCATCTATCTTTTGCTAGGCACTCTTCAAGTGTTTGAGATGCATTAGTGAACTAAATTGACAAAAATCCCTTTCCTTTGTATAGCTTATATTTTAGTGGAATTTAGCAGACAATAAGCAACCTCAAAAAAAGTATATTGTAAAATACTTTATAATGTGATGAGTGCTGTGGAAAAACAGTCTAAAGAAAGGTAAGGAGAACTGGGAATTCAGTAGGGGTGCAGAGGAAGTTAAAATTTAAAGTAAGTTGTTAGGAATTAAGTGAAGATTGAGTAAAGCTTTAAAGGAAATGAAGAGATTAGCTATGTGTATTTCTAGGGGAGCAGCCAATGCGGGAGACTCCAAACAACAGTGTTTAAGGAGAGCCAATGAGGGGGGGAATAGTACCAGCTGGTGGCCTAGTTTCTATGGCCTGGTAGATCATGTTCTAGTCATATAATAAATGCATTAGCTTTTATTCTGGGTGAAATGGGATATCTGTGAAGAGATTTAAATACAGAAATGATATGTTCTAACTTTAAACATATACATTGTATAGGGCTTCCCTGATAGCTCAGTTGGTAAAGAATTTGCCTGCAATGCAGGAGACCCCTGTTCGATTCCTGGGTCAGGAAGATCCCCTGGAGAAGGGAAAGGCTACCCACTCCAGTATTCTGGCCTAGAGAATTTCATGGACAGTCCATGGGGTCACAAAGAGTCAGACACGATCAAGCCACTTTCACTGGTTTAAAGGATGCTGGCCATGCAGTTTAGGCTACAAGGTTGGAAAAAATATACATTGAGATCTTGTGATACTCCACTCACTGTTGATTGGTGTAGATGGGAAAAGATGATGACATGAGAATGAAACTTGGTGGGAAGTACAGAAATAATAGGTCTTATGCTTTTAAAACTTGATCTGTTGGGTAAGTTTTCTTATAAGAAACTGTAAAATAATTAAAACAGTGAAATAAAGATATGATATTAAATGATTATATAATATGTGGCTCTTACACACTGGCCTTTGCTCATAATTCTATGTCATGGAGATTTTAAAAGTGGAAGTGAACTTAGAGATCACCTAGTAATTTTTAAAATTTTTTTAAATTTTTAAATTTAAATTTTAAAAATTTTAAAAATTTTTAAAAATTTTATTTATTTTTAATTGAAGGACAGTAGCTTTACAGTATTGTATTGGTTTCAACCAAATATCAGCATGAATCAGTCACAGTGAATCAGACATCAGTGATCTGAAGCTCAGATTGGGGTTAATTGAAGAATTTCACTGAGAATTATCTATTACAAAAGGAAACAAATATTTAGCTAGCCTTTTCCTTTCTTTCCTTAATTTTAGTCTAAAATGTTGATAAATACTGTTATCATATAAGAATCATGAACAGAGGCAGAAAAGTATGGCATGAAGACTAAGTTACAGAAACAATTAAGAAGAAAGGAGATGGAGCAATTTACTATTCTATTGTATGTCTTTGTCTCTTCTCTCTGTCAATCTCTGTTGTGTTTAGTACCAAAATATGGATACCTTTTAGTATTTGAAAGAAGATAATGGAGGAGAAATGCCAGAACAAAAATAAGAAGTGAAACTCTGTTTTTTTTTTTTTTTTTACATTGACTTCTTTTCAGATATCAGTTTTTGAGAAAATTAACGAAGAGATAGTTTAGTAAATCTAAATTCACCCCCCTCTTTCTTTCTTTCTCTGTCATTGATAATTATTTTTTTAAAGGTAAAATCTCTTTTCACACAGTTAAAAAATAAACAGAGGCTAAGCATTTTGTTGCACTAATTATTAACAAGTGAATCAAGCAGATGTAACAGTTGGTTCAAGGCAAACTCCAAAGAACAGACATATTTATAAATCAGGAATATTGAAATGAATGAGCAAATGACAGAGAACTGACTTTTTCCACTATGAGGGAGGAAAATCAATTGAACCTTTGCCTAACAGAATTTATTTGCCTGTCTGTAGACCAGAATTATTTTGCATTGCTATCAGTTATTTACAACGTACAGAGTTGTAAAATAGCTGAAAGGCAATGGAAGGCATAGAGCTCCCATACAATCAGACTTAGCAACCCAGAAGTGTTCTCTAAACAATGTACTTTTTAAAAAATTGAAGTACATTATCTTCCTCTCTATCTATATATCTACCTATCAATCTATCTATCATACACCTATGCCCATTGACTTAGCATTAGTTTTTAGGAAATTCCCTTAGCAAGAAAAATTTGGTCTCTGTTACTCTCCTATCTCCAATCTGTATTGAAAGCAACTAATCAAAATATGTGGCTGATATAATCTTTCTCATTTCTCACTCAAAAATCATCTAATATTTGAAGAGTAAAACTATAGGTCAGTAGTATACAAATATTAACTAAAAGGTGAAAAAAATCCTAGATAACATAGTATTTCTGTCCTTGTCACAAAATCTAAATCTTTCTTATATCTGTATTTGGTTATTGCTTAGTATTTCCTTAGTCTCTTCTGTTAGTTACGTTAAAAAGTTCTTTATATTCTTATTGATAAGCAATAACTTGTAAAGCTGAATTATTTTGGCATTAGTTATTTTAAAAGTACTTTATCACAAGCATAGTATTTCTTGAGCAGAAGTGCAAATTAAAATTAGTCTTGCCGTTACTTTTTAAATAAATATAAACATCTGCCAACATAAAGACTCCCTGATAATTATTGAAAATGCCCCTGTTCATATTTTCTTTCTTTGTGATTCAGTGTTGAGGGATTATACACTACTAGGAATTTGTCCATTTCATTTAGCTTTTCCATTTTGTTGTCATATAACTGTCATCAGTAAACTCTTAAGGTCCTTTGTAATTCTATGCTGTTGAATTTAACTTCTTTTTCATTTCTGAAAAATGAAATTTTATTGATTTGGGTTCTCTCTTTTTTTTGTTGATCAGTTTGGCTAAACATTTATCAATTTTCAGTGAACCAACTCAGTTTCATTAATATTTTCTATTGTTTTTTTAGTTTCAATTTCAGTTATTTCTTCTCTAATCTTTATGATGTATTTTCTTCTACTTATATTGTGTTTGTATTTTTTTCTACTTCCTTTAAATGGCACTTTAGCTTGTTTATTTATTAGTTTTGGCTGATTGTTCTTGTTCCTAAGTTAGGCTTTTATTGCTCTAAACTTTGCTCTTAGAAATTGCTTTTGTTTCATGGCATCGATTTTAGATCATTGTCTTTTCATTTTCATTTGCCTTCTGATATTTTTTTGTTTCCTCTTTGACTTCTTTAGTTAACCATTGGGTTTTTAGTTGCACATTGCTTAGCCCTCATGTGTTTGTATTTTGGTAATATTTCTTTTTCAATAGTTGATTACTAGTCTCTTAAAGCGGAGAAGGCGATGGCACCCCACTCCAGTACTCTTGCCTGGGAAATACCATTGTCGGAGGAGCCTGGTAGGCTGCAGTCCATGGGGTCGCAAAGAGTCGGACACGACTGAGCGACTTTGCTTTCACTTTTCATTTTCCTGCATTGGAGAAGGAAATGGCAACTCACTCCAGTGTTCTTGCCTGGAGAATCCCAGGGACGCGGGAGCCTGATGGGCTGCCGTCTATGGGGTTGCACAGAGTCGGACACGACTGAAGCGACTTAGCAGCAGCAGCGGCAGAAGCAGTCTCTTAAAGTAGTGCCAATTTCCATTTCAATTAGTTTTTCTGGGGTTTTACCTTGTTCCTTCATTTGGTATTTATTTCTCTGTTGCATCATTTTGCCTGATTTGCTGTTTTTATTTCTAAGTATTTGGTAGGTTGGTCACGTTTCCGAACAACGGAGAAATGTCCTTTTTGTAGGAGACATCCTATGATTCTCAGTCATAAGTTCCTTTCAGGTTACCAGAGGTATTTGCTCTAGGGTTGCCCCTTATTCCGGGCTGTGCACATCCTTCTGTTTTGGTGCTTAACTACTGTGGATGGTCTGATATGGTGGGTTGGCTTCCAGTCTAGGTGGTTGCCATATCCTGCATTGTACAGAGGCTGTCAGCCACTGCTGGGTAAGGCTGGGGCATGAGGTTGCTGTCTTTAGGGATCCAAGTGACTGCAGTTGGGGTCTGGGTAGGTCTCAGGCTGTTGTTTGTAGGCTGGTAGGTGGCTCTGTGAGCCACTGTGTTCTGTGACTAGTACTGGCTTACAGGTGGAAGACAACAGCTCTTGACATAGTTGGTTGTGAGGTCTGGCATGTTCTCATTCTGGTCTTGGCCTGCTGTGGACAGACTCAGGTTCCCGGGTCTCTGGCTGCAGGGCCTTGGGGGTCCTGGGGCCAAGACTGGTGCACTGATATGCGGGGATGCACCTGTAGGCAGAGTGTGCTTAGTCGCTCAGTTGTGTCCAACTATTTGTGACCCCATGGACTGTAGGACAGACTGCAGCCCACCAGGCTCCTCTGTGCACGGAGATTCTCCAGGCAAGAATATTGGAATGGGTTGCCATGCCCTCCTCCAGAGGATCTTCCCAACCCAGGGATCAAACCCAGGTCTCCCACATTGCGGGTAGATTCTTTACCATCCGAGCCGCCAGGAAAGCCCTTTAGGCAGGGTGAAGTCTCATTCTGAGCTGTGGTCTCAGAGTGTCTTATATCAGCAGATCTACTGGTCAGTGGGGCTGTATTTCTGCCTGACTTATTATTTGGCCTGAGATGTTTCAGTATAGGTACTAACAGGCTGGTATATGGGGTTAGGTCCTGCTACAAATAAACTAGAGAGAGAGTTCCAAAATAGTGCTTCCAACCAACAGTGTCCATGTAGGAAAACAAGCTTCAAATAAAAAGTGTCCGTTTCCCAAAGGTGAGGCCTAGCTGCTTCCTACCTCTCTGGGAAGATCTCCAAGATCATCATGTGGGTCTGATCCAAGCTCCTTTCAAATTATTACTTCTTCCCTGAGTCTTTGAATGGGTGAGATTTTGTGTACACCCATTAACAATGGAATCTCTATTTCTTACAGCCTTCAGGCTCTCCTGTAAATAAGCTCAACTGATGTTCAAAGCCAAACACTAGTGGGCTCATTGTCCCAGTGTAGGAATCCTTGGCAGGGAGCCTGATGTGGGGCTTGAACATGGGGTTCTCCCCTTGCTACATGGGGAGAGCCTCTGCAGTTATAATTGTCCCCACGTTTGGTGATCACCCACCCAGGAGTATGAGTCTTGATTATACTGTGCTTCTGCCTCTCATCTTTGCCTCATTGTTGTTTTTTCTTTATATCTTTAATTGTAGATCTTTGCTACTAGCTTTCCAGTTTTTCTCATCAGTAGTTTCTTAGTTACTTATTTGCTAAGTTGTATCCAACTCTTTGTGACCCCATGAACTGCAGTATGCCAGGTTTCCTTGTCATTCACCATCTCCTGAAGTTTGCTCAAACTTGTCCATTGAGTTGGTGATGCCATCCAACCATCTCATCCTCTGTTGTCCCCTTCTTTTCTTGACCTCAATCTTTCCCAGAATCAAGGACTTTCCCAATGAGTCAGCTCTTTGCATCAGGTGGCCAAATTATTAGAGCTTCAGCATCAGTCTTTCCAAGAATATTCAGGACTGATTTCCTTTAGGATTGACTCGTTTGATCTCCTTGCTGTCTAAGGGACTCTCAAGAGTCTTCTCTGACACCACAGTTCAAAAGCATTAATTCTTTGGTGCTCAGCCTTCTTTGTGGTCCAAATTTCACAATTGTACATGACTACTGGAAAAATCATAGCTTTGAATAGATGGACCTTTGTCAGCAAAGCGATGTCTCTGCTTTTTCATACACTATGTAGATTTGTCATAGCTTTTCTCACAAGGAGCAAACGTGCTTATGAAAGGAGATGAATTTAGACTTTTCTCGCTGCACCATCTTGGACACAAATCTGTTAATTTTTTTCTTGTTTGCAATTTTTGGATGTTTACAATTTGATGGTGGTTTTCTTTGAAATAAAATTTAAAAGTTTCCCTTTTTCCATTAAATTAGTATTCCTACTAGATTTACTATCTGAAGTATATCAAAATATGATGTTGTAGTGAGTTTTTAACTATGGCAATGAGCAATGAAATTAAATAAACAGAAGATGCTATGTTGAGTGAACTTGATGCCTGAGATATTTCAATTTAAATGATTGTTCCAAGAGATTGCTTGGGAATTTCTCATTTATAGTAAAGAAATTTATAGATGGGATCCTATAAAATGTCAATTAGATTTTCAACTTGTGCTATTGAAATGTCACCTGTAATGATCTCTGTCCAGTTTCCATCAATGTGAAATGATATTCTTGATGCAATGGAAAGGAGAAAGTCCAATGTGGCATGAAATCACAAAGATTCTATCATGATCAAATAACATCTAACATTCACAAGTTTTCTTAAGTAACTAAATAACGTAATTGCTTCTTCTAATGATAGGACTGAAGAAAATTCTCTTTAAAAACATGTGTTGTTGAACAAATTTTTCCTAAATACCTAGGTAATATAATATCTTGGTAAATCTGCTAAAAAAAAAAACACTTTTATTATTCTGGCCTTAATTAGAGAATGGCTAAGTTCTAATTATTATGATCTTGTCCTCTTCTGGCAAATTACTGAAGCCTTTTTTCATTTACCCAAAGTTAGAGGAATTGAGTTTCATTCCCAAAACTCCAAGAAGAATTAACTTCAGTTCAGTTCAGTTCAGTTCAGTCACTCTGTCATGTCCGACTCTTTGCGACCCCATGAATCACAGCACGCCAGACCTCCCTGTCCATCACCAACTCCCGGAGTTCACCCAGACTCATGTCCATCGAGTCGGTGATGCCATCCAGCCATCTCGTCCTCTGTTGTCCCCTTCTCCTCCTGCCCCGAGTCCCTCCCAGCATCAGAATCTTTTCCAATGAGTCAACTTTTCTCATGAGGTGGCCAAAGTACTGGAGTTTCAGCTTTAGCATCATTCCTTCCAAAGAAATCCCAAGGCTAATCTCCTTCAGAATGGACTGGTTGGATCTCCTTGCAGTCCAAGGGACCCTCAAGAGTCTTCTCCAACACCACAGTTCAAAAGCATCAATTCTTCAGTGCTCAGCTTTCTTCACAGTCCAACTCTTACATCCATACATGACTACTGGAAAAACCATAACCTTGACTAGACAGACCTTTGTTGGCAAAGTAAAGTCTCTACTTTTCAACATTCTATCTAGGTTGGTCATAATTTTCTTCCAAGGAGTAAGTGTCTTTTCATTTAATGGCTGCAATCACCATCTGGAGTGATTTTGGAGCCCCTAAAAATAAAGTCTGACACTGCTTCCACTGTTTCCTCATCTATTTCCCATGAAGTGATGGGACCAGATGCCATGATCTTAGTCTTCTGAATGTTCAGCTTTAAGCCAACTTTTTCACTCTTCTCTTTCACTTTCATCAAGAGGCTTTTTAGTTCCTCTTCACTTTCTGCCATAAGGGTGGTATCATCTGCATATCTGAGGTTATTGATATTTCTCCCAGCAATCTTGATTCCAGCTTGTGCTTCTTCCAGCCCAGCGTTTCTCATGATGTACTCTGCATAGAAGTTAAAGTTAAGCAGGGTGACAAAATACAGCCTTGATGTACTCCTTTTCCTATTTGGAACCAGTCTGTTGTTCCATGTCCAGTTCTAACTGTTGCCTCCTGACCTGCATATAGGTTTCTCAAGAGGCAGGTCAGGTGGTCTGATATTCCCATCTCTTTCAGAATTTTCCAGTTTATTGTGATCCATACAGTCAAAGGCTTTGGCATAATCAATAAAACAGAAATAGATGTTTTTCTGGAACTCTCTTGCTTTTTTTGATGATCCAGCAGATGTTGGCAATTTGATCTCTGGTTCCTCTGCCTTTTCTAAACCCAGCTTGAACATCAATGAATTTAAGAGACTTCAAAGTTACATGTTGTAATTTATTTCTCACATTTATGAAAAATAAATCTTAAATAATTTCAACAAATCATTTATTTCCACCATAGTATAAACAATGTAATTTGTGAATTTGGAGTGAATAACTCCATGCTAAATGTACCTTTGGCAATTTTACAGTCAAATAATGGTGTCTCCATGAAGAAAAGAATCTCACTGTTTTCTAATTGGTTTAAAATAAGATTATTTTCTGCAAATGGGGCAAAGCAACAAGATTAGACTAATAAATTGCTATTATTTTAATACCATGTTGGTGGCTTGGATGGTAAAGAATCCACCTGCAAGGTGGGAGACCTGGGTTCAATCCCTGAGTTGGGAAGATTCCCTGGAGAAGGGAACTGACTACCCACTCCAGTATTCCAGTCTGGAGAAACCATGAAAGACAAGCATGGCAGGCTTCAATCCATGGATTGCAAAGAGTTGAGCATGACTGAGTGACTTTCACTTTCATTTCACTTAGCACATGGTTAGTATTTCCTGATAGAAGTAAAAGATTCTTTAAAATGCCATTTAAATCTGTATATCAAATGTTACAACTAAATTTAGCAATTTTCTTCTTCCTTGAAGTAAAGTAGACCTCAGGAAGCATTTACTATGAACAAAGCTAGGGGGTGATGGAATTCCAGCTGACCTTTTTCAAATCCTAAAAGATGGTGCTGTTTAAAGTGCTGTACTCAATATGCCAGCAAATTTGGAAAGCTCAGTATTGGCCACAGGCCTGGAAAAGGTCAGCTTTCATTTCAATCCCAAAGAAGGGCAATGCCAAAGAATGTTTCAACTACCAAACAATTGTATTCTTTTCACATGCTGGCAAGGTAATGCTCAAAATCCTTCAAACTAGGCTTCAACAGTAAGTGAACTGAGAACATCCAGGTGTAGAAGTGTACAAGCTGGATCAGAGATCAAACTGCCAACACTCATTGGATCATAGAAAAAACAAGGGAATTCCAGAAAAGCATCTACTTCTGCTTCATTGACTATGCTAAAGCCTTTGGCTGTGTGTACAACAAAATGTGGAAAATTCTTAGAGATGGGAAATACCAGACAACTTTACCTGCCTCCTGGGAAACTTGTATGCAGGTCAAGAAGTAACAGTTAGAACCAGACAGGGAACAATGGACTAGTTCAAAATTGGGAAAGGGGTACATCAAGGCTGCATATTGTCACCCTGCTTATTTAACCTATATGCAGAGGACATCATATGAAATGCTGGTCTGGATGAAGCTCAAGCTGAAATAAAGATTGCTGGCAGAAATATCAATAACCTCAGATATGCAGATGACATCACCTTAATGGCAGTTAAAAAAGAAGGCTGAGCACTGAAGAACTGATGGCTTCAAAATGTGTACCAGAGAAGACTGTTGAGAATCCTTTGAACAGCAAGGAGATCAAACCAGTTAATCCTAAAAGAAATCAACTCTGAATAGTCATTGGAAGGACTGATGCTGAAGCTGAAGCTCTGATACTTTGTCCACTTGATACAAAGGGCCGACTCACTGGAAAAGACCTGGATGCTGGGAAAGGTTGAAGGCAGGAGGAGAAGGGGATGACAGAGGATGAGATGTTGGATGGCATCACCAACTCAATGGATATGAGTTTGAGCAAACTCCAAGAGATGGTGAAGGACAGCAAAGCCTGGTGTGCTGCAGTCTGCAAATAGTAGGACACGATTGAGTGACTGAAAAACAACATAAAGGCAGAAAACAAAGAGGAACTAAAGAGCTTTGTGATCAAGGGGAAAGAGGACAGTGAAATAGCTGGCTTCAAACTCAACGTTCAAAAAACTAAGTTCATGGCATTGGTCCCATCACTTCATGGCAAACAGATGGGCAAAAAATGGAAACAATGACAGACTTTATTTTCTTGGGATTCAAAACTACTGCAGACAGTGACCACAGTCATGAAATAAAAAGATACTTGCTCCTTGGAGGAAAGCTAAGACAAATGTGGACAGCCTTTTAAAAAGCAGAGACATCACTTTGCTGACAAAGGTCTGTATATTTAAATCTATGGTCTTTCCCCTAGTCATTTATGGATGGGAGTGTTGGATCACAAAGAAGGCTAATCTCAGAAGAATTGATACTTTCGAATTGTGATGCTGGAGAAGACTCTTGAGAGTCCCTTGGACAGCAAGGAGATCAAACAGTCAATCCTAAAGGCAGTCAACTATGAATATTCATTGAAAGGACTGATGCTGAAGCTCCAATACTTTGGCCACATGATGTGAAAAGCCAACTCATTGGAAAGGACCTTGATTTTAGGAAAGATTGAGGGCAGGAGAAGGGGGAGACAGAGGAGGAGATGGTTGGATGGTATCATTGACTCAATGGATATGAGTCAAACTCCCAGAGATAGTGAAGGACAGGGAAGCCTGCAGTGCTGCAGTCCATCAGGTCACAAAAAGTCAGATATGATTGAGTGACTGAACAACAAACTTTTTTTCTTATATATTTCCAACTTTTCCTATTGTATCATTATGGCAACCAACTTCCTACCAGACATCTCTAAGGAAATGCCTTAGTTTTTTCCATAGATTATATTACTAAGAAGTAGAATTACTCAAACCAAAATAATAAATATTTAAAGTTATAGATGGGGAAACAGTGGAAACAGTGTCAGACTTTATTTTTTTGGGCTCCAAAATCACTGCTGATGGTGATTGCAGCCATGAAATTAAAAGACGCTTACTCCTTGGAAGGAAAGTTATGACAAACATAGATAGCATATTCTAAAGCAGAGACATTACTTTGCCAACAAAGGCCCGTCTAGTCAGGCTATGGTTTTTCCAGTGGTCATGTATGGATGTGAGAGTTGGACTGTGAAGAAAGCTGAGCGCTGAAGAGTTGATGCTTTTGAACGGTGGTTTTGGAGAAGACTTTTGAGAGTTCCTTGGACTGCAAGGAGATCCAACCAGTCCATCCTAAAGGAGATCAGTCCTGGGTTTTCTTTGGAAGGGACTGATGCTAAAGCTGAAACTCCAGTACTTTGGCCACCTCATGCGAAGAGTTGACTCATTGGAAAAGACTCTGATGCTGGGGGGGATTGGGGGTAGGAAGACAAGGGGACGACAGAGGATGAGATGGCTGGATGGCATCACTGACTCGATGGACATGACTTTGGGTGATCTCCGGGAGTTGGTGATGGACAGGGAGGCCTGGCGTGCTGTAATTCATGGGGTGGCAAAGAGTCGGACATGACTGAACGAGTGAACTGAATTGAACTGATATAACATAAGATGTATTATATTTTCTGATAGTCTTTATAAACTCAATATCATCAATACAGTATTATCTATTTTGTCTTTGTCACTTTAATAATTAAAAATTAAAATTTCTTATTAAATATGTATTTATTTTTTATATTGGGGAATAGTTGATAGGATTTCATTACTTTCAGGTACTAGATAGAGATTCAAAATTGTTAATGTGCTTCCTTGTGGCTCAGAAAGTAAAAAATCTACCTGCAATTCCAGAGACCAGGGTTCAATCCCTGGTCAGGAAGATCCCCTGGAGAAGGGAATTCCAGGCTACTTCAGTATTCTTGCCTGGAGAATTTCATGGACAGAGGAGCCTAGCAGGCTATACAGTCTATGGAGTCACGAAGAGTCAGCCACACCTGAATGACACACAAATATTCAATTTAAAGTGTCTAGGAAATATTGGGTATATTCACTGTGTTGTACTATATATATATATCCTTATAGGTTATTTATTTTATACATTGTATTTTGTACTTCTCATTTCCCCTACCCCTATCTTGCTCCTTCCTCATCCATATCCCCACTGATAATCCCTAGATTGTTTTCCATATCTTTGTCTGTTTCTGTTTTGCTATAGTAGCATCCCATTTTATATATATATATATGTATATATATATGTATTCATGTCATATCATATCATATATATTTATCACTTATGTACTACTTCTTAATCATGTTTTAATGAGCACTTAAGTTGCTTCCATATTTTGGCTATACTAAATTATGCTGCCATGAACATTGGGGGCATGCATCTTTTCCAAATAGTGTTTTCATTTTCTTTGAGTATGTACCAGGGTGTAGACTTGCTAGATCATATAGTTCAGTTCAGTTCAGTTCAGTCACTCAGTCGTGTCCGACTCTGCAGCTCCATGAATTATAGCACACCAGGCCTCCCTGTCCACCACCAACTCCCGGAGTTCACCCAAACTCATGTCCATCGAGTCGGTGAGGCCATCCAGCCATCTCATTCTCTGTCGTCCCTTTCTCCTCCTGCCTCCAATCCCTCCCAGCATCAGAGTCTTTTCCAATGAGTCAGCTCTTTGCATGAGGTGGCCAAAAAGTATTGGAGTTTCAGCCTCAACATCAGTCCTTCTAATGAACACCCAGGACTGATCTCCTTTAGGATGGACTGGTTGGATCTCCTTGCAGTCCAAGGGACTCTCAAAAGTCTTCTCCAACACCACAGTTCAAAAGCATCCACTCTTCGGCGCTCAGCTTTCTTCCAACACCACAGTTCAAAAGCATCAACTCTTCGGTGCTCAACTTTCTTCACAGTCCAACTCTTACATCCATATATGACCACTGGAAAAACCATAGTCTTGACTAGACAGACCTTTGTTGGCAAAGTAATGTCTCTGCTTTTGAATATGCTATCTTGGTTGGTCATAACTTTCCTTCCAAGGAGTAAGCATCTTTTTTAATTTCATGGCTGCAATCACCATCAGCAGTGATTTTGGAGCCCCCAAAAATAAAGTCTGACACTGTTTCCACTGTTTCCCCATCTATTTCCCATGAAGTGATGGGACCAGATGCCATCATCTTCATTTTCTGAATGTTGAGCTTTAAGCCAACTTCTTCACTCTCCCCTTTCACTTTCTTCAAGAGGCTTTTAGTTCCTCTTCACTTTCTGCCATAAGGGTGGTGTCATCTGCATATCTGAGGTTATTGATATTTCTCCTGGCAATCTTGATTCCAGCTTGTGCTTCTTCCAGCCCAGCGTTTCTCATGATGTACTCTGCATAGAAGTTAAATAAGCAGGGTGACAATATACAGCCTTGACGTATATAGTATGTCAAGATCATATAGTAGTTCTCTTTTTAGTATTTTGAGAAGGTTTATGTGCTGTTTTGCACAATGCCTGCCCTAATTTTCACCCCACTAGCAGTGTATAAGCATTCTCTTTTATCCATATCCTCACCAAATTTGTTATTTATGGTCTTTTTGATGACAGCCATTTTGACAGATGTGAATAATAGCTCACTGTGGGTAAGAAATACACATATATATTTCTTATCCAGCTAGTGATATTGACTATTTTTATATTGAGCAGGCCATTTATAATTATTCTATGAGAACACATTTTACTGTTTGTCCTCCATTTTTTTCTTTGTGTTAAATTTTTTCACTAGTATATATTACTAAATTATTTCCCAGTCAATAGTTTGATTGTTAATTGTTAGGTACATTTGCTGTTGGAGGACTATATTGAAAGGTTGTGACCACCAGTTGACCCTAGAGCTGGACTTGGGAAATTGGAGGTTCCTTATCCCTTTCTTACCCTCAGATTGTATGTTCTAGCCATCATTCACACACTAGGAGCTATTGCAAGGACATAGTATTAAGAGAGAGTACGATGTTGTTGAGACCATTTGGATAGAATGTGTGACTGAACCCAATTATAGCTTCTGTATAGACTTTTAAGAAGTCACAGGTATGTGCAGGGATCTACTCATATTCTTGCCATTCAAGATCAGCATCCTATGTAAGTTAGTCCATTTTTAAAAACTGCAACCTATCATTCTGGAGTACCTGCCTCTTTCTGTGGTTTCTCTTTGCCCACTGTGGAGTGGGAGCAGATTCAGATTTCATTTGGGAAACTCTTGAAGCTTTGACCAGAATTTTCTCATGTCCAAAAGATCTTATAAATGCTTTCTGTTCTTCTCCACCGAGTGGAAATTTCTCTTTCTATAGATAATTTTATCTGTGTTCTATCTCTGCCAGTTCCCTCCTCCCCCTTTATCTCTTCTGTACAATCTTTCCTAACTTTGGCTCAAGTAGGTCTGGAAATGGCTTTATTGGTTAGAATATTTATGTCTCCACTTACATATACTTAGATTTTTGAGGAATTCTCAGTCTCCTAGTTAAAGTATAGGAATAGGTCATGGGTAGGGTTATTTATTTTCTTTTTAAATATATATGAATGATGTCTGGAGAGATTAAATCTTAGACAACTGTGATTATCAATGAGACTCTTCTTTTCTGCCGTTTGCAGTAAAGAATGATAAGGCACAAAGGGCTATTTCTAAGAGGTCAATGACTCACTTAAATACTAAATATACCGCTTTTCTTAAAGAGCTCTGTCTGTTTACTCAGTAGGTTTAAAATTACAGTGTTTAGCTTGGTTGTTGGAAACCTTGATGACTGCAAAACTTTGAGCAGCTTTTGGTTAGAACTTTTATTCTTTTCCATCTCTTGATCATATTATCCACTACTCAGAAAAAGAAATTAGTGTTTTTGACATATTTCTTGAAGTAATATTTTCCAGATTCAAAGGTAAGTCGAATAGCTGATTGAAAATTCTTTGCTACTCTCTTTCAATTTGAAACTTTTAAACTTTCCACCTTAGAGTATGATATTTGGATGTGATTTCTAAATATACCGCTCTTAGTCTCATTTTGTATATGAAAAGGAATCTTCAGTAGAAAATATTTTCCTAAATGTGGTGTTTTTATTTGGTACAAATATATGGAGAAATTTGCCACAGTAGAAAACACTTGATCTTTTTCTCTGAAACTTACAACTCTCAGAAACTTTACTGTAGTTGAAATAAAGTAAGGAAATGAACTCATTGGATGAAATCATCTTTGGCAATATATTTGCTTTGATCCGAAATAGAATAAGCTTCTAGTGTCATTCCTATCACCGATAGAAAAATATACATTTGAATTTTTTTTATAATTAAAAATTAAAACTATGTTTTTAAAGCTACTAAAATTTTGAGGTCAATATATTAAAAAAGCAGTCATTGACCATGTTCCATAAATGCCAAAAGTTTGAAAATCACTAGTATAAAATTAATATTTATTGGATTTCTCCCTAATATTTGTCTTATTTTGCAAATACTATTTAGTAATCAATCCATTCTCTCTCACTGAGTTTGTGCATCACCATTAGTTTTGTATTCTTTTATATATTTCTGTCTGTCTCATTCCTTTCTTACTATTTTCTACATTGTTCAGTCTGGAATTTGTGTGTGTGTGTGTGTATGAGTGCTTGTATGACATGATTTTATTTATTATGATTGCATTATAAATTTTAGTATAGAAAAAGAGAAGTTAATTGCTCTTTTTCTTTGATGACTAATTTTAAAAACAATTCTCTTGGCTCTTTCAATCACTTTTCAGACATTGTCTCTTGGTCACCTGCATTTGCCCTTTAAGGAAAGCTCTGAGATGAAGTATATTTGATCATCAAAAGCTTTCTCATGGGACCTCTTCTCACTTGACCTCAAAGGTCTTCAAGGAAAATACAAACATTCTCAATATCATAGATAACTTTCTGCATCCACGCTTCATGGAAGCATTTTATAATATATCCTTAGCTAGTATGACATACTAAGAGGGTATGTTCACTTACATTCATTTGTTTCAGCTGGTTTGAATTTTGTTGATTTATTTTCATTCACTATTTTTTTTTGGTATTTTCTCTTTTTTTAAAAAAATTATTTTTACTATATTTTACTTTACAATACTATATTGGTTTTGCCATACACTGACATGAATCCACCACGGGTGTACATGAGTTCCCAATCCTGAACCCCGCTCCCACCTCCGACCCCATATCATCTCTCTGGATCATCCCAGTGCACCAGCCCCAAACATATCATATCCTGTATTGAACATAGTCTGGCGATTCGTTTCTTACATGATAGTATACATGTTTCAATGCCATTCTCCCTAATCATCCCACCCTCTCCCTCTCCCTCAGAGTCCAAAAGTCCGTTCTATACATCTGTGGCTTTTTTGCTGTCTCTCATACAGGGTTATCCTTACCATCTTTCTAAATTCCATATATATATATGTCAGTATACTGTATTGATGTTTTTCTTTCTGGCTTACTTCACTCTGGATAATCGGTTCCAGTTTCATCCATCTCATTAGAACTGATTCAAATGTATTCTTTTTAATGGCTGAGTAATACTCCATTGTGTATATGTACCAAGGCTTTCTTATCCATTCATCTGCTGATGGACATCTAGGTTGCTTCCATGTCCTGGCTATTATAAACAGTGCTGCGATGAACATTGGGGTACATGTGTCTCTTTCAATTCTGGTTTCCTCGGTGTGTGTGCCCAGCAGTGGGATTGCTGGGTCATAAGGCAGTTCTATTTGCAGTTTTTAAAGGAATCTTTGCACTGTTCTCCATAGTGGCTGTACTAGTTTGCATTCCCACCAACAGTGTAAGAGGGTTCCCTTTTCTCCACACCCTCTCCAGCATTTATTGCTTGCAGACTTTTGGATCACAGCCATTCTGACTGGTGTGAAATGATAC
Source organism: Ovis aries (assembly GCF_016772045.2). NCBI lineage: Eukaryota > Metazoa > Chordata > Mammalia > Artiodactyla > Bovidae > Ovis > Ovis aries. Next base: position 149,759,020 of record NC_056054.1, on the reverse strand, counting down.
CTCATTGCGGTCTGGATTTGCATTTCTCTGACAATGAGTGATGTTGAGCATCTTTTCATGTGTTTGTTAGCCATCCATATGTCTTCTTTGGAGAAATGTCTATTTAGTTCTTTGGCCCATTTTTTGATTGGGTAATTTATTTTTCTGGAATTGAGCTGCATGAGTTGCTTGTATATTTTTGAGATTAGTTGTTTGTCAGTTGCTTAATTTACTATATTTTCTCCCATTCCAAGGGCTGTCTTTCACCTTGCTTATAGTTTCCTTTATTGTGCAGAAGCTTTTAATTTTAATTAGATCCCATTTGTTTATTTTTGCTTTTATTTCCAGTATTCTGGGAGGTGTATCATAGAGGATCCTGCTGTGATTTATGTCTGAGAGTGTTTTGCCTATGTTCTCCTCTAAGAGTTTTATGGTTTCTGGTCTTACGTTTAGATCTTTAATCCATTTTGAGTTTATTTTTGTGTGTGGTGTTAGAAAGTGATCTAGTTTCATTCTTTTACAAGTGGTTGACCAGTTTTCCCAGCACCACTTGTTAAAGATATTGTCTTTTCTCCATCGTATATTCTTGTCTCCTTTGTCAAAGATAAGGTGTTTATAGGTGTGTGGTTTTATCTCTGGGCTTTCTATTTTGTTCCTTTGATCTATATTTCTGTCTTTGTGACAGTACCATACTGTCTTGATGACTGTGGCTTTGTAGTAGAGCCTGAAGTCAGGCAGGTTGATTCCTCCAGTTCCATTCTTCTTTCTCAAGATTGTTTTGGCTATTCAAGGCTTTTTGTATTTCCACACAAATCTTGAAATTATTTGTTTTAGTTCTGTGAAAAATACCTCTGGTAGCTTGATAGGGATTGCATTGCATCTGTAGATTGCTTTGGGTAGTAGTATACTCATTTTCACTATGTTAATTCTTCCAATCCATGAACAAGGTATATTTCTCCATCTATTAGTGTCCTCTTTGATTTCTTTCACCAGTGTTTTATAGTTTTCTATATATAGGTCTTTAGTTTCTTTAGGTAGATATATTCCTAAGTATTTTATTCTTTTCATTGCAATGGTGAATGGAATTGTTTCCTTAATTTCTTTTTCTACTTTCTCATTATTAGTGTATAGGAGTGCAAGGGATTTCTGTGTGTTGATTTTATATCCTGCAACTTTACTATATTCATTGATTAGCTCTAGTAATTTTCTGGTGGAGTCTTTAGGGTTTTCTATGTAGAGGATCATGTCATCTGCACACAGTGAGAGTTTTACTTCTTCTTTTCCAATTTGGATTCCTTTTATTTCTTTTTCTGCTCTGATTTCTGTGGCCAAAACTTCCAGAACTATGTTGAATAGTAGTGGTGAAAGTGGGCACCCTTGTCTTGTTCCTGACTTTAGGGGAAATGCTTTCAATTTTTCACTATTGAGGATAATGTTTGCTGTGGGTTTGTCATAGATAGCTTTTATTATGTTGAGGTATGTTCCTTCTATTCCTGCTTTCTGGAGAGGTTTTTTTTTTTATCATAAATGGATGTTGAAATTTGTCAAAGGCCTTCTCTGCATCTATTGAGATAATCATATGGCTTTTATTTTTCAATTTGTTAATGTGGTGTATTACATTGATTGATTTGTTGATATTGAAGCATCCTTGCATCCCTGGGATAAAGCCCACTTGGTCATGGTGTATGATCTTTTTAATGTGTTGTTGGATTCTGATTGCTAGAATTTTGTTGAGGATTTTTGCATCTATGTTCATTAGTGATATTGGCCTGTAGTTTTCTTTTTTTGTGGCATCTTTGTCAGGTTTTGGTATTAGGGTAATGGTAGCCTCATAGAATGAGTTTGGAAGTTTACCTTCCTCTGCAATTTTCTGGAAGAGTTTGAGTAGGATAGGTGTTAGCTCTCCTGTCATTCTTTCCTGTTTTACCTCTTTTATCTCTAAATTTTCTCTTCCTTCTTGCTTCAATCCAATTATTTTACCTTCCAAGGTCCAGGTTCGGGCTAAGAGGAAAGGGCCCCTTTTGGGGCCAATTACCCTGTCTGGGAGCATTTGCCCATCACCCAGTCTGGGTCCTCCTGCCAGTGCCTAGGCTGGCTGAAGAGGTAGGTCTTAGCTGGCCACTCTGTCAGGGCCAGGTCCCCAGTCCCTGACCAGCTGTCATTGCTGAGGGAGCCAGGGACCTAGGACCCAATGGAGTCCTTCAAGTGACCCAAATGGAGGGACAGATTGCTGGGTCCTACAGAATGAACTCAGGCATACTGCCCCCAACACTAGGTTGTGAGGTGAGGGTAGTGGGGAGTTTCTCTGGAACCCTGCAGGACACAGCCTGCAGCCTGTTCCCTAGGCCCCCCAGATCACCTGCTGGCCCAAGGCTGGAAGGCATAGAAGGCCCCAGGGAGAACACCATGACCCCTCCTCTCATTGCACTCTCCGCTGCAAGGACCACTACCCACCTGACCCACATTTAGCCAAGTAGAACCCCTAACCACCTTGCTAGGAGCCTGCACTACTGGCGTCCCTATACTGGTCACTGGGCAATGACCTCATGCCCATGGCTATATGCCTGCCACACCCCTATTACAGTATAAGACACTTATTCAGATTTAATAATGATGATTCTTGAGTATGATAAATGTTGTGCTAAATCCACCATGCTCTTCTATAGGAAAATATGGATATGGAAGGAGTATCCAACAGAGATAAAATATTAACAAACTATTAAAATATTGAAATTCTTATATGACAGATACTTAGAGCATAATCATGGAAAATAATGCAACTTTTATAAATAGGAGTTTAAATAATTGTAAAACAGAAAAATACTACTTCATAAGATGATAGTGGGATTGAAATAAAACAATAAAATTTTAACAGCTTTTATTGAGGTATAATTGGCATACAATAAATTGTACATACTTAAAGTATACAGCTTGATAAGTTTGAACATAAGTATATAACTGTAAAATCATCACTATAATCATGAGAGTGAACATATACTATAGCCATCAAATTTATCTTGTACTCTTCTGTAGAAATTCCATTTTGTTACACCTAGCTATACCCCAGATGCAGCTGATCTGCTTTCTATCACTATGTTTTATTTTCTGTCACTGTGTTAGTTTGCATTTTCTATTTTTCCAGAAAGAGTATCATACAGTGCATACACATTTTTGTCTGACTTTTAAACTCAGTATATCTATTTTGATTTTCACCAACATTATATTGTTTATAGCAGTTCATTTCATTTTATAGCTAAGTTGTATTCTATTGCCTGGTAATGCCATAGTTTGTTTAGTTATATACCTGATTATGGATATTTTGTTTACTCTCTCATTGTTGTTTATTACAAAAAGAGCTGCTAATGACATTCATATATAAATCTTATATGGAAGTATGATTTCTTTTCAGTAAAAATAGAAGATATATATATATATTTAACTTTTTAAAAAATAAAATAATTTAAAAGGACATTATAAAGGACATTATAAAATGCAACTTATATGTGTGCTATTGTTTAGACATATACTTATTTTGGTTGGTCAATGTGGTATATTTAACTTTTTAAAAAATAAAATAATTTAAAAGGACATTAAAAGGACATTATAAAATGCAACTTATACGTGTGCTATTGTTTAGACATATACTTATTTTTGTTGGTCAATGTGGTATATTTAACTTTTTAAAAAATAAAATAATTTAAAAGGACATTAAAAGGACATTATAAAATGCAACTTATATGTGTGCTATTGTTTAGACATATACTTATTTTGGTTGGTCAATGTGGTATGGATATAACAATCTATTCAAAAGTAATAAGAACTAAATTATTAAATAAAAGCAAGTATATTATAGCATGTGATTCACAAAATCCTTGGACAAGACCTGAAAGACAGATAAAAATGAATCTGTTGGATGTTTCATTAAGAAGAACATTTTTGTATGGTAACTGTCAATGAATTGTGAGTAAGTATAAGGGCATACATGCAGTGTTTAAATTTACCTTCATGGTATCGTATATATGAAAGATTATTTTGTTTATCACAAAAAGACATAGACTTCATTAGCCTAAACTATTACTCAGTCTCCCGAGGCAGTTTTCCAAGACACTGTCCAAAGTGTATTAGCTAATCTGTGAAAAGTCAGTACTAGTCCATTTTCTCTTTAGCAGATAGAATTAAATTAAGAGAAAAATATTGAACTTAGAAAAATCAATAGTAAATAAAAACAGACTAAAATATAAACATGAAATAAGGTGGAAAAGTTTATAGAGTTATATTGAGAGTGGTCTTGAGTCTATGTATGTGGTTGTGTCTATGGATATGATTACTGTTTTGCTCAGTTACTTGTGTTCTTTTTAAGCTAGGACCCAGTGGACGAGAGATTGGAAACTTGATTATGTTATGACTGTCAAAAAGGAAATCACAAAGTGAGAGATAAGAGAGAAAGAGAAAGACTGTGAAGGGACCATTAAGTCCAACCAGGATGGGCTAATTGAGACTAGCAGTGTTAGACCTGGATTCCTAAGCATCTTGCCTGCTTTAAAATGATGATTTGAAGTAAAGATATGCCATTTTAAAAGTTTGTTTAACATTATTTTAAAAGAGTAGAGTAATTTTATCTATACATTTAATAATTTATGATATAAAATTTCAAATATTGTGAATGAATAAAAAGCATACACTATCTAAAATATTTGACATTTTGCTGCTTATTTTGTGGTGATTTTAAGTAAGAGAGATGTTACTCTAACATCTTAGAGCATGTAACATGGTAGAGCAATCCAAATGAGTTGAGTAAGAAGAAATAGAAAGAATAGCAATAATAAATAAACAGCAAGAAATTATCAAGCCCAGCTTTGCATTTCAGAAATAAATTGAAGCCTGAAGTGTTGGGGTGTTGGGTTGACTTTCTTAAGGCCATTCAGTGTGTTAATAGCAAAAGTTTGATATATTGACAAAAACATTTGTTCCCCCTTTGTTTATTCTTTCATAATTTGGTACCATCACTTCCTTAACATCATCTGACTAGTCAGCAGATATTCAGTCCTATTCAAAATATTCATACGACACATAGACCTGTCCAAAACCATTTATCATGTAGCAAATATGCTCACAGATATTTGCCCTTGCAAAAGAATCCAAGTGAGTTCCTTTGCCCCTTTGGCCAAGTGAGGACAAAATGAGCATCATTAAAATTCCATAATATTTGATTGTGAAGAGTTTCCTCTTGATATATTTTGCCAATGGAAAAAATATTTTAGCTCATAAACATCAACATATAAATAAAAAATTGATGAAGTTCAGGCTTCTCTCTTGTCATTTAACTATACTAAGACAAAATATGCATCTTTTTCTTTTTTTAAAAAACTATTGAAACAACTTGTTAAAGTTCAGCTTTTTAAAACCCAAGGTATAAAATTTCTCCAAGCATTTTAGCTGATTCATTTACAATGAAAAAGTATGGCAACTCTAGCCTCATATGTTTACTGTATATATAGCGCAGTAGCAATTTACTTTGCTAATGAACTTGAACCAAGATTAATATTCCAAATATATGATTTGAAATGAAAAATTCTATAAGATTCTGAAGAACTCTATAATCTTGAGCAAATAACGCATCTTCTCTCTGGGGTCTTCAACTTTGATCCTAATAACTAGCCATTTATGTAGTTACTATTACTGTGTTCAGTTACCAATGGTTAGGTACTCAGTCATGTCTGACTATTTGTGAGCCCATGGACTGTAGCCCACCAGTCTCCTCTGTCCAGGGAATTTTCCAAGCAAGAATACTGGAGTGGGTAGTCATTCCCTTCTCCAGGGGATCTTCCCAACCCAGGGATTGAATGATGGTCTCCTGCATTGCAGTCAGATTCTTTATTGTCTGAGTAACCAAAGGAACATAACACATATGAAGTGCAACAAAGAAAAAGATATAAGTAATTGACTCACAGGATTGTGGAGGCTTGAAAAGTCCAAACTGTAGAATCAGCTAGTAGGCTAGAGACCCAGGAACTGATGCTGAAGCTTGAGTCTGAAGACAGCCTGGAGGCAGAATTCTCTTTTATCAGGGACCTCATACTGTTTTCTGTTAAGGCCTCTGATTAATCTGATGAGCCTCAACTGTTTTATGGAGGATAATCTGCTTTTCTCAAAATCTACTGATTTAAATGTTAATCTCAACTTAAAAATATCTTCATAGCAACATCCAACAACAGCATGACAATATATCTGGTTGCTGTTCCCTACTGAGGTTGATATATGCAATTAACCATCATAGAGGTGGATTTGGCTTAGTCCCACTGCTGCTGCTGCTAAGTCGCTTCAGTTGACTCTGTGCGACCCCATGGACTGCAGCCCACCAGGCTCCATGAGATTTTCCAGGCAAGAGTACTGGAGTGGGGTGCCATTGCCTTCTCCATCAGTCCCACTAGATAGTCTTAAATACAGCCTAGGACATATTTTAAGAGTCACCCCAATCAGGAAACCCAATCCAGTATCCTTGCCTGGAAAATTCCATGGACAGAGGAGCTTAGCAGGCTACAGGCCATGGGGTTGCAAAGAGGCCGACATGTGAGTGTAAATTCTATTTCCGAACAAGTGAACAAGGAGTCGGTGTGTGAGAGTGTCTGTATATGTGTGTATGTGTGTGTGAGTGTGTGTGTATCCTCTTCCTCCTTCAATTATTACTCAAGGGCTGCTCCAGAGGGGACCTAAGTCTCTGCTACTTGTGTGAGCAGGCAAAGCAGTCCCAGTAGCCTGAGGGTATTGCTCTGACAAAGAGTTCCAGGCATCGGCTCTTGCAGTGACAGCGTGTCTGGAGGCAGTATGCCCCCTAAAGGTAAAGATCCAGTGGATCATCCATAGCATTGTATATACATAAGGGGTTGAGGAAAACATGTGAAGTTTAAGATACAATCTGGGTCTAATTCATGAAGGTTTAGGGGATATATCAAAGAATATGGATTTAATAGAAAGGTAGAATAGTGCCAGAGTTACCAGTGTCACTCTTTCTGGGGAATTATCTTTTGAAATAATTATTTATTATTCTTGGAATCTCTAATTAATGAGGTCTGAGATTAGGCATGTAATCCAGTTTAAGATTGATGTTTCAGGCTTGAGGAACGGCGATAAATTTGCACAGGGGGAGAACACGATTATAGCTTAGGAGGAGTACACCTGTAGCAGCTTGAAAGAAGGCAAACCTGAAAGGAAAGATACTACTTTTAGGACATTAAAGCAGTGATGAGCTCATGTGGAAGGGAGCTTTAGAATATGTTTAGGTAGCAAATTTGACAAAAGTGTCTAAAGGAGGGTGAGAAAGAGAAGATTTAGTCAATGAGAATTTTCAAGTCACCAGCATGGTGATGGAAGTGATAGGGATATCAGACCTTGAAATATAAAACCTGGAAGCAGAATTTAGTGGGGAAAACAGTGAAAGAGGTTTGATGCATCAGTGAGATATCAAGGAAGAAATGACTATTAATGAGTGTATACGTCTGGACCACTGTAGCAAAATACCATAGATGAAGCAGTTTTTATACAGCATAAATTTATTTCTCATGGTTCTGGAAAAGGAAGCATGGTCAGGTTACAAACTCCTTGTTTTATCCTCACTTGGTATCCTCTTCTCCAGGTTGCAGGCTTATTTTTTTGTCTGCACTTAGCTAAAGAGGCAAAGAAGCTCACTTGGAGCTCATTTATGAAAGCACTGATTTCATTCATGAGGGTTCTGCTCTCATGACCTAATCGCCTTCCAAAGGTAATATGATCACACTGGGCATCATGGTGTCAACAGGAATTTGGAAGAACACAAACATTCAGATCATAGCAGTTAGAAAGAAAGTAAATGAATGGAAGTTTCTAGACTGAGAAAAAGTTTTTTGAGTTATTCGTACAGATCAGGAATCAATAAACTAGCCCACAGACCAAATCCATTCTATCAAGTGTTTTTGTAAATAAAATTTTATTGAAACACACTCACAGTTATTTATTTACATGGTGTCTTTGGCATCTTTCCTTCTGTGTTGCAGCATTGAGTACCGATATCTCTAGGTGACAGGATGTGTGTGGCCCCCACAGTCAATATTTCCTGTCTCCTTTCCTAAAAAATTTTGCAGACTCTTGGTGTAAATGGATAGTGGCTGAATCTTTGAATGTGAATAAATTGCCTAAGGAATGTATGTGATGAGAATAGAAATGGCTGAGCACAAACATTTAAAGGCAAGGAAAAAAGGAGCAGAAGTCTTCAACTAAGCACCAGAGGTTTAGAATAAGGACAAAAAACAACAGTTCAAAATCTCTGTCTCTGTATTAAGCCATCTGTACTTTACTGGTTACCAATAAGCCAAAACAAATAAACAAAAAAAAAAAAAAACAGAAACAGGCAGAATGCTTTTCCCCATTTTATTTCTTCTTTGGTTTCTCCTTTCTCTCTTCTACATGCTTTCAAGAAAGAAGGTACTTGGTGGAAGTGAAAACAAAGATCATTCTGGAATACTTCTCACCCTCTCAGAAGTATATGGAAATTAAAAGCTCTTCTGAGACCTGGAGCCCATTCAGAGTCGCAGCTAGCTGCAGATCCTGCATGCAGGTGTCAATCACATGTTCTGTTTTGCTTCTATTTTTCTTCTAACCTCCACAATTTCCCTTTTGTTTATTTCATGTGGTCTTTTCCTCAAAATAAAAACAAACAGCCCAGCACTTTGCCTAGGAAATAATATCCTGTTTCCTTTTTTGTGAGCTGTACACTTGCAACAGTGATATAAATGTGCTGCATAGACTAGACTTGTCACTTGTCTGAAAGGAAGCCCTTTATTTGACTAGAAGAGACAGGGGCCAAATGAAGCTGCTTCTTTCCTATGGCAGCCAGCAGTGCAATTACAGTCCTGAGGGCTAAGGAAGAACAAAGCAGTCACTGCCCCCTGCACACAAGTGCTGTGTCCTTGAAATAGTTGATTGTACTTGGGGTCATGCTTTGGTCTGTTAACCAGACAGGACAACATGGGATTTCATAAATGACTGTAATTCATTGGTGATTTGTTGAGGCTTCTGAACACAATTTTTGAAAGAGATGGTTCATTTTCTCTTTGTATCTCCTGATAAAGTCTCATGGTTCCCATATCTTTGGAATTCATAATCTTTAGGTAATGCACTTTGTAGAAACAGCAGGAAAGTGACGATTTGCAAACCTTTTTTTCTCCACTGATGAATTTAAAAATGCTGTCGTTTACTTCAACTGTTGAAAATGGAACTTTCCCCATATTTAAGCAGTGGTGTTCTCTTTTCATGCTGAAAAGCAATGAATTGTCACAAATGGACATCTTGCTATGAATAAAGATGACAAATGAGTAAGTGACTTAGAAATATGCTTGACAAGTGGGAAACGGTTTGAAAATAGACTTCATATACTCTTCTATCATCAGTTTGAGAGACCAAAGAAGTCTGGCTGCAATGGTAGCCAACAGGTACATGGACAGGAGCTCCCAGCATATTCTCATGCTTCTCGAACTGCCAACAGAACCTTTCACTCTACTCCTGTTTGGGAGATTATGATTCATTTGTCTGTTAGGTTGGGCACGATTTGATCATGCTCCAAGTTGGCACAGTCTCAGTAACCCTCTGCCATCATAATCCTGCTTGTAGGAAATAGTTGGAGACCATTTCTGATCAAATGTTTTCTTAGACCAAAGTTAAGTACCCTATGTGGGTCTTACCAATATGCTATTCAAGAAACACTCACTGGTACCTGAACACTGATCCTGAGATCTGGGAAATGAAACAGAAGTTGAAGAGGGAGCTTCCGAGGCCCCTCTGTGCTCCTAAAGACTCCATGTCCTCTCAGAGAAGCCGTGGCAGTAAAATTCCTAGTTCTCATTTTCTTTATCTTTAAAAATTGCTTAATGAATTAACTAACATGGTGTTCAATTCCTGACACAATATAAAGCTCAGCAATGCCTGTTATTACCATAAAACAGATTGCTCATATTTATAGCACATGCCCATACCAAGTACTTATTTTCCTACATGGTTCATGTGGCTGTTGCTTGTTGTCCTGTGTTTGATCTGTCCTTTGATTTCATCATCTGCATTCTTATTAGATCAATATTCAGAAAATGGTTTCTCATGTTATTCTCACTCATGTGCAGTATAGATGTATTATACTGTTCATTTTTCTCCATCTATCCTTGCATTTTTCCATATTAAAATTTTACCATTGAGTAAATTTAAAGAGGAAATAGAAGTCACTAGCACATTCATAAGCTGAAGCATAGAAATCATTTGTAATTGCCACACCAGTTAAATGCACATCAGGATGGCAAAACCCATCACTCATGAAGGGCTTTCATTTCAGAGATCATGGGTTCTGAGTTTTCCCCACGTGTTCCCATACATTTTTCTTTTTTTTTTTTTAATTAAGAAAATACTTAGAGATGCAAGAGTATAAGAGTGATGTTATGAAAGCCTATTTTAGGGGAAAAAACAATTATTTGTGGATTCCTGCCACATTTCACAGCTTGTGGTGGCACATGAGGGCATGACTGCCGAGATACAAACTACCTGGATAAGGCCAATGAAAGAGGAGAGGGCTTGGCACTGTGATGGCAGAAGGGTATGCCAATTTGGGTAACAGTTTTCTGCATGTACTCTTTGTTTTTCCTCTGTCTGGGAACTAGTGCAGGAAGTCTAAAAGAGGAAAACAAACCCAGATCTTCTCTACTTATTTTTAGTTCACTGATGCTTGCACCAATGTTACTTTTCCACTGTAACAGAAGTACTTTGTTTGTGGCATTTGCTGTCATTTTTCATTCACTCATTCATTTATTGATCAAAATTTTTCTTATTTCCAATTGTGAGAAGAGCTACAAAATTAACTGCTTCATAAAATCTTAGGACAGAACTTGTTCCCCAGGAGTTTACAATTTTAATGTCTTACGAGAACTTGTCCATTCATTTTATTCTAAACCAATGATTCTCAGTGGCTGTGGTGGGGGCAGAGCTGGTCTCTAGGAGGCATTTGGCAATGTCTGGAGATATTTATATTGACTGTGGGATTGGGTGCTCCAAGTGTGCACTGGGTAGATGGCAGAAATTCTTCTAAATATTCTATAATGTGCAAGAAAACCCAACAAATTATAATATGTCTTCAAATGAGAAAGTCCATACCAAACTCTTGCTTTGAACAGAATGTATCCTTTTCTTAGCACAATTCTTTATATATGAGGTATCTGCTATTTTTTTTCAACAACTCACAGAAGTCAACACATTGTATAGTATTTAACGAATATTTATCAGAAGGATTAATATATATTAAACTGGATTACATTTAATGATGTAGAATGAAGAACAATGGCTTTGGGAGTAGAACTGGATTTGAATCTTAGCTCCAAAATTAAATGTTTGTGTAGTTTTAATCAAATTACTTAACATTTCAGAGTCTCAACTTTATACTAATATAGGACACTAGTGCTCGCTACTTAGAATACAATGAAATATCATGTCTGTAAATCCTTTGGCACCTAGTAGTTCCTTATAAGATGTCCTTTGTCTTCTGTGTCTGGACAAATTTTCCAACAGTGAATGGATAGCTTTTTGAATTGATAATCCTACATTAGTTATTCTATAAACTGTTATTGGGTGTGTGTTTACTTTTCTTTGGAATTTCATCTTTTGTGAAATGAAGATGATGCTTGCTATTGTTTTCTTATTATTACTGCTGCAGACTTACAGTAAAAGGACTGAGAATGTACTTAGGTCTGTAGAAGCTGGTACCTGATCTTTGCGTGCAGAAAATGTAAACACTAAATGCTCCAGATGGTACCGCAGATGCAGAAAGGTTAAGAGACGTAATCAATTGTCATACCAGGGAGGCACTCAATGTGATTTTGAGTTTATTGTGAGTCCCCACTGACTGAGTTAGAATGTCATGTTCTGTGACAGAGTGGCAATAGATTAGATGCTTGCTCCTCTCTGCTCTTCTGGATAAATAAAGGGGAAATTCAGTTGTCAACTGCCTCTCTTAGTGACTAGGAGTGCCATGTTTTTTTAATAATGTGTATTCACACTATTCTTCAACTCACAGTTCAAGTATTCATGCTCACACCTCCATATCTTCTCTGTGAGCTGAGTGAATGAATTTTAACAGTAAAACCATATTCTAGGAAACTATTAATATCATGAGAGGGATTGAGGAGACAGAGGACTTTCCAATTCTGAAGGAATAAGCTTTAGAGACTTCTCAAAAATCCCTCTTGGAGCAGGAGAGCAGTACCTAGGGAAGGAGTCACTTGGTAACAGGGATTCTTTTTTATATAAATTTGGGAATCTGTAATTTTAGGAAGGTTATGTTTTTTAAGTAGGAAAGACTGACATGTATTATATAGGAAGACTAATGGCCTTAAAGCACCTAAATTTTTGAAAATCAATGATTTTTTAACAAGCCCAAGTCATGTCATTTCCTTCTTGATGGCCCTACTTTCAATAATGTCATATAGTATGTTCATCCATCACAATACGATGGCTCAACCATCTAGTTGTATTAGAAAATATAAAAAATTTTAAGGTCAGAATAATTCAAAAATGGAGAAAATATGAAAAAAAAAAACTTTTGGAAGAGTGAAGCCATGTTATTATTCTTATATGAGGTAATTAATTCCATTTTAAGATGGGTTTTATAAAGTGTTTCACTTGATATGATGTGGTAACCGGAGGTGAAAATTTTGGATTGGCACTGTTTTTAGTTTTCAGTATGGCTCTCATGTGCTTTCAGAGCAATTGCTCTCAGCTAGGATGCTCAAATATGATGAATTTCTACTAGTTTTCTACCTAACCTAACATTAAGTGATATAATTGTTAAAAAAAAAAAAAAACTGAACTGCTTGCACATCAATCTCTCAGCTGATATGGTTTGCTGATAATCTGTTTAATTTCTCAGATAAATTAAAGAAAATGTGTAAAGTGAGTTGAAAGATTATAACTATTACAAGAAGAAATAGGTACAATTTTCTTTTACCACAGTTCCCTTAGAAAGCCATTGTTATTAAAATCTTTAAAAGTCTTGAAGTGAAAAAGCATAAGGATTTAATTGTCTTCCTTGGTTTTCTTGAATTTATGGAATATATTTTCATCTTTTAGTCATAGTTCTGTTTTTAAATAACTATGTTCTGCTCCATGAGAGGCATTTCAGTTCTAAATGTATGCAACCAAATTATCTCTTAACCCTCATTTTCAAACTGCAGTTCAATCAGTATACTCCAGATGGCACACAATGATGATAAAATTATGCATATGTTACATTGAGGGATTGAATATGCAAACAGAAGGAGCTGGTTAACTAAGGCTTTCAAATTGCCTTTAGGACTTTACCATTCTCCTACATAATGACACACAAAAAAAGTAGATAGTGTTTTGCTTGGTTTTAGGATTTGACATTTTTTAATATGGTAAGTGAAATGCAATTATAATCCATAATAGTCCACATGAAAATTTCACCCATGTCCGTATAAAAGCAAATGTTTTCCTATACAAGTCAGTACATAAGGGATACTATTTATTTCTTTGTTTTATTACCAATATTTCTGAGACAGTGCCATTCTCTTGAGAATATATGTGGGAGAAAAACAATCAAAATTGGTATGTTTCATGCTTTTTTTTTGTTTGTTTGTTTCATGCTTTAATAGACATTTTTGTTGTTGTTCTAAACATAGGACTGGGGAAGCAGCTCATCTACTTTTTGTTTGCATAATCTTAGAAAACCATGATGATACTGGGAGAAATAAATATATAGAAAAAATAAAGCAAACACAAATCCTTCAGCTTTGATTACCAAAGGCTTATCATCTATTCTGCTACTGAATACTTCCTTTATAGCTGTATAGTTCTATAGTGTAAAGCTAATCAGTAGTTTCTTACTTGGGGATTTAAGCAGAGTTAAAGGAGTGATATATTTGTCAATTTATTATTATATTGTGATCTTCAGAATTACTACTAAATTCCAATGGCAACAGTTCTTACTTTTAGTAAAAATTACATCCACATATTTTTGACAATATTTGATATAGTTTTTAAAGATTAAAACATTGATAATAGCTCAGTAGTAAAGAGCTTTCCTGGTGGCTCAGTGGTAAAGAATCTGCCTGCCAAGCAGGAGACACGGGTTCGATCAGGAAGATCCCCTGGAGAAGGAAATAGCAACTCCAGTATTCTTGCCTCAGATATCCCAAGGACATTGAAGCCTGGCAGGCTAGAGTCCATGAGACGGCAAAGAGTCAGACATGAGTTAGCAACTAAACAGCAGTAGGAAAGCCTTCTATATGAGGAAGAGCATGCTTTTATTAGTGTTAGTTGTAAGAGTAAAAATACAATCATGTCTTATCATCTTATAGATATGTATTTCTCCACCTCTCAACATCCATCCAAAAGTTATTATTATAAAACATTTTGCCCTATCACCTAAGATACATTTGTGTGAATTGTGGTGGTTTTTCCCCAGTACTCAAAATTGGGGAAGTCCTTTATTCATAGGGGAAACTAGGTGTGTTTTCCCCCTATAGTTTCATGCATTGATTTTGATGAACGTTTCATGCTAAAGGAGTTTCCAAAGTAGAACAATTCAGAATCCATGAATAGTAATTGAGCCTTTTAGTTCTGCTCAAAACTTAAAACCATTATTCTCCATTTAAAGCAGACAAATCATGTTGCTCTACAGAATGCTGCTCTGTCATTTTAGTTTTCTTGTGGTGGTTGTTGCCAGTGAGCTAGGCTGGAATATTAAGCGCTCTTTGCTTCCCATGCTCTCTCTTGCTGTGCTGGGTACATTTAGGGTTCTGTCTGCAATGGGCAAAAAGCAATTCTGTTGCTCATAAAGAATAACTTGTAAGCTGGTGTGGATGACTGTACATCCTTTATTTTGTAAAGAGAATGTGCTGTTTTCCAGGCTTTGAATCTCTGGCAACTGGCTTCCTGAAACCCAACTTAAATGTACTGTTGTGCATAAACAATCAGATGTAAAATATAATAAAAACTCTTCTCTTATTACTGTGCCTCTCTCTCCAAACACATCGGCTTGATACCTTGTTCTGCATATATGGAACTATATCTGTCAGAAACTAATTTAAGTGTCATGTAAAAACAAAAAGTTAACATAAGTGTAACATGATAAATATTGCTTTTAATATTAAAAATAGACGTCTAGCATTTTTAGAAATTGTCGCTGTTATGGTCCTTGCAGAAGGATGTAGCCAGATGCTCCTGTGCTGAGCATTCATTGCAGAGCTAGGGTAATCATTTTCCAACATGAGCTGTCATGTTACAAAAGTAAATACATGTTCGGATTCTCATGGTCTGTTCTGTTTGCCTGATGGAGAAAATGCTTAAATAGTTGTACTACAGAAATCATTTTCCTCATCCAAATTTTGTGCACTACAGTTTTGTCCTCTTGATTTTATGATACCATATGTTAATATTCACTAAGTAGATATTATCTATTTTTGTGATTGAATGATTCTTGTTTCAAGATGTTTCTACATGAATTAACATTTTATATTATCAGAATTATTTCTACATGAATTAACATTTTATGTTATCAGATACTATCTGAAAAAGAATGATTGCACTGAAACTTACAGTCTGAAAGCTCTCTCTTTCCTTTCTTCTCTCCCTTCCTTTCTTCTTCCTTTTCTTACTTTCTATAATGTCTTTTCATAGAAATAGGAAGCAAAATAAAATATTTCTGGCAACAGGTTAAGTTTATTCTGAAAATTACATTACGATTGATGACTATCACAAGCTAAAGATTAATGATATTTCTTAAACAATAAGCCTCCAACATCAAGCCTTCTACTGAATTTGATGCTCAGCAGCAACAAAAGACACAAGAACAATAACAACAATCCCGTATTAGCAATGTCTTCCAATACTGGAAGAAAAACAGACCATAATTGATTTGCTGAGAAAATGTATAAGAACCACCAATATGACATACTAATAAATCTTTAAGCATATTTTTGACTAGTAAGGAATTCTGTCTTAGTTGGTGAATATAGAGCCTAACACCTTTAGTAACATGTGAATCCACAATAGAAATAAAAGCATGACAGATTTCTCTGGTGATTTACATTGATGGCATAATTTGGAAGTATAAAAAGGAAGCATATACTACTCTGGGGACTTCTGCCATTCTGCATGACTGAAGAGGATAATGGGCAAAAGGTTAAAAGCAATTATTTTCTTCATGCAAGAGATTCTTTGAATGGATTTGGGTTACTCTAGAGGGTTGCCAGATAAAATATAGGACACCCAGTTAAATTTGAATTTCAGCTAAAATAAGTAACTTTTATTCTAAGTATGTCACAAGTATTGCATGGGGCATACTTATGCAGAACAATTCATTGTTTATCTAAATTCAAAAATAATTTGATACTGTGCATTTTCTTTTATTAAACCTGGCAGCCCTAGTGCATGAACATCTTCAAATGGTAGGAGGAGAAATGGATGAGCTCCGGAGTGGTCCTCAGCTTCCCTTGCATAAATTATGTTTCTTGTTCTACACTCTGACATGAGAGGAGTGGAGTTGGGACAATGAACCATCAAAACTAGGGAAGACAGGCTGAGCATCCTGTGTCTAAGAACAACCATATAAAAACCTTTGGGAGGTAAGGGTCAACAAGATGCAGCATAAACACCTCCATTAAGTCGCCAAGACCATTGAAATAATACAATGTTTATTGTAGGTTTCACCCTCAAAATAAGAGCCCTGTGCAAGTCAGATGAGCAGCTAACTAGAAGGTAATATGGGCTGAATTATAAATAAAAAGTAAAGAAAACAAAATTAGTGGAGGCTAAATCAATCACCTTTTTGACAATATTTTTCTATTCTGTTCTGGGACTTGTGGGGTGGGATGGGGTGGAAATGTCCAATTTAACATGTTTTCATTTCTCCTAGAGACTATATCCCAATACGAATTCTATTACCTTCTTTGTGCTAAGTCGCATTATGCTCGTCAAGTTAATTTTATACTACATAGTAACTATTTTGACTGCCAGGTATAAATTAAGGTGTCTTATAAATCCTTCAAACCAATACTCCCCATCTCGATTTTCAAAGGGGAAGGCAAAGAATAGGAAGGTTAAGATGTATCCAAGGTCACAACTCCAGAAAACGAATGAGCTGGGATTGAAATCCAGCTGTAATAAGAAAATTTTAATGCTGTGTAGCTCAATAAGAAAAATATATAGCTTGAACTGTGTAGTGTTTGAAGGATAATTTTGGTCACTATTTTGTCACTTTTTCAAGTAACCCAAATACAGGTCCTAGAATTTAAACTAATACAAGCACCGAGGGCAAGGTTCTAGGAAAACATTCTGATTTAGATGCTAAATTTGCACAGTATAAGCTATCATAATTCATATTCTGCTTATCAGTTACTCTATTTAAACAATGCAGGTGGTAATGCTGACTACCCCACTGAGGTATTGTAGGCATAACAATGAAAGCAAAAAACATACCCCCAAATAATGCAAAGCTCCTTTTGTATGTATGAACTGTGAGGAGCTATATGAAGATGAAACACCAACAATAGCTCTCTGATAGACATAAATGTAGATGGTTCTATCCATTCACCCACTCTGCAGATAATTACCAGGAAAAATGTGGCTTTTATCCTTAGTGGAGGGCATATAAATTCAAAACAGGCAGATGTGACTTTTTTCTAAAGGAAATTACTGAATTCATACATTTTTTAGCAACAGAGAAGTTAGATGAAGTTACTTTAAAAATTAGTTAAAATGCAAACCCTGGCCTGCCTTACAATCAGTTTTTCAGAGAAGTATGAACAGGACTTTGGAATTTAAAGATTGTAATTTGAATGAATATTAATGCTCAAGTGTGTGAAGCGCAGAGGTAACTGACCTCGGACCTCACACAGTGTACAAAGTAGCTGCTTAGCTGGGAAAACCAATTTTTTACCTTTTTTTTTTTTTGGTCAGAAATAGGATACACTCCACTATAGGCTGGATTTTGTTCCTTGTAGAGGTCAAATCAGTGTCTGCTTGAAAAATTCATGATCCAGAAAAGGTAATTTTTAATGAATATTTATGAGCGATGTCCTTTCTTATCAGTGCTGTGCAAGTTTTCTAAAGCTTGCCACCAAGACTGGCTTGTGATTTTTAGCAAAAAACCTTTGAATCAAAACGAGGAAAATGGACTTAATACACTCTTGTCTGACTCATTTTGGCTTCTTCTGTTATGCCTCATCATTGCATACAAAACAACATTGTTCAGTGTGGTCCATATCACCAGTGCCGCAGCAATTTTTCTCTTCCTTTTAAGATTCAAACACCAATGTGGAAAAAACAAAACAAAACAGTAAAAGGACATTATACCCTTTCTATATTTTTAACCTTAAAATTATTTCATTCATAACGTTGTTAAAGATTCAGACCAAATAATAATAGAGCTGTTGAGTTTTTCTCTATGGACAATGGATCTCATAATAAATCGGTAAAAACAGTAACTTCAGAATACCGAAAATACTTTATAGCCGAATAATGACTTTTCTTGCATTGTCTTTTAAGGTAGCACAAGTCAAGAGATAAATCTCTACAATCATGTTATTTTTTCAGAATTATTATATATATTAATACTAGTAATTATCTATGCATATTATTCTGATAATATAATTAATATATGTACTAATCATATATGAAAATGTGTTTATAAAGAAAAATGTTAGGTATTAATTTATAAGTATGAAATAACATATTTTCATCTGCTCAAAGAGTGGTAAATAAGTGTATCCACAGTGATTCTCCAAGTTATTCTTAGGCTAATAGATTGTAGACATACCACTGCCTCAGGAAAACAATTCATCCTGCCTGTAAACTTGTAAAGATTTTAACTTTCAGCCTCTGCCATTTTATAATAGGAAATGTCTTCATAGCATAAAATTACTACTTATGGATTTTCCCCTTAAGGTAGCATGTAATAGACACACATTATCATAGTATTAGTTTTCATATGGTTTCATGAAATGTTGCTTTGAAGCATTAGTATGACAACCTATTTATCATTATAAACATTAGTGGAAGGCATGATAAAATGTAATATAGTACCTTATAGAATCAAAACTTTGTACATGAGGATTATTTCTTTAGCTTTTGTGAAGATGAAAGTGTTACAAATACCTAATGTCAAACATACATCATATGTATTATTTTGAGGGCCTTGTTTTTAGTATTCTAAAGCACTAGAAGTTAAAGTCTATGAAATATAGAAAATATAAATACATCTAGGGAATTGGACTGAACCAAATGCCATATGCCCATTTCTCTCCCAACTCCAGGTCTTTGTGTCAGCTGTAATACTTTGTCTGAATGGTCTCTCCTGTCTTACCACAACACAGTTATACCCTATACGTAGCCTCTTTAACTCCTACTCAACTTCTCCATCTTAGATTAGATGCTGCTCCATTCAGAGAGTCTAATTTTGTAGCACTAGATCTTTGGAACTCCCTGTACTTGCTCCAATTACATTACATTTGTCCGGTGTTATTACGTTATGATTGTCTTGTAACATCATCATCTTCTATACTAATGGATTATTCTGCAAAGGTCAGGACCAA
Source organism: Ovis aries (assembly GCF_016772045.2). Taxonomy (NCBI): domain Eukaryota; kingdom Metazoa; phylum Chordata; class Mammalia; order Artiodactyla; family Bovidae; genus Ovis; species Ovis aries. The sequence continues at coordinate 149,739,425 of NC_056054.1, read as the reverse complement.
GGTTTGTTCACCATTGTGCTCTCAGATACTGGGCTGTGCACTCATTAATTTGGTCAATCATTATTTACTGAAAGCCTATGAAGTAGCCAGCAGTGTTTGGAGCATGGGAACTAAAAACATATTGTTGTTCAGTTGCTCAATTGTGTCTGACTCTTTGCAACTCCATGGACTGCAGCACGCCAGGTTTCCCTGTCCTTCACCATTTCCTGGAGCTTGCTCAAACTCACGTCCATTGAGTCAGTGATGCCATCCAGCCATCTCATAGTCTGTCGTTCCCTTCTGCTCCTGCTTTCAATCTTCCTTAGCCTCTGTGTCTTTTTCAGTGAGTCAGCTTCACATCAGGTGGCCAAAGTATTGGAGCTCCAACTTCAGCATCAGTCCTTTCAAGGAATATTCAGGGTTGATATCCTTTATGATTGACTAGTTTGACCTTTTTGTCTCAGAGTCTCAAGAATCTTCTCCAATACCACAATTCAAAAGCATCAATTCCTCAGTGCTCAGCCTTCTTTATGGTCCAACTCTCACATTCGTACATGACTACTGGAAAAAACTGTAGCTTTGACTAGATAGACTTTTGTCTGCAAAGTAGTTTCTGCTTTCCCAGATAAGGGACTGAACCTGAGCCTTCTGCATTGGCAGCTGGTTTCTTTATCACTAGCACCCCCTGTGACACTCAAGAAACAAGTACCAGACAATAAATTTAAAAAATGAGTTAACAAGAAAGAAAGAAAAAAAAAAACCAAAACCATGAATTCAGATTCATACATTTTCCATAACATATCTTCAGTAAAAAGAACATGGATGTAATACAGGGTAATTGGATGAGTGTAATGGCAAATTTAGGCTAGAGGTAGTATTAACTAATAGGTAGCAATGAAACAGGAATCAGTAAGGGTAAATGAGTGAAATATTAGCTACTCTTTACCTCTTGATTTCTAAGCCTCTCCCTCTCTAGAATATCTCTTAAGTCCTTTTCTGATTCTTTCTCTTGCCTCCAATAATCTGAAAATCCATTGACTGTAAAGTGATTATTAAACTTTGATTTCTTTATGAGTAAACTTTCCCAATTAGGCTCTTGGGGTTTTGAAATATAAAATTAGAAATGATTTACAAAGCAAAGTTTCTAATTTTTAACTTATTTTTTATTTGTTTTAAAATAGATTATTGATAAAACAGATTAGTTTATTGGTAAAATAGATTATTATCAAACATCCATATGATATCCCAAGTACCAGGATATTTCGTAGGGAATTCTTAATAGAAGGGACAGTGTTACTGTATTGTCACTGGTTGGTGGTTTAGTTGCTAAGTTATATCTGACTCTTGCGACCTCATGGATTGTAGCCTGCCAGGCTACTCTGTCCATGGGATTTCACAGGCAAGGATACAGAAGAGGGTCGCCATTCCCTTTTCCATGGGATCTTCCAGACCCAGTAATGGAACCCGTATCTCCTACATTGCAGGAGGATTTCTGCATTGCAAGCAGATTCTTTACTAACGACCTCATATGTATATATTTATTGAAACTACATCTTACTGTTATTTTTTGGTCATTTTTCTCATTCATGGACCACATTAGAATTTTCTTTTCAGAGGACATACAACAGTCATGTGATAAATGAAGTCGTGATAAATGGCTCAGTTGTGTTCACAAACCTCTCAGGAGCCCTTTCCTTAATTCTGAGTTTGGAAAGGACACATTTGGAGGTTGGAAAAACCCTCGCATATTTCTTTGCTTATGGTATAAGAGCCGATATAGTAGGGAAAGTCAAGCGAAAATCTTTCATACTAAATCTACAGCCAATACAGTAAGTGAGTAAACAGGAAATATTAGTGAAAATTAAAACAAAACAAGCAATACAGCTATAGTGATTCTCATCCTACCTCCTTTTAATTTTCTAGTCTGGCCAATATCAAAAGCAGATAATGAAGGATGACAGTGAAGTTCTGAAAACCCAAACAAATATTGGTTCCTTTTGCAGGTGCTATGCATCATGCCAAATCTTAGCTAGAGTATATTAAAATGGATTCAAGTACTCGGGATGTGGCCATTGATTTGATAAATGATTTTTTTTCTATTCTCATGAGTAAGGAGAACCAGATGTAGTTCACATTCATATGTGGCAGAGAAGAGGATATATTTGCCATCTTGCCCCAAGTCTACATATATTCTTCCTGTCATAGAGTGGTTTGGACAATCAGACATCACTATATTCTGCTCTTTAGATTATATCATGTATTTAGATGGATAAGCAAGTATTTGCAAGTATGTTGAAGGCAAAGAGACATTGCATAAAGTGGGGGGAAAGCCTACAAAGATTTAGGGAGCAGTAGAGTATATACTTAGAAATATTTCTCTATCCATTTACTGAGTGACATGGAAAGCAGCTAGTTTGAGACAGATCCAGAAAAGTGGTCTGCAATGGATTTAGGCTATGGTGCATGTAGTACTTCTTCTTGTGCTAAAAGTGGGCTGATTTTGCATGAGAGCTCAAATCAGGGATGACCTTAATGACTGGTTACCTGATATATTCTCTCAGCAAGCAGCACTTTGTTTAGTGCACCTGATAATTCACTGCAAATGGAAAGAGAAATTGTTTAAGATAAAATATGTACTAAGTCAGGGCCAGGAGAAATATCAACAAGCTCAGATACACAGATGATACCACTCTAATGGCAGAAAGCAAAGAGGAACTAAAGATTCTCTTGATGAAGGTGAAAGAGGAGAGTGAAAACACTGGTTTAAAACTCAGTATTCAGAAAGCTGAGATCATGACATCCTATCCCATCACTTCATGGCAAACAGATGGGGGGAAAAAATGGAAACAGTGACAAACTTTATTTTCTTGGGCTCCAAAATCACTGTGGACAGCAACTGCAGCCATGAAATTAAAAAATGCTTGCTCCTTGGAAGAAAAGCTATGACAAACCTAGATACTATAGTAAAAAGGAGAGACATCACTTTGCCTACAAAGGGCCACATAGTTGAAGCTATGGTTTTTCCAGTAGTCACGTATGGATGTGACAGCTGGACCATAAAGAAAGCTGAGCACTGCAGAACTGATGCTTTTGAACTGTGGTGTTGGAGAAGACTTAAGAGTCCCTGGGACTTCAAGGAGATCCAGCCAGTCAATCCTAAAGGAAATCAACCCTGAATATTCATTGGAACGACTGATGCTGAAGTTCCAATACTTTAGTTATCTGATGTGAAAAGCTGACTCATTGGAAAAGACTCTGATGCTGGGAAACTTTGAAGGCAAAAGGAGAAGGAGGCAGTAAGAGTATGAGATGGTCAGATAGCATCACCAATTCAATGGGCATGAGTTTGAGCAAACTCTGGGAAATAATGAAGGACAGAGGAGTCTGGAATGTTGCGGTCTATGGGTTCGTAAAGAGTTGGACACGACTTTTTGACAGAACAACGAAAAAGTCAGGGGCCATGGTGAATAGCTTGGTTGGTTGGTTTTTCAGGGGCTCCATGATGAAAGAAGACAGTAGGAGACAAGTCCTGAGGAAGAGGGATGTAGATAAACCTATGGAGTGTGTTAACATTTTTGTATGGTATGTTAATTCTCACCAGAGATTATTCAATATGTAAAAAGCTCTTTATAATCAAATACAATAATGACTCAACCTGTTGCTCACTGGCAGCCTCAAACGTTGACCAACCCAATTCTGAAGCAATGTATGCATGAATAGAGTAGCCATGGGGACAGGGATACAAACTATGCATGGGCCTGACGACAGGGTTCACACACCAAGGTGAATCTGGCTTTCTAATATCTGATCTCCTAGAAAAAGAAAAATGCTGAGCAACTATGGCACCATGCTTTGTAGCCAGCTACTTGGGTAGCAAATTAATACATTTATCCCCTTCCTCCCGGAAAAGAGCAATGATGTGTTTTTCCGGGAATCAATACATACTTCCTAACAGACTTATAATTCTTGTAACCTATGCCTAATTCCATTGGCATGTGACTTGTGTAACTATATAGGACCCAAGGTCAAAAGGGTCTCATGCTTGGTTTAATGTTATTCTGGTTGCATCTATAATTCTTAAACAATTTTTGAACAAGAGACCCAATCTGTTCATTTTACGTGGGCCCAGCAAATTATGTAACTGGTCCTGATGCAGTCAGGGCCAGTTTATCCATAGACTAAAGGCTGGACTGGAGGAAGTACAAGCTGGAATCAAAATTGCTGGGAGAAATATCAATAACCTCAGATATGCAGATGACACCACCCTTATGGCAGAAAGTGAAGAAGAATTAAAGAGCCTCTTGATGAAAGTGAAAGAGGAGACTGAAAAAGTTGGCTTAAAGCTCAACAGTCAGAAAACTAAGATAAAATAAAATAAATTAAGATCATGGCATCCAGTCCCATCACTTCATGGCAGATAGATGAGGAAACAGCGAAAACAGTAGCTGACTTTATTTATCTGGGCTCCAAAATCACTGCAGATGGTGATTGTAGTCATGAAATTAAAAGACACTTACTCCTTGGAAGGAAAGTCATGACCAACCTAGACAGCATATTGAAAAACAGAGACATTACTTTGTCAAAAAAGGTCGGTCTAGTCAAGGCTATGGTTTTTCCAGTGGTCATGCATGGATGTGAGAGTTGGACTATAAAGAAAGCTGAGCACAGAGGAATTGATGCTTTTGAACTGTGGTGTTGGAGAAGACTTTTGAGAGTCCCTTGGACTGCAAGGAAATCCAACCAGTCCATCCTAAAGAAGATCAGTCCTGGATGTTCATTGAAAGGACTGATGTTGAAGCTGAAACTCCCATACTCTGGCCACCTGATGAGAAGAGCTGACTCATTGGAAAAGACCCTGATGCTGGGAAAGATTGGGGGCAGGAGGAGAAGGGGATGACAGAGGATGAGATGGCCTCACCGACTCGATGGACATGGGTTTGTATGGACTCCGGGAGTTGGTGATGGACAGGGAGGCCTGGCGTGTTGCAATTCACGGGGTCACAAAGAGTCAGATACGACCAAGTGACTGAACTGAACTGAACAGAACAATTGTTTAATCCATGAACAAAAATTCAGGATAATATCAGGAAAGATCAAGCAACTTGCTTCATAGACATGAAATGGCTCCCACTGCTCCTATCACACACACATCACTCAGGGGCTGCTCATTTGGAGGAACAGTGTAGGACTGTGGACATATAGCCAAGTTTCCAGTTTAGAGATGATATCTGGAGGGGATGGGCTGCCAGTTTTCAGGACACTGTATACAAAAACTGGGTGCTCCGAAAGAAGAGCACTGGGTACAAGAACCAAGAGATAGAAGTAAGAATCATCTAATTACCACTGCCAATAGCCTACTTGGAGACTTTAGATTTTTGTTTTCATTTTCATTTCTGCAGTGCTAAGCTCTGTGAGTATAGAGACTAAGTCTCAGAAACAAAATGCTTCTGACAGGGGACACAGTACAAGTTCCATTTCAGTTTAAGCTTAAACTGGATCATTTCTGATTCCTGTAGCAAGAAACCAACAGACAAGGAAAGAAATCCACCATGCTCACAGGAATAATTGACCTTGACCTGAATAGGAGTTAGAACTGCCATTACATAGTAGGAGAAGGGAAGAATATTTATGATATATGCTCCCAAGTGATGAACTAGGAATCTATTGGCACTCTCTACTTAATTTTGACAGTAAATGAAAAGTGCTTCAGTTATGACCAAGAAAGTCATGGTCCCTAGAGTCCTTGGTAGTGAAGGAATGGGATACCAACCTCTGCTTGCAGAGGTGCTAGCAGAGGCAAATGGCCCTGAGATGAGCAGTGACAATGTGACTCTAGGTTTCTGCAAAACTTCCTTACCTAAATTTCACAGGAAAAGATATTATCTGGAATCCTGGAGATGTTTTCAGGCACTCCAAATTTCTAAAATGAAGCGAAGGGATCCAAGAAGCCCTTGGGTGGAGAGTAGGGAATGATATGGTTCACTGCTCAGATTATCTACTTCAGCACCAAGGCATGCATTTCTCAGCTGCCATTGGGGTTGCCAACAGACAGCTCACAGTGAGTCCCTTACCAATCCACATTCAGTCCTCATAAAAAATGGAAGTTTCAACCTAGCCCCCTTGCTTTAACTAGGGACAATTGGCCTCTAAAGGACCATCTTGATTTCAGAGCTTGCCAAGTTTGATACATCCATTACAATTGCAGAGAAAATTCAATTATTTCATCTCTCCAGTTGTTTTCCTTTATTTCCTCATAGGTATTATGCTGAGAACAACCCCCAAAATACCTCTTGCAGACTTCTCTCCATGTCAAAGTCTTTTATGGGAGAAAATCTAACTCAAGACCTTAGTAGATGTTGCATCCACATAGCATCTGTTTTAAGGACATCTAGAGTTTTGCTTAGTTCAAAACATATCATTGGATTTTAAGTTAAGATATATTTATTGTCCTGAAAATTACTATAATGTAACTGGGAATTTGAAGTTTATATATATATATATAAAGTATACATGTGGCATATATGTATATATAACTATTTCATGTTTATCTAACAAATATGTATGTATATTATATATAAAGTTAAATGCATATACAATTTTCAATATACAGCATATTGAAAAGCTATACTGATTCAAATATATTTAATATATGTTACATATAAAACTTTTTATATAATATATATTATGGTACATGAATATTAAATAAATCAAGATACACATGCCAACAAAAATAGAAAGAAAAAGAGAGGTTGAGATTCCAAGAAATGAGCAATTGAGGAAGACAACAAGAGGGTGATCAAAGATAGAAGACAGAGTCCGTAAATGCTGGAGATTAAGCAAATTCCACAAAGATAAGAATCTTTGCTTCAGCATGTACTCCAAACATCTAGAATAGTACCCGTCATAAAATACTTGTTAAGAGAACCAAATTTAGATAAAAGCTAAAGGTTTGAGAAGCTAATGGTGCAATGATTATATATGTGTCACATTAAGGGGGAAAGAGCTGAAAGAGATATGCATGCAAGCATGTCATAGCACAGAACTTTGCACCTACTATGTGACTGCCACTTACTCAGTGCTAGTGACAACAACTGTAATAAGACATGATTCCTGTCCCCAGTGGGTCACGATGGTTGAGAAGATAATGGTAATGTGATCTAAGGAGGTCAGCTGACTTCACAAATGTGTCTTGATTCATGTGCTATAATGGTGATTGTTCTGCATTTACTATTTGATCACTAGTTTTGAAGCTTCTGAAACAATTGTCTTTTAATTAATTTAAAGCTAATATTGTACTGGCAGGGACTGATTTACAGTCAATATAATGCACAAAGACCAATATATGAATCAGGCTTATCTCATATCAATCTGTGAGAATCTTTCCAGTTCCAAGAATATTTCCCCCTACTAATCCGTGGATGCCTCTCTCATTGTCAGGATGCTTTGGAACTGCTAAATCAATATATTTGGAATTAAAACAAAATGGAAATGAGTATTAGGAATGAATATCTCATCCATAGAGAATAAAGTCTAGTGGAACATTCACAATCATTTAAAAAATGCCTTTTAAATTATCTAAATGTTCATTTTCCATTTCTAATGTGTTTCTCCTACTTTGTGGGAAAGATAAATACAAACACCATCTTGTAGTCCCAACTTATCTGTTTTTATGAGTATCATTTTGACCACTTATTTCCCTAATTATCAATCACAATCCAACCCTGCACTCCTTTGGCTATCTATAGATCTGATTTTCATGTGATCTAAATTTTGGGTAATTCCCTGATCACGCAAGTAAGACTTGGGTTTCTACTGTCTTCCCAGCCACACTTTTAACAGCCTTCCATTTAGTTATTTCTTCAGATGTGTTCCTGTGTAAATCCTCTAGAACTGGTAAGAATGATTGTTATAGGAGTTCTTGAAGAAAAGCCTGCTGTGATGGCTTGAGTTATGCATCATCTAATCTGTGATTTAGAAATTTATGAACTGATATTTACATATCAAAATTATGAAGAAATACTATCTCAAATAGGGCAGAGATCATGTGAGCATTCTGCACAGTGCAGACTTGATAAATATCAAATAACTAAACCCAAATTAAAACAGCATTTGCTTGAATCCTGGGTCTATATAGATAGGTGTGTTTTGTTCTTGCAGATGAGAGGTGATGTTCATGAACATATGAACTTTGACATCTCTCTGGCTGATTAAAAATAAATTGTGCATGCCAATGAGTCTTTTTGTAGATCTGAAATTTAACAGTTTCCTGTCACTTGCTATAGCCACGGAAGATTTGTTGTTGTTTTGGGCATTTGTTATCTAGTAACCGCTGGTGTTACTAATAACTCCCCAGTAAACCAACTAAGCTACCAGAAACTTCTACAGCTGGGGAAAGGGAAGTGATAGGATAAACAAAAAAAGCACACTTTAGTTTTCATTAACGGGTAATCACTACACTGCGTATTTAGATCATGGTTTTCTTTGTTAAGCAGTGGAAGTAAAAAAAAAGAAAATGATGTTTAGATCCCATAGATAATTCAGATCTTGGTGAGGACCTAAAGTAGAAAACGGTTAATTACCTACTTAGACTTCTGAACAGCACATGAACAAGCAGCTGGGCTTTTGTTTTGATTGAAAGATACTGGAAAAAAATATTTTTAGAGTGGGAAAGTCTATCTTAGACATAATGTTAAAAACTATGATATTTAGCTTTTTTAGCTATTAAAAAAATCCCCAAAGCTGAGCACAGAACATTTCACTGTCAATATAATATAATCACATAATCAGTATAGTTTCTCAGTATGTAAGGAATTTGATATTTATTTTGTTTAGTAGTCATTTAATTTATTAATCTTTTTACCCTGATTGAAGTTTATCTGTCTCTAATTACTTAAATCATCTATCCCTTTATTTATTACAATGAAGGATATAAAAGGAGGTCATATGTGAAGAAGGCTGAGCCCCAAAGAATTGATGCTTTTGAACTGTGGTGTTGGAGAAGACTCTTGAGAGTCCCTTGGACTGCAAGGAGATCCAACCAGTCCATTCTGAAGGAGATCAGCCCTGGGATTTCTTTGGAAGGAATGATGCTAAAGCTGAAACTCCAGTACTTTGGCCACCTCATGCGAACAGTTGACTCATTGGAAAAGACTTTGATGTTGGGAGGGATTGGGGGCAGGAGAAGAAAGGGACGACAGAGGATGAGATGGCTGGATGGCATCACTGACTCGATGGATGTGAATCTGAGTGAAATCTGGGAGTTGGTGATGGTCAGGGAGGCCTGGTGTGCTGTGATTCATGGGGTCGCAAAGAGTCGGACATGACTGAGCGACTGAACTGAACTGAACTGAACTGGATGGATGCCTAGGAATAATTTACCTGTGTATTCTCACTGATAATAATGGTTTCAGTTTATTTACTGATGTCTTGAATGTGTTAATTCTGTTTTTCTTAAAGAAGTCTTACATACCCAGCTTGCTTACCAAGGGATAACACCCCATTGTCTTCACCATGGCACTTATCAGAAGAAAAGTCTGGATAAATATGATGATTTTTGAAACCTTTCTAATCCCAAGGTGACTAAACTGACATTAAAAAAATAAATTGTGCTGCATATAAGCCTTAACAGAACAAGTTTGACAAGTCTTTGAGAGAATCACATGTCTTTGTTTTAACACACACACAAAATAAAACAAAACTATGGGATCTGAGGGCCATTTCAACAGCTTTCCTGGTGGCTCATTCAGTAAAGAATCATGGCATCCAGTCCCATCACTTCATGGAAAATCAATGGGGAAATAACAGAACATTGACAAACTTTATTATCTTGGGCTCCAAAATCACTGTATATGGTGACTGCAGCCATGAAATTAAAACATGCTTGCTCCTTGGAAGAAAAGCTTTGACAAACCTAGACAGTGTATTAAAAAGCAGAAACATTGTCCATTTAGTCAAAACTTTGGTTTTTCCAATAGTCATGTATAAATGTGAGAGCTAGACCATAAAAAAAGGCAGAGCACCAAAGAACTGATGCTTTTGAACTGTGGTGAAATTCCCTTGGATTTCAAGGAAATCAAACCAGTCAATCTTATAGAAAATCAACCCTGAGTATTCATTGGAAGGACTGATGCTGAAGCTGAAGCTTCAATACTTTGGCTACCTGATGGGAAGAGCTGATTCATTAGAAAAGACCCTGATGCTGGAAAAAATTGAAGGCAGGAGGAGAAGGGGATGACAGGGGACAAGGTGGTTGGATGGCATCAGGAACTCAATGGACATGAGTTTGGACAAGCTCAGGGAGATGGTGAAGGACAGGGAAGCCTGCTGTGGTGTGGTCCTTGGGGTTGCAAAGATTTGGACATGACTGAGTGACTGAAAACAACAACAATGGGATCTGATTTCAAATATAACAGAAAAGTACTCTAAAATAAGAAAAAAATATTTAATAATAAAAACATTAAAAAAGTAACTAAGAATAAAAATTAAAGGAATAATAGAACAGTCACAGAACATATGAAAATGAAAATTGCCAGCCTAATATTATCTGTGATAAATTGACATATTTATATGTAAATATAAATATACTCCTTGCTACGATATAAATTATAAATTATAAGGAGTATAAATTATACTCCTTGCTACAATAAATATGACATATTTATAATACATTAATAAAATGTAAAATATTCCAACATTTGACAGCTTTTTATCTTACATTTTATTATTCTTGTGAAATTGAAATAAAATTTATGGGAATATAAATATACTATGTGTACTGTGATAATAAATAGCTTTTTGAAAGTTTGTTTTTAATAAAGCCAGACAGGTATCTGCATTTTATATTAGAAAAATAAGCATATTTCAAGTAGTTTGTAATCTCAAGAGAAAATATTTATTTGGAAAATAATTTTTAAAATATTGATTCATATTTCTTGCATTTTTAAATCCCCAAAGCAATAATTTCTATAACTTAAATATTTTGAAACTAACCTAGTGAAAATCCCTAAAGATTGCATATTTCATTTTGCAACAACATACAAATTTTAGATGTAGAGTTGTCTGAGTAGGTATGGGTATATTTGCATGTGTGTGTGTGTGTGTGTGTATGTGTTTCCACAAATAAACACTCATATTCTTATGTAAGAAAACTCCTTGCTACTTTTTTTTGGTTTTTCAACATTTCCAAGCATGTCTTTCCATTCTTTTCCCTTGTTTATTGTATTTAATTCATTTCTTTTCACTTTTTTCTATCCTTAAACTTGACAAAAGTAGAAGTAGCAAACAAACCATTGTAAAATGTTCAAATTTCCAGGAAGACCTTGGAAAATGTGAAGCAAATATTAAAAATAACGTTCTCTCTGTTGAGAAAGGCTGAGGAAAATTGGGGGAGAAATGAAACATCAATTCTCAAAAGTTACTTTTCTCAAAGTGCTGAAAGTCAATTCAACATGTATTTACTTAGCTTCTACCCCTGCCCTTGGGGACCCTATGATATAAAATCAAGAACTCTCCCCAAAGGTAACATGTGATACATTTTGATTTAAAACTGGCAGCCTAGAGATTATTCAAGGTTGCATTTGCACTTTGTATATAAATTCTTTCATACAGTTTGAATTTTTACCTGTACCAACACTTGAATCAGAACTCTTTGGTATTTTATTCCTAGGCCATTGTATTAAAAAATGAAACTTTAAAACTATAGTGATTAAAAGGTTATCCACATGAGAATCTGTTGATTCTTTGTAATGTAGGAAGAAGAATTTTAACTTTGGGAAAAAGTTGATTTTTATGTGTATGGATATTTAGTTTGTTTTTCTCTCTTTTTGAAACTTAAAATGTATTCTTTTTTAATTGAGTGACACTTTTTATTTTAATTTAGTTTTAAATATTTTACTATGTCAATATAGTAATAATAAAGAGAACATTTTGTTCATTTATTCATTCAATAAATATTTAGAGAGCAATTATAATTTTCTAGATATTATACTCAATGCAGAATTTGCTGTAAAAGAAAGACACCTCAAATATAGGGGAACATAAAAGGGAAAGAGACTGGAAAAAATTATGAACAATTATTTTAATATACACAAGGAAATAGCATCATGATTACATATTTGTTTGGAAATGAGAAAGGTGGTTTTGTCTGAATGAAAGAAAATAAGAATGGTTGGATTTTTCCTATATATATAGTTGAACCTTTTTTTTTTTTTTAATTTTTATTTTTACTTCATTTTACTTTACAATACTGTACTGGTTTTGCCATACATTGACATGAATCCACCACCGGTGTACATGCGATCCCAAACATGAACCCCCCTCCCACCTCCCTCCCCACAACATCCCTCTGGGTCATCCCCGTGCACCAGCCTCAAGCATGCTGTATTCTGCATTGGACATAGACTGGTGATTCGATTCTTACATGATAGTATACATGTTTCAATGCCATTCTCCCAACCTATATATATAGTTGAACCTTAAATCTTCCATAAGTGAGGGAAAAATGGGAGGAATGGAATTATGTTTTCTTTTATCCTTTCTTATCAAAGGAGACAAGAAGAAAAGATATGTAGAAATTTCTGTCTTCTTCTAGCAAACCATTAAGAGAGAATTAGGGAAGGAGAATAATAATAAAAAATGGACTAATTGTATTTGAAAAAGACTCATTAAAAACAGCTGTTATTGTCAAAAACACAAAATAGTATAAAAAAGCAGAGTTTTTTTTTTTAAATGAACATTTAGCACCTTGGGAAAGCAACACCTTTTCTACAGTGGGTTTAAAAGAACAAGCTAGCATGGAAAAGCTAGAGTAATGAGTGGAATGGTGCATAAGATATAAATTCAAACATCCAAAAATATAAGGGGAAAAATTGAAATATAGGCCTCCACCCACACTGACAAGCACAGAATCCACAGTTTTAAAAGCAGTGAGAAATTTGAAATGTTCAGATGGGGACTTGGGGAAAACAATCTTTTCTAATTCTATTAGATACTTTGTGATGTTTATCTTCCTTTTTTATTTCAATGGTTCTATCATAATCTTAGGAAACTTCATGTATCTCGAAGAAAGACTTAAGGATCAGATTGAGATCATGAGTCTCATTCACATGGGCACTTGATAAGAGATAAGCAGATGTTCGAGATTCCCAAAATCCCATGGACGGAGGAGCCTGGTAGGCTACAGTCCATGGGGTCGCAAAGAGTTGGACACGACTGAATGACTTCACTTTCACTTTCTTTCATGGGAAAATGAAGGCAGCTAGAGAGCTGTTGGAAGTCAGACAGAAGTTCCAGCATCAGGACTGAAAAACCACACCCAGGAGTTCCAGGGTTAGGATTAAACGAATTCCAGAGTTTCTCAAATTTCACCCCCTCTGCCATCTCACTCCCAGGTTCTGTCTCAAGGTGTGACTAAGAAGTAGTCGAACACCAAAATGGTGAGGCAGTGATCTGCAGTAAGGCAAGGGATGTCTCTGAACCACTTGCACTTGAGCGCCACTCCACTTACTACTTGTGCAATCCAGGTCAAAGTTCTCAGCTCTCTAGGACTCAGTCTTCTAACACAGGGTGGCAATCATAATGTTACCTACACCCTAGGGCCTTTATGAGAATTAAATGGGTTTAACTGGCTCATAGTAAGCACTTTGTAAGCAATCATCATTTCATGTAAGTAAGAAAAGCATGGCAAGGGGCAGGAATTGAGGACACATGGAATAACGTGTGTTATTTTTTTATTTTTCCAATCATCATTGAGGTCTGACATGAGGAACAATAGCTTAAGTTTTGCACAGTGTTGAACATGAGAAACATAGATAGAGCATCTGCTCTCATAGATAGAAACTTTCTTTGCACTTTATAGTATTCAGTCAGTCAGTCAGTTCAGTCGCTTAGTCGTGTCTGACTCTTTGCAACCCCATGAATTGCAGCATGCCAGGCCTCCTTGTCCATCACCAACTCCTGGAGTTTACTCAAACTCATGTCCATAGAGTTGGTGATGCCATCCAGCCATCTCATCCACTGTCATCCCCTTCTCTTCCTGCCCCCAGTCCCTCCCAGCATCAGAGTCTTTTCCAATGAGTCAACTCTGCATGAGGTAGTCAAAGTATTGGAGTTTCAGCTTTAGCATCAGTCCTTCCAATGAACACCCAGGACTGATCTCCTTTAGAATGGATTGGTTTGATCTCCTTGCTGTCCAAGGGACTCTCAAGAGTCTTCTCCAACACCACAGTTCAAAAGCATCAATTTTTCAGTGCTCAGCTTTCTTCACAGTCCAACTCTCACATCCATAGATGACCACTGGAAAAACCATAGCCTTGACTAGATGGACCTTAGTTGGCAAAGTAATGTCTCTGCTTTTAAATATGTTATCCAGATTGGTCATAACTTTCCTTCCAAGGAGTAAGTGTCTTTTAATTTCATGGCTGCAATCACCATCTGCAGTGATTTTGGTATTAGGTCACATTTAAACAGGGGAACTGTTGAAACAAATATTGGTATAATCTTAGTAACAAGATGAGTAAATCTTAAGAATAGCACTATAAGTTCTTAAGTCTTTTCAAAATGTGCCATTGGAGATCCTTATTATTGGCATCCACTTTAGGCTCTAAACATTTAAACAACACCTGGCACTAGTGGTAAAGAACCTGCCTGCCAAAGCAGGAGGCTCAAGAAGTTCGGGTTCAGTCCCTGAATTGGGAAGATCCCCTGGTATAGGAAAAAGCAACCCATTACAGTATTCTTGCCTGGGAAATCCCATGGACAGAGGAGCCTGATGGGCTACAGTCCATGGCACCGTAAAGAGTCGGACACAACTGAGAGACTGAACACACACAGGGAAAACCTGGACTAGAAGGGTTTGGAGCTTGTTAATTGTTGGAAAGTGGTTAAATGCTCTGCTTGGAAGTAGATAAGTGGGGCTTATGACTACTGAGGCTTTGGCTTATTTTAATCCACATTATTGGCAATTTTTAGTCATATCCTTGAACAATTCAAACAGAACTTTTTATTTAGAAGCATTTTACATTCAGATGTAAATAGCATTAAAGATACCTTTGGGCCCATAGAGGTATACCTGGCAGAAGGGGTCTCGTGTTTTATATTTAAGAGATTTGGGTTTGTCATAGGTATTGAAAATAGTCATTATAAAAACATGTATGTATATATATATATGTGTGGTATAACTGAATCACTTTGCTATACAACAGTAATTAGTACAACATTGTAAATAAACTATACTTCAATAAAAAGAGGTTTAGGAAGTAAAAGGAGTAACAAAATCAACAGTGATAACTATTAATGTAATCAAGTACAAATGTTACTTCAAAATAAATAAGATCATGATTGAAGGCCCTGGAAAAGGCAATCCATTCCAGTATTCTTGCCTGGAGAATCTCATGGACAGAGGATCTTGGTGTGCTACAGTCCATGAGGTTGCAAGAGTCGGACACAACTTAGCAACTAAAGAGAGAGAGATAATTGAAGGAAAACAGACTTTGGAAAAATATAAAATTGAACTAAACATAAGAGCAGTGATTAAAAAAAAAGAACCTGATTTATTATCAACTAATGTCTATAATAAAGCACAAAGCTAAAACTATTTCAAACATAAAATTTGTCATGGACATATATTCTATGTACAATTAGAGGAAATATGGAAGAAGGAAATGGCAACCCACTCCAGTATTCTTGCCTGGAAAATTCCACGGAGAAACAAGTCTGGTGGGCTACAGTCCATAGGGTCACAAACAGTCAGGCATGACTGGACACACTCATACACATAAGGAAAAATAACTGGCTTTAGGATTATCTTCAGAGAAGGCAATGGCACCCCACTCCAGTACTCTTGCCTGGAAAATCTCATGGACAGAGGAGCCTGGTGGGCTGCAGACCATAGGGTCGCTAAGAGTCGGGCACAACTGAGTGACTTCACTTTCACTTTTCACTTTCATGCATTGGAGAAGGAAATGGCAACCCACTCCAGTGTTCTTGCCTGGAGAATCCCAGGGACGGGGGAGCCTGGTGGGCTGCAGTCTATGGGGTCGCACAGAGTCGGACACGACTGAAGCGAGTTAGCAGCAGCAGCAGGATTATCTTCAAGGAAGGACTGTGATGGTGGCAACATGGTGGACCATATGACTGACTCCCTGCAGATGATGTGTGAGCCAAGTTTGAACATGGAGATAGGTGGTGTTTTGGGACTCCCTGTGGGAAAGTGTCATTTAGATTCCTCTGAAGGAGGCATGGAATGCCAACTGGGGTGGAATAAAAAATACACAAAAGGTCTTGACCTATCTAAACAGTGCGCATAGAATCATGTGTATTGATAGACTGCTGATGGACTCAGGACTGTTGGCTTCCATGCTGCTTATTGGTCATTGCAGTGAGATTTTTGGACTCATAGTCTTGTTGCCCCAATTTAGCAATACTGTCACAATAAATGGATATTCAATTTATGAGTTGATATCCTTGGTAGTACTTATAAATTGAAATAGGATTGTAATATCTCTTTGCAAACAGGACAGGGACTGCTTTCCCTTTCTATTAACAGAGAAATGGAAAGACTCCCAGAGTAGAAGGTAGAGAGGAAATCATCAACAAAATGGACATGCCATTTCCAATGCTTTCCAGTGCTTGAAACTTTTTAATTATGATGTATACTCTCTGTTTGTGATAATCTTTGGGATTGACGTCAAGCCCATTGTGTGAACAAGTCTGAAGGAAGTACATATATAGACACAAGCCTGTATGAGTATGCCTTGCTGTGAATTTGTAATGGGAGGTGGGGATTTACTCCTATCAGTGGTCACACATAACCAGTTTTTGTTGTTATCCAGAGTTAGTAATCAGTAACTTCATGCATGTGAAGTCACAATGAGAGAACAGTAATCATTGTGTCAGAGAAGGGAAGCTTGAGCTGTGGTTCCTAACTAAACGTACGGATGCTGGGATGCAATAGAATTCCTGCCACCTACGTGGAATTTCCTGATGCATGCCACCTCCTCACACTATTCCTTTTTTTCCCTTTCTGAGGCATTTTATTTGCATGTATGTATTACATCCCTTAGATGAGGGCAGAAGGAGAAGAGGGCGTTAGAGGATGAGATGGCTGGTCAGCATCACTGATGTCATGAACATGAACTAGGGCAAATTCTGGGAGACGATGAGGGACAGGGAGGCCTGGCATGCTGCAGTCCATGGGGTCACAAAGAGTTGGGCATGACTGGGCAACAACAACAAAATTACATCCCTAGAAAAAGAATCTAAATATTTTCCCTCCTGTGTGTTGTCTTGCTTCCTCATGGTCCCTGATGCCAGCCGAGGTTGTCAGAACAATGAAACCAAACTGACAGGAGCAGGCTACTCTGCCATTATTCTAGATCCCTGAGGTGTACATCAAATCTGAGGCTGATCCCTCCATACTTATTCAGCCTGCTTGTGAGGTTCACAACAACTTCCCCAGCCCCGTAATCACTGATGATTTCAAATTGACCAATTCTGGCTCAGCTGGTAAAGAATCTGCTTGCAATGTGGGAGACCTGGGTTTGATTCCTGGGTTGGGAAGATCCTCTGGAAAAGAGAATGGCTACCCACTCCAGTATTCTGGCCTGGAAAATTCCAGGCCAGAATTCCAGGATGGCAAAGAGTCGACCATGACTGAATGCCTTTCACTTTTATTTTTCAATGTAACCGTGCTTCATCATCACAGAAAGCTGATGATGACTTTGGAGCATGCCCTAATAAGCACCTGGCATTTACCTATATTTTTGGCATTGTTGGTATTCTTGAGAGCATCGGCCAGAACATTACTGTGCACTATAATGGCAGCATGGACAGATAGTAGAAGGACAATGGGAACCTAATACCACTCTTAAGACTATATCAGTTTGCTGCTATTCAGTCAGTTTAAGCACCAGCTTGCAAAAAGATTGGGAGCACCTGCTCACTTACTCCTGATAAATCTCCTACACAGATCTTTAAGAATCAAGAAAGAAACTCTGGGCCAAAAAGTTGGTCAGTTTTAGTCTCTAACTATTCTAAACTTCAAGTCAGGTAGCCAACCCCCCTTTTGACTATTTCCTCCATCTTCTGCTAAACCGGAAAAGGACTCCCACTTACTCTGCTGACAATGTTATACCCAACTGATAAAAATGAGGTGCGCTACTCAGTTTATCTAGGCTCGATTGTGTTGGAAGGCAGCTAAAGGCAAAGGGGATTCCTGTATACTGAACAGCATTGTAGCCCCTATAATCTAGAGGGAAGCATTCAAAGGACATTGTAAAGCTCAATTTACAGAAATAGACTGAAAATTGCTGTCAGTGGCCCAGCAGACAATGCGTATGTGCAGCCATCACAGATCAGGTTGCTCACTTTGAGGGGAGGAAAAAAAACATGAAACATTTCATAACATCAGGCATTGATGATTTCTGCACCATCATCCGTAAACACAGAAAAGAGTGACCCAGGCACCAACATCTGTCTTGATTAACCTGGCCCTACCTAGTTTATGAGTTTTAAACTTTTTCTCTCCCCTAATCATTTCTACACATATTAGAAAATATTGTCTTTAAAATGTTCAGACTGAAACAGTCAGCTCTATAGTCAATTCATAATTGATTATTGATCATAAGCATCCTGTTATACATCCTAGAATAAAATTCCTTAGACTTTTTCTCAGCTATGTCAGTATTATGCTATAATCTTTATTGAACTCTCGGCTTCTGAACTGAGTTACTTTCATCAGGGATATTGGGAGAGGTTAGTTACATTATATCAACACCTGCTGTCTGTGAATCTTATCCTTTTACCCCTAATAAAAATGTCTAGGTTTTATATGTCTCCAGAAACTATTTCAAAGCTTTTTAAGATGCCCTTAGTCAAATAGGCCAACTATTATATGAGTTTCCTCAATTAATGCCTTCCTGGGATGCCTCGTTTTAGAAATGACTTTTGCCATTTTGACAAAATTTTAGCTTTGATATTCAAGGCGATTTGCCCTCCTCCAGCTTCTCAGCTACCAGGCACTTGAACTTTCACTCACATTTTTCTGCTAAGCTTCTGCTGACGGGCCTCTCTAGATACCATTCAGTAGGCTGACTGAAATATAACCTCACTCCAGGTCAAATGCCTTTAAGCTGAAAACCATTTCCAAGAAGGATGAAAATCTTAGATATTTCAAGTCTGTCTATTTGGCAGTGTTCAGATAAGGACGATGAGTCTTGTTGTTTTTTCTTTTTTTCTGTTCTATAGCAACCTAAGAGAAAGAAGAATTCAAATATTCAGTGATTTTTTATTTCTGCACTTACACAAAGCATAGAATGGAAAAAAGAATGGGACAAATTGAGTAACCATTGTATGGATAATAATTGATAGGTGAAAATAATGTTGGCAGGTTGCAGGTTTAAGACATACTCAATATATTTTTAGTTAACAATAAATACAATTTTGTGTTAAATATTTGAGTCAGTCTTAGAAACATGGACTCATTGATTTAGTGACCTTAGATATGCTATAGTTAAAAAAAATGCGCTGATGGGTGACAATGAATCACGTAAACTTATTCCTAGTGAATTTTCAAAAGACTGCCTACTGAGTGCTTTCCCCCATCAAATTGTCTCAAAACCTTGACATTACAGTTTGCATTCTGTTTTCATCAGGTGTTGTCATCACAAACTACTCAGTATAGATGTATATCATCTATACATGAAGAGAGAAAGAAGTGGCTATCACTCTTCCCCTTTGTGTAATAGTTGATCTAGTTTGCTAAAGACCATCTTAAAAAACAAGCAACCATTTCTTGGAAAATAGCTCTGGCGTTTTTACTGAGTAAAGACAGTTTCTTGGGACATAAGTCTCAGACATTTTTACTGCACAGAGATAATTTGGGGGGACATAAGACTCAGATACTTTTACTACGGGTTAAGAGACTAAGATGTCGGCATAATGTGGCATATAAACCCTCCCAGAATTTCCGAGGAAAATAACTTAGTTCCGAAGCTGAGGGTTTAACAAATATTCCAGGAGAATCCTGAGAATCTGAGTGATTGGCAGCCACCAGAGGCAAATCAGAGACTGGCTGGTCTAGCCTTCCTGGATGCTTAGGGGTCAGTGATGCACATGGAAGTGAAGGAAGTTGCATGGAGTCAGCAGAGACTATGAACAGAAATGCTACCTCTTCTATAGTTTTACTTTAGCTGCCTCTGTCTTTATAGAATCCCTTCCTGAACATTTCACTATCCTCTTGTGCTTATTCTGTGTATTAGCTTCTCAAAAGAGCACATATTTTACAAAGGTTAAGAGGTGGTGGCTTGTTTCATACTTTAAAGTTGTGACTCGGTCCATGGGAAGGGAGAAATGGCATACACACATCAGAGACTTAAAATACCTACCATGGATGGTCGGTTTTAAAATTAAAACTCACAATATTATTACATGTAGTTTAAAATCTGTTTTAAGAAATAAGTATTTCAGATGCTGGAATAGTAAGTAGCTTTTTTTTAAGATAAATGTCTGTCTTAAAACATTATATTAAATGAGTTAAAGTGGGAAGCTGAATTATGCTTTAAATTGCTTTAAACTGGGGATTTTAACTTTTCATTTTGTTCATACTCGACTTGCTCTCTAGTAGTTTTGTTAAGCAATTACTTAAATAATTTCTATTTCTCACAACTAGGTACTTTCTGGGTATGACATTTATCCCTAGGTATGACAAGAGCTAAGTTTTTTTTTTTCCATTTTAGAATATTAAATATTTCACTCTCCTTGAGACTAAAGTATACTCCATATTTCCAAATATTCTTCATCAGTAATAATAACATTTATATCAACTCTCTCCCCAAGTTTTGGCTGTCTTCCTGTGATGCCTTATTCTGGAGTTCCACCTACTGTACAAATTAAATTTTCCCTAAATTCTGCTGGTCAACCACATAATCAGTGAACTCAAGATGAAGAGAACTGAGTGAACATGATATAACACTATTTTTTTTTTTTTTGGTATGGCTGAAATAGTTCCATTTCAGGCTAAGTGCTAAGTCAATTCAGTCGTGTCCAACTCTGTGTGACCCTGTGGACTGCAGCCTGCCAGGCTCCTCTGCCCATGGCATTCTCCAGGCAAGAATACTGGAGTGGGTTGCCATGCCCTCCTCCAGGGGATCTTCCCAACCCAGGGATCAAATCTGCATCTCTTACATCTCCTGCATTAGCAGGTAAGTTCTTTACCACTAGTACCACCTGGGAAGCCCCTAAAGGCTATCACAGAGGGCTAAAAATGCAGCACCCTCAGACTCTCTAGAACTTTACTTTCTTTTCACTTGTTTAAAGTACAAATTGAGATTCCTTCAGTTTCCTTAGTCTGCCTTCCCTAGGGTATTGTAGTCAGTCAACATTGAGGCTGGATCACCACCATGGTAGCATTTTAACTTCTAGAGAAAGAAATAAGAAACTAAGGGGAATGAGATCTCCTTTTATGGTAGGGATATGTGCAAATTCTTATTTCTTTGGAGACAACATAGTCACATGGCCAAGGTATTTGGGAAGTATAGTCTCTAGCAGGGAGGTCTGTGCCCAGCCAAAACTTGGATGTGAGTTCTGGCTCCAAAAGGAAGAAGGGGAAACTAGGAACTGTCACAGCCTTAAATATCAGGCTGGTAGTATTTGCACTTTGGATGCCTGCCTCCTTCCTAATCTTTTATTTTCCTTCTCTTTTGGTTCAAGCTATTTATGCATTCATTGCACTCCTTTCAGAGAACATAAGAGGCACGAGACATTAGAGCATAGATTAGATATTAAATAATATACTTTAAGCATCAAATTGAAATTTATTTAACTTGTAAAAATTTGCTTTACCTTAAATGATTAAAGAGGATATATATGGTCTTAGTGGGGGCTTCTCAGGTGGCTCAGTGGGTAAAGAATCCTCATGCAATACAGGAGACACAGGATGCATGTGTTCAGTTCCTGACTTGGAAAGATCCTTTGTAGAAAGGCACAGCAATCCAGTATTCTTGCCTGAAGAATCCCATGGACAAGAGGAGATTGATGGGTATAAACTATAGGGTTGCAAAGAATCAGACATGACTGAAATGACTAAGCACGCATGGTCTTAAGGGTATAAGGTATACAGTGTGTGCTATCTTTTTGATTCACCAAATGATTACCCTGTAATTATTACATGAATAGAGTTGAGTATAGTATTTTGGAGGTGCAAAGAACTTGAACACCAAAAACTTGCCTCAAACCATCTGAGGATACCCAATGAAATGTGATTTTAAATTCAGGAAGGCAATGATACAGAAGCTGACACAGGATAGAAGAAATGAGGTTTTTGTTTTGCTTTTTGGCTACCTAGTGTATATTTCATGGAATCTCTTTCATCGCACATATTTTCAAGAGATTTCTTTCTTTATTTAGTGCTTGTATTTTGTATAGTTGATAAAATATACCTTTATCAATATATATAATTATATGATTATTTGAAATAAAAATGCTACCTTCTATTCAGGGCTGTTCATCTAAATTATATTATATAACCTTTGTTCATGATTCTATTGATCATGAAAATGGCTTAATTATAAAATTTATAATGTCATAATATGTTTTCTCTTCTTTAATGAGACAGAAAGAGTGATTCTCAAAGTTTAATGTTCCTAATTATGTGGGAAGTTTGCTTAAAATATGTATTTAAAGACTCTGCAGAGAGATTCTGAAGCTGTAGGCCTTGTATAAAGGCTATGGATTGTCATTTTCCTGCTGATCATGTGGCTTTTCTTCTTTTCACATTAAAAATACTTGATTTAAAGAAGACACTGTGGGAAGGGTGTTGATAGGCTCTAGATACCACTGTTGGGTTTTCTTTTCATAGTTTAATTTTTTGGACATAAGCAATGCTCTTGTAAAATCATTTCTGCTACTGTGATTGCCTCTTGCAAGGGAAGGAAATGATTCTTATTTGTCATGTTAAATACACAAAAAAGTCAGTGTATTTAAAATGCTTAATCTTAATAAAAGTTTCAGATTTAAAGAAATGTAAGAGGTATGATTGATATGGTCTGTTTATATCTTTACCTATTTTTCATGAGGAAACTAATGTTAAGATGGGACAAACAATTACTTATAGCTATTAGCAATATTGGTAGTGTGAGTTATTTCTTCTTTTCATTTGCTCTGGATTATGACTTCTGCCTCTTTGCTTCTGGATTTTAACTTCTGCCTGAGGTTAAGGGGAAAAAAGCAAGAATGAAAGAAAGAAAAAAGAAGGAAGGGAATAAAGAGAATAAATAAAAGAACAAAGAATGACCTTGAAAAACAAAAGTACTTTATCTTGAGAAATTATATGAAAGTAGCCCCACAGTCCAGCAAAATATGTGCAAATGATGAGCAAAAAGCACCACTGATACTTTCAGCCTCTTCTGTCTGGGTCAACTCTGACTGTGATAATTGGAAAACATTAGTGCCCAGTTTTTTTTCACTCAACACAGTTTAGAAAGTATCTGATTTTATTAAAACTGAAATTGAAGTGCTATCCTCTCATTTGTTTAAAAAGTATAATTTTTCAAATTTGAAAGATTGTATTTGGGAACATAAGACCTGCCTCTGCATTTTCCCAGAGCACAGTCGGTCTAATTTTAACCTTTAATTTCATTGAGTAGATAATCATCTTATAACCAGGAATTCTTGCCAACTCTTCCCACCTTTAACACTACCATCATTGATGTTTATCGATTTGAGCCTCCTGCATCACAGTACTTAATTAATTTCAAACACAGCAGAATATTTTTGGGATTTTATATTCAGGATTCCATTGATTTCTTGTCTTGCCAGTTTTAATCATATTTGGGAAAAGGGAAGATTATGTCAAGGCTACCTACTCATCTACTGGTTAAAAATGTTATAAGCGCAGTCATTAGAAAGCACTTCATCTGAATAATGTATCTAAGCCTTGAAGTGATCAATTATGCACAGTGGACATTAGCATAATATTTAGTTTAAAAATCAGAAAGAGGATGTGCTGCAATTAACAGATATAACAGGTATCTCTCATGGATATTTAAACACACAAAAAAATTAAATATATAATTAGATCTTTATTTTGCATCTAATGTAATTTGCCTACTATTGTTTGACCAAACTTCCACATTAAAATGCCTAATACTAGTCTGAAATCCATGCGGGTCTTAGTATGGGTTTCGGTGCTCTGCTTTAGTGCTAACCCAAACAGTCAAATGCACTATTTCAAACTTTGTTCTTTAAAGGCAGCCTTTTGAAAGACATTGCTGTTTCGTAGTGCAACAGTGACAACCAGTGGCTGCTGGATATCCCTTTAGTCTGACAAATTATTGCAGACATCGTACAGATTAACAAGGACCTATATCAAGCTTTAATAACTAGCACTCAAAAATAACATGCTTCTTGTTCATCTCCATCTTATTTTATACCAAAAATAGGTGGATAGCCACATGTCTATTTAAGAATGCCTTTTTTTTTTTTAATTAACTAAGCATCTGAAATGTAGATTAAGGTGGTTTTACTCAGAGGTTACTGCCAATTCCAACATATTGGAGGTGATTAAAAAATTCTTAATGGGTTCATTTCATGTGATATGTAATCCAAACTATTTTTTGTTTGTTTGTTTGCTTCTTTTACCTGCAAGGAAAGAAAATAGCTGCTAGGTATAGTGAAAAACAGGTCAAAGCACTCCATGGGCAAACAGCTGGGGACTGTATAATTATTCACTACCTGAACATCCCTGATTGGTCTCATCTTCCCTTCCTAAAAAGCCCATTATTTCTTTCAAATGGAGAGCTTAATGGAGTAAAGCTTTGCTAGATGTAATGAGCTGAATAATGTGGAGTTCAACCTCAGATTATGGACTTTTGGAGACTCCAAGCAGTTAAAACTAATGATTTAATCCCTGTATTTATTTTAAATTTATTTGGACAGATCTATTTATATATTCTTGAAGCTCTCCCTCAGACACAACAATCTGGAAATAAACCCCCCTTTTTTTTTCTTTTTCTGTTTCTCTAACGTCTGTGACATTCCTACTTTGTCTCAAGCTATCTTCTTTTCTTCTCTCTGTCTCTCTTTTTTTAGCATAGCTTCAAACCTTCATTTCCTCCTCACTGGCACTGCTCTAAGAGTGCTTATGGCAAATTTGCTTCTGTAATCATAACTTGAACCCATCTGGGGATGAGATTGGCTACAAGCTTAGTATTTCCACTTAACATATTCATGATTAGCATGCACAGAAGGAGTAGAATTAGGATGAATGTTTTTGGAACAGTACAGATAAATCCTCATAAATGTAGTACAACAGGTCTGGAAACGCACAGTGCGGAAATGTAATGAAGCTGAACTCTGTAGAGAGTTTGGTATTCTCAGTACCATGCCTCTCCTAATGAACTCATTTAGATTAGAAAATGGATTTAATATTTTATTGGAATTAACCTGAGCCAGTAAAGAGGATTACAATTTCTTTCCATAAATATAGTGATATTACAGGATGAGGTAGCATGTTACATGAATATTAAGCACTTTATGAACATTGTCATGAAGCCAAAAGGTGTAAGGTGATTATATTTTAATATAGTGGTACTGTTCTTACAATAATTAAATTTGAATAGCAGTAAAAGGATATTTTAAAAAGATTTAAATCAGAATTTTGTTACATTTTCAGAGAAAAAATACCGCATGATTAAAATTAAACTCAAGACAGAGCATTTAAGTAACCAGCTTTAGCAGAAACTATATTTTCCCAAGTGGGAAATAAACAATAAGCAAACTTGGGGAAAAAAGGACAACTTAGAATCTGAGTCTGACTAAACAGAAAGATTATCTTCTCACTAATCTGAAGAAAGTTTATTTATTCACTGCAGACTACTTTGGTGGATACGCTAGCCAAAAAATATTGAGTTGGCCAAAATGAATGAACGTTTTGGCCAACAAATAGAACTCTTTCATTGGCTGGATTTTTTTTTTCCATTTCTGCAATCTTTTGTTTGCGGTCCAAACTCATTTAAGTCCTTTTTGGATCATCAGTGGATGCTTTTCATATAACCTTCACGTAAGATGCACATACAGTCTATAAAGGAAGATATTAATAAGAAATCAAAGGATATGGACCCTTTCCCTCCCCTAACACGGACTAGCCCTAAGCTACTTCTGCCACTAATGTTTGTAAATCTAGAAGATGTATTATATAGGCAACGGAACTAATATCACACTTTTGTAATCTTAAAGAAAAAAGTAATATGAATCTTATCTAGCTTTAAACAAACGGCAAGCTGTGGCCCCAGATTTCCATTTCTACCCATTTTGTAAAGTCAGCTACTGTGCATTTGTGCACCTGAGCATTCACTGATTTTGCAGAATGAGGTGCAGTGAGCATTGCGTGCTGGAGGCCAAGGTTAGGTCTTGAGGCTGTGTACAATTCTGATGAAAGCCGAACATGAACTGTGAAGTCGTTCAGGCATACACACAGTTTAAGAAAAACTTCCCCACCTTTCCTTTGTTCCACCTACACTAGTAAAAAAAATTTTTTTTTTGCTTCAGTTGGAGAAAGGCATGTAATGGACTTCTCTGTGTGTGCGTTTCAGATTTCTCCAGCCCATATTTGCAATGAGTTTGATAACTGATGTTCTTATAAGCTTCAGACACATTGAGGTTTTGAGATAATGCTATACAAAAATTGGAGTTACAGAAAATCAGCTGCTTGCTGTGTATGTGGAGGTGGAGAGGAAGCAGAGGAATAGGTCCCAAACAAGAGCGGCAACATCAGCACTGAACATCTGGTGAAATGTTATGGTGTGTGGGAAGCTAGTGGTACCCCTCAGGAGGAAAGACTTTGAGAGAGTGGTGTCCTGCGGGAGTGCTGATGGAGGAAATCATGCCAGGGCTCACCAATGGGAACAGAAGGAGGAGAAAACAGGGAGGAGAGGCCTTGGGAGAGGGTTAAGGAGGCGAAATTTGCTGGTTTCACAAAGGTTCAGGATGAGCCCATTTTGCTCTACTTTGTTTTCATTTCTGTGGTTTTCTTACTAATTCTTGTCTCCCGGTAGCCATTCTCATTCCATATCTCTCATTAGTTGATAGAGTAAAATATTGAATATCAGATTTTTCACCTTAATTTTTACCACGTTCATCTTCCTGGGGCCAATGGAGTTAGGGTAGTTGGGGGTAGGGATGGGAAGTAATTAGTAATGCAACAGAAATCATCAAGGAAAGATATCCAAAAAATCTTTAGCATTTTATATTCCCTAAATGGATCTGGCATCAAGATGTAGTAGGCTTTTAAACCAGGCAAATTAGTTTGGAAAAGGATTTTTAAAATTTCCTTATTGACTTCTTTAGTATATCGAATGTTAGCCTGGTTAACTTAGTTCTAAGAGCTCTTTTGGTGTGAAATGACTATATACTCTGTCTACAATTTTCTATTTTCTAGTTAAAGAATAAAATACAAGAGAAATAAATTATGTACCAGAAACTTCCACACCACTGAGAATGACCAATAAGAAGAGAGGGAACAAAGAGAGTTAAGATGTTCGAAGAGCAGTCCCATTTTCTCCTCTTTAAGCGTATGTCCAAGTAGAAGATGCTGCATTAAGTTAGAGTGCACCTTCTATCCCATGCTTTTTCTTTTTTCTTTTCGGATTCCAGAAGGAGTTGATTAGGAAACTTTCTTCTAGCCTATGAGTGGTCTTCTCCAAAGTAAATTGGACAGCTAAACAGCAGGTGATCGAAAAGTTGTTCAGTTCAGTTCAGTCGCTCAGTCGTGTCCGACTCTGCGATCCCATGAATCGCAGCACCCCAGGCCTCCTTGTCCATCACCAGCTCCTGGAGTTCACTCAGACTCACGTCCATTGAGTCAGTGATGCCATCCAGCCATCTCATCCTCTGTCGTCCCCTTCTCCTCCTGCCCCCAGTCCCTCCCAGAATCAGAGTCTTTTCCAATGAGTCAACTCTTCTCATGAGGTGGCCAAAGTACTGGAGTTTCAGCTTTAGCATCATTCCTTCCAAAGAAATCCCAGGGCTGATCTCCTTCAGAATGGACTGGTTGGATCTCCTTGCAGTCCAAGGGACTCTCAGGAGTCTTCTCCAACATCACAGTTCAAAAGCGTCAATTTTTCGGTGCTCAGCCTTCTTCACAGTCCAACTCTCACATCCATACATGACCACAGGAAAAACCATAGCCTTGACTAGACGGACCTTAGTCGGCAAAGTAATGTCTCTGCTTTTGAATATACTATCTAGGTTGGTCATAACTTTCCTTCCAAGCAGCAGGTGATGGAAAGGTAGTTAGCTACTGTATAATGGATAAATTGCCCTAGAACTAGAGGAGAGAGAACAACACCTGAAGACTCTGCCCCATCCTTTTTATGCCAAGATCATTTGAGTCACTCCCCTTCTCTCACCCACTCTGTGCTGGGTTTAGTGGAAACTCTCCTTCCAAAAGGATACATTCAATTGCTAACCCTTGATATCTGTAAGTAGAGCCTAATTTAGAAATAGAGTCTTTGCAAATATAATTAAAATAAGGATCTTGAAATGAGATAAAAATCCTGTTTTGTGATGGCCTTAAGTCCATTGGGTTTCCCTGGTGGCTTAGACAGCAAAGAATCTGCCTGCAGTGCAGGAGACCTGGGTTTGATCCTAGGTTAAGAAGCTCCCCTGTGGAAGGGAATGAAAACTCACACAGGTATTCTTGCCAGGGAAATCCCATGGACAGAGGATCCTGGTAGGCTACAGTCCATGGGGTTGTAAAGAGTCGGACACAACTGAGTGACTAACACTAACTAACTTAAATCCAATGACTGCTCTTTTTATATAAGTGTGAGGAGGGAGAGATTTCAGTTATGTAGAGAGAGACACAGAGAACAAGGTCATGTGAAGAGGAGGGGCAGAGATTGAAGTTATGTGCCATAAACCAAGGAACACAGAGAGAATACTTTGAAATCAGTTTATTTACCTAAAAATTTCACCTTTAAACCTTCGGAGGGGTGTTGAATTCTAAAGAACATAGCATAACAGACATGTATCCACCATCCATTACCCAGACACCAGTTATCAACTAGATCAATCTTGTCTCACACAGTCCATGTAACATGCAAAGTTGGTCAGTTCTTAAGTTCCTTGTGTGTTTACTTCTATCTCCTTATTCTCATCTCCAGGGCAGTAATCCCTGGGAATTTACTAGTCCCTGCAAAGCTCTTAAATAATTACTGACAGATGTGGTGCATGAAGCATAGAATTTGTAAATTTCAAAGGTTTAATTTGTACTCAATTCCACTGCAGGATCATCTTAAAGCTACCTTCTGCAGGGCATTCCATGAAACACCATCTGTTCACTCCTACTCTCATCTGCTGTCTATGAGTGGCAGCGGATGTACCAGCTTAACAAAATGGCCCCATGAATACTGTTTTCAGGTCTATTTTTGGGGAACCTGACCTGTGTTATACTGAAATAATCCCTGACATTATAACATCTCACCTGTATTTCAATATATATCTCTAAATTTAAGGACTCCTAAAAAATGCATCACCAATATCACATCTAAATATGACAATCAATTCAGTTCAGTTCAGTTGCTCAGTTGTTTCCGACTCTTTGCGACCCCTAGAATCGCAGCACGCCAGGCCTCCCTGTCCATCACCAACTCCCAGAGTTCACTCAGACTCACGTCCATTGAGTCAGTGATGCCATCCAGCCATCTCATCCTCTGTCATCCCCTTCTCCTGCCCCCAATCCCTCCCAGCATCAAGGTCTTTTCCAATGAGTCAACTCTTTGCATGAGGTGGCCAGAGTACTGGAGTTTCAGCTTCAGCATGATTCCTTCCAAAGAAATCCCAGGGCTGATCTCCTTCAGAATGGACTGGTTGGATCTCCTTGCAGTCCAAGGGACTCTAAAATGTCTTCTCCAACACTACAGTTTAAAAGCATCATATCTTCGGTGCTCAGCTTTCTTCACAGTCCAACTCTCACATCCATACATGACACTGTAAAAACTATAGCCTTGACTAGACGGACCTTTGTTGGCAAAGTAATGTCTCTGCTTTTCAGTATGCTGTCTATGTTGGTCATAACTTTCCTTCCAAGGAGTAAGTGTCTTTTAATTTCATGGCTGCAGTCACCATCTGCAGTGATTTTGGAGCCCCCATAAATAAAGTCTGACACTGTTTCCACTGTTTCCCCATCTATTTCCCATGAAGTGATGGGACCAGATGTCATGATCTTTGTTTTCTGAATGTTGAGCTTGAAGCCAACTTTTTCACTCTCCTCTTTCACTTTCATCAAGAGGCTTTATAGCTCCTCTTCACTTTCTGCCATAAGGGTGGTGTCATCTGCATATCTGAGGTTATTGATATTTCTCCCGGCAATCTTGATTCCAGCTTGTGCTTCTTCTAGCCCAGCGTTTCTCATGCTATACTCTGCATATAAGTTAAATAAGCAGGGTGACAATATACAGCCTTGACATACTCCTTTTCCTATTTGGAACCAGTCTGTTGTTCCACGTCCAGTTCTAACTGTTGCTTCCTGACCTGCATATAGGTTTTGCAAGAGGCAGATCAGGTATGTGTATGTGTCTGTGTGTGTCTGTGTGTGTGTGTCTGTGTGTGTCTGTGTGTGTGTGTCTGCGTGTGTGTATGTCTGTGTGTGTGTGTCTGTGTGTGTGTGGGTCTGTGTGTGTGTGTCTGTGTGTGGATCTCTGTGTGTGTGTCTGTGTGTGTGTGTATTCCCATCTCTTTCAGAATTTTCCATAGTACATTCTTTAATTCACAAAATAGCAATCAGTGTCCTATTTTCTTTCTTTTTTTATTTTATTTTATTTTTTAATTTTACAACACTGTATTCGTTTTGCCACAGATCAACGTGCATCTGCCACAGGTGTACATGAGTTCCCAATCCTGAACCCCCCTCCCACCACCCTCCCCATATCATCTCTCTGGGTCATCCCAGTGCACCAGCCCCAAGCATCCTGTATCCTGTATCAAAACTAGACTGGCGGTTCGTTTCTTACATGATAGTATACATGTTTCAATGCCATTCTCCCAAATCATCCCACCCTCTCCCTCTCCCTCTGAGTCCAAAAGACTGTTCTATACATCTGTGTATCTTTTGCTGTCTCGCATACAGGGTTACCATTACCATCTTTCTAAATTCCATATATATGTCTTAGTATACTGTATTGGTGTTTTTTTTTTTTTTCTGGCTTACTTCACTCTATATAATCGGCTCCAGTTTCATCCACCTCATTAGAATGGATTCAAATGTATTCTTTTTAATGGATGAGTAATA
This sequence comes from Ovis aries, assembly GCF_016772045.2. Taxonomy (NCBI): domain Eukaryota; kingdom Metazoa; phylum Chordata; class Mammalia; order Artiodactyla; family Bovidae; genus Ovis; species Ovis aries. The sequence goes on along the minus strand of NC_056054.1, from coordinate 149,708,164 downwards.
CTCCTTGGTGTATATGTACCACTGCTTTCTTATCCATTCATCTGCTGATGGACATCTAGGTTGCTTCCATGTCCTGGCTATTATAAACAGTGCTGCGATGAGCATTGGGGTACATGTGTCTCTTTCAATTCTGGTTTGTGTGGTGTGTATGCCCAGCGTGGGATTGCTGGGTCATAAGGCAGTTCTATTTCCAGTTTTTAAGGAATCTCCACACTGTTCTCCATAGTGGCTGTACTGGTTTGCATTCCCACCAACAGTGTAAGAAGGTTCCCTTTTCTCCACACTCTCTCCAGCATTTATTGCTTGTGGACTTTTGGATTGCAGCCATTCTGACTGGTGTGAAATGGTACCTCATTGTGGTCTGGATTTGCATTTCTCTGATAATGAGTGATGTTGAGCATTTTTTCATGTGTTTGTTAGCCATCCGTATGTCTTCTTTGGAGAAATGTCTATTAAGTTCTTTGGCCCATTTTTTGATTGGGTCATTTATTTCTGTGGAATTGAGCTGCATGAGTTGCTTGTATATTTTTGAGATTAGTTGTTTGTCAGTTGCACAAAATAGCAATCAGTGTCCTATTTTCAATTGTCTCATAAATATAATCTATTTTTTGGTTCACTCAATATCCATTAATATTTCATAGTACATTTGATTTGAAATATCTCATTAATTTCATTTAATATAAAGTTTTCCTCTCCACCTTTCTCTTTTTCTTTGACACTTGTGTGTTAGAAACAGTGTCATTTTTCTTCAGCTACCTACAGTCTGGATTTAGCTGACTGAATCTTCATGGTATCATTTAGTATTTTTGTCTACCATCTGTATATTATGTTCATTAGTAGTTGAATCTAAGAGCTTGATCATATTCAGTTGTATTTGTTAAATCTCCTTTGGTGGTGATATGTGCTTTCATTAGGAGCCAAACAATTGTGTTTTCTCTTTGTGTAATTCACTGGCCATTAATAATTATTGTTTTTATCTGTTAATATTTCAGGGACAACAAAAAGATTTGATTTTTAAATTATTTTTAATTTATTACATAGATTACTTTTAGAAAGACAAATACTCATCCACATTTGGTTACTGTTAGGTAAAATTTACTAGAAAAGGCAGAATAATATTTATTTTGCTCCTTTTATCATTTTTAGTGTACTTCAGTGGTGACAAAGTAGGGATTTTTCTTTTTTAGTGCAATTATTAATTTGTTACTTTAAATAAACTTAATGTGCTTCATCCATTACAGAGATTATTTATCTTATTATTTTTTTGGCCGGTGGAACCCAGTCAAATTGACTTGTGACTCTTTTTGGTATGACTGGAATAGACTTTGATGTCTTCTTTGCTAAGAGTTATAAGCCCCCAGGCTCATCTTGTATGTATTCCGTTCCATACCTGGAAGGGACATTTTTCCAGGAGCCCTTTTAACTTAGTTATATGCAACTATGGGTCATTAATTTTAGGCCTTATCAGTGAGTGCAGGTAGGATTACTTTTTAAAGGTAAAATGTATCATGAGTTTAGCTGATTCCTTCAATTGCAATTCAAAATTACTGAATTTATATTTAACCAATTCTAACATTTTAATTTAAATCTCTTTTTTGCCACACAGAGAATAGCAATTCCCAACATTAATAGTAGTGATAGAATGAGGATATCAGATAATTGCTCATCTGCTTAATCCCACAAAATACTCAAAGGTCTCCAATGACGATCACAAGTTTCACCAACAGTATGTTTATAGAAATCACTGTAACTTTTTTAAGTCAAAGGACTATGTTAAAGACTCTTAAAGCAGCTCCTCTCTAGGTCGGACACAAATAAGCATGCATGAGTGCACAAGGTGATTATTCCACCAACAAATTGCACAGTTTAATTTGTTCATTGTTATTTGTTAGTCATATTCTTTTTATTTGTCAGGATTTCTTTTTTACATATAAACAAAAGTGGATTCAAAGATCTTTAGTTCCTACCTCTTTGCCCTTTATCCTGTATTCTCGACCTATACTTCACCTAGCGATAAAGTTTTTTTTTTAATTGTAGTTTTTCATTTTGTCATTTTTTGTCAAAAAGATATATTTACATCCTCTTCTTTCTTAGCTAAATTGTGATATAATAGGCTCACTTTTTTCTCCATTTTTTCCTTTAACTAATGATAAATCTAAGACATTACACTACAGTAATATATGGAAATAGACATTTCCTTTTACATTAACAGAGTGTCCCCTTTGTAGAGCATACCATCACTTACTAAACAAGTCCCATAATCATGAATATTTGGGTTATTGCCACTTTTTTGCTAACATAAAAAGGTCCTTCAATAAATAATCTGGCACGTATTGTGCTTCCTATTATTACGAGTGTATCTTTGGGATACATCCTTAGAGATGGGATTGTTGAGTCAAAGATCAAATGTATCTGCAATTTCAATAGGGGTTATTAAATTTTTCTTTATAACATATCATTTTAGGTGGTATATTTCTGTCTACTTCAGAAAAATCTATTTCAATTTCATTATTTTCGGTGAAACAAGATTTTATATTTTGCTTTGCTGTAAATAAATGTCTTAAGCCTATTTAAGATCAACATAGTTAGCTTTAGCCCTGACTTATTATATGAATGAGTTCTGTCAATTTCTAACCAATGAACTGAGTAAAACATCTAATGCCTTTAGGACAGTATAAGTTTTCACAAATATTTTGTGAGTTATAAATATATCTGGAGTATACACTTTTTAGAACTTCTTATTTGATAAGTAAAAGAATTTAAACAAATATTCTATATGCTAAAGCTTGTAGGGCTTAAAGTCACAGTGTTTTTGCAATGTAGTGTAAATCTACTTGCTAGTATTAATATTACAGTATTACATAAAAAAGAGAAAGATGCTATAGGGTGATTTATGGTTGGTAAGTATGAATTAGTAAACTGCCCCTAAATACTCTCAACCTACTGTACTTTAGAACTCTTTTTCCATCTGTTTCTCACATTTTCTGTTTCAAATTTTTCATGCAACAATGTCAAAACTAGCAGTGGGTGTTTTCACTTGGTGATTATAATTCATTGTGAGTCTAATTTTATTATTAATATTTTGTTTCAGAAGGATCTATATTGGGTGAATCTATTGGCTCAGATTATCCTTAGCCATCACATACATTTACTGTCTAATACGTATTACTTACCTCTCTCTGAATAAAATACTTGATTCAACTGGGGACTTCTTACTTTAACCTGGTATTTGGAACATGAGATTAGTTCTGTTCTGCAGTTATGCTTTGTGCCATTGAAAAGTTTCTCTGGATTCAGTGTTCTATAACACTTGCTATTTTTCATTGTATTCTACAAAATTTGAAAACAAAAATAGACTTTGTGCTATTGGTAGTATGTTCAGCAAGTTTGATAATACTATATGCATGTAGGCATATAGCTTATATGAATTGAATATTTTCAATCCACTTTCCTCTCCATCATTTCATTGTGCTATCTTATATTTTAGGAAAAACAATATGTTCATTTTGAGTAAAAAAAAAAAAGAAAAAACAATAACAAAAACAATAACAAAATAGCTTTTAGTGTAGGAAACAAATATGATAAATTGAGTTCAACTGCCATATATTAAGTTTTCAAATTGTTTCTAGGGCAGGGTCTTGATTAAAAATGACAGACTAAAACAAGGAAACATGTTTTGTTTGGAAGTTCTCTGTCCAAGATAACAAGTATTGCTATTGGGCAAAGAGTCAAAAAAAGGGTCTTTTGATATCCCTGTTGATACAAAGACCTCTCTGTAGACAAAATAACCTCATAAATTTGCTAACAGCTTGTCGAGATTGATGTTAAGAATTGATGGGGAGTGGAAAAGTAAGGTAAAGGGTTATTTTATGGGTATTCCATGAGCCCACCTGAACAGTTGATAGAAGAATTTGAATATCGCTGGAGAGAGGAGAGAGAGTGAGAGAGAAATCAAGGAAGGCAACCATGTATATGCTTGTAACTCCTGACATTTAGGTGAGATTACAAGCCAAGGTTGGGGGGTAGTGCTCAATTAACTAATTCATAAACATTTTTTAGAGCAATAAATAGATAAAAATAGTTTCTTTTTTTCCTACATATTATTGATACTCATTCAAATTAGAATTAGAATTATAGTTCAGCATTGAATCTTGACCAAAAATGGAATCTTTGAATGGATCTATGTTCTCTGACAAAAGAGACAATTTTTCAGAGATGTGGCACTATCATTTGGGATATTTTTGAATATTATCAAGGGAAGAAAGCATGGTTTAAATATAGCCTGCTTTTTTTCAGGAGCTTAAACTGTTGGGCAGCTTTTCTTATGTTGAGATGTTATATTCTTCCCTACACCTTCCCGATATAAATTCTAGTCCTGCTATCTGGAGAACTTCAGTGTAAGGTCAGATTCCTTTTGGAAGACAGGAATATGCTTCAAATATCTGAATTTAAATATCACATAAGTCCTGGATGATTTTCATCTCATTCTCCTTGCAGGTCAAGCATTTCCCAGGACAAACTTTACCTCTGTTAATACAAGATATGACATCCCAAATTGACAGAACACTTAATATGTTGAATGGCAAACCCTGGGCTTAGTTAATCTATTGTATATTTATGTTTAAATACCTTATTTTCATTAATCATGTATTATTTAAACACTAAATCATACTGTTGATTCCTTTCACAATGTTAGTCAACACAAACTTTTAGTCATCTTTTCATATAAACTGCTTTTTGTCAGACTTTTCTAAGTATATAATTATAAAATTGATTCTTCAAGCTTGCTTGCAGGATACTTATTTTGGTTAAATTGATTTGTGTTAGGTTGGGTCCATCATTTACCCTGCCATTTTTATTTTTGAACCTTGATAATGTCATCCATTTCAATAACTAATCCTCTCAGATTTGGGTCATCTAAAAATTTAATAAGCATAATTTGTCTTTTTATATCCAGGGCATTAATAAATATGTTGATGGCTCAGAGTCAAGGACAGAGAGAATAACTATGCTATTATAAGCATCTTTCTTGTTACATATTGATCTATGGTTCAATGCTCTTGTGTATTTATTCAACAAATATCTATTGAGTTTTTATTATACATCAGAAACTAATCAAGGTGCTGAAAATATGACAATAAAAACACACTAAATGTTTATCTCCATAGAGTAGACAGAGCTGCTGCTGATCTATATGGCATTTTTGTGTAAATTATTAAAAAAGCACCCTGTCAAGTAAATTCAGACTTTTTTTAAAAGAAATTTTTCTAAAGAAAAATTATCGCTTCCATGGGGAAATAAGCAAGTGGCAGGTGAATGGTTTGTTAAGAGGAGCTGGCTAGAATTCAGCTCCCAAGGAGATCTGCAGCTGTTAAGTTTATGCAATGTACAAACTGTGCAACTTTCCATGATGACCCTTGTGCAGTCTGATATATTCAATTATGTCATGCCCTTATTCATTTTTACTCATTAATCAATGTTTACATTTGTTGCACTTGCTTATCATGCTCTGGGAAGAGAGTTATATTAACAAATTACAAATGATTAATCTACTTTATAATAATTATAGTGACAAGGAATGGTGGAAAGTCAACCAAGTCAAGTTCTTCCACATAATTCATTAATAAATAACTTTCCAAGAGAATAATTGCTGTTACTGTTAGAAACTGTAGAAAAGACATTTATCTGTCCACCAAAGACTTGTGTTCCTCTTCCAAGAATACAGAATTGTAGCTCTGAGGAGGCCGACAGACATGGACTGTGTTTCTCAGAGCCTCTGTTCTTTTTCTCATGGGCCAGATGCTAGTGCTCAAAAAGGAATAGCAACAGAAGAAGTCCTTTCCACTTTTGGGCCAAGGAACTTAAGATATGATTGTGTCTTCCTCACTCTTTTCCGAACCACACCTGAAAGGAAAATATATGATATCTTCCTGTAGCAGTTCTCAACATTTTTGGTCTCAAGGTCCCATTACACTCTTAAATAGTAATGAAGGTCTCAAGAGCTTTCATACAAATGGATTATATCCATCAATATTTACTGTATTAAAAATGAAAATTGAGTAATTTTTAAAGTGTTTTAGTAAATTTACCATAAAACAAACATCCATTAAATAAATAGTCAAGTATTAAAAAAAAAAAAACCTAAAAACAAAACCTCTGTTTCCCAGAATTAAGATATAGTGCTAAAGATGGCATGGTTTCACATTTTGAAATCTCTTTAATATCTTTCTTAATTCTTCATTTAGGTGACTGTGATATTACATATTATATTGTTAGAGAAAATGCAGCTGTTCACTTGTGGCATAGAATAAAAAAGACAGAAAAAGTTTTAGTATTATTATCAAGTTAGTTTCACCTCCTGAAAGGGTATTGGGGATCACTGCTGTCCTCTGGGAATATATAACCCCCAAATAGAAAGAGTTGGGGATCTCTGAATCACTGTAAGAAAATCTATGTTCTACAAAGTTACATGAAAAGTAAACTACATTACATTAAGCCACTAAGATTTTGGAGTTTATATGTTAGGAAGCTAGAGTTACCCTTCTAGAAGAGAAATCCACTGAAAACACTAATTTTGATGTGGGAAATTTTTATTTTTAATGATATGTACCCAAGAATGCATGTTCTCCATTTATAACAAACATGTCCAGCCAAGATCCAGCAAATGAAAAGTGACATATACCTACAGAAAGTCCAAGAAATATGGGATTTATTTGATTGGAAAAAATAACAGGAAAATTAAGGACATTGTTCTGTTCTAGAAATGAGATGACCATGTGAGATTACTATTTCTTTCTCAGTTTATGGAAGCTGATCTAGATGGTAGCTATGTGTGTCAGGGAGTGGGGGGCACATCGGGGGAGGTGAAGGTAGAATAACCAGAGAAGTGGTTGAAATTTTGGGGTACCTTGATTTGGGCCTGAGTAGTGGAAATGATGACATGATCATTTACTCAAGTCCTGAGCAAACTTCTCAATGAATTAGGAAATTGGCCCATATCTCCTTAGAGGATATTTTTATGCTTTTATCAATACCTCCACCTATATGCCCTTCAGCTCTCTCTATCTCACCACCAATAGCCTCAGACTATTGGATCCATTCTCATTCTGTCCTTCATTCTTGTTTATCACACAAGAACAAAGAACAAAGACTTAAGAGAAAATAAACTTCATTAAACATCATAAACTTCTTGTTTATCACTCCAAGAAGTACCGAATTATCATATAAAGCCTCATGCCAAGTCTTCCACTTTAAGCACCATGAACCACAGAAGAAAAAAAAAAAAACCTCTAAAAACAAACAAGCAAATCACAGTCTGTCCCCCAAAACAAACCACCACCACCACCACCACCACCAACAACAACAACAAAAAAAAACTAAGTAGAAAGGGGAATGAGAAAGAGAGACAGAGAGAGAAAGAAAGAAGGAGAGAGAATGAGAGAGGAGTATTTCTTAAAAGTAAGCAGATAGAAAGTCAAGAGAGGCATTTGAAGTCCTTGGTGTTTAAAGGACAGAGAGAGGAAGTGTTTGAGGAATAGAATAACAAGAAAGACCTAGGATCAATAAATCAAAATAGACTGTCTTTTCTCATCTTTATGTTCTATTTCAATCTGCACTTGCTTGGGGATAAATAAGCCATTTTCTGTTCTCTGTACTTAATTTTGTGCTCAGTGGGGTATGCTGAGCTATTCACAAGGTCTAGAAAGTGTTTTTTAGACAGATGAGTAAAGATGTCTTTAGAAGAAATCTTGAGTCTAGTTAATACTTACAGAAAAACATTGAATATGGGTGCACATACTCATGTAAAATGTTGATAAACTTAGAATAACAATGCTTAATAGGTAAAAATTACTGTTATGAACCTACCCAGGAAGGAAATGAGGAGGAAAGATGAGTTCTAATTTACTTGTTTGGAATTTATCAACTGTGAAGGGTAAGGAATTTGTCATTTGGAGACCTTTCTGGACCTGTGTTGCAATTGTTTCTTGAACTCATTTGGTGTAAGTATTGAAGGAATGGCTGTAAAGTATTGTATGCTTGACTGACTAATCTATTGTTGAGGGAAAAAAAGTTCCTTTTCTAATAGCTAGGCTTAACATAATGAAAGTCTTCTTTTGCTCTCATTTCTCAGCTAAGGAAAAATAAATCAGTTATTATTTTCTTATTGGGCAACACATTATAGTGCTATTTGTATGAATCGTATTGTTAGAGACTACAATTCTTGGCTTTAAGTATTTAGAAAGAAGAAGAACATTTTTGTAGCATTTGACAATTCTAAGAGTGATAAATGATTTATGTTGGTTATTCATTATGCAAGGAGAAAAATTACTGTTTGCAATATGTATATATATGTGTGTGTATATATATATATACACACACACACACACACACACACACACACACACACACACACACACACACATAGAACACCTAGGTGGCCCAGATTGTAAAGCATCTGCCTGCAATGCAGGAGACCTGGGTTCAACCCCTGGGTAGGGAAGATCCCCTAGAGAAAGAAATGACAACCCGCTCCAGTACTCTTGCCTGGAAAATCCCATGGACAGGGGAGCCTGGTAGGTTACAGTCTATGGGATCACAAAAAGTCAGACACGACTGAGTGACTTCACTACTTCATATATATATATATATATATATATATATAGTTATCATTAGACATTACACAATGTCTCTCTAGGATTTGGCTTATGACATAAAACTTGGAAAAACAAAATTATTGATTAAAAGAAAAAGCTGGACAGTTTCACTTTTATTCCATTAAGCCTCTTCTCTCCTATGTGTGCAGTGCACGCACTGTTATTTATAAGAGTTAAGAAGCATACTTACATACTCCACTGAACACAAAATTAAGTACAGAGAACAGAAAAATGGCTTATTTATCCCCAAGCAAGTGCAGATTGAAATAGAACATGAAGATGGGAAAAGAGAGTATATTTTGATTTATTGATCCCGGGTCTTTTGTTATTCTGTTCCTCAAACACTTCCTCTGTCCCTCTGTCCTTTGAACACCAAAGACTTCAAATGCATTTCCTGACTTTCTATCTGCTTACTTTCAAGAAATGCTCCCTTCTCTTCTCTCTGTGTGTGCCTGTCTCTGCCTCTCTTTTCCCTATTTAGTTTTATTTTGTTTCTCAGTGATTCTCGGTGCTTGGGATAGGAGACTTGGCATGGGGTTTACATGGTCATTCTGTGCTTCTTGTGAATGGTAAACAAGAACAAAGGACAGAATGAGAATGGACCCAATAATTTAATGCAGATGATGGTGGTGAGGCAAGAGAGTTGAGGGACATATAAGTGGAGGAGTCTTGATAAAACACAAAAATATTTTATAAGGAGATGTGGGTCATGTGCTCAGCTTCCCAATTCATTGAGATCCTTTACTCGGCAGTTGAGTTTCTGATATAGTGATGTAAGAAATGTAGACAGTGTCCTCCTTCTACTCCTAATTAAGCAAGACTCTTGGAGACTGAATCTGGACAGACCGCAGATACATATATACTAAGTCAGTTTGTACAAACTCTTGGTTAGTGCAAATTCCTATACAAACTCTTGGTTAGTGCAAATTCCTACAGATTCTAGGAATAGACTCACCAAGAATTATGTTGTATGCTACTGTGAGTTTTCTCCTTTGTGTTCTTGCTTTCCTTTACACTTGGCTGATATCTTGAGAAGAATTTTGGTCATGAGCTGAGCGACAGGTGCTGTTTACAAAGAGAAACTTCCCTCTACTTGCTTTTGAACTACAGGCATACAGGTTTCAGCTGCTAATAATTCTAGGCTTTGGGTCTAGTAATCTCTTTTAATACCGTTTCTACTGTAGAGAGGCTTCTAAATACCCATCAGTGAAAGAGATAATCAAGATTGTGTGGCCTAAGGTTAAAAAATGCTTGAGATTAATATTACAATGATTTGAAAATAATGTGGCTTTTCTTTTAGAGAACAGATATAATTTAATTTTATAAATAATAATAATAATAATATCTTGTGCATTCAGATAAACTTTACTTGGTTAAAGATTGCTTAACTCAGATGCACAAATAAGACCTGTAACTATGAGACCAAGTCCAGCAATTACTCTGAGTTTATTTTTCTATTTTGGCAGCTCGATGGAAAAAGAAGAAATCCAACTTTAGCAACTCACGGGCAATCCAACACTTTTGCAATCACTGGAGTTTTCCTGGGGATAAATCTGAACCTAGTTTTAAGGACCAAAAGGTTCAACACTATTCATTATTCCACTGCTCTGCTTCTGAAATCAGATGTGCTGTTTCACTTTCGACTGTGAAGTTTTTCCAGTGTCTGAGCTTATTACCATACATTGGTTTAAGCCGACTCTCATTTTCTTATATGCTGCTCCTCTTCCTTCCTTTTAGTTCTTCTGCATGATTTCCCTATCCTCACTGTCTGTCTGCTTTGTGCTTCCTTGCTCATCTTACAGCAAGCTTGCCTACTCACAGCTTGGGAGGCATTTAAATGGCTTGTTGTTTGCAACCCACTGCATTCTAGAGCTCCGAATGGAAATAAGAAAAGGGCTTGTGGACATTTTCCATTGTCTTTAAATATCCAGGGAGCCACGCTGTGATGAATTAACTGAAGATTGTAAGAAACATAGGGATGAATGGATATTGTCTCCTTTTCTAATCCATGTTATATGATTTTTGTGATGAATTTTTTCTGTGATTCATCTAAGCCCCCTTTTTGTTTGGTTTTGCAAAGCAGGCTGAAGCACATTTTATTTTCCTGCTGTGGAACAGCTTGCACAAAAATTAAAGCCCATATCATTTATCTGGTCTCACATGAGAACACTGTAATTAAATATATATAATAATTTAATTAAGATTCATTCAAATCTGCTTCTCTCCCATTTATTCTATTTTCAAGGGAAGATCATTAAAATGTCCAAAAGTCTTAGTTCTTGTTTCTAATTTTCCTCTTATACATAAGGTAGTATATTAATTGCTGCATTTTCTTGAATATTCTGAATCCCTCAACAGTATCAGTCTTAGAGACTAGTCATAGAAACAGACCTCTTCGAAGTCCTCATCTTCTTTAATCCTAAGAGGGAACTAACTGGAGTGAAGTGAGCATTTCCTAACAACAACATTTCCAATATGTGATTTTCTGCCTTTGCCTAGCAAAATAATGTGAGAATGTATTCCCTGTAAAAGAATATGAGCCCCCTTTTTTTCCTCCCACTCCTACCTATACAGTTTTTCAGATGGTCATAATCAAAATTCTGCAGCTTCCTCTCCAATGTTATGTTCTTTACATGACATCTAGAGGCCAAAATTGATGTGAGCCGTAATTAATCTTTCCATGTGGCTATGCAGACTCTTGGTATATCAGGGATAAGAATCACACTGTCTGCATACTTAAACTTACAGAACATCCTAGCACCAATCTATATTCTGAGCCGTGCACAGTTTGATCCCATCATCCTACGGATATGAAAGATATAGGAAAAGAAAGCAGCCTTATGAGGAAAGAAAAGACTTAAAAGAATAAAACTCCTTTCTTCTAACTTTGCATTTTTATATTCAATAAACTCTGCTGTTGATTTTCACATAAATTTTGAAATAATCTAATTAGCGTTCCTGACATTTACCTGTGACAGTTAAAATACACTGGTAATCAATAATGTAAATGTAAAATGGCTGATTAAATTTTCTTTTCTTTTTCATCAAAAAATTTAAGGGCAAAATTCATTTTCCTGTCCCTTATGTGTTCTCAGAACACTTTTCTGACTCCAGCTTTAATCTGCAAATTTGCAGAAAGCTCAGAAAAGTGTTTAAATCATATGAAGGATAATTGATACTGTCACCACTTGACTACTAAGCAGTTCTATGAATTTTTCAACATTTTTCACAAAATAAGTATCAGAACCATTGCATCCCTATAGTTGTAACTAAGGAAATATTCTAAGCTTCTCTTTCTAAGTACTTTGAATATCAAAAAATTTAAATACCATCATTTTATAATTGAATCATGGGGATGAAAATGTTTAAAACATACATTATCACAGTGCAATAAGAATGAATGTTTGTGTCCTCTCCAAATTCATATGTTGAAATCCTACTCTGGAGCTGGATCTTTGGGAAGTCTTGAGGGTGGAGCCTTCATGAATGGAATTACCCAGAGAGCTCTCTCACTCTTTTCACCATGTGAAAACACAAAGAGAAGTTGGCAGTTCATAATCAGAGAGACGGCTCTCACCAGAACTTTACCATGCTGGAGCACCATGATCTTTGGCTTCCAGTCTTCAAACTGAGAAATAAATGCCTACTGTTTCCAAACCTGCTATTATATAGTACTGTGCTGTAGCAGCTTGAAATAAGGCAGATGATAAACTAAACTGCCTGTTAAAAATATATGTTTCATACAGTCTCACAGTTGTTGTTTTCTTAATCGCTAAGTGGTTTCCAACTCTTGAGACCCCATGGACTGTAGCCCACCAGGGTCCTTTGTCCATGGGATTTCCTAGGCAAGAATACTGGAGTGGGTTGCTAGGCTCTCCTCCAGGGGATCTTCCCAACCCAGAGATCAAACTTGCATCCCATGTCTCCTGTATTGACAGGTGGGTTCTTTACCACTAGCGCCACCTGAGGATCTAGTTAAACATACATATCTGGTCTAAAATCATATCATCCCAACTCATTTAAATAAGTCAATAAATAGCTACTCTTGTGTGTATATTTGTGTGAGTGCATATGTGTGTATATGTGTTTGTGGTGTCCTTGCTCAGTTTCTCACTTTGGGCGATGCTCTAATGGGCTACTGTGCATATTACTGCATCCTACTGCTGCCTTATGGTCCATATCCATCACATCTTACTGAACAATTCCTTGATGATGGGCACCTAGGATGCCTGTGTTTTCTATTACCATAAAAATATGCTATGATGAGTTTTCTATAAATATTGACATACTGATTTGTGCAAGAATTTTCTGGAATATATACTAAGACTGAGATTTCTGTGTCATAGGAAATATGCATACATAATTTTGATAAATATTACCAGATGGCATTTCAGAGTGGCTGTTGCAGTATACAATGCCAGCACAGCATGGAAGTTCCTGTTTACCCAACATTCTTGACTATAATTGGAATGGTCCTATGTTCTGATTTTAAACATTCTGATGGATATAAAGTTATGTCCTGTTATTAAAAATTATGGTAATTTGATTAATACTAAGGTTGAACAACGCTACATATATTTGTTGGATGTTTAGATTCTTCTTTAAATTGCCTTTTCAAAGCTTTTGTTTTTCTATCAAGGTTTCTTTTTCTCAGGGATTTTCAGTTACTTATTCCCAAAGTGTCTGGACCCAATTGCAAAATATAAATGAAGGCTTCCCCACATAGACAAGAAATTCTCAGATGCTGGTAGCATGCATGCATGCTAAGTCACTTCAGTCATGTCCGACCCTTTGCAACGCCATGGACTATAGCCTGCCAGGCTCCTCTGTCCATGGAATTCTCCAGACAAGAATACTGGAAAGGACTGTTATGCCTTTCTCCAGGGGATCTTCCTGACCTGAGGATCACACTCACATCTCTTGTGGCTTCTGCATCACAGTCAAGATTCTTTACCACTGAGTCACTGGGGAAGCCCAAAATGCTGGTAAGGTACCCAAGAGTTCAACTCTTTTCTGATGCAATCTATCTAAAAACAGAAGCAGATTCTGTAGGTACAGTCCTATAGGATCACTCTCCGCTTATGACACCAGTGACAAGCCCAGGTTGTTACCTATGTTTCTAACCAACCACCAACAAACTGGAAATTACCACTACCCCCTCAAACTCAAGATGCTAATCACAAGTCCAAGTTTCTATCTGTACTTCTGACCAACTGGTTGTAAATCAGAGATTCCCACTGTTATCTGAAAACTGAGTTTGCTGCTTGGTGAATGTTGAGTCAGAAGATACAGGGAAGTCAAAGAATAGGAGGAGGAAGGACTTCTTACCTGTGACAAGTAGGGAGAACACCCAGTATTTTCCCCAAACTAATGTCTCTCTGAACAGCAAAATTGGGAAAGCTGTAAGTTAAACATACATACATATTCATGAAGAGGTTTAGGCAGTAAATGCATATTTATGAGAGGGCTTGAGAGAGGAAAATTTAGCATAGAATAGGTGGAAAGATTGACATAGAGTCCAAGCTTTAGTTGATTGAGATCATGAGGGTCAAAAAAAGATCAACATCATCATTCTGCAGTTCCAGTCTGGGATCTCAGCATCTAGTTACTATCTTTCACCTAAGTGGGGATGTCTTAGTACTTGGAAAAGTCAAAGATATGTATTAAATTATTATATATATCCCATGAGGAGGAACTATTGTTTCTTGATTGTTTTTCCTTTGTTCTTAAATTCTTTGTTCTCTTAAGATCATTAATTACTGAGACCTGTACAAGGGCAAGCCTGGTGGCCAGGCTTAGATCACAAAATATTTTACCAAATGTGACTTCTCCTATGTCAAGAAAGCAATACCTGAATCTCTTTGTCCAGGGACCCCCCTTCTGCTTATACAATCATATCCCCTCATCAGATTCAATTAACTTGCTAGAATGACTCATCAGTTCAGTTCAGTTCAGTCGCTCAGTTGTGTCCGACTCTTTGCAACCCCATGAATCGCAGCACCACAGGCCTCCCTGTCCATCACCAACTCCCGGAGTTCACTCAGACTCTCGTCCATCGAGTCAGTGATGCCATCCAGCCATCTCACCCTCAGTCGTCCCCTTCTCCTCCTGCCCCCAATCCCTCCCAGCATCAGAGTCTTTTCCAATGAGTCAGCTCTTCGCATGAGGTGGCCAAAGTACTGGAGTTTCAGCTTTAGCATCATTCCTTCCAAAGAAATCCCAGGGCTGATCTCCTTCAGAATGGACTGGTTGGATTTCCTTGCTGTCCAAGGGACTCTCAAGAGTCTTCTCCAACACCACAGTTCAAAAGCATCAATTCTTCAGTGCTCAGCCTTCTTCACAGTCCAACTCTTATATCCATACATGAACACAGGAAAAACCGTAGCCTTGACTAGACGGACCTTAGTCGGCAAAGTAATGTCTCTGCTTTTGAATATACTATCTGGAACTCAGGAAAACCTATTTACTTACTAGATTATTGATTTATTATAAAATACATCAAAGATATTAATACTTATCAACAGACAGATGAAGAGTGAGGTCCAGAACAAAGGGGCCTCTATTCTTGTGGAGCAAGAGTCTGGCCCAGTAGCATACATGCGTTCTGTTTCCCCAGTATGGAAGCTCTCTGAAAGGGATAAAAATCTGTCCTTTAGATTTTTTATGGAGGCTTCATTACATAGTCATGATTGACTGAATCATTGGCCAATAACAACAGATTCAATCCCCAGCCCATTTTCCCTTCCCAGAATTAAAGGAATGGGACTGAAAGTTCCAGCCCTCTAATCATATGGTTCTCCTGGCAAGCAGTCCCCTATCCTTGGAGGGTATCCTGAAATCACCTTACCTGAAACCTTTACAGGAATTGAGGACAAGAACACAAATAGTCCATTGCTCTTATCACTCAGGAAATTCCAAGGGTTTTGGGAACTGTGAACCAGGAACTGTGGATGAGACATATATATTTGGCTACCAAAATGACCAAGAATATATTTTTCTAAATACACAGTGTGCACATATATTCTTTATAAATCATTTATCAGTTTTAGATATTACAAATATATTCTTCTAATCTACCTTGCTTATTAAATTGTTCTTAATTTTATCATATCTATTTTTTTAGTTTATTTTTTACCTTTTTTTTACTTTTTGGATTTTTTAAATTATTTATTACCATACACCTAGATCACAGATATCTTCTTCAACTGATAATTTAACTTTAGATTTACTTTTCCATAATTGGGCCTTTGGTTTGGCCTTTAATTGGTCTATCTATAGTGTAAAGTAGAAATCTAGATTTAATTTTCTGTATATAGTCTGATATTTTTCCCTGTAATATCATGAAAAATATATGTTTTTCTCTATGACTTTATGATGTTATCTTCTTCCACCTTAATGAGATACAATTGGCATATAACATATAAACAACATGATGATTTGGTATACATATGTATATGTAAATAAACAATGTTGCCCACTGTGGTGTTCAGTTCAGTTCAGTTGCTCAGTCGTGTCCAACTCTTTCTGACCCCATGAATTGTAGCATGCCAGGCCTCCCTGTCCATCACCAACTCCTGGAGTCCACCCAAACCCATGTCCATTGAGTCAGTGATGCCATCAAACCATCTTATCCTCTGTTGACCCCTGCTCCTCCTGCCCCTAATCCCTCCCAGCATCAGGGTCTTTTCCAATGAGTCAACTCTTTGCATAAGGTGGCCAAAGTATTGGAGTTTCAGCTTTAGCATCAGTCCTTCCAATGAACACCCAGGACTGATCTCCTTTAGAATGGACTGGTTGGATCTGCTTGCAGTCTAAGGGACTTGCAAGAGTCTTCTCTAACACTACAGTTCAAAAGCATCAACACTTTGGCACTCAGCTTTCTTCACAGTCCAACTCTCACATCCATACATGACTACTGGAAAAACTATAAGATGGTAGAGTGTCCGCCTACAATGTGGGAGACCTGGGTTCAATCCCTGCATTGGGAAGATCTCCTGGAGAAGGAAATGGCAACCCACTCCAGTATTCTTGCCTGGAAAATCCCATGGACAGAGGAGCCTAGTAGGCGATAGTCCATGGGGTTGCAAACGGTCCAGACATGACTGAGCGACTGTGGTGTTAGCTTGGTGCAAAAGTAATTGCGATTTTTGCATCCACCACATTCAATTTTTGTTGTTGAAATTTGATATTGGAATACAGTAAATATGATTATGCTATACATCATTTTATTTTTTTATTTTTTTATTTTTTGTCTTTTATTTTTACTTTATTTTACTTTACAATACTGTATGGTTTTGCCATACATTCACATGAATCCCCATGGGTGTACATGCGTTTCCAAACATGAACCCCCCTCCCACCTCCCTCCCCATAACATCTCTCTGGGTCATCACCGTGCACCAGCCCCAAGCATGCTGTATTCTGCGTCAGACATAGACTGGTGATTCGATTCTTACATGATAGTATACATGTTAGAGTGCCATTCTCCCAAATCATCCCACCCTCTCCCTCTCCCTGAGTCCAAAAGTCCGCTATACACATCAGTGTCTTTTTTGCTGTTTTGCATACAGGGTCCTCATTGCCATCTTCCTAAATTCCATATATATGTGTTAGTATACTGTATTGGTGTTTTTCTTTCTGGCTTACTTCACTCTGTATAATTGGCTCCAGTTTCATCCATCTCATCAGAACTGATTCAAATGTATTCTTCTTAACGTCTGAGTAATACTCCATTGTGTATATGTACCACAACTTTCTTATCCATTCATCTGCTGATGGACATCTAGGTTGTTTCCATGTCCTGGCTATTATAAACAGTGCTGTGATGAACATTGGGGGTACACGTGTCTCTTTCAATTCTGGTTTCCTCCATGTGTATGCCCAGCAGTGGGATTGCTGGGTCATAAGGTAGTTCTATTTGCAATTTTTTTTAATGTGAATTTCTCACTTTATGTTTTTTTGCTAATGTATCATTATTTGCTGTTTATTTTGTTTATTTTAGACTATGGAAATGATATTAGACAAAAAGTAAATTCAAGCGATTGTCTTATTCAAATTCAAAATGGGTCATAAAATAGAGGAGACAACTCACAACATCAACAGCGCATTTGACCTAGGAACCAATGAACATACAGTGCAGTGGTGGTTCAAGAAGTTTTGCAAAGGAGATGAGAGCCTAGATGATGAGGAGCATAGTGGCCAGTTATCAGAAATTGACGACTATTGGGAACCATCATCGGAGCTGATCCTCTTATAGCTACATAAGAAGTTGCTGGAGAATTCAATGTTGACCATCCTATGGTCATTGACATTTGAAACAAATTGGAAAGATGAGAAGCTTTATAACGGGGTACCTCATGAACTGACTGCAAATCAAAAAATATTGGTATTTTGAAGTGTTTTCTCTTATTCTGTGCAACAGCAATGAATAATTTCTCAATCAAATTGTGATGTATGATGAAAAGTGGATTTTACATGACCACCAGTGGCAACCAGCTCACTGATTGGACCAAGAAGAAACTCCAAATCACTTCCCACAGCCAAATTTGCACCAAAAAAAAAAAAAGGTCATGGTCACTCTTTTGTGGTTTGCTGCCTGTCTGATCCACTACAGCTTTCTGAATCCTGGTGAAACCATTACATCTGAGAAGTGTGCTCAGGAAACTGATGAGATGCACCCAAAACTGCAACACTTGAAGCCAGCATTGGTTAACAGAAAGAGCTCAGGCATTCTCCACAACAACGCCCAACCAAACATTGCACAACCAAAGCTTCAAAAGTTGAACCAATTGGGCCACAGGATTTTGCCTCATCCTCCAGATTCACCTGACCTCTCTCACCAAGAGACTAGCACTTTTTCAAGCATCTCAACAACTTTTTGGATAGAAAGCATTTCCACAACCAGCAGGAGGAAGAAAATGCTTTCCAGGAGACTGTTGAATCCCAAAGCACAGATTTTTATGCTACAAGAATAAGCAAGCTTATTCCCTGTTGGCAAAATGTGTTGATTATAATAGGTCTTATGTTGGTTAATAAAGATGTGTTTGAGCCTCATGATAGTGGTTTAAAATTCAGTCCAAAACCCCAGTTATGTTTCCACCAACCAAACAGTTCTATAAGGCTCAAACCAGTAGCCATTGCAGTCATTGACCTACAAATACACCTGGAAGGGGCTCAGGATGAGCATTCTATGCTTTAGATATATGTGTCCCTGGATAGTTAAGATTATATCTAAGGAAGAATTTCAGTGACCTCAGATACTTGAATCTTCCCATACATAGATAAGCACTAAAATCTTTAACCTTAAGATATCTGCTTTTTGTTTGCTTGTTTCATTTATGATTAGCATTAGGCCTTTACCAATAAGTGCTTCCCTGTGGCTCAGAGGTTAAAGCATCTGCCTCCAATGAGGGATACCTGGGTTCGATCCCTGGGTCAGGAAGATCCCCTGGAGAAGGAAATGGTAACCCACTCCAGTATTCTTGCCTGGTGAATCCCATGGACGGAGAAGCTTGGTAGGCTGCAGTCCACGGGGTCGCAAAGAGTGGGACACGACGGAGCGACTTCACTCACTTCACTCACTCATGCTTGACTACATGTATTTCTTTGCCCCCTCAAATTTATATATATATATATATAATATATTATATATATATAATATATAATATATATATAATACTGCTGCTGCTGCTAAGCCACTTCAGTCGTGTCTGACTCTGTGCGACCCCATAGACTGCAGCCCACCAGGCTCCCCCATCCTGGGATTCTCCAGGAGTGGGTTGCCATTGCCTTCTCCAATGCATGAAAATGAAAAGTGAAAGTGAAGTCACTCAGTCATGTCTGACTCCTAGCGACCCCATGGACTGCAGTCCACCAGGCTCCTCCGTCCATGGGATTTTCCAGGCAAGAGTACTGGAGTGGGGTGCCATCGCCTTCTTCAATATATATAATATTTATAATATATATGTATGCATTGTTTTCAGTGGCTAAGACATGTCTGACTCTTTGTGATCCCATGAACTACAGCACTTCAGGCTTCCCTGTCCCTCACTGTCTCCCAGAGTCTGCTCAAACTCATATCCATTGAATCAGTGATACTATCCAATTTCTCATTCTCTGTCATCCCCTTCTCCTCTTGCCCTCAATCTTTTGCAACATCAGGGTCTTTTCCAATGACTCGGCTCCTCACATCGTGTGTTCAAAATATCGGAACTTCAGCTTCAGCATCAGTCCTTCCAACGAATATTTAGGGGTGATTTCCTTTATGATTTATTGATTTGATCTCCTTTTTGTCCAGTTCAGTTCAGTTCCGTTCAGTCGCTCAGTCATGTCCGACTCTTTGCAACCCCATGAATCACAGCACGCCAGGCCTCCCTGTCCATCACCAACTCCCAGAGTTCACTCAGATTCATGTCCATCGAGTCAGTGATGCCTTCCAGCCATCTCATCCTCTGTCGTCCCCTTCTCCTCCTGCCCCCAATCCCTCCCAGCATCAGAGTCTTTTCCAATGAGTCAACTCTTCGCATGAGGTGGCCAAAGTACTGGAGTTTCAGCTTTAGCATCATTCCTTCCAAAGAAATCCCAGGGCAGATCTCCTTCAGGATGGACTGGTTGGATCTCCTTGCAGTCCAAGGGACTCTCAAGAGTCTTCTCCAACACCACAGTTCAAAAGCATCAGTTCTTCGGTGCTCAGCCTTGACTAGATGCACCGTAGTCGGCAAAGTAATGTGGCTCAGCTGGTAAAAAATCCGGCTGCACTGCAGGAAACCTGGGTTCGACACCTGGGTTGGGAAGATCCTCTGGAGAGAGAGAGGCTACCCACTCCAGTATTCTGGCCTGGAGAATTCCACAGACTGTATAGTCCATGGGGTTACAGAGTCGGACATGATAGAGCCATTGTTCTTTCTGTCCAAGGGACCCACAAAAGTCTATGAAAAGTGAAAGTGAAAGTGAAATCGCTCAGTCGTGTCTGACTTTTTGCGACCTGGTGGACTGTAGCCCACCAGGCTCCTTCATCCATGGGATTCTCCAGGTAAGAATACTGGAGTGGGTTGCCATTTCCTTCTCTAGGGGATCTTCCCAACCCAGGGATTGAACCTGGGTCTCCCACGTTTAAGGCAGACACTTTAACCTCTGAGCTACACACACACACACACACACACACACACACACACACACACACACAATATATACACTATCTCTTCCCCTGCCTCTTTGGAATGGTTCCTCAGAGTTATCTGAGAGGCTGTCTCCTGGGCTATAATCTGCTGTAAGGCACTGAATAAAACTCGACTCATAGCTCTAATGTTGTGCATGTTTTTAGCTGACATATATTGTGAAATGATTAACAGAATAAGGTTTGTTAACACTTTACATCACCTGTGTTTGTGTGTGTGCATATGTGTGGTGAGAACATTTAAGATTTACTCTCTTAGCAACTTTCAAATGTATAATACAATACTGTTAACTATAGTCATCATGCTGTGTATTAGATCCCCAAAAGTTACTTATAATAGAGTCTGTGCTCTTAGACCAGTTCCCCGCTCTTGGCAACCACCATTCTATGTTCTGTTTCTCTGAGTTTGTTTGTATATTCCGCATATAAGTGAGGTCATATGATGTTTATCATCTTTATCTGACTTTTCTTAGCATTATGCCCTCAAAGTTCATCCACATTGTTGCAGATGGCAGAATCTCCTTTTTTATAGCCAAATAATATTCCGTTTTATCTTCTGACAAGACATTTTGGTTAATTGCTATAATAAATATGGGAATGCATATATCTTTTTGAGATAGTAGTTTTATTTCTTTCAGATAGATACCCACAAGTAGAATTGCTAGATCATAGTGTAGTTTTAGTTTCATAACCGCAATACTGTCTAGTATAGTAGTTTCATCAATTTATATTCCAAGCACAGTACATAGGGGTTTCTTTTTTTCCAAACTCTCTCCAACATTTGTTATTTCTTGTTTTTTGATAGAATCCAGTTTAACACTTATGAGGTGATATGTCTTTATGGCTTTCATATACTTTTCTCTAGTTATTAATGATGTTCAATATTGTATTATGTTCGTGTTGCTATTTGCATGTCTTCTTTATTAAATGTCTAGGTTGTCTGCTCATTTTTTTAACCAGAATATTTGGTTTTTGCTTAAATATTTAAGTTTTATGAGTTCTTTAAATATTTTAGGTTTTAACCCCTTAAGTGATGGATGGTTTGCAAAAAAAGTAGGTCCCCCTATTTTTTCAGTTGCCTCTTCATTTTGTTGATTGTTTCTTCTGCTTTGCAGAAGCTTTAAAATTCGATGTAGTCCCACTGGTTGGTTTTTACTTTCATTGCTTTTATTTTTACTTATGTTGCTTATGCTTTGTTATTATGTGCAAATAGTCATATTTTGTTATTATGTGCAAATAATCATATTTCCTATATTTTCCTTTGAGAGTTTTGCAGTTTCAGGTTTTATGATTTAGTCTTTAATCTGTTTCAAGGTATTTTTGTTATTGGTGTAAGATAGGGGTCTTATTTTACATTTGAATATCCAGTTATCCCAACATCATTTATTAATGACTGCCTTTTCCACATTGGGTCTTCTTGGCTCTTTTTTTAAAAGTCAATATCAATTGATTTAATACGTGTGGGTTTATTTCTGAGGTTTTTATTCTATTCTATTGGTCCATGTATCTGTTTTTAATGCCAGTATAATACTCTTTTTGTTACTATAGTTTTATAATACAGTTCAAAATCTGAATGTTTGATCTCTCTGGCTTTGTTGTTATCTCAGGATTGCTTTGGCTGTTTGGAGTCTGTTGTGGTCCTATAAAAATTTTAGTATTTATTTTCCTATGTCTGTGAGAAATTTCAATGGAATTTTAATAGGGATTTATTTGAATCCATAGTTGACTTTGGATAGTATGGACATTTTAATAATATTCATTACTTTGATTGTGCTGGCATCTTACTGAGTATCAAATATCAATATATACATCATTTCTTTATCCCATTTATTTATTTACCTATTTCTTACTGGCACTATATCTAGCTTTGGGCTAAACTTCTTTACTATATATTCTAACTGGTTGGATGAGTCACATATCTGTTTTTATCAAAATTGCCTAATGCATATGTGAACACTTATATTCAATATGAATATTAGAATTATTTTACTGAGTTTTAAAGACATAGTCCAACTTTAATTAGAATAGTATTGAATTTTTAGATTTGGAAAAAATAGTTATATGTTTTCATATATGCATAGAACATTTTCCCACATATTTAAATCTTATTTTGTGTCTTTTAATAAAACATATAAATTTTTTCCAAAAGTTCTTATACATCTTTTGAATGAATTGATTCCCAAATATGTAATAATTTTGTTAATAATGAAACTGATGCTGTATTTTCCATTTTACTTTCCAGTTTGGGCTCAAACAGTGCTTCCCTGACAAAAGAGAAGAGAGACATATACAGAAGGATAGGATAGGCAGAGACACCCCTTGCCCAGTACCCCACTTCAGATATGGTGACCACACAATTCGGAGAAACCCCTAAGATACAGAGTTCTCCCATGAAGAGCTAAGGGATTGTACCCACATCAGGCACCCTGACTCTGGAGACTGGCACAGTGTGACAAGCTCTGAAAACCTCTTCTTTTGAAAATCAACAGGGATTAAAGTCAGGAGAATTACAGAAATATAGGGAACAGAAAGCTTGCTTAAAGAGCTCAAGAGCAAACCTGCTTGCCCTGAGGTCCAGTGCAAAAGCAATAAATTTAAAAGCACCTAGATCATAAGTGAGATGGCACCCCACTCCAGTACTCTTGCCTGGAAAATCCCATGGACGGAGAAGCCTGGTGAGCTGCAGTCCATGGGGTCGCTAAGAGTCGGACATGACTGACAGACTTCACTTTCACTTTTCACTTTCATAAATTGGAGAAGGAAATGGCAACCCACTCCAGCGTTCTTGCCTGGAGAATCTCAGGGACAGGGGAGCCTGGTGGGCTGCCGTCCATGGGGTCGCACAGAGTCAGACACGACTGAAGTGACTTAGCAGCAGCAGCAGACCATAAGTGAAGAAAACCTACTTAACCAATTTTAAATAATTTTCCAGAGACAGAAATCTGCAGGGTCTTTATGTAAGGATAGGAGAGCTGGTGGACACCACTAGTGCAAACTCAAATCCTAACTTACTAGTGATGGAACTGACAGGCACCATTTTGGGTGCCCCCTGTCTAGTCTGCTAGCACTGGAGGGTGGAGTAACAGGGCTGGGTGAATACTCTGCCTACCCTGCATAGCTCCCGAGCTGCAACCAGGCCAGGAGAACTCCCTAAGTGCCATTCTCCTAGTGCAGCAGCTGAGTTGCCTCTGGGCCAGTCAAGCATCTTGAGCCCCACCCAGTTTGCGCAGAGACTGAACTGTAGCTGGGATGGGTGAGCAACATGAGCCCTATACTGTCCCCTCAACACATATGCACAGCAGCTATTGGGAGCTCACAGTCCCCATGAAGGATACTCATAGAGTGCCTGGCTTTGGTGGCCTTAGGAGACTGCACTTCTGGGCCACATAGAACAGTTTCTACACTAGACCACTCTTTCAGGATTGAGGAAGGTAGGCATTTTGTCCGATACATATAAAAAACACAGACAGACAGGTAAAATGAGGAGACAGAGAAATATGTTCCAAAGCAAAAAATGAGGCAAATCAGAAAAAGACCATAATGAAACAAAGATTATAACAAACAAGTAACTTACCCGATAAAAAGTTCAAAAGTTATGGTCTTAAAAATGCTCATTGATCTTGAGAGAGGAATGGGTGAACACAGTGAGAACTTCAAAAAAGAGACAGAAAATATCAGAAGGTACCAAACAGAAGTTATAACTAAACTTAAACAAGGCCAATAGGAGTTTCATAGCAGAATGGATGAAATAGAGGCGACTGCTGCTGCTGCTAAGTTGCTTCAGTCGTGTCCGACTCTGTGCGACCCCATAAATGGCAGCCCACCAGTCTCCCCTGTCCCTGGGATTCTCCAGGCAAGAACACTGGAGTAGATTGCCATTTCCTTCTCCAATGTATGAAAGTGAAAATTGAAAGTGAAGTCGCTCAGTCGTGTCTGACTCTTAGTGACCCCATGGACTGTGGCCCACCAGGCTCCTCCATCCATGGGGTTTTCCAGGCAAGAGTGCTACAGTAGGGTGCCATTGCCTTCTCCTAAATAGAGGCACGAATTAGCCAACTGAAAGACAAAACAGTTAGAAAATTCCTGGCTTGTTAAGTTGGTTCAGCCATATTCCACTCTTGTGACCCTATAGACTGTAGCCCTCCAGGCTCCTCTGTCTATGGAATTCACCAGTCAAGAATGTTGGAGTGGATTACCATGCCCTCCTCCAGGGGATTTTCCTGACCCAAGGGTCAAACACATGATGCTCTGGGTCCTGCATTGCAGGTGGATTATTTACCGCTGAGACACAGGGAAGCCCCCCAAAACCCTGGACAGAGTAACAAAATGAAAAAAAAAAAGAAAAAGAAAGAACTAAAAAAGTGAGGAAAACCTTAAGGGACCTCTGGGAGAACATCAAGTGGAATGACATTTTCATTATATTGGTCCTAGAAGGAAATGAAAGAGCCAGAAAACTGGATAACCTATCATCTAAAAACATGCTTCTTTCTTAGCACTGTCTGTATGTATAAGTATCCTTCTCATGTACCAGTTGAATATATTTGATGATGGCAATGATTATCATTATTATTATTAATGATTCATTTTATTATTTTCCTCCTTTTGCTATTTTTGGGCTTAGTTTGTTCTTCCTTTACTGATTTCTTTACATGCCAAATCAGGTTGCTTATTTTTTTACCTTTCTTTTCTTTTAATGTAGGTGCTACTGCTATAAACTTTGGAGTCCAGACACATGGCTGCTGCAAGGTCTGCAGTGCAGTCCATAATTGGATGGCCTTTTACTAAGGTCTAAGGAGGGGTGGGGATTTTGTCTGGCCCATTAGAACTGGACATGGAACAACAGATTCGTTACAAATAGGGAAACAACTACATCAAGGTTGTATATTGTCACCCTACCTATTTAACTTGTATGCAGAGTACATAATGAGAAATGCTGGGCTGGATGAGGCAGAAGCTGGAATCAAGATTGCCAGGAGAAATATCAATAACCTCAGGTATGCAGATGACACCAACCTTATGGCAGAAAGCGAAGCAGAACTAATGAGCTTCTTGATGAAAGTGAAAGAGGAGAGTGAAAAAGTTGGCTTAAAGCTCAACATTCAGAAAACGAATATCATGGCATCTGGCCCCATCACTTCATGGGAAATAGATGGGAAAACAATGGAAACAGTGACAGACTTTATTTCGGGGGAGCTCCAAAATTACTGCAGATGGTGATTGCAGCCATGAAATTAAAAGACGCTTACTCCTTGGAAGGAAAGTTATGACCAACCCGGACAGCATATTAAAAAGCAGAGACATTACTTTGCTAACAAAGGTCTGTCTAGTCAAAGCTGTGGTTTTTCCATTAGTCATATATAGACGTGAGAGTTGGACTATAAAGAAAGCTGAGCCCTGAGGAATTGATGCTTCTGAAATGTGGTGTTGAAGACTCCTGAGAGTCCCTTGGAGTGCAAGGAAATCCAATCAATCCATCCTAAAGGAAATCAGTTCTGAATATTCATTGGAAGGACTGATGCTGAAGCTGGACCTCCAATACTTTGGCCACCTGATGAGAAGAACTGACTCATTGGAAAAGATCCTGATGCTGGGAAAGATTGAGGGCGGGAGAAGGGGATGACAGAGGATGAGATGGTTGGATGGCATCACCGACTCAATGGACATGGGTTTGGGTGGACTCCGGGAGTTGGTGATGGACAGGGAGTCCTGGTGTGCTGCAGTCCATGGGATTGCAAAGAGTCAGACACAACTCAGGGACTGAACTGAATTAGTGAATACAACTGCCTTCAGGATCTTGGTCTGTTGGGCTGGCACTGAGATGAGACTTTGCTTCAGGCTCTCGGATTATGGTGTTATCTTGTATGATGGTCTGTTATCTCGAATGTGGAGTGGTGTGGCTCCTTCTAAGTCCCTGGAAGGGCTTTGATAGGTCACAAGATCAGTTCCTTGTGTGGGTAGGTTTGATCTTGGATCATAGCTGAGAGGTGCTAGAAATAATCTCTGCTTCAGGGTTCACAGAGGTACTGTGACCAGGGGCCCAGGTGGGAATTACTCTTGCTAGGTCCTTCAAACAATGATGCTGGTGACAGGACCAAGGTAAAATAGATCTGTAGCCAACAGTGGGGCAGAGCTATTTCTGCGTCTGTTGGGGGACGTGATCAGTTAGTCAATCATATTGGCATAGACTGCTCACTCAATACCACCTTACTGGTCATGGGCTCCACTTGGATTTCACAATCTCCTCCCTTGATCCCTAAGCACCACGAAACACTTCTATCTGTGAATTGCTAAAAAATTACTTTTGCTGAAGGGACTATGTTCATGGAACTTCCTATTGTTTCATCTTCCTGACATCCTGTCATATTTTCTTATATTATATTTGTAAAGTTGTTATATTTGTTAAGTTTTGCCCTCACAGAACAGGTTATGAATAGTATACAATTTTTTCTTAAATGTTGGATAAAATTTAGCATTAAAGTCATCCCAGTTTGCAGCCTTCTTTGAGAAGAGGTTTTTTAAATTATATATTTAACTTCTTAAACAATCAAAAGACTATCAAGATTTTCTTTCATATTTTTTAAACAGTCTGTTTAAAGAAGTTTAAGAAATTAAAACAAATTTTTGCAGCTGGAATGTTTCTCAGTTGTGATGTTCAAAGAAATAAAGTGTTCTGCACAGATTATATCATATGACAGCAAAGGACAGTCATTCATTTTCATTTAGACTTTATATCTGCAAAGGGGACATGGTTCCTGAAACTGTCCCTTTTCGAAGCATGGTCTGCTGTGCGTGAGTCCTGCCTCTGAAAAAGGACTGCAGTCAGGCTTGGCTGACTTTTCTGACTTATTGTTCCTCATAAGGGCTCCTTAGTGTGATCATTTTTTTTTTTTAAATTTTACTTTATAAGAATTTGTCCATTTTATCCAAGATATTAAATCTATTGACTTAAAGTTGTTGATAACATTCTATCATTACTCTATGTTGGTATATAATATCTGTAGTAATGTGCCTATGATGTTAATAGTTTCTGATGTTTACTTATTGCTGGTTTTTGTTTTCTCTTTCTTATACTTCACCAGTCTTCCTATGAGTTTAGTACTTTTTAAACCTTTAAAAAAAATCAACCTTTCCATTTTATTTTTGTTTTCTCCATTGCTTGACTGTTATTTCATTGCGTTACAGTTTTAATTCTACTTTATTTACTTTTATTTTAATTTGTTCATGTTTTTCTTTCCCTTAAGACTGAAAACTAGATAACTAATTATCTAATTTTTTTTCTCTTAGCACTATCTGCATATTTATGTATTCCTCTGAAGTGCCAATCAAACATATTTGATGATTCAGACGTTTTTTTCTTTTGGTGCTAGAATTTATTTTTCATTCTCCTTAGAAGTCTCATTTGTCTTTTGCAATCTCTTCGCTTATTGTATTATGTATCTTCTTAAACATATGTATGACTATAATAATGTCTTTTCTGTGACCAATGAATGGCTCACTATAGGTCCACTTCTATTAGAATTTTGGAAATTGTGAATACAATTTCATACTTCTTTGCATATCTTTTTAAAAATTGTATTCTGCACATTGTAACTAAGAACAAATAAACTAAACAGTGACTCCAGAAGCAAAATATTATTGCAACACCCTCAATCCTAAAAGTGTAAGCCATTTCTCTTCTGTGGCATTAGACTGAGTTTTTGTTTCTTCCAAGAATTAATTTCACCCGGGGTTCAGCCACACCTTTAATTAGATTTAGTTTGTCAAAGCAGTGCCAGATCTCTTATGTTGCCATAACTGTGGCTTTGATTGTTCTGATGTCAGAATTTGAGCTAATAATGCTGTAGGACCACTGTTTTGGGTACTTTGGGTTCACCAGTAAATTAAAGCAGTACTCTGGAATCCAAGCCCCAGATGTTACATGAGGTTGTATAAATATTCTTTTTTACAGAACTTCCTCAAGTGCCTTTCTCTCACCAAATACCTGGGAGTGAAAGAGTGAATGGAAGAAACATTGACTTTAATAATGATTAGTCTTGCATTTGGTACTGTTTCACTTTCCAATCTATTATACCTGACAACAGTATTGATAAAGTTCATCTGATTCCTCTTAGTCTGGGTTGGTGTCCAGACCAGCTGCTTATCTTTGATATGAAAACTACTATATTATTCTCTGTTCATTGAGGAATATCTCATTCTTCCTTGCATTCAGTTCTTCAAGAGTTTCTTGAATGCACAACTCTTTGATATTCCATATTGATGTAGATTTTTTAATCCATTGATCTTTCCCCTTGTTGTTTTCAGAGGAGCAAAAACATCCTGCCCACTTCTTCAGACTGCAGTGGGATTCTCATTACACTGAAGAGTTTTATGCAGGTAAGCAACATGTTTACCTTGATATGCTTAAAATGAATAAAAAGAGGGAAGGAAGCTGGCAGAAAGAAATGTTAGAAGAGATGTGCTAGCTGTGGAGAGAAATTAGCTTAGACTTGGGTGGTATCAGATACAAAGTACTGGATGAATTTGAGAGAATTATTTAATGGTAGCTTAGAAAGAACTTGTTTTCTGATGAGATGTTAGGGTGATAGAATAGCAAAATCGTGATTGGTATTCGGATGTTTGGGGCAGTGCATTGATCTCTAGAATGTAAATTCCAAGAAAGCAGGGATTTTCATTTGCTTTGTTCACTGATGTATCACAAGTTCCTAGAATAATACCAGGTAAATAGTATGTGATCCATAAATATTGATGAATAACACTGAATAAAGAACAGAATGGGGCTGTATGAAACATGGTTTCATTTATGTTGACTTCTGAAATTCAGCAAGCATCTAAGTGGAGATACATGGTAGGTACATCAATATACTATATATTTTAGAAAGAAAGCCCTAGGTGAAGACATTTGGGTTGCATAAATATTACTTAAGACTTTTTAGGTCAATAACATTGGCTACAATTAAATATTATAAGGTAACAAAAATATTGCTCAAGAAAGATCAGTATTATTGTATAACCTTTTGTTATCAATTCCTGTAGAGGTTCAGGTAAATGCCTTGAAATGTACATTTTGGAGTTTTGATGAATCATATGCATTCATGAAATCAAATATCTGAAATTGGAGAAGTTGTAGCATTAACTCATTTTGTGAGGGGACGTGTTTTATCAGTGTATCAGTTTTGATTAGAAAGTATAAAAATAGTCGGTTGGCTTTAGAGAATCTTGAAATATAAATCTACATTTCCTTTGTAATAAAAGATAAGATTGAAGTTGGATTTTAACATGATAATTTGGAGTTTACCAGGAATTCCATTTGCATTATTATTCTTTAAAAGTAGCAGATGATATTATACTACTTTCTATTCAACTGTCCTAGATTTAAAACTCTAAAGTCAGACATGTATTAAAATAACAAAAATCTTTCAAGTGACCTTATTATCAGCTGGAAAGGAGTAAGTGTGTATGTATATTATTACACTTCATACTTACTCATACTTACAGTTTCAAAAGTTTCTAGAGTTAATAATGAGTGAAATAAATAGATGCTCTTATTCTTTTGTCTTTGGGGAAAAGTGTTTTATCAAATTATTTTTAATGAATTTTATTTGTTCTGTGTTTGTTTTAATACTTTATTTACATATTTTCCATTTAAATTAAAATCTTAATCATGACTTTGTTTTGGCTGCAGACATATGCATTTTTTAAAGTAGTGTTTTGAATATTATTTAACTGCAGGTGAGTGTGTGTATATGTGTAGAGAGATTCTATTTTTAAATATTTATATTTTATAGATAATTTAAATATAAATTATATTTTACAAATTATATAATTTATATAATATAATTTATATTTATTTATAACTTAAATAAATATATAATTGATAATTTAAATATAATATTTAAACATCACACTTATTTTTGAACAAACAGAAAAACAAATGACAGAATACTATATTTTATGTTTTAATTGGTTTGCTTGTATAAGTGATATGTTTATATTAATATAAAGTAAACAATGAAAAACTACTTTTAGCTATTGATATTACTCTCCAATAGATATACTCTGCTACCATTTCTTAAATTCTCCTGCTTTTATTTCCAAAGTCAAATAAATTAAATTTATTTGATTAAATGGAAAAAATGTTTTACATTATATCTCTAGTTGTGAGCATTAATAGGACCTTTTTACAAATGACACTAGGGTTCTCAGTTTGATGCATAAAACTTCAGTATGCCAAGTATTCTCTTAAATGTCTTTATTTTACATTACAAATATTTTATATTATTTAATTTAATGATTTACAGAAATAGAGTATATTTCTATCACTGATCAATAAAATTCCTTCAAACCTGCTAAGTCTTTATTGGTGCATAATATACTTGCTGATATATTGTATGGGATTTTGATTCATTTGGAAGTGTTTCCCAGTTAAAAGCAACAAGAACTTATGTTCCTTTTCATTACATGCAAGTATCAATTTTGACAATGATAAATTGACTACCTTATGAATTCTAAATGCCACTGTTAGATTCTGTTCTCCTACATAACTATCTACTCCCCTAACCAAATGAACAATTTGCCTTTTATTCGATTTTCTTTTTCCTTACTGATATTATGTTACTTTAAAGACAGAATTCTGATAAGATTAGGGGCTAAAAATGAATGGGTAATACCTCACTTTTAAATCACAGCAACCCAAATATAATAAGTGCATTTTACTTTTATTACTTGGGAATATAGTATGTCTTTTGGTATGTTTGGCTTTATTATTATTTAACCAAAGAAGCTCCTTATTGAAAACGCTTACCGTAACATGATTACATTTGAACTTGAGAGAAAATGAGCAAAATAACTGAGTCATATAAATGGTATTTGGGGATGTGATTAGTGTTGTGATGAAGAATAAAACAGGAAAGTGGCAATGGCAATGTATGTGGGTGGGTAGTGGGTGGGTTGTGTCTTTCAGCAGTATGTAAGTTTCCCATGGCTGCTGTAACACGTTATTCCAGATATGATCACTCAGAAACAACGAAAATCTATTCTTTCACAGCTCTGCAGGCCAGGTGTTAAACATAAAGGAACTGGCAATTCCATGCCCCTTCAAAGGCTTCAGGAGAGATTCCACTCCTTGCCTTTTCAGGCTTCTGGTGTCTGTCGGCATTCCTTTTAGCTGATTACTCCAGTCTTGCCTTTTTTTTTTTTTTGTTCCTCACATCTTCTACTCTTTGTACTTTCTCCTCTTTGTTCTTCTCTTCTGTCTAAATCTTCCTTTGCCTTTCTTATTTACGGCACTTGTCATTGGATTTAAGCCCTATCTGCATTATGAAAGATTACCTTATCTCAAAATTATTTGCTTAATCACATCTGGAAAGACCCTTCTTCAAGTAAAGTGACATTCAGAAATTTGAGGGATTTGATGTAGATATTTTGGAGAGGAAATTTTTCAAATTACCATAATGATAAAACCTAAATAGGTGAGGTTGATTCTGAAAAGGAGCAAGGTGATGGTTGCAATGTGAAAGACGAAAGAATTAATCTGGAGATATTCTATTTCATAGGACTAGTTTTATGTTCTTACTGTTTACTTAAGTGGATGATTAGATGTAATTATGGAAGATGTGCATACCAAAGTTTATACTGGGAATCAGGCTCTCTGGGCACCATTATTAATAATTAATAATGATTACATTTTCCTAGGGGGATAGCTAACCAGGAATCATAGGAAGCCCTATTTTTCACAGGAACATTATATAAATATGAGTGTCCAGGCCTGAAGCCCTATTTTTCACAGGAACATTATGTAAATGTGAGTGTCCAGGCTAACCTAGAAAGTCTTCATGTAAAATGAAGGTAAACCTATTTTGAGATACTCTACTATAACAAGGATTCTTTCATGTTGCAACTGAAAGTGATGCACTATATAGAGAATCACAACACATATTCCAGGGAGGAGATGGGCTATGAATAATTATATATAGTTAAATTATAATATGATTAGTATTAAATTTAAAATAACCGTACAATATGGTTGAGCACCAAGGGATTTTCAAGTAAAGGAAACATAATTAAAAAATCAAGGGGCAACAAAGAGCACAGTACTTAGTAGTGGTGAGGGCTGTGGTGTGGAATACAGTGACCTTACTGAAGATGACTGATGAAGGAAAGGTGGCAGATGCTAAGGATTTGGATCTTGTTCTAGAGACTCGTTGGCCACGCCAAGGCTATGACCCTGCAGGGAAGCCTTCTCAAAAGAGCCTAAGTGATAAGATTATGTTTGATATGCAAATACAGCTTCAAAATAAGTTCCATGGCAATACTTACACTATCTCCAAGAAGAGAAAAATAGTAGCAAGCTTCCTGATGCTGGTCAAAAATCTTTGGTCCTAATCATCTTTCATTTAAATTCCTGCCAGTCGGCTCCAGGAGTTGGTGATGGCCTGGGAAGCCTGGTGTACTACAGCCCATGGAATCGCAAAGAGTCAGACACGACTGGGCAACTGAACTGAGCTCCATGTTGGTGAATCACATCCCAGAGCTGTGGAACTCCTCATAATGTCTGGCCCAAAGTTTTTGACAGTGCCGAAGCAGTAATGAGACAAATTAGACATACATATTCTATTAGAGCTTAGAAATAGTGACCTCCAGAACTAATCAGTGTCTAACAGTTTGTGATGGGAAAAAGTATCCATATGTACATTCTTTAGGTCTCACCCTCTCTCTCACACTTCAACCCAAACTTTTACCACTGTGGATTTCTCAAAAAATCTTTCTTCCTTCCTTCCTTTCCCTCTCTCTCTCAGTCTCTTTCTCTCTATTTCTCCCTCTCTCTTTTCATTCCTTCCTCTCTTTCTCTTTCTCTAATCAGAGAAGAAGTGATCATTAAAAATAACAGAATCCAAATTTATTTTAAAAAAATGTGATTGTGTGACCCTAAGTCAGCTTTATTTAGAGAAAAGAAAGAGGAAGAGGAGTGGAAGCCAGGCAGAAGAAAGTTGTTGGCAGTGAAACCTGCTTTTTAAAACGAAGAGTTTTTAGAAAATTTTTTCTGCTATATATAATTCATTTCCATGTCAGTCTCCCACATAAACAAACACATCATCCTCCAGTCACACAAGCACATTGCACCAACAAGGAGTTTTAATAGAGATCTACATTGCTTTTTATTGATTTTGAAGTTAAGACATACCCTTTTCAATGTGCAAATATATTACATGTATTCTTGATATCCCTTCCTTCATTTCTTCCTTCCTTCTTTCCTTATTTTTACAATTTACTCTCTTTCAGTCTTCATATGGGCTTCCCTGGTGGCTCAGAGGTTAAAGCGTCTACCTCTGATGTGGGAGACCTGGGTTCGATCCCTGGGTCAGGAAGATCCTCTGGAAAAGGAAATGGCAACCCACTCCAGTATTCTTGCCTGGAGAATCCCATGGATGGAGGAGCCTGTTGGGCTACAGTCCACGGGGTCGCAAAGAGACGGACATGACTGAGTAAATTTGTATATATTTATTTTGTCCTTTTTTGGGGAATATTCCATATTATGAGATCTTGCTGTTCCTATAGGAGAAGGAAATGGCAACCCACTCCAGTATTCTTGCCTGGAGAATCCCATGAACAGAGGAGTCTGGTGGGCTGCTGTCCATGTGGTCGCACAGAGTCAGACATGACTGAAGCCACTTAGCAGCAGCAGCAGCTGTTCCTATATGTTGATTTCACAATTTCTCTTTCGTTACAAAATGATGTCAATAATGAATAGAAGTTTTTACTTTTTACTCAACAATATAACATATATTAAAACCAGTGTGTTTGTACCTCAGTTAATTTCTGTTTGTTTCTCATTTAATTTCTGTGTTTATATATAACATCTGTCCATGAGATCTAAGCATTAGTCCAGATAATAAAAAGAACCTAAGAAAATTTTAGCGGTATTAAGGCTCAGTCAGATTTATCTTTGACAGAGAGAAGTACAATGTAGACAGTGTAGAAAATGCCTACAATGTAGGCAATGAGTAAGAGGAAGCAGAAGAGGTGGTGTGGGGGAAAAGTACCATAGATCAGCCAATAAATTAAGTTTGCAATTGTTTCTTAGGAGAGTGATAAGGTAGATCTGAACTGTAAGGAAATAAAAGTGGTGAGGAAAATGTATGTTTAAGGTAAATTTGTTGTTGATGGTTTTAGCAAAATAAACAGTGCTTCACTGACTGTTGATGAATGATAGGAAGAGGGGAAAGGTT
Source organism: Ovis aries (assembly GCF_016772045.2). Taxonomy (NCBI): domain Eukaryota; kingdom Metazoa; phylum Chordata; class Mammalia; order Artiodactyla; family Bovidae; genus Ovis; species Ovis aries. Next base: position 149,673,110 of record NC_056054.1, on the reverse strand, counting down.
AGGAAGCTATCTCTTCAAGCTTACATGCGTGAGTGGATAGAATCACCATAATCTAAAATAAGGAGTAGGAATCATACATTTTAAAAAAGAGAGAAAGTAATGATTACTTTGAAAGTGGACTTTAAAACCACTTAGAAAACATGTAAAGAGAAGCAAAAATTCTGAAGCATAAAAAATATTAAAATAAAAAGTCTTGAAAATTCTCAGAACATACCCTTATCAAATTTTGATATTAAATGATATTGATACAGCCTTTTATGTTCACTCCTAAATATAAGCCTGTAATTTTCAACCAGATGCAGTAAATTCGTGTATGTTCTACATAACATATCTGTGTATATATAAATTAAATCCACATGATATAGACATTGTTGTGTGCAATTGCGAAGTCATGTCGGACTATTTGCGACCCCGTGAACTGCAGCAAACCAGGCTTCCGTGTCCTGCAATGTCTCCTGGAGTTTGCTCAAATCCATGTCCACTGATTCGATGATGCCATCCAACCATCTCATCACCTGTTACCCCCTTCTTCTCCTGCCCTCAAACTTTCCCAGCATCAAGGTCTTTCCCAGTGAGTTAGCTCTTTGCATCATGTGGCCAAAGTATTTAAGCTCCAGCTTCAGCATCAGTCCTTCCAATGAAAACTCAGGGTAGATTTCCTTTAGGACTGACTGGTTTGATCTCCTTGCTGACCAAGGGACTCTAAAGAGTCTTCAGCACCACAATTCTTCAGCACCACAATTCAACAGCATCAATTCTTTGATGCTCAGCCTTCTTTATGGCACAACTCCCACATCTGTACATGACTACTGGAAAAAACACAGCTGTGACTATATGGTCCTTTGTTGGCAAAGTGATGTCTCTGGTTTATAATATGCTGTCTAGGTTGGTCATAGCTTTTCTTCCAAGAAACACATGTCTTTTAATTTCATTGCTGCAGTCACAATCTGCAGTGATTTTGGGACCCAAGAAAATAAAGTCTGTCACTGTTTCCATTGTTTCCCCATCTATTTGCCATGAAGTGATGGGACGAGATGCTATCTTAGATCTTAGATTTTTGAATGTTAAGTTTTAACCCAACTTTTTCACTCACCTCTTTCACTTTCATCAAGAGGCCCTTTAGTTCCTCTTTGCTTTCTGCCATAGGGGCGGTGTCATCTGCATCTCTGAGGTTATGGATATTTTCACTGAGTGACTGAACTGAGCTGCTATATGTCTATTTTCATGTCTTATAGATATGTTCTATTAAAGACATAACTCTTCTTCTGAGTAAATGGTATGTTTCTGTTAGTTGCTCTGTTGTGTCCAACTTTGTGACCCAATGGACAGTAGCCTACCAAGCTCCTCTGTCCATGGATTTCTGCAGGGAAGAATACTTGAGTGGGTACCCATTCCTTTCTGCAGGGGATCATCCTGAGCCAGGGATCAAACCCAGGTCTTTGGCATTGAAGGCAGATTATATACTGTCTGAGCCACCAGGGAAGCCCCAATGACTAGTATATTCCTGTATTCAAGATAAAACAACAGCTCATGATTCACCATTAATACTAAAATCTTCATAAACTTAAAAGTATAACATATTCTGCATATAATTATATCACTTCATTTTGCTTATCAGTCCTGTCTGACTCTTTGCAACCCCATGGGCTGCAGCACACCAGGCCTCCCTGTCCATCACCAATTCATGGAGCTTGCTAAAATCCATGTCCATTGAGTAGATAATGCCATCCAACCCTCTCATCTTCTGTCATCCCCTTCTCCTGCCTTCAGTCTTTCCCAGCATCAGAGTCTTTTTCAATGAGTCAGTTCTCCACATTAATAGCCAAAGTATTGGAGTTTCAGCTTCAGCATCAGTCCTTTCAGTGAATATTTAGGACTGATTTCCTTTAGTATGGACTGGTTTGATCCCCTTGCAGGTCAAGAAGATCCTTGCTTTTAGGATTTGAAATAGCTCAAGTGTCTTTTCCAACACCACAGTTCAAAAGCATCAGTTCTCCAGGGCTCAGCTTTCTTTATAGTCCAGTTCTCACATCCATACATGTCTACTGAAAAAACCATAGCTTTGACTAGACAGACCTTTGTTGGCAAAGTAATGTCTCTGCTTTTTAAGAAGCTGTCTAGGTTAGCCATAGCTTTTCTTCCAAGAAGTAAGTGTCTTTTAATTTTGTGGCTGCAGACACCATCTGCAGTGATTTTGGAGCCCCCCAAAATAAAGTCTGTCACTGTTTCCCATTTCCCCATGGATTTGCCATGAAGTTATGGGATGCCATGATCTTCATTTTATGAATGTTGAGTTTTAAGCCACTTTTTCACTCTTTTCTTTCACTTTCATCAAGAGACTCTTTAGTCCTTCACTTTCTGCCATAAGGGTGGTGTCATAATCAGGGTGACAATATACAGCTTGATGTACTCCTTTCCTGATCTGGAACCAGTCTGTTGTTCCATGTCCAGTTCTAACTGTTGCTTCTTGACCTGCATACAGATTTCTCTGGAGGCATGTCAGGTGGTCTGGTATTCCCATCTCTTTCAGAATTTTCCAGTTTTTTGTAATCCACACAGCTAAAGGCTTTGGTGTAGTGAATAAAGCAGAAGTAGCTGTTTTTCTGTAACTCTGTTCCTTTTTTGATGGTACAATGGATGTTGGCAAGTTGATCCCTGGTTCCTCTGCCTCTTCCAAATCTAGCTTGAACATCTGGAAGTTCAAGGTTTATGTACTTTTGGAGCCTGGCTTGGAGAATTTTGAGCATTACTTTACTAGCGTGTGAGATGAATGCAATTGTGTGGTAATGTGAGCATTCTTTGACATTGCCTTTCTTTGGGATTGGAATGAAAACTGACCTTTTCCAGTCCTGTGGCCACTGCTGAATTTTCCAAATTTGCTGGCATATTAAGTGCAACACTTTCACAGCATCATCTTTTAGGATTTGAAATAGCTCAATTGGAATTCCATCACCTACACTAGCTTTGTTCGTAGTGATACTTCCTAAGGCCCACTTGACTTCACATTCTAGGATGTCTGGCTCTAGGTCAGTGATCACACCACCGTGATTATCTGGATCATGAAGATCTTTTTTGCTTAGTTCTCTGGTGTATTCTTGCCAACTGTTCTTAATATCTTCTGCTTCTGTTAGGTCCATACCATTTCCGTCCTTTATTGAGCCCTTCTGTGCATGAAATGTTCCCTTGGTACCTCTAATTTTCTTGAAAACATCTCTAGACTTTCCCATTTATTGTTTTCCTCTATTTCTTTGCACTGATCACTGAGGAAGGCTTTCTTACCTCTCCATGGTATTCTTTGGAATTCTGCATTTAAATGGGTATATCTTTGCTTTTCTCCTTTGCCTTTCACTTCTCTTCATACCTTTTTATAAGGCCTCCTCAGACAATCATTTTGTCTTTTTTCATTTTTTTTTTTCTTGGTGATGGTCTTGATCACTACCTCCTGTACAATGTCATGAACCTCTGTCAGTAGTTCTTCAGGAATTCTGTCTATAAGAAATAACCCCTTGAATCTATTTCTCACTTCCACTGTATAGTCATAAGGGATTTTGATTTAGGTCATAGCTGAATGATCTGTGAATGGCTATGGTTTTTCCAGTGGTCATGTATGAATGTGAGAGTTGGATTGTGAAGAAAGCTAGCTGAATGCCGAAGAACTGATGCTTTTGAACTGTGGTGTTGGAGAAGACTCTTGAGAGTCCCTTAGACTGAAAGGAGATCCAACCAGTCCATTCTAAAGGAGATCAGCCCTGGGTGTTCATTGGAAGGACTGATTCTGAAGCTGAAACTCTAGTACTTTGGCCACCTCATGCAAAGAGTTGACTCATTGGAAAAGACTCTGATGCTTGGAGGAATTGAGGGCAGGAGGAGAAGGGGACAACAGAGGATGAGATGGCTGGATGGCATCACTGACTCGATAGACGTGAGTTTGAGTGAACTCTGGGAGATGGTGATGGACAGGGAAGCCTAGCGTGCTGCTATTCATGTGGTCGCAAAGAGTCAGACATGACTGAGCGACTGAACTGAACTGAACTGAATGATCTAGTGGTTTTCCCTAATTTCTTTAATTAAAGTCTGAATTTGGCAATAAAGAGTTAATGATCTGGGCCACAGTCAGCTCCCAGTCTTGTTTTTGCTGACTATACAGTGTATAGAGTTTCTCCCTCTTTGGCTGCAAAGAATATAATCAATCTTATTTTGGTGTTGACCATCTGGTGATGTCCATGTATAGAGTATTCTCTTGTGTTGTTGGAAGAGGGTGCTTGCTATGACCAGTGTGTTCTCTTGGGAAAACTCTGTTAGCCTTTGCCCTGCTTCATTCTGTACTCCAAGGCCAAATTTGCCTGTTACTCCAGATATTTCTTGACTTTCTACTCGGCATTTCCATCCCCTATAATGAAGAAGACATCCTTTTGGGGTGTTAGTGCTAGACGGTCTTGTAGCTCTTCATAGAACCATTCAACTTCAGCTTCTTCTGCATTATTTACAGATTAGACAGTGTTAAAGAATCAGAAAAGTATATGGAAAAGCTGTGTGCTTGTGTATGCTCAGTAACATCCAACTTTTTGAGGCTTCATGTACTGTAGCCCTCTGGGCTCCTCTGTCCATGGAATTCTCCAGGTAAGAATACTGGAATGAACTGCCATTTCTTACTCCAGAGAATCTTCCTGACTGAGGGGTCAAACACACATCTTCTGCTTTGGTAGGCAGACCTTTTACCATTAGCACCACCTGGGAAACCCTATGGAAAAGCTTCCAGAAAGTAAGTAAATCATTACAATGAGAAGTTGTAGAATGTTGTTTTTAATGGTGCTTTGGTATTAAACTGCTGCTGCTGCTGCTGCTTTGGAATTAAACTACCTGGGCACATTTCTGGATTTCATGCTAACTGGATTCAGGTTCGTTGTAAAGTAGATTATTTAACCTCTTTATTGTATAGTTTCCCATTTATGAACAGTGACAACCATAGTAACCATCTCACAATGTCTTTGCCAGGGCTAAAAGGAATATTTTTTATTCATTGTTGTATCCCCAGTAACTTTAATGCATAAAACAGACTGGGCAGTTAATATATAATCTAACCTCAATAAACATTAAAGTTCCTCTCATCATTATTACAAATTATTAACTTGGGTTTTTGATCACGAGTAACTGTGAAGGACATAGTGAAATTTGGTGGGGTGGCAGATATAGTATATAGATAGTTGAAAAGTTAATGAGAATGAGATTGAAGAGTATATAATCAGCTATTTTCAGAAAGATCTTCTGTTAAGAAGCATAGAGAACTAGGGCAGTAACTGGAAAGAAATATGAAGCCAAGAAAATGTTAATATTTGTAGAATATGGGGTAAAGTAGAGGATGTTGGAAACCTAAAAGGAATGTTCCAGAAGATATAAAATGAGGATAATGATGGAATGAATGCCTTGAAAAGACAAAAGTTCCAAAGTCCATATGGAAGCATGGCCTTTGATAGAAGAGGAGTTAGTTCTTCTATTGTAAAAACAGGAAAGAAAGAGAATGGAACAAAATGAAAATAAATTTTTAAATTTGAGGACAAGGAAGATAATATGATGGATTTTTTTTGTTTGATGACTTCTATTCATATATTTAATAATTTTAATTGTATACATACCATTAAACAAATTAAATACTGGAAATAAAGAAATATACAAGTTAATGAGCTCAGAAAAATTCTCTTCAGTTACAGACCTTATATTAGCATGTGGGGAGATATCCAACATACTGAATAAATAGGTAAACTATGTAGTATTTTAGATGATAGCGGTTATAGAGAGAACTAAAACTGGGACTGAGAATAAAGAATTCAAGAGAAGTTGTACTTTTAAATTGAATAATCAGAAAAGTGCTCATGAAGAAGGTGAGATCTGAAGCAGGTAAGGAGTCATGCAGGTGTCTGGAGATTTCATACCAAAGGAAGGGAAAATACAGTCTCCAGTATAAGAATGTGCCTGCAGTGTTCAGCAAGAAATGAGAAAATCTGTGGTTTCAGCATACAGAGTAGCTTTCCCTTCAACTGACACTGGAAGGCCTTAGAAGATTTTAATCAGAGGACCAATATTATTTTTATTATATTTAACAAAAGTCCTTTGGCTGCTCTATTTAAAATAGACTGAAGTAAGCAAAGATGAAATCAAGAGACAATTTAGAGAAAAAGTAGAAGCATTTTTGGTAGAAGTACTAATGGATTAAAAAATTAAATAATCCAAGTTTGATCCATGATGAAAGTAATAAATTTAAAGAGAAATATGGTTCTGGATATATTTGGATAGTACATGTAATAGCATTCTGGGCATATGGTTTGAAGATAGAGCCTATTGGATTTACCAACTAATTGTGATTTGTGAGAAAAAAAAAATAGTAGTCAAGAATGACTGAGATTTTTAGACTGAACAACTGAAAGATGGGGATTTCATTATTGAGGTGAAAAATTTTGTGGGTGCAGGTGGAGAGAGAATATGAAGATTATGTATTTGCTTACTTAAGTGTGAAATATCAATTAGATATTTAGGTGAAGATGTGAAGTGGCTATTGACTAATATTTAAAATATCAATCCGGAGTGTACAAGGGAATTTCTTGGCTAAAAAGATAAATCTTAGAAAGCAGCATGTAGATGGCATTTAGAGTCATGATATCGGGTGTGTGCAGATAGAAAGTGAGTGTAGATAGAAAGAAGAAAGGCTTTAGGGCTGTGATATAGGCCCTTACAGTTTTCGAGGTCAGGATAATGACCACCAACCAAAAAGAGAGGCTGAGAAGGAGTAGTGATTTTTTAAAATGGAAGAAATCAACTCAGTGTAGTGCCCTTGAAACCAAGTGAAGAAGTATTGTAAGAAGTAAGAAGTGACTTGCAACCTCAAGTGTTGCTGATAAGTGAAGTAAGATGCCAACTGAGAACTGATCCTTAGAGTTAGCAGTGAAGGTAATTGGTGAAAACTTAAATGAATTGGATTGAGACAGAGTACGGGACTGAAGGAATTGAAGAAAAATGTACAGTTTAGCTTTAAAAGGATGCATAAAATGAAGAGAAAGTGAGGTCACCCTATTTAGTCTAATGAAAAATAGCCAGTATAGAGTGGTGGTGATTGATGTTGAGAAGAGACAGGGTAGAAACCAATACACAAATTATTTATGGAATAGTTATTTTTGAGAGGACATGGAGATGGGGAAGTTTAAACATGAGATCATGGAATATGACTTATAAAGAATAGGAGTGAAATAATGATAAAGAATTATGGTTTAAAAAACTGGACTGTATTGAAAGCCAAGCTGGGATTAAAGATCATGAATTATAATGATGCTAATATCATTGGTTAAGCCAATTTTCTCCAGTGATGTTTATCTTTTGGATTACAATCACTAAGAAACAGGTAATTGGGTTAATTGAAGGTTAATATTTGAAATAAGAAGGAAAAGAAAGTGTAATGAAGCTGAAGATGTTTATTAGGCAGTAATTGTAATGATGATGTATCATGATACCTTCGCTGGAGTTTAAGTAAAAATAGAAATGAGATGACGGGTAGGTGAAAATGGAAGAGTTACTGGACTTATGGACTGATGAATTTAAAGAAATATTGCAGAGGAACTTGACAAAGTGGGCAGAAATTCCAGAAACTAGAATTATTGAATTAATGGCTCCAGAGAAGCAGCAAATGGTGATGGCAAATTTCAAGAGGTGACCATGAGAACAAATGCAGGAAAAGGGGACTGGAGATTTAAAAAATAAAACAAAACAACAACAACAACAACTCAGGGAATTTAGCAGCAAAGCTATCCTCGCATTTTTTAGAACTATGGTAGTATCAAGGATGAAGATGAAGGTCATTATCTTGGGGATAACCCTTATGGTAGAAAGTGAAGAAAAACTAAAGAGTCTCTTGATGAAAGTGAAAGAAGAGAATGAAAAAGTTGGCTTAAAGCTCAACATTCAGAAAACTAAGATCATGGCATCCAGTCCCATTACTTCATGGCAAATAGATGGGGAAACAGTGGAAACAGTGGGTGACTTTATTTTTCTGGGCTCCAATGTCTCTGCAGATGGTGATTGCTGCCATGAAATTAAAAGACACTTACTCCTTGGAAGGAAAGTTATGACCAACCTAGAGAGTATGTTAAAAAGCAGAGACATTACTTTGCCAACAAAGGTTCTTCTAGTCAAGGCTATGGTTTTTCCAGTAGTCATGTATGGATGTGAGAATTGGACTATAAAGAAAGCTGAGCGCCGAAGAATTGATGCTTTTGAACTGTGGTGTTGGAGAAGACTCTTGAGAGTCCCTTGGACTGCAAGGATATTCAACCAGTCCATCCTAATGTAGATCAGTCCTGGGTGTTCATTGGAGGGCCTGATGTTGAAACTGAAACTCCAGTACTTTGGCCACCTGATGCAAAGAGCTGACTCATTTGAAAAGATCCTGATTCTGGGAAAGATTGAGGGCAGGAGGAGAAGGGGATGATAGAGGATGAGATGGTTGGATGGCATTATTGACTCGTTGGATGTGGGTTTGGGTGGACTCCGGGAGTTGGTGATGGACAGAGAGGCCTGGCATGCTGCAGTTCATGGGGTTGCAAAGAGTCAGACACAACTGAGCAACTGAACTGAACTGAACATGAGGGAAAAATAAAGTTTAACTGTATAACAGCAGTAAAGGAGAGAAGATGAGGTGTTTTAAGAGCATAAGTTAAATTTCCAGAGACAAGGATGACTATTGTAAGCCCAACAGGATTCAGTGGGAAGAGTACCCTTACTATGTATAGACCTGTAGTGACTTCATTTCATGGCCACTTGATGCTGTCTGCTACCATGGGTGTGCTTGGTGACTGCATGGATTGGACAAAGGATCAACTAATGCTTTTATATTGGATCTTCAACGGAAGTTTTTTAAAAAGATGCCTAACCCAGATCTCATCACAGAGGAATCTGCTTTGTTTGATCTGAGGTTGAGTTCAAGGCTTGTGATTCTAACGCATAAGTATTGAGAGTTACTTTGTACCTCATACTGCCATACATTGATCCATTTTATTCTTCAGATTCTTTGTGGCCCCCTGGGTATGAACAGGAGGTAATATACAGTTTGTCTATTTATCAGGCTATTTCTTCCTCATGAATTGCCTTTCTCCTCATTCTTCAGATCTAATTTCTACACCTACTTTTTGGAAGTTCTCTTTCTTTCTTTCCAGTGAGTTTTCAAAGTACTTACTTAAAACCATCTTACTTATTTACTTAAAACCATCAGTGACTTATTTATAGTTTTCCACTACATATTGCATTTTTAATGTACATGTAAATAGACAATGCTGAAGATATGAAAGTCATCTTTGAATTTTATAAAATTCCTAGCACAGTATTTTGCACTTAATACTTATTATATATATATTTGCTGAATGAGTAAATATATACATGTCTTGCACTTTGCATTTGCCTATGTTGGGAGAATTTGGGGATGAAAATATATGTATTACTAACTTGTATCCAAATCTAATAGGGCACCTATTTGGTTAACTTCTGGTGGCTAAGATGGTAAAGAATCTGTGTGCAGTGCAGGAGACCCAGGTTGAATCTCTGGGTCAGGAAGATCCCATGGAGAAGGGAATGGCTACCCACTCCTGTATTCTTGTCTGGAGAATCCCATGGATAGGGAGCTTGATGAGCTACAGGGTACGGGGTCAAAAAGAGTCAGACAGGAATTATTGCCTAACTCTTTCACTTTAAGCTATTTTGGGAAAAAAATGGTAGTTAATAAATAAATGCTTGAATTACCTAGATAATAATTGCAAAACATTTCAAAGATTCTTATTACATGGATTTAGATTAAAAGATACATGGTTTAATTGACAAAGCTACAATTTTTGTTAAGATCCTCGAAAACTAAGCCCTAAAACAATCCTATCTGTGTAATTATTTAGTAATAACTTAAATTTTGGTTCAATGGTCAAAGGCTAGTTCATTTCCAGTTACCTGAGTTAAGCATTCTGAGATAACAGTTAAGTGCTCGATTGTTAAGCTTTGGTCTTTATGTGCTAAGCAAACTACCAGTTGTGCAGGCTCTTGCAACAGAAAACTAACATTCTGCTTCTTTAATAACAACTCTTTTGTCAGTTTCTAATAAAATTAAAAGAGATTTAAAATGTCTTATTTCTGGTCAGAATTTTTGTGTTTTGTTTTACACACTTTGAGCCCAAATATCACTGTATCCTTTATATATAGTTAAGGCTGATAGGAAGGCAAGTATTGAAGATAAAACTACACTTGTTAGCTTTTTCTTTTTAATCCTGTTTTAAAACTGTTTAGAGGCCCTTCAGCAACACTACTGTTTGCAAGATTATCAAATTGGTAGAAAACATTAAAATGTTGAGCTGCTATAGTACCTCATAAATGCTTTCAAAAAGGAGAGCAGAGCCAATTAAAAAAATAAATTCTTCATGTACTGTAAGATAAATTGCTGGGAGCTAACCAGTAAAATAATAGAGCTGTCAAAACAATATAATTTCCTTGTACAAACCAAAATATATTCAATGTAATAACAGAGTGAAGATCTCCTGAAAAATATCTAGTCAGGAAAGAACTGCAGGGGAAAATACATTTGTTTAGAGCTCAGTTAGTGCATGGAAATAAATGTCTGCTTGTAAGTTTGCAATATTTGACAAGGAGAAGATTATAGCTCAGCCATGGCCTCCAATAACTTAAAATATTAGAGCTTTTAGACCTTGCTCAGTTAAATAAGTTACCCAAGTGTTCACCTTTCACAGATTGATAATCTGGTTGTAGTCTGGGACACTTCACTATCTGTGTACTGATGAATGATCAAGACATTTAACTTGATAGATCAGGGTCCTTTGCTAAATAAATTAAAGTAAATAGGAGTAACTGAGCAAGCTGTTGGCTGGTCTAATGGGTATTTGTCAAATTAATCTGTCAGTGAATGTGAAGAGATGTGTTCCATTTCCATCCTATTCATTAGGGGACAGTCTGTTCCTGAATCCTGAATGGTCACAAAGGTCTCACTTAGACACATGAAATATACAAGATCACACAAGAGCAGAATGTCGAGCTGCCTTTTACCACACTGTAAAAGCTGTAAACATGAACTCAAATGGCATATACGAACACGTGTAACAGGAAGTCCTTGGTGGAAGCACCATAACAAAGCATTGAGGCAGATCCTTTGATTTGTGAGCAGAGGGGCACAGCTGTACCTGATTGAGGTAGATGACAAATGAGGATTTCTGAGAAATCATTTTTCTTGAAGCGAAGATTATAAAGACTACTTAGCAGAGATAATACCCTAATTTCAATTTAGGAGAAATATGTAGGTGGATTATAATTATTCATCTGAGAGAGTCTGAGAACCAATTGTGTCAAATGGATTATTTCTGGAGCACAAGGAACTTCAGGTGTACCCAGAGTAATCTGGCAGTGAGAAAAAATCATGGAAACAATAGGATTTATTCCAGCAGATCAGATTTAATAAGGAAACAACATGAGTAGAAGTCTTCATTTGGGAAAGTTTGGTATAACAAAGTGATCCCTGGTAGTTACTTTATCATTTCCTATGATTATTAAGAAATGTGTCTAGTTTATTAGTTGTAGCTAAACCTCACTTGTTCTCTATGCAAGATGTCTTTAACTCACTGTTATCTCTCTTTGCTTTGACTTTATATGATAAAGCATTTCTGATTCTAGTGTTAAGTGTTTTCTCCATATGCCTACCACCAAAGCTCAAATCCCATTCTCAGGGACTCATATAATCAAATGGCCTTTATTATTGTTAAAAGATGAACTGAGGCATATTAAAATGTTTTTATTTAAGCAAAAATTGATTTGAATTAGGCATTGTCCAATCTAGTAAATAAAAATGAGCTATGAAGAACTGTACAAAATGAAAGGCCTTACAAGCAGAAGGAAATGGGAATAAAGGAGCTATAGTAGGCAATGAAGGGGATTTGTTATAGCAAGGTTACTTTCCTTTAGGAGACAGTAGGGGTTTATCAAGCATTTTACCTAAATAGTGCTAATCAGGCAATCCTGATTGACTGGTTTAAGATTCCATTTCTGCGGGATCCAAAGAAAGTGAAAGCAAAAGTTGCTCAGTCCTGTCCAATTTTTTTGCGACCCCATGGACTATATAGTTCATGGAATTCTCTAGGCCAGAATACTGGAGTGGGTAGCTTTTCCTTTCTTCAGGGGATCTTCCTAACCCAGAGATCAAACCCAGGTTCTCCCACATTGGGTGGATTCTTTACCAGCTAAGCCACCAGGGAAGGCCAAGAATACTGGAGTGGGCAGCCCATCCCTTTGTTCACAGAGCTTCTGACCCAGGAATTGAAGTGAGGTCTCATGCACTGCAGGTGGATTCTTTACCAACTGAGCTATCAGGGAAGCAAAACTATAGTTAAGTCTCTGCTTGGTGACCAGGGCTTAGCCTAAGTAAGTTTGTTTTGCACCTGTTGTCTTATTTATTAACATTAAATAAGCTAATCTGTGATAGTTAACCATCTTCTTACTCATCTAGACAGCTTTATTTTTGGAAGTTTTGAAAGTTAGTTTAAATGTTTCTATTTCTGTAAAAATCTTTACTCATTAGCCCTATACTAGAGATTTCAGATTTACCAGCCATTTAACAATGATGATATTTGGGGTGAAGAAAGAGTTGGTGTTCCATAAATTTGACCTGTTATCGACTCTGTCTACTCTGTGCCCTTTTAACTATGAAATGAAGTCAGAAGTGGAATTGCTGACTCAGCAGAGAGCTGGCATGCTACACAATTTAACATATTTTCCCCTGCTCAGCATCTCCATCTAATCAGCTCCATGCTGAGAGAGACATTATCATCTCTGAGACAGATAAAGGACTGCTGCACCTCCTGTTGTCTGTTTCCTGTTAAATTCCTTGCCCATATGTAGAGTCCATAGGAAAAATATTTAATGTCCCATAGGTGTCTGCATACCAGGCTGGTCACTGGAGTGAAACAGTCTAAAGCCTGGACCTAGTCCATCATGTGTTCCTAATTGGCTCCTGTATGACTGGTCCTGACGTCTGGCTGATTTTTCTCCTCTTAACCTTTCATGAGTTAATTTGGTTTTGTGGTTCTTACAAAGAAAAGATTGCAGGCACCATGTTTCACATCTTTAGATGATCAAACTTAGAGCTCTGCTCTTTGCCTTTCCCAAGAGGGTATCTGAAATAATACTTGTTTTCTGGAAAGATGTTTGCTATTCTTCAGTAATGCCCTGTGCCTTATGACTGGACACATATTTTAACTTATGCTTGTGCTGATGGCTCATTATACTTAATTGCTTTATTATTTTCACATATTTTGGGAAACTTTTTTTTTTCATTGTTTTTCCTGCTAGCAAGTATGGCAGAGCCATTATGCATTCAGTAAATACGCATTGGCTATTTTCATACTTGTCCCAGGTGGCACTCGTGGTAAAGAACTGTCAACTACAAATCGGCACTTATCAAGAGCATTGCCAATGACTGAACAACAAAAGCATTTGCCATCTGCCTCTTTGGAGATTGAACCCCATGCTGCTATAACTGCTGACCTTCAACAATCCCTCAGGGAGTTCAGGGTGGAGTGAGGCACTCTGTGCTCCAGGGAATCTGGTGGGATAGGTCTTTAGAGAGTTGGATGTTTTTAGGAACAGATTTTGTGATCTCAATCCTTGCATCTCCTCATATCCAGAGAAGCACTAAATCCCTTCATGGTGACATCAGACTCTCATGACTAACAAAAAAACTTTTGTAAATTGAGTGCTTCATGGTATTGAACTCCCTCTTCACCAAAACCTTATATATCGACTTTTCCCCTCTGCCACTTTGGAGCAGTCTCTCAGAGCTATCTGAGATGCTGTCTCCTGGGCTGCAGTCCTCGTTTTGCCACAAATACAATGTAACTCACAACTCTTAGGTTATGCATCGTTTTTTTAGTTGACAGAACCCACCTGCCAATGCAGGTTAGACATAAGAGGTGCCAGTTAGATCCTGGGTTGGGAAGGTCCTTGGAGAAGGGAATGGTGACCCACTCCAGTATTCTCGCCTGGAGAATCCCATTGACAGAGGAACCTGGTGGACTACAGTCCATAGGGTCACACATAGTCAGACGTTACTGAATCTACTTAGCACAGCACATATTTCTGTACTACAGTTGATCCTTGAACAACATAGGTTTGAAATACATGGGCCCACTTATATGTGGATGTTTTTCAGTAAGTATGATGGAAATTTTTTTGGAGATTTGAGGCAATTTAAAAGAACTTACAGATGAACTATGTAGCCTAGAAGAAAATTTAGAAAAAATTAGTTATGCCATGAATGCATAAAAATATGTAGATATTTGTTTTATTGTCATTTGCTACGATAAAATATTCTTGCCACCTCTTGTGGCAAGAGGTGTGGCAATATCTTCTGCCTCTGTTAGGTCCATACAATTTCTGTCCTTTATCGAGCCCATCTTTGCATGAAATACACAGAAGAACTGTACAAAAAAGAGCTTCATGACCTGGATAATCACGATGGTGTGATCACTCACCTAGAGCCAGACATCCTGGAATGTGAAGTCAAGTGGGCCTTAGAAAACATCACTATGCACAAAGCTAGTAGAGGTGATGGAATTCCAGTAGAGCTATTTCAAATCCTGAAAGATGATGCTGTGAAAGTGCTGCACTCCATGTCAGCACATTTGGAAAACTCAGCAGTGGCCACAGGACTGAAAAAGGACAGTTTTCATTCCAATCCCAAAGAAAGGCAATGTCAAAGAATGCTCAAGCTACTGCACAATTGCACTCATCTCACATGCTAGTAAAGTAATGCTCAAAATTCTCCAAGCCAGGCTTCAGCAATACATGAACCGTGAAATTCCAGATATTCAAGCTGGCTTTAGAAAAGGCAGAGGAACTGCCAACATCTGCTGGATCATGGATAAAACAAGAGAGTTCCAGAAAAAACATCTATTTCTGCTTTATTGACTATGCAAAAGCCTTTGACTGTGTGGATCACGATAGACTGTGCAAAATTCTGAAAGAGATGGGAATACAGACCACCTGACCTGCCTCTTGAGAAATCTGTATGCAGGTCAGGAAGCAACAGTTAGAACTGGACATGGAACAACAGACTGGTTCCAAGTAGGAAAAGGAGTATGTCAGGGCTGTATATTGTCACCCTGCTTATTTAACTTCTATGCAGAGTACATCATGAGAAACACTGGACTGGAAGAAACACAAGCTGGAATCAAGATTGCTGGGAGAAATATCAATAACCTCAGATATGCAGATGACACCATCTTTATGGCTGAAAGTGAAGAGGAGCTAAAAAGCCTCTTGATGAAAGTGAAAGAGGAGAGTGAAACAGTTGGCTTAAGCTCAACATTCAGAAAACAAAGATCATAGCATCTGGTCCCATCACTTCATGAGAAATAGCTGGGGAAACAGTTGAAGCAGTGTCAGACTTTGTTTTTTGGGCTCCAAAATCACTGCAGATGGTGATTGCAGCCATGAAATTAAAAGATGCTTCCTCCTTGGAAGAAAAGTTATAACCAACCTGGATAGCATATTGAAAAGCAGAAATATTACTTTGCCAACAAAGGTCCATCTAGTCAAGGCTATGGTTTTTCCAGTAGTCATATATGGATGTGAGAGCTGGACTATAAAGAAAGCTGAGTAGTGAAGAATTGATGCTTTTGAACTGTGGTATTGGAGAAAACTCTTGAGAGTCCCTTGGACTTCAAGGAGATCCAACCAGTCCATCCTAAAGGAGATCAGTTCTGGATATTCATTGGAAGGACTGATGCTGAAGCTTAAACTCCAATACTTTGACCACCTCATGAGAAGAGTTGGCTCAATGGAAAAGACCCTGATGCTGGGAGGGATTGGGGGCAGGAGGAGAAGGGGACAACAGAGGATGAGATGGCTAGATGGTATCACTGACTCAATGGACATGAATTTGAGTGAACTCCGGGAGTTGGTGATGGACAGGGAGGCCTGGTGTGCTGCAATTTATGGGGTCACAAAGAGTCAGACACGACTTAGTGACTGAACTGAACTGAACTGAACTGAACCATAAATATACACAAATCTACTATAGTTAAAATTTGAAACTTCCGTGGAGATGATGTGGTTACAATGCTACATTTTGACTCGAAGGGGCTTGGGTTTGATCCCTGGTTGGGTAACTAAGATCCAACATGCTATAGAATGCAGGCCAGAAAAAAAAAAAAAAAACATTATTAAAACTCACCCACACAAACACAGACTATAACGACTTTATTCTAAGTAGAGAGAAATGTGAACAAACATAAATATGCAATAGTAAGTCATAACTGCATAAAATTAACTGTAGTATATGGTTTACCTACTGTAATACTTTCATAGCCACTTTCTGTTCCTATTGTGCTGAGTTGAAGTGTCACAAGTATCCTCTAAAAACTCCATGTGACACTAATCATCTCTGTGCGAGTCGATTGTCTCTCCAGTAAACTGTGTATTGTAGTAAAAAGTGACCTCTTCTTTTTCTTTCATATTTTTACTGTGTTTAATGCGAAACTATAAACCTTGAATAACACCATGGGACCCATACAGAATGCCACCAGTGATACTGCAAGTGCTCCCAAGACACAGATGTTACAAGAAAAGTAATGTAACAGTGCAAGAAAAAAGTTGAATTATTTGATATGTACCAGAGATTGAGGTCTGCGGCTATGTTTGCCAGCCATGTCAAGATAAGTGAATCCAGTGTAAGGATGGTTTAAAAAAAAAGAAAAAGGAATTTATGAAGCCACCAATGGAGCTCTACTGATAGGCACAAAAACCTTGAGCTTCTGGTGAAATACCTTATTATCTTACATTGAAAATGTAGCTTTTATGTGGGTTTAGTCTTGTTTTGAGAAAGTCACACGATATAGACTCTAATATGATTTGAGAAAAAGTAAAGTCTTTGTATAGGCTTCCCAGGTGGTGCCAGTGTGAAGAACCTACCTGCCAATTCCAGAGAAGCAAGAGATGCAAGTTTGATCCCTGGATTGGGAAGATCCCCTGGAGAAGGAAATGGCAACCCTCTCCAGTAATTCTTGCCTAGAAAATTCTATAGGCAGAGGAGCCTGTTGGGCTATAGTCCATACAGTCCATGGGGTTGCAAAGAGTTGGAAATGGCTGAGTTGCACACACACACACACACACACACACACACACACAAAGTCCTTATATGACAACTAAAATTAAAAGGAAGTGAAGGGTCTAAAGCTGGAGAAATGAGCGCCAGCAAAGGATGGTTTGATAATATTAAGAAGAAGTGTATCTTAAAAATGTCATGATAAGAGGAGAAGCAGCTTTTGAGAACCAAGAGGGAACAGGTGAATTCCCAAGTACCATGAAGAGAATCATTGAGGAGAAAAGATATCTGACTGAACAAGATTTAATGCAGACAAAAGTGCCCTGTTCTGAAAAAAAAAAATGCCACAGAGGATATTTATTAGTAAGGAAGGGAAATGAGCACCACTGAGTTAATGCAGAAAGCGTTAGGCCAACTCACTGTCTTGTGCAAATACAGTCAGATATATGATCTGACTGCCTTTATCTGCAAAGCTGTTAATCCCTGAGCCTCAAAGGGAAAAGATAAACACTGACTGTCAGCCCTTCAGTTGTACAACAAACATAAAGACATAGACAGCAAGAACCTTTTTCTGGACTGTTTCCATTGATGCTTTGTCCCTGAAGTCAAGAAGAAGCTTATCAGTAATAGACTGCCTTTTAAGATTCTTTTGATAATGGACAATGCCCCTGGCCACCCAGAATATCATGAATTTTAATAACAAAGGCATCAAAGTGGTCTACACCATCATGAAAGCAACATATCTAATTTCAGACTTTAGATCAAGGGATCGCAAGTACCTTTGAGGCTCATTACACACTTTACTCCATGGAAAGGATTGTCAAGCTATGAAAGAGAACCATGATAGACAAAATCATGGAAATCTGGAAGGATTACACTATTGAAGATGCCGTTATTATTATATATATATATATGTGTGTGTGTCATGAAATCCATCAAACCTGCAACAATAAGTTCCTACTGGAGAAAACCGTGTCCAGAGGTTGTACATGACTTTATAGGATTCACAACAGAGGTAATTAAGGAAGTCATGAGACAGTGGATATGGCAGAAAGGTGGGGAGTAAAGGGTTTCAAAATTTGAATCTTGAGAAAATCAAGAGTTAACAGACACCGCACCAGAGGAATTAACAGAAGATGATTTGATGAAGATAAGTGTTTCTGAACCAGTGTCCAATGATGAAGAAGATGTGAGATTGTCCTAATTTCTTTTAATTCATTTTTCTTTTTTCCTCTTTGATTCATTTATTTCTATTAAAAAAGTAATAATTAAAAAAAAAAGATGTGGAAGAGGCAACACCAGAAAACAAGCCAACAGTAGACAATCTGACAGAGGGTTCTAGTTACTGAAGACTGATTTTGACTTCTTTCATGAAATGAACCCTTCTATGATACCAGTATCACAGAAACAAAAGCAAGTGGTGGAAGGCAGATTGGTACCCTTTAGGAACATTTTTAAAGATATGAAAAAGCAAAACACTCAGACAGTAATTATCATATATTTCTGTAAAGTGAAAGTCAGTCATGTCTGACTCTTTGTGACACCATGGACTGTTTAGTCCATGGAATTCTCCAGGCCAGAATCCTGGTCTGGCTAATTGTTTCCTTCTCCAGGGGCCAACCCAGGCGTCAAACCCAGGTCTCCTGCAAATAATCTGTTTGCAGGCAGATTATTTACCAGCTGAGCTACCAGGGACAACAAGTATGCCTATCTCTCTTGCCTCCCCATTTCTTCCACCTTCTCTGCCCCTGCCACCCCTGAAACAGCAAAACCAACTCCTCCTCTTCCTCCTCTTTGGTCTATTCAAGGCAAAAATAATGAGGATAAAGACTTTTATGATGATCCACTTCCACTTAATAAGTAGTAAATATCACCATGAATGCGTGTGTGCTACGTTGCTTCAGTTGTGTCTGACTCTGACTCCGTAGACTGTGTAGCCCACCAGGTTCATCTGTTCATGGGATTTTCCACGCAAGAATACTGGAGTGGGTTGTCATTTCATTTAGTTTACTTTCTTATAAAATAACAGATATATAACATACAAAATATGTGCTAATCAACTGTTTATAATACCTGTAAAATGTGGTAAAGAGTAGGCTATTAGTAATTAAATTTCTGGGAGTTAAAAATTTACGCACAGATTTTTGACTATGCAGAGGATCAGTGCCCCTACCCCACCTACTATTTAGAGATCAACTTAAACAAAACTAGGCTTGCAATGATAAGCAAATCTAGACACTATTTTGATACTCATGGAATTTTTCATTAACCAAGTTATTATTCAAAAATGTGAAATTATCTCAATGATGCATAGAGTAAGAAAAAGTATATAGTGATAAATCTGCATGAATAACAGATTTTGCTACACCTGGAGACAGGAAAATCCTTAAGAAAATGCTTTTTGAACTGAACTCTGAGTTCAGAGCAAGAATTAAATAAGCGGAATAAGGAGAAAAGGGCTTGAATAAATCCTCTGTTGCAGAAGGAAGCTTGTGTTTTTTTAAAAGAACTTACTGAAAGGAAGAGATATACTAAAAATTAAGATATTGATAAAGATAAGACCATGAAGAAATCAGCCATGGGGTCTTGGTAAGCCATGTTAGGAATTTAGATCTTTTCCCTGAATCACAATCAACTAAGGGAGTCTTTTATGCTAAGCTTGGGTTGGGGAACATAAACAGAAGATTGTTCTGGCTGTAGCATGGAGAATTGAAGAAACAATAGATACATAGTCTCAAAATAAGAAGTTATTAGGTTTGTTTCAATATTCTGGCCTGGGGACTGGTAAAGGTAGTTGGGTCTTGAATTGGTTCTAGATATTTGTCAGACAAAGATAATCATTCTATTAGCCCTTGAATATTGGCATCCAGCTCATATATTTCCTGATAATTTGTAGAAGGGAAAGTCTGGGAATTGCTAAGGAGTTCAGATGATTTTTAATAAGAGAATATTTATGGGTTTGTTCTTTGTTTAACTCTAATTTCTGCTTTTTAAATCTTAATTAAGGATTTTTTAAGACTGAACAAAAACCATTTTTAGTAAATGAATGTAGATACAAAGGTATAATAGAATAGGCTAGTGGGTGCAAAACTTTTTGAAAAGGAGATAGATGCACGTAATATGTGAAGACTGTAATAAATACATGAGAAAGAACTGACTACAAATATGAAGGTTGTGGTGAGGGAAAGGATAATGTTAAGGTTATGGCCTAGATTTCTGAGCTGTAATGTCATTCTCTGGAATGGGGAAACCTGAAAGAACACAGGCTTGGGGGAATAGATCATAAATTCTGTTTTGATCATACTGAGTTTGAGATACTTTTGAGAAATCAAAATCAAAATTAAAAAGTAAAATTTGTATATGTAGATTTATAATTTAGAGAGGAAATCTAGGCCCCTGGAAAAAAATATGAGCTACCTACTTACATGGGATAGTTAAAGTAAAGCTTATTTGTATTCAGTTCAGTTCAGTTCAGTTCAGTTCAGTTCAGTTCAATTGCTCAGTCACGTCTGACACTTTGCGACCCCATGAATCGCAGCACGCCAGGCCTCCCAGTCGATCACCAAGTCCCGGAGTTCACTCAGACTCATGTCCATCAAGTCGGTGATGCCATCCAGCCATCTCATCCTCTGTCATACCCTTCTCCTCCTGCTCCCAAGTCCTCCCAACATCAGAGTCTTTTCCAATAGGTTAACACTTTGCATGAGGTGACCAAAGTATTGGAGTTTCAACTTTAGCATCAGTCCTTCCAAAGAACACCCAGGACTGATCTCCTTCAGAATGGACTGGTTGGATTTCCTTGCAGTCCCAGGGACTCTCAAGAGTCTTCTCCAACATCACAGTTCAAAAGCATCAATTCTTCGGTGCTCAGCTTTCTTCACAGTCCAACTCTCACATCCATACATGACCACTGGAAAAACCATAGCCTTGACTAGACGGACCTTTGTTGGCAAAGTACTGTATCTGCTTTTTAATATGCTATCCAGGTTGGTCATAATTTTCCTCCCAAGGAGTCTTTTAATTTCATGGTTGCAATCACCATCTGCAGTGATTTTGGAGCCCCCCAAAATAAAGTCTGCCACTGCTTCCACTGTTTCCCCATCTATTTCCCATGAAGTGATGGGACTAGATGCCATTATCTTTGTTTTCTGAATGTTGAGCTTGAAGCTAACTTTTTCACTCTCCTCTTTCACTTTCATCAAGAGGCTTTTAGTTCCTCTTCACTTTCTGCCATAAGGGTGGTGTCACTTGCATATCTGAGGTTATTGATATTTCTCCCAGCTATCTTGATTCCAGCTTGTGCTTCTTCCAACCCAGCATTTCTCATGATGTACTCTGTATATACTCTAGTCATTCCCATTCTGTTGTTTGCCTCTATTTCTTTGCATTGATCACTGAGGGAGGCTTTCTTATCTCTTCTTGATATTCTTTGGAACTCTGCATTCAGATGCTTATATTTTTCCTTTTCTCCTTTGCTTTTCACTTCTCTTCTTTTCACAGCTATTTGTAAGGCCTCCTCTGACAGCCATTTTGCTCTTCTGCATTTCTTTTCCATGGGGATGGTCTTGATCCCTGTCTCCTGTACAATGTCACGAACCTCCATCCATAATTCATCAGGCACTCTATCTATCAGATCTAGTCCCTTAAATCTATTTCTCACTTCTACTGTATAATCATAAGGGATTTGGTTTAGGTCATACCTGAATGGTCTAGTGGTTTTTCCCGCCTTCTTCAATTTAAGTCTGAATTTGGCAATAAGGAGTTTATGATCTGAGCCACAGTCAACTCCTGGTCTTGTTGTTGTTGGCTATATAGAGCTTCTCCATCTTTGGCTACAAAGAATATAATCAATCTGATTTCAGTGTTGACCATCTGGTGATGTCCATGTGTAGAGTCTTTTCTTGTGTTTTGGGAAAAAGGTGTTTGCTATGACCAGTGCATTTTCTTGGCAAAACTCTACTAGCCTTTGCCCTGCTTCATTCTGTATTCCAAAGCCAAATTTGCCTGTTATTCTAGGTGTTTCTTGACTTCCTACTTTTGCATACCAGTACCCTGTAATGAAACGGATATCTTTTTTGGGTGTTAGTTCTAAAAGGTCTTGTAGGTCTTCATAGAACCATTCAACTTCAGCTTCTTCAGTGTTACTGGTTGGGGCATAGACTTGGATTACTGTGATATTGAATGATTTGCCTTTCAATGCAAAGCAATCAATGCAAGGAAATAGAGGCAAACAAGAATGGGAAAGACTAGAGATCTCTTCAAGAAAATTAGAGATACAAAGGGAATATTTCATGCAAAGAGAGTTCTACTTTATTAACTATGCCAAAGCCTTTGACTGTGTGGATCACAATAAACTGTGGATCACAGAGATGGGACTACCAGACCACCTGACCTGCCTCTTGAGAAACCTATATTCAGGTCAGGAAGCAACAGTTAGAACTGGACATGGAACAACAGACTGGTTCCAAATATGAAAAGGAGTATGTCAAGGCTGTATATTATGACCCTTCTTATTTAACATCTATGCAGAGTACATCATGAGAAACGCTGGACTGGAAGAAGCACAAGCAGGAATCAAGATAGCTGGGAGAAATATCAATAACCTCAGATATGCAGATGACACCACACTTATGGGAAAAGTGAAGAGGAACTAAAAAGCCTCTTGATGAAAGTGAAAGAGGAGAGTGAAAAAGTTGGCTTAAAGCTCAACATTCAGAAAACAAAGATGATGGCATCTGGTCCCATCACTTCATGGCAAACAGATCAGGAAACAGTGGAAACAGTGGCAGACTTTGTTTTTTTGGGCTCCAAAATCACCGCAGATGGTGACTGCAGCCATGAAATTAAAAGACACTTACTCCTTGGAAGAAAAGTTATGACCAACCTAGATAACATGTTGAAAAGCAGAGATATTAGTTTGCCAACAAAGTTCCATCTAGTCAAGGCTATGGTTTTTCCAGTGGTCATGCATGGATGTGAGAGTTGGACTGTGAAGAAAGCTGAGCACAGAAGAATTGATGCTTTTGAACTGTGATGTTAGAGAAGACTCTTGAGAGTCCCTTGGACTGCAAGGAGATCCAACCAGTCCATTCTGAAGGAGATCAGCCCTGGGATTTCTTTTGGAAGGAATGATGCTAAAGCTGAAACTCCAGTACTTTGGCCA
Source organism: Ovis aries (assembly GCF_016772045.2). Classification (NCBI taxonomy): domain Eukaryota; kingdom Metazoa; phylum Chordata; class Mammalia; order Artiodactyla; family Bovidae; genus Ovis; species Ovis aries. Next base: position 149,649,822 of record NC_056054.1, on the reverse strand, counting down.
CCTCATGCGAAGAGTTGACTCATTGGAAAAGACTCTGATGCTGGGAGGGACTGGGGGCAGGAGGAAAAGGGGACGACAGAGAATGAGATGGCTGGATGGCATCACTGACTCGATGGACATGAATCTGAGTGAACTCTGGGAGTTGGTGATGGACAGGGAGGCCTGGCATGCTGCGATTCATGGGGTTGCAAAGAGTCAGACACAACTGAGTGACTGAACTGAACTGACTCTACATATAAGTTAAATAAGCAGGGTGACGATATACAGCTTTTATGTACTCCTTTTCCTATTTGGAACCAGTATTTGCTCCATGTCCAGTTTTAACTGTTGCTTTCTGACCTGCATGTATCTCAAGAGGCAGGTCAGGTGGTCTGGTATTTGTGTTAGTGGTATACACATATGGGCTTATTTTACCCTAGTGACATCATTATGTCTGTGAGATAAGTGCCTTTATGCGTGTGTGTGTTCAGTCAGTCATTTGTTTTGGACTCTGCTCCTCTGCCCATGGAATTTTCCAGTCAAGGACACTGAAAATTTTCCTGTTTAAAATAAGTAGGAAAACAGACAAAAAGAAGTTAATGTCTTTAATAATTGCAATGCTAGTGAGTGTCAGAGCTAAGATTTGAACCCAAGCAAGTTGGAAAATACATTCATAATTTTAAACTTCTGTTATGCCATCTGTCACTAAAGAGATTGCTTAAGGATTAAATTTAAAGATTGATTAAAGAGCTCATGATTGAGTGTTGAGAAATTTCAACACTTAAAGGCTAGATGAGGCCAAAATGTCTAAGAAGGAGAAGGCAAAAAGGGAAAGGAAAAAACAGGAGGGTGTGATTCTTGAATATTATAGTGGAAGATATCAAATTTCCATGAGAGGTTAAGATCAGATCTAGGGGAAAATCTAAAATTCGGATTTACAACTTTTGGTGACATTAGGGAGATATTGTATTGCTGATATTAGTGAGATCCTTCCTCAAAGCATGAGGAATTGAACCCTGTTTGGAAAGAGTTGAAGAGTGACTGGAAAGAGTGGAAGAGGAGACAACTCTTTCTAAAACTTTGACTTTGATAACAAAATAAGTAGGTTTATAGCTGTAGAGAATGGGTTTGATGGTGGTGTTTGTTTTGTTTTACTAGAAGAGTTTGAAATGTGTTTTAAAGTCTAAGGATATAGTTGATAAGAAGAAGTTGACCTCTGGACAACAAAAGATATAATTAACACAGCTACCATGACATCCCATTCTCCTGAATTTTATCATGCTTCACTCACCTCTTCATCCTATTTCCCACCCCTACCCCCAACCCCAGCTTCTTCTCAGCTTTATGTCTTTTCAATGTGAGGGGATTCCAGGGATCACCATGAATGGTTTTCTTCTTTACCTATATGCTGGTGATTTCAGCCAACATTTATAACTCATTTAAAACTGAATTCCTGATTTTTCACTTCAACGTGGTTCACCTATATTCTTCCCTCTATCAGCACATGTTTATTTCATCCTTTGTTTTATTTGCTCAGGCCAAAACTTGGAGCCATTCTTGACTTCTTTCTTTGTTTCCCACTCTTTCCAATTCATTAGTAAATCTACAATGTTAGATTCAAAATGTATTTGGAACTGTAACAATCCACTGATAACAACTTGGTCCAGGTCAAGTGATATCTCATCGACTTAGCACAATAGGCTTTAACCTCTTCTCCCTGCTTCCATCTGTCCCTGCAAGATTAAATTTGAGCAAAGTAACCAGAGTGCTCTCATTAAAAGGTGAATAAAGTCTTGTCACTGTATTTTTTTTTAATTGAGACATATTTTACAGAAAGTAAAATGCATCAATCTCAAGGATAGAATTTGGTGAGTTTTAGCATAGTTATGTAATCCATTGCAGAAGGCAATGGCACCCCACTCCAGTACTCTTGCCTGGAAAATCCCATGGATGGAGAAGCCTGGTAGGCGGTAGTCCATGGGGTCGCTAAGAGTCAGACACAACTGAGCGACTTCACTTTCACTTTTCACTTTCATGCATTGGAGAAGGAAATGGCAACCCACTCCAGTGTTCTTGCCTGGAGAATCCCGGAGACAGGGGAGCCTGGTGGTCTTCCATCTATGGGGTCGCACAGAGTCGGACACGACTGAAGCGACCTAGCAGCAGTAGCAGTATGTAATCCATACATCTATGAAGAAATCAAACATTTCTAGTCATCATGATCTGTTTCACATAGTTTAGTATTCTGATGTTGATGCAAGGGAAATTTTATGGAGATTTGTGGAGTTCCTTTTCTGTATAGCTACCTCTTATCTGTCTTCTCAACTCAGTGAGACTACCTTTCTCTGTTTGCATTTCCTTATCCTGTACCTCGTGCTTGGTGTACAGAGTACTTCCAGACAGAAGTATGAAGCGAGAGTAAGCTCCCTTTAGCCACTTTCCTTCACTCAGTTCTTTGGTGCCTGTAGTCTCATACCTTAAAACACTATTGAATTTGTCTATTCTATTCAACTTTGCATTGTTTAGAGAAGGAGGTCTAGTCTGGTGTCAGTTATCCTTTATGACTCAAAGAAGGGTATGTTTTATGTCATTGTTGGCATAAATGAGGTCATCTCACCATCTTGTAGGCATTCTCTCTGTATTTACATATCCTCAATTACATTTTTAAAATTCTGCTGACTTATTGATACATTGGTAGTTATTTTGGCATATGGCCTTCTGGTAAAGAGAATCACTGCCTGTACTTTGAACCATAGTTCTTCATTCATGCCTGTCTCACGGCACTTGGCTTGCTTGGGTAGCTAGTTATATGTGCTTGTGTTATCCTTCACACAAGACTGTAAACTTTCTGACAGTAGAAAGCGGCATGCTATAAATATTCATGAGATTGAGTTGAATATATCAGAGAACCAAGTGAGTAAGAATGAATTTTGATGATTATGATTTTATGGTGAACTGTAGGCCCAGGAGATGAAGAAATCTGTTTAATTTTTAATTACTTTGGGGAAGTTGTGGGTATCTAATACATATTTATTGGATGACAGGCAGGACAGGCTTCATAATAAGAAACTCAGTTGAGTTAAATATCCAGAAGTTTTTAGTTTTTGCTGGCTTTTCTTTCTGTGTTCACAACTAAATCCTATTCAAATACTGCTTTCTATGGTGAGTTGAGATGGAAATCACCCCACTCTTTTAGTCAGTGTGTGAATGACCTCTGCCTGGCAATTTACCAATGATAAAGGTAACCATTTGTTGTTCTTTTGCCTGGAAGCAAAATTGTGTTTGCCATGGCTTTTGCCTTGATTGAAAGTTGATAGTGTATGGAATGATAGACCATTTAAATTGGTCTCTCAAATGGGTTAGGAAATCCTGAAAAAAACAAACAGAAACCCCACCATGACAAAACATATGCACTAATGAGAAACAGAATAGAATAAAATAGACTTTATGATTATTGATCCTAAATAGCTACTCATAAATTTAACAACTGGTCTGTGGGGTCACCTGTACAATTGATTCTATAACTCTATTATAAAAATGTAATACATAGGAAAAATCAAATCAATACTCAGATCTGGGGAAGTGCCACAAAATGAAGTTATCTGTAGGTGTGGTCTTCACTTCATGGTAAATTTGTATTGTAGTATGGATGGTTAAACTATTAGTAAATCCCTTTAAAGTTTATACTACTTTATTTCAAATTATAATGCGCATATGCATTTATTTTATTTTTTTCACAATACTCATCAGATAGATAATATTGTCATAATAAGTGTACTGGCCTTCCAGCTCTAAAGAGTAAAGACTATCTTGGAAATAGACAACAAAGTCTGACAGATTTGCAAATGAATGCTTTCTTGGAAATAGAATTGTTTGGGACATCTTGGAAACAATAATGTGAGAAATATATGTGTTGCTATTGGCTACAAACATAGGGTTTTTTCCCCCCATTTTGGTATGGAAATAAATATATAAATATTGAAATTACACTGCTGAAGGAGTTCATTTTAGTTATAATGCACACTATACCTCAGGCCATTGTCCTTTTAGAAACAGACTAATGCACAATTCTCTTGAGTTTGAGGTTGCTGAGTTGTTTGGGCCTTATGAAATTGCCCAACTGCTCACAATTCTTAAAAGATATGCAGTCATCTGACTTTTAGAGCAGCAGTCTGACATCTAAAGGGCTATTTGAGCAACAAAAGGGGATATACTTTAGGAAAAATTGGTACAATTATGACTAGAAAACCTGAGCTGCTCCTAATGTGAATGTAGACTGAAGCTTTTTTAAAGCTTATGTGTTATGGTTATATTTAAATTATTATCAGTGCAGAATTCTAAAGAGCATTAAATATATTTTTATTGTTTTCTAGACAATTACACAGAAATAGGATCCTTAATAGGCACTTTTGTTATTGATGCTATCATAGAACCAACCTAATGTGGTTATGCCTTAGAAAGGTCAGGAAGTTAATACTCACACAACCAGATACTAGAAATCCCAAAGGGAAGGAAAGGGCAAATAAAGAAGCAAAAGTGCTTTCTTATTGTAAGAACCTCATTAACATTGAGTAGTGATTTCTACAAACTGGGGAAATAACGAGGATCAGATTTGGAAGATGAACAAGAGGAAGCACCTAAAATATGAAATTCTAGCCATGATAGTCGGTGGTTCACAGCTACTTCAGGAAGAATACTTCCAGGAAGACTAGCAATCCCAACTCCTATCCCATCAAACTCTAACTTAATTGGTCTAGGTCCAGTTTAGATTTGACAAGATTTTACAATGACTCCTGGTGGCTCAGAGGTTAAAGCGTCTGCCTCCAATGCGGGAGACCCGGGTTTGATCCCTGGGTCAGGAAGATACCCTGGAGAAGGAAATGGCAATCCACTCCAGTATTCTTGCCTGGAGAATCCCATGGATGGAGAAGCCTAGTAGGTTATAGTCCACGGGGTCGCAAAGAGTCGGACACGACTGAGCGACTTCACCTTACCTTACCTCAACTTACCTTACCTTACCTTACCTTACAGTGACTCCAGGTTTGAGGAACACTCATGTAAATGTCTTTGATTAAAATGCTATCTTAACAAAAAAATTAGAGAATTTTAAATTATTTTTAATGTACATACATATATATGTGTGCGTATTATTAGAGCAAGACAGGCTGGAACATATCAATTTTCTTAGCTAAAATACTGGGACTAATTCTTGCCTCCTTCTTTTCCCTCACTATCTCCCTAGATCATGTGTGAAAATAAAGGATTCAAATATCTGGCTGCTGTCAATGGATTATATGGCACATTGTCAAACTCACATCAAATGACGTGGGACTAAAATCCACTCTGTTTATTACAGCCCCCAGATCAATTCTTTCTCCACAACGAAGCTTGGGTAGAAAAGGGGATTATTCATAATTTTGAGATTCACTGTTTGGTTAGATAGCTCTTTAGCATCATAAATTAGTGGATGAATTTATTTTTTCTTTAAACAACAACAAAGAAATACACTGCACAGGTTAAGGTGATAGTCTAACTTGAGCATATAATAATGTTTTTCCATTTTGAGTCTTTGCAAAATAACTATCAATTAACTGGGCTGATGACTGGGTAGAGATTCAGTACATTTATTTCTGTAATAATTATAAATGAATAAAGAGACTTTTGACTGACATATGAGACTAAAACATATCTTAAAGTGGCACATCTATTGTTTTCTACAACCTTGGTTTGTCTATTAATAGCACTTGCTAGGTGAGAATTGATGCTGCTGGCCTATCCTGCTCACTTTATGCTGCCTTCCTTCCCTATTATACCTTCTAAATGAGCTAATCTTGCCTCTGTAGACAAAAGGAAGAGTTGTCCTGCTTTGTTACCAAGTTACCTGAAAGGTAGTTGGCAGAGGAGAAAGTGAATGTCATCCAACACTGCCTATTACCTGATGCTTATTCATTTGACATGTTTATATTTCTCCCCAGGCATACCAATTAAGAGAGTTCACCTGTTTCTGTTAGAAATTGACTGAGAACGGGCTGCTAAAACCAACCACAATGCCCAAGGTCATTGTCTAATAGAGTAAATTGTCCAATTATAGAGTAAGTTGCAGAAACAATAGGGGAAACATGATAAAAATACTTTAATTAGTGCTGTCTCTCTAATAGATTGGCTCCTTCCCATATTGTGTGAACAATGAGATTTAACTAATCTTTTCATTTCTTCAGGGTGAAGCTTGGCAGGATCATTGTTGTGGGGTGGGGGGCAGAGAGGGTAGCAGGTGTTTCAAGGCTGCCCATCCAACACCTATAAAGTGCTTACTATAGCCAGGCCCTATTCTAAGCACTAGAAACCTTTAATAAACTTAATTCTCACAGTAATCTGAGAAGGTAGAAACTATTTGTCCTCAATTTATAGATGAAAAACTAAGTTACTGAGAAAAAACTAGAAAGAAATGATAGTTTAGTTATTTCAGAACTTGAAATAATTTAAGACAGAGGAATTTTTCTTTTGGTAAATGTTTATTGTAGCAGCAGTAATTATGTCCCCTCAAAAGCTATGTTCAAGTCCTGTATCATGGTTCCTGTGAATGTGATCTTATTTGGAAATAGAATCTTTGTGTACGCAATCAAGTTGAGATGGGGTCATATTGGATCGGGGCTGGTCAAACATTCAGTGACTACTGTCCTTATGAGATGAAGAGGAGGGATGTTAGGAGACAGAGACATAGAGTTATGGAGAAGGAAGATGGTCACCTGAAGAGAGAGGCAGAAGTTGGCATGCTGTAGCTATACAATTATAGACAATCACCAAAATCTAGGAAGAGGCAAAGAAAGATACTTTTCTAGGGCCTTCAGAAAAATCATGGCCCTGATGACACATGGACTTTGGAAGTCTGGACTCCAGGAATTTGAGATTTAACTTTTTGTTTTAATCCACATGGTTTGGGAAAATTCATTACAACAGCCCTAAGAAACTAACACAATGTTGTTATTATTGGGTGGTAGTGCTTTTAAATTTAATGACATGTATACCAAGACAAAGAATTGCATTGTACATCCATCCTTCTTCCTTCCTTTACTTTCCCCTTCTTATCATCCTATCTTTCTTCCTTTTTAAAATTTTATTATATGAGCATTACTTCTATATTTCAAGAGTCTCCTTGAGATATGTGACCCACAGAATATTCTGGGTGAACTTGGCCAACAAAAGCCTCCGTGCAACAGAGTAAATTGTTGAATGACTGCTCCTTGGGCTGATAATCACAACTCTGGAAAGATAAGGAATTTCCCTAATGGATAGGGAAATCTTGACCTTTCTACTACATCTATGGCTCCATTGCCATGCTGGTGGCAATATAGTGCACATGTCTTGCTACTGGAGCTCAAAACTGATCAATGGGCCAAAACGGAGCTGGGAGCGGAGTTAATGGCCATATCACACCTTAATATCCAGATGCTAAATAGAAAATAGAAAGGACCACCTATTTTACTTCATTGATTCAAAATGAATGCAAAGTTCCAATCACTAAAATAGGTGCTGGAAACAAAATGGGCTGGCAAAGCAAGGCCAAGATCCATATGGTGGTCCAATCCAAATGTGGTCCAATTTTCCCCCATATCCTTTTTGTTTTTGCCTTTTCATATTTTGACCACCTGATGTGAGAAACTGACTCATTGGAAAGACCCTCATGCTGGGAAAGATAGAAGGCAGAAGAAGAAGGGGACAGAAGATGAGATGGTTGATGAGATGATATCACCAACTCAATGGGCATGAGTTTGAGCAAGCTCTGGGAGACGGTGAAGGATGAGAAGCCTGTCCTCTGCAGTCAATGGGGTTACAAACAGTCAGACACCATTGAGCGACTGAACAAAAACAAAATCTTTTTTGTTTATCTTCTGACTCCAAGTGACCCAATATTATCATTAAAACTAATTACAACTTTCGTTCCAACTCTGAAGAAAATTTCTCAAATTCCTTAACTTATATCTACCTCCATGGATATACTGGTAAATGTTTTTATCCCTACAGCATGGGTACCCATGTAACATTTCAACCCGAGGCTTTTAGTTTCCCTCTAATCTCACAAGGGACAAGTTAGAATGGTCCAAATCCTCTGGTTCTCCACTGCCTTAGCTCATTCTATTGCTCCATTCTTCCCACCATTCTACCCTTATACCTTTCTGACTTTCAAAAGATTCTCACTTTCAGCATATAAACTCATCACTTAAACCTTAGAAAAGGAATTCTATGGATCTTGGCCTTGCTTTGCCAGCCTCAGTCTTGTTTCCAGCACCTAATTTTGGTATTTAGAACTTTGCATTCTAGGAATACCTTTTGAATCAATGTATACATAAAATAGGTACCTTGACATTCACTCTTTTACCACCCACACATTTCTTTTCTTTATTATTCAGTGAGAAACAAAGAACCATGGTTTCCTTATTTTCCCTTTCATTCACCATGGAATGTTCTTAACTTCACCTAGTCTCAGTAGAAGCAGTATTTCAGCTTCTCTTAAAGCTTATGCTTTTCACATTGTCTTTTTTTTCTATTAATAATATAAATCTCTTTCCCACTGGTTTCCTTTATCTCAATTTTCAAACATATTGAGATGTCCTCTATCCTAAAAATAAAAATCTCTGGCCTGTCTTCTTGCTATGTTACCTCAAGAACGATTCTGAATGATTTGTTTGCAGTTACAGTATCCATTTTCTCTAACCTCTTTTATTTCTTAACTAACTGCCATCTTTTGCCAACAAAGGTCCGTCTAGTCAAGGCTATGGTTTTTCCAGTAGTCATGTATGGATGTGAGAGTTGGACCGTGAAGAAAGCTGAGAGCCGAAGAATTGATGCTTTTGAACTGTGGTGTTGGAGAAGACTCTTGAGAGTCCCTTGGACTACAAGGAGATCCAACCAGCCCATTCTAAAGGAGATCAGTCCTGGGTGTTCTTTGGAAGGAATGATGCTAAAGCTGAAACTCCAGTACTTTGGCCACCTCATGCGAAGAGTTGACTCATTGGAAAAGACTCTGATGCAGGGAGGGATTGGGGGCAGGAGGAGAAGGGGACAACAGAGGATGAGATGGCTGGATGGCATCACTGACTTGATGGACGTGAGTTTGAGTGAACCCCAGGAGTTGGTGATGGACAGGGAAGCCTCGCGTGCTGCAATTCATGGGGTTGCAAACAGTCGGACATGACTGAGCAACTGAACTGAACTGACCTGAACTGAACCGATTGAACTGCAATCTTAACTAACTGATGGACAGGGAGGCCTAGCGTGCTGCAGTCCATGGGGTTACAAAGATTCAGACACCACTGAGCAACTGAACTGAACTGAACTGAACTGCAATCTGGACCTCTAGTTGACTTGGTCCTCATGCAAACTGGCATTTCCAAATATCTGTGACAAAATAAAAAATTATATAAAAAAGTAGCTGAGAATTTGATTGTTTTCTCCTTTTTGTCTCTAAACCTTTGATTTTCTGTCATCACTGCTCTCTCACTTCTTCTCTTTCCTCTAACGAGATCCTCCCCATCATTTACTAGAGTTCTTTTCTTTGTTTTTGTTCTGATTAAATTTCATCTCGTAGTTCATATTTGTTAATTATTCTGATGCTGAAGCTGAAGCTCCAATACTTTGACCACCTGATGCGAAGAACTGATTTACTAGAAAAGATCCTGATACTGGGAAAGATTGAAGGCAGGAGGAGAAGTGGACGACAGGGAATGAGATGGTTGGATGGCATCTATGACTTGATGGACATGAGTTTGAGCAAGCTCCAGGAGTTGGTCATGGACAGAGAAGCCTAGTGTGCTGAAGTCCACGGGGTTGCAAAGAGTTGGACATGACTGAGCAACTGAACTGGACTGAATTATTCTGAAATCTTTATCTCTAATTATACATTTTCTGTCTTCCAGATAACTAACAAGACATTTTCAATATAATTCATATAGGGAACTCAAATTTTCACACTTGGGAATTAAATTATTACCTTTCAAACTAATTCTACTTTTTCTTCTGTGTTTTCTGCTCAAGTAGCATTTCCTCTTCTTTATGTGATAAATCTTGAAAATACCTTTGCATTTTCTTCAGTACTCAAAACTCTAATTATAAATCAGATGCTGTTATTCCACATGTAAAAGTTAGGTCCAATGTGTTTTCTTTCTTTCTTTCCTTTTTTTTTTTTAATTTTTTTAGCCTCAGTTTAAGTCCTTATCATTTCTTTCCTGGGCTAGCACAGTAACCATTCCACCATATAGACTACTATACAGTCACATTGACCATATTCACTGTCTGGATTTTTTCACTATAATTGGGATCATTTAAAAATATTGTCACTATTTAATATTTATCCAACAAAATTTCAATTTTATCTATCTTCTTAGAGTACAGTACAAGGTGAATTCTTTGTAAATATTCAATAACTATTTGTTAATCTGTAGTTATCCAGATATTAAGTGAGAAAATAGAAGTTTAGTCAGTAGTTAATATAACTTCAAAATTCATTCTTTTTTGATTACATCAAAATACAAAAGTTTTATCAGAGAGTTAGAAGTGAAATGTTCAGAGTCTCTCTGGGAAAGAGTAAATATTTAACCAATTTACAGTTTCTTTCACAACCTTAAAGCTCTATAATGAAAAATGAAGTTCAGAATAGTAATGCTGACATTAGCAGTAATAGCACACATTGATTTAACCCTACATGGTGAGTACTGAACTTTATATTATCATTCAATCTGCAATATAGCTCCATGTGGTAGGGAGGAGGCAGAAACTTCCAGCTATTCAATAAACCTGTTTTATCCTCTTCCTAGCCACAGAGACAAATAGCATCTCACCTTCCTTATAGTTAGATGTGTTCATATAGTCAACCTTTAACCAGCAGAAGATGAGCAGAAGTGGTATGTGATTGACATATGTAAGTTACACACTTGATTTTGCATGATCTTTTCTTTCAGAAGACTGGGGGGCAGTACCTAGGAAACACTGATAGTTAGACATTGAAGATGGCAGAACATTTATTCTTCTATTGCTCCTCTACCAACTCACATTTCCTTCTCCTCCCCATGTACCACGTTTCCTGGCTGACCAGAAAGCTTTACTTTAGACTTTTGCTGAGGAAGAAATAAAAGTATAGTGTGTAAGTTCAGACATTGAGGAAAGAGTGAAACATTAAATTAAACTTAAATCTGTCTAGATGTCACAATTCATCACTATTACCTTGAGACTCAAGGAAAAAATAGATGAACAAATATTAGAAAATCTTTTCAACATATATATTTTTAATTATCTTTTTTATCTTTTATTTTTTAATTGGTAAAAAACTGCTTTACAATTTTGTCTTCATTCCTGTAGTACAATACTGTGAATCAGTCATATCATATACGTATATCATTTCCCTTCTGAGTCTCCCTTCCCTAACCCCATCCCACCCATCTAGGTCATCACAGGGTGTGAGGCTGGACTGCTGTTGTTCAGCAACTTCCCACTAGCTATCTATTATATATATGATAATGTATATCTGCCAATGCCACTTTCTCAATTAGTCCCACTCTCACCTTACACCACTATGTCCACAAGTCCATTTCTAGTAGGTTCATTTTTTTTTAAGATTCCATATATGTGCATTAATATAATGATGCTTGTTTTTCTCTTTCTGACTTACTTCATTCTGTATAAGAAGCTCTAGGTTCCTCTACTTGGCATGTTATAACTAGCATTTTTTTCTTTTAATGTCTGAGTAATATTGCATTGTATAAATGTAGCACAACTTCTCTATCCATTCCCCTGCCAATGGATACCTAGGTTGCTTCCATGTCCTGGCTATTGTAAATATTGTTGCAATGAACATTGGGGTACATGTTATCTTTCAGAATTGTGGTTTTCTCAGGGTATATGTCCAGTAGTGGTATTCAACATTAGGATTTTTTTTTCAACATTCGGTTTTAAAGCAAATAATTCCATGTTTAACATTCTGGTAGCCAGACAAATACTTGGAAGAAAAAAAAAGAATCAATCAAAGACATTTGCAGTTTGTCAGCATTTTCCTGTAATCTTTACATCCTGCTAAATTATCATTCATATATAAAAATTAATGATGTCTTCTTTTCTCAGTTTTTCACTTGTCACCTTTTAATTGCTAAGTCATTACATAAGTATTTTACTAAAATACCTTTAGAAGAAGAAAGTGAGTGAAAACATTCTTTTGTTTTTTAAACAAGTCAGGTTAACTTTATTTACTTTAAAGTTAATAATGTCATTGATTTTTTGCCTGTGTTTGTATACTGATGAAAAGTTTGCAGGAAAATACTATGTTTTTCATGGGGGAAAGAAACTCTTAGAGAAAGGTTTTTAAAATCATCATTAAATAAAAATATTTATTTTGAAAACTAATGAGCAATATTCTTAGTTTTTTTGGACCAAATTTATATTTTATTCAGTTGTTCAGTCGCTAAGTCGTGTTCGACTCTGTAACCCCATGGACTGGTGCATACCAGGCTTCCCTGACCTTCTCTATTTCTTGGATTTTGAGCAAACTCATGTCCATTGAGCCAATGATGTTATCTAACCATCTCATCCTCTGCTGTTTGCTTCTCCTCCTGCCCTTAATCTTTCCCAGCATCCAGTATCTGAAACTAAGTATAGATTTTAACTTTGGCTAAAATTGAGTCTTTCTTTTCAAAAATTTATTCCAAATAAATTCTATTTATATTGGGTTTATTGTTGTTTTGTCAACAATCTGAATTTTAAAGATGCTTCAGTCATGTAGAATTTAATAGGGTATTGCTTTTGGAGAAGGCAATGGCAACCCACTACAATACTCTTGCCTAGAAAATCCCATGGACGGAGGAGCCTGGTGCAGGCTACTGTCCATGGGGTCGTAAAGAGTCAGACATGACTGAGCAATTTCACTTGGTTTTGGTAACTTGTGGCAAATAGGAACCGCATAGTGAAGACAGAGAAATCTGTTATTATATCTGTAACTTTTCCTCATTAAAATGCTAATATATTGTAAACTATTCCCCACATAAAACATTTCAGCTGTTATCAGTTGTCACTTTCACAAATCTAAGTGCCCCCAACATATTAAAAAAAAAAAAGTAGTAATAGTAAAATTTTGTCACTCAGAAGGATTTGGAGTGGTTTATGTCTTTGTGATTTGTTTTGGTTCTCAGAGCACATGCAGGCCTTGGTAAGATCAATTAAATATAAAACCATTTATTTGATTTAAAATAAAGATGAATAATGGATAGGTGTGAATATACAGTAGTATATCAATTTGAAAATAGTACAAATATTGGCATGTATTGCCTCAGTCATATTAAGAGTATAGTTTCATAATCTATTTTTTAGACTAGTAAAGTTTTATGTAATCTTATAGGTCCAAGTTTCTTGTTAGGTATTTTTTTTTTCTCCTAAAAAATATTTTTCATGGAAAGACTAAAGGCTATTAATATATGAAGCCAAAAAGAAATTCCTCACATCTTGCCCAAAGCATATAACCTCAAAATTAATGAAGTTTTATTTATAGAGGAAAAAATCATTCATTAATATTTTATCCCAGAATCACTGGGCTGGTTTTAAAAACAAAAATTTAACTAAGACAAAACATTAAATAGTAGTAGAATTTGCATTTTTGTAATTTCAAAAGCTAGATGAAAGACCTCTAAGTGATGAGATGCAAGGGCACAGTTTTGCATTATGAATATTAAGTAAAAGTGACTATGTTGTGCAGAAGTTATATCCATATATATACATAAATTATTTATGCATTTATAATAATCTTATATACTTTTTGCATGATGTTTATTTCAGCAGTCTACAGGTGGTGCTTAATTTACTTATGGATTTGCAACTCCTCTTACTTAGTCGGTCCCTCATCTTAGACCTTTGGTCCAAAGGTTAAAGATACTTGTTTAGAAAGGCTACCGTGTAAATAACACTATAGTTATTTTAAGAAGGAAGTAGATTTTGTTCTTTCTTTTATAAATAATTTTTGGAACCTGGGGAAGAGAAGCAAAGTCTCAAGTCAATACAATATCATGTGAAAAGACTCGGGGCCCCTTTTAAGCCTGTTGTAATTGGAGAATCCCAAGATGATCACTGTTTTATGGTGGAAAATTTGAATGAGAGATATATTGCATCAGTAACAGGGTTGGATAGTTCTGGGAGGTCTTACTGACCTCATGGAGCCATTCTGTTCCCTTTCACCCCCATTGGGTGCTATTGAGCAGATTAATGGTATAATAGTGGTTAAGGGATAAAAGGGACAACTGGGGATATGCTGAGTTGTCACAGAAATTGAGGCCGTAGGAGATGAGGACATCAATGGGATGGAAGCAGTATGAGAAGAAAAAGAATTAATATGAAAGGTTGTTTAAAAATAATTTACTTGGTAACTGACAAAGGGTAAACTGCGGAAACATGCCATGGACACCATGGACTTTAATCTTTCAAGTCTTAATAATAGCTAATTAGAAACAGTTGATGATTTCTAATGGAACATAGTTTGTGAGCATGTTGTTAACTGTTTGATGATTTACATAGTTTTAAATCAATGATACTTGCATAATTATCCCTTTTGCTAAAACCATTATCTTTATTTCTCTACTGGAATTTGTTCTTGTGTCCACTCACACCTACTGCCACTGTCACTGCCCCTTGGCGTTTGGCTGCCTGTATTTCTGATCCTTGTTGAGTTTTTCTCTGAAACCCTCATCTTCAGTATATTTCTGATCTTCTGGATGGTCTTGAAATGTCTGTACATTTGAGACCACTCCAAAGACTCTTTTCATTTCCACTCTGACTGTGGGTATAGGGAGCTATTATTCAGATCCAATCTTTTCTGCACCCCTTCTTATTCTTTTTCCCACTTCCAGATATCCTTCCTTTTATCTATTTATTTTTTGCTTCCATATCTTACATATATAAATTGGGCTTCCCTTGTGGCTTAGAGAGTAAAGACTCTGCCTGCAATACAGAAGACCTGGGTTTGATCACTGGGTCAGGAAGATTCCCTGGATAAGGAAATGGCAATCCACTCCAGTATTCTTGCCTGGGGAATCCATGGATAGAGGATCCTGGCAGGCTATAGTCTATGGGGTCACAAAGAGTTGGACATGGTTGAACAAATGTCACTTTCACTATATATGTTAGTAAATAATTTTCTAAAACTTTTGATCAAAAACACTCAGCATCTGTTTTAGCATCACAACCCCATAAAAAGGAGCTGCATCTCCTCAAAAAACCTACATGATTTACATATTTAAAAATATGAAGGTATAATGAGATAAGTAGTTTTTTTATATTCTTTTGATGAATAAAATTGTGTGTGTTGAATTCATATGTTATATTGGGCATATGTGCATAAGAGGCTTCAACTGCTTCTAATATCTTGAATATGGTAATAGGTTAGTGGAATGAGTGGTTTAGAGTTGTCACAAAGTGTCACAAAGTGCTTAAAGGGTCAACTTTAAGCAAATTATCTTTTCTCCTAATCCTGAAAGGTCAGAGCTTATATATTTGTTAATTGATTGGCCAGCTCTAGAGAGTGGTGCTCTCTAGAAGTTTTGGCCTACTGTATACAGGATGTTGATATACAGTGTTGTCAGGATTGATGTAGAATGTTTAAAAAGCAGTTTTGATCTAGGGGTAAAGAAATACTGAAGCAGATTGTAGTTGCATTTGTCTGTGGAAGCATTAATTTCATCACTGAAACTTTGTGATTGCTGTTCCATGTCTTTGCTTGTAAAATACATTAGTTAGTGTTTCTTAATATATATATTTGTTTGAAGTATAATGTTTCAGGTACACAACAAGCTGATGCAGTTATACATATACAAATTTATTAGTTTTGAAATTATTTTCCATTATAGATTGTTACATGATATTGACTATAGTTCCCTGTACGATACAGTAAACCTTTTTTGCCTGTTGCATATCTATTTTTTAAATTAGCAATCTAGCATTTTATTTATACTAAGTCAAACAAGTGGAAAAAATGACAAATTTTTCAGTTAGTCAAAAATTCATGTTTTCTAAAGTATATATATATTATACATATTATTTATATGTGTTTATAAAAGCTTTTCTACTCTGCTTGAAAGAGACTTGAGAAAAATATCAAAAAAAAAAAAAAGAGAGAAGGAGTAATTGGAAAACATTAACTACATGAAATGGGAGCACTGAATATGAAATAGAAAAAGTGAAACAAACTAGATAAAAGTAAAATATCATCTATAGTCCAATTGTTTTTAAACATAGCTGCTCATTAGAAACCTACCTGGAGCACTAGAGAACAAAAAGCAATATTTTTCAAAAAATTCCACGACTTTTCTGATATGCCTTTGGATTTTAAAAAGTGGTAAAAAACCTGCATGCTTATGCAAGGGATGTAAGAGACACAGGTTCAATCCCTGGGCTGGGAAGATCCCTTGGAGGAGGACATGGCAACCCACTCATTGGACCGGGTTGCCTGGAGAATTCTTGCCTGGAGAATCCATTGGATTCTTGCCTGGAGAAGCCAATGGGCAGAGAAGAGTGGCAGGCTATAGTCCATAGAGTCAGACATGACTGAAGCAACTGAGCACACAAGCACAGATTTTTCTATTATATGGTAGTTTTGGTTACGTGGAATTCTATTATTTTTCTGTTGACCAATCATGATACAATGTTATTAAGTGAGTAATAATTACATAATCACAAAAATTTTATTCACTTTTCACACACAAAAATTTGGTTTTCACAATCAATAGCAGACAAAAAATGAAAGATTGTTACAATTGCAAGCCATAATGGGAACATGATGAACCTAACAGTAGGAAATAATTACATACAAATTGGGGGATCAAGTAAAGTGATGTGGCAAGTGGAATTGCATACAGGTACATGTTTTCATCCACCCAGCCAGTCTTTTGTTTGGTGCATTTAATCTAATTACATTTAAGATGATTATTGATATATATGATCCTATTACCGTTTTCTTAATTGTTTTGGGTTAATTTTCTGTATATCTTTTCCTTTTCTTGTATTTCCTGCTGAGAAAAGTTCCTTTAGCATTTGTTGTAAAGCTTGTTTGGTGGTGCTGAATTCTCTTAACTTTTGCTTGTCTGGAAAGCTTTTGATTTCTCCATCAAATCTGAATGAGAGTCTTTCTGGGTAGAGTATTCTTGGTTGTAAGTTCTTCCCTTTCATCACTTTTAATATATCATTTCATCCCTTCTGGCTTGTAGAGTTTCTGTTGAGAACTCAGCTAAAAACCTGATAGGACTTCCCTTGTATGTTATTTGTTGTTTTTCCCTGTTGCTTCTAATATTTTATCTTTGTCTTGAATTTTTGTCGTTTGATTACTGTGTGTCTCGGCACGTTCTTCCTTGAGTTTATCCTGCCTGGGATTCTCTGTGCTTCCTGGAATTGGTTGACTATTTCCTTCCCATGTTAGGGAAGTTTTCAGCTATTGTCTCTTCAAATATTTTCTGGGGTTCTTTCTCTTTCTCTTCTTCTTTTGGGACCCCTATAAGGCAAATGTTGGGGCAATTTATGTTGTCCCAGAGGTCTCTTAGTCATCTTCATTTTTGTTCATTCTTTTTCTATACTCTGTTCTGTGGCAGTGATTTCCGCTGTTCTGTCCTCTAGGTCATTTATCTGTTCTTCTGCCTCAGTTATTCTGCTTTTGATTCCTTGTAGTGCAGTATTCATCTCTCTTTCTTTGTTCTTTTGTTCTAGTTCTTTGGTAAACATTTCTTGCATCTTCCCTATTGTTTTACTAAGATCCTGGATCATCTTCACTATCATTATTCTGAATTCTTTTCCTAGAAGGCCTATCTCCACTTCATTTAGTTGTTTTTCTGGGGTTTTACCTTGTCCCTTCATCTGGGACATAGCTTTCTGGTTTTTCATCCTAATGAACTTTCTGTAATGTGGTTTTTGCTTTAGCTGCTGTGAGACTGTGCTTCTTCTTGCTTCTGTCTGCTCTCTGATAGATGAGGCTAAGAGGCTTGTGTAAGCTTTCTGATGGGATGGAGTGGTGGTGGGAAAAACTGCTGGGTCTTGCTCTGGTGGGCAGGGCGTTGCTCAGTAAATCTTTAATCCAATTATCTGCTGATGCATGGGCCTGCACTCCTTCCATGTTGGTTGTTTGTCCTGAGGTACCCAATCCTGGGGTCTATGGGCTCTATGGTAGGTTAATGGCAAATTCCAAGGGGGCTTACACCAAGTGGGACATTCCTAGGCTGCTGCTGCCAGTGCCCCCATCCCTGTGCTGAGTCCCTCCTAATCCATGCCTCCACAGGAGACCCTCCAACACTACTAGCAGGTAGTTTTGGTTCCATCCCCTGTGGAGTCACTGCTCCTTTCCTCTGAGTCTTGGTGCACACAAGGTTTTGTTTGTGCCCTCCAGTAGTGGAGTCTCTGTTCCCCCCAGTCCTCCAGAAATCCTATAATCAAATCCCACTGGCCTTCAAGGTCTGATTCCCTGGGGATTCCTCATCCCTTTGTCAGATCCCAGGTTAGGAAGCCTGACATGGGGTTCAGAACCTTTACAACAGTGGGAGAACTTCTTTGGTATCATTGTTCTCCAGTTTAAGGGTCACCTAACTGGCAGGTGTGGGATTTGATTTTATAATGATTGTGCCTCTCCTACCATCTCACTGCAGCTTCTTCCTTGTCTTTGGATCTGGGATATCTTTTTGGTGGGTTCCAGCATCCTCCTGTTGCTGATTGTTCAGCAGTTAGCTGTGATTTTGATACTTTCCAATAGTTCTTTATAAATGCATCCCTACATTTCAAATACATAAGATTAAATCTATCACTGAATTAGTGCTAGTAATTGGTAGTATGAATATCAGTCTTTTAATATAGATGATTACCTCTTTACTGTGAAAAACTTAGAAATCACTGATAATTTAGGGTTAGCATTGCTTTCTTGTCTTCTGGCCTTCTGAAAAGGCATTACATTGAAACTGAAAACTTCTTAGCTGTTTCACCTTTAAGAAGACATCATGTTATTTCATTTCATCTCATTTTGTGTATTGAAGTTCATAGGGAAAATATGGAAACAAATTGACTTTTACTTGAAAATTCAACATATGTGGAAAGTCTTATTTGATGCTATCCAATGGAAATATTCTACAGTGATGGATCTGCTTTATATCTGCTCTGTCCAATGCTGTATACCAGTGGCCCCCAACCTTTTTGGCACCAGAGGCTGGTTTTTCCATGGACTGGGGTGGGGGGGGGGATGGTTTTAGGATGATTCAAAGTGCATTTACTGTGTACTTTATATCTATAGTTATTACATCAGCTCCACCTAAGATCATCAGGCATTAGATTCGTAGGTTGGAAACCTTTACTGCAGACTGTGGCAACATGTGGTTATTGATCACTTTAATGTTGGGAGTGAAACCAAGGGGCTGAATTTTTAATGTTATTTAATTTTAATATTTTAACTTAAATTTCAATAGTCTTGAAAGCGACTGTCATGTTGGACAGTACAGATGTAGAACATTCCATCAACTTTTTGACCTTCCTATTTTCTTAATACTTTACTAAATTTATGCAAATGCTTTTAGCATATCCAACATTATTGAGGAAGACAACAACTGTTATTGCTATCATTTTGATAAGTGATAAGAGTTTAAAATACATACCATGAAAACTTTCCAGTAGTTTTTCTTTGATATTTGATGGAACAACAGTTCTATTTTGAAAAAGTGACTCAAATAATGATGAGCATAGGACACATATAATTATATATAATAATTTCTTCCATAACTGTTTCTTTTATATGATCACTGCTTTCAACTTTTGATGACATTCCTTTTTAATATGACTGATTTTTCATAAAGACAACCATTACACTCTCTAGGACCAATTAACTGCTTGTCGAATGCCTGCTTTTAAAAATACATTCTTCAAGTATTTATTTCAAGGCTTTGAATAATGAAGTCTTCACTTGACTAAAAGAATGTTTCATATGTTGGTATTTTGAGAGTGACAGCATAGTTTTATATAGCTAAATAATTTATAAAAGCTGTCACAAAATTGAGACATTTATTATTGTGTATATAAGAAAATTTCTATTGTAGGAATTGTCCAAAAGTGCCTTTGAAATGTGGGTACAATAACTGACATACTGTTATTTTGAGCATATTCCCAATATTAGTGATTCATGACATATCAAAGATCTAATAAAATAATTTAAATTTCATTCTTAGAGTTTTCAAACATTTCCTCTGCTTGTTGCTTATTGTAGTCATGTTATAATATACTACTGATATCCTATTTTATTGCACTGATAACTTCTAAGATTTTTATTCCTAGATACATAAGGCAAAGGAAATAAACTTACTGACTCAAAGTTAGAAAGATATGAAGAATCATTATTTTTAGTCATGTGAAAGATAATTATTAGAAAATAATTTATGATTTTAGTCAAATAATATATAATTATCATTTATTTTTTTGAAATATATTTGATGTATTTATAATAGTATTTTATTTACCTAAAAGAAATATATAAAATTGAGTTTTACATTGGAAGCATTTATATCTGCTATTTTATTTTATTTTTTAAAATAATGTACATTTTCTATTAAGGCAAAATGTTTCTTTTAATATCTTCTTTTATTTTTTAAAATAAAAATTGCATGCTATTAAATTGTTCAATATGATTCAATATATACTTGCATAATAATATTACTATGCACCATTAGTAATTGATTATGATATGATTATTTGACTATATATCAGTCAAGTTATATACTTAGGGACAAGCACATGAATATATAAACTACTTCATAAATATGCTATTTAGGACACATTAGCTGAGGGCTTTTAAGAAGCTTGGCAGTAAACTTTCATGTAATATCTATGAGAATCATTAGAAAATCTGTATTTTGTACTGTGTTACTTCATGCTGTTAGCATATTTTTAGGTGGGCTATTAGATTTCTTTTAACATTCAAAGCTGTATCTTCCATGTTTAATTTTACAATGACAAATAAAAGAATTGCTCACTGCTATAAAATGCCATATTATTAAAAAGTTTGATATATTAGTATTAATGAATAGAAAGCAGTCGTTGATCCAGAAAAATAAACTATTTAGATTGGACATACACTGATATTTTAAAATGATTATCAGTGTTCACAGGTTTATATTAACTTTTTCTAATTAAAAACATATAATATGCAAACATAGAGAAAGGTCAGCCTTATTTTTAATTATTTTCCCCTTGTAATTAGACCTCTATTCTCTGCAGATTGGAGTTTGCAAGATTAAAATACTTATTATTTAAAGGTCATGTATTTAGCATAAGTGAAGGACATTATGCATTAGATTATATTCCTAATATTGACTATGCATATATTTGTATTGTATGAAAAGAAGATAAATGAAAACAAATACACTCTGTCTACTGAAAATAAATAGACATTTTAATGCTTGTTTTTTGTCTTTACTTCTGCATTTATCAAAATAGGGCATTCGGTAAAAGCAGACAAAGAGGAAATAGTCAAATCAACCAAATAGTCATTTCCACGAGAAATGATATGGTGAAATACACTTCAATAATATATATTTTAGATACATATTTAACATATAATGTTTATTACATATGATATTAATAAATATTTTATATATGTGAATTTTGAGCCCTCTCATCTATGCTAGCTATTGTAGAACTAGAAATTGCATATTTGTATATTTACTTCCTACATCTATAATATTTAATCACCATGTGAAATATGTGTACATATGGGGAGAATTTCAGAGAAGGCAATGGCACCCCACTCCAGTACTCTTGCCTGGAAAATCCCATGGACAGAGGAGCCTGGCAGGCTGCAGTCCATGGGGTAGCTAAGAGTCAGGTATGACTGAGCAACTTCCCTTTCACTTTTCACTTTCATGCATTGGAGAATAAAATGGCAACCCACCCCAGTGTTCTTGCCTGGAGAATCCCAGGGACGGGGGAGCCTGGTGGGCTGCTGACTATAGGGTCGCACAGAGTCGGACACAACTGAAGCGACTTAGCAGCAGTAGCATGGGCAGAATTTACAGTATGAAGCCTCATATTTCTGCAGTGAAGTCTGATTAATTCTATCCTGAATCCAGGGTGTGGGATATAGAATTTTGTGTGGAATATTGATTATAATGTATCTTTTGTAAGTATAACTTTTTCCATCTTAACAGTTAAAGCCATTTTACAGACAAAACCAATAGGAAGCAAGGGATTTTAAAAGCATGATTATCAATGAGGGAAAAATGAATCTATAGTTGACCTCAATACTGAAAAAAGAATCCAGAATCTAAATGATAGAAGAGAAAATTTACCACATTGGGAGTACACATGAGAACAAAAAGGGATAAAAGGGAAGAACACCCTGGGAGCATAGGATTGGATTCATTTAAATTTGATAAATTGGTGAAGTTATGAAAAAAACAAACAGAACTGACATTCAATAGGAACAAGCATCAGTTCAGTTCAGTTGCTCAGTCATTCCAACTCTTTGCAACACCATGGACTGCAGCACGCCAGGCCTCCCTGTCCATCACCAACTCCTGGAGTTAACTCAAATTCATGTCCGTTGAGTCAGTGATGCCAACCAACCATATCATCCTCTGTCATCCCCTTCTCCTGCCTTCAATCTTTCCCAGCACCAGGATCTTTTCCAATGAGTCAGCTCTTTTCATCAGGTGGCCCAAGTATTAGAGTTTCAGCTTCAACATCAGTCCTTCCAATGAATATTCAGGACTAATTTCCTTTAGGATGGACTGGTTGGATCTCCTTGCAGTCCAAGTGACTTCAAGAGTCTTCTCCAACACCACAGTTCAAAAGCATCAATTCTTCGGTGCTCAGCTTTCTTTATAGTCCAACTCTCACATCCATACATGACTACTGGAAAAAATTATAGCCTTGACTAGACAGACCTTTGTTGGCAAAGTAATGTCTCTGCTTTTAATATGCTGTCTAGGTTGGTCATAACTTTCCTTCCGAAGAGTAAGTGTCTTTTAATTTCATGGCTGCAGTCAACATTTGCAGTAATTTTGGAGCCCCCAAAGATAAAGTGTGCCACTGTTTCTACTTTTTTTCCCATATATTTGCCATGAAATGATGGGACCAGATGCCATGATCTTCGTTTTCTGAATGTTGAGCTTTAAGCCAACTTTTTCACTCTCCTCTTTTACTTTCATCAAGAGGCTCTTTAGTTCTTTTCTTCACTTTCTGCCATAAAGGTGTTGTCATCTGCATACCTGAAGTTATAGATATTTCTCCTGAAAATACCGATTCCAGCTCGTGCTTCATTGAGCCCAGCCTTTCTCATGATGTACTCTGAATGTAAGTTAAATAAGCATGGTGACAATATACAGGCTTGACATACTCCTTTTCCTATTTGAAACCAGTCTGTTGTTCCATGTCCAGTTCTAACTGTTGCTTCCTGAGCTGCATACAGGCTTCTCAAGAGGCAGGGCAGGTGGTCTGGTATTCCCATCTCTGTGATCTACAGTTTATTGTGATCCACACAGTCAAAGGCTTTGGCATAGTCAATAGAGCAGAATAGATGTTTTTCTGGAACTCTCTTGCTTTTTCGATGATCTGGCAACCCACTCCAGTGTTCTTGTCTGGAGAAACCCAGGGACGGGGGAGCCTGGTGGGCTGCTGTCTATGGGGTCGCACAGAGTCGAACACAACTGAAGTGACTTAGCAGCAGCAGCAGCCGCAGCAGCAGCAGCAGCAGCAGCAGCGGATGTTGGCAATTTGATCTCTGGTTCCTCTGCTTTTTCTAAAACCAGGTTGAACATCTGGAATTTCATTGTTCATGTATTGCTGCAGCCTGGGTTGGAGAATTTTGAGCTTTACTTTACTAGCGTGTGAGATGAATGCAATTGTGCAGTAGTTTGTGCATTCTTTGGCATCGCCTTTCTTAGGGATTGGAATGAAAACTGACCTTTTCCAGTCCTGTGGCCACCGCTGAATTTTCCAAATTTGCTGGTATATTGAAAGCAGCACTTTCACAGCATCATCTTTTAGGATTTGAAATAGCTCAACTGGAATTGCATAGCATAGTGTCATGCAATTAATACAGAGAAAGGAGTTTTTTGAAAACAATAAGCAGTAAGATAGATTGCAGTGTGGAGCGTTCATAGCATTCTCAAGTAGGAAGGAAACATGAAGGCAATTTTTTAAGGGGATGGAGAGGTAAGAGACATTCACAACCAGGAGTGCTAGAGAACTGGGAGTGTGATCATTGTCTCTGTCAGCCCAATAATCCCCTTCAACACCACACCATCCCTAAATCTAACAGGGAATGGTCTAAGGTGTCATAAGTGATTGAAAGAACTGACTCTTCGTTTTCTAATAACCAATCCATGGGCAAATCTCAGAATGACTAAAATATATTCTGAATTTCTTTATTTCCTTCATTCCTAATATTTTTGTACTAATGCCAAATATCATCACCTCACCTTGTTTTAACATCCATTTTTCCAGATTGCAAACAAAGTTATTTCTTCACTTGATGAATCAAGATCACACTTTGTTCATAAGCCCTACAGTGGCTTAATGCCAGTAGAATAAAAAACAAACCTCTGAATATTGATAACAGTACTTCATGTGATCTTGCCCTCGTCTTCACTCCTTTACACTTCCTCCAGCTTTTCTTTCTCTTATTCATAGAACAAGCTGTGCTCATATTTGCCTTATGATGATACCTTTTATTTTGTAGCTAAAAAGACTTTTAAATGGCATGTGACTTTTCCAGGATATCCTAGAAATCTAGTAACACCTATAAAATTTGCCATGGATGAAAGTTGCTCTGTCATGGCCAACTCTTTGTGACCCCATGGACTATACAGTCCATGGAATTCTCCTGGCCAGAATACTGGAGTGGGTAGCTGTTCCCTTCTCCAGGGGATTTTCCCAACCCAGGGATTGAACCCAGGTCTTCTGCACTGCAGGCAGATTCTTTACCAGCTGAGTAACAAGGGAAGCCCAAGAATACTGGATTGAGTAGCCTCTCCTTTCTCCAGTGGATTTTCCTGACTCATGAATTGAACTGGGGTCTCCTGCATTGCAGGCAGATTCTTTACCAACTGAGCTATTAGAGAAGCCTAAAATTTGCCATATTTTCAGGAAATTTTTCAGATTTGACATGAAAAATAAAGTGACCAAATACTTTAAATACTTAAAACTTAAATTTTTGAGAAAGCACATTCCCTGTGTTACTAAGCTTGTATCTGAGTGACTGAGTGAAAAGGGCATTTCTTTCCCCAGTATAAATACATCTGTATTCAAGGTCACATTTTGTTTGAGCTTTGTCACTTTTCATATGAGATTAATTTTTCTTCACTGACTATTGTTATAATAATTGGATATACACTCCATGGAAAGCAATTCTCTGATGTTCCAGTCAGATCTCTACATTTAAATAAAGATTTAACAGAGCAGAAAACAGAAGGAAAATGTGTAACTGGAGAGGTGATCTGTGTTTCCGAGTCTGGGTGAGCATCCGTTCTGCAGGGTCGAGTCTGCTCAGTGATGCCTACCCAACCTTTCTGTTAGGTGCTGAAGGTGGCAATTACCAGGAATCATTTCTTTCTGCTGCCTTTCACTATTTCTCTCCTTAAACTCTCAAAGCCTTGGAAGCTGCTCAAGACAGTGTAGATCTGAGGGAGCTGGGCAATTCTCATTATGTAACCAAAATCATTCATTAAACATAAACTGAATGTAAGACTGTGGCTTCAGGCAGCTCTCTGATCATGCTTTGCCACAGCTAGGTTATTTTAAAGTTAGTATAAACTAAGTAGATTCCTTTTATGGCAATATCTTCTTGGCTCAGGCATATTTCAAGAGGGCAGAGAAATAATTGATTTTGAATTCTTACATATTCAGGATATCTGTGAGCTCTGCTTTGGAATCATTTATATTTGTTAAAAGTCTATCATTTTAGTTTCATGGATGAGGAACATTACTCTAGTTCTATAGTTCTCAGTAACATATTCAAACAGATCATTTATATACATTTTGAAAAAGTATATATATATCATTACTTAACGGAATATACTAAATACTTAATATGTTATACTAGGAGATGTGTTGATACACAAAAAATGTTAAGAATTAATGAGTAAATAAGTAAAAGAAAATAGTTGCCTGGAAAAACCATTATTTTCCTTTGCTATAAGAGAGAAAGTGATCTCTTCCTTTGTCTATATTATTTCAGCATATTGCTAAATGTGAAAATCACATCATGTTTCTAATGAAAAAATGACAGTGATAGAACATTTCTATTCAGTTTGAATGATTATTTAATAAGTGATATATCCCAATGCCTGGAAGGGACATTATATATCATTTAGCATATTATTTCTTAAATTATATTCTGTGAAGTCTCAAAGCTCTGAGCATAAAAAATAAAAAATATAATTGTCTGCAGTGAAACAGGTTTTGGAATTAAACCATTTAAACTGATTTATCTAACACATGACTTCACATAGTGTTTAGTGCCATGGTGCTCATTTGATCAGCAACATTTCCTAACTGATTTGGCTTGTTGCTGCCAACTAACATCTGAGGGACTCGGCTTTTTTTTTTTTTTTTTAACCCAAAGTCAGTAAAATATTGATGTTACAAATCCCTTTTTATAGAGGAAAGGAAATAAGGTACGAGGAAGCTAAATGGCTGAGCCAAAGCCACAGAGAGTGTTTACTGGTCATGCTACTATGCTATACTTTTAATCAACTGAGATGATCAACACTATAGATATGCTTCTTTCCCACTAAATTTAAATCCCATCTTCCTAGGTAGCAAGAAGCATCAAAGTGTGCCAATCCCTTAAAGGGTTTTGGTTTTGACAGCAGAGTGGATAAGCTTGTCAACTGCCCTGGGTGTCTGATCAGATATCTCTCTAGTGACAACCTTTGTATATGAGTTCAGAAATAATTTTCAGCTGTCACATAAGATGCCTCTCCAAAGATACAAAGAAAAAGATTGTATTTATAGGGAAGAATTTAACTTCCATGGCAATTTCAAAACACCTCTCCCTACACTCTCCCTAGTTATACACACACACCATGTGCATAAATAAATCTTCTGCGAGAAAGTGGGACACATGAATTCCTCAACAATGGCACAAGGACATTAAGATGGTTCTACAGGGATGTTCCAGAGATGCCCCTTTGCTCTTGGGAAATACTGATTATTTATTGTTAGGAGCCATATACAAGATTGAATTGTCTATATTTTCCTGCAGAGGCATATATCAGAGTCAGATCCACTAGCCCAAGTGTTTTGCTGGTAATTTATATTGTTCATTTGGAGTTTGGAAAATTGACTATTGTTTACTTATAGTGACAAAATTACATATGCTGTTTTTTAATATATACATAAAATGTTAGTTGCTCAGTTGTGTCCGACTTTTTGTGACCCGTAGAGTGTAGCCCGCCAGACTCCTCTGTCCATGAGACTCTTCAGGCAAGAATACCAGAGTGAATCACCATTCCCTTCTCCAGGGGATCTTCCTTACTCCGGAACTGAATTGAATCAAATCTTGCACTGTATGCAGATTCTTATCTGAGCTACTGGGGAAAGCCCCTATAATCAAAGTGGTCTACTTTTTTAATAGATGTTGATATCCTGTTTCTGTTAAAAATTTTTCTTTATCCTTAAACTGTACAAGCAGCCTTCTAGATTTTTAATGATATGTGTTATAATGATTTTCATATTTTTGTTGTTAATTTATTTGAAATTTATTTATTTTTATTTAGCATAGATAAAGATGATTGTATTGAAATAAGTGAAGAAACATAGTTTTTCACATTTAACTGGCATACTGTAATTGATACTAACACAGATACACACACACTTTTTTCCCCTGAATTTTAATACCCTGATGTATTTGTCTAATTCCATAATAATATCATATTGATTTGATTATAGTGTTTTATTGTTCTAATATTGAGTATATAAAAATTCAAGGTCTTGTTCTTATTGTCTCGTAAGTTTTCAGGCTATTTTAAGAAGCTTATTTTCTATATAATTTTTAAGAATGTTTTATTATTTTCCAAAATGAAATATACAATTTAATTAGAATTACATTAATTTTATATGAATTCTAAGAAAACTGACTCTTTTTTTGGATACTTATGCTTTCCACACAGGTTATGGGAAATCTTTCTGCATTCAGACTTATTTTCTTCATTATGATTTTATAGTTTTCTTCATTATTGGCTCTGTGAATTTCTTCCTAATTTTCTTCCTTTGAATTTTATAGCTTCTGTTCATCTTATAAATTAAATGGCATTTTTTCTATTTCTGTCTGTAGTTGATCACTTTAGGAATAGAAAAAGTCACTGACTTCTATATACTGTTTTCATATCCAGTTATGATTCTGTCTCTAGAATTTTCCCACATTATTTTACTAGTTACAATGTGTAATAGTTATGTCTCTCTTTTCTAATATTTAATTGCCTTATTTTTCTTGTCACTGTATTCTCTAGAATTTAAATACAATGTTAGAAAATAGTGGTGATGGTGGTAATTCTATACAGTTTAAATACAATTTTCTCTTCTTTTCTTCCTTCGATTCATTACAAAGAATATGGAATAAGATCATAACAATCATACTCCCATGTAATCACAAAAAGTATCAACTCTAAAGTATAAAGGAAAAAGTTACCATTTTCAGACTTTAATCATTTACTTGATTGGTGGCTCAGGGGGAAAGGATCCAGCTGCCAATTCATGAGATGCAGAAGATGTAAGGTATAGTTTGGGCCGAGGCAGAAAGAGGAAAGACGACCTCAACAGAAGTAGGTTACCTTTATTCAGGCAAGGAGGGACAACAGTCAGTCTAACGACCAGGCTGAGTGCGGAGTTGGATCGAGGAGGCTCCATATTTATAGGGAGGTTTGTGGAAGCGATAAGGGAAACATTAATCAGGTGGGATGTTTTGAGTATTCTTTAGTTGAAATGGCATCTGTAGTTGGGCAGAGGGTGATAAGTCTTCTGTGCAGCTATAGGGGGTGGAAGGTTTCTGGACAGAGGGTGATAAGTTCCAGATAGATGCAACCGGCCTGGAGCATCAGGGTGGGACCTAAAGTTCTGTTTTGTTTTCTCTGAAGTTAGATGATTCAGCAAGGGCCTTTGAAACTGTTGTTTTCTTTTCTAAGCCCAAAAGACTCCTTCAGAAGACATGGGTTTGATCCCTGGGGTTGGGAAGCTTCTCTGAAGTAAATGACAACCCATTTCAGTATTTTAGCCTGGGAAATCCCATAGACTAGAGGAGCCTCGCAGGATATAGTCCATGCAATTCCAAGAGTCAGACAAGATAGTGACTAAACAACTACTGAAATAAGAATGGGATTTGGAGGTAGGGGTAGAAGGGTTTGAAATGCAGAAAATATTTTGTGTTATCTGAGTGGCTCAGTGGTTAAGATCCACCTGTAAAACAGGAGACATGGGTTTGATCTCTGGGTCAGGAAGATCGCCTGGAGAAGGAAATGGGAACCCACTCCAGTATTCTTGCCTGGGACAGAAGAGTCTGATGTGCTTCAGTCCATGGGGTCACAAGCTTTGGACACAACTTAGCGACTAAACAACAGTAGCAACTTGGGCAGGAATACTGCGAGTATGAGGTGGATATATCAAGTGGTCATTTTGATTGAAGAACAGGGAATCTAAAGTAGAAAAATGATTAGCTTGAAAGAGACTGATTAAAAGAATAAACCTAATTGTCAATATGTTCATTTTATGTATTTCAATCTAAATTGTGGAAAAAATTGAAGTCTTTTTACTCATTGTATGATCTCTAGTCCCTGCAGTAGCATTTTAGCACTTTATTATCTCAGATGTGGTTTAATTTTTCTGCAAAATTTGGGGCTTCTTTACATTCTTTTGTTATAAATGTGATTCTATTTGAGTTTTTCTTTTTCTGTCATACCCTTGCCTTTACTTGTATCCTTTTGTTGCAAATTTATCCAGTCTATGTCTTTTCATATTCTATTAAGTTGAAAAACACTACAAAGTTATTTCTCTTAAGAATTGCTTTGTTTGAATAAATCTATCTTTATCTCATTTGTTGAAGAATGGTTTTGCTGCATATGGAATTCCAGATTCACGACTTTTAAATGACTTTTAAAAACATGACTTTGAGCCTTTAAAAATGAAACTCTTGTCCTCTGGCATGCATGGTTTGATAAAAATCTGCCACCATTCTTATTTTTGTTTCTTTATAGAAAATGCATTTCTTTTTTTCTATCTTAAAAATATTTTTAAAGTTATTATTTGCCACAATTTGGCTATAATGATTGTGATGTGAAATTAAATATGATGACTTAGTTTCTTCCTCTTGGAGTTTGTTAGGGTTCATGGATCTGTAGATTTCGTTTTCATCAAGTTTAGAAAGATTTTTACATTGTTTCCCATTAACTTTTATCATTGCCCATGTCCCCTTCTTTTTGGATTACTTTTTTGTAATTGCATATTATATTTTTATTTCTACATATCAATTGGTTCTTTTGAAAATATATATGTATTAATATTGCACCATTTTTTCACTCCAGTAATATTTGTATTTATTATGGTTAACATATATGGCATTTTAAAATATATGTTTGGATTCCATTTATTATTCTTTTAATTAGAATATAAGCACCTACATTCATAATTGAGTTATTTGTATATTATTAATTTATACCAGTTTTGAAGTGTTTGACTATGTGGATCACAACAAACTGTGGAAAATTCTGAAGGAGATGGGAATACCAGACCACTTGACCTGCCTCTTGAGAAACCTGTATGCAAGTCAGGAAGTAGAAGTTAGAACTGGACATGGAAAAATAGACTGGGTTCCAAATAGGAAAAGGAGTACGTCAAGGCTGTATATTGTCACCCTGATTATTTAACTTATATGCAGAGGACATCATTTGAAATGCCAGGCTGGAAGAAGCACAAGCTGGAATCAAGATTGCCAGGACAAATATCAATAACTTCAGATACACAGGTGATACCACCCTTATGGCAGAAAGTCAAGAACTAAAGAGACTTTTGATGAAAGTGAAAAAGGAGAGTAAAAAGTTGGCTTAAAGCTCAACATTCAGAAAACTAAGATGATGGCATCTGGTCCCATCACTTCATGGCAAAATAGATGGGGAAACAGTGGAAACAGTGGCTGACTTTATTCTTTTGGGCTCTAAAATCACTCTAGATGGTGACTGCAGCCATGAATTTAAAAGATGTTTACTCTTTGGAAGGAAAGTTATGACCAACCTAGACAGCATATTAAAAAACAGACATTATTTTGTCCATAAAGTTTGGTCTAGTCAAGGCTATGATTTTTCCAGTAGTCATGTATGGATGTGAGAGTTGGACTATAAAGAAAGCTGAGCACCAAAGAATTGATGCTTTTGAACTGTGGTGTTGGAGAAGACTCTTGAGAGTTCCCTGGACTGCATGGAGATCCAACCAGTCCATCCGAAAGGAGATCAGTCTTGGGTGTTTATTGGTAGGACTGATGTTTAAGCTGAAACTCCAATACTTTGGCCACCTGATATGAAGAGCTGACTCATTTGAAAAGACCCTGATGCTGGGAAAGATTGAGGGCAGGAGGAGAAGGGGATGACAGAGGATGAGATGGTTGCATGGCATCACCGACTCGATGGACATGGGTTTGGGTGGACTCCTGCAGTTGGTGATGGACAGGGAGGCCTGGCATGCAGCAGTTCATGGGTTCACAAAGAGTCAGACATGACTGAGAGACTGAAGTGAACTGAACTGACTGTTAAATCTAAGTTCTATAAAATTACTTAGGAAGGTGATTCATCAATCTTGATGCTCTAGAAAAATTTAAATAATGTCTGTTACTAACTTAAAATTGTCTTTGTAAAATCATTTACTTGTTGCATTTAGAGAACAGATTTTAAATCACTTTTAAAATTGCATTTCATAGAAACTAAATTCAAAATTTCTACTTTATATCAAATTGGGTAAGTTGTATTTTGGTAAATATTCTTTGATTGTTATGTGTGCAAATATTTGGTCTAAACTGGCCATTTATTACTCTTATAAAGCTTCTAATTTTTCAGTAATCTATATATACATATTCTTTTTTAGATGCATAATTTTATTCTTGGTATTAATTTTTGCTTTTTAAAATTTTGTCAGTTACATTTTTATTTAGTCTTGAAAAGTATAGATTTTTATTAATTATCATGAAACTCATGTAAATATTTCATAAGCAGAGTTTTCAGAAGTTTTATGCCCCATTGTATAAACCTTTGATTAAAAAACATGTATCATAATAGGGAAATAATAAGGTGTATTTTGCAGTCTGTGTACTCTCAAACGTTACCACCTGGCTACAGATGCAATCTTTGGTGCTACAAGTAACAGAAAACTCAACTTATAAAAAGGAATTAATTGGCTTATATAATTGAATAGTCCAGTAGTGGATAGAGCAGGAGAAGAAACTTGATTCAGGGCTCAAATTTTGGAATTAGCATCTTGGATAATATATCATTATGAAGGAAAGTCCACAGAGGCCAATCTGCCTTCAGCCTTCTTCAGCATACGAGGGAAAGGGTGGTATCTTTTTTTTTCCCCCTAAATCATTTTCTCAAGAGCTTTACCTACATTATTGATGATTTTATAGTAATTTATTATAGATTTATTTTTTCCATTTTAATATTTAGAGATGTGTTTCATGAATTTTAGTTTTAGCTATTTATTTTTTTTTTAGTTTTTTATTTTTAAAATTTTAAAATCTTTAATTCTTACATGCGTTCCCAAACATGAACCCCCCTCCCACCTCCCTCTCAAAATTCCTTAATATTAATACCTGGTTCACAATGTTTCTTCATTAGTAAAGAGTACATTTAATGATGATAAAACTTAAATTATTCAAAGCCTATTATTTTCCCCACAACTTTTATATGAGATATTCTCTTTTATGTTGATTCCTTGATAATTTATAATTCCCATTTTTATGTTGCCTTTGATTTAAGAACTATTTAATGGCTGTGTCTCAATTTCTGATATTCAGTGAATTTGAAGTTTTTACTCATTTTATTAAAATAGTCTCAGAAGTATTGTCTGTAAAAAATCATTTATTTACCTGGATGAATTTAAATGGCTAGAAAACAATATTTATTTTTTTAAAATGTTCTGTGGTAACTCAAAAAGTATGTATATTCTTCGGCTGAGGGATATAAAGTTTCACATACATTTTAAATCAAGGATTTGATTATATCTTCTTTCATTTTTGACATTATTTGTTTAATGTATTAGGTTGGTGCAAAGGTAAATTGTGATTTTGCATTGTTGAAATTTGCCATTTGATATTGGAATACATTCTACATAACTGTGGATATATTATACATCATCTTAATGCACACTTCTTGGTTTATTTATTTACTTACTTTTTTTGCTAATGACATTACTTTCTGGGGCTTCCTGGGTGGCTCAGTAGTAAAGAATTCACCTTCCAATGTAGGAGACACAGAAGACACAGGTTTGATCCCTGGGTCAGGAAAATCCCCTGGAGAAGGAAATGGCAACCCACTCCAGTATTCTTGCCTGGAAAATCAATGGGCAGAGGAGCCTAGAGGGCTATAGGCCACTGGCTCACAAAACATCAGACACAACTCAGCACAAAGTCATTTCTGTTGTTATTGTTCAGCCTTCCAGTCATGTCTGACTCTTTATGACCCCATGGACTGCAGCAGACTCTGCCTCCCTATCTCTCACCATCTCCTGAAATTTGTCCAGGTTCATGTGCTTTGCACTGGTGATGTCATCCAGCCATCTCGTCCTCTGATGCCGTTTTCTCCTTCTGCCTTCAGTCTTATTTGGGCCTATATCTTCAATCCTATTAGACATTTATTACTTACTGTTTATTTTATATTTATTTTTGACCATGCAAATGATATTATATAAAAAGCAAATTTGAGTGATTTTCTTATTCAAGTGCAAAATGGCTCATAAAGCAGCAGAGACAATTCATAACCTCAACAACCCATTTGACCCAGGAATGTAGATGCAGTGGTGGTTCAACAAGTTTTGCAAAGGAGACAAGAGCCTTGAAGATGAGGAATATAATGGCTGGCCATCAGAAGTTGACAACAACCAATTGAGAACAATCATCAAAGCTAATCCTCTTACAGCTACTGGGGAAGTTAGTTGCTGAATAACTCAGTGTTGACCATTCTACAGTCATTCAGCATTGAAACAAATTGGAAAGGTGACCAAGCCTGATAAGTGGATTCCTCATGAGCTGACTGAAAATAAAAAATATTCTCATTTTGAAGTGTGGTCTTCTCATTCTGTGCAACAGCAGTGAACCATTTCTTGATTGGATTGTGATATGTGACTAAAAGTGAATTTGATATGACACCTGGCAATGGTCAGCTCAGTGGTTGGGTTGAGAAAGAACTCCAAAGCATGTCTCAAAGCAAAACTTGCACCAAAAAAGCTCATGGTCACTGTTTGGTGGTCTGCTGGCAGTCTGATCCCCTAAAGCTCTCTGAATCCCTTCGAAACCATTACATCTGAGAATTATTCTCATCATATCAATGATCTGTACTGAAAACTGCAATGCTTGCAGCTGGCATTGGTCAACAGAAAGGGCCCAATTCTTCTTCATAACAACACCTAACTGCATGTCACACAGGGAACTTTTCAAACGTTGAACGAATTGGGCTACAAAGTTTTGCCTCATCCACCATATTCATCTGACCTCTCGCCAACTGACTAACACTTCTTCAAGCATCTCCACACTTTTTGTGGAAAACTGCTTCCACAAACATAAAGACACAGAAAATGCTTTCCAACTGTTCTTCAAATCTCGAAGCTCTTATAGATTTTCTTGCTACAGGAATAAACACACTTTGTAAAATTCTTCAAGAGATAGGAATACCAGACCAACTTACCTACCTCCTGAGAAATCTGTGTGCAGATCAAGAAGCAACAGCTAGAACTGGACATGGAGCAATGGACTGGTTCCAAATTGGGAAAAGAGCACATCAAGGCTGTATATTGTCACTCTGCTTCTTTAACTTATATGAAGAGTACATCATTTGAAATGCCAGGCTGGATGAAGCACAAGCTGGAATCAAGATTGCCAAGAGAAATATCAATAACCTCAGATATGCAGATGACACCACCCTTATGGCAGAAAGTGAAGAGGAACTAAAAAGCCTCTTGATGAAAGTGAAAGAGGAGAGTGAAAAAGCTGGCTTAAAATGCAACATTCAAAAAACTAAGATCATGGCATCTGATCCCATCACTTCATGGCAAATAGATGAGGAAAGAATGGAAACAGTGAGAGACTTTATTTCTAGGGACTCCAAAATCACTGCAGATGGTGACTGCAGCCATGAAATTAAAAGACCCTTGGTCCTTGGAAGAAAATTCATGACCAACCTAGATAGCATATTAAAAAGCAGAGATATTACTTTGCTGAAAAAGGTCCATCTAGTCAAATCTATGTTTTCTTCAGTCTTGTATGGATGTGAGAGTTGGACTATAAAGAAAGCTGAGTGTTGAAGAATTGATGCTTTTGAACTGCAGTGTTGGAGAAGACTCTTGAGAGTCCCTTGACATCAAGGAAATCAAACTAGTCAATCCTAAAGGAAATCATCCTGAATATTCATAGGAACGACTGATGCTGAAACTGAAACTCCAATACTTTGGCCACCTGATGTGAATAACTGATTCACTGGAAAAGACCCTGATGCTGGGAAACATTGAAGGAAGGAGGAGAAGGGGACAACAGAGGCTGAGATGATTGGATGGCATCACCTACTTGATGGACATGAGTTTGAGCAAGCTCTGGGAATTGGTCATGGACAGGGAAGCCAGGTGTGCTGTAGTCCATTGTGTCACAGGGTCAGACATGACTGAGCAACTGAACTGATAATGTTATTTCTCACTGGCAAAAATATGTTTTACTATGTAATTGTAATGGTTCCTATTTTGATTGATAAAAATGTGTTTAAGCTGAGTTATAATGATTTAAAACTCATGGTCCAAAACTGAAATTACATTTGCACCAACCTAATAATTAGTTCTATCCAATTGGGAAATATATTGCAGGTTTTTTTTTGTGTGTAGTTTCCTTTTGTTTTGGTTAGATTTTATTATTTCTAGCTTCAAAATTATTTGTGCAAGAGATTTTGCCTTTTATTTCCCATTCTTCATGTGCGTACACATACATATACATCTGTTTATATGCTTTTATTATTATTATATACTCTGTATTCTTTTGTTATTTGATGTTAAAATCTATCTGATTTGGTATTAATATTATAATACATGCTTATATTTATGTTAATTAATAACCAACCAATTATTTCAAGTTTTAAATAAAATCTCAGTGTAACAATTTTCTAATTTGGAGAAGTCAGGAAAATAACCTATATATTTGATATCATTCCTCCCACTTAATATCTAAGGTTCATTGTACTTTTATTGTTTTTATTTTCCTTGTATTAAATGTTCTAATAATGTTGTAACTATTCCTTTTGTTTCCCATGTTAATTTGGGAATTTTTCTCAATTTTTTCTCATTGTTAATGCCTTCTTGCCAGTATTTATAATCAAACATATAAATATTTACCCATATATGAGAATTAAATTTCAAATTTTACTTGGTCCAGAAATATGCTTTTTTCTCATTTCCTTTATTTGCTTTGTAGGATCTTTGGTGGTTTAGTCACTGAGTCTTGTCCAATTCCTGCGACCCCATGGACTGTAGCCCACCAGGCTCCTCTGTGCATGAGATTCTCCAGGCAAGAATACTGGAGTGGGTTGCCATTTCCTTCTCCCGGGGATCTTCCTGACCCAGGAAGCGAACCTGGGTCTCCTACATTGCAGGCAGATTCTTTCCAATTGAGCTATATAAGGGAAGCTCATGAGACAATTGAGACCTTTATAATATTTTCATGCTTCAAGCCCTCTACTAGTTTTACCTCTTTTCCACTCAGTAAGAATGTTGGACACTTTCTTTCTTGTTTCTCTAAATTTTTCTCTCCTAGATTTTGCATTTTTGTTCTAAACTAGCATTAACATTTTTATTGCCATCTGATTTTTTCCATTGCAAAGATATTTCAGTACTTATGTCGTTATTGAATTTAACTTTGAAGTTATCTTTGTCTCTATTAACATCCCTGTGCTTATTTATTTTGCTGTTTTATTAGGGTCATTTCAATTTATTTTCTCAGATGAGATGTGTGAGTTGAAATGGTTTTCTTTGCACATAGCAGATTCTTTCTGTCTGTAGATTTATAATATATTCTCTTTATACTTGCAGTTTGGGAATTTTATCAAGATGTAGCCTTTAAAAAGATCAATCTCAACTAGAAATCTATGAGGCCTTTTAATATATAGGACCTGATATCTATATTTCTATACCCCACAGTTTTCTTTTTATCTTTAGACTCTTTTATTTACCTCATATTGGGTCTTTGTTGTGGATATTCTCTCTTATTGGGGCACACACAATTATATAATATATGTATTTCTGTTTAACAGAGACACTGGAGAAAAATGAAATGAATCATATTCTTGTGGTTTTATTCATCTAAGAACTAGGTAATTCTGTCTTCATAGATTCTAAACTAACTCTTGACTATTGATCCCTTACTATTGAGGAAGAATATTCCTTCTAAATTCAAATTTAAATCATATAAATTTTCTGATCAAATTTATTTATTGTATTTTCTCACATGTAACTTGAAATCCAGTTATACTCTACATAGTAAAATGCTCTCAATTAGTGGATACTTGTCATCTGTCTGAGTTAATTTCCTCAGACAGGAACTCTCTTCAGCAAACCTCATAATTCAACAATAATAAATCATATGCCTTTCCCTATACACAATGCATTCTATCTTAATTTACCACAAAGAACAAATAGCCATTTTCTTTTTTCTTTTTTAAATTTTTATTTTTACTTTATTTTACTTTACAATACTGTATTGGTTTTGCCATACATTGACATGAATCTGCCACGGGTGTACATGAGTTCCCAATCCTGAACCCCGCTCCCACCTCCCACGCCATATCATCTCTCTGGATCATCCCGGTGCACCAGCCCCAAGCATTCTGTATCCTGTATCGAACCTAGACTGGCGATTCGTTTCTTACCTGATAGTATACATGTTTCAGTGCCATTCTTCCACAATCTGATATATTCATCTTTAGCTCCTGTGGACACGGAGAAGGAAATGGCAACCCACTCCAGTGTTCTTGCCTGGAGAATCCCAGGGATGGCGGAGCCTGGTGGGCTGCCATCTATGGGGTCGCAGAGAGTCGGACACGACTGAAGCGATGCAGCAGCAGCAGCTCCTGTGGAGACTTCCTGAATTTCACAGAGGATGTTAGTTGTCTGTTCCTGTCTCTTACCATCACTCTGCAGGCCTGCTGGGAAATGCTTTGTGATCCAAGCATGTGTCACCCCACCTACATTATTATAAGAGCTTTATTCTCCTTGACTTCTATAACTTCTTTGTTTAAGTATGTAGGAAAATCTAATGTGCAAACATTCTCTGAAAAGAGAAGATAATCTTGGTTAGAAGAGAGAGTGGATGAGAAGTAACTTGACAGTGAGAGGATGTTAGAACATATCTTTCACACAAGGAACATTGTATAACAAATTAAGGTACATGAAACATTACCACAATTGTTATGGCCCCAAAGGGAATAGAAAGCAAACCGTATAAAAGTAGTGGAATCAGAATTAGAGAACGTAGGAATGGAGATGTACATTTTGACTGTTGTTTTTGTAACATGGACCTACCATCCTTAAACACGGTTTTGATGCAATGACTTGGAAACAACAATAAAAAATGCCATCAACTTGAACAAGTTCAAATCTAAAAGTATTGAATTTCTTGGCACACAGGAATGGCCCTTTGCCTGGGGAAATGCAAATGGTGCATTAATCTTTTCCTAATTAAATCATTATTCTTCAGTAATCTCTATTGTGTGCATAAATTCAGACCTTTCACTGAAATTATTGATTTGGATGAATTAAGTGTTGATAATTAGTATGATACACACTAAAGTCTTTATGTATAAAATCATTGTTTATAATAACAAAAATTTTGGCAAAAAGTACATCCTTCTGAATGCTCTTAAAAAAATATCTTTATGTACCAAAGTGATTCTATCATTATTTAACATATTGTAAACTTTATAGGTTGTCTACCTTAATCTCATGTTCTGACTTTTCATGTTAAGGAGGATAATGCTGAAACTAGAGAGGTAGCCACAGAAAATGAAAGCTGTAGTTCTTGATGTGGGATTTATAAGACCTGATAATTTGTTGACTACTCATATACCAGTGCATGTTGTTTATTCCTTAAAAATTTCCTAATTAAAACAAATTAGCATTTAAAAATAGTGTTCACATTAAATATTCCTTTATCTTTAAAAATTGTTGGAGAAAAGTGGGTCCCTTGGTGTCTGAGCCATGCATATTAGAAGTATGTCTCATTGTACAATGTGATTCTAAAACTGTTCCAATAAAATGTTTCTATCAAAAATTAAAATTAAATTGTTTTCATCCAATATCTTTACCAATATCTTTATTGATATAATGATGAATAATATCTTTACCAATATCTTTATTCTGAGTTAACTAAGAATAAGAAGTAGTACAATTTTTTTTTATTTATGGCAGCTCTTCTTTTGGTTGAAATGTTTTGAAAGAAAGACATTAGTTTGTATTTTTCTTTAATATTTTTATTATGGTAATATCCAAACATAGATTACAGTAGAAAAAAAATATAATTAAATAAGCATACATATGCTCACAACATATCTAACAACTATTGACATTTGAACTTATATTACTACTTTTTTTGCTGTTGTGTTTATAAATAATGATATGGTATTTTACCCTTAAATATTATAGTACTCTTCTGTAAGAAATATGAGCATTCTCTGTATAACCATGATGCCATTAACTCATAAAAAATTAAAAATATTTCCCTAAAGTCATCTACTATCAAGTTCATATTGAGATATTACCAATTGTCCTCCAAAAATTTTTATATTTTTAATAGCTCTTTTATTTTAAACTGTTTCCCCCCTCAAGGCCAGCATGCAAATAAGAATAACACATTATCTTTTGTTATGTTTCTTAAGTCCCTTTTATCTCAAACAATCTAACATGGGATTTTATAACGAGTTACTGAAGTATTGTAAGTGGAAATACTTCAGAATGGCAATTCCACTCTCATCTTGTTAGGGTGGTTGAAGTTTGTTGTAGCTGTGGGAGGGCATTGCTCAGATATCCTTCATGCAGAAACTACTATGGAGTGTCCTCAGCTGACAGTCTCCAGTTACTGTACATTTGGGATTCACCTCAGCTTTCACTCAAAAGCCTTATTCTCCCCAGGTTCCTCCCAGCCAATTTCTTACATATCCAATTCTATGTTGGTGACTTTTGAGGTCCTGAAATGATTTTTTAAAAATGTAATACAGGGAATGTAGAGAATTCTCTTCTGAAACATTTTGTTTTAAAAAAATGTAATATAGGAAATGTAGAAAATTCTCTTCATCTCAGTTTGGTCTTCCTTTTTCTCAGCAAGAACTATCAAAAAATATGTATACATACAAATATAGGCATATGTATATATACATGTATATATATAAAATATACAAAAATAAATTATAAGCAACATATGTATTATAAGCAAATATATATTTCTTTCCATCTTATTTATTATATATAATGCTTTCCCATTTTATCACTGCAGGACACTGAATGAATAATAGTTTAATAAATTACTCTCAAATATGGCTTATGACCTGCCCCTGCCTATATTTTCATACCCACGGTTACAAACTGCTGAAAAATAGTAAAGAGTTAGAAATAAATATTAAATAATAGTACTTGTCAATATCAGGGGAATGCCATTTCAAATCGTTCAATTGGGACTCTGTTTATTTTTCTATTGAGGGATTTGGTAATATGTTGATGAAAACAAAATTGTATGAAGTTAGTAGCTAAGCTTCCATTTTTATTATAGAAATACAACATTCAAATGTGGTTTTATCTCTTCATGAGCTTTATTTATTCATTATTCACCCACTTATTCAATGAGCTTATATTGAATTCCTGGATTGGGAAATATTTGCAGTTTTTGATACCTGTTCAAGTTGCTACATGAAACAGAGGAATCAAAAATGCTATAATGCAAGAAGGATTTGGTGTAAAGTGTTAAAGAGAGGAATGAACAAGCTTTGGAAGCACAGAAGAAGGGTATGTGAATTAACTAGAAGGACTGAAGAGCATTCTGCTTTATTGTTGAACTATGCTGCTGTTCAGACACCGCCCCAGTACCCAAGGCCCCAGGGAATAGGTGCACCTAGATTTTACAGATTTATTTTCTTGGGCTCCAAAATCACTGCAGATAGTGACTGAAGTCATGAAGTTAAAAGATGCATGCTTCTTGGAAGAAAAACTATGACCAACCTAGACAGCATATGAAAAACCAGAGGCAGTACTTTGCTGACAAAGGTCTATCTAGTCAAAGCAATGGTTTTTCCAGTAGTCATGTATGGATGTGAGAGTTGGATTATAAAGAAAGCTGAGCACAGAAGGATTGATGCTTTTAAACTGTGGTGTTGGAGGATTTTTGAGAGTCCCTTGGACTGAAAGGAGATCAAACCAGTCAATACTAAAGGAAATCAGTCCTGAATATTCATTGGAAGGATGGATGCTGAAGCTGAAACTCCAGTACTTTGGCCACCTAACATGAAGAACTGACTCACTGGTAAAGACTCTGATGCTGAGAAAGATTGAAGGCAGGAGGAGAAGGGGATGACAGAGAATGAGAGAGTAGGGTGGCATCATCGACTAGACAGGCATGAGTTTGAGCAAACTCCAGGAGTTGGTGAGGGACAGGGAAGCCTGGTGTGCTGCAGTCTAGGGGGTTGTAAAGAGTTCAACATGACTGAGCAACTGAACTGAACTGAAATGAAAGCAAACCAAACAAAAAACATGGTTGAATTAAGGTGGATATAATTGTCAAATAGTGTAGAGAACACACATAGCCCATCACATAGGCAATATGATTGCTTATCAGTAAAGGGGACATTCTATTTTTCACTGCTTTTCCATATCACATATTGAATTAATACTTACACAACAGAAGGTTCTTTTTAAAAATAGTTTCATCTTTAGGGAAAGTGTGGTATTTTGGTGGATCATTTATTAGATGCCCAAAACTCAATTAACTGTCATTGATATTACACTGGTTCCAAATAGGAAAAGGAGTATGTCAAGGCTGTATATTGTCACCATGCTTATTTAACTTATATGCAGAGTACATCATGAGAAATGCTGGGCTGGATGAAGCACAAGCTGGAATCAAGATTGCTGGGAGAAATATCAACAATCTCAGATATGCAGATGACACTACCCTGTGGCAGAAAGTAAAGAAGAACTAAAGAGCCTTTTCATAAAAGTTAAAGAGGAGAGTGAAAAAGTTGACTTAAAGCTCAACATTCAAAAAATAAAGAACATGGCATCCATTCCCATCATTTCATGGCAAATAGATGGGGAAACAGTGGAAACAGTGGTTGACTTAATTTTTTTCTGCTCCAAAATCACTCTAGATGGTAACTGCAGCCATGAAATAAAGACACTTACTCCTTGGAAGAAAAGTTATGACCACCGAGACAGCATATTAAAAAGCAGAGACATTACTTTGCCAACAGAGGTCTGTCTAGTCAAAGCTATGGTTTTCCAGTAGTCATGAATGGATGTGAGAGTTTGACTATAAAGACAGCTGAGTGCCAAAGAACTGATGCTTTTGAACTGTGGTGTTGGAGAGGACTCTTGAGAGTCTCTTGGACTGTTAGGAGATACACCCAGTCCATCCTTAAGGGGATCAGTCCTGAGTGTTCATTGGAAGGACTGATGTTGAAGCTGAAACTCCAAGACTTTGGTCACCTGTTGTGAAGAGCTGACTCATTTGAAAAGATCCTGATGCTGGGAAAGATTGAAGGCAGGAGGAGAAGATGAAGATGAAGGCAGGATGACAGAGGATGAAATGGCCTGGATGGCATCACAGACTCAACGGACATAAGTTTGAGTAAGCTCCAGGAGTTGGTGATGGACAGGGAGGGCTCGCGCGCTGCAGTCCATGGGGTTGCAAAGAGTCGGACACAACTGAGCAACTGAACTAAACTAACACTAAGATCTGTACTGAGCAACCAGAGCACACCATGTGGTTATACCCTGGAGCTAATGGTTACCAGAAACTTGAGTGTTTCACCTGGGAAGCACACTGTAGACTCCACAGATTTACCCTTGCATTTATAATCCCATTAATCAAGGGAGAACATCTTACTCCAGGCAATTAGTTTTGACAATGGAACAGTAAAGAGACCCTAATTAATGACTTTTATAATTACTCTTCCCTATGTGGACATTAACTGGTGTGCAGGCATTAATTGTGACATGAATATGATTGCCTATCAGTAAAAAGACCATTTTGCAGCTTAATTATGTATTTCAAGGAGTTATATATCTTGTGGTTTTCAGTCACTTTAACCAGACTTTAAGTCTTTAAAGAGACTAAAGAATCTGAAGGAAGAAGTCTCTTCTCACCTCTTCCTTCCTAGCTCATTTTAATCACTTATGCCATGTTTAGATAACTCTCCCATGCCCACACCACCCCTGCAAACACACATACAAACACTATAGGATCATGCAGTGGAATATAGAAACTACTGATCACATATGATGATTTAAATGTAATTAAATCAAATTAGAAATGAAGTCTTTACACTGACTACAGTAGCTACATATGGTTAGTGACCAACTGCTATACTGGAAGTGCAGATATCAGTTCAGTTCAGTTGCTCAGTCATGTCCAACTCTGCGACCCCATGGAGTGCAGCACACCTGGCTTCACTGTCCGACACCAACTCCAGGAGCTTGCTCAAACTCATGTCCAACAAGTTGGTGATGCCATCCTACCCTCTCATTCTCTGTTGTCCCCTCTCCTCTTGCCTTCAGTCTTGTCCGCCCTCAGGGTCTTTACCAATGAGTCAGTTCTTTGTATCAGGTGGCCAAAGTATTGGAGTTTCAGCTTCAGTATCCATCCTTCCAATGAATATTCAGGACTGATTTCCTTTAGTATTGACTAATTTGATCTCTTTGCAGTCCAAGGGACTCTCAAGAGTCTTCTCCAACACCACAGTACAAAAGCAACAATTCTTTGGCACTCAGCTTTCTTTATAGTTCAACCCTATTATTTATACATGACTACTGGAAAAACCATAGCTTTGACTAGATAGATATTTGTTGACAAAGTAATGTCTCTGTTTTTTAATATGCTGTCTAAGTTGGTCATAGCTTTTCTTCCAAGGAGCAGGAATCTTTTAATTTCATGGCTGCAGTCACTATCTGCAGTGATTTTGGAGCCCCCCAAAATAAAGTCTGTCATTTTTTCCATTCTTTCCCTATTTACCATGAAGTGATGGGACTGGATGCCATGATATTAGTTTTTTGAAAGTTGAGTTTTTCTTTCTGGCTTACTGTATAATTGGCTCCAAGAAAAACACCAATACAGTATACTAACACATATATATGGAATTTAGGAAGATGGCAATGACGACCCTGTATGCAAGACAGGAAAAAAGACACAGATGTGTATAACGGACTTTTGGACTCAGAGGGAGAGGGAGAGGGTGGGATGATTTGGGAGAATGGGAATTCTAACATGTAGACTATCATGTAAGAATTGAATCGCCAGTCCATGTCTGACGTAGGGTGCAGCATGCTTGGGGCTGGTGCATGGGGATGACCCAGAGAGATG
The DNA here is from genome assembly GCF_016772045.2 of Ovis aries. Taxonomy (NCBI): domain Eukaryota; kingdom Metazoa; phylum Chordata; class Mammalia; order Artiodactyla; family Bovidae; genus Ovis; species Ovis aries. Next base: position 149,605,019 of record NC_056054.1, on the reverse strand, counting down.
TTGTGGGGAGGGAGGTGGGAGGGGGGGTCATGTTTGGGAATGCATGTAAGAATTAAAGATTTTAAAATTAAAAAAATAAATTAAAAAAAAAAAAAGAAAGTTGAGTTTTAAGCCAGCTTTTGCACTCTCCTCTTTCACTTTCATCAAGAGGCTCTTTAGTTCTTTTTTGCTTTCTGCCATAAGGGTGTTGTCATTTGCATATCTGAGTTTATTGACATTTCTTGCAACAATCTTGATTTCAGCTGTGCTTCATCCAGCCTGGCATTTCACATGTAGTACTCTGTATATAAGCTAAATAAGCAGAGTGACTATATTCAGCCTTGACACACTTCTTTCCCAATTTGGAACCAGTCCTTTGTTCCATGTCCGATTCTAACTATTGCTTCTTGATCTGCATATAGATTTCTCAAGGGCAGGTAAGGTGGTCTGGAATTCCCTTCTCTTTCAGAATTTTCCACATGGAGCATTTCTATTATCTCAGAAGTTCTACTGCACTGCACAACATCTAGAAAGTGATTCGTGAAGGCTAGGTTGTTCACTGATGTATCCTTGTATTCTAGAATATTGTCCTTATGTTCTCCTCCTTATATCCTTCAGTTCTGAATGACAATCTTTCTGGTTAGAGTATCATAGGTGGCAGGTTTTTCCATTTCAATACTGTAAGCGTATCATGCCATTCCCTTCTGGCCTGCAAAGTTTGTGCAGAAACACCAGCTATAGCCTTATAGGTGTTCCTTTCTTTGTAACTTTTTGTTTTTCTCTTACTGTCTTTAAAATCACCTCATTATCTTTAAATTTTGCCATGTTAATTATGTCTTGGTGTATGTCTCTTTGGTTTCCTATTTCTTTGGTATTCTTTGCTTCCTGTACCTGGATTCTGTTTCCTTCTTTAGGTTTGGGAAGTTTTCAGCCATCAATTTATCAATTACATTTTTGATCATTTTTTCTCTCTCTCCACCTTCTGGGACCTCTGTAGTGTGAATGTTGGTACATTAGATCTTGTGCTACAGATCTCTTAAGCTGTTCTTATGTTTAAGTTAAGGTATAGTTAAAATGCAATATTATAAACATTACAAGTGTATAATATAGTAATTCCAATTTTTAAAGATGATAGTTATTATAAAATATTGGCTATGTCCCTGTGTTTAATATTATATCCATATAGCTTATTTTATACATAACAGGTTGTACTTCTTAATTTCCTATCCCTATATTTTGCCTCCCTCTTTCCCTCTCTCTACTGTAACCACTAGTTTGTTGTCTATATCTGTGAGTCTCTTTCTTTTCCTTATATTCATTGGTGTATTATATATTTTTAGATTCCTCATATAAGTGATATCTAACAATATTTGCCTTTCTCTGACATATTCACTTAGCTTAATACCCTGTAAGTCCATCCACAATCCTGCATACAAATGACAAAATTTTATCCTATTTGTGTCTGAATAGTAGCCCACTGTATGTGTGTGTATATATATATATATATACATATATATATACATATATATATATATACACACCCCATATATTCTTTACCCATTCAAGTGATGATGGATACTTATGTTACTACTCTATCTTGGCAATTGTAAATAATTGTAAATAATGAACATTGGGTTGCATGCATCTTTTCAAACTATCATTTTTTTTTCAGACATATAACCATAAGTGGAATTGCTTGGTCATATCCCTAGATGGGAAGATTCCCCTAGAGGAGGGCATGGAAATCTGCTCCAGTATTTTTGCCTGGGGAATGGACAGAGGAGCCTGGTGGGCTACAGTCCATAGGGTCACAAAAAGTCAGGCACAACCGAAGCTACTTAGCACACACGGCACATGATAGTTTTATTTTTAGTTTTGTGAGAAATGTTCATACTATTTTTCATAGTGACTGCACTGATTTACATTCCCATCAACAGTGTAGGAGGATTCCCTTTTGGAGAACCCTAGCCAACATTTATTATTTGTAGACTTTTCATTGAAAGTCATTCTGACATGTGTGAGGTGATAGCTCTTTATGATTTTGATTTGTATTTCCCTGATGATTAGCTATGTTGAGTATTTATTTAGCCTGTTTTGATTAGGTGCTTTTCATTATTTTATCTTCCAAATTGTTCATGTGTTCTTCTGTATCACCTAGTTTGATGTTTGTTCCTTCTAGTGTGTTTTTTATTTCAGTTATTCTGTTCAATTCTGACTGATAATTTTTTTTTTATTTTGTAGTTCCTTGTTAAAATTCTTACTGTGTTCATTTATTCTTTTCTGTTTTTCACTTAGTATTCTTATTGCTATTGCCTGAGCTCTTTATCTGGTAAATTATTTATTTTTATTTCATTAGTTGTTCTTTTGATGACTTTTTTTTTGTCCTTTTGTTTGAAACAGATTCTTCTGTCTTCTCATTTTATTTTTTTCTATGAAACTCCAGCTGTATCTCTGAGCAAAATGGGTCAGAACAGGTGCTCAGCTCATCCTGGAATGCATGCTGGGGTGCTTAAGGGAAACTGGCCAGAGTCCAGGCAGTTTCAATCTGCTTTCTCCACCTTGTTTCAGGAGTAAGAAAATGTGTGTGTAGTCTTCATGGGCAGGTCTATACTTAAATTCCTCTTATTAGTCCCACTAGTTTTCAAACCAGCTAAGGGAATTCATCCTCCCCGTGTTGGACACCAGGTCTGGAGAGCCCAGTATGTGGTTTGATCCCCTCCCTTGGGAGAATCTCTGAGCCTTATAATTCCCCTCCTCATCTGTATGCTGTCCTAGGGGTCAGGTCCCCAACAAATTGCTTATTTTCCCTTTCCCACCCAACTCTGCAGGTAATTTTCTTACCACTTGATTGCATAAGAGTCTTTCTGCACTTCTCCAATTTGTTTTCATGAGAATTGCTCTACAGATTGATGTGGTTTGGATATATCAGTACTTGGAGGGAAGCTAGCCATCCTCCCAATCTGCCATTTTGATATCCTTTTAGATCTAATTTTGAATATTTAGAAAAAATTTATGCAGGCTGAGAATTCTTGTTCCAAACAGAAAACATTAGTAGTTAAACTTAGTTTTATTGCTTACTAAGGTGAAGAATCTTATGCTACAATTGGCTTAAGTAAATCTTTAATTTTTATTTTGTTTGGTCAATGTAGCATAGCTGGAAAATTTATTTATACTCTAAGAACATCCCAGAAGGCTTTAGGTCGAACAGAAACCTGAAAAGTTCACATTGCACTCCATAGCATTGCCCCTTTAAATCTCTTCCCAATTATTATACCCAAGATTTAACTTTGGGAGCATACTAATTCTCTAACACATTAGAGATGAGCTATCTGCTCTGGTTAAATTAACAACTGACCTAAACCTTTTCCCAAGGTTGGCTCTAACCATTTGAGAAGAGCTATTTCATTGTTCACCATTTGCAGACCTAATTATCTCCTGAGTCTAACCAATGCCAGTGCTAAAAGCCTCAAAGAGACTTTTTTCTCCCCCCCCCCCCCCCCCCGCCCCCAGAGGCAAACAAGCTGAACTTGAAAAGTTTTAGAATCATAATAGTTGATACTTTACAACAGTAGCAACAACAACAAAAGACTGAGAAACAGTGAATAATTTTAGAAGTTCTACTTTTACTTAAATTGTATCAGTAATTCATGATCTTTCAGGAGGCCAAAAAAGAGCAATTTCTTTAGTCTTTATTTTCCCCTAAATGCTTAGAGAATTTAGGCAAAAATTATTATTTCCTGTAATTATACTACTCAAATGACATGTAGACCAAGTTTAGGTCTTTATTATCATGACTAACTAACAGTATCTGTGATTAAGATGACTCAATATTTGAGAAAACAAAATATTCTGATTTCTGTATCAGCTAGCAGATATTAAAAATTGTTTGTCTTATATCCCATTAATTACTGTGTACTTTCATCTCCCCCATCCCATTTCATATATGAGATTTCAGAAAATCCTAGTTTCAGCAAATCAAATATTTTAGGGAAAGGTCAATGTTTGTATATGTTTCCTTATGCTGAGCCTACTCTCTCCAGATTTTTCCATTCAATCTGCTTGTGAGTACTGTGGAGATCTTCTGAAGTACTCTGAACTCAGCCATCTTACTGTTTAAATATATTCTACTACATATTCCAAATTAGTGGTTTTCAGATCATAGAACGCATTCCAGATTGTAGCTATTGGTAGAAACCTTAATATTAGATATTTGTAGGTAAAGGATGTATCATTTATATTTCCTTCCATTCCTCAATGTTAACTGTCCCAAAGAGTCACAAATATACTCCTAGAACCATTTCTCTATCCTTTCCTTGATAATAATTTCCCTTTGTATTTAAATATTTACAGGTTGTTGAGTTTCCCTTATGTGGAACTTCAACATATATTTACTATTTTGAAAGTATGTTTAATTTCTCGTAGTTCCTGCTCAATCTGTACATTAAGAGCCCCATTAGATAAAAAAACTTATGAAATAGAATGCTTTGCCTCATTCCACTTAAAGTCAGTTCAACAAGTCACTTGTTAATTGCCTACTGGGTACGAGACATTAAGACATACAATTGCTGATACGGGAACATAGACGATATTCACTGAATTAGTTCAGTTCAGTCGCTCAGTCGTGTCCGACTTTTTTTGACCCCATGGACTGCAGCGCAGCAGGCCTCCCTGTCCATCACCAACTCCTGAAGCTTTCTCAAACTCATGTCCATCAAGTTGGTGATGCCATTCAACCATCTCATCCATTGTTGTCCCCTTCTCCTCCTCCCTTCAAAGACCCAGCATCAGGGTCTTTTCCAGTGAGTCAGTTCTTCACATCAGGTAGCCAAAGTAATGGAGTTTTAGCTTGAGCATCAGTCCTTCCAACGAATATTCAGAACTGATTTCCTTTAGGATGGACTGGTTGGATCTCCTTGCAGTCCAAGGGACTCTCAAGAGTCCTCCAACATCACAGTTCAAAAGCATCAATTCACTGAATGACATGTCATTAATATAGTAAATATCTTTACATAATATGTTAAAGCTTTACATTAACTAGCAGTAACATCATTATTTTTAGTTGATAGATTTTTCAATTATAGCAGCAAAAAAATTGGTCAAAATGCCTCCATTTACAAGGTCAGATTATCTTTTTTTCCCCACTGTGAATCTACCCAGATAAACACTTTTTGTCCTCTGTGAGGCCAGATAGGATAGAGACTTTCTAACAAAGCCATAGAAGTTAAGTCTCTCCCTTTTTCAAAGTTTCCAAGCTCATATGGGTGGATGTGTTTAGCCTTCAGTCCTCCTTGGAGACAGACATCAAGGAGGTCAGTTCTTCACATAGTGATGAGAATACACTTTGCATAATTAATATGGTTTAAAGACAAGCTGCCTACCTGTAGATATTTTGGCATATATATATATATTTGTGCTTTAATTGTGAAATAAACTATTGTTTTTTTAATGATATAATGTAAGTTAATCCTATGTTAGTGTTTCAGCTATTTGTATAAATGGTTAAATAATAACTAAAATAACTCCATTCCTGATATTGTTATAGAGAGGTGATTAAACCTCATGGGACCTGACTTACAATTGAAGTAGTATTTTAGTGAACAGAATGAGTCTGCTAAGAAAATGCATCCTTTCCAGAATACTTTATTATTCAAGCTTAGTCCTGTCTAGGCTTGTTGCTGGTTTTATTTTATCATCTCTCTTATTTTGTAGGCAATGAAAATATTGCCTTTGTTACACAAAAATGAAATTAATGTATTATGAAATGTCTATTGTTAGAATATAAAATGTTTATAATGGCGCTGATAAGCTATTTTATTTCCTGTCACTATCTGTACACCTAGATCAATGTTCATCAATGTTGAATAATGAAAGTAAAATGAATCATTTTTTAATTGGACAATTTGTCTTTTTGTTTTAACTGGTGTTATGCGGATGACAGAAACTCTCATGATTTAGTAATGATTTGATAGAGATTTGGAAAAGGCTTTGTTTAGATGATAACTCAGATAATCATACCTGTGGCAAGCCACTACTAATATTGAAGTTAATAATCAGTTATGGATTCAATAAATCTAACATGAGCTATGGGAGTGACAAACAAATATAACAAATAATATATATGTATGTAATATAAATATATATAAATGTATAAATAAATATATATAGTATTCCATTAAAAACATAATCTGATTTTTATTTGGTTTTAATATAAAGTGTGGTGGTGAGTGAATGAGAAATAGATTAAAATCTTCCAGAGTTAATTCAAGAAAGAATGAGAACAGAACTAACACTGAAATGGCAATTAGGGGACTTCCCTAGGGATCCAGTCAATAAGACTTGGTGCATCCAGTGCAGGGAACATGCTTTGATCTCTGATTGGGGAACTAAGATCCTGCATGCTGCACAGCAAGGCCAAAAAAGAAAAAAAAAAAAAAAAAAAACAAGAAAAGGAAATGGCAATTAGGGTTCTGTGTTCTTCTATCATTTTCATGGCTGAATTATCTTAAGAAAAAAAATTAAAATGTAGGAAAATATATTCCATTGTATTATTTACAGAAAAGGATTTTTATCATCTTTAAGGACATATTTGATTACTCAATCATGTGCAACATAAACAAATTTTGTTTAAGCATATTGTCCCAGATTTTGTTATCTATTATTGTGGTGTAGCAAGGAGAGATAAAAAAGCCTTCCTCAGTGATAAAGGCAAAGAAATAGCGGAAAGCAAAGGAATGGGAAAGACTAGAGATCTCTTCAAGAAAATTAGAGATATCAAGGGAACATTTCATGCAAAGATGGACTCAATAAAGGACAGAAATGGTATGGACCTAACAGAAGCACAATATATTAAGAAGAGGTGGCCAGAATACACAGAAGAACTGTTCAAAAAAGATCTTCACAACCAATATAATCACAATGGTGTGATCACTCACCTAGAGCCAGACATCTTGGAATGTGAACTCAAGTGGGCCTTAGAAAGCATTACTATGAACAAAGCTAGTGGAGTTGATGGAATTCCACTTGAGCTATTTCAAATCCTAAAAGATGATGCTGTGAAAGTGCTGCACTCAGCATGCCAGAAAATTTGGAAAACTCAGCAGTGGCCTCAGGGCTGGAAAAGGTCAGTTTTCATTCCAATCCCAAAGAAACACAATGCCAAAGAATGCTCAAACTACCGCACAATTGCACCCATCTCACATGATAGTAAAGTAATGCTCAAAATTCTCCAAGCCAGACTTCAGCAATACGTGAACCGTGAGCTTCCAGATGTTCAAGCTGGTTTTAGAAAAGGCAGAGGAACCAGAGATCAAATTGTCAACATTTGCTGGATCATCAAAAAAGCAAGAGAGATCCAGAAAAACATCTACTTCTGCTTTATTGACTATGCCAAAGACTTTGACTGTGTGGATCACAATAAACTGTGGAAAATTCTGAGAGAGATGGGAATACCAGACCACCTGACCTGCCCCTTGGGAAATCTGTATGCAGTTCAGGAAGCAACAGTTAGAACTGGACATGGAACAACAGACTGGTTCCAAATCGGAAAAGGAGTACTTCAAGGCTGTATATTGTCACCCTGCTTATTTAACTTCTATGCAGAGGACATCATGAGAAACGCTGGGCTGGAAGAAACACAAGCTGGAATCGAGATTGCTGGGAGAAATATCAATAACCTCAGATATGCAGATGACACCTACTTTATGGCAGAAAGTGAAGAGGAGCTAAAAAGCCTCTTGATGAAAGTGAAAGAAGAGAGTAAAAAGTTGGCTTAAAGCTCAACATTCAGAAAACAAAGATCATGGCATCTTATCCCATCACTTCATGTGAAATAGATGAGGAAACAGTGGAAACAATGTCAGACTTTATTTTTGGGGGCTCCAAAATCACTGCAGATGGTGACTGCAGCCATGAAATTCAAAGACGCTTACTCTTTGGAAGGAAAGTTATAACCAACCTAGATAGCATATTCAAAAGCAGAGACATTACTTTGCCGACTAAAGTCCATTTAGTCAAGGCTATGGTTTTTCCTGTGGTCATGTATGGATGTGAGAGTTGGACTGTGAAGAAAGCTGAGCACTGGAGAATTGATGCTTTTGAACTGTGGTGTTGGAGAAGACTCTTGTGAGTTCCTTCCTTGGACTGCAAGGAGATCCAACCAGTCCATTCTGAAGGAGATCAGCCCTGGGATTTCTTTGGAAGGACTGATGCTAAAGCTGAAACTCCAACTCCAGTACTTTGGCCACCTCATGTGAAGAGTTGACTCATTGGAAAAGACTCTGATGCTGGGAGGGATTGGGGAAGGAGGAGAAGGGGACGACAGAGAATGAGATGGCTGGATGGCATCACTGACTCGATGGACATGAGTTTAAGTGAACTCCTGGAGTTGGTGATGGACAGGGAGGCCTGGTGTGCTGCAATTCATGGGGTCGCAGAGTTGGACATGACTGAGTGACTGAACTGAACTGAACTGAAGTGATTGTGGTGTTCAGTATACCTCTGAAGAAGAATAGATAAGTAATGTGACCTGAAGAAAATAAATAATCCTCTAATTAATTTGAGCTAATTTTAATAATAAAATTAGTACATGATATACTGTTTTGAAATACATCAATGTAATTTTATATTAGAACATTTGAACCATGAGAGAAAAGGAAAATATTTTCTGCTTCCATCGCAAATATTTCATTAGATTTTTATATCAGTTCAGTCTCTCAATTGTGTTGAACTCTTTGCGACCCCATTGACTGCAGCACACATGACTTCCCTGTCCATTACCAACTCCCAAAGCTTGTTCAAACTCTTTTCCATTGAGTTGGTAATGCCATCCAACCATCTCATCCTCTGTCGTTCCCTTCTCCTCCTGCCTTCAATCTTGCCCAGCATCAGGATCTTTACCAAAGAATCAGTTCTCTGCATGAGGTGGCCAAAGTTTTGGAGATTCAACTTCAGCATCCATCCTTCCAATGACTCTTCAGGTCTAATTCCCTTTAGGATGGACTGGTTTGATCTCCTTGCAGTCCAAGGGACTCTCAAGAGTTTTCTCAAACACCACATTTCAAAAGCATCAATTCTTAGTGCTCAGGTTTCTTTATAATCCAACTCTCACATCTACACAAGACTACTGAAATAACCATAGCTTTAACTAGACAGAACTTTGTTGGCAATGTAATATCTCTGCCTTTAATATGCTGTCTAGGTTTGTTATAGCTTTTCTTCCAAGGAGCAAGCATCTTTTATTTTCATGGCTGCAGTTTAATTTCAACAACTGCAGTGATTTTGGAGCCACTCCAAATAGTCTTTCACTGTTTCCATTCTTTCCCCATATATTTGACATGAAGTGATGGGACCAGATGCCATGATCTTAGTTTCTTGAATGTTGAGTTTTAAGCCAGCTTTTTCACTCTCCTCTTTCACTTTCATCCAAAGGCTCTTTAGTTCCTCTTCACTTTCTGCCATAAGAGTGGTCATCTGCATATCTGAGTTTGTTGATTATTTTCCCCAGCAATATTGATTCTAGCTTGTGATTCATCCAACCCAGCATCACACATAATGTACTCTGCATATAAGTTAAATAAGCAGAGTGACAATACACAGCCTTGAAATATTTCTATCTCAATTTGGAACCTGTCCATTGTTCTATGTCTTGTTCTAACTCTTGCTGCTTAATGTGTATACAAATTTCTCAGGATGCATGGAAAGTGGTCTGGTATTCCCATCTCTTTGAGCATTTTCCACAGTTTATTTTTATCAACACAGTCAAAGTCAACACAGGCAAAGTCCTTGGTGTAGTCAATAAAGAAGAAGTAGATATTTTTCTAGAACTCTCTTGCTTTTTTGATGATCCAGCAGATGTTGGCAATTTGATCTCTCATTCCTCTGCCTTTTCCAAATCCAGCTTGAACATTTGGAATTTCTTTGTTCACACACTGTTTGAGCCTGGCTTGGAGAAATTTGAACATTTCTTTGCTAGTGTATGAGATGAGTGCAATTTGAGGTAGTTTGAACATTCTTTGGCATTGTCTTGCTTTGGGATTGAAATGAAAATTGACCTTTACCAGCCCTGTGACCCCTGCTGAGTTTTCCAAATTTGCTGTCTATTGAGTGCAGTACTTTCACAGCATCATCTTTCAGGATTTGAAATAGCTCAACTGGAATACATCACCTTCTCTAGCTTTGTTCATAGTGATGCTTCCTATGGCCCACTTGACTTCACATTCCAGAATGTCAGACTCTAGGTAAGTGATCACACCATTGTGGTTATCTTGGTGATGAAGAACATTTTTGTATAGTCCTTGTGTGTATTCTTGCCACTTCTTCTTAATGTCTTCTGCTTCTGTTAGGTGCATAACATTTATGTCCTTTATTGTGTCCATCTTTGCATGAAACATTCCCTTGGTATCTCTACTTTTCTTGAAGCGATCTCTAGTCTTTTCCATTTTATTGTTTTCCTCTATTGCTTTACATTGTTCACTGAGGAAAGCTTTTATTATCTCTCCTTGCTATTCTTTGGAACTCTGCTTTTTTTTCCTTTTCTCCTTTGCTTTTAGCTTTTCTTCTTTTCTTAGCTATTTGTAAGGCCTCCTCAGATGACCATTTTCCCTTTCTACACTTCTTTTTCTTGGGGATGGTCCTGATCACTGCCTCCTGTACAGTGTCACAAACCTCCATCCATATTTTTTCAAGCACTACATCAAAACTAAACCTTTGAATCTGTTTGTCACTTACAGTATATAATCATAAGGGATTTGATTTAGATCATACCTGAATGATCTAATGGTTTTCCCTAACTTTTTTCAATTTAAGTCTGAATTTTTCAGTATGGAGTTCATGATCTGAGCCACAGTCAGCTCCCAGTCTTCTTTTGGCTGACTGTACAGAGCTTCTGCATTAATCACTGAAGAAAGCTTTCTTATCTCTTCTTGCTATTCTTTGGAACTCTGCATAACAGAAGCAGAAGATATTAAGAAGAAGTGGCAAGAATACACAGAACTGTACAAAAAAGATCTTCATGACCTGGATAATCACAGTGGTGTGATCACTCATCTAGAGCCAGACATCCTGGAATGTGAAGTCAAGTGGGCCTTAGGAAACATCACTACGAACAAAACTAGTGGAGGTGATGGAATTCCAGTTGAGCTGTTTCAAATCCTGAAAGATAATGCTGTGAAAGTGCTGCACTCAATATGTCAGCACATTTGGAAAACTCAGCAGTGACCACGGGGCTGGAAAAGGTCAGTTTTCATTCCAATTCCAAAGAAATGCAATGCCAAAGAATGCCCAAACTACCGCACAATTGCACCCATCTCACATGCTAGTAAAGTAATGCTCAAAATTCACCAAGCCAGGCTTCAGCATTACGTGAACCGAGAACTTCCAGATGTACAAGCTGGTTTTAGAAAAGGCAGAGGAACCAGAGATCAAATTGCCAACATCCGCTAGATCATAGAGAAAGCAAGAGAGTTCCAATAAAACATCTACTACTGCTTTATTGACTATGCCAAAGGCTTTGACTGTGTGGTCACAATAAACTGTGGAAAATTCTGAGAGAGATGGGAATACCAGACCACCTGACCTGCCTCTTGGGAAATCTGTATGCAGGTCAGGAAGCAACAGTTAGAACTGGACATGGAACAACAGGGTGGTTCCAAATCGGAAAAGGAATACTTCAAGGCTGTATACTGTCACCCTGCTTATTTAACTTCTATGCAGAGTACATCATGAGAAACACTGGGCTGGAAGAAGCACAAGCTGGAATCAAGATTGCCAGGAGAAATCTCAATAACCTCAGATATGCAGATGACACCAATCTTATGGTATAAAGTGAAGAGGCGCTAAAAAGCCTCGACGAAAGTGAAAGAGGAGAGTGAAAAAGTTGGCTTAAAGCTCAACATTCAGAAAACGAAGATCATGGCTTCTGGTCCCATCACTTCATGGGAAATAGATGGGAAACAGTGGAAACAGTGTCAGACTTTATTTTTTGGGGCTCCAAAATTACTGCAGATGGTGACTGCAGCCATGAAATTAAAAGACGCTTACTCCTTGGAAGAAAAGTTATGACCAACCTAGATAGTATATTCAAAAGCAGAGACATTACTTTGCCGACTAAGGTCCATCTAGTCAAGGCTAGAGTTTTTCCAGTAGTCATGTATGGATGTGAGAATTGGACTGTGAAGAAGGTTGAGCACTGAAGAATTGATGCTTTTGAACTGTGATGTTGGAGAAGACTCTTGTGAGTCCCTTGGACTGCAAAGAGATCCAACCAGTCCATTCTGAAGGAGATCTGCCCTGGGATTTCTTTGGAAGGAATGATGCTGAAGCTGAAACTCCAATACTTTGGCCACCTCATGCGAAGAGTTGACTCATTGGAAAAGACTCTGATGCTGGGAGGGATTGAGAACAGCCAAAGAAGGGGATGACAGAGGATGAGAAGGCTGGATGACATCACTGACTCGATGGACATGAGTTTGAGTGAACTCTGGGAGTTGGTGATGGACAGGGAGACTCGACTTGCTGCATCCATGGGGTCTCAAAGAGTCGAACATGACTGAGCGACTGAACTGAACTGAACTGAACAGAGCTTCTGCATTTTCAGCTGCAAAGAATATAATTAATCTCATATCAGTATTCACCATCTGGTAATGTTCATGTGTACAGTTGTCTCTTGCATTTTTGGAAGAAGATATTTGCTATAACCAGTGCATTCTCTTGGCAAAACTCTGTTAGCCTTTGCTGTGCTTCATTATATACTCCAAGGCCATACTTGCCCTTTACTCCAGGTATCTCTTGACTTCCTACTTCTGCATTCCAGTCCACTATGATGAAAAGGACATCATTTCTGGGTATTAGTTCTAGAAGGTCTTATAGGTCCTCATAGAACTCTTCAACTTCAGCTTCTTCAGCATTAGTGGTTGGGGCATAGACTTTGACCAATGTGATACTGAGCAGTTTCCGTTGGAAACAAACAGAGATCATTCTATCATTTTTGAGATGGCACCCAGGTACTGCATTTTGGACTCTTGTTGATATGAGGACTACTCCATTTCTTCTAAGGGATTTTCTCCCACAGTAGTAGATATAATGTTCATGTGTGTGCATGCTCAGTCTTTTCTGACATTTTGTGACACCATGGACTGTAGCCCTCCAGGGTCTTCAGTCCATGGAATTCCCAGGCAAGAATATTGGAGCACATTTCCATTTCCTACTCCATGGTATCTTCCTGACCCAGGGATCGAACTCATGTCTTCTGCATTGGCAGGCAAATTCTTTTACCACTGAGCTATATGGGATGCAGATATAATGGTCATCTGAATTAAAGTTGCCCATTCCAATCCATTTTATTTCACTGATTCTTAAAACATCTATGTTTACTCTTATCATCTTGTTCGACCACTTCCAGTCTGAAATGCAGTACTTGGATGCAATCTCAAAAATGATAGAATGATCTCTGTTTGTTTCCAAGGCAAACAATTCAATATCATGGTAATCCAAGTCTATGTCCCAACCAGATACTCTGAAGAAGCTGATGTTGAATGGTTCTATGAAGAACTATAAGACCTTCTAGATATAACACCCCCAAAAGATGTCCTTTTCATTATAGGGACCAGAATGCAAAAGTAGGAAGTCAAGAAACACACGGAGTAACAGGCAAATTTGGCCTTGTAGTACAGAATGAAGCAGGGCAAAGGCTAATAGAGTTCTGCCAAGAGAATGAACTGGTCATAGCAAACACCCTCTTCCAACAACATAAGAGAAGATTCTACACATGGATTTCACCAGATGGTCAACACCGAAATCGGATTGATTATATTCTTTGCAGCCAAAGATGGAGAAGCTTTATAGAGTCAGCAAAAACAAGACCAGGAGCTGACTGTGCTCCAAAGAATTAGCCTGAGAGAGAGAGAAAGAAAGAGAGAGAAAAAGAGAAAGACACGGGGCCCCAAGCTCTGATGGAACAAGGGTGTTTTATTTGACATAGTCTGGGTATATATACTGTCTTACAAGGTAGCTTTCTTCAGCAAAGATAAAGATCAAAAGTCCAGACTTACAAATTATCAAGGAAACATAAGGTAATCCATATCAAAGAGAGAGGGTTGTAAATAATCACTTTTACCGCATGGTTCATAAAAAGGAAGAGGGTCATAAATAGTTACTTATCACAGCATGGAAAAACTAACAAAGGAAATCCATGCATTCCTCAGCCCTGGGAGCAGTTTGCCACTCCTCTTAATTCCTGAATATTCAGAAATTAATAAGGAACAGAGGATTCATAACAGATCCAAACAGCACACAGGAAGCCTCCTGTTAAATGCTTCCTGACAGTCTGTCTAGTCAAGACTATGGTTTTTCCAGTGGTCATGTGTGGATGTGAGAGATGGACTGTGAAGAAAGCTGAGGGCCGAAGAATTGACGCTTTTGAACTGTGGTGTTGGAGAAGACTCTTGAGAGCCCCTTGGACTGCAAGGAGATCCAACCAGTCCATTCTAAAGGATATCAGTCCTGGGGTTCATTGGAAGGACTGATGTTGAAGCTGAAACTCCAATACTTGGCCACATGATGTGAAGAGTTGACTCATTGGATCAGTCTCTGATTCTGGGAAAGATTGAGGACAGGAGGAGAAGGGAACAACAGAGCATGAGATGGTTGGATGGCATCACTGACTCGATGGGCATGAGTCTGAGTGAACTCTGGGAGTTGGTGATGGACAAGCAGGCCTGGCGTGCTGCGGTTCATTGGGTCACAGAGGTGGACATGACTGAGTGACAGAACTGAACTGAATTTACCTTGATTCTTGGACCTAATATTCCAGGTTCCTATGCAATATTGTTCTTTAGTGTTGACTCTTACTCCCGTCACCAGTCACATCCCCAACTGGGCATTGTTTTACTTTGTTTCTGTCTCTTCGTTCTTTCTGGATTTATTTCTCCATTCTTCTCCAGTAGCATATTGGGCACCTACTGATCTGGGGAATTCTTCTTTCAGTGTTATATATTTTTGCCTTTTCATACTGTTCAAGGCAAGAATACTGAAGTGGTTTGCCGTTCCCTTCTCTAGTGGACCACGTTTTGTCAGAACTCTCCACCAAGACCTGTCTGACTTGGGTGGCCCCACATGGCATAGTTCATAGTTTCATTGAGTTAGAAAAGCCTTGATACATATTATCAGTTTAGTTACTTTTCTGTGGTTGTGGTTTCCATTCTGGCCTTCTGACGGATAAGGATAGGAGGTTTGTGGAAGCTTCCTGATTGGAGAGGCTGAAGGTGGGGGAGTCTGAGTCTTGTTCTGATGGGGCATGGGGTGATACTCAGTAAATCTTTAATCCAATTTTCTGTTGATGGACTGGGCTCTATTCCCTCTCTGTTGTTTGGCCTGAGCCCAAACTATGTTAGAGGTAATTATGATAATGGATTATTATATAGATATATAATAAGATTATATAGATAATCTATATAGATGATATAGATATGTTTTAAATCAGTCTCTAAAAACAAAATTGCAGTTTTCTAAAGATAAGATATATATTGTACTTAATGTGTTATAAATTTGAAAAATGTGTATATCACTCAGAAATTCTTTCTCTTAAACATTTGGTTTAGGGCAAAGGATGTGGACTATAATAATTCTCCTCACTGGAAATGAATTGGGAAATATTTAAGAAAAGAAGTTGCTTTTAAGTAAGGCTACTTTCTAGGGCTCTCACTGTGTGTTTAAGAGTCAAAACATAGTCTTCCCTTTTCTTTTCCCTCTCTGGCTCTGTTCTCTGTATACATCTTCAAACTTGTTCCAACATGAGTCTTTCCATGTTTCATCCCTTGCAGCTTCAGGCATAAGTCCACAGAACTCTCAGGCACAGTGAAAAATCAACAAATAATAAATAACTAGTACCCACACTTTCCCCAGGTTGTCCCAGCCAAAATCTCAGGTCTGTCTGTCTCTGACTGACTTAAGTAATATGACCATTATTGAAGTGTGGTCCAAAGGGTGGGACCTATGGATTGGAAAGGACAAAATCTGGTGTTACTGCAGGATGGGACAGTAGTGAGAGTAGAGAATATTTGATTCCCTGAGGAAAATAGAGGTTCAGCCTCAAGACAGATGGGAAGTGGGTATTGGACTTGAAAAATTCAACTTCCACTTTAATTTGTTTCTAAGACAAGGAGATTAATGTTGAAAGAATGGAGAAAGCTGTGATTGATTAGATAAATTTGGAAAATATGGATATAGCAATTCCTGTGGTACATTTAGGTGACAAATGGTATCAAAATCAAAGTGGATCTGAGAATTTCTTTGTTGAAAATAAGGGTTAGAATGGTAGAAAATGAGATTAAAACCAGTTTAAGGAGAGCCTAAAAGCTTTATCTCATGCACCATGGAGAAGTGATTGGAGATTTTTGTGCGTGAAAATAAAACTAGAGGATAAAAATACTTTCATTCTACCCTTCTAGGTTCTATAGTAAGGGTTTATAAAATAAATTGGCAACAGGCAGATAAAAGGTAGATAAATTTATTAAGTTTTTAATATAAGAGGGAAAAATGAAAACCAAAGGCAATGAGACTTGAGCGCATATATACTATTTTCATAGGAAAAGAGAAGAAGGATGTAGGGAACTTTAGGGAAGTATAAGTAACTACCAGAGATGAATGGATCCTTGGAAGAAATGGGAGTTTGATAGTTTTTGATAAAGTTTGCCTGCTGACTTCTAATCTCCTCTGTTAGAAGAGTCAGTCTTACTTAGTTGCTGAAACTCCCTGGAAGGGAATTTATGACAACTGATGTCCTTTTCGAGGATTCTTCTTTAGGTAGATAAGGGAAGCTCAGAGAAAGTTTCTCTCTGTATTTGCTACTTTTTCAGGTAGCTTCAGCTCAAGTAATCAATATATTAATACCAAAGCACAATATTTTGGGGTGGAATGTGCTGATCTCCTTCAACTGACATTAAAAATTCTATGAAGCATACAAAAAGAAACCTCTGATTTTATTATATAGCTATTGTCTCACTTCTCACACTGTTTGCAGAACCCAGGGTAGGCAAGGCGACAGCAGGGAAGCTGGATGAAAAGCTTAAGAGCCATAGCAACTGCAGACATGTTTATTCTCACTGGACTGGCACAGGAGCTGCAGCAGCAGCAGGTATGCTGTATTCTCTCCTCTTGTGGTTGACTCTGCGAAGGAGCCATGACGCAGCCATAACACAGCCTTGCTGCCCCCATGATGTAGCCCTAACAAAGCTACAAGGGCTTTTTCAGGTGGAGCTTATACATGCCTACTTACAGAACAAAAGCAGGCCATGGCCAAGGGAGTACCTCATGACAGGCATGCACAGTGCTAAAAGTGCCCTCAGCTGTTCAGTTCAGTCGCTCAGTCGTGTCCGACTCTTGGCGACCCCATGAACAGCAGCACGCCAGGCCTCCTTGTCCATCACCAACTCCCGGAGTCCACCCAAACCCATGTCCATTGAGTCGGTGATGCCATCCAACCATCTCATCCTCTGTCGTCCCCTTCTCCTCCTGCCCTCAATCTTCCCCAACATCAGAGTCTTTTCCAATGAGTCAGCTTTTCCTATCAGGTGGCCAAAGTATTGGAGTTTCATACATAATCATTATTTACAAAACGTGGGGTGAGCCCGAGAGGGCATGGGGATAGGGGCATGTGCCGGGGTCCAGCCCTGGTGGATCCAGGGAATTCGAAGGGTGGACGGCGTTGGCGTGGAAAGACTTATCGATTGATATAAGATTAGATTAAGAAACTATAGCGTAGTAGGAAGATTAAGTGGAGCAAGAGGGCTGAATAGCTTGGTTTACGCAGAAGACCAATAAAATTCCAGACAAGGAATTTGCACCATCTACGTTGGGCCACCGGCGCCCGCTTGAATATCTAAGGGTGCCTCGCCTTAGGCTCCCTTTCGTGCGGGTCTTAACAGCCAGGGCAAGTAAGTAGACCTGGCGAGCCTCCGCGCCCCAGGTGGAGATTCAGCCTGAAATTAAAGTAAAGCGCAGAGAGAGGGAAAGGGAGAGAAGAAGAGAGAGGAAGACACAGGGGGAGCCAGAGTCCCAAGAAACCAGGCCGAGAGACTAGTTCGAGAAACTGGTCTGAGAAGCTGGTCCGAGAAACTGGTCCGATCCTTTATTGTTCAGAAGGCCTTTTATACTTTTGATAAAATATGGAGATCAATGGGTAACACAAAATTATGTAGCGTTCGCAACCCAGATTCTTTCTGTACATCATTTTGTATACAAAAGGTCTCAGGTGATTTACATTATCTTTTGGCCAAGAGGCTTGTTAACACTTTTTGGCTCTCTTTCTTAATGAATGTTAATTTTGTTTCCCCTGAAGTGTTTTTCTTTAATTTGCATCTCCTTAAAGCATTAAAGTTACATCTCTATAGAACAAAGGTGCAGTGGGATATAACAAAGAAGGTACTTAACTCAAAGATCTAATGTTGCTAATACCAGGTCTACTACTTGTTTTTCTATATACCAACTATATCAAAAAATAAAGGATATGAAAATTTGGCAGCAAGCATTGACTCAACAAATGAAACCTTTAATCAGTCCTATTCTAAAGATTTTGACTCCTCGGAAGCCCCTACGTTCCTAGGATGTTTTAAGCTTCCTGTGCCTCCTGCGGGCAGGAGGCCTCAAACAATCACACGCGCAGCTGTACTAGTCCTGCAGGCAGGCTAGAAAGCCATCAGAGGGGTATTTGGATTGAAACACTCTTTCAAATGCAGAAGACTAAAGCCCTGAATTGACTTTTTCCAGAAAATGTCAGAAGAGTAGAAAAGCAGAGCACAAAATCCGGCAGATTTTTGTTGGGGTACATGCTTAGGAATTTCCAGAGGGGTCCCTGAAGTCTGAGCACGCCTTGCGTATGTCAGCTTCCTTTCTCATGACCTTGTCACGGGCGGGATTCCTCACACTGGCTCCCGGCAGGCATGGGGAGAGTGAGCCTGACAACTGCCGTCTTGGATAATTTCTCTTTCCCTACAAATATGTAAATATATATGTAATACTAGACTACAAAGAAAAAATAAGTGTTTTACCTATCCATGCCTAAGAAATCGCTAAACATACGGGTCTTTATTTCTAATGTTACTGTATGTAATAAGTTGAAATGGCCTCTAGGCATTACAACTAATGTGTTGATTGACTTTCCTACTCCAAATATAATTTTCTTTAGAAGAAGGTGACATTTTTAATTTAGAAAATAAGATGAAGTTTCACAAAATGCATATGCAATTATTATAAAATTATTTTGCTTCAGAGCTACAAACATTGTAATAGTTTGAGTTGACTTCTGGCTAGAATTTTGGTAGCATATGAACTGGGAAGAAAGTAAAGCATAGCAGCATTGTGTCTTTCCACAAACCTTTGGGGAAAAAAATGAAATGTCATAAAAAATATATTTTTTATTTGAAATTAAGGATGCTAAATGGATAACATTGTGCAGAATATTAATAAATGTATACATGTATATAATATGTATATATCATATAAATCAAAAACACACATAAACATATAAGTCCAATGGCAATAGAAATTCCAAAATTAAGTTTCTGAGCTGAGGGTTTAGGGTGATGGTCAATGGAGAAATCTTGCATTGGAATAATTGCATCAGAATAGGTGCAGTGGACCATAGGTCATGACTCTCTTTATGTTCTGATACTGTAGTTACCTAATATAATGTAAATTTTGAATTATACATAAAATATATTAGCTACTAAAAGAGCTACTTTTCTGTATTCATTTTTTCCTGAGTGTGCTCTGAATCAGATACAGATTTCTAATTAATTACCCCACTGCTTCAGCCCTCCATGCCCTAGATCTTACTCCTTCAGTGACTTGATCAAGCCAACTGGAAAACTCTCCTGTACAAGAGCCAGAGACGTCACTGGTGAGCGACAAAACCAATGGATTTTCTCACTTTATGTACGTAGATACAAATACAAAGAGGCTTCCTGGGTAGTTTAGCTGGTAAAAAACTCACATGCAATGCAAGAGACCCCAGATG
Organism: Ovis aries; assembly: GCF_016772045.2. Lineage (NCBI taxonomy): Eukaryota > Metazoa > Chordata > Mammalia > Artiodactyla > Bovidae > Ovis > Ovis aries. Next base: position 149,585,032 of record NC_056054.1, on the reverse strand, counting down.
AATTCCTGGGTCGGGAAATTCCCCTGGAGAAGAGATAGGCTAACCACTCCAGTATTCTTGTGTTTCCCTGGTGGCTCAGATGGTAAAGAACCCACCTACAATACAGGAGACCTGGGTTTGATCACTGGGTTGGGAAGGTCTTCTGGAGGAGGGCATGACAACCCACTCCAGTATTCTTGCCTGAAAATCCTCATGGACAGAGGAGCCTGGCAGGCTACAGTCCGTGGGGTCACAAAGAGTCAGAAATGACAGAGCACAGCACAGCACACGTATAAACATATACATATACACATATGTATATACATATGCATGCATATATTTCCTAAAAGAAGGAAAACACTTTGCTCTTTTTATGGAAAGGACCCTGTATTCTCACAAACTGACTTTCTTGAATATAAATATGTTTCACAAAGGACCAGATAAATGCCTACTGTCTCTGGTTTTTATGACTCAGAGCTGTCTCTCAGGTCTGTACTTCATTTTTTTGAAATGTAAAAACCTAGGAAGATGGCTCTTGATAGTTCTTCTACTTGACATTTGGGAAGCTTAATCTAGGCACCTAGTCTAGGCTATAACTATCTGACTCATTTGAGACAATAGGAATGCCTATTACCCTTTCAGATAAGAACAATTATTAAAAACTTATGATTAATGATGTTAATGTCTCAGAGAGAAGGTGAACTTTAGGGAAACAAAAAGCAAAACCAAAGTGTTATTTTAATCCATGTTATACTTTTCCTTGTCCTTAATTATTTGTGACAAAATATATAACTCCAAGGCTCATGAATTTATTAGTCTGTATTATTTGTTTTTAGAGAAATGCTGGAAGTATTTTTTTCATTAAAGTAATTCTGACAATGGTTTTATACTATCTTCCTTCTACTTTATGCCCAATCTCTGGAAACTTAAGGAAGAAAAATGGAGATTTATAATATATATTACATAGTATATTATCATATCATAATGATATTATATCAAGTTGTATTAGGAGGGGGAACATAGATCAGTAAAGTTACTATAGTAATATTTATAATCAAGCTGGAAAATACATTAATTTGTTCACTTTTTTAAAGGGACTTTTTAAAAGTAACTACTGGGTTTTCAGGAGCATTTTCTCAGCTTGCACATGAAACAATCTGAAATATAACCTCAGACTCAAGTTTTTGACCACCAATGCTCCGATGCTATTTGTTACTAAAAGAACCAGGATTTTTAGGAATCAAGAGTGACCAATTCTATATTTGAAATAGGAAAACTTAAGGTAATCCTTCTGAGAAAGAAAATATTTTTTTCATAGGTATTAGAGATGGTATTAAGTAGGATCAGACAGAAATGTTAATTTGTAGAGCAGAAAACTAGAGGCCAAGAGGGACAAATTGAACTCCTTCTGACAACAACTAAAGAAATCTGAATAAGTTCCAAACACTGTATTTGTCAAGCACTGAAGAGCTATGGAAGCAATGAGGACTAAAATGAAGGAAAACTCCAAAGAAGGGAGAATTGTTCACACATGAGCTGACAATTGGCAGCCATTATTTTTCTTTGTAATCATTTGCTGGTGCTGAGCATAGGTGGCAGATTTGTGCATGGGCCAGACCAAGGGTTCCTGCTAAGATTTAAACAAAATAACCAAAAGTTTCAATGGTGTCATGAGTGGCTAAAATGACAAAATTGGAGTCTTGGAGGTCTTGGATGTACAGTTAGTTTTCCGTGCTAGACATTTTCTGAATCCAAAAAGGCAGGTAAAATGATGCATTGTCTGGCATGCTTAGGAGCAAAAGGTCTAGCACTCACCTGGGAAAAGGAAAGTGAAAGCCAGAGAGATTGGATAAGACAGCCTTAAGGAAAGTGACAAATTGACATTGGGGATTTTGATCTCCTTTTCACCTGTCCACATTTCTTTGGGGCTATATTTGCATGTGTATGTGTTAAGTTGCTTCAGTCTTGTCTGACTCTTTGGATTGACCCTATGGATTGTAACCCACCAGTCTACTCTCTCCAGGGAATTCTCCAGGCAAGAATACTGGATTGGATTGCCATACCCACTTCCAGATGATCTTCTTAACCCAGGGATCAAACCCACATCTCATATCTCCAGCATTGGCAGGTGGGTTCCTTACCACTAGTGCCACCTGAGATGCCCTTGGGGCTATGTAGAGCCAGGGAAACCTAAGAAAAGTCCTGGTCAAAATTAATAATAATACTGAGGAATAGATAACTAAGTTTTAAAGTTGTGTGGGGTGAAATGTTATGGAGCTGAACTAAAAAATTAAAATGAAGAGGAAAACACAATATTCTGAAGTCTTGCTCTGATAGAGGGCAAAGACTTATAAGTTCTCAATTGAAAGCCCCAGAAAGAAAGCAATGTCAGAACATGATCTTACTGGATGACACTTACCAAGATAGATCCCCACCCTAACTCAAAACTAGGTTCAGAGAGAGACATTTCATTATGATAAAGCATTCAATATAAAAGGAAGATATTAGAATGCTAGATCTATAAGTTGTGTGACTATTTTGTCCTCTACAAAGATTTAGAAAATCACAAGGATATGAAAATTTCCCCAGTGGAGCAGTCTAGGGCTTAAAATACTTGAACAGAATGAGTATTACGTTAGAAGTAAATGTCACATATTATTCTGATTCCTCACAGTATTCTGAATTTTTAGTCAGTTTCTCTTTTGGCAACCAGAGCAAAAAACAAAAGTGGATGATGTTGGTAATCTAAAAGCTTATTGTACACTCGTGGTGGATTCATGTTGATGCATGGCAAAACCAATACAATAATGTAATTAGCCTCCAATTAAAATAAATGAATTTAAATTAAAAAAATAAAGGTTATTTAGAGGATGCTATTGAGAAAAGGAAAACATAGGTGACCATATTTTCATAAAATCAAATATAAACATAGGTTCATAATTGGCTTGGAAAATTAAGAAGTAAAACATTTTTTTGTCATCACAGAGGAATACTGTTAATTACAAGCTCAGCAAAAAGGGGGGTTTTAGAGTTTGAAGAGGAAAAAATGGTAATTTTAGCTCTTTGCTATGTGATACCCTCTTTCTGGAAATGTTCAGTTGGACTAGAATCATGAACAGAGGAGGATTACTGTGTCACTGAGAAAGTCAAGATGGTGAAACTTAAACCATGTTTGGAAGCAACATGAGGGAGAGATTTTAGGAGAGAGAAACCAGAGGGATGATATGGGGAGGGCGGTGAGAGGGGGGTTCAGGATTGGGAACAAATGTATACCCATGACAGATTCATGTTGATGTATGGCAAAACCAATACCATATTGTAAAGTAATTAGTCTCCAATTAAAATAAATAAAGAAACCAAATAAAAAAGGAAGGAAATAAAGTAAAAAGTAAGTAGAGGTAGACACGATTCTAAAGTTGAGGCAAAATAAAAGATGAAGCACAGTTTCAACAAACCTTAATAAGCAGTAATTGCTGGTGAAGGTAAAGAACTAGCTCATAAACAAGTTGATCAGCAACTGTGGCAGCCATGGAGGGGAGTGTTTGGTGACAGTACACTGAAGAAAGGAAAACGTTTAGTTATTCCTAGCAGGATCACTGCACACAGGGTTGAAGTTGACATCGATGCCTGAATGCCTGAGACTGTAATGACCTGAAGTGTCATTATGGCTTCCCTGTCAGAATAGGCTTACATGGAGGATGGGGACAAACTGATTAATTCAGTTCGTCAAGGCCCAATAACAGCTAAAGTCCAGTGGTTCTGCAGACCCGTGTAGTAGATATTTACCAGTTCCTGAATATATGATTGGAATAGATATATTGCACACATATACACACATACTGCTGTTGTTGTTTAGCCACTAAGTAATATTCAACTTTTTTGTGATCCTATGAATTATAGCCTGCCAATCTCCTCTGTCCATGGGATTTCCCAGGCAAGAATACTGGAGTGGGTTGCCATTTCCTTTACTAAACACACACACACACACACACACACACATATATATATGTTATAAAATATATTAAATGTATATTTATATATGGATACATATGTATTATTCTTATTTCATAGAAAAGAAAAGATGTTCAGAAAAGCTACATAATTTTATACAGCCGTAAGGGACAGAACTGAGGTGTGAATTCAGGCTTTCAAGCCCAGATATCTGAATATCCAACTTGCATGATACTGCCTATTCTGAAAGTATAATAGAGTATCTGCCTTTGGGTTCACCAATTTGTGAAGTAAGCATTGAACTTAAACCAATAACACCCATTTCCTCTCCATTCTAACATATATTATGTGGTAAAATAAATAATATCACAAAGCAAGTCATTCTGCATTATAAAATTGCAGTGATTTTTTTCATCATTAAAAACATAGTCTGACTCTGGCAAGTTTATTGTGCTACTGATTTGAGTGCCAATGGCCTCCTGAAGAAAATTGGCTTTTGCAAATAGTAACTTTTAAAGCAGTAGCACTGCAAACCCCTCCAGCAGAAAGGAGTAAAAATGCTATTACGTTTCTTTTATAATTTCTCCTTGGATCTGTTCTTCTGGAAAAGATGAAATTGAGCCAAATAGTTTTCACTACATTGGAGGTCACAGAACAGAATCCTTTTCTTATGGGAAATGCTCCAGAGAGACAGCACCTAATAGCATCCAATTAAATTGCTGGAAAGGTTGAGCTGGGTTTGCATGGCCATTCCTGGGTTTGCAACATTGCACCCCTGATGAAGGGAAACAATTTTATGACTCTTTCAACATTCTGATTGGAAGGGAAATGAGTAAGCATCAATTTGCATCATCCATTCTAGTTTTCTAAGGCAAAAATGTTTTAATTGAGGTCACAAAGAGAGAAAGAATTTTTCCAAGACTCCTATGGAACAGGAAGAGTTGAGGACATTCCTTTTGTTCTCTTGCTCTCCTACTTAAAACTGGAAAAATTATATTTGCCTTTTGTTTATTGCATGGCTTAGTAGATTTGAACAATGCATATCAAATACCTAATGTATGTTCATAACATCAATTTTATCCCAATAATCTCCAACTGGTGAGGTGAAAAAGTCATTCAATGTTGATATTGTTGAAATGGATTCATTAATTTGTTTATTGCATATTAATTAAGCCATGGTGATATGTTAGATATTATATTCAGAATTAGAAATGAAAATGAGTTATAAATAGAACTATCCCTAATAAATCTCCAGGCCCATAGGAGAGACAGAATTGTAAACAAATACATTAAAAGAATATAAAAAATGTGTAAAGACTGTATACAAGGAACAGAGGCAGTACAGATGAGAGAATGATTCACTGTCTCTCTATATTCTTCCTATCATCTTGAGACTTCTGTGACTCCATGAAAAGAAAAACAAAACCCATAAAAATAAAGTAGGAAATCAGGTTATTAGTACTTTCAAAAAGTTTGTGCAAAATAAATAGTAATACTCAAAGTTGAATATTTGAAAATCTTTGGTCATTTGTTCATTCTTTCAACCAGTCTGTCAAGGATCAATTTTTAAACTTTTAGTTGTCCAATAGATAAAGTTCAGCATACATATCATCATATAGTAATTTTAGGAAGTACAGTTTTTGTGGCTTCCCTCATGGCTCAGTGGTAAAGAATCCACCTACCAATGCAGGAGACATGGGTTTGATCCCTAGGTCGAAAGATCTCTTGGAGAAGGAAATGACAACTCACTCCACTATTCCTGCCTGGGAAATCCCATGGACAGAGGAGCCTGGAGGGCTAGAGTCCATGGGGTCTATTAGACACAACTTAACAACTAAGCAACAACAAACACTGTTTTCACAGTTTTCAATGATTTCTCAGGATTATTGCTTAATAATTTTGTTACTTCCTGAATAAAACGTTTGGAAGATTTATGATGGTTCTATAAATGACTTAAGTGACCAGGTGCTTAAGCAACATCTTGCGTAAATGTAATCTGTAGCTAAATGTAATCTGTAGCCACGTAGATGGCTAAGGCCATCTTTGTGACCCTTGGTACTTATCACTTATTTTCCAAAGTTTAAAATCACCCAGAGTAGCAAAAAATAGAAGAGTATTTAATGGATATCTTGGTTTTGCTTAGTATCATGTCTTTGGGAATAACAAGTTGAGAGATAACTGCACCCTTTTTCTTTGAGAGAATTCTTTCTTCCTCATTCAAACTTTATTTTCCCAACCCATTCTCTTAAAGAAATTCTGACTCTATGACCTATCACAATACTCCCATTCTCCTTACTATTTAAATACATCTTCTTTGTGTCACACTATTCTCTACTAAGTACTTCACTTCTACCTAAATTTGTTTTATTAATTTTCTTTTACATGCCGGTTCTCTAGCTCTCCCATTGTAATTTAAAATATACAAAGAGAGAGTTTGTCTTGTTCACTCCTATATACCTAGCTTGAGATCATGACCTGGAACATAAGTTTTTATATAATATTTCCTGAGTAAATGGACTGGAAGAATAGGAATGTGATATAAAATACAATTAAAATTGTGTTTTCTAAGTGTAGTTGTCAGGGAAATATCTTTCTCTTGAGTTCTGAAGTTATGAACAGTTATTCTCATAGCTACTGGCTCTCATGTCTCCAAAGGAAAAATCTTAAAAATAAAGTTGACCCACAATAAGAAGTAGAGATGAGATGAAAAAGATGATGAGAAATTTTGTTGGATTAAAGATCTATTTCTTACTATCCATCAGAAGAACTGTTGTTTCTGCAGATTTTCCTTCAACTCAGAGTTACTCCAATATCCTTCCATTAAAGAAGGAGCCTTCAGCAAAACCTAGAGTTGGAAATCTGATTTCCATGCCAAACAATACTGACTGATAAGGGTAGAATAGGAAATAATTTGATTCATTGAATTACTATAAATGGAAGTAAAAACTTCTCTAATAGGACTTAATATTTTCTATGTAATTAGCTCCTTAACAGTGTAAACAACACTTCCACATAGAGTAGATCATCTGAGATTCATAATACCTATGTGAGGAATTTGTGTATAAAGTAGTAGTGCTTAGGTCATACTTATTAATGTTATAATAATATCATTGCATGCTTAGATTATGCTAAAGTTGACACTAAGTATGTTAAACTTTATGGAAATCCTAGAGCTAACTCTTTTTTTAAGAAATGAGAAATATGTGATTGACGAGGTAAATATTTTTCAGAGACACACAGCTAACAGTTATATGGCAAGTCAAATTTATGAGGCTAATCATTGAGATAGGACCTGAAATAGTCTATTAAAATAACAATGATTGGATATGACTAAGAATCAAAGTAATACGCGCGTTTTGTGGGTAATTTTGGGGGGAGAGTTATTTAACATAACTGATTTACTTTTATTATGGATTATTTCGTATCACATGTCTATGCCCAGTTTTCTTTCTGATGTGTAGACCCAACTACTTAAAAAACAAATAGTTCAGCTAGGTTTGGGTATTGTTGTTAATTCACTCAGTCAGGTCTGACTGTTTGAAACCACATGGACTGCAGCATGTCAGGCTTCCCTATTCTTCACCATCTCCCATAGTTAGCTCAAACTCATGTCCATTGAGTTGACGATGCCTTCCAACCATCTCATCCTCTGTTGCCCTTTCTTCTCCTGCCTTCAATCTTTCCCAACATTAGGGTCTTTTAGAGTGAGTTGGCACTTCCCACCAGGTGGGCAAATTATTGGAGCTTGAGCATCAGTCCTTCCAATGCATATGCAGAGCTGATTTCCTTTAGGTTTGACTGGTTTGATCTCCTTGCTGTCCAAAGGACTCTCAAGGGTCTTCTCCAGCACCACAGTGTGAAAGCATCAATTATTCTGCATTCGGCTTTCTTTATGGTCCAATTCTCACATCCATACAAGACTACAAGAAAATGCATAACTTTGACTATATGGACATTTGTTGGCAAAGTGATGGCTCTGCTTTTTAATGCACTATCTAGTTTTATCATAGCTTTTCTTCCAATTAGCAAGCATATTTTTATTTCATGACTTAAGTCATGAGCTGCAGTGATTTTTGAAGTGCAAGAAAACAAAGGTTGTCACTGTTTCCATTTTTTCCCCATCTGTTTGCCATGAAATGATGGGACCAGACACCATGATATTAGCTTTTTGAATGTTGAGTTTTAAGTCAGTCTTTTCACTCTCCTCTTTCACCACGATCATTAGATAGTAAGAAAGGGAGCACGTAAGATCCGGCTGGGAGGAGTAGATTAGTCAGTTTAGTCACTCAGATGTGTCCGACTCTTTGCAACCCCATGGACTGCAGCAAACCAGGGGTCCCTCTCCATCACTAACTGGTGGACATTGGTCAAACTCATGTTCATCGAGTTGGTGATGCCATCCAACCATCTAATCCACTGTTGTCACCTTCTCCTCCTGCCTTACATCTTTCCCAACATCAGAGTCTTTTCTAATGAGTCAGTTCTTCGCATCAGGTGGCCTAAGTACTGGAGCTTTAGTGTCAGTCCTTCCAATGAATATTCAGGACTGATTGCCTTTAGGATTGACTGGTTTGATCTCCTTGAAGGCTCTCAAGAGCCTTCTCTAACACCACAGTTCAAAAGCATCAATTCTTTTGTGCTCAGCTTTGTTTATAGTCTCCCATCCATACATGACTATTGGAAAAACCATAGCTTTCCCTAGATGGACTTTTATTGGCAAAGTAATATCTGCTTTTTAATATTCTGTCCAGGTTGGTCATAGCTTTTCTTCCAAGAAGCAAGGGTCTTTTAATTTCATGGCTGCAGTAACATCTGGAGTGATTTTGGAGCTCCCCCAAAATAAAATCTTTCACTGTTTCCATAGTTTCCGCATATATTTGCCATGAAGTGATGGGACTGCAGGGCATGATCTTAGTTTTTTGAATGTTGAGTGTTAAGCCAGCTTTTTCACTTTCCTCTTTCACTTTATCAAGAGGCTCTTCAGTTCCTCTTTGCTTTCTGCCCTAAGGGTGGTGTCATTTGCATATATGCATATATTTCTCCCAGCAATCTTGATTCCAGCTTATGCTTCATCTAATCCAGCATTTCATATGATGTACTCTGCATATAAATTAAATTAGCAGGGTGACAAATATACAGCCTTGATGTACTCCTTTCCCTATTTGGAACCAGGCTGCTGTTCCGTGTCTGGTTCTAACTCTTGCTTACTGCTCTGCATACAGATTCCTTAGGAGGCAGGTAAGGTGATCTGGTATTCCCATTTCTTGAAGAAATTTCCACAGTTTGTTGTGATCAATGCAGTCAAAGGCTTTGGCGTAGTCAATGAAGCCAAAGTAGATGTTTTCCTGGAACTTTCTTGCTTTTTCTATGATCCAGCAGATGTTGGCAATTTGACCTCTAGCTCCTCTGCCTTTTCTAAATCCAGCTTGTACATCTGGAAGGTCTCGGTTCATATACTATTGAAGCCTTGCTTGGAGAATTTTAAGCATTACTTTGCTAGAGTGAGATGAGTGCAATTGTGCAGTACTTGAGCATTCTTTGGCATTGCCTTTCTTTGGGATTGATGTGAAAACTGACCTTTTCCAGTCCTGTGGCCACTGCTGAGTTTTCCAAATTTGCTGGCATACTGAGTGCAGCACTTTCACAGTATCATCTTTTAGGATTTGAAATAGCTCAACTGGAATTCCATCACCTCCACTAGCTTTGTTCATAGTGATGATTCCTAAGGCCCACTTGACTTTACATTCCAGATATTTTTCTGTAGGTGAATGATCACACCATCATGGTTATCTGGGTCATTAAGATCATTTTTTTGTATAGTTTGTCTGTGTATTCTTGCCACCTCTTCTTAATATCTTCTGCTTCTGTTAGATCTATTCCGTTTCTGTCCTTTATTGTGCCCCTTTTTGCATGAAATGTTCCCTTGGTATCTCTAATTTTCCTGAATAGATCTCTCATCTTTCCCATTCTATTGTTTTCATCTATTTCTTTACATTGATCACTGAGGAAAGCTTTCTTATCTCTCCTTGCTGTTCCTTGGAACTCTGCATTCAGGTGGATATATCTTTCCTTTTCTCCTTTGCCTTTGGCTTCTCTTCTTGTCTTAGCTAGTTTTAAGGCCTCTTCAGACAGCCATTTTGCCTTTTTGCTTTTTTTGGTGATAGTCTTGATCACTGACGCCTGTACAATGTCATGAACCTTCATCCACAGCTCTTCAGGCACTCTGTCTATCTGATCTAATCCCTTTATATCATTCTACTTTATAATCATAAGGGATTTGATTTAAGTCATACCTGAATGGTCTAGTGGTTTTCCCTTTCTTCAATTTAAGTCTGTGTTTGGCAGTAAGGAGTTCATGATCTGAGCCACAGTCAGCTCCTGGTCTTGCTCTTGTTGAGTGTATAGAACTTCTCCATCTTCACCTATAAGGAATATAATCAATCTGATTTTGTTATCAGCCACCTGGTGATGTTAGTGTGTAGAGCTGTCTCTTGCCTTGTTGGAAGTGGGTGTTTGCTATGACTAGTGCATTCCCTTGACAGCTCTGTTAGCTTTTGCCCTGCTTCATTTTGTATTCATTTTGTATTCCTGTTAATCTAGGTATTTCTTGATGTCCTACTTTTGCATTCCAGTCTCCTTTGATGAAAAGGACATCTTTTTTGGGTGTTTGTTCTAGAAGTTTTTGTAAGTCATCGTAGAACCATTCAACTTCAGCTTCTTTGCCATTAGTGTTTGGGGCATAGACATGGATTATTTTGATACTGAATGGTTTGTCTTGGAAATGGACAGAGATCATTTTGTTGTTTTTGAGATGGCACCCAAGTACTGCATTTTGGATTCTTTTGCTATCTATGAGAGCTACTCTATTTCTTCTGAGGGATTCTTGCCCTTAGCAATGCATATACTAGTCATCTATTGATGAATATTAATCTGAATTAAATTTGCCCATTCTGGTCCATTTTAGTTCACTGATTCCTAAAATGTCAGTGTTCACTCTTGGCATCTCCTGTTTGACCACTTCCAATTTACCTTAATCCACATACCAATCATTCCAGGTTCCTTCCAATATTGTTCTTTATAACATAGGACTTTACTTCCATCGTCAGTCACATCCACAACTAGGCCTTGTTTTTGCTTTGGCTCCATCTCTTCATTCTTTCTGGAGTTACTTCTTCATTCTTCTCCAGTAGCATCATGGGCACTTACCGACCTGGGGAGTTCATCTCTCGTCATACCATTTTGCCTTTTCATACTGTTCATGGGGTTCTCAAAGCAAGAATACTGAAGTGTTTTGCCATTCCCTTCTCCAGTGGACCACATTCTGTCAAAACTCTCCACAATGACCTATCTATCTTGGGTGGCCCTACCTGGCATGGCTCGTGAATAGACTCCTTTTTCCATGGGATTCTCCAGGCAAGAAGACTGGGGTGAGTTGCCATGCCCTTCTTCAGGGAATCTTCGTGTCCCAGGGATTGAACCCACATCTATTTTGTCTCCTGCATGGACAAGCATGTTCTTTACCTCTAGCACCACCTGGGAAGGCAGTATGTGAGGGCCTTAAGTATCACACTGTGAACTTTGGCTTTAAGTAAAGAGGCCAACAGGGACTCTGGTTGGAGCTGTGTACTTGCTCATATTTCTCAAGACATACTGTAAATCCTCTCTTGAGTATGGAGTATGTAACTTGCTTCCTACTTTTATCTTTCCACCCTGATATTGAGTTGCTGCTTTGATCACATAGTTTTACTCAAAAAGTTTTAGTGTCTGCACATGTCCTCTAGAACATAGTCCAGGTATCTTAGCCTCTGACCTCAAACCAAAATTTCAGAAGCACTTACTCAACCTTGAGACTTTACCTTTGCTGGAAAAGCCTCCCACATGCATATCTACTTTCATCTTGCTGTATTCTGATATGACTTGCCTTTTCTAACCTGATGCTTCCTATACCTATAGTGGTCTCCATTGACATTCCTCTTTGTACAAGTTTCCCCCATCTTATAGTTTCCACTTCAAATTATGCTGTCTTTATTATGCTTGTTCTCCTCTTTCAGTGCAAATTAATTTTCTAATGCAACTTGTATGACTTTATGGCTCACTAAATTTTGATCTTGTGAAAGAATTTTTCTCTGTACAAATTGGTTTGTAAAATGTTGGGTTAAACATACTTTAATAAGCTTTTCTTCTCATAAGCCTTCTAGAGGTTTTTCTATGATAATGTGGATGTCTTTAACAGGGAAATATGCCAATTATCAATTCTCAAAATTAATTAAGGAAATTATTTTTTGTGGACACTAGAATTTCTTACTCAGAATACTATTCGAGAGAAATAGTACTATTTGACAATATTTTGTTGCACTTACTTGTTATATTTGTAGCTGCAATTATCCATAAAAAATGTATTTCTTCTTTTCCTTGATTGTTGATTCTTATGGGAAAAAAGGTTTATCTTCCTATACTTGCTTACCTTTAGGAAATTCATGAAGCTTTACAGTATCTGGTAGTTGTTTGCTAAATGATAGTTGAGTTTAAAGAAATTTTTGCCACATACTGATAGTTTTCAAGAAGACAATAAGACTATTTTTATTAGTGAATATCTTATGTTGAATACTTTTTACACATGAATCATATTTTATTAATTGTCACAAATATTTTCATGTATTAGAATATATACTTTGAATTATTTTACTAATTTTTAATTGGCTTTGTTGTTATTCAGAAATGCTTTGATAGGTTATACCCAACTTAATTTCTGAACTTCACATATGAAAAATATAAGAAAAATTCAATAAAGTAGCCATAGGTAATTTACAATAAAAATAAATTAAAGTTCAAGTTTCAGGGGCCCTCACTCATGCTGTATTTTTTGAGGTGCTGGGAAAGGTCCTAGCAATGTGTTCATGTGATTTTATTACAATAGATTCTTATTCTGTTGCAGCAATATGATAGCTTAGTACAAGTCATTTAATACTCTTACTTCACTCTGAGTTCCCATCTGCCATATTTATTTACTTGTTGGTAGCTCTGAAATGACCACAGTTGTCACCCTAATTTGTAATTTTCTGATGTTTATCTTTTATTTGAATATCTACTTTCATCCCCACAGTAGAAGACGCTGTCAGTACACTTTTGGTATTTCCTGCCCCAAGCTTACTCAGCAGCTGAGCTGGGTTCTGCTAGATGGTTCTGTGCTCTTCTCTGGTTGCCCTTCCCCTCCTTAGGACTTTCTCTAGCTACAAGAGTACGCACAGCACATGGGTGTCCACAAGCATAGAGAAGGGCAGAAATGTCCAGGGGTGACCTCAGGAACAGCCCTCAGGCAATGCGGAGTGGGAGTGGTATAGTCTCAGTTCAGCTGCCCTTCAGCCAGACATTCTGAGGTGTGGTCTAAAATGTCTCTCAAAGGGCCGACACCAAGTGCTCAAAATGGTGACTGCATTTTTTATGTTCTTGTATTGGTTTTCTCCATATCATTGCCTCACTTCCTAACTAGGCTTTTGAGATCACTTCCCATGTGAATCAACTGTACCCATGTTCTCTTCCTAGACTTTGCTTCTGATAAAGCCAAATACATTTGGTTTTGTATTTGCATATTTATACTGTTTTTCTGTAAATGTTCTCATGTGTTCGTGCTAAGTAGCTTCAGTCATGTCAACTCTGCGACCCCATGGACTGACAGCTGCCAAGCTCCTTTGTCTGTGGAACTCTCCAGTCAAGAATACTGAAGTGGATTGCCATGTCCTCCTCCCCAGGATCTTCCTGACCCAGAGACTGAAGCTGTATCTCGTCTATCCTGCATTGGCAGGTAACTTCTTTATCACTACCACAACCTGGGAAGACCAAAGCGTTCCCCGTGTTGTGTAAACTTCAAGGTCTATACAACCTAGATCCTCCGTTCAATGTGGATTTTTTCTTTATGGAAGAAGGAAAACCATTATTTAATTCTGAAAGCTCCTCACTCACAACAAGCCAACAGGGTAGGCAGTGGGAATTATTGTTATAGAATCACATGATCTTTAAAATAAATTCTGAAACTTTTTTTGATATCATGAGATAATCTGTGCAAAGGAAAACCTTTACTTTTATATTAAGAAAACTATTTTAAACCTTAACCTCTATCATCCCTCAATAACAGAGCTTCGAGGTTGAAGCCCTGAACTTGGATGTCATTTTGACCTATTTCATTCAGCAGCCATGCCCCTAAGCTACTGTTAAATTAGAGAAGTTAAACCAACAAACCAAACAAAAAACAAAAACAGTAAGGAAATGTCAATTTGGTTTGCATTCCCATAAACAAAAGCAAGACTTCTGTAAATAAAAGCAAGTCAGAATCCGATGGTAATGTCTTCAATGCCTCACAGGATCAGTAATGGGATATATGCAGCTTTCCTTTCTGGGTCAGCTGTCTGAATCCTGCCCAGGTCAGTTGAAGCCAAGAAAGTCATTATTATTTCACAGCTGATTTATACAATCGATGGAATGAGTCTATTTTCACTCTAGGTTTTGGAAGACAGGTGTCTGCAGTCGAGCACCCCCTTCACACAGTGCAGTAATTGGCCCCCTTGTTAGCAGCCTGGACAAGAAAGGCCAGGGATTAAATGAACACTGAAACTGAACCACAACACTGTGGCTGACCCAGGAGCCTCAGTCCACTGGCCAGACAGGATTGATAGCCAAGCAGGATTTTCTTTTTCCTGCCCCGCACTGTGCAGATTGAAGGGGAAATTCAAAATACCAGGCGGCAGCTTGCTATTTGTTCAGGGCACTTAAAACATTTTGAAAAGAAAAGGATTTCAAAAGAGCTTATCAAAAATTGCTTTTGGCATGGAGCTCTGCTTGACATGTTTCAACATAAGAGTAAAATGCCATGGTCGAGTTATAGCCCCTGAATACATAAGTTCATCATCACAACACTTGCAAGTTCCATGTTGAAATAATTCTCCTTCAGGCATTTGGTTGAAAAGTGGGGCTATGTCTGATTTCCTTCTAGTTCTGTGATAGTAATAGAGTGGTCATTTTCAAACAGTTCATAAATTAAGAAGTAAAAAAAAATGGATTTTCCATTTTCATAATTTCACTTAGGGTATCTTTTGAAGTGTATATTATTAGTTTGTCCTAATGCAAAACTACCAACTGAAACTAATCTCCCTAATGAGGTTCATTTGTCCTTTGACAAAGCAATAAATGTTTCCTCAAGAAAAACTTAACTAATAGCGTGGCCAGTACTTTATAATTAATTTTCTTCCTCAATCCTTGCAAGCATGAAAACAAACAGTAAATTTTTCATTTGTTCATCTTTTTAGAACAACTGTTTAGCAGAGATATGCTTGATTAATGGATTTAATTTGTTCCTTTCCTCTGTAGTCAGTTTTCATATTACATTGGTTATCAGTGGATAGGACAATAATGTGGGCCTTCTCATTGCACTCCACTCCATCAGTGTCAGTACTGGCTTCTCGCTCCGGGTCTGCATCTTTAACCTTTGTCGTCCTGCAGAATCTTTCATCAATCTGTGTTACAGTCACCTTGGGAAGAAAAGGCAGAAGCACTCGGTCAGCACTTACAGGTAGTAAAGTGTGTCATTATTTCTAACAAAATGCTGGCAGCGGTGCACCTTTCATTTCCAACTGAAATATGATTTGTGAGATCAGTAACCCAACTGTTACAAGGGAAAAATGGAAGGTACCAGTCTGGTCACTACAAGGCCCTCTGTAAAACCAACACAAAATACCAAAGATGTCCCTGCATGCTGAGCACTTTCAAGTGGCTGGGTATAGTTTTGCAAATGGAATATTATTGTCAAATAATGAAAGTACCCATGTAGGGGTCAAATAGCATCATAAAAAATTATAAGAGCAGACTTTACATACTGGCCATTTCGTAGTAGGGGAGAAATCTCCATGGTTCAAATCTGGAGTTCACTCGCCTTTCTAGCATGACATAAATAGCCATGAATTCTAGCTTTAGGGTTTATTATTATTATTATTTAAAAAATCTAGATGTGATATAGGCTCTGTGGAAAAAAATGGAAATATTTAAGAAACTTTAAGGGATGCATTTTTGGCAATTTTCTTACTTCAGCATAAAACTTAAAATTAAAACATATGCTTTAAGATGATCTGTATATAAAATATATTTTTATATTGTGTAATTTGACCAAGGGTATGTTTATTTGCATATTAAAAGATAAAACTCTAAATTAGTATTTTCAAAATACAGAAAATATAAATACATGCTGGAATTTTGGAGAAACTTTCACAATCTTATTTTGGATACTGAGTTTCATACTTTAAAAAGTGACTTTTCTCAAAACTTATAAATTTCCACTTATAAGAAAAATAGGTATTAGGGATATAATGTATGACTTGCATGGCTACATGCCACATACGGAAGTCGTTAAGAGAGTAGATCCAAAGATTTCTCATTACATGGGAATTTATTTTTCCTTTCTCTTTTTTTAAAAATCTATATGAAATGATAAATGTTAATCTAACTAATCTAATTAATTATAATCATTTCATGATATATGTAAACCAAGTAACTACCTTAAACTTATATGGCACTGTTTGTCAATTATATCTTAATAAAACTGGAAAAATTATTGAAAAAATGACTTTTCTTGAGTATCTCTCTTAAAAAGTGAATTTGATTATTTTTTCTTAGTGTAGCTGTCACTATTATTGACATTTCTATTACAATAATAATACATTATTAGTAAGCATTTCAAATAGCTACTGCAGGGAATAATTCTAAAGTAATATATTTTTAAATGATCTTGGCATTTATTCCATGTAATCTTTTCTTGCCCTGTTCTGGAAATTAAAAATACAAACCCAAATAAAATGCCTGATATTTGAGAAAACTGTTATAATTTTAGACACAAATGAATGTAGAGTCAAGATTTGGGTTTTACTATCAGTTTTGTCACTTACTAGTTTTGAGTTATTAATATAATCATTCATTTTTGTCAGAATAATATAATCATTGGAAACTTCTTACATTTGCATCTGTGACTCTCGGCCATATCACCTCACAACGGACAAACATATTGGTGGTTCCTCACCGTGCACTTATTTCATAAGTATTTCTTATTTTGGCGTGATGTGTATGCAGCAGCTATGTATCACATTGCACACCACATCGCTCCTCTTATTATATACGTGTCTGTGCAACCCTCCAGGCATCCCCAGCTTCTTCCTCTTCTAACCCTTCCCTGTGTATTGTTTTGGCTCCGCCTCTGTGTTGTGTTTCTCTCTGCCTAGTGCCTGCTCATCCATCTTCCTCTATGGCTCTGCTCAGTAAATTACTACCTATCGTCACAGCTCTTACAAAATGCTCCTCTTATTCCCTGAAATCTTTACATATTATCCTGGTTGGAATTAATTTATTCCATCATTGCGGTCTTATAGTACTCTGTTTTAAATTCTCCTAATGTACCAACCACAGTTTGATTTGAAAAATAGTTATGAGTAGTAGTTGTCTGTCATTACCACTAAAATATAAGGTCTTGAAGTCTAGACTACATGCTTTTCTCATCTCCTCCTCCCCTTGGTCCTGCCTCACAGGCAGAGCAAAAATGTCTGTTATAGGGTGCAGCTTAATAAAATATACATGAATAATTTGATCATAAATTATGAATATATTTTATTATGAAATAATAAAATATAACATATAATATATATATTTTATTATTTGTATATAAAATGAAACAAATATATTTTGCCAGATATTATCCCAAAAAGGGGACAAAGAATAATTTTTAAGGGAAAATAGTATAGATACAAAAGCATCCTTTCATTTTATTTTCCCCCTTTTGTCACATAATGCATTTAAAAATAATTTATTTCCCATTTTATTGAGATACAGTTGGCACACTGTTCAAGTTTAAGTTGTACAACACAATGATTTGACTTATATACATCCTGAAATGATTATCACAATAAATCATCTCAGAAAGATACAAATTTTTTAAAAAATAGATAAAAATTATTTTGTGTGATGAGAACAACTATTTGGATTAACTGTCTTAACAGCTTCCATAAATAACATATAGCAGTGTTATTATATTTATCATACTGTACATTATATCCTTAGTTTTTATTTATTTTATGACTGGAAATTTTTACTTATAAAGTTTTGTTCATGCAGCTCAAATATAAGAGAGAAAGAGAAAGTAAAAACCTCAACAAAGCAATATATATATTAATTTTAACTTAATCTGTTACGAGTAATGAAAACTTTGATAGTGGAAAAGAAAAACAACTTTAGGGAAAAATTATTAATAATTGGAGAATATCTTAATTAAAGCTCTTTTACTTAAAACAAGAGAGTCTATGAAACTCCTCCCTCTGCAAGGCACTGTACACTTAATATACAGTATCTCCATGCCTTTGTCATCATCCCATAGATTGTCCTTCAAGCCTTAGAAGTTTATGGAAACAAAAGAGTTCATAAGAATAAAGTCCATATTTTCAAGGCTTAATAAAACCTTAGGCTTCCCCTTAAGATCTCATAACCTCATTTTGTCTAGAGAGGAAAGTGTGTTTTAGTGATATTTCTCAGGTGAGTTTGAAGAACTGTCCCATTAAGCTCTACCTGTTAATATTTATTTGCCCAGAAGCTACTGCTAGCCACACACCAGGAATGTATTGCTTATTCCATCCCCAGGTTTATTGAGATATAGCTGACATATAACATTGTGCAAGCATAAGGTGAACAAGTTGGTGATGATTTGATATACATATGTATTGTGAAACAATTACCACAAAAGGTTAATTAACACATTCATCACATCATATAATTACCCTCATTTTTCATGTATGTATAGTAGAATATCTAATGTTTACTCTCAGCAAATTCAAATATACAATATATCGTTAACAGTAATCATTATGCTGTACATTAGCTCCCTGGAAAGTATTCATCTTATAACTGGAAGTGTGTATACTCTGACAAACAACTAACATCCTTCCTGCCCTCCGTCACCTCTCAGCTGCTGTAACCGCTATTCTGCTCTCTGCTTCTTTGAGTTTGACTTTTTAACATTCTACATATAAGAGAGATAAACAGTGTTTATCTTGACTTATTTCACTAAAGTACTGAAGACTGAGGCAACAGCTTGAACAAAAGAAAATTGGGTGAAAAGGTATTTAAAAGGTGAAGTATTATACAAAAATGCAATTTTACTTCCATCACAGAGGATCATTTATAATTATACACACACACACACACACACAAACGCAACTTGCTTTGTTATAATCACAGCTTCTCAAACATGTTTATAACTGGTTTAGGTTGCTTATAGTATAACAAGATCTGGCAATTTTATTTTTTTAATAACTAGAGGAAGAACAGAACCTTACTTATTTTATTTTCTACATATGTAATTTTTAAATAATTTTGTAAGGTAGGACTTTCAATGAACTAAACTGTTATCTCATCAGTTCAGTTCAGTTCAGTTCCTCAATAGTGTCCGACACTCTGTGACCCCATGAATTGCAGAACAACAGGCCTCCCTGTCCATCACCAACTTCTGGAGCTCACCCAAACTCATGTCCATCGAGTAGGTGATGCGATCCAGCCATCTCATCCTCTGTTGTCCCCTTCTCCTCCTGCCCCCAATCCCTCCCAGCATCAGAGTCTTTTCCAATCAGTCAACTCTTCGCATGAGGTGGCCAGAGTACTGGAGCTTCAGCTTCAGCATCATTCCTTCCAAAGAAATCCCAGGGCTGATCTTCAGAATGGACTGGTTGGATCTCCTTGCAGTCCAAGGGACTCTCAAGAGTCTTCTCCAACGCCACAGTTCAAAAGCATCAATTCTTTGGCACTCAGCTTTCTTCACAGTCCAACTTTCACATCCATACATGACCACAGGAAAAACCATAGCCTTGAATAGACGGACCTTTGTTGGCAAAGTGATGTCTCTATTTTTGAATATACTGTCTAGGTTGGTCATAACCTTCCTTCTGAGGAGTAAGCGTCTTTTAATTTCATGGCTGCAATCACCATCTGAGGTGATTTTGGAGGCCAAAAAAATAAAGTCTGACACTGTTTCCACTGTTTACCCATCTATTTCCCATAAAGTGATGGGACCAGATGCCATGATCTTTGTTTTTTGAATGTTGAGCTTTAAGCCAACTTTTTCACTTTCTCTTTCACTTTCATCAAGAGGCTCTTCAATTCTTCTTCACTTTCTGCCATAAGGGTGGTGTCATCTGCATATCTTAGATTATTGATATTTCTCCCAGTAATCTTGATTCCAGCTTGTGCTTCTTCCAGCCCTGCATTTCTCATGATGTACTCTGCATAAAAGTTAAATAAGCAGGGTGACAATATACAGGTTTGACATACTCCTTTTCCTATTTGGAACCAGTCTGTTGTCCATGTCCACTTCTAACTGTTGCTTCCTGACCTGCATATAGGTTTCTCAAGAGGCAGGTCAGGTGGTCTAGTATTCCCATCTCTTTCAGGATTTTCTACAGTTTATTCTGATCCACACAGTCAAAGGCTTTGGCATAGTCAATGAAGCAGAAATAGATGTTTTTCTGGAACTCTCTTGCTTTTTCAATGATCCATAAGATGTTGGCAATTTGATCTCTGGTTCCTCTGCCTTTTCTAAAACCAGCTTGAACATCAGGAAGTTCACAGTTCACGTATTGCTGAAGCCTGGCTTGGAGATTTTGAGAATTACTTTACTAGTGTGTGAGATGAGTGCAATTGTGTGGTAGTTTGAACATTCTTTGGCATTGCCTTTCTTTGGGATGGAATGAAAACTGACCTTTTCCAGTCCTGTGGCCACTGCTGAGTTTTCCAAATTTTCTGGCATGTTGAGTGCAGCACTTTCACAGCATCATCTTTCAGGATTTGAAACAGCTCAACTGGAATTCTATCACCTCCAGTAGCTTTGTATGTAATGATGCTTTCTAAGGCCCACTTGACTTCACATTCTATGATGTCTGGCTCTAGGTGAGTGATCACACCATTGTGATTATCTTGGTCATGAATATCTTTTTTGTACAGTTCTGTGTATTCTTACCACCTCTTCTTAATATCGTCTGTATCTGTTAGGTCCATACTATTTTTGTCCTTTATCGAGCCCATGTTTGCATGAAATGTTCCCTTGGTGTCTCTAATTTTCTTGAAGAGGTCTCTAGTCTTTCCCATTCTGTTGTTTTCCTCTTTCTTTGCATTGATTGCTGAGGAAGGCTTTCTTATCTCTCCTTGCTATTCTTTGAAACTCTGCTTTCAAATGCGTATATCTTTCCGTTTCACTTCTCTTCTTTTCACAGCTATTTGTGAGGCCTCCCCAGACAGCCATTTTGCTTTTTTGCATTTCATTTCCATGGGTATGGTCTTGATCCCTGTCTCCTGTACAATGTCATGAACCTCCATCCATAGTTCATCAGGCACTCTATCTATCAGATCTAGGCCCTTAAATCTATTTCTCACTTCCACTATATAATCATAAGGGATTTTATTTAGGTCATACCTCAATGGTCTACTGGTTTTCCCTACTTTCTTCCATTTAAGTCTGAATTTGGCAATAAGGAGTTCACAATCTGAGCCACAGTCAGCTCCTGGTCTTATTTTTGCTGACTGTAAGAGCTTCTTCATCTTTGGCTGCAAAGAATATAATCAATCTGATATCGGTGTTGACCATCTGGTGATGTCCATGTGTAAAGTCTTCTCTTGTGTTGTTGGAAGAGGGTGTTTGCTATGACCAGTGTGTTCTCTTGGCAAAACTCTATTAGTCTTTGCCTTGCTTCATTCCATATTCCAAGGCCAAATTTGCCTGTTACCCTAGGTGTTTCTTCACTTCCTACTTTTGCATTCCAGTCCACTAGAATGAAAAGAACATCTTTTTTGGGTGTTAGTTCTAAAAGGTCTCCATAGAGCCATTCAGCTTCAGCTTCCTCAGCATTATTGGTTGGGGCATAGACTTGGATTACTGTGAAATTGAATGGTTTGCTTTGGAGATGAACAGAGATCATTCTGTCATTTTTGAGATTGCATCCAAGTACTGCATTTCAGACTCTTTTGTTGACCATGATGGCTGCTCCATTTCTTCTCAGGGATTCCTGTCCACAGTAGTAGATATAATGGTCATCTGAGTTAAATTCACCCATTCCAGTCCATATAAGTTCACTGATTCCTAGAATGTTGACATTCAATATGCCATCTCCTGTTTGATTACTTCCAATCGCCTTGATTCATGGACCTAACTTTCTAGGTTCCTATGCAATATTGCTCTTTACAGCATCGGACCTTGCTTCTATCACCAGTCACATCCACAACTGGGTATTGTTTTTGCTTTGGCTCCATCCCTTCATTCCTTCTGGAGTTATTTCTCCACTGATCTCCAGTAGCAATTTGGGTACCTACCGACCTGGGGAGTTCCTTTTTCAGTATCCTATCATTTTGCCTTTTCCTACTGTTCATAGGGTTCTCAATGCAAGAATACTGAAGCGGTTTGCCATTCCCTTCTCCAGTGGACCACATTCTGTCAGACCTTTCTACCATGACCCGCCCATCTTGGGTGGCCCCACAAGGCATGGCTTAGTTTCACTGAGTTAGACAAGGCTGTGGTCCATGTGATTAGGTTGACTAGTTTTCTGTGATTATGGTTTGTGTGTCTGCCCTCTGATGCCTCTTGCAACACCTACCGCCTTACTTGGGTTTGTCTTACCTTGGACGTGGGGTATCTCTTCACAGCTGCTCCAGCAAAGCACAGCTGCTGCTCCTTACCTTGGACTAGGGGTATCTCCTCACAGCTGCCCCTCCTGACCTTGAATGTGGAGTAGCTCCTCTTGACCTTCCTGCGCCTGGGCAACCACCACTCCTTGGACGTGGGGTTGCTCCTCTTGGCTGCTGCCCCTGACCTCGGGCGAGGGGTAGCTCCTCTTGGCCATGCTTCTGCTGGCCAAATAGAAGCTGGTGCGCTTCTGCTGCGTGATCTGTCGCAGCTGGTGAGCTTCTCATATAAATATAAAATAAACATATCAAATATTTTCTAACTCACTTAACTACATAGGAAACTAGTAAGAGTTTAAAATCAGTAAAATAAAGACTTGGATCACAGACATTTACATCCTCTATCAGTTAAACTTCTTTTGCATCAGGATAAATGAGAAATATTTCATTGCTATGATCAAGAAATACTTGTTTTGCTTTTCGTTTTTACTAAATTTAAGTTAATTTCTATCCCTTCAGAATTCTAAGATAGCTTTTTTTTTTTTAAAAGAGTTTATTTATTTATTAGTAGCTGTGCCAGGTTTTAGTTGCGGGATGTGGGGTCTTTTTAGTTGCATCATACAAACACTTAGTTATGGCATGTGGGATCTGGTTCTCTGATTAGGGATAGAACCTCGGCCCTCTACCCTGGGTGCATAGAGTCTAAGCCTCTGGACCACCAAGGCAGTCCCTATAAAGTAGTTTAGTTAAAGATATTTAAAGGTACACATTCTACAGCACCAGATAACCCCAGAGAGTCCACTGAACAATATCCAGCATTCTCTTAAGGAAATCTCAGTAATATTTTTGTCCCATTTCCAAACCTTTCCATTTTTATACTAAAAACACTGCCCCAATTATTCATATTTATTAAATTAATGTCATTTTGTTTCACTTATAAACTCAAATTTTTATTCTTGGAGAGAAAAATGTTTCCTTCTACTCTTTTTCAAAGGACAATTTATCCTCACAGCTAGTTTCTTTCCTAGTTATTCCAGGCTAGAATATAAATAACTGAGATGTGCCTCATAGTCCCTTAAGAAAAAAAATAACAATGAAAATCACTGAAATTCAGAAATTTAACATGTAGAAGAAAAACTTGAAATTGATGGCATTGACGTGTTCTCAAACTCTAGAGAGAGGGAGACATATTTAAAAGAATGGGGATGTGGGTTTGATTTGAGGGAGAATGATTTCTCAAAGGGTTTCAATCCCTCTTTAAGAATCAATGGTATAATGGATAGTCATCACTGAAGTTGTGTTAATGTGCAGATTAAGCTGTGGAAGCTAAAGACTTGGTATCTGAGTTTTAATGCGTGAGAGAAAGAAGTAAAAAGCAATTCCAGTTCTGTATTTCTTAGAGACTGTCCCTGGTTAATGTAATAGACATTTGATTATTAAGCTTGGTAAAGCAAGGGAGCCATGTTTTAGGAGGAAAGGAGGTTTCTGTTTTGTAGTGGTTGCAGTCAGAGATGCCCTTGAGGCCAAATGAGCATTTGCATGTGCTTCTCAAGTTATTGGTTATCTTGAAAATATGGAACAGGCAAAATCAGAATAATAATAGGGCTTTGTAATGTAGTGGAGATATAACTAGGCTCCTTTACAAAGATATACAAATCCAAGACAGAAAGGAAAATTGTTATGAGATAAGCTCTGGGCAGTTAGGTTTTCAGTCTGAACTAGTTAGAGCTAGAAAGCGTGCTACTGAGGATGAAGTACATTTAAAAGCTGCCTGTAAGTAAAGTATAATGAATTTAATGAGCTACAGAGAGGAACAGTTTTCAGAGTTGTGTATTTTTTCCTTGGTATATGTGTATAAGCCTTACTAATTGCCCTCTTTTAGTGTTGAAAAATGTTTTAAATCATTTATGTCTTTGGTTATATTCCAAATTTTTCAAAATAAGCATCTTTAAATGTCATAGTCAGAAACATGTAAAATAGATGTTACTGAAAATATAGCTTTCAGAATATGATATAATATGCAATCAGAGTTTACAATCATTAACTTATTGATTTATTTAATGTATTAAGTGGAACTACACAGTTCAGCTAAAAATGAAAAGGCAATCCACTAGCCATTTGTAAGATTACTATATGTGTATGATGATTATTTTAGTCAACAGATTAAATTGTCTTTGTAAAATACTCTGCTAAGAATCTTCAAAATAATACTACTGAATAACTTATAATTACTTGATCTGTACTGATTAATAATGAACTATGCAGAAAAGCAAATACTGGATGGATTGCTTAGTTCTCCCCATTGTCATCTTAGTTAGCAAAGCTCAGTGTTTGCAGTGATTTGTGTGTAAATGATCTTTAGGTTCTAACTAATCACAGTTCAATATTACCTTGAGTCTTTAAGATACAGCATAGCCTTAGACTATATTAAGAACTATGTTGCATTCTAATCATGATTTGGAATGTTTTCATTATATACTAAGCTAGCCAGAAAAGCATTTTACAAATTGATTTCAATTCAAGGTAATACATTTTAAGGATAAATGACATAGTCAAAACAGAAAGCATCCATGAAAAGGAAGGAAAATATTATATAATCTGAATTTTGTTTAATAAGAATAATTGAGAAAATGAGATAAAATTAACTCAGAAATAAAAGAACATGAGAAAAGTAAATATATGTATTCAAATGTGTGAGGAATTGTCAAATGCCAAAAGAGGGTGCTTACTCAGTATTGTCTTGAAGTTAAAAGTTATAAGAACACAGATTATGAATCAACATATGTAAGAATTTTCCATGATCTCCTCTTCATTGATGTTTACATTATAAAGTTGAGATCTCCCACTCACTGGATATATGAAAACTGAAATTAGTGATTCATCTCAGAAATAGAGTAGGAGATATCAAGGTTCTTTTGGCCATAGATTCTATTAGAATGTGGAAGTCATGTTAGCAAATACTGTTTAGTATATGTTTAGTGAAGCCAAAGTTACAGATTTTAAAAAATGTTTTTAATATTAGTCACCATGTTCTAGAATATAAAATCAGACCAACTATGTTATTACTTCTCAAAGAATCATGACAATAGAAAGAAAGAGGGAGAAGCATAATCATGACCCTTCTAGTGGAAGCCAGAACAAATTGAAACCAGCATAACCAAAAGAAGTTTATAAAATCACTTAATTGCAGTGTCTTAGATTTGAATGGATAGATTCAAGCATTGTTATATGCAAGTGATCAAGTGATAGTTTTAGAAATCTTTCTTCTTGATACATGCATCCTCTCTTTGTCAATGTGTTACAGTGGATCTTTTCTCTATTGTGTTTTATTTTCTTTCAAGTTCTCTTCACATGCCAAGAAATATGCCCCTAGATATGCAAGAATACCTAATTCTAAATCTTTCTGATCTCAGACAGCATAAAGACCTACTCTCTTTAACATTTAGTGTGTGTGTGCTCGGTCGTGTCCAACTTTTTTGCAGTCCCACGGATTGTAGCCCACCAGGCTCCTCTGCCCATGGGATTTCCCAGAAAAGATTACTGGAGTGGGTTGCCATTTCCTCCTCCAGGTGATCTTCCTAACCCAAGGATAGAACCTACATCTCTTGTGTCTCCTGCACTGGGAGGCAGGTTGTTTACCACTAGCGCCACCTGGAAAGCCTTCTCTAGCATTTAGAGGGATCGTAAAATAAGTTTTCTAATTTACTCTGTCATGTATTTTGATTGTATTAGAATAATCTCTGTTATCCACAGGGTAATCCTAGATACAATTCACACTATCATGGTTGAGAATTAGAAGAAACAGGTAAAAAAAAATCATATGAAATTAGAAATAATTCTAAAAGGAAGATGAGAACACAAGTATCCAGTATATGCACAATTAATAGCTAAAGTACATTTCAATAGGCATGCCCACACAATTCATTGCCTTTCTTATTTCCTAGACCTTTTTACTTTTGATCATAAAACTAGGCCCAAATCCTAGCTTTGAAATGGGAGTAACTTCACTGTATAAATAAGAAATAACTTAAAGAAACCTTAGCTATTAACCAAGCATGGAAAGCTACTACTTGTTTGTGTGGAGTTTTTAGTATATATCCTTTGTCAATTTACTTAGCCAATGGACATAAAACAACTTAATCTTTAGTTATTTGCTCATTAAACAATCATTTTTTAAATGCCAGCTAAACATCAGAGTGTTGTTCAGTTCAGTTCAGTTCAGTCGCTCAGTTGTGTCTTACACTTTGTGACCCCATGAACCGCAGCATGTCAGGCCTCCCTGTCCATCACCAACTCCCAGAGTTTACCCAAACTCATGTCGATTGAGTTGGTGATGCCATCCAACCACCTCATCCTCTGTTGTCCTCTTCTCCTCCTGCCCTCAATCTTTCCCAGCATCAGGGTCTTTTCCAACGAGTCAGCTCTTCGCGTCAGGTGGCCAAAGTATTGGAGTTTCAGCTTCAACATCAGTCCTACCAATAAACACCCAGGACTGATCTCCTTTAGGATGGACTGTTTGGATCTCCTTAAAGTGTAAGGAACTCTCAAGAGTCTTCTCCAATACCACAGTTCAAAAGAATCAATTCTTTGGTGCTCAGCCTTCTTCACAGTCCAACTCTCACATCCATACATGACCACTGGAAAAACCATAGCCTTGCCTAGACAGACCTTTGCTGACAAAGTAATGTCTCTGCTTTTTAATATCTTGTCTAGCTTGTAGGAATAGATTCAGTTCAGTTCAGTTACTCAGTCGTGTCTGACTCTGCGACCCCATGGATCGCAGCACGCCAGGCCTCCCTGTCCAATACCAACTCCTGGAGTTCACTCAGACTCGCGTCCATCAAGTCAGTGATGTCATCCAGCCATGTCATCCTTGGTCATCCCCTTCTCCTCCTGCCCTCAATCCCTCTCAGCATCAAAGGCTTTTCCAATGAGTCAACTCTTCGCATGAGGTGGCCAAAGTACTGGAGTTTCAGCTTCAGCATCATTCCTTCCAAAGAAATCCCAGGGTTGATTTCCTTCAGAATGGACTGGTTGGCTCTCCTTGCAGTCCAAGGGACTCTCAAGAGTCTTCTCCAACACCACAGTTCAAATGCATCAATTCTTCGGCGCTCAGCCTTCTTCACAGTCCAACTCTCACATGCATACATGACTACTGGAAAAACCATAGCCTTGACTAGACAGACCTTAGTTGGCATTAATAAAGCACAATTCCTACCCAGTAAAACTCAGTTATAATTTAATTAGATTGCTAAACATATAACTAGAATCACTATTATATATGATATCTTATATCAAATCAATATTATTTAACATTCATCAATATATAGTATTTCATATAATATATATTGTATTATATAATATAATAATATCTGCTCAGTTATGTCCAACTTTTTGTGACCCCAAGACCACCAGGCTCCTCTGTCCATGAGATTTTTCAGGCAAGAATACTGGAGTGGGTTGCCATTTCCTTCTCCAAGTATATGATATATTACATATTGATCATATGTTAATACAGACCTTCCTTGACTTAAAATTGCATTATGTCTTGATAAACTCGTTATAAATTGAAAATATCTTAAGTTGAAAATGTATTTAATATAACACACCTAACCTACTGAACATTGTGGTTTAAGCCTAGGCTACCTTGATGATGCTCTGAATCCTTACATTAGCTTGTAGTTGGGTAAAAATTATTTAACACCAACACTATTTTACAATAAAGTATTGAATATCTCATGTAACTTATTGAAAACTCTGTTGAGAGTTAAAAACAGAATGATTAAATGTGTATGAGTTGTCCACACTCTTGATTGTATTGACTGGCTGCCACTCTCCAGCATCGAGTATCACTGCACATCATTAGCCTGGGAAAAAGATCAAGCTTCAAAATCTGAAATACAGTTTTTATTGAATGTGTACAACTTTTGTACTATGATAAAGTCAAATAGTCTCAAGTCAAACCACCATAAGTTGAACCATCCTTACTAAGCTGGGTACTGTCCATATTTAGCATACTTTTTTTTTTTGAGCAAAATTTAAATTTATTTCTAACTGGAGGATAATTGCTTTACAATATTGGGTTGGTTTCTGCCATACAACAATATGAATCAGCCATAGGAATGCGTATGTCCTCCTTCTTAAACCTTTCTCCAGCCTCCAACACCATCCCACCCCTCTAGGTTGTGACAGAGCACCAGATCTCAGCTCCCTGGGTCAAACAGAAAATTTCCACTGGCTATCTAATGTTACATATGGCAGTGTATTAATGTACATTTTAGTGCTGCTTTCTTATTATGTTCTATCCTCCCTTTCCCTTCTGTGTCCACAGATCTGTTCTCTATGGCTACATCTCCATTGCTGCCCTGCAGATAGGTTCAACAGTACTCTCTTTTAAGATTTCATATATGTGCATTAATATTTATTTTTGTTGATAATATTTGATGATACTTTATATTTTGTTAATAATATTTTATTATTTATTATTATTTAATAATAAATGTTAATGAATAAATATTAATATTTATTAATAAATATTTTGTTGGTATTTGTTTCCCTCTTTATGACTTGCTTCATTCTGTATAATAGGCTCTGGGTTCATCTACCTTATTAGAATTGAGTCAAATGCATGTTTTACAGCTGAGTAATATTCTACTGTGTTATACATCTCAACTTTTTTATCCATTCATCTATCAATGGGCATCTAGATTGCTTCCCTGTTCTAGCTATTATAAATATAACATCTGTTCAGTGAAGTTCAGTCACTCAGTCATATCAGACCCTGTGACTCCATGGACTGCATCATGACAGGCTTCCCTGTCCATCACCAACTCCTGGAGATTGCTCAAACTCACGTCTATTGAGTTGGTGATGTCATCCAACCATCCATCCTCTGTTGTCCCCTTCACCCCCTGCCTTCAATCTTTCCCGGCATCAGGGTTTTTCCCAATCAGTCAGTTCTTCACATCAAGAGGCCAAAGTATTGGAGTTTCAGCTTCAGCATTCATCCTTCCAGTGAATGCTCAGGACTGATTTACTTTAGGATTGACTGGTTTGATCTCCTTGCAGGTCAAGGGACTCTCAAGTGTCTTCTCCAACACCACAGTTCAAAAGCATCAATTCTTTTGTGCTCAGTTTTTTTTTTGTTTTGTTTTGTTTTTATAGTTCAACTCTCACATCCTTATAGGACTACTGGAGAAGCTATAGCTTTGACTAGATGGACCTTTCTTGGCAAAGTAATGTCTCTGTAATATGCTATCTAGATTGGTCATACCTTTTCTTCCAAGGAGCAAGCATCTTTTAATTTCATGTCTGCAGTCACGATCTGCAGTGATTTTGGAAACACCCAAAAATGAAGTCAGCTATTGTTTCCATGTTTCCACTGTTTTCCCATCAATTTGCCATGAAGTGTTGGGACCAAATGCTATGATCTTAGTTTCTTGAATGTTGAATTTGAAGCCAGCTTTTTCACTCCCCTCTTTCACTTTTATCAGAAGGCTTTTCAGTTCCTCTTTGTTTTCTGCCATAATGGTGGTGTCATCTGCGTAACTGAGGTTATTCGTATTTCTCTTGGCAATCTTAATTCCAGCTTGTACTTCATTCAGCTCCACAGTTTGCATGTTGTAGTGTGCATATGAGTTAAATAAGCAGGGTGACAATGTACAGCCTTGATGTACTCCTTTCCCAATTTGAAACCAGTCTGTTTTCCCATGTCCAGTTGTAATTGTTGGCTTCTTGACCTGCACACAGATTTCTCAAGAGGCAGGTAAGGGGATCTGGTACTCCCATTTCTTGAAGAATTCTCCACAGTTTGTTGTGATTGGCACAAAGACTTTGGCATAGTCAGTAAAGCAGAAATAGATATTTTTCTGAAACTCTCTTGCTTTTTCGATGGTTCAACAGATGTTGGCAATTTGACCTCTGGTTCCTCTGCCTGTTCTAAATACAGATTGAACGTCGGAAGTTCTCAGTTCACATACTATTGAAGCCTGGCTTGGAGAATATTGAGCATTACTTTGTTAGTGTGTGAGATGAGTGCAATTATGTGGTAGTTTGAACATTCTTTGGCACTGGCTTTCTTTGGATTTGGAATGAAAACTGACCTTTTCCAGTCCTGTGGCCACGGTTGAGTTTTCCAAATTTGTGGGCATATTGAATGCAGCACTTTCACAGCATCATCTTTTAGGATCTGAAATAGCTCGACTGAAATTCCATCACCTCCACTAGCTTTGATCCTAGTGCTGCTTCCTAAGGCCCACTTGACTTCGCATTCCAGAACATATGTTTTTAAAGACATATGTATGTTTTAAAAGATTAGCAAGGCCTAATAGAGCCCAGCAAAGGAAGCTGTCAACACTGACTGGAGACTGGGGAGACTTCTCCAAGCTGGTGCCATCTGAACTGGGCTTACCTGTGTCTTACCAGAGATTCAGGACCTGCATTGGTCGACAGATTTGGGAGAAGTGTACTATCTAAATAAAACAGTGTGAATAAAAGTGCAGAATGTTTTTAAATTGCCAAAGATTTCTAATTGGACTTTCAGGGCATTTCAGAGGGGACACTACTGACACTTTGGGTGTAGCATGTCTTTGTCTTATGTGACTCC
This sequence comes from Ovis aries, assembly GCF_016772045.2. Lineage (NCBI taxonomy): Eukaryota > Metazoa > Chordata > Mammalia > Artiodactyla > Bovidae > Ovis > Ovis aries. Next base: position 149,553,810 of record NC_056054.1, on the reverse strand, counting down.
ACTAGCAATGAAGGAAAATTAAGATTTTTACTTCAGTGTGCTAGATACCAATAACACTCTCCAGACATTATGGCATCTAAAAATCGCCAAGATATTTTCAGAGTCTGATTTTGAAGGCATTTGCAGTCCCTGTTGAGAACTATTGCTCTTCAGTAGTTTCTGATTTTTTAAAAAAGAAAAAAAAACTGTTGTAACATATGTCATCTATGTCTTTAGTCGCTCAGTCATGTTTGACTCTTAGCAACCCTTTGGACTGTAGCTCTCCAGGCTTCTCTGTCCATGGGAATTTTTAGGCAAGAATACTGGAGTGGGTTGCCATTTCCTCCTCTAGCGGATCTTCCTGACCCAGGTATCAAACCCACATCTCCTGTGTCTCCTGAATTTTAGGCAGATTCTTTACCTGCTGGGCCATCAGGGAAGCCCACCTGTCATTGGGAAGTACTGAGTCCCAAGTGATAAAATCTGGATTAGCAGTAGAAAGTTGGAAATGGAGAAGGGAAAATATACAGGTGCTATTATTATAAATTTATTTTAGTTGCTTCCAGATAACATCCAAGCAACAAAAATAAAATTATATTAATACCACCTTTATATTCCGCCCCCCCCCCTTTTCCAGCTTTCTGCAGCTAATCCAGATTTTATCACTTGGGACTCAGTACTGCATGTGCTGAACTAATTCATTCCAAGCTCTTCTTCAGGTGTTTCTTCACTCCAAGCAATCTTGCATACTCCTGCCAGACCACTACTACATAGTACTTTTATTAGATAACCAAGTTGTAGCACACTATTTCTGAATTCTTAGTATCAGTCCTCCTGTTTGAATTCCATGTGCATTCATAAACTGGTCATTTCTGCCTTTTACACATTAAAATTTGTCATTATCCCAAACCAACTTCACTTCGTTCTGGCAGATTTCTCACTGAATATACTCCTGACATTACTACTCTGGGACTATGCACGTATTCTCACTACCAATGGTGCCTTCTCATCCTTTCCTGTTATTTAAATATAATGCATCTTTAAATATCTAACTGAACTTTTACCTTTACAATGGAGACTTGTTTTACTTTGCTTACTCTTTAGTTTCCTATTAGTTGAACTTTTATAAAATGATGATAAGTACCACAAAATGTGCAACATTCTCACATATAGTACTGTTAGGGTATGTACTTCTATAAATTGTTGTTATATAGGCTTCTATTTTAAATAAATTTGTATTTATAATCCACTGTTCAGAATATCTAAAAAAGAATCTAGTTAGAGAACTATCATCATAGTCAGGGTACATTTAATGAAAGAGACAAATGAGAGAGGTCGACAAATTTAGTTCTGAGAGAGAGAAGCAAGAGGCTAAGCAAAGCTAAGTCCAAAAATTGGACAGCAAGGAGATCAAAACAGTCAGTCCTAAAGGAAATCAGTCCTGAATTTTCACTGGCAGGACGGATGCTGAAACTGAAGTGCCAATACTTTGGCCACCTGATGCGAAGAAGTGATTCATTGGAAAAGACCCTGATACTGGGAGAGATTGAGGGCAGTAGGTGAAGGGGATGACAGAGGATGAGATGGCTGGATGGCATCACCAACTCAGTGAACATGAGTTTGAGCAAGCTCTGGGAGCTGGTGATGGACAGGGAAGTCTGGCATGCTGTAGTCCATGGGGTCACAAAGAGTTGGACATGACTGAGAGACTGAACTGAACTGAACTGAAGGATAGTCATGCCTCTATTAGCTTTCTCCAGAGAAACAGAGCCAATAGGAGAGATACATAGATATAAATGATATAGACATAGATAGCAGGTAGATTTATTTTAAGGAATTGTCTCATATGATTATGGAGGCTGAGCAGTTCCAAGATTTGCAGTTAACAAGCTGGAGACCCAGGAGACCAAATCTGAAGAAATCAGATTTTCTGATGATATAAATTCCAGTCCAACGGCAGGAGAAGACTGATATCACAGTTCAGCAGTCAGGCAGGCCAATTCCCTCTTAGTCTTTTTTATTTTATTCAGACTTTGAATTAGCCTGAATTGGGTGGTGCTCATCTGCATTAGAGAGGACAATCTGCTTTATTCAGTCTATTTATTCAGATATTAGTCTCATTCAAAACCCCCCACAGTCTCAGACCAAATGTCTGGGCACACATTGTCTCAGACAGGTTGACACATAAAATTAACCATCATACTGTCATTGACTAGAATAGTGAGTAAGGAGAAGTTGCAGCCCTTACAAAGAAAGTAGCAGGACAAAATCTAAATGTTAATAGGCTACCCATGCTGAATTTTATGGTGGACATTAGGAAATGCAGCACTGGACCTTGATATTAAAAATAGTGATAAGGAGCATAACAAAAAGCCCTGGTAGTACATAGGTAATAAAAGTTGACAAAAATAAGAGGGAAAATAAGAGGGTGATAACAGAAATTATCACAGAATATGAAAACAAAGAGAAGTATCATTCATCACAAAATCATAATATAGTTGGTTCTCATTATTCAAAGATTCTGTATTTGAAAATTCACCTACCCCTAAAATTTATTTACAACCCCCAAAGCAATACTTGAGACACTTTCACAATTCTATGATGGACGTCTTCGAATACTGAAAAACTTGAGTTGTCCAAAGTAAACAGGAGGAGAAGGGGATGACAGAGGATGAGATGGTTGGATGGCATCACCGACTCAATGGACAAGAGTTTAAGCAAACTCTGGGACATGGTGAAAGACAGGAAAGCCTTGTGTGCTACAGTCCATGGAGCTGCAAAGAATCAGACACAACTGAGTGACTGAACAAAAACAAAGTGAACATTCACAGCTTGGACAAAGTAATGCCTTGCCTTCTTCTTTCTGATCTCATAATGTAAGTGAGTGTCATTGTTGTGGTATATTTAGTAGCAACATTTAAAAAAATTGTGTTATTCTTTTCATTGGTAATTTCACTCTTTGAAATGGTCCCCAAGAATAGTTTTTAAGTGGTGTTTAGTGTCCCATGGCAGAAGAGGACTGTGACGTGCCTAATGGGGGAAAAATATGTCTTAAATCAGCATCTTTCAGGCATGAGTAATGGTGTTGTTGGACATGAGTTCAATGTTAATGAATCAATAATGTATATATTAAATTAGATGTCCTTAAGACCAGATTATGTATTTATCACTTGGCAAAAAAACTCATGGTCAGAGACTTCTAGGAATCCAACCCTGCATTCCCCTCAGGAGCAATGGTTTAGTATTTGCTGTGTTGGTGTTCATGGAATCTTTATCTAACATAACTACTGCAAATAATAAGAATTGGCTATATATGGTATATTTGTTGACACAGTGTTCTGGTAGTTTTAACATTAATGAGAAAAACTAGATGACATGCATTTTTAAAAGAATAAATGTTAATAAATTGTATTTTATTCTGTGTTAAAAATCAGGTAATTGAAGTATTTTAAATATTTTAAAATGACTTCGTAAACATTTTAAAATGTTTTAAGATAAAGTCATTTATAATATATTTTATCATCCATACTTACCTTGAATATAGTTTTCCCTACTGATTGGTCCCTTTATTATTTTGGTTCCTTAAGTTATTTTTTCCTAATTCCTACTTCTGGATACTCCTCCCTGCATTTTTTTTTTTTTTTCTAGAAAAGAAGGATGATGCCAATGAAAATTAAGAATATCCAACGATCATAACTTTAGTTTTAAATTTTACTTTTTAGCTGGTTTTGAGTTTGAAAAGAATATCATATAAATGTGATATTTATCTATTTATTTAATATTCATTCATTCAGTAATCATCTATTGACCTTCTACTAGGTGCCCAGGAACCTCTTTACCAAGAGTTAACAAAGGTTTTATGGTACTCGATGCTTAAACTATTTGTAGACCTGCTTTGATGAAAATAAATTCATTTTAACAGAGTATTTACTGTACTAATATAGGGCCTTGGAAGGAACTCTTGAGATGTTAAACTGTGGGGACTCTGAAACTGGAGCCTCACTATTTTCAGAAGTTCTCTGCCTTTGGTAGAATCAGTAGTAGAAATCGTGCTGCTGCTGATGCTGCAAAGTCGCCTCAGTCGAGTCCGACTCTGTGCGACCCCACAGACCGCAGCCCACCAGGCAACCCCGTCCCTGGGATTCTCCAGGCAAGAACAATGGAGTGGGTTGCCATTTCCTTCTCCAATGCATGAAAACTGAAAAGTGAAAGTGAAGTCTCTCAGTCGTGTCCGACTCTTGGCAACCCCAGGGACTGCAGCCTACCAGGCTCCTCCGCCTGGTAGGCTGCAGTGCGATTTTCCAGGCAAGAGTATTGGAGTGGGTTGCCATTTCCTTCTCCGAATAGAAATCATAGTCTCACATAAATCTGGGGATTAATAAATTTAAGCATAGGAGCTATAATGGAAATAGCTTAATGTATTGGTTTTCTAGGGCTGAGATAATAAATTACCACAAACTGGCTGGCTGAAAACAATAGAAATATATTCTCTCACAGCTAGCAAAGTCAAAGATCTCTAACTAAGCTAGAGGCAGGGCTAGTCTTTCTGGAGTTATCTACAAGGGGAATCTGTACCACACCTTTCTTCTAGCTTCTAGTGATTGCCAGCTATCCTTGAAGCTGTATCACTCCACTTTCTCCCATCATCGTCTCGTGGCCTTCCTCTCTTTCGTATATCTAGGTGTTCATCTCCTTCCTATAAAGATACAACAATTGGATTTAGGACTGCCTCTAATTCAGTAGGACCTCATGTTGAGTAATTACACCTGCAAAGATCCTATTTCCATGTAAATTCATATTCTGGGCTTCTGGATAGACCTGAGTTTGGGGGAAGGAAGATGGATAGTATCTAACTTGTTATATCTAATCGCCAGTAACAACTGAAAGAACAACTAAGAAAGGGTGTATGATAAAACCGGTAAAATGTGAGGGAATAACTCACTCAAACTCACTCGATCTGGGCAAGGCAGGATGCAAATGCAACTTCAACCTGTAAGGATTAACGGTTGGTGTTATTTAAGTCACTAAGTCATATCTGACTCTTTGTGACCCCATGGACTGTAGCCTGCCAGGCTCCTCTGTCCATGGGACTTCCCAGGCAAGAACACTGAAGTGGGTTGTCATTTACTTCTCCGGAGCATCTTCCCAATCCAGGAATCAAACCCACATCTCCTGAATTGGCAAGTGGATTCTCTACCACTGAACCACCAGGGAAGTGCAAGGATTAAGTGTTTAATGTATTAATAACAATATTGAGTCTATGATGAGGTACCAGATATAACCAATTCTTTATATGTCTCCTTTAGGAGTGAGGAGAGTTGATTATAAAAGTTGGATGTAAATGCAAAGTACATCTAGCTTTTCATACTTCATATTATATTATATAAATATAATAGAAGCTCTTTTAATTCTATGAAGAAGTCATATATTATTTTTAAGTTTAAGGTAATAAATACTATAAACTGATGCTGAGGTAGTTTAAGGGAACACAGAAATTTTCACACAAGGTTTTGGAGAATTTGAAAAGACTGGCTAAAAGATGCTGCAGAAATGAGTCCCGTTAAATATACAGGACAGCTTAAATCTGTTTAATAGCTCCAGTACTTTTAGTAGAATCTTTGAATAACAACATTTCCATGGAAAAAAGAAAAAGCTTTGAGGTTTCCCTGATGGCTCAGATGGTAAAGCGTCTGCCCACAATATAGGAGACCCAGGTTCAATTCCTGGGTTGGGAAGATTCTCTGAAGAAGGAAATGGCAACCCACTCTGGTACTCTTGCTTGGAAAATTCCATGGACAGAGGGGCCTGGAAGGCTACCATCCATGGGGTCGCAAAGAGTTGGACACGACTGAGCAACTTCACTTTCTTTCTTTCTTTTTCTTTTTTATTATTTTCTGGGATATAAAAAATATCCTGCTCTCAAGAATTACGAGAACCCACATTCTGCTCCAAGAATCACAAGTAAATATTGTGAAAAAAATTCAAACTTAAAATATGGGTGAGTTTAACCTAACAATTTAATATATTTTTCACATGGCTTATGAATACCTGTTGATATCAAAAGGGATGAGGCTAAGCTATGGGCTAATGACTGTTCCCATGAAACAAAATTACAGGGAAAGAAGGGAAGAGCATGACTTACAGTACAATATATGAGCATGATTTATAGCCCAGCATTTATATGCATGTGTGTATGTTTGGCTTTCAATATTCTTAGAGTCACAAAGACTTCCTGGAATTGTTTTTGAGGAGAAATATAATATTAATATTTCTTAGGTGTTTTGGTTAAAACAGATTTAGTTAGATTTAGTTCTGACTTCATTTTCAAATGTTTTGAGATCTGTTACAATGGAATGAGAACAAGAACTCCATATGACATTTTGGAGATTTACATTTCATTTTGGCATAAATAAACACAAAACTAATTTGCCCCAGTGAACAGCTAAGGGTGTATTTCCTTTTGTCTCCTCTGCTATTTTCTCTTGTCTGTTGTGGCAAATAGTTTGCATAGCCAGTCCCTGAAGTGGGCTACTTAAATTGTTGATACATATTAAGTGGTATTATTGAGTAATAATGCTATTCCATTTAACATGTCTCAGCATGAAAAAAATTGGCTGTTCAAGACAAATGCTTCTGTTTGTAAATTATAATAAAACATATCTTAAAAGCTAAAGCCTGAAAGCAAACACTATTTTTTTGTCCTATATCTATCACATTCTTAACCCACTCCATCTTTATCAAAGAATTATGTCATCCATTTCCCTCATAGGAACCAAAAATCTCTAACATCTAGCTAGTCATAGACATTTAAGAAAAAATTTGAGTGTCAATATTCTAGAAGCAAAACTTGTTTTGTACAATGAACATACAAAGAGACTGCTGTATGATTTTCTCCTCTCTAGTGCTTTCTCTTTTAAATTAAGTAAAGCTTTGCTTTAAGAGATTTACTCTTTTAATGCAGATAATTTGAATAATTATACTTCTTTGGAGTAAAACTAGTACATCCCAGCTTAAAATTACACTTAGCTCCTAGTTAAAATTTGAAAAATGAAAGCCTAAATAAAGTAGGTGAACGATCTCTTTCTACTCAGGTAACTACACACAGGAATGATTTAAACAGCATTTCTAGATTTGTTTTTTAAAGAATTATTTGACTAAAAAATTTAACAAGAAGATTTTTAAAGAAATTCACAACAAATCTGAGATTAGTTTGAGACTTCAAAACTATAGATAGTTCAAAAAGATTTCCAGTGGCTGGCAGCTATATCCTATATTGTGACTACTGTCTATTTGTCTGGAAACCATTTACCTGATGTAATAGTTACCAGGTCCACTGGGTATATGTACAAGAAAGCCTGTCTCCCTGCCATAAGAGAATATTTTAAAAAGTGGAGAAAACTTTGCTTCATGCTAATTAATCACTAGGCATGATGCATGTATAATCCACGTTAAAGTCATGAGTCAAAGGAGAAAACAAGAGAAATATAGCATATTCCAAGTAGTTCTCAAGAAAGTGAAGGGAGTCAGGATGACCAAGTCTCCTCACCCTCTCAAAAGGTTTCAAATGCAGAGTATGATGTTATTTTGATTAGTTATATTTTCAATTATATTTGGAGGAAGAGATGTTACAAAATGTAGTAAAATAAGTATCTCCAGCATACTTCAGATTTTAATCTTAATTTGTTATTTGAAGTCTTCTCCCACAGTCCCCATTATTTTTAGAGTCTAAAAAAATGTAGCCCTCTCATTGTTTTCAGTTTATGAGAGTTGCTAATTCATAGACAGTAGGAGAGAATCTGCAGTGTTGTGAGTAAAATAGGAAAGGTACCCAGGAAGCATAGCAGGATATACCACCCCCAAATATGTATCTTTGGAATAAGGATGATTTTGAACTGATTATTTTGAGGAACAGCAGATGTAGGAGAAGCTCTGAAAAGACAGTGGGAGTCACTTTTTGTGAGGAAGATTCCAACTATAGAGGGACTTCCATTTACAAAGGTGTCTCCCTCTCTGCTCTTGTAACCTCGTGAGCTGCATGTAGCCCACCAGCCTCCTCTGTCCATGGAATTATCCAGACAAGAATACTGGAGTGGGTTGCTATGCTCTCCTCCATGGGATCTTCCTGACCCAGGGATCAAATCCAGGTCTCCCACATTGTAGGCAGATTCTTTACCATCTGAGCTACTGGCAATTGCTTGTGCAGGAAAAGGGCAGCTCTAAATCATAAGAACATCTTAGCAGTGAAGAAGCCCCAACTTAAGTCTTTGTGCCAAACCTAACCCTTATGGCAGAAAGTGAAGAGGAACTAAAAAGCCTCTTGATGAAAGTGAAAGAGGAGAGTGAAATGCTGGCTTAAAGCTCAACATTGAGAAAACTAAGATCATGGCATCTGATCCCATCACTTCATGGCAAATAGATGGGAAAACAGTGTCAGACTTTATTTTGGGGGCTCCCAAATCACTGCAGATGGTGATTACAGCCATGAAATTAAAAGATGCTTACTCCTTGGAAGAAAAGTAATATAGCATATAACTTGGATAGCATATTAAAAACCAGAGACATTACTTTGCCGACTAAGGTCTGTCTAGTCAAGGCTATGGTTTTTCCAGTGGTCATGTATGGATGTGAGAGTTGGACTGTGAAGAAAGCTGAGCACCGAAGAACTGATGTTTTTGAACTGTGGTGTTGGAGAAGACTCTTGAGAGTCCCTTGGACTGCAAGGAGATCCAACCAGCCCATTCTAAAGGAGATCGGTCCTGGGTGTTCTTTGGAAGGAATGATGCTAAAGCTGAAACTGCAGCACTTTGGCCACCTCATGCAAAGAGTTGGCTCATTGGAAAAGACTCTGATGCTGGGAAGGATTGAGGGCAGTAGGTGAAGGGGATGACAGAGGATGAGATGGCTGGATGGTATCACCAACTCGATGGACATGAGTTTGAGTAAACTCTGGGAGTTAGTGATGGACAGGGAGGCCTCAGTTCACTTCAGTCGCTCAGTCGTGTCCGACTCTTTGCGATCCCATGAATCGCAGCACGCCTGGTATGCTGCGACTCATGGGGTCGCAAAGAGTCAGACACGACTGAGCGACTGAACTGAACTAATGCTTACCTTATCATAAAAGTCTTATTTTTCCTGGTAACCTCTTGATAACTGACCTCTCCACATCTTTCCTTCTTTTGTGTTTAGTTGAAAATGGTATTAAAGCTAGTGGCCTAGGCTACCTCAGAGAATTACTCTTTTACCCCCAGAGTATTTCCCTTGTATATGAAACATACATGTTAATAAACTTCTGTTAATTTGCTTCTTGTTATCTTTTGGGCTTCTCAGATGGTGCTAGTGGTAAAGAACCTTCCTAATAACACAGGAGATGTAAGACACATGGGTTTGACCCCTGAGTTGGGAAGATCCCCTAGAGGAGGGCATGGTAATCCTCTCCAGTTTTCTTGCCTGGAGAATCCCATGGACATAGGAGAGCCAGGTGGGCTACAGTCCATAGGGTTGCAAAGTGTTGGACGTGACTGAAGCAACTTAGGACACAAGCAATTTGCCTTTTATTACAGGGTTCACAGGCAAGAACTCAGAAGAGCAGAGGAAAAATGACTTTTTCCCCTCCCACAGCATCAAGGTAATCCATTAGGTAGATGTCTCTTCTCAGAGAGAATGAATGCAGAATTTAGGAAAAGACATATCTTTGTTTTATAAATATAAGAAGAGGCACTAACCTGGTACGAAAGTTCCAGAAAAAGTCAAGCTAGCAGTGTGCTATCCATCAATTTAAAAAAAAGCGTCTATAAAGGCACTGATCATGGATTTTAAGGTCAAAATTTTTTTAAGATGGCAGAATGGCCTATTACTAAATAAAATGTGGATTAACAGATGACAGAGAAAGTAAAACAATACATCCAATAATTTACGAAGTCATTCCTATCATAAATGATAATATTCACATGCAAAGAGCAGACCCAAGTTAAGAGGTCAGATAATACAACCATTACCAGTTTAGAGCTATTGTAAATAATTTCAATTCTTCATGATCAAAATGCAGCTTAAGATATGGAAAGAAATTGCTGATACAATTAAAGAAGTAAACTATTGTTCAACTATAATATTCAAAACTTTTCAAGAGCAAATAACTATAAATTTATTTGATAGAATCCACATCTGACAATCAACTCAGTGTTTTTAAGTGACATTATAAGCTTAGGACGGAGAAGGCAATGGCAACCCACTCCAGTACTCTTGCCTGGAAAATCCCATGGACGGAGGAGCCTTGTAGGCTGCGGTCCATGGGTTGCTAGGAGTCGGACAGGACTGAGAGGCTTCACTTTCACTTTTCACTTCCATGCATTGGAGATGGAAATGGCAACCCACTCCAGTATTCTTGTCTGGAGAATCCCAGGGACGGGGTTGCCTGGTGGGCTGCCGTCTATGGGGTCGCACAGAGTCGGACACGACTGAAGCGATTTAGCAGCAGCAGCAACAGCAGCAGCATAAGCTTAGGATGCTAAATCAAATGATTACCTTGGCTCAGGGCCCACCTTCTAAATTGAATAACTTTTCAATCTTATTAAAAAACTCTAAATTTACCATCTGTGATGCCTTGAGCCTTTACTAAATGCCTTATATACATTAGAACTATTTCATAAAAAACTTGATATAAGTAATATTAACTTCTTTTTATGACCAGAAAATGAGACTCATAACAGTTAAATTTCTAGCCTAGTGTCACAAAACAGAAGAGTTGGGATTCTTCATGTATAAAAATGGTATTCTGTTCATACTTTCTAATATTATTCCATCACTTTACTTCATTTGAGGAATGTAATTTCTCTGTCAGAATGTCAACCAGCAATGCATGTGTAGATTTTTCCTTCTGCTTGTTTTCTTTTAAATAAAATGTGTACTATAGATCACTGCTTCTCAAAATTTATTGTGCATATGAATCTCCTGGAGATCTTATTAAAATTCAGTTTCAGACTCAGGTGAGGTCTGAGAATCTGCAGTTTTAACATACCTCCAAGTGATGTTGATGCTGCTGTTCTATAGACCATGCCAGACATCTTGGAATGTGAAGTCAAGTGGGCCTTAGAAAGCATCACTATGAACAAAGCTAGTGGAGGTGATGGAATTCCAGTTGAGCTGTTTCAAATCCTGAAAGATGATGCTGTGAAAGTGCTACACTCAATATGCCAGCAAATTTGGAAAACTCAGCAGTGGCCGCAGGACTGGAAAATGTCAGTTTTCATTCCAATCCCAAAGAAAGGCAATGCCAAAGAATGCTCAAACTACTGCACAATTGCACTCATCTCACACCCTAGCAAACTAATGCTCAAAATTCTGCAAGCCAGGCTTCAGCAATACGTGAACCATGAACTCCCTGATGTTCAAGCTGGTTTTAGAAAAGGCAGAAGAACCAGACATCAGATTGCCAACATCCGCTGGATCATGGAAAAAACAAGCGAGTTCCAGAAAAACATCTATTTCTGCTTTATTGACAATGCCAAAGCCTTTGACTGTGTGGATCACAATAAACTGTGAAAAATTCTGAAAGAGATAGGAATACCAGACCACCTAACCTGCCCCTTGAGAAATCTATATGCAGGTCAGGAAGCAACAGTTAGAACTGGACATGGAACAACAGACTGGTTCCAAATAGGAAAAGGAGTACATCAAGGCTGTATATTGTCACCCTGCTATTTAACTTATATGCAGAGTACATCATGAGAAACGCTGGACTGGAAGAAACACAAGCGGGAATCAAGATTGCTATGAGAAATATCAATATGATATGCAGATGACACCACCCTTATGGCAGAAAGTGAAGAGGAGCTATAAAGCCTCTTGATGAAAGTGAAAGAGGAGAGTGAAAAAGTTGGCTTAAAGCTCAACATTCAGAAAACGAAGATCATGGCATCCAGTCCCATCACTTCATGGGAAATAGATGGGGAGACAGTGGAAACAGTGTCAGACTTTATTTTTTTGGGCCCAAAATCACTGCAGATGGTGACTGCAGCCATGAAATTAAAAGACGCTTACTCCTTGGAAGAAAAGTCATGACCAACCTAGATTTCTTGTTCAAAAGTAGAGCCATTACTTTGCCAACTAAGGTCCGTCTAGTCAAGGATATGGTTTTTCCTGTGGTCATGTATGGATGTGAGAGTTGGACTGTGAAGAAGGCTGAGAGCCGAAGAATTGATGCTTTTGAACTGTGGTGTTGGAGAAGACTCTTGAGAGTCCCTTGGACTGCAAGGAGATCCAACCAGTCCATTCTCGAGGAGATCAGCTCTGGGATTTCTTTGGAAGGAATGATGCTGAAGCTGAAACTCCAGTACTTTAGCCACCTCATGCGAAGTGTTGACTCATTGGAAAAGACTCTGATGCTGGGAGGGATTGGGGGCAGGAAGAGAAGGGGACAACAGAGGATGAGATGGCTGGATGGCATCATGGACTTGATGGATGTGAGTCTGAGTGAACTCCGGGAGATAATGATGGACAGCGAGGCCTGGCGTGCTGTGATTCATGGGGTCGCAAAGAGTGGAACACGACTGAGCGACTGAACTCAACTGAAGGGATAATCATTAATAACGCTATAGCATCATAGTCTGTGGACCTAAAGCAATCTAGAAACTATTACTCTTCTGCAATGAGGTGAGAAACTTGTACCAGGAGGTAAATCAGTGTCCATCTTCCTTCATGGAGAAACTTGTTAAGAAAAGAATGATAGATGAACTAAACGATGTGCTTAATGACAAGATAGATTTACATTCTCATGACCCAAGCACCTTACCTTAAATAAGACATGGATTAGGCAACAAACAACTCACAAACAAGCTACATTCAAAGACACATATATTGGGAGTTGAGAGAGGAGGAGCATTTTGAATGGGGAGGAGGACAAATAAAAAGGATTTTTCTAGGGTGGGGGGGTGGGGGAAAGCATTATCTGTAGAAATTGCAAAAGCCTTGCAGTAAAGAGCCATAAAGATTGGTTACCTGGAGAGTGTAGCATCAAAGGGAGGGGGGGAAGAGTTTGGACAAAGGGTGTTTTGAAGTTAAAGACAGACATTTCCTATTTTATCAATTTACCTTTGGCTGTGGAAAAATGTTCATCCTGCCACTCTAGCATTAGAATCCTAGGAAATGGTGGTGTCAGTAGTTCTCAAGTCTGACTATTAGAACCAATCTTGAGAGCTTTAAAAATAATTCTCAAGGAGACTATGATTTAATTATTTTACATCCAATGCTTGATCATTAGAATTTTTAAAATTCCTCAGGGTATCTTGTGTTTTCCTGGTGGCACTAGTGGTAAAGAACCTTCCTGCCAATGCAGGAGATGCAAGAGATATGGGTTCAGTCCCTGGGTTAGGAAGATGCCTGGAGAAGGAAATGGCAACCCACTCCAGTATTCTTGCTTGGAGAATTTCATGGACAGAGGAGTCTGGTGGGCTACAGTCCATGGGATTGCAAACAGTCAAGCATGACTGAGCTCACAAACACACAGGGGATCTTACTATACATCAAAGATAAAAATACTGAAACTATATATAATTAGTCCTCTAAAGACTAATTTGTGAAGCTAGTGATACTTGTAATATTGTTTCCAAGAAACAATTTTATAATCCAGTATTTAGTATCATCCATCCTCTATGTAATTTAGAGGGAATTAAACAGATTTTGAGACCAGCAAGGTGTGATTAGTAGGAAGCAACATGGACTTGGTCAGTACAGGTTGGGACAAACTAACTTTATTTACTTTTTTGGTAGACTTTTCATATAAGATAAATGAAATTTACATGACAATAATACTAATTTATCTTTTTTTTGTGCTTGATAGAAAAGCACTTATATATATATATATATATATATATATAGTGTGGTATTCACTATAATTCTGAATATTAGGAAATAAATATATTGTGTGATTGATATTTACTATAATTCTGAATATTAGGAAATAATCCATTTTTAATCTTTTTAAGATTGAAATCCTGAAATAATAAGAGACTCACATGCATTTACACAGTTAGATTTACTGACATTACATAAACTCTTATATAAATCTTAGGTGCAGAAAAGCACTGATAAATTCTTTCATTACAACTTTTGGATAAGATGGAAAGATGTGAGCTGGACTATAAAGCAAATGGAAGGATCTGTAGATTACTAAATATATTTATTTAAAGTATGTTGATTGATGTCAACTCTGATATATTTTTATAGTGAGATCAGAATTTGTTCTGTTCTACACTTTTAAATATTTATTACTAATGAATATGATAAAGATATATAAGTTATGGTTGTCTGATACACAAAGGTAAGATTGACAGTCAGTATTCTGTACACCAGAATCCGTAGTTAAAAATCCTGACAGACAGAGGTCAAATATAACAAAATAAAATTTTACATGCAGATTAAAGTTTGCATTCAGTTCAAAAATACCAAGTGCATCTAAAGAGAGCATATTAAGCAACCTCAAATATTTGAAGTATTTTTTATGAAGAAGAGAAGTTTGATGTAGTTTGTATCGATCTCCAAGACAGAAATAGGAGAGTGAAACAAAGATCAAGGTAGTCTGTAGCAGAACGTGAAAGGATTTTTGACAGGAAAGAACTAATATTTTTAGAATCTTTGTCCTGATAAGGATTTGATATTCTGCCACGATATTATGCTTTATTATTATAGCACTGCTATGAGGAAAGTGCAATAAACTGCTACTATAGTGAGGAAATTGATTATGTAAGTTAAGCTTTTTGTTAAAAATCACACATAGAACATGAGGTAAACTCAAATTTTAAACTCAAGTTAGTTGGTTTCATTTTGCCAGATATATTTACCAAAATAATAAATTCTCACAGGAATTATTTAAACAGAGCCCAGAGAAAAAACCTTTCAGTGGACAACTATCAGTTCAATTTAGTTCATTTCAGTCGCTCAGTTGTGTCCAACTCTTTGTGACCCCATGGACTGCAGCATGCCAGGCCTCCCTGCCCATCACCAGCTCCTGGAGTTTACCCAAGCTCATGTCCATCAAGTTGGTGATGCCATCCAACTATCTTATCCTCTGTCATCCCCTTCTCCTTCTGCCTTCAATCTTTCCCAGCAACAGGGTCTTTTCAAATGAGTTAGCTCTTTGCATCAGGTAACCAAAGTATTGGAGTTTCAGCTTCAACATCAGTCCTTCCGATGAATATTCAGGACTGATTTCCTATAGGATGGACTGGTTGAATCTCCTTGCCGTCAAAGGGACTCTCAAGACGCTTTGTTCACCAAAGTTCTTCAGTGCTAAGCAACTAAAGTAATGCTCAAAATTCTTCAAGACAGCATTCAGCAGTAGGTGAACTGTAAACTTTCACATGTGTGAGCTGCTTTTAGAAAAGGCAGAGGAACCAGACATCAAATTGCCAACATCCGATGGATCATTGAAAAAGAAAGAGTTCCAGGAAAACATCTATTTCTGCTTTATTGACTATGCCAAAGCCTTTGGCTGTGTGTATCACAATAAACTGTGGAAAATTCTGAAAGAGATGGGGATAACAGACCACCTGACCTGCCTCTTGAGAAATCTGTATGTAGGTCAGGAAGCAACAGTTAGAACTGGACATGGAACAACAGACTGGTTCCAAATAGGAAAAGGAGTATGTCAAGGCTGTATATTGTCACTCTGCTTATTTAACTTCTAGGCAGAGTACATCATGAGAAGTGCTGGGCTGGATGAAGCACAAGCTGGAATCAAGATTGCCAGGAGAAATACCAGTAACCTCAGATATGCAGATGACACCACCCTTATGGCAGAAAGTGAAGAGGAACTAAAGAGCCTCTTGATGAGACTGAAAGAGGAGAGTGAAAAAGTTGGCTTATAGCTCAACATTCAGAAAACTAAGATCATGGCATCTGGTCCCATCACTTCATGGGAAATAGATGGGAAACAGTGGAAACAGTGTCAGACTTTATTTTTTTAGGCTCCAAAATCACTGCAAATAGTGATTGCAGCCATGAAATTAAAAGATGCTTACTCCTTGGAAGGAAAGTTATGACCAACCTAGATCTCCAAAAGCAGAGACATTACTTTGCCAACAAAGGTCCATCTAGTCAAGGCTATGGTTTTTCCAGTGGTCATGTATGGATGTGAGAGTTGGACTGTGAAGAAAGCTGAAACACTGATGCTTTTGAACTGTGGTGTTGGAGAAGACTGTGCAAGGAGATCCAACCATTCCATTCTAAAGGAGATCAGTCCTGGGCGTTTATTGGAAGGACTGATGTTAAAGCTGAAATTCCAATACTTTGGCCACCTCATGCGAAGAGTTGACTCGTTGGAAAAGACCCTGATGCTGGGAGGGATTGGGGGCAGGAGAAGAAGGGGACAACAGAGGATGAGATGGCTGGATGGCATCACCAACTCGATGGCCGTGAGTTTGAGTGAACTCCGGGAGTTGTTGAGGGACAGAGGGGCCTGGCATGCTGTGATTCAGGGGGTTTCAAAGAGTCGGACATGAGTGAGTGACTGAACTAACTAACGAACTAAGCTTTCTTTATAGTCCAACTCTCACATCTATACATGAGTACTGGAAAAACCATAGCCCTGACTATACAGACTTTATTTGGCAAAGTAATGTCTTTGCTTTGTAATATATGTCTAGGTTGATCATAACTTTCCTTCCAAGGAGTAAGTGTCTTTTTTTTTCATGACTGCAGTCACCATTGGCAGTGATTTTGGAGCCCCCCAAAATAAAGTCTGACACTGTTTCCACTGTTTCCCCATCTATTTCCCATGAAGTGATGGGACCAGATGCCATGATCTTAGTTTTCTGAATGTTGAGCTATAAGCAAACTTTTTCAGTATCCTGTTTCACTCTCATCAAGAGGCTTTTAGTTCCTCTTCACTTTTTGCCATAAGGGTGGTGTCATCTGCATATCTGAGGTTATTGATATTTCTCCTGGCAATCTTGATTCCAGCTTGTGCTTCATCCAGCCCAGCGTTTCTCATTATGTACTCTGTATATAAGTTGAATAAGCAGGGTAACGATATACAACATTGTCATACTTCTTTTCTAATTTGGAACCAGTCTGTTGTTCCATTTCCAGTTCTCACTGTTGCTTCCTGAGCTGCGTACAGGTTTCTCAAGAGGCAGGTCTGGTGGTCTGGTATTCCCGTTTCTTTCAGAGTTTTCCACAGTTTATTGTGATGCACACAGTTAAAGGCTTTGGCATAGTCAATAAAGTAGAATAGATGTTTTTCTGAAACTCTGTTTCTTTTTCGATGATCCATCAGATGTTAACAATTTGGTTCCTCTGCCTTTTCTGAAACCAGATTGAACATCTGGAAGTTTACTGTTCATGTGTTGCTGAACCTGACTTGGAGAACTTTGAGCATTACTTTACTAGCATGTGACATGAGTGCAATTGTGCAGTAGAATGAGCATTCTTTGACACTACCTTTCTTTGGGAATGGAATGAAAACTGACCTTTTCCAGTCCTATGGCCACTGCTGAATTTTCCAAATTTGCTGGCATATTGAATGCAGCATTTTCACAGCATCATCTTTTAGGATTTGAAGTAGGTCAACTGTAATTCCATCACCTCCACTAGCTTTGTTCGTAGTGATGTTTCCTAAGTTCCAGTAGACTCCACATTCCCAGATGTTGGCTCTAGGAGAGTGATCACACCATAGTGATTATCTGGGTTTTGAAAATCTTTTCTGTACAGTTCTATGTGTACTAGTCACCTCTTCTTAATATCTTCTGCTTCTGTTAGGTCCAAACCATTTCTGTCCTTTATCGAGCCCATCTTTGCATGAAATGTTCCCTTGGTATCACTAATTTTCTTGAAGACATCTCTAGTCTTTCCCATTCTATTGTTTTCCTCTATTCCTTTGCACTGATCACTGAAGAAGACTTATTTTTTTAAAAATCTCTCCTTGTTATTCTTTGGAACTCTGCATTCAGATGGGTATATCTTTCCTTTTCTCCTTTGTTTTTGGCTTCTCTTCTGTTCACAGCTATTTGTAAGGCTGCCTCAGACAGCCATTTCGCTTTTTTGCATTTATTTTTCTTGGGGATGGTCTTTATCCCTGTCTCCTGTAGAGTGTCACAAACCTCCATCCATAGTTCACCAGGCACTCAGTCTACCAGATGTAGTCCGTTAAATCTATTTCTCACTTCTGCTGTATAATCATAAGGAATATGATTTAGGTTATACCTGAATGGTCTAGTGGCTTTCTCCACTTTCTTCAATTTATGTCTGAATTTGATAATAACGAATTCATGATCTGAAGCACAGTCAGTTCTTGGTCTTGTTTTTGCTGACTGTATAGAGCTTTTCCATCTTTGGTTGCAAAGAATATAATCAATCTATTTGCAGTGTTGGCCATCTGATGAAATTCATGTGTATAGTCTTCTCTTGTGTTGTTTGAAGAGGGTGTTTGCCATGACCAGTGCATCCCCTTGGCAAATCTCTATTTGCCTTTGCCCTGCTTCATTCTGTACTCCAAGGCCAAATTTGCCTGTTGCTGTATCTCTTGACTTCCTACTTTTGCATTCCAGTTCCCTCTAATGAAAAGGACATCTTTGTTGGGTGTTGGTTCTAAAAGGTCTTGTAGGTATTCATAGAACCATTCAACCTCAGCTTCTTCAGCATTACTGGTTGGGGCCTAGACTTGGATTACTGTGATCCTGAATGGTTTACCTTGGAAAAGAACAGAGATCATTCTGTCGTTTTTGAGATTTCATCCAAGTACTGCATTTCTTTTGTAGACTATGATGGCTACTCCATCTCTTCTAAGGTATTCTTGCCTACAGTAGTAGATATAATGGTCACCTGAGTTAAATTCACCCATTCCAGTCCATTTGAGTTCGCTGATTCCTAAAATGTCGATGTTCACTCTTGCCATCTCCTGTTTGACCACTTCTAATTTGCCTTGATTCATGGACATAACATTCCAGGTTCCTATGCAATATTGCTCTTTATAGCATCAGACCTTGCTTCTATTACCTGTCACATCCACAGCTGGGTGTTGTTTTTGTTTTGGCTCCATCTCTTTATTCTTTCTGGAGTTATTTCTCCACTGATCTCCAGTAGCATATTGGGCCTCTACCAACCTGGGGAGTTCCTCTTTCAGTGTCCTATTTTTTGCCTTTTCATAGCAATCATGGGATTCTAAAGGCAAGAATACTGAAGTGGCTTGCCATTTCCTTCTCCACTGGACCTCATTTTGTCCGTATTCTCCACCATAACCCTTCCATCTTGAGTGGCCCCACACAGCATGGCTTAGTTTCAATGAGTCAGAGAAGGCTGTGGTCCATGTGGTTAGATTGGTTATTTGTCCGTGATTGTGATTTCAGTCTCTCTGCCCTCTGATGCCCTCTCTCAGCACCTACCATCTTAGTAGGCTTCCTCTTACCTTGGACGTGGGTTATCTCTCAGGGCTGCTCCATCAAAGTGCAGCCTCTGCTCCTTAACTTGGACATGGGGTATCTCCTCTCAGCTACTCAAGTGCTGTGCAACCACTGCTTGCTATACTAGATTAATTCAAGTTTTTAAAAATTTTCTTTTAATTGTTAGACTTATTGATATTGTGACCCTTTTTCTTTAGCAATTATTTCCTTCTCAGTCTCATGATTATCATGGGGATTACCTATTTGAGAATCATGTGACTTGTTTGTTCCTTAGCAGAGTTATATGCTTCCCACCTCACCTGAAGCCTAGTTAGTTGACTGACCAAATGGTGGGTGGGCTTCAGTTTTAGACTGGGCACTGAATAGTTTCCATGAGATTTCTAAATTTGGAGCATGTTATTCTTATTGCAGGTTATTCAGATTACCAAACCTAAAGCTCAAAAATTGCTAAAAGCCATGTTTTCTTTCAAGTTAGAGAAAGCAGGTCTAAAGCTAAACAGAGGGAATGAGAGATGAAAAAGGGAACACCAGTGGCATCTAAGAACCTGGTTCTGTATTTCTGAGGCTAAAATACATTTCAGGCTTTGTTTCATGACAGACAGTCCTTTGCCTTTGGCTTCAGCTAGTTTGAATTGGATTTCTCACCACTGAAGTGCAAGGTCCCCGATCACTTTCTGCCAAAAACGCCAACAAATAAAATTTAAGTCACAGAAATGGCATTCGAGGATTAAGTCCTTGCATATATGAGTCCCATATTGAAATAAGTTACAATTTAATTCTTTCACAAAAATTGTTTACCACATAATGTAAAGCTTGATATTTATCTCTTTTTTTTGTTCTTGTGCAAATGAGTTTTGTGTTTATGACATTGTTTAATTTTTCCAATAAAAGTCCCTTAGTAATGAAGGTGTAGATATATGGAAACCAAAGTTATGATAAGATATATGTGAGTTGACTGTGTGTAGGTTTGTAAAATCAGAGTTCTAATTTTAGCTCCTGTGCTACTCTATAAAATTAAACTTACTTTCTATTAAGGATATAATTGCAACTAAAAGATTTTTTAATTAGAACAATTAAAGCTATACTTCCAATGTTTTGTATGGGGGCCTAACATTAACTCTGCAGTTAATGTCTTTAATGATTTATTTTATATAAAGCTAATTAAAAATTTAGGCTTTTAATATAGTCTCTGCTCCATTTTACTCTCAGCATCTCATATCATATTCAGAATGGTGAATTAAATTATGATGAAATAGTTTGCATTGTGTCTATAATCATTAACCTTTTAGCAAGGATTTCTAAACAGAGCCATGTATCAGAGGGTCAATTATTTGATAAGAAGGGACTCTGATTTTTATTCAATAACCTTATTATAAAAGTCATACTTTAATATATATCTAGACTGACATTTGGGGCATATATATTATTCCAGAAAATTTACAGTTGCCTATTCCTTGTTTTCTAAAAACAAATGTTATTGTGCCCATTTGGCTATTGATGTTTTACATATTTTGTTGAAATGAGCTTTAAGTGAATGTTGAATTATATTAGAAAACATTAAGATGTTAAAAAATTTTTAATAAAGTGAAGTATATTACTGTGAAATTATTTAAAAGATAGCACAAACATGTTCCTTAATGCCAAGAGAAGGTGAAGATATTAATCTTGTAATTGTCTCACATAACTGAAGAGTATGAAAGAAATCATTTCTTAATAGCAAAAGGTTGAAATATGTTTTTATTATTTGTTACTTTTGGTAAAATTATTATGCAACATCTAATGGTTTGAGAAATGAAACAAAATGATAATCATGTGTTTGTAATATTCTTATAAATAGGAATATATATATATATATACACAGATATATAAATAAAATTATTAATTAAAACAATTTACAATTTTGAAAGGTTTTCTCTATATGTGACCTTAACAACCAGCAACAACACTTGCTTTTCTTTTGGTGATAGTAGCACTTTTTCTTAGTGGTTATGCTCTTTCCTAATTATTTAACTTCTAATAGCCCAGTGTACCTGAGGGTGAGAATTGATAAGCAAAAAAAAAAAAAAAAAAAAAAAAACCACACACACACACAAAAACAAAACCCTAAACTAACCTTTTTTCTCTTTAGAATAATAATCCTAAATCAAGTAATATTCAAATTTTAAGAACTTAAAAATGAGTGCCTCTTTTTATACAGTTAAAAATCTTATACTTTTGGAGATCTGGTTGTTTTCAGATTTTCCTAAAATTCTATAAACTGTTCAATGACATTGGATATAGTCTTTTGCATGTCTGTTTGTGTCTGCTTATCTATTTATGCCTAAATAACTGTGAATATGTGTCTATGACATATCAACAATTTTTTAATGAATAAGAAATAGAAGAATGTATTTCAAGTATTAAAACCAACTAATTTAGTGGCATTTTAATTGTTATTTTGTTATAGACTGAAAGTTTGTGTTCCTCTAAAATTCACTGGTTAGGAGGTGGTCCTAAGATGGCGGAGGAATAGGATGGGGAGACCACTTTCTCCCCCACAAATTCATCAAAAGAACATTTAAACGCTGAGCAAATTCCACAAAACAACTTCTGAATGCTGGCAGAGAAGAAAAGCAGCCCATTGTCTTCGAAAGGAGGTAGGAAAAAATATAAAAGACAAAAAAAGAGACAAAAGAGGTAGGGATGGAGCTCTGTCCTGGGAAGGGAGTCTTAAAAAGAGAGAAGTTTCCAAACACCAGGAAACACTCCCACTGCCGAGTCTGTGGCGAGCCTTGGAAGCACAGAGGGCAACATAACAGGGAGGAAAAATAAATAAATGATTAAACCCCACAGATTATGAGTCCAACTGTAACTCCCCCAGCAGAGAAGCAGCGCAGACGCCTGCACCCGCCACTAGCAAGTGGGGGCTGGGCAGGGAGGCACGGGCTACATTGCTTAGAGTAAGGATCTGGTCTGAATATCCCAAGGGCAGTTAGATTGAAATAACTTTGGGTAGCAAACCAGACTGTGGGATAACTACCACACTAAAAGCCAGCCCTAAGCTAAGACACCGCCAGGCCCACACAAAGGACAAAGGACTGAACAGAGATAGCCGGCTGCAGACCATCCCCCTCTGGTGACAGGCAGCCAGAGCCAGAAGGGGGCAGTCACAGCCCCAGAGAGACATTATCTACAAAACTATAAACAGGCTTCTTTGCTAACTAAGACTTCTTGGGGCTCTGGATGGTCAACATCCTCCTGAGAATGTGCACTGGTTGTACACCCAGAAAACCGAGTGGCAGGGACAGGGGGAGTGATAAGTTGCAGTGACCACGCTCGCCAAACACCTCATCACCTGAGCTACTCAGACCTGGGAAGGGCACAAAACGCAGGCTGAACTGAGTCTGCCCCTCTGAGGACTACCTGAGTGCCTGAACCTGAGCTGCTTAGACCCAGGAGGTGCATGCAGCCCAGGGCCATCTTTGGATGGTTCCCACTGGAGCAACCTGGAGCCTGAGCAGTGTTGGCAAGGAGGGTGCAGATGTCATGAGTGGGGGGAGTCCCAGTGTGGCTGAGGCACTGTGAGCACATGCCAGTGTTATTTGTTTGCAGCGTCCCTCCCTCCCCACTGAGTGAATGAACAAGTGAGCCTAAAAAAACTGTCCACCACTGCCCTCTTTGTGTCAGGGCAGTAATCAGACACTAAGAGACCAGCAAACAGAAGAAGCTAAAACAGAGGGAACCGCCTTGGAAGTGACAGGTGCAATAGATTAAAACCCTGTCATCAGTACCAACTACAGAGGAAGGGGCCTATAGATCTTGAGAAATATAAGCCAGACCGAGGAACTATCTGAAAATGAACCCCACAATACCCACAACAACACCAGAGAAAGTCCTAGATATATTTTTACTATTTTTATGATCATTCTTTTTTTAAATTTTTTTTTAAAGATTTTAAGTCCTCTATTACTCCTTTAATTTTCACTTTTATAACCTAGCATTACTGTGCAAAAAAAAAAAAAAAAAAACCCTATTTTTTAAAAGCAAACTTCATATATACATATATATTTATAATTTTGTGACTTTTTTCTCTTTCTTTTTTTCTTCTTTTCTTTAATATTGTATTTTTGAAATTCTAAACTCTAGATTTTTAATCTTTGCTTTTTGGTATTTGTTATCAATTTTGTACCTTTAAGAACCCAATCTTCAGTACTCATTTTTACTTGGGAGCAACTGGCTTGACTGCTCTCTCCTCCTTTGGACTCTCCTTTTTCTCCACAAGGTCATCTGTGTCTCCTCCCTACCCCCTCTCTTCTCTACCCAACTCTGTGAACTTCTGTGTGTTCCAGATGGTGGAGAACATCTAGGGAACAGATTACTGGCTGGATCTGTCTCTCTCCTTTTGATTGCCCTCTTTTATCCTCCTGGCCACCTCTGTCTCCTTCCTCCCTCTTCTCTTCTCTGTATAACTCTGTGAATATCTCTGAGTGGTCACTCAGAGATGACTATCTCCATCTGCATTGTGGAGTGCACATAAGGAAGTGATTATTGGCTAGCTTGCTCTCTCCTCTATTGATTCCACCTCATCTCATTCGGGTCACCTCTAACTCCCTCCTCCCTCTTCTCTTCTGCATGTAACTCTGTGAACCTCTATGGGTGTCTCTCAGTGTGGAGAAACTTTTCATCTTTAACCTAGATGTTTTATCAATGGTGCTGTATAGAATGAGAAGTCTTGAGACTACTGTAAAAATAAGACTGAAAACCAGAAGCAGGAGGCTTAAGTCCAAACCCTGAGAACACCAGAGAACTCCTGACTCCAGGGAACATTAATTGACAGGAGCTCATCAAATGCCTCCATACCTACACTGAAACTAAGCACCACCCAAGGGCCAACAAGTTCCAGAGCAAAACATATCATGCAAATTCTCCAGCAACACAGGAACACAGCCCTGAGCTCCAATATACAGGTTGCCCAAAGTTACTCCAAAACCATTGACATCTCATAACTCATTATTGGACACTTCATTGCACTCCAGAGTGAAGAAATCCAGCTCTACCCACCAGAACACTGACACAAGCTTCCCTAACCAAGAAACCTTGACAAGCCACCTGTACAACCCCACCCACAGTGAGGAAACGCCACAATAAAGAGAACTCCACAAACTGCCAGAATACAGAAAGGCCACATAGCAATATAAACAAGATGAAGAGACAGAGGAATGCCCAACAGGTAAAGGAACAGGAGAAATGCCCACCAAACCAAACAAAAGAGGAAGAGATAGGGAATCTACCTGAGAAAGAATTCCAAATAATGATAGTGAAAATGATCCAAAATCTTAAAATCAAAATGGAATCACAGATAAATAAATCCTTATCTCCAATCCTGGAGACAAGGATTGAGAAGATGCAAGAAAGGTTTAGCAAGGACCTACAAGAAATAAAAAAGAGTCAATATATAATGAATAATGCAGTAAATGAGATAAAAACACTCTGTGTTTTTGAGTCTACAAACAGTAGAAGAACAGAGGCAGAAGATAGGATTAGTGAATTAGAAGATAGAATGGTAGAAATAAATGAATCAGAGAGGAAAAAAAAAAAAGAATTAAAAAAAATGAGGACAATCTCAGAGACCTCCAGAACAGTGTTAAATGCCCCAACATTTGAATCATAGAAGTCCCAGAAGAAGAAGACAAAAAGAAAGACCATGAGAAAATACTTGAGGAGATAATAGTTAAAAACTTCCCTAAAATGGGAAAGGAAATAATCACCCAAATACAGCGAGTCCCAAACAGGATAAACCCAAGGCAAAACACCCCAAGACACATATTAATCAAATTAACAAAGATTCAAACACAAAGAACAAATATTAAAAGCAGCAAGGGAAAAACAAAAAATAACACACAAGGGGATTCCCATAAGGATAACAGCTGATCTTTCAATAGAAACTCTTCAGGCAAGGAGGGAATGGCAAGACATACTTAAAGTGATGAAAGAAAATAACCTACAGCCCAGATTACTGTACCTAGCAAGGATCTCATTCAAATATGAAGGAGAAATCAAAAGCTTTACAGACAAGTAAAAGCTGAGAGAATTCAGCACCACCAAACCAGCTCTCCAACAAATGCTAAAGGACATTCTCTAGACAAGAAACACAAAAAGGGTGTATAAATTCGAACCCATAACAATAAAGTAAATGGCAACGGGATCATACTTATCAATAATTACCTTAAACGTAAATGGGTTGAATGCCCCAACCAAAAGACAAAGACTGGCTGAATGGATACAAAAACAAGACCTCTATATATGTTGTCTACAAGAGACCCACCTCAAAACAGGGGACACATACAGACTGAAAGTGAAGGGCTGGAAAAAAATTTCCATGCAAATAGAGACCAAAAGAAAGCAAGAGTAGCAATACTCATATCAGATAAAATAGTCTTTAAAACAAAGGCTGTGAAAAGAGATAAAGAAGGACACTACATAATAATCAAAGGATCAATCCAAGAAGAAGATATAACAATTATAAATATATATGCACCCAAAATAGGAGCACCACAATATGTAAGACAAATGCTAACAAGTATGAAAGGGGAAATCAACAATAACACAATAATAGTGGAAGACTTTAATACCCCACTCACACCTATGGATAGATCCACTAACCAGAAAATTAACAAGGAAACACAAACTTTAAATGATGCAATAGACCAGTTAGACCTAATTGATATCTATAGGATATTTCACCCTAAAACAATGAATTTCACCTTTTTCTCAAGTGTACAGGAACCTTCTCCAGGATAGATCACATCCTGGGCCATAAATCTAGCCTTGGTAAATTCAAAAAAATTGAAATCATTCCAAGCATCTTTTCTGACCACAATGCAGTATGATTAGATCTCAATTACAGGAGAAAATCTATTAAAAATTCCAACATATGGAGGCTGAACATCACACTGCTGAATAACCAACAAATCACGGAAGAAATCAAAAAAGAAATCAAAATATGCATAGAAACAAATTAAAATGAAAACACAACAACCCTAAACCTGTGGGACACTACAAAAGCAGTGCTAATAGGAAAGTTCATAACAATACAAGCATACCTCAAGAAACAAGAATAAAGTCAAATAAATAACCTAACTCTACACCTAAAGCAATAGAAAAGGAAGAAATGGAGAACCCCAGGGTTAGTAGAAGGAAAGAAATCTTAAAAATTAGGGCAGAAATAAATGCAAAAGAAACAAAAGAGACCATAGCAAAAATCAACAAAACCAAAAGCTGGTTCTTTGAAAGGATAAATAAAATTGAGACACTATTAGCCAGACTCGTCAAGAAACAAAGGGAGAAAAATCAAATCAATAAAATTAGAAATGAAAATGGAGAGATCACAACAGACAACACAGAAATACAAAGGATCATAAGAGACTACTACCAGCAATTATATGCCAATAAAATGGACAACTTGGAAGAAATGGACAAATTCTTAGAAAGGTGCAACTTTCCAAAACTGAGCCAGGAAGAAATAGAAAATCTTAACAGACCCATCACAAGGACAGAAATTGAAACTGTAATCAGAAATCTTCCAGCAAACAAAAGCCCAAGTCCAGACGGCTTCACAGCTGAATTCTAACAAAATTTTAGAGAAGAGCTAACACCTATCCTACCCAGACTCTTTCAGAAAATTGCAGAGGAAGGTAAACTTCCAAACTCATTCTATGAGGCCACCATCACACTAATACCAAAACTTGACAAAGACACCACAAAAAGAGAAAACTACAGACCAACATCACTGATGAACATAGATACAAAAATCCGTAACAAAATTCTAGCAATCAGAATCCAACAACGCATTAAAAAGATCATACACCATGACCAAATGGGCTTTATCCTAGGGATGCAAAGATAGTTCAATATCCACAAATCAATCAATGTAATACACCACATTAACAAATTGCAAAATAAAAGCCGTATGATTATCTCAATAGATGCAGAGAAGGCCTTTGACAAAATTCAACATCCATTTATGATAAAAACTCTCCAGAAAGCAGGAATAGAAGGAACATACCTCAACATAATAAAAGCTATATATGACAAACCCACAACAAACATTATCCTCAATGGTGAAAAATTGAAAGCATTTCCCCTAAAGTCAGGAACAAGACAAGGGTGCTCACTTTCACCACTACTATTCAACATAGTTTTGGCAGTTTTGGCCACAGCAATCAGAGCAAAAAAAGAAATAAAAGGAATCCAAATCGGAAAAGAAGTAAAACTCTCACTGTTTGCAGATGACATGATCCTCTACATAGAAAACCCTAAAGACTCCACCAGAAAATTACTAGAGCTAATCAATGAATATAGTAAAGTTGCAGGATATAAAATCAACACACAGAAATCCCTTGCATTCCTATACACTAATAATGATAAAATAGAAAGAGAAATTAAGGAAACAATTTCTTTCACCATTGTAATGAAAAGAATAAAATACTTAGGAATATATCTACCTAAAGAAACTAAAGACCTATATATAGAAAACTATAAAACATTGATGAAAGAAATCAAAGAGGACACTAACAGATGGAGAAATAGACCATGTTCATAGATAGGAAGAATCAATATAGTGAAAATTAGTATACTACCCAAAGCAATTTATAGATTCAATGCAATCCCTATCAAGCTACCAGAAATATTTTTCACAGAACTAGAACAAATAATTTCAAGATTTGTATGGAAATACAAAAAACCTCAAATAGCCAAAGCAATCTTGAGAAAGAAGAATGAAACTGGAGGAATCAACCTGCTTGACTTCAGGCTCTACTACAAAGCCACAGTCATCAAGACAGTATGGTACTGGCACAAAGACAGAAATACAGATCAATGGAACAAAATAGAAAGCCAAGAGATAAATCCACACACATATGGACACCTTATCTTTGACAAAGGAGGCAAGAATATACAATGGAGTAAAGACAATCTCTTTAACAAGTGGTGCTGGGAAAACTGGTCAACCACTTTTAAAAGAATGAAAGTAGAGCACTTTCTAACACCATACACAAAAATAAACTCAAGATGGATTAAAGATCTAAATGTAAGATCAGAAACTATACAACTCCTAGAGGAGAACATAAGCAAAACACTCTCTAACATACATCACAGCAGGATCCTCTATGACCCACCTCCCAGAATATTGGCAATAAAAGCAAAAATAAACAAACAGGACCTAATTAAACTTAAAAACTTCTGCACAACAAAGGAAACTGTAAGCAAGGTGAAAAGACAGCATTTGGAATGGGAGAAAATAATAGCAAATGAAGCAACTGACAAACAACTAATCTCAAAAATATACAAGCAACTCCTGCAGCTCAATTCCAGAAAAATAAACCACCCAATCAAAAAACAGGCCAAAGAACTAAATAGACATTTCTCCAAAGAAGACATATGGATGGCCAACAAACACGTGAAAAGATGCTCTACATCACTCATTATCAGAAAAATGCAAATAAAAACCACAATGAGGTACCATTTCATGCCAGTCAGAATGGCTGCTATCCAAAAGTCTATAAGCAATAAATGCTGGAGAGGGTGTGGAGAAAAGGGAATGCACACTAGTACAGCCACTATGGAGAACAGTGTGGAGATTCCTTAAAAAACTGGAAATAGAAGTGCCTTATGACCCAGCGATCCCACTGCTGGGCATACACACCGAGGAAACCAGAATTCAAAGAGACACATGTACCCCAATGTTCATCACAGCACTGTTTATGATAGCCAGGACATGAGAGAAACCTAGATGTCCATCAGCAGATGAACTGATAAGAAAGTAGTGGTACATATACACAATGGAGTATTACTCAGACATTAAAAAGAATACATTTGAATCAGTTCTAATGTGGTGGATGAAACTGGGGCCGATTTTACAGAGTGAAGAAAGCCAGAAAGAAAAACACCAATACAGTATACTAATGCATATATATGGAATTTAGACAGATGGTAATGATAACCCTGTATGCGAGACAGCAAAAGAGGCTCAGATGTATAGAACAGTCTTTTGGAC
This sequence comes from Ovis aries, assembly GCF_016772045.2. Classification (NCBI taxonomy): domain Eukaryota; kingdom Metazoa; phylum Chordata; class Mammalia; order Artiodactyla; family Bovidae; genus Ovis; species Ovis aries. The sequence continues at coordinate 149,524,407 of NC_056054.1, read as the reverse complement.
TCTGTGGGAGCGGGCGAGGGTGGGATGATTTGGGAGAATGGCATTGAAACATGTATAATATCATATATGAAATGAATCGCCAGTCCAGGTTCAATGCATGATACTGGATGCTTGGGGCTGGTGCGCTGAGACGGCCCAGAGGGATGGTATGGGAGGGAGGAGGGAGGGGGGTTCAGGATGGGAAACACGTGTATACCTGAGGTGGATTCATGTTGATGTACAGCAAAACCAATACAATTTTGTAAAGTAATTAGCCTCCAATTAAAATAAATAAATTTATAATAAAAAATAAAATAAAATATTTGGCAAGGTAAAAAAAATAAAATAAAAAAAATTCAGTGGTTAGAATCTAGTACTCAATGTGATGATATTTGGAGGTGGAGCCTTGCAATGTTGTGTTTGTTTCTGTTGTAGCTTCCATAAATCTTTATGAGAATTTTATGGCTATATAAAAGATCAGTATAAAAATGGAAACATCTAGGGTATTTTTGTGGTGTGTTTGTGTATGCTCATTCAGTCGTGTCCAACTCTTTGCAACCCAATGGACTGTAGCCCACCAGCCTCCTCTGTCCTTGGAATTCTTCAGGCAAGAATATGGAATCAAGTAGCCAGTTTTTCTTTCTGGGATTTTCCCAACCCAGCGACTGAATCCACATCTCTGGCATGTCCTGCATTGGCAGGTGGATTCTTTACCACCATGCCACCTAAGAAGCATCATTTCTGTGTTACCTCTTTACACAAAACCTTAGAAAAATATTTCATTTGTAATTATAACAATTTTAACTATATATTGTGAAAAATATCAATACAGATAATATATATATTGATTTAAATTTATTTTTCTCTAGTTTTATTGAGATATAATTGATATATAATGTTGTGCTAGTTGTAAACGTACAACATGATGATTTGATATACATGTATATTGTGAAGGGGGCTTCCCTGATGGGTCAGATGGTAAAGAATCTGCCTGCAGTGCAGGAGATCCAGGTTCTGTCTCTGGGTGGGGAAGATCCCCTAGAGAAGGGAATGGCCACCCACTCTAGTATTCTTACCTGGAGAATCCCATGGACAGAAAGAGACTCGCAGGCTGAAGTCCATGGGATTGTATGTATTACGAAATGGTTACTGTGATGAGTTTACTTAACATAAATAATCTCACGTGTTTACCCTTCTTTTAGTGATGAGAACTTTTAAAGTTTGCCCTCTTAGTAACTTTTAAATATACAATACAGTATTGTATTGTGTTGTAATTGTGTTGTATTGTGTTGTAGTCATTGTGTTGTAAATAACATATCCATGCTGCAATATATTGTATATAACATATCCACAACTTATCTTATGACTGTAAGTTTGTACCTTTGACCACCTTTGCTTATTTGCCTCCCGACATGACTGAGTGACTTCACTTCCACTTTCACTCTCCTCCACCTCTGGCAACCACAAATCTGATATTTGTTTTTATGAGGTCTGAGAAAGCATTAGTTGCTCAGTTGTGTCTGACTCTGTGACCTCGTGGACTGTAGCCTGCCAGGCTCCTCTGTTTATGGAATTCTTCAGGCAAGAATACTGGAGTGGGTTCTCATGCCCTTCTCAGGGGATCTTCCCAAACCAGGGATAGAACTCAGGTCTTCTGCATTGCAGGAAGATTCTGAGGTTTATATATAACATTAATATATATATATTATAATATATATAATATTGTTATATTATATATTATATAATATATATACATTATATATATATTCCATGTAGGTGGTATTATACAGTATTCATTTTTGATTGATTTCACTTACTGTAACACCCTTTAGGGAAATTAAAATTGAAGTCTTGTTCAGGCTTCAGTAGACAAAGCAGAGTAGCCTTCTCACCTTGCTTCTGCCTAGATGCCACCCAGGCTGTGTGCCTGCCTGCACAGGCACAGACTGTTACCAGCCAGTTAGGTGGCATCATAGGTAATATTGAGGGTGAGTCTTGGAATCCTCCTGAGCCCCAGAGATCTGACCAGTCTCCTGGGCTTGAGAATGTCAACACTTACAAGATAAAGCAAACAGTATTAACATGAAACCAGAGCAGCAATTTAGTCACAGACTGATGATACAGACTGGTGATGATATCAGTTTGTGGCCAGGGATTATAAAAGAGAACCCCCAAAATTGAAACTTTGAAGTCTCACCCATGGAGTGGACCTGCTGTCTGGGACATTTTTCCTATTAGAACTCTGGATTTGCTGTGACATGGGATTCCCAGAACTGTTTAAGTCTGGATATGGGTCAAAACCCAATTTGATGATGCATATTCTGTTCTATTTCTCTGTATTTTTAATGATTGGTATTAAATTGAAACTAAGTTAGATAATTCTTTAATTAAATATTGAAATTGTTTTTTTGTTTGAACTGTGGTGTTGGAGAAGACTCTTGAGAGTCCCTTGGACTGTAAGGAGATCCAACCAGTCCATTCTAAAGATCAGTCCTGGGTGTTCATTGGAAGGACTGATGCTAAAGCTGAAACTCCAGTACTTTGGCCACCTGATGCGAAGAGCTGACTCATTGGAAAAGACCCTGATGGTGGGAAAGATTGAGGGCAGGAGGAGAAGGGGACGACAGAGGATGAAATGGCTGGATGGCATCACTGACTCGATGGACATGGGTTTGGGTGGAGTCTGGGACTTGGGAGGCCTGGTGTGCTGCGGTTCATGGGGTCCCAAAGAGTTGGACATGACTGAGCAACTGAACTGAATTGAATATATCACATGGACTTGTCTCATGGCTCAGTGGTAAAGCATCTGCCCGCTAACACAGGAGGGGTGAGTTCAATTCCTGGGTTGAGCAGATCCCCTGGAGAAGCAAATAGTAATCCACTCCAGTATTCTTGCCTGGAAAATCCAAAGAACTGAGGAGCCTGGTGGGCTACAGTCCATGGGGGTCACAAGAGTCAGATACGGCTTAGCAAGTAAACAACAATATCAACTTAGTTCAGTTACCAGTCGTGTCTGACTCTTTGCGACCCCATAGACTGCAGCACACCAGGCTTCCCTGTCCGTCGACAATTCCCAAAGCTTGCTCAAACTGACGTCCATCAAGTCGGTGATGCCATCCAACCACCTCATCCTCTGTTGCCCCCTTCTCCTCCTGCCTTCAGTCTTTCCCAGCATCAGGGTCTTTTCAAATGAAACAGTTCTTCACATCAGGTGGCCAAACAATATTTCTTTTTTTTTTTTTTTTTGGTCTATTCATGCATCAGTGGATATTTAGGTCATTCCCATGTCTTCTCTATCTTATTTTATATATTGTCATAGTGAACGTGGGAGTGAATATCTCTTTGGGGTAGTGATTTTGTTTTCTTCAGACATACCCAGAAGTGGAATTTCTGAACCTTATGGTATTCCCATTTTTAATTTTTAAGGAAACTTCATACTATTTTCAATAGTGACTGTACAAATTTACATTCCCATCATAAGTACACAGAGGTTTCTAGTTCTCCACATCCTAGCCAGGTTTTGTTCTCTTGTCTCTTTGGTAACAGCCATTCTAATAGAGCGATCCCTGGTGGAGCTAGTGATAAAGAACCCACCTGCCAATGTAGGAGATATGAGATGCAAGTTCAGTTCCTGGATTGGGAGGATCCCCTGGAGAAGGGAATGGCAACTCACTCTAATTTTCTTGCCTGGAGAACTCCATGGACAGAGAAGCCTGGTGAGCTACAGTCTATGGGGTTACAATGAGTTGGATATGACTGGGGTGGATTAGCATAGCACATTCTAACAGATGTGTAATGTGATGTAATATTTCATTGAAGTTTTCATTTTCACTTCCCCACTAGTTAATGAGGTTGGACAATTTTCTGTGTACCTGTTGGTCAGTTGTATGTCTTCAATGGAAAAATATCTCTCTTGGTACTTTGCCCATTTTTAAATTTGGATTAATTTTGTGTTTGTTTGTTTGTATGGGTTACTCATATATATTTTAGATTTTAACCCATTGTCAGTTTTGTGGTTTTAAAATATTTTCTCCTATTTTGTAAACCATCTTTTTGTTTTGTTGATCATTTCTTTTCCTGTGTAGTGGCTTTTAAGTTTGATGTGGTCTCACTTATTTATTATTGATTTTGTTGCTTCTGCTTTAGATGTCATATCCCCAAAAAACATTTTCAAGTCCCATGTCCCAAGTTTTGTTTCCCAGTTTTGTTCCAGGAGTTTGATGGCTTCAAGTCTTACATTTAAATCTTTAAACAAACCATTTTAAGTTAATTTTTGTGAATAGTGTAAGATAGGGGCTTAATTTCATTATTTTGCATGTGACTCTCCAATTTCCCTAACACCATTTATTGAAGAAACTACTTTTTCTTCTTTGACTATTCTTGCTTTGCCTGTTAAATAAGAGTTGACCATATACTTACACATTTATTTCTGGGTCTCTATTCTGTTCCGTTGGTATGTATCTGCTTTTAAGGTTGTATCATAGTGTTTTGAATACTATGGCTTTGTAATACAGTTAGAAATCAGGATATATGATGCCTCCAGCTTTGTTCTTCTTCTCTCAAGATTGCTTTTTCAATTTGGAGTCTTTTGTGTTTCTATGCATATCTTAGCAGTTTTTTTCTTTTTTTCCTTTTCTGTAAAAATGCAATTGGAGTCTTGATAGTGCATTGAATCTATAGATAGCTTTGGGTAGTATGGGCATTTTAACAGTATGAATTCTTCCAACCTATAAAATAGAAGTGAAGTCACTCAGTCATGTCTGACTCTTTGTGACCCCATGGACTATCGCCTGCCAGGTTCCTCCATCCATGGGATATTCCAGGCAAGAATATTGGAGTGGGTTGCCATTTCCTTCTCCAACAATCTATAAACATAGGGTGTATTTCCATTACTCAATGTCTTATAGCTTTCAGTGTAGAGATCTTTTGCATCCTTGGTTAAATTTGCTACTAAGAATTTGATTTTTTTAATGCTATTGTAATAAAAATGCTTTCTTTAGTTTTTTCAGATAATTAATTGTTAGTGTATAGAAATAAAACTCATTATGGAGTATTGGTTTTTTATCCTGCAGTTTACTGGATTTGTTGATTTTTAAGATCTAATAGTTTATTGATACAGTCTTTAGGATTTTCTGGATATAAAATTATGTCATCTGCATTTTAATTCTTTTTGAATTTTGATGACTTTTATTTCTTTTACTTGCCTGATTGCTCTAGCTAGGACTTTTGATACTCTGCTGAATAGGAGTGATGTGAGAAGGCACCATTGTCTTGTTCCTGATCGTAAAGGAGGAGTTTTCAACCTTTAACCATTTAGTGGGTGGCTCAACTGGTAAAGAACCTGCCTGTCAGTGCAGGAGATGCAAGAGACATGGTTTGAACCCTGGGTTGGAAAGATCCCCTGGAGAAGGAAATGGAAACCCACTCCAGTGTTCTTAGCTGGAAAATCCCAAGGACAGAGGCACCTGGTGGGCTATGGCCCCTAGGGTAATAAAGAGTCAGACATGACTGAGAGTTCATGCACATGATGTTACTTGTGGGCTTGTCATATATGGCATTTATTATGTTGAAGTACATTTCTTCTATACTGAATTTGTTGAGTTTTTCATCATGTATGGATACTGAATTTTGTAAAATATTTTTTCTGCATCTGTTGTGATTTTTATCTTTCACTGTGCTAATGTGATGTATCACAATTATTGATTTGAGTACACTGAAACATCTTTGCATCCCAAATAAAATCCCACTAGATAATGTGAGATTATCACATTAAAAGGGATATCCTTTTAATGTGCTGTTGAATTCTGTTTGCTAATATATTTGTTGAGAATTTTTGCATTTATATTAAGATATTGGCTAGTAAGTTTCTTTCTTTATACTGACCTTACTTGCTTTTGTTATCAAAATAATGCTGGTCTCATGAAATGAGTTTGAGAGAGTTCCCTCTTTTTCTGTTTTTTTTTTTTGTTTTTTTTTGTTTTTTTGTTTTTTTTTTTTTTTAGAATTTGTGAAGGATTGATGGTAATTCACAGTGATGTTATCTGGTTCTGGGATTTTTGTCAAGAGGCTACTGATTACTGATGTAATCTCCTTAATCCATATTTGTTCACTTAAATTTTCTAATTCTCCCTAATTCTGTGCTGTGAAATTGTATGTGTCTAACAATTTATCCATTTCTTCTATATTGTCTTGGAAGAAATCAAGTTTTCCTAGTTTGTCTAGATTGACCAACATGTCTACTTGCACTCTAGTAAATAACACATTGAAAGTTTCCATTGAGGTGCTTTTTAAACATTATATTATATTTAGTATGTTATTGTCTATCAAGAAGGGGCCAGTTAAGTTATAGATTACCATAGAATAGAATTCATGTACTTGTGTAAAAAATGAGGTATGTATGTATTGATATGAATGTACTACCTATTATTAAATGAAAAAATCAAGGTACAAAAGAGTGTGATAATGCACCATTTCTTATGAAATAAGGGGGTTTAGGCATATATTTTTGTCACTTGTGTAAATATATATATCAAGAGATAAAGACAAAAAACAGTAATAATCATTATTTTTGTGTATGTGTAGGTTAGATTGGGGTGAGAATGTGAGGGATTTTTCATTGTATAGTAATTATATATAAATATAATATGTAATTCATACAAATAGTATGTTATATGTGCAAACATGTATGTGCATGAATATATATGATACCACAAATACATGCCACAAGTCCCCATGCATATATGATGTTGAAATAGACAAACCACTGAAAATTAAGTTGAAAATATTTGCCTGGGTTTTATGAAAATGGGTCATTCACTCTTTTTCTAAATAATTACCTCTATACAAAGGCAGTATCTATGTAGTCAATCTGACATTTTCTGTCCAAGTGGTTAAATTTTAACTTGCTGTCTTCATTTTTCTAAACTGATGTCAGTGTTTTGACACTGGTTCTTGATAATGAAAAGATTGCCCTGGGCTGGAGTCCTAGATGTGTGTACATGGAAGAATATTATGGACTCTTTCCAGAAGCACTAGGGAAAAATCCATCTGCACAATAGGAAGCAAAACTGGGATAGCTATATTTGCGCATTCTGAACAGCCCCATGTTTTTCCCAGTGTTCAGTATCTCTTTGTACAGCTTATCGGCTATTAAAGAATATATTTGAGCTGGGATCGAAAGGCTTGTTGAAACAAGGACACACAGCCCTTGATAAGAATTTATTTCTACAATAAATTGCAACTCTTTCAATTCTAAGAAACTAGTATTTTCTATTTTTGCTTCAAAAAGGAAAATTATGTATATTCATTATATGTGAAATTTGTGAGAGATGCCACAAATAATGATGTTCTATAATGCAGCCACAATGATGCATTTGACACTGAGAGAATAACAATGCCAAGTTCTCACAGAAATGTCCCTTGAGCAATATACAATACTTGATAGTATGCTCAGCACATTACATAATTCTTTTCTTTTATGACATATTTTATATAGAGAAAATTTTCTATTATAGTGGGTGCTCTTCAGTGATTGCTGTCATAGCAATAATACCTGATATAATGAGCTATTTATAGTCCACAAAACACTTTTTATTCATATTATCTCATTTGTTTCTTGTGGAGGCTAATAGCATTTTAAAGAAGGCAAAACTAAGTTAAGGAATGTCTGTTTCATGTTCAAAGCCAAATATCTAGTAAATATAGATGTAGAGACAAACTTAGATTTTGTGACATTTTATTTCATACTTTCATCATTACACTTACGTAGATCTTTAAAAATTAAGTGTTCCAAAATATTCTAAATCTCTCGCCAAGATACCAGATGTCTCACGAGGGTGGCATATACCTTAAATTATAACCACTGATGTTACTTTGTAAAGGAAAATTTTAAATCTATTATATTCGGGAATGAGAGTATTAATATTTTACTGTTATTGCTTTCTTTGTAAAAGACACTTCATTCCTGTCCTACAGTAGCCAGTGACTGGAAGAAACTTACAAAAAGAAAAAAAAAAAGTAAAGATTTTTAAAGCTATACCATCACAAAGTAAGTTGTTCAAACTATATGTACCTTAGGGATTCTGGATATCCTATCCATTGTTCAGCTTTATTGTAGACAAGTGAATATTGACAAGAAAGGGCTCCCAGAGAGTAGAGACAGAGCCTGACTCAAAGCAGGAGTTTATATTGTGGCCGCACAGCTGTATTTGCTAAAAGTTATGCACTAGTAATTTCTGCATATGTCTTCTAAATGGGGATTTTTATTACAGATATATTATTTCATCCCTACCACTGTGCTTAAATTATTATTGAAAACAGAGGATTCATTTAATATTAGTTTCAGACCAATGGACTGTGAGATGTTATCTACTATCCAGCATGAGACAAACACACAAGAAGCAAACATCCAGGGCTTTGAGATTGTTTGGTAACTGGGTGAAATTTTGAGTCTGATACTTTTGTAAAAAGGCTGAATCTTTCAGTATTTGGGAATCAGCACCTCGTTTGATAGCTAGTTTGCCAAAGGGGTGGACTGTGGGAGGATTAAATTTACATAGAAACAGAAATCTATATTATTGTGCTAAGAAGTATCTTCAAACATGAATGTATGCAAACACACACAACAAAAACACTTCCCAGACTCCTTGAAAATAATTATAGCAGTGTGAATATGTTCTGATCAAAGATACTTAAGGAAGAATTAGTAGTAGAAACTTATGAGAAAGGAGTTTTTAACTTTTCTTTATTTATCCAATACCCTGCTGGAACTTGAACATGGTGGTTGGAACGTTATAAATGTTTCTGGACAATGAAGCTACTCCGAATATAAGTCAGTCATTGAAGGTGGCAGAACAGAGAGAAAGACTAGACATCTTCAACGACATAGTCTGCTACCTCTGGAGAAGCATATTTTGCTGATGCCACTGTTAATACCATTAAATATGATACAACTAACAAAAGAAAGATCGGTAGTGCAGTGGCACTGACAATTTGGTAGTGCAGTGGCCACTGACTAGAATACCATATTTATTCTCTTTGCTGCTTCCCTATTGCCTGAGCTCAGTTCAGTATTGCGATGGAGGAAAGTGTATCCTCAGGAAATAAAAGTTAAATTTAAGAGGCTAGAACTTGGGTTTCAGATAAGCAAATGGAAAATACTTTTTACCAAACAAACTAAACTGCAAATAAAATAAATGAATAAACTGGTGAGTGGATGCCAACCTTCCAAGTGCAAATAGTAGAAGTTATAGTTCAAGGAGAGGGAACATAAGAGATAGCAGATAGATTGTGCTGCTATGACAAATGTATAAAAAAACAATGCTTACTTCATGAGACACTGTGAGACTTAAACAAAATAATATATATGAAGTGATTATCATATTACCTAGCAGTTAATGACTTTTCTGTATATATTATCATATGTTTATTAACTAAAAAATGACATTAGTTTTAAAATAGCTAAGGTTTTCTAGTTTAACATCAATATGAACAGGGAGAAAGATACTCTTTGGTCAGATATTAAATTCATATTGTAGTGGGCACATTTCTGCAAGTTTTTAAGTTAGAAAATATTACTATATAAATATTTAGCATTTTGTCCTCAAAATTCTGCTTTATTTCAGAAGAAATTTAGATTGGGGAGATAATGCTATTATTATCCAGTGATAGAATGTGGAAATTTTCAAAAGAAAGAAAATGAAGCAAGATTTTTCTTATCTGACAGTAACAGGTCCTATAATGTTACTATTAAAAATTTTCATTTTTTATACTGGTTAGCTCAAATTACAAATTGTGCAGTAATTACTAAAATTATTAAAATGCAACACAGTATTTATGTGAACTCAATTTATGAGTAAGTTGGTATTTTAAATGTGTGTAAAATTATGCTTAACTTAATAATTATTATTAGCATAATTTGTCATAAACTGAAAGAAAAAAAACCCCTTATAAATGGAGCAAATATTTATGCTTTAAAAGTAAAATAATAAATATTCAAAACTGCTAAAGAACCTTTGTTTACATTCAGAAAGGTCAAGTTGTTAGGTGAAGAGTCAAAAGTCATGAATGTGAGAAATGGAGTATTTCCTGCAATATTAATAAAGAAGGTTGTCACAGTCATTAGCAATTTCATCCTTCCAGGGTAACCAGGAAGGACAATAATATCCAGTAGCCATTGGGCTGCAGCCACTCCCTAAGGTGAACACTGAGGAAAAACAAAGGATAATGGGCCCCAGATAACTGAGATGTACATGAAAAGAATGCTTTTAGTGAGCAAGACTCTTGCATCTTCCCATACATAGGAAAGTGCTAAATTCCTTAACTTGAGATATCTGGTTTCTTTAATTCACAAAAATATTTTGATGTTCAGACTACCTGCCCTTTGTTGTAAACTTCTATATAACCTAACCTCCTCCCCCAACTCCTCAGAGCAGTTCTCTCAGGGTCACTTGAGATACTATCTCCTGGGTTTGAAATTCTAAAAATTCCCACCAAGTAAAACAACTTTCAACTTTTAGGTTATGATTTTTTTTTTTAAGTTGATTAGTGAAGAACATTTGGTACACAAAAATGAAAAGATTAGGTGCTAATTTACCATAAAAAAACTGAGAAAAAAGACTCAGAAATTGTTTAAAAAGTGTACTAAAATTAATATTCCTAGATAATTAATTAAAATGTAACAGGAAAATAGCCCAGACATATGAGTTTGAGCATCTTTCTTTGGAAAGTGCCTGCCTTACTAGTCAGAACACACTTTGGTATCCTCCAATGAGAAATCTTGGTGCCTGTCACTGTAAAATGATGCCTGTCCATGTACACTTCTCACACAATTCACAGTGTTTTCTAGTACCTCACTACTAAGTAAAGAATGATCCAATAATCTCTTGGACCAACAGAGATTCCAATCAGTCCTTCCACATAACAGAGAGATAAAACAGTTTGAGAAGACTCAGGAGAAAAGGAGAATTTTAGCATATGTATACTTAATGTCTGCAAAATCTAACAAAAGATATTTCACTATCTGTGGGGGGAAAAGTGCTATAAATCAGTGATTTTTCTTAAGTATAAAATTATGGAACATTTCAAGTTATTAAAAATTGCAAATTTTAGGAAGTCTAGAAGATAAAAGGTGAGAAAAATAAATGGAAAACAAGAGAAACTAAAAAAAAAAAAAAATAGATGCATAAAGTCAGTAAGGCATATATCCAAGTACAGGAGCTTCTGAAAGCAACATAGAAATATTGTTGAGAAATTAACAAATAAAAGTATATAAGGAGACATTAACTTTGAGAAAACACTAGTTTTCAGGGTGCATGGCCCACTTAGTGCTTAAGGCAGTGGAGTAAAATATATAATCCAAACAAAGTTGGAGCCGAAGCAAAAACAATACCCAGTTGTGGATGTGACTGGTGATAGAAGTAAAGTCCGATGCTGTAAGAGCAACACTGAATAGGAACCTGGAATGTTAGGTCCATGAATCAGGTAAACTGTAAGTGGTCAAACAGGAGATGGCAAGAATTGACATTTTAGGAATCAATAAACTAAAATGGACTGAATGGGTGAATTTAACTCAGGTGACCATTATATCTACTACTGTGGGCAAGAATCTCTTAGAATAAATGAGTAGCCATTATAGTCAACAAAAGAGTCAAAAATGCAGTACTTAGATACAATCTCAAAAATGACAGAATGATCTCTGTTTTTTTCCAGGCAAAATGTTCAGTATCACAGTAATTCAGGTCTATGCCCCAAACAGTAATGCTGAAGAAGCTGAAGTTGAAGCATTCTATGAGGACCTATAAGACCTTCTAGAACACCCAAAAAAGATATCCTTTTCATTATAGGGGACTGGAATGCAAAAGCAGGAAGTCAAGAGATGCTTAGAGTATTGGGCAAATTTGGCCTTGGAGCACAAAATGAAGCAGGGCAAAGACAACACACTGGTGATAGCAAAAAGCCTCTTCCAACAACACAAGAGAAGACTCTACACATGGACATCACCAGAGGGTCAATACCAAAATCAGATTGATTATATTATTTGCAGCCAAAGATGGATAAGCTGTATACAGTCAGCAAAAACAAAACCAGAGCTGACTGTGGCTCAGATCATGAACTCTTTATTGCCAAATTCAGACTTAAATTGAGGAAAGTAGGGAAAACCAGCAGACCACTCAGGTAAGATTTAAATAAAATCCCTTACACTTAAACAGTGGAAGTGACAAATAGATTCAAGGGACTAGATTTGATAGAGTGCATGAACAACTATGGATGGAGGTTCATGACATTGTACAGGAGGCAGTGATCAAGCCTTCTCCACGAAAAAGAAATGCAAAAGGGCAAAATGATTGTCTGGGGAGGCCTTACAATCAATCAGGTATGAAAAGAAGAGAAGCAAAGGCAAAGCAGAAAAGGAAAAATATGCCGGTTTGAATGAGAGTTCCAAAGAATAGCAAGGAGAGATAAGAAAGCCTTCCTCAGTGAGCAGTATGAAGAAATAGAGGAAAACAATAGAATGGGAAAGACTAGAGATCCCTTCAAGAAAATGAGAGATACCAAGGAAACAGTTCATGAAAAGATGGGCACTGTAAAGGACAGAAATTACATGTACCTAACAGAAGCAGAAGATATTGAGAAGAGGTGGCTGGAATACATAGAAGAATTATACAAAAAAGATCTTCATGACCCAGATAACCATGATGGTGTGATCTCTCAGCTAGAGCCAGACATCCTGGTATGCCAAGTCAAGTGGGGCTTAGGAAACATCACTATGAACAAAGCCAGTGAGGTGATGGAATTTCAGTTGAGCTATTTCAAATCCTAAAAGATGATGCTGAAAGTGCTGCACTCAATATGCCAGCAAATTTGAAAAACTCAGCAGTGGCCACAGGACTGGAAAAGGTCAGTTTTCATTCCAATCTCAAAGAAAGGCAACACCAAAGGATGTTCAAACTACCACACAATTGCACTCATCACGCATGCTAGTAAAGTAATGCTCAAAATTCTCTAAGCCAGGCTTCAACAATATGTGAACTGAGAACTTCCAGATGTTCAACCTGGATTTAGAAAAGGCAGAGGAACCAGAGATCAAATTGCCAACATCCATTGGATCATCGAGAAAGCAAGAAAGTTCCAAAAAAAATCTACCTCTTCTTTATTGATTATGCCAAAGCCTTTGACTGTGTGGATCACAACAAACTGTGGGAAATTCTTAAAGAGATGGGAATACCAGACCACCTGACCTGCCTCCTGAGAAATCTGTACGCAGGTCAATAAGCAACAGTTAGAACCAGACATGGAACAACAGACTGGTTCCAAATCGGGAAAAGAGTACATCAAAGTTATATATTGTCACCCTGCTTATTTAACTTATATGCAGAGTACATCATGTGAAATGCCGGGCTGGAAGAAGCACAAACTGGAATCAAGATTGCCGGGAGGAATATCAATAACCTCAGATATGCAGATGACACCAATCTTGCAGGCAGAAAGTGAAGAACTAAAGAGCCTCTTGATAAATGTGAAAGAAGAGACTGAAAATGTTGGCTTAAAGCTCAACATTCAGAAAACTAAGATCATAGCATCCAGTCCCATCACTTCATGGAAAATAAATGGGGAAACAATGGAAACAGTGACAGATTTTATTTTTTTCGGGAGGGCTCCAAAATTACTGCAGATGGTGACTGCAGATATGAAATTAAAAGACACTTGCTCCTTGGAAGGAAATTTATGATCAAACTAGACAGCATATTGAAAAGCAGAGACATTACTTTACCGACAATGGTCTGTCACATAAGAGTTGGAGGATAAAGAAAACTGAGCGCTGAAGAATTGATGCTTTTGAACTGTGGTGTTGGAGAAGACTCTTGAGAGTCCATTGAACAGCAGAGAGATCCAATCACTCTATCCTGAAGGAAATCAGTCCTAAATATTCATTGGAAGGACTGATACTGAAGCTGAAACTTCAATACTTTGGCCACCTGATGCGAAGAACTGACTCATTGGGAAAGACCCTGATGCTGGAAATGATTGAAAGAGGGAGGAGAAGGGGACAACAGAGGATGAGATGGATGGATGGCATCACTGTCTTGATGGACATGAATTGAATATGCTCCAGGAGTTGGTGATGGACAGTGAAGCATGAAAGCCTTCCTTGTGTGCAGTTCATGGGGTTGCACAGAGTCAGACACCACTGAGTGACTGAACTGAGCTGAATCCAAAGAGAAATATGAGCACAGAAGTTGATAATTGTAAAATTTGAGGGTGAGGTACACAGAGAGAAAATAAAAATTTAAACATAAATCTTGTCCTTAATCAATATTTGATTATTTATGATATAAATAAGTTTATAGCTATTCAAATTTCAATGGTTTTACAATTTTGCTGGATTGCTTGTTGTTATTTCAACATTACTCTGCTTCCATACTCTCCAGAGTACTTCAAGGATGATACTCTGATCTAGATTTCCCAGACTCACATTACATTAGACATCTGGATTAGATGTTACCAATGAAAGGCTATTATACATCTTTTAGAAATAGGTGGCAATTTCCAGATGGAAGAACAGAGAGTATTGCTGGCCAAAATCTTGGCTTTCTCTGCCCACCAAAGTCAAATAAACAATACAGAGTTTGGAATTTGGTGGCTTTAATTCTCAGCCAGCAGCTCAGCCAGGCAACACGGGAACACAGTATGCTCATGTCTCAAGAACTGTGTCCCTCCCACTCCATGAGGAGTCTAGGAGCTTATGTAAGATGAAGGCTCACACTCAGGAGCTGGTGATGAAGGACAAAGGTGTTAGGATCTTGATTTCTCCCTCTTGTATTGTTTCAAAGATAGTCATCAGCTGGGGTCAGTAACCCAGTAATTGAGTCTGGCATTTAAGTGACTGTGTGGACTTCTTTCTGACATGTAAAAAAAATAAAGAACTATAAGGGGAAGAGTGTTGTAAGGGTAAACACCAGATACAGGCTGTATTTAGCATACAGTCAAAGGGAAATAGGTGTGAATTGTAGCTCCTGTAGAGTTAGGGGGCAGAAAAGTAGACAGTAACAGGGATGCAGAGTTAGGAGCAGTTAAAAAATAGTTAGGAATGTTTAGGCCTTCTCACTGTTCTCTTTATTTGTTTTGTTCTCAGGAAAAGGAAAGAAAAAAAAAAAACACACACACACAAAAAACCCGTATGCCTCTTTTTTTTTTTCTCTCCCCCTTTTCATTGGAACAAGAGCAAAGGGCTTGCAGTGAATTATGTGTGAACTGCTCCCAAATCTTGTACCCTAGGTATCCTGAAAACCAAGAGCAGCTTTTATTTAACTGCTTTCCTACTTCTTGGGGGGGGGGGGGCTTCCTAGGTGGCAATAGTGGTAAAGAACTTGCCTGGCAATGCAACAGACATGAGACACATGTTTGATCCCTGGGTCGGGAAGATTCCCCTGGACAGAGGGGCCTGCTATGGCTATGGCTGGGTTACAGTCCATAGGGCCATAAAGACTCCAACATGACTGAATCAATTTAGCATACACGCTACTTTCTTGATGCTAGAAAATCTACATTACTTCCCATTTTCCTGGTGGAGCACTATTTAACACCCCTTCCATGCACAGAGTCATAGGAAAATTTAAAAAAAGAGAGAGAGAAAGAAAGAGAAAAAGAGATAGAATAGGTTACATGAAAAAAGCAAGTTACTTTTATTAAAATACATATATAAACTTCAAAAATCTCTGCATCTCTAAAGAACATGAAGAGAGGTGTGTCAGCAAAACAATTACACTATTTTTTTTTTTAATTGGGAAAAAAAAAAGGTGTGACAGAGTACACAAATAATAGTTAATACTGATTCCTCTAGAGAGATGGAACTGGAATGGGGTTCAGATAACAAAGAAGTGGGGCGATGATCAAATATGATTGGTATTGGTATTGATCGATTTATTGCAAAGATTATCAGTTGCTCTTTTAATTACATAATGCAAATTCAAATGTATTTAAAATATATTTTCCTTACAATCTCTAGGAGGCTGACATAACTTGTTTCTTCATTTGTCTCTTTCATCTTCATTTCACTATAGAGGTTTTTTTTTTTTTTCCTAACTGCAGAACTGAGTAGGACAATTAGCAAATTAGTGGCTTATTAGCACAATAGTAGTGTTTCTAATGACTTTTCATAGGAAAGTGATAAACGCTGGACTAAAATAATATGAACCATAGAGTTTGGGCAGTAGCTAGTGGTTGTAGCAGTGGGAAGCAGGGTTAAGTTATTTGGTATGATGATGCTGTGAAAGTGCTGCACTCAATATGCCAGCAAATTTGGAAAACTCAGCAGTGGCCACAGGACTGGAAAAGGTCAGTTTTCATTCCAATTCCAAAGAAAGGTAATGCCAAAGGATGCTCAAACTACCGCACAATTGCACCCATCTCACACGCTAGTAAAATAATGCTTAAAATCCTCCAAACCAGGCTTTAGCAATACGTGAACCATGAGATTCCAGATGTTCAAACTGGTTTCAGAAAAGGCAGAGGAACCAGAGATCAATATTCCAACATCTGCTAGATCATTGAAAAAGCAAGAGAGTTCCAGAGAAACATCTATTTCTGTTTTATTGACTATGCCAAAGCCTTTGAATGTGTGGATCACAATAAACTGTGGAAAATTTTTCAAGAGATGGGAATACCAGACCACCTGACCAGCCTCTTAAGAAACCTGTATGCAGGTCAGGAAGCAACAGTTGGAAATGGACATAGAACAACAGACTAGTTCCAAATTGGGAAAAGAGTACATCAAGGCTGTATATTGTCACCCTGCTTATTTAACTTATATCCAGAGTACATGAAAAACGCTGGGCTGGAAGAAGCACAAGCTGGAATCAAGATTGCCGGGAGAAATAGCAATAACCTCAGATATGCAGATGACACCACCCTTATGGCAGAAAGTGAAGAGGAACTAAAAATCCTCTTGATGAAAGTGAAAGAGGAGAGTGAAAAAGTTGGCTTAAAGCTCAACATTCAGAAAACTAAGATCATGGCATCCAGTCACATCACTTCATGGCAAATAGATGGGGAAACAGTGGAAACAGTGGCTGACTTTATTTTTTTGGCCTCCCAAATCACTGCAGATGGTAATTGTAGCCATGAGATTAAAAGGCACTTACTCCTAGGAAGGAAAGTTAAGACCAACCTAGATAACATATTAAAAAGCAGAAACTTTACTTTGCCAGCAAAGGTCTGTCTAGTCAGGGCTAATAGTTTTTGCAGTAGTCATGCATGGATGTGAGAGTTGGACTACAAAGAAAGCTAAACGCCAAAGAATTGATGCTTTTGAACTGTGGTGTTGGAGAAGACTCTTGAGAGTCCCTTGGACTGCAAGGAGATCCAACCAGTCCATCCTGAAGGATATCAGTCCTGTGTGTTCTTCAGAAGGACTGAGGTTGAAGCTGAAACTCCAATACATTGGCCATCTGATGTGAAGAGCTGACTCATTTGAAAAGACCCTGATGCTGGGAAAGAGGAGGAGAAGGGGACGATAGAGAAAGAGATGGTTGGATGGCATCACCGACCCAATGGACATGAGTTTGGGTGAACTCTGGGAGTTGGTGATGGACAGGGAGGCCTGGCGTGCTGTGTTTCATGGGATCGCAAAGAGTTGGACACAACTGAGAGACTGAACTGAACTGAACTGAATGAAGCTGTCTAACTCGGAGGCTTTAAGCAGTAATTGTATGAGTTAGTAACAAAAACGCTACCTTTTATTTTTTATTTTTGCTGCACACCTGCAATGTCACATGGAGACAGCAGCAGAGACAAGGACAGAACTCAATGTCTTTTTTATGTGTGTTGAAAAATGCTGCCATGATGCTCTTCACTGCTATGTAGATCAGCTTACAAGATTTGGAGTATTTTAAATGTTATACAAAAATAGGAAATGTTAGTTGTTCTGGTAAGGTTTAATCAAATTATGTACTGGAAGGTGTAATTTTTATTATTATGAATGAGCATGTTGACATAAGGTGTGATAGGAGCAAGAATAGTTATTCTCTGTTCTGGCAGTGCATTATATTCACATCATGTTTTTTTAAATTTTATTTACAGATAAGCACAGTGAGTAATTGTAACACTAACTGGTAATGTACTGCTGATACAAGAAAATAGAGAAACTTAAAAACATCATTCAACTGCAATTTTAGAGTATATTATAGAAGGCTGGGTTTCAAAATGCACAAGCACTACCCTTTGACAAAATTGTTACATTGGAGTCATTATATGAAATTCCATTCTTAATAGATGACAAGTGTTTCTACTGATAACTAACATACCATTTTAGACCATATATATAATATATGTATATACATATATATATCACATACATATAATTAAATTTTGATCCAAAAATTAATTATTCTACTGAGCAGGTGGTTTATGTTTGTTTGTAATTTACATTAGGCATTAATGATATTTGGCTAAAAATTTATTGTAGTATTTTTGGGTGCTCTCTGTCTCATGGTATAGATGAAAAAATTTGTAACAAACAATCAAATGTAAACATTTATATAAAGGAAATTTTTGATGTGAACATTAAGTAGAGAGTTTTTAAGGATAGTTTTATAACTGCTGCTGCTAAGTAGCTTCAGTTTTATAACTACAGATCATCCAATTCAGTGACTCCCAAACCTAGCCTATTGTAATGTACTTTGAGACTATTCCCTGACCTCACTCTGTTTTACTTAACTTGATTCTCTACATTTGCACCAGAAAACCTGTTACTCATTTTTTTTTATTAGTGTCTCCGGTGACTGATGATCTTTTCTTCACATTTCTGATAGAATCCATCCCCTTGTGGATTGATGTGGAACTGGAAATCTAGAGAGCTAAGACAAATGTTCAAAGAGAGATTTTTGCCTGTTACGTGGCTTAGCATGTTGCTTATCATATTTTCCTGGTGCAAACAATACACACAGATTATTAAGGGTGTTAAATTCAGCAACATAAAATTAACATTTTGATCATAGGGTATTGGCTTTGGGAGATGATTCAATTTGTTTATTTTAGCAAGTTTATATTATCATCATAGAGTCTAAGTTCTTTCTTATCCACTGTTATCAATATTACTTTGATATAAAAGGGTGGATGAAAATTAATGACAAAGTGAGTTTTACTCTATCTGAGTTTCTTTTGTTGTTGTTCAGTCACTAAGTCATATCTGACTGTGACCCCATGGACTGCAAGCAGCACTTCAGGCTTCTGTCCTTCACTTCTCCCAGAGTTTGTTCAAACTCATGTCCATTGAGTCAATGAGGGCATCCAACCATCTCATCTTCTGTTGCCCTCTTCTCCTCCTGACATCAACTTTTCCCAGCATCAGAGTCTTTCCCAAAGGTCAGCTTTTCACATCAGGTGGCCAAAGTATTGTAGCCTCAGCTTCAGCATCAGTCCTTCCAGTGAATATTCAGGGTTGATTTCCTTTAGGGTTGACTGGTTTGATCTCTTTCCTGTCCAGTGGGCTCTCAAGAGTCTTATCCGGCACCACAGTTTGAAAGCATCAGTTCTTTGGTGCTCAGCCTTCTTTATGATCCAGCTTTCATGCTTGTACGTGACTACTGATAAAACCATAGCTTTGACTATATAGAACTTTGTCAGCAAAGTGATGTCTCTGCTTTTTAATATGCTGTCTAGGTTTGTCATAGCTTTTCTTCTAAGCAGCAAGCATCTGAGTTTCTTTAGAATTTTTACTTACTATTGCAGGCAGTTTCTAGTATTTCCATCTATTTTTTTTTCATCTATTTTTAACCTTCCCAATCTCATGTTTCATAGTGCAATTTCTACTGAGTGTGGTTTAAAAACAGATTAATAGAGATCAAATATTCTGCTAACATATACAGTAGTAGAATTATCTGGTGATGTTAAAAGAGATATGTAGCATGTGTAATTTTGTAAGATAATGTATGAAGAAATCACATAACAAATTAAGAAAATTTGTATACATTGATTGGGCACTGAGATATGAACTTGGATGCTTTAACCTTTATTTCTCTGTTTTCTTATAAGTAGACTGGAACAATTGTAAAACATAACTCACAGTGTTGTTATGAGAAGTGGAAGGCATGGGGTTACAGTTCTCAGATTATGTTCATTAAAACTGGCTGCAAAGAGTGGTGATGCTGACTGTTTTCCCCAGATGCCATCCTCTGGATCCATCAGTGTATTTACATAAAAGCCATCTTTTTCCTAGGATGCTTCCAGCCCATGACTGACCATGACAGGGATCCTGGTGCCTACACTTTCCTGAAGGATTCAGGGCTTCACTTACTCATAACTTTGGCTCAGGGGCTACCATCCACCTTGTGGAAACTTCCCAGCATGTGGTACAATCTGAGACTCTCTCTCTGTACCACTATCCTTCCTTTCCCTTCTCCTTTCCAGATGCCATAGCTGTGTTTAAGTCTGAAGGCTCCCCTAACAAACTCCTGCTTCCTTAACAGAACGCTTCCCATCATAAATGGTTTTCATATCTCATCCTATGATGGTGTCTGATACTTGAGGGACCCAAAATAAGACTTGAGAGTAAATAACTGAGTATCAGTAAAAATATTTAGAATTTTGCCTGCACATTTTGCAGTATATAAGCACTATATGTGATATCCTAAAAAAACAAGTGCCTTGGATTACAACATGAAGCAGGTCAAAGTCTAACACAATTAGCCAAGAGAACACAGTAGTCATAACAAACATCTACTTTCAACAACACAAGAGAAGACTTTACAAGTGGACATTACCAGATAGTCAACACCAAAATCAGATTGATTATATTCTCTGCAGCCAAAGATGGAGAAGCTCTATACAGTTAGCTAAACAGGAGCTGGAACTGACTGGCTTGGATCATGAACTCCTTATTGCCAAATTCATACTTAAATTGAAGAAAGCAGGAAAAAATACAACACCACGCAGATATGACTGAGGTTAGATCTGATAGACAGTGCCTGAATAATTATGGATGGAAGTGCATGATATTGTACAGGAGGCAGCCATCAAGACCATCCCCAACAAAAAGAAATGCAAAAAGGCAAAATGGTTGTCTGAAGAGGCCTTAAAAATACCTGAGAAAAGAAGAGAAGTGAAAAGCAAAAGAGAAAAGGATATACCCATTTGAATGCAGAGTTCCAAAGAGTAGCAAGGAGAGACAAAAAAAGCCTTCCTCAGTGATCAGTGCAAAGAAATAGAGGAAAACAATTGAATAGGAAAGACTAGGGATCTCTTCAAGAAAATCAAAGATACCAAGGGAACTTTTCATGTGAAAACGGATACAATTAAGGACAGAAATCATATGGACCTAACAGAAGCAGAAAATATTAAGAAGAGGTAACAAGAAAATACAGAAGAACTATATAAACAAAATTCTTCATGGCTCAGATAATCACAGTGGTATTATCACTCACCTAGAGCCAGACAACCTGGAATGTTAGCCTTAGGAAGCCTTAGTCAAGTTAGCCTTAGGAAGCATAACTACAAACAAAGCTAGTGGAGGTGATGGAATTTCAGTTGAGCTATTTCAAATCCTAAAAGATGATGCTGTGAAAGTACTGCAGTCAATATGTCAGCAAATCTGGAAAACTCAGCAGTGCCCACAGGACTGGAAAAGGTCAGTTTTCATTCCAATCCCTAAGAAAGGCAATGCCAAAGAATGCTCAAAATATGGCACAATTGCACTCATCTCACAAGCTATCAAGGTAATGCTCAAAATTCTCCAAGCCAGGCTTCAACAGTATGTAAACTGAGAACTTCCATATGTTCAAGCTGGATTTAGAAAAGGCAGAAGAACCAGAGATCAAATTGCCAACATCTGTTGGATCATCAAAAAAGCAAGAGAGTTCCAGAAAAACATCTATTTCTGCTTTACTGACTATACGAAAGCCTTTGGCTATGTGAATCACAGCAAACTTTGGAAAATTCTTAAAAGATGGGACTACCACACCTCTTGCTTCCTGAGAAATCTGTATGCAGGTCAAGAAACAATAGTTAGAACTGGAGATCGAAAAACAGACTGGTTCCAAATGGGAAAGGAGTTTGTCAAGGAGGTATATTTTCACCTTGCTTATTTAAGTTATATGCAGAGTACATCATGTAAAATGCCAGGGTAGATGAAGCACAAGCTGGAATAAAGATTGCCAGGAGAAATATCAATAACCTCAGATATGCTGATGATACCACCCTTATGGCAGAAAGTGAAGAAGAACTAAGGAGCCTCTTGAACAGTGAAAGAGGGAGAGTGAAAATGTTAACTAAAAACTCAACATTCAGAAAACTAAGATCATAGCATCCGGTTCCATCACTTCATGGCAAATAGATAGGGAAACAATGCAAACAGTGACAGATGTTATTTTTGGGGGCTTTAAAATCATGGCATATGGTGACTACAGCCACAAAATTAAAAGACGCTTCCTCCTTGGAAGAAAAGCCATGACCAAACTAGACAGCATATTAAAAAGCAGAGACATGACTGTATCAAAAATGTCCATCTAGTGAAAGCTATATTTTTTCCCGTAGTCATGAATGGATGTGAGAGTTGGACTATGAAGAAAGCTGAGTGCCGAAGAATTGATGCTTTTGAACTGTGGTGTTGGAGAAGACTCTTGAGAATTCCTTGGGTAGCGAAGAGATCCAACCAGTCTATCCTGAAGGAAATCAGTCCTGAATATTCGTTGGAAGGACTGATGCTGAAGCTGAAACTCCATTACTTTGGCCACCCAATGGGAAGAACCAACTCATTTGAAAAGATCTTGATGCTGGGAAAGATTGAAGGTGGGAGGAGAAGGGGAAGACAGGATGAGATTGTTGATGGCAACACAGACGCGATGGACATGAGTTTGAGTGATGGACAGGGAAGCCTGGCTTTCTGAAGTCCATGAGGTTGCAAAGAGTTGGGCACACCTGAGTAACTGAACTGAACTGAGGATGAAAAGAGTAAAAAAGCACAAACTTTCAGTTTTAAAATAAATTAGTCATGCGATTGTAATGTACACCATGGTGACTATAGCTAGGAATACTATATTGCATATTTGACAGTTGCTGAATTAAAAGACGCTTACTCCTTGGAAGAAAAGTTATGACCAACCTAGACAGCATATTGAAAAGCAGAGACATTACTTTGCCAACAAAGGTCCATCTAGTCAAGGCTATGGTTTTTCCAGTGGTCATGTATGGATGTGAGATTTGGACTGTGGAGAAAGCTGAGCACTGAAGAATTGATGCTTTTGAACTGTGGTGTTGGAGAAGACTCTTGAGAGTCCCTTGGACTGCAAAGAGATCCAACCAGGTCATTCTGAAGGAGATCAGCCCTGGGATTTCTTTGGAGGGAATGATGCTAAAGCTGAAACTCCAGTACTTTGGCCACCTGATGCGAAGAGTTGACTCATTGGAAAAGACTCTGATGCTGGGAGGGGTTCGGGGCAGGAGGAGAAGGGGACGACAGAGGATGAGATGGCTGGATGGCATCACTGACTCGATGGATGGGAATCTGAGTGAACTCCGGGAGTTGGTGATGGACAGGGAAGCCTGGCGTGCTGCGATTCATGGGGTTGCAAAGAGTCAGACACGACTGAGTGACTGAACTGAGTGAGTGACTGACTGACTGAAGGGACTAGATATTAGTTCTTATTATAGGAAATGCAATTTTTTGGAGCTATGTAAGATAATAGGTTGAACTTTACTTATGATGATTTTCCAACGTATACTATATCAAATCATTATGTTTTTGTTATACCTGAACTGGCATATTATGTCACTTTTATCTCAATTAAAAGTAAGTAAACACCACAGTTCAAAAGCATCAATTCTTCGGCACTCAGCTTTCTTCACAGTCAAACTCTCACATCCATACATGACTGCTGGAAAAACCATAGCCTTGACTAGATGGACCTTAGTTGGCAAAGTAATGTCTCTGCTTTTTAATATGCTATCTAGGTTGGTCTTAACTTTTCTTCCAAGGAGTAACCGTCTTTTAATTTCATGGCTGCAATCATCATCTGCAGTGATTTTGGAGCCCAAAAATAAAGTCTGACACTGTTTCCACTGTTTCCCCATCTATTTGCCATGAAATCATGGGACCAGATGCCATGATCTTCGTTATCTGAATGTTGAGCTTTAAGCCAACTTTTTTACTCTCCGCTTTCACTTTCATCAAGAGGCTTTTTAGTTCCTCTTCACTTTCTGCCATAAAGGTGGTGTAATCTGCATATCTGAGGTTATTGATATTTATTAGCTTGGTGGAGCATTAATTGAAAATTTTACAGCATGGGTGTAATTTGCCTTTTGCTCTGTGTCCTGGTGTGTAACAATCAATAAGTCAAAAGGCTGGATGCTTTGAGAATTTTCTTTTGTTTTGGGTGGGGGAAAGAGGGTGTGAGAAATGCTCAGAGTTAAATAGTTATGTTTATAGAAGATTAAAGGAAACATACATACAACTTCTTATAGGCAAAGTAGCTCAACATGGAGTTGTTTACAAAGATCATTTGTCCATAAAATGTTAACTACATTGTAAATTATCTCCTGATAATTATTTTGATAGTTTATATAATTCTTATTAATTTATTAACATTTTTCTACAATTTTTATGAAATGTTTATTAAATTTTCTTATGTAAAACTTGCATATGAAAGTAAAACAGTTTCTAATTCATTCCAGAACTTTTTCTATGACTCATTCAAAATTTGATTAGTGAGATTTTAACAAGACAGGCTTCCCTGGTATCAGAGCTGATAAAGAATCTGCCTGCAATGCAGGAGACCCTGGTTCAATTCCTGAGTCAGGAAGATCTGCTGGAAGAAGGGATAGGCTACCCACTCCAGTATTCTTGAGTTTCCCTGGTGGCTCAGCCAGTAAAGAATCCACTTGCAATGTGGGAGACCTGGATTTGGTCCCTGGGTTGGAAAGATACCCTGGAGAAGGGAAAGGCTACCCACTCCAGTATTCTGCCTTGGAGAATTCCATGGACTTTGGGATCACAAAGAGTCAGACATTACTGAGTGACTTTGACTTTCAGCAAGACAATTATTGGAGCTAAAGTAAGGTAGAAAATTTGGGTCTGAATAACTTTACTAACAATTAGTAAACTCTGTGATCCCAGATCTTTTCCAAATCTAAGTTTATCTACCAGATGAAAATGTTATGTATTTTGTATATACTTGTGGATATTTATATTCATTTTTTATATTACCTAAAAATGAGATTTGTATAAGTTTCCTTATGTGTGCATTACTTTCTATTCTTCCCTCACTGCTCTGTGCCACCTATTATGAAGTTTGGTGGTTAATCCATCTAAAGCTGCTCCCAGCCTATAACTCACTTGGCTTAGAGCAATTAATCTTGTGCTGGTTTTTAGCCTCATTACTCAAGTTGATAGGACTTTGAGCAGAGTAGAAAACAGGGAATTGTGCTGAGGAGGAATAAAATGAAGAATTTGGGTCAATTTCTTTTTTCACCAGTCTTTACAATCTCATCGGTGCTTTGATTCTTTCCTCATTTCTCTGAGACCTTAAGTGCCCTCACATAGTGTTGAAACCTACCAAGATGTTTCCAGGTAACTAGCTGTGATCTCTCTTTCTACTTCAGTAGCCATAGGGAGCCGCTGAGAGCTGGAGCTTGAGGAAGCAAATGAAAATAACATGTTTCTACTAATTATATTTCCACTCATCCACTCCACTGATCTTCTAAAAGGAGAAAACTCACAGAATATTCAGCAGAAGAAGAATAAAAGAAAAAACAAATAACTAGTGGGAGGAAAGTGGGAATATGAATCAAGATTAAGAGAGAGAGAGAAAGGGAAACATTTTCCTTTGCTCACTTTTGATTCAAGAATCTGAGGATGTGCTCCCACCAGAATAAATGCTATCACTCTCACTGTTAGGTCTGCAGATTCCCAGGATTCCACACTGCACTTTTAAACTGATAAGAATAATTTTATAAAAATCAATGACTCATATTGTTCAAAACTACTCACATAAGTCTGATTTTCATGAAGGAACATGGGATTTTATAATACAAATTTTGAGGTGTCATGAGAGACCATCGATGTTTATATCCAGTCTTGATTAACTTTCACAATGACTGTAGGGTGAAAAACAATTCATGTTTAATAGATGGAAAAGTTGGGATTGAAAATGGTTATATAGTTTGTCCAAATTCATGCATTTAGTGAGGACACCTGGATTGAAATTCCAGTACCTTTCTACTTCATTACTTCTATTCAAAATGTTTTAATAATTTATCCCAATTACTTCAAGAAAAGAGAAAACACCTATTTGAAAGCCCTAAAACATAAAGTTGGTGAAAACATAAAGTGTCTTGCCTTCTCTCTTCTTAGACCTCCTGTGTTTCCTTTCCTAACATCCTTCTCTAAACTCACATATTATTCTCCTCTATTTAAAAGTAGAGATGCAAGCATGCAATGCTTTCTATTGTATACGTCTTATCTTCCTACTGCAGAACTACCAGTTTATGTGCCTTTGTTCTCATAAACCTTGGCTTCCCATCTGTACTGATAACAGATTCCACCGTGCATGTGTGCTCAGTCGTGCCTCTTTGTGACTCCATGGACTGTAGCCTGCCAGTCTCCTCTGTCCATGGAATTTTCCAGGCAAGAATACTCGAGTGGGTTACCATTTTCTCCTCCTGGGGATCTTCTGAACCCAGGGATCAAGATTTACCACTGAGCCACCTGAGAAACCCATTAAATAGAACTACCAGTATTTCAAGGCCCATCCATTGCTTTCTCATGAATTTCACTCTGAACATTGCCCTCTGTATTTGATTTCCTGCTTTCTTTTGGAACTTGCACTCCGGTTTACAAACATACTTTGGCATGTCCTGTCTTAAACAAACCAAACAGAACAACCAACCATCCAAAAGATGGTTTTTAGGCCATTATTAAGTTACATTTATAATTTGGTATAAAGTATGTACCTACTAGGCCTCTGATCCTTCACTTACAAACATTAAATGAATTGCTTTCCTTTGTTTATGTATATGACTAAGTCTAGACCAATTTATCTTGCAGTAATAATGAACATAAAAAGTCTCTGCTAATTAAAAAAAGGTATATCTTTCACTTATTTATCGCATGAACCAGCACATGAGAGAGGGTGAGAAAGGGCTGATCCTTCTTGCTATTATTGGGCAAGAGAGTACAATTCTACCATGTGTCTGGGAGGGTAATGAAGACTGGAAGGAACATTCAGAAAATGAAGATCATGGCATCTGGTCCCATCACTTCATGGGAAATAGATGGGGAAACAGTGGAAACAGCATCAGACTTTATTTTTTTAGGCTCCAAAATCACTGCAGCTGGTGACTGCAGCCATGAAATTAAAAAATGCTTACTCCTTGGAAGAAAAGTTATGACCAACCTAGATAGCATATTGAAAAGCAGAGATATTATTTGCCAACCAAGGTCTGTCTAGTCAAGGCTATGGTTTTCCCTGTGGTCATGTATGGATGTGAAAGTTGAACTGTGAAGAAAGCTGAGCACCAAAGAATTGATGCTTTTGACCTGTGGTGTTGGAGAAGACTCCTGAGAGTCCCTTGGACTGCAAGGAGATCCAACCAGTCCATTCTAAAGGAGATCAGCCCTGGGTGTTCTTTGGAAGGAATGATGATGAAGCTGAAACTCCAGTACTTTGGCTACCTCATGCGAAGAGTTGACTCATTGGAAGAGACTCTGATGCTGGGAGGGATTGGGGGCAGGAGGAGAAGGGGACGACAGAGGATGAGATGGCTGGATGGCATCACAGACTCGATGGATGTGAGTTTGAATGAACTCCGGGAGTTGGTGATGGACAGGGAGGCCTCACTCACTCACTCACTTCAGTCGCTCAGTCGTGTCCAACTCTTTGCGACCCCATGAATCACAGCACGCCAGGCCTCCCTGTCCATCACCACCTCCCGGAGCTCACCCAGACTCACGTCCATCGAGTCCGTGATGCCATCCAGCCATCCCATCCTTGGTCGTCCCCTTCTCCTCCTGCCCTCAATCCCTCCCAGCATCAGACTGTTTTCCAATGAGTCAACTCTTCGCATGAGGTGGCCAAAGTACTGGATTTTCAGCTTCAGCATCAGTCCTTCCAAAGAAATCCTAGGGTTGATCTCTTTCAGAATGGACTGGTTGGATCTCCTTGCAGTCCAAGGGACTCTCAAGAGTCTTCCTCAACACCACAGGTCAAAAGCATCAATTCTTCGGCGCTCAGCCTTCTTCACAGTCCAACTCTCACATCCATACATGACCACTCATGCTGCAATTCATGGGGCCACAAAGAGTCAGACACGACTGAGCGACTGAACTGAACTGAATGATTACCACACTATGAAACACAAGGAAATTGGAACTTCAACACTCGTCTCTAGTTTAATTCCTCAAGTCTGGCTTCTATAATTAGTTATTTGCTTTATCTTAAGCATTTTGCGGCAGATTAAGGTGGTTATAAATACTCCTTAAATGACAAGGAAGCTAAATTGGAACTTTAAATTATATTTATGTTAGCCTTTCACTTGCACCCATTACTTCACTAGCAAAAATTATTTATTCAGTGTATATTTTATAACTAATACACTCTCCTCATGAATTACTCTTGATATTAGCCAGTGTTAAGAAGATCACTTTGTTAACAATTATGTAAATATGCACAGAGGCTATCAAATATCTTGCCTTGTCAGGAGACTTATTCACCTTTAAAATATCTTCCGGTGGACGGATTCTTTATTTGGGGAATTTTCTTCCACCCAGTGAATTGATAAGAGAAATTTAGAACACCTGAATTTTAAACCAGTTTTCCTCTAATTTTCCTGATTAACATAATGTCTAAAATTATTCTTAGGTATTCTATGGTTTCTTTCTTAATTCTTCAATATACTGTGTATTGAAGTACATGACGGGTCCCAGAAACTTATGCATTTTTAACAAGCACCCCAGGTAATCTGTCATATTAATGAAACAGTGGACTAGATAATTTGGGGAATTTAATTCATTTTTAATACTGCCAAAGAAAGAATGTATTGCTTTTCAAAAAACACTGTAAGGTTGAAAGCAGTCTCTTTCCTAGTCAAGGTAAAGGCACTTTGAGAGTATGCCTTTCAGAATGTCTCATGTTGCTAAAAGTTGAAAACTAAATTTTTTATATTATGCATCATAAATGAACTGTGATCACAGTAGGATGCTCCATAACCAGCCTGGATATGTTTTGCAGTAGTATTACTCTAACTTTTCTCATATGCATCCATGGAATATGTAAAACTTTTGTTTTTGCTCCATATTTATTATAAGTATAGCTGCCAGGGTATAAGCACAGCATTCAGAGCACATTATGACAGCTTATTTTGAGAAGTAAAAAATATAGCTTTAAACATTCTGCTTTTCCTAGCTTATTAATTTTGTTGGAGATAACTAGGATGGTGTAGTGCTTTGTAATTTCTTTAAAAGCAAATCTTAGATGTAATGTACTATTTATGCCTTCTCAGAAAATGTTCCTCTTGCCAAATTCTGTTAACTTTTATTGAACTTATGTTTTTAGTATTGTTACATTTTATTAAAAGACTATCTTTTTGGTAGATTTTGGGCTTCCCTGATAATTCAGTTGGTAAATAATGTGCCTGCAATGCAGGAGACCCCGTTTGGGAAGGTCTGCTGGAGAAGGGATAGGCTACCCACTTCAGATTTCTTTGGCTTCACCTGTGGATCAGCTGGTAAAGAATCTCCTGCAATGTGGGAGACCTGGGTTTGATCCCTGGATTAAGGAGATCCCCTGGAGAAGGGAAAGGCTACCCACTTCAGTATTCTGGCTGAGAGAATTCCATGGAATTTATTGAAATATAATATTTACAGAGAAAAGGTAGCATACGCTAACTGCAGGGCTTGAATTTTTGCTTAGAGAAACATTACTGCGTAATCATCACCAACACCAAAAAGTAGAATTTTATCAGCACCCAGAAGTTCCCCTCGACCCTTTTCAAATTAGTAAGTACTTCTCAAGAGAAAACTTGTATTGTGACTTCTAACACATAACACACAACACATAACACATTTATGTTAATAAAATCATAAAATATTAAATTTGACAAGTAAGTTCAGGAATATTTTGAGAAGAGATTTATTTAATATAAACCAATCATGATATAAACTGGATGAAAAAGAACACTAAAGGAAAGCTGACATAAAGGGCACATTGAACTTGAAAAGAACAAAAAAAAACCATTATTTCTATTTATTCTCGTTGGGAGGTATATGATGTCAAATGACCAAATTACTTTTGAAAAAGTGATCCATAGGTTAGGTTATAATAAGTGCAGCCTCATTTATACAGTGCCATTTATTTCCTGAGGGTAGCTCAAAACAAGGACAATTTTTAGCAAAACTAATAATGCTTAAGGAACAAATCCTTCCTGTTCAAGCTGTTAGGGGATACAGATGGCATGGTGCAGATAAACACAATTTTAACCTTGTATTTTCAAGGTTTTGTCAGCTATTATACTCATTGATGCTTTGGGGGAGTTCATTCTCTGGAAGCATAATAGTAAAGATTTGCCTCCCTCATATTCTGGTCCATCTAATAGAGAAATTAGAGTCACCATTAGTCTGGAAAGAGCTTTGCAGAGTGAGTCATTTAATGTCTAAAAGCTGTAAAGCCTTTTGCCCAGATGGATGATGGGTATGCATGTTGGCTAGCTTTCCCAAGTATTACTGATTAAGCTGGAACATTTTCTGAGTGCTTTTCTTTCTATTTTAAATCTCAGCAGGAAGGTCATGCTCATGGATAAGAGTGTCTAAGCTTAGTGATTCAGGCCTCATATGGAGAATGAGCAGGCACAGAGCAAGGTTCCTGTGATGCTGATTTAGCATCTAGCCTGTATCTATGCGACGCTGGGCTACTTCCCTCAAATATCTTTCAATTAGTTTAAGATATTCTAGCAAATGCGTTGATTGTGTTTAATTTGCATTGCTTACATATGCATCTCTGCTCTTGTTCTTGCTGTTTGAATCACTTTCTCAACTGAGATTGATTTTGCAGCCTGTTGTCTCAGTAAGACCCTCTAACTTTGGAGTCACAGAGATGGGACCCTCAAAGTGACCTACCCATGCTGGAAGACCAGTTGTTCCGTTTGAAAACTTGAGGGTGGCTGCTGAGTGTAACAGGAGAGGCAACAGCCAGTCTCAGTGTTCTCTCTTAATTTTCAGATGGCAGACACATGATTACCAACGTCTCAGATGCCCTGTAATAATATGGGAGGCTTTTCAAGATCGCAGCTAAGAGTAGGTGACCTGAAGTTTAAGGCCCAGTGGTAATATTTACTGGACTTCCTTAGTGGCTCAGACAATAAAGAATCTGCTTGCAATGCTAATATTCACTGGGTTCAAACTGTGGACATTAATATCCTTATCTACAAATTAATGATAATGATAATAAAATACTATTATAGAATATTATGAAAATTAAATGAACTAATTAATTAATATATTTTGTTTACAATGATACTTAACATATATTAAGCCAAGAAAGATATTTTTGTGTATCTTTCTTAAAGTTATGTAGGGATCCATGATTATATTGGTCTACTGATGACCCGGGACTATATTCTGACTTTATGTATCCTTTCATTCTTCTCATCAAATACATGGATTCCACTTTTCACTAGGTAAAAATCTATAGGTTGATCTATCATATATTCTGTTCTCCAAAATGATGCCAATAAACATGAACATATATCTTAAAATATATTATCTAAATTAAAATACTTATGGAAATTAACAATATACCAATGCAAAATTAGCTTTAACTCATGTGGGCATTTTGAAAAACTCTACTATGTATTCAACTCTAACTATGTATTTCTGTTAGCAATGAATATGGAAGACCCTGTACAAAGTAGTTGGATATAAACTCTCTTTAACACATTTTAAATTTCTGTATCTTTTAAATGATTTTATTAGAGTCAACCAATGACTAAAAAATTCGGAACAAATTTTGAATGTTTATCACAAGGTTGAAAACTATATTATTTATATACTGCCCTACAAAAATTTCAGTTATAGAAGGGATACTAAATTGCAGATCATGATCTGCTTCCAGATCACAGACTTTCCCAGCCAGGAAGGAAGAGGGAAAAACAAGCCCTCGCCAAGAAACTCTGACAATAATGCAATAGTGAGGAAATTATTTACAGTATTACCAGCCATACACTTATGGATCCATGAAACTCATAAAGCTGCATTTTATTGCTATAGAGTCCAAGAAATATAGTCTTTAGCTTTGTATCTAATCCTAGCAAACACCCTATTCCAACAACACAAAAGAAGACTCTATACCTGGACATCACTAGATAGTCAATACCGAAATCAGATTGATTATATTCTTTCCAGTCAAACATGGAGAAGCTCTATAAAGTTAGTAAAACAAGACCAAGAGCTGAATGTGTGGAGCCAAAAGCAAAGGAGAAAAGGAAAGATATACCCATTTTTTTAAGTATAAATTTATTTATTTTAATTGGTTGGGGCAGGTGCACTGAGATGACCCAGAGGGATGGTACAGGGAAGATATACCCATTTGAATGAAGAGTTTCAAAGAATAACAAGGAGAGATAAGAAAGCCTTCCTTAGTGATCAGTGCAAAGAATCAGAGGAAAACAATAGAATGGGAAAGACTAGAGATCTCTTCAAGAAAATTAGACATACCAGGCGAAAATTTCTTGCAAAGATGGGAACAAAAAAGGACAGAAACTGCATGGACCTAACAGAAGTGGAAGATATTTAGAAGAGGTAGCAAGAATACACAGGAAAACTACACAAAAAAGATAATAGTGACTCAGATAACCACGATGATGTGATCACTCACCTAGAGCCAGACATCCTGGAACACGAAGTCAAGTGGATCTAAGGAAGCATTGCTACGAACACATCCAGTTGAGCTATTTCAAATCCTAAAAGATGATGCTGTGAAAGTGCTAGACTCAATATGCCAGCAAATTTAGAAAACTTAGCAGCGCCCACAGGACTGGAAAAGGTCAGTTTTCATTTCAACCCCAAAGAAAGGCAATGCCAAAGGATGCTCAAACTACTGAAAAATTGCAGCTGTTTCACATGCTAGCAAATTAATGCTCGAAATTCTCCAAGCCAGGCTTCAACAGTATGTGAACCATGAACTTCCAGATGTTCAAGCTAGATTTAGAAAAGGCAGGGGAACCAGAGATCAAATTGCCAGCATTTCTTGGATCATGCAAAAGTGAGAGAGCTCCAGAAAAACAATTACTTCTGTTTTATTGACTATGCCAAAGCCTTTCACTATATGGATCACAACAAACTGTGGAAGATTATTCAAAATGGGAATACCAGATCACCTGACCTGCCTCCTGAGAAATATGTATACAGGTCAAGAAACAGTAGCTAGAACTGGAGATGAAAACACAGACTGGTTCCAAATTGGTAAAGGAGTACGTCAAGGTTGTCTATTGTCACCCTGCTTATTTCACTTATATGCAGAGTATATCATGAGAAATGTGGGGTTGGATGAAGCACAAGCTGGAATCAAGATTTCCAGGAGAAATATCAATAATCTCAGTTATGCAGATAATACTACCCCTATGGTAGAAAGTGAAGAAGAACTAAAGAGCTTTTTGATGAAAGTGAAAGAGGAGAAAGAAAAAGTCGGCTTAAAGTTTAACATTTAGAACACTAAGATCATGGTGTCTGGTCCCATTACTTCATGTCAAATATATGGGGAAGCAAGGGAAGCAGTGAGAGACTTTATTTTTGGGGGCTCCAAAATCACTGCAGATGGTGATTGTAGCCATGAAATTAAGAGATGCTTGCTCCTTGGAGGAAAAACTATGACCAAACTAGACAGCATATTAAAAAGCAGAGACATTACTTTGCCAACCTAGGTCTGTCTCACAAAAGTTGTGGGTTTTCCATAGCTATTTATGGCTGTGAGTGTTTGACTATAAAGAAAGTTGAGTGCTGAAGAACAGAGGCTTTGAACTCTGTTTTTGGAGAAGACTCTTGAGAGTTTCTTGGACTGCAAGGAGGTCCAACCAGTCCATCCTAAAAGAAATCAGTCTAGAATATTAATTGGGAGGACTGATGCTGAAGCTGAAACTTCAATACTTTGGCCACCTGATGCGAAGAGATGACTCATTTGAAAAGACCCTGATGTTGGGAAAGATTGAAGGCAGGAAGAGAAGGGGAGGACAGAGGATGAGGTGGTTAGATGGCATCACTGACTCAATGGACATGAGCTTGAGTAAGCTCCAGGAGTTGGTGATGGGCAGGGAAGCCTGGTGTGTTGTAGTCCATGGGGTTGCAAAGAGTCAGATGTGACTGAGTGACTGAACTGAACTAATCTGTATCCTAAGCTTAAACAGAGGTGAAGTAGTGAAGGGTAGAATCTGTTCTTGAAAAGCAGAGGAAAGAATGAAGAAAGACAGGAAGGAGGGAAGAAAAGAGAAAATTGAATTGTAGAGTGAGAGAGAGGGAGGGAGTCAGGGAGAGAGAGAGATGAAAGAAATATAATAAAAAGAACCAGAAAATTGGTATGTAGAGACACATTTTATTAAAAAAAATTTAGATTTACTTGTTAGGAAATTAAACCACATATTTGCTATTAATTTGGGTTACAGCATTATATCCTGTTCTTGGAGATAAACACATGGCAACTCCTTTTCCAGTGAGCTTTACATGTTTCCATCATTTATCCATCTATTTGCCATGAAGTGATGGGAGAGGATGCCACGATCTTAGTTTTTTGAATGTTGAGTTTTAAGCCAGATTTTTCATGCTCCTCTTTTACTTTCATCAAGAGGCTCTTTAGTTCCTCTTCACTTTCTTCCATAAATGTGTGTCATCTTCTTATCTGAAGCTATTTCTCCCAGCAATCTTGATTCCAGCTTGTGCTTCTTCCAGCCCAGCGTTTCTCATGATGTACTCTGCATAGAAGTTAATAAGCAGGGTGACAATACACAGCCTTGTACTCCTTTCCTGATTTGGAACCAGTCTCTTGTTCCATGCCCAGTTTTAACTGTTGCTTCCTGACCTACATACAGATTTCTCAGGAGGAAGGTCAAATGGTCTGGTATTCCCATCTCTTTAAGAATTTTCCATAGTTTGTTGTGATCCACATAGTCAAAGGCTTTGGCATAGTCAATAAAACAGAGTAGATGTTTTCCTGGAACTCTCTCCCTTTTTCTATGATCGGATGGATGTTGGCAATTTGATCTCTGGTTCCTCTGCCTTTTCTAAACCCAGCTTGAACCTCTGGAAGTTCATGGTGCGTATACTGTTGAAGCCTGACTTGGAGAATTTTGAGCATAATTTTGCTAGTGTGTGCTGCTGCTGCTGTTAAGTTGCATCAGTCGTGTCCAACTCTGTGTGACCCCATAGATGGCAGCCCACCAGGCTCTCTTTCCCTGGGATTCTCCAGGCAAGAATACTGGAATGGGTTGCCATTTCTTCTCCAATGCATGAAAGTGAAAAGTAAAAGTGGCAGTGAAGTCGTGTTCGATTCTTCATGACCCCAGGGACTGTAGCCTACCAGGCTCTTCCATCCATGGGATTTTCCAGGCAAGAGTACTGGAGTGGGTTGCCATTGCTAGCATGTGAGATGAGCGCAATTGTGCCATAGTTTAAGCATTCTTTGACGTTGCCTTTCTTTGGGAATGGAATGATAATTGATCTTTTCCAGTCCTGTGGCAACTGCTGAGTTTTCTGAATTTGCCGTCATATTGAACATAGCACCTTCACAGTATCATCTTTTAGGATCTGAAATAGCTCAGCTGGAATTCCATCACTTCCACTAGCTTTGTTTGTAGTGATGCTAAGGCTTAGCATTTCAGGTTGTCTGGCTCTAGGTGAGTGATGATACCATTGTGATGATCTGGGTCATGAAGAATTTTTTTTTTAATATAGTTCCTCTGTGTTTTTTTGTCACCTCTTCTTAATACCTTCTGCTTCCATTATGTCCATACCATTTCTGTCCTTAATTGTACCCATCTTTGCATGTAATATTCCTTTGGTATCTCTCATTTTCTTGGAGAGATCTCTAGTCTTTTCCATTCTATTTTTTTTTTTTTCACCTATGTCTTTGCATTGAACACTGAGGAAGTCTTTCTTATCTCTCCTTGCTATTCTCTGGAACTCTGCATTCAGAGGGGTATATCTTTCCTTTTATCCTTTGCCTTCACTTTCTCTTCTTTTCTCAGCTATCTGTAAGTCCTGCTCAGACAATCATTTTGCCTTTTCGTATTTCTCTTTGTTGAGGATGGTCTCGATCATTACATCCTGTGCAATGTCAGGAACCTCCATCCATAGTTCTTTGGGCACTCTACCAGATCTAATAACTTGAATTTATTTGTCATTTCCACTGTATAATCTTAAGGGATTTGATTTAGGTCATACCTGAATGATCTACTGGTTTTCCCTACTCTCTTCAATTTCAGTCTGAATTTGTCAATAAGAGTTCATAGTCTGAGCAGAGTCAGCTCCCAGTCTTATTTTTGTTGACTCTATAGAGCTTCTCCATCTTTGGCTGGAAAGAATATAATCAGTATTGACCATCTAGTAATATCCATGTGCAGAGTTTTCTCTTTTGTTGTTGGATGAGAGTGTTTGTTATGACCAGTGCATTCTCTTGCCAAAAGTGTGTTAGCTTTGACCTGCTTTGTTTTGTACTCCAAGGCCAAATTTGCCTCTTACTCCAGGTATTTATTGACTTCCTGCATTTTCATTCCAGTCCGCTATAATGAAAAGGACATTTTTTTGGGGTGTTAGTTCTAGAAGGTCTTGTAGGTCTTCATAGACCCATTCAACTTCAGTTTCTTCAGCATTACTGGTCAGGGCAGAGTGTTAGATTACTGTAAGATTGAATGATTTGCCTTGAAAGTGCACAGAGATCATTCTGTCATTTTTGAGACTGCATCCAAGTACTGCATTTCAGACTTTTCTTGACTATGATGGCTGCTTCATTTGTTCTAAGGGGTTCTTGCCCACAGTAGTATATGTAATGGTCATCTGAGTTAAATTCACACATTCCAGTCCATTTAGTTCACTGATTCTTAAAATGTTGT
Organism: Ovis aries; assembly: GCF_016772045.2. NCBI lineage: Eukaryota > Metazoa > Chordata > Mammalia > Artiodactyla > Bovidae > Ovis > Ovis aries. The sequence continues at coordinate 149,487,351 of NC_056054.1, read as the reverse complement.
TCACTTTTACCATCTCCTGTTTGACCATTCCAATTCATCTTGATTCATTGACCTAACATTCCAAGTTCTTATGCAATATTGCTCTTTACAGCATCAGACTTTAATTCCATCACCAATCACATCCACAACTGGGTGTTATTTTTGTGTTGGCTCCATCTTTCCATTCTTTCTTGAGTTATTTCTTCACTGATCTCCTGTGGCATACTGGACACCTACCAATCTTCAGAGTTCATTTTTCATTGTTCCATCTTTTTTCCTTTTCATACTGTTCCTGGGTTATTAAAGCAAGAATACTGAAGTGGTTTGCCATTCCCTTCTCCTGCTGCTGCTGCTAAGTCACTTCAGTCGTGTCCGATTCTGTGTGACCCCATAGATGGCCTCCTACCAGGCTCCTCTGTCCCTGGGATTCTCCAGGCAAAAACACTGGAGTGGGTTGCCATTTCCTTCTCCAATGCATGAAAGTGAAAAGTGAAAGTGAAGTCACTCAGTCGTGTCTGACTCTTAGTGACCTCACAGACTGCAGCCTACCAGGCTCCTCCATCCATGGGATTTTCCAGGCAAGAGTGCTGGAGTGGGGTGCCATTGCCTTCTCTGATTCCCTTCTCCAGTGGACCACATTTAGTCAGATCATGACATCCAGTCCCATCGCTTCATGGCAAATAGATAGGGAAACAATTGAAACAGTGGCAGACTTTATTTTGGGGGGCTCCAAAATGACTGCAGATGGTGACTCCAGCCATAAAATTAAAAGACACTTGTTCCTTGGAAGAAAAGCTATGACCAACCTAGATAGCATATTAAAAAGCAGAGACATTACTTTGCCAACAATGGTCTGTCTAGTCACAGCTATGGTTTTTTCCAGTAGTCATGTATAGATGTGGAGAAGGCAATGGCACCCCACTCCAGTACTCTTGCCTGGAAAATCCCATGAACTGAGGAGCCTGGTAGGCTACAGTCCATGAGGTCGCTAAGAGTCAGACATGACTGAGTGACTTCTCCTTCACTTTTCACTTTCATGCATTGGAGAAGGAAATGGCAACCCACTCCAGTGTTCTTGCCTGGAGAATCGCAGGGACAGGGGAGCCTGGTGGGCTGCCGTCTATGGGAGCCTGGTGGGCTGCCGTCTCTGGGGTCGCACAGAGTCGGACACGACTGAAGTGACTTGGTAGCAGCAGCAGCATGTATACATGGAAGTGTTGGACTATAAAGAAAGCTGAGTGCTGAAGAACTTATGCTTTTCAACTCTGCTGTTGGAGAAGACTCTTGAGAGTCCCCTGGACTGCAAGGAGATAAAACCAGTCCATCCTAAAGGAAATCAGTCCAGAATATTCATTGGAAGGACTGATACTGAAGCTCAAACTCCAATACTTTAGCCAACTGATGTGAAGAACTGACTCATTTGAAAAGACCCTGATTCTGGGAAAGATTGAAGTTCAGAGGAGAAGGGGATGATGGTGGATGAGATGGTTGGATGGCGTCACCAACTTGATGGACATGAGTTTGAGTAAGCTTCGAGAGTTGGTGATGGACAGGGAAGACTGGCGTGCTGTGGCCCATGGGGTCACTAAAGAGTCAGATGTGACTGAGCAGCTGAGCTGAACTTACGTTTTTAGAGAGAGGCAACTTTTTGAATCATCAGTCAGATGACCTAGGTTTTGACCACAGTCTGTCCTGTGAAACTATGGTCATGCCTTATAACCTTGATGTACTTCAGTTTCCACCACCACAAAAAGAAGGGCTGGTTTAGAATATTGCCACAGTACATTTTAAGTGTAAAGTTAAAGGACTCTAAATCTGTCTCTTTGCTAATGCACAGTTGAAGATACCGTGACACTAATTTAAAACCCAGTTAAAGCTGGATATCCAGCTATTTACTGACACATATTAAAGATAAGGTATTCTCTGGTGACTTAGCGGTAAAGAGTCTGTTTGGCAATGTCTGAGATGCAGGTTCAGTCCCTGGGTCAGGAAGATCCCCTGGACAAGGAAATGGCAACCCACTTCAGTATTCTTCCCTAGAAAATGCCACGGACAGAGGAACCTGGAAGGCTACAGACCATGGGGTTGAAAAAGGTGAAAACAAATGTCATAGTAAGCTGTGACATTGTGCATTCATATCAACTGCATTCTGAACCTTTTCTAGTGGTTGTTTCCTTGAGAAGGAAAATCAAGTATTAGCTATCAGAATAAGAAAGCATGTTAGAGTTAATTTATACCTTTCATTTCTATTCCCCAATTTTTTTTGCCTTTTAGTCTACATAATTCATTGTCTATTGTCTTAAGAAAACATATTATTTTTTATTTTCTCTTCATTATTTCTTAGTTATCTCTTTCATATATTTCTTTTATTGCTCTACTATGTGGGTAAGTCTTATATCATCCTACAGAATATTTTTGTTCAAGTAATTGTTAATATCTTTATGAACTATGGCATATATTTTTTCAATATATTTTCATTTCAAATAGAATTTTAGCATATGAATCACTATATATTGCTATCTATTTATATATATTATCTTTTTAAATAAGGTATAAAATTACATAGATTTTCAGTACTTATTTAGAAAACAAAAAACTGAATTATCAACATTTGATTATCTCAGGAATATTTGTCATTTAATAGAAACATGACATATTCTGGGTTGCTTTTTAGTTTCTTTGTGAAATGTGTTGATTTTTTTTTTTTTTTGGTAAGTATACAGTAAAGTACTAATAAATTGTGTTTCATTTTTGAAAAGCACCTTGAGGAAGTGTTGTCAATTTTTTATATGTGAAGCATTAAATGAAATTTCAGTTATTATCTAATCATAATATTCATCTTAGTGAAAATAGATAGTCAATGCTCAATTTAACATGGCTTTACAGCTGACCTCTCATAAGAGTATTATGGCATAACTCCTAATTCTTTTTAAACCCAATATTTATTTTCAAAGATTATTCATTAGGAGCTGTAGAGAATATAGCCTTTCCTTGGCAAAGTGTAATGACTGAAAGGCTATCACAAATGAGAAGACTATTAAATGTGTGTTGTTCTTCTTTTTTGCCATTTACCTTATTCTTTAGTAAGTGAAATCATTAAAACATCATTTACATTTCCCAATTCAGATGCAAATTGTATGGCAGACATATGGTATGGCAGCAAATTTAGCAGTTAGTAGAGAGATGAAGTGTTATGGATTTCAGCTTAAGAGATTAAATATGTCTGGAAGGTCAAGTTACATTATATTTTCATAAAACAAGTGGATAGTACCATTTAGTAAAATCTAAACAGGTATGCTTCTAAAGAAAAAAAAAATAAAAGTTACAGTAATGTCTTCTCCCCTCTTCATGAAAATGGAAATAATTTCTTTGTGTATAAAATGTAAATAGCTGTCACATTTTTTTCTGTTAATTTTGATTTTAAAACTTCTTTTAGCAAGCTAAAGGAGATTTTACAATTTTTTTGTTAGAAAAAGTTATTTCCTATCTTAGCAAATTGAAGGGTAGGGTATAAACTTAAAGCAATTTTGAATTAATTAGCTTGAAAATAATGGCTTAGAAATCTTTCTTACACATTAAGTAATTTCAGGCTTTCTTAAGCTGAGAAATTAGGGAATCAAAGTCAAACTGAACATTTTTCAAATAACAGTTTCATACAATCTTTTCCATTTCATATATTACAGCCTTTTAAGCCATTTTAAAACTCACTAGAAATGGAATATAATCAATGTGAATTATAATTAGAACTTTAAAAGTTAAATGAATATTTTAATGACTTCAACATTTATTAATTTAAAATAGCAACTACAATGTCAAGAGGCAGGCAGTTATATAAACAACAGCCCTTTTGGTTAATCGACTCCTTACGGCTCATATCTTGGTATGATATGAAGATTTTAGACAAACAGGTTTGTATTTGGAAATCTTCTTGTTTTCAGTCCCCCAAAATATTCTAGTTAAATAACAGTTTACAAATTTACAATTTTGGGGACAATTCAAAACCTAGGTCATTTAACTGATGAGTCAAAAAGTTGCCTCTCTCTAAATGTAAGTTCAGCTCAGTTGCTCAGTCACATCTGACTCTTTAGTGACCCCATGGGCCACAGCACGCCAGTCTTCCCTGTCCATCACCAACTCTCGAAGCTTACTCAAACTCATGTCCATCAAGTTGGTGATGCCATCCAACCATCTCATCCACCATTGTCCCCTTCTCCTCTGAACTTCAATCTTTCCCAGAATCAGGGTCTTTTCAAATGAGTCAGTTCTTCACATCAGTTGGCTAAAGTATTGGAGTTTGAGCTTCAGTATCAGTCCTTCCAGTGAATATTCTGGACTGATTTCCTTTAGGATGGACTGGTTTTATCTCCTTGCAGTCCAGGGGACTCTCAAGAGTCTTCTCCAACAGCAGAGTTGAAAAGCATAAGTTCTTCAGCACTCAGCTTTCTTTATAGTCCAACACTTCCATGTATACATGCTGCTGCTGCTACCAAGTCACTTCAGTCGTGTCCGACTCTGTGCGACCCCATAGACGGCAGCCCACCAGGCTCCCCCGTCCCTGGGATTCTCCAGGCAAGAACACTGGAGTGGGTTGCCATTTCCTTCTCCAATGCATGAAAGTGAAAAATGAAAGAGAAGTCACTCAGTCATGTCTGACTCTTAGCGACCTCATGGACTGTAGCCTACCAGGCTCCTCAGTTCATGGGATTTTCCAGGCAAGAGTACTGGAGTGGGGTGCCATTGCTTTCTCCGCTGATAAGAGACATTTATTGTTAATTCATCTCTCAGGCTTTTTCCTACCCCATTACTATACTTAGTCTTCCTCACAGGTGACATTTGGAATTGTCATCTCTTACAGGTTGAATTGAAAGCAAAAGTGAAAGTCACTCAGTCATGTCCAACTCTTTGCGACCCCATGGACAATACAGTCTATGGAATTCCCCAGACCAGGATACTGGAGCAGGTAGCTGTAGCTGTTTCTTTCTCCAGGGGATCTTCTCAACCCAGGGACTGAATCTAGGTCCTTTGCAGGAAGATTCTTAACCAACTGAACCACTAGAGAAGCCCAAGAATACTGGAGTGGGTTGAACTGGGTCCCCTCAAATTCATATGTATAAGTCATAGCCTCCAAAATGTAAATTTATTTGGAAATAGTGTCATTGCAGATGCAATTAGTTAACTTAAAATGAGGTCATTAGGATGTGCCCTAATCCAGTATGACTCATGTCCTTGAAAGGAAGAAATTAAGACACAGACAGACATGAATAGAGGGAAGATGATGTTAAGAAACACAGGGTGAACAAAGCCATCTGCAAACCAAGAACAGAACCCAGGAAAAGGGTCTTCTCTCACAGTTGTCTAAAGGAACCAGACTCACTTGATACCTTGACCTTAGACTTCCTGTCTCCAGAATTGTGAGACAATAAATGTCTGTCTTTTAAGCCACTCAGACTGTGGCACCTTATTATGGGAGCCTCAGCAAATTAAGACAACATCTATGTTTATGTAATTTCCAAACCAAGCAAACTTCATTTGCTATTTAAGTTGTTTCAACCATCGGGTATATTCATTTTTCTCAATGAACTGTGATCAATTTCTACTCCATCTCCCCCTTCCCTTCACTGTGCTACTCCATTTGGCTTTTCTCTGTTCTCAAGCTTGATTTCTTGATACTTGAAACATATTCTAAACAACTCAGGGTTTGATGTTAATTACTCTGTGATTATTTTGTTGTGCATTTAGTTCCATCTCAATGCTATGATTAAAAGCCAAATAAAATGTATTCATTATTAATAGCCAAATATTTGCTTCCTAGAAGGTTGCATAAAACTAAATAATTTTCTAGGACCTGGCACTTTTAGTGCTAATACTAGGAAAGTATCCAGTGAACCAGGGCAAATAGCAACCTACACCTTGGGAAGTTAAAAAGGTGAAGGGATGGATTTTAAAAGACTAATATTTATGAGATTATAGAAGTTTCATAGAAATAGTGAGACAAGTTAGAACCTTGATGGCCAATATACTGGAGAGAATTCTGGGTGGGCTGTGAGTGAGAAAAGAGCTTCATACAAGCTAGTCTTTCTCTTAAAACACTTACCAAGTTGAAAAGTTGTGAAAATAGGAGCATTTTAAAAATAGGCAAAAAATGCACTGAAGAATGTAGTGGGAATTTTGCCTGTTTCATGATGAGAAGACAAAATTTAAGACCCAAGAGCATTTTAGTTTTTCAGCTAAAAAAACCCTGGAGTGATGCATTTTATGGGCAAATAAAGTAAACACAGCCTTGCCAAAATTGTAAGTTATGAACCCGCCACTCCTTGATTGGAGTAAGGTGATCAAACTCAACTCTTTATCTGCTAAAAAGGGAAAAAGCTCTCAGGAGACTATGGCATCAACTACAAATGTTTGAAAAATGTGGTAGGGCATTTGACTTAGTTGATAGGCATGCAGAGATATAAATTGCAATAAATTACTTGATATATCTTCAAGAAGACAAAGCAAAGAAAAGGCAGAGGAGGAAAAACCATAATACAGATAGATTTAATAGGAAACATCTAGCAAAATATAGGACATAAAATTTAACATAACTAACACAAATGGAAAGTGAGAAAAAATATGAAAATATTAGATGCTCAGTCATGTCCAATTCTTTGTGACCCCATGGACTATGGCCTGCAGGCTCCTCTGTCCATGAGATTCTCCAGGCAAGAATAATGGAGTGGGTTGCCATTTTCTCCTTCAGAAGATCTTCCTGACCCTAAAAAAATGACTAATTGCTCAAATCATAAGGCAACTTTCAAATTATATACACAAATAAGCCATGCATAATCTGCTTAGAAGAGATATACCTTAAAAATAAAGAAACAGACAATTCCTGATAAGAACACGTACAAGATGTACATGGTTCACTAAATTTCATTGTTTTTTAGGTATGCTTTTACAACAAAATGAAAGAATGACTTTTCATCAATTATTCTAATAACTATTGTTTTTTATAGGTGACAATGTCAAATATTCAAATGGGATATTTAGCAGTTTTGTAAGCTTAATTTAAGAGGCCAAGAATAAAATTTCAAAATAAATATCATATTTATTATGCAATTATGTTTTGTGTTAGTATTCAAAAGAAAGAATGAACCAAGTATTAGTGTGCTATTTCAATGGGAGCAACGGGCACTGAAGGTTATTTTTTTGTATAACTGTTCTTAGAGGTGTTGCAATATAAACTCATTTCTGTTGGCACCAATACAGAAAAAAAGAAGTCTTGTTTAGGAAGATAATGATATGAAGATATGAATAGCTCATGAGTATATTAAAAGCTGGAGTCTGGGTAAAGAGGGAGGACATAGTAAAGAATCAAAAGGTAGACAGAGGATGAGATCAACTTTATTGTGCTAAGAACAGTGAAGTGAAAATCATAAGAAACTGTGAAAAATTCTTAAAGAGATGGGAATATCAGACCACCTTACCTATCTCCTGAGAAGCCTGTATGCCAGTCAAGAAGCAATTGTTAGAACTGGACATGGGACAACTAATAGTTCAAAGCTGAGAAAGGAGTATGACAAGGCTGTTTATTGCCACCCTGCTTATTATCTTATATGCAGAGGACATTATACAAAATGCTAGACTGGATGAATCACAAGCTGGAATCAAGATTACCAGAAGAAATATCAACAGTATCAGATATGCAGATGATACCACTCTAATGGCAGAAAGTGAAGAGGAACTAAAGAGCCCAAGAATCTGGCTTAAAACTCAACATTCAAAAAGCTAATACCATAGCATCCAGTCCCATCACTTCATGGCAAATAGGAGGGGAAAAAGTGGAAGCAGTGGCAGTAACAGATTTTATTTTCTTGGTCTCCAAAATCCTATGGATGGTAACTGCAGTCACAAAATTAAAAGATGCTTGCTTGTTGGAAGGAAAGTTATGACAAACCTAGACAGTGTATTAAAAAGCAGAGATATCACTTTGCAGGCAAAGTTCTGTATACTCAAAGCTTCGGTTTTTCCCATAGTCATGTACAGATGTGAGAGTTGGGCCATAAAGAAGGCTAAGCACCAAAGAATTGATACTTTCAAACTGTGGTGCTGGAAAAGAGTCTTGAGAGTCCCTTGGACTACAAGGAGATCAAACCAGTTGATCCTAAAGGAAATCAACCCTCAATATTAATTGAAAGAACTGATGCTGAAGCTGAAGCTCTAATACTTTGGCCACCTGATGTAAAGAGTCGATTCATTGGAAAAAGTGATGCCAGGAAAGATCGAAGGCAAAAAGGAGTAGGGGGCAGAAGAGGATGAGATGGTTATATAGTATCAGTGACTCAATGGACATGAATCTGAGCAAATCAGGGAGATAGTGAAGGTCAGGGAAGCCTGGTGTGCTGCAGTCCATGGGGTTGCAAAGAGTCAGACACCACTTAGCAACTGAACAACAGCATTAAAGGATGGCTGAATTAACTTTAAGATATATAGAGTTTTCTAATTCAAATTTAAGTTGCCAGTTTTTCTATGTTATGATTATCTTGAGAAACCTTCAGTGAATTCTGGTATACATATGGAAACCTTGAGTGAGAGAGAGTATGTATTTGTGTGTCTGTGTGTGTGTGGTGGGGTGTGGTAGTTTAATGTTTGTATGAATGTATGTGGGAATATCTGCATATTTATTATATAAATAGGCTACATTATGTGTTTGCTCCTGTACACACACACACAAAAGAAAATACAGATGATTAATGCATTGAAGTAAGTTAACAGAAGCATGAATGGAAGGTTATCAATGAGCTTGGAAGTCACCAAAGTGACGTAAGACCCTTAGATTTTGAAGAAATCTTAGAATGCTATACAATTATTTGCAAGAATAATGGGAACTTCAGCCAGGTTTATCAAGCTATTAATGAATACAGTGATTTCCGTTGATATACAAGTGTTTGACTCATTGTTAGAAATTTATTTGCACTGTTTTGTTTTTCTGTTCATAATTTATTGATATTGAATCTCAAAACTATCAAAGAAAATTTAAACATGCAAATAAATGAAAAAAATGTTTCACATTTGAGAGTAGATATGTCTTTAAGCAACTTTATCTTGGTATCTTTAGATCTCAGTTATCAAGACAATGGAAGTTTGCCTCTTGCTAACAGATTACTCTCTATGTGATGGGTTATGTTCATTGTGCTCATGGCGTGCATGGTCATTCAGAACCCCAAGCTAGTGGAAATGTAATCTTCAACACTTAACTTCAAAGTTAATCAATGCCCAGGCAGCAGAAGCAGGAAGAACAGAATCATTAGATAATGTCTCTTATGGTCTAGACCTGGGATGGTCTGAGAGTATATCTACTCAACATCAGGTATATATTACACCTAATTGTGAAGAGGCTAAACAATTTAGTGTAGTGCAGAAGAGAAAGAGAAAGCAGAGAGGAGAATTTTGTCAGCTATAATCTGCCCTGTGTTATCTAGATAATTACTTTACTTCTTTCGAGCTGAAAAATGCATCCCCTCCCAGAGACTGTCCAGTGTTTCAAAAGTTCACTGTTACTTGTGGAGGGGGACAGCAAGGGTAATTTTTATATACTATTCACATAATGAAGGGATTCCCAGGTGGCACTAGTGATAAAGAATACACCTGCCAATGCAGGAGGGCCAAGGGATGTGGGTTTGATTCCTGGGCTGCGAAGATCCTCTGGAGTAAGAAATGGCAAGCTGCTCCAGTATTCTTGCCTGGAAAATTCTATGGATAGAGGTGGTCTCAAAGACTCAGACATGACTGAGTGACTGAGCATACACACACACACACATACGTTCATATCATAGAGGTTTCTGAAAAAATGTACAAGTAAGACAACTCACCAAAAAAGATACACAGATGGCAAATGAAAAAGGTGCTCCACATCATAATCATTAGGAAAATGCCAAATTGTTAGATTTTAGGTTAAATATAAAACACTGACAGCACCAATTGCTGAGAAGCATGTGGAACATCAGAAACATTTATTCATTGCTGGTAAGAATACAAAATGCTAGAGTTATATGGACAGACAGTTTGGTAGTTTCTTACAAAGCTGAATTAAATATAGGCTTACTGTAAGATCCAGCAGTAGAACTTCTAGGTTACTCAAATGAGTTGAAAGCTTATGTTTACACAAAAGCCTTCATATGAATGTTTATAGCAGTGTTTTAAGTAATTGGAAAGCAAGAATATTTTCCTTCAGTAGGTAAATGGATAAACAAACTGTAGTGCTTCTATGCAATGCAGTATTATTAAACACTTTAAAAAAAAAAGAGAGAGAGAGGGAGAGGAGAGAGACAGCCATCAAGCTACACACACACACACACTGAAGAAACCTTAAATGCATATTGAGAAGTCAAAGAAACCAGCCTGAAAGGACTATAAGTTGTGTTACTCCAACTATATGATATTCTGGAAAAGGCAGAAGTATAAAGACAGTGCAAAGATAAGGGTAGCCAAAGGTCAAGGAGAATACTGGAGGAAGGAATAGATGGAACACAGGACAATTTTAGGGAGGCAAAGTGATTTTGCATGGGATATATACATAGTATTAATCATTTGTTAAACCCCACAGACTTGTAGAACAAAGAACCCTAATGTCAATTATGTATTTTGATTTAATAATACATGTCACAGTATTGGTTTATCACCTGTAACATGTGTTGTGTGGGGGCATGCTCAGTTGCTTTAGTCATGTCCAACTTTTTGCAGCCCTATAGACTGTAGCCCACTAAGCTCCTGTGTCCATGAGATTCTCTCAGACAAGGATATTGGAGTGGGTTGCCATGCTCTCCTCCAGGGGAACTTCCTGACCCAAGGATCCAACCCATGTCTCCTGTGGCTGCTGCATTGCAGGTGGATTCTTTAGAGCTGAGCCACTGGAGAAGCACCACATATGTTGCACTAATGCAAGATGTTATAAAAGAAATTATGTGCGGTGAGAGATACAGGAGGTCTGGAAATTTTCTCAACTATTGTCTATTCAATTGTAAAACTACAGATGCTCTAAAAAATAAACATCATTAAAATTTGCAAACATTCAAGACTACCTAGACTTTCTGACAGTTTACCCATGGACATTTCAAAATCTTTCTTGATAAAGGAGAATCAATAACTAAAGGTAGGAAATGGGAGATATATTCCAGGGAATTCTTGGTTGAGTTTGAAACAAGAGTCTCCCAGTTATGCTATATGAAAACAACTTTCTGGGAAAAAACAAACAAACAAACAAGGAAAATCCATTCACAAGTTGTTCAACAAAAACTGCTTCATTCATCGATAAATCAACAGCTGTTCTAACAGCTTCTGCATTGTTGAGGAATCCTCAACAGTTCACCCACTTTAAATTAATATTTTACCATCCTCAGTGTCAAAGCTTTTTTTTTCTCCCTCAACTCTCTTATCTTCAATTGTAAAGAACACATAAAAATACAATGAAAATACAGTTAAGCAAACTAAACTATTACCAAATAAAAGAGACACCCTCTGGATTTCCATTTCAGGGGTATTTTTGTGGGAATGAGAATTACTTGATGGCCTCATAGGAAACAAACCTGTTATAAATGAGAGACATTCCTAATGGCCTTAGAAATTTCTAGGCAATAAGACGATCAATTAAATAAACTTAGATTTGAGCCCTCAATTGGGCTTCCCAGATGGCGCTAGTGGTAAAGAACATGCCTGCCACTGCAGGAGACATGGGTTCGATCCCTGGATCTGGAAGAACCCCTGGAGGAAGGCCTGGCAACCCACTCCATTATTCTTGCCCAGAAAGAGCCATGAACAGAGGAGCCCAGTGGGCGACAGTCCATGGGGTCACGCATGACTGAAGCAACTTAGAACAGCACACATGGCCCTCAATTATTTTCAGTGAAGCTTCTAATCCAAGGTCCTAGATAGATTAGTCAGTTGTCTTTTGTGGGATAATTCCATGTCTTAATTATTCACAGATTTATCCTTACACCTAACACAGTACTTGAAACAGAGTAAGATTTTAGTATAAGTTAAAAAGAAAAATTAATCTCTCAGTCGTGTCCAACTCTTTATGACCCCATGGACTGTAGCTGCCTGGCGCTCTGTCCATGGCATTCTCCAGGCAAGAATATTGGAGAGGGTTGCCATTTTCTTCTCCGAAGAATCAGATTAAAGACTGCCCCAGTTACATTTACTTCTTTCTTTGAAATGTTCATTTTAGAATTTGATTACTCTTGATACCAGTTTGTGAATAAGTGCCTGAGCATCAGCTCTCCAATCAGTGTGTTCATTATCTTCCCTCCTAAAGGGAAATCCTGACTCTGCATTTGAAGAACTGCAACAGTCATATTCCAGATTAGCAGTAATTCCCATCAGTTTCCATGTCATGAAATATGTAAGGATGTAAAGAGTTAAAGTTTCTTTTATCTAGGTATACTGTGTAATTTATTTGCTTTGCAAAGTCATTACTGTACAAAATAAAAAGTTAAATAACATGGTCTCTGCTACAAATCAGTGAATATTGGTATTTTTCTGTTCCTTGTAGTTATATAAGAGACCTTGAAAAATATGACTCAGTCCTCTGTCTTTAAGTAAATTAATAAATTAAATCAAGGTTTTTAATTTCAGCTTAAATTGATTTGGGAAATAAAAGATAACACCATGGGGATTATAAATTTTTCATACTTCATGCTTTCCTTGGTTTTGGGGCTATGTAAACAAACTTCCTCTAAATTTCTTCAAATCTGATTTTATCTATAGAGGTCATGAATACTGATAAAATAATAGCTCTTTTATTAATTCTAGCAATAATTTTAAAGTTTTTTTCTTGCAATGAATAATTAAATAAACAATATATGTAGTGATCAACCTGAGTGAAATATAATTTATTTCAGTTGTCATATAATTGACATGTAATGTTATATTAGTTTCAAGTGTACAACATGATGATTCTATATATATATACATATATAACCAAATGATCATCATAGTAAGTCTAATTAACAGTTAACATCCTAGATTTTTTTTTCTTGTGGTGAGAACTTGACTGTCTTAGTAATTTTCAAATATACAAAACAGCAATATTAACTATAGTCACTACATTTTACTTTACATCCCCAGGACTTATTTATTTTACATTTTGAAGTTTGTACCTTTTGGCTACTTCTACCCATTTAACACACCCCCTGTCTCTGGTAACCACCCATCTGCTCTCTGAACCTATGAGTTAAGATTTTTTTTGTTTTTTTTTTTTGCTTTGAAATTTCTCATAATAGTGAGATCATATGGTACTTGCCTTTTTCTAACTTACTTTACTTAGCATAATGTCTTCAAGATACACCCATGTTGTAGCAAATGGTAAGATTTCTTTCTGTTTTATGTCTGAGTAATATTTCATTGCATACATATTTATGTGCATATATACACACATCACATGTTCTTAATTCACTTATTCATCAATGGAGATGTAAGTTGCTTCTATGGACTAGATAAAGCGGGGAGGAGCAATATAGGTGTAGGGAAATAAGAGTACAAACTATTGTGTATAAAATAAGCTACAAAGTTATACTATGCAACAAAAGGAATATAAAGTTCTTCACATCAAGTGGCCAAAGTATTGGAGTTTCAGCTTCAGCGTCAGTCCCTCCAATGAATATTCAGGACTGATTTCCTTTAGAATTGACTGATTTGATGTCCTCCCAGGCCACTCTCAAGAGTCTTCTCCAACACCACAGTTCAAAGGCATCAATTCTTTGGCCCTCAGCTTCCTTTATTGTCCAACTCTCACATGCATACTTGACTAATGGAAAGACCACAGCTTTCAGTAGATGGATCTTTGTCAGTAAAGTAATGTCTCTGCTTTTTAATATGCTTAGGTTGGTTATAGCTTTTCTTCCAAGGAGCAAGCATGTTTTAAATTTCATGGATGCTGCCTGCAGTCACCATCTGCAGTGATTTTGGAGCCAAAAAAAATAAGTCTCTCACTGTTTCCATTGTTTCCCCATCTATTTGCTAGGAAGTGATGGGACCAGATGCCATGATCTTCATTTTTTGAATGTTGAGTTTTAAGCCAGTTTTTTTCATTCTCCTCTTTCACTTTCATCAGAGGCTCTTTAGTTCTTCTTCACTCTCTGCCACAAGGGTGGTGTCATCTGCATATCTGACGTTATTGATGTTTCTCCTGGCAATCTTGATTCCAGCTTGTGTTTCTTCCAGTCCAGCGTTTCTCATGTTGTACTCTGCATGTAAGTTAAATCAGCAGGGTGGCAACATACAGCCTTGACATACTCTTTTCCAATTTGGAACCAGTCTATTGTTGCTGTCCAGTTCTAACTATTGCTTCTTGACTTGCACACAGATTTCTCAGGAGGCAGGTAAGGTGGTCTGGTAGTCCCAACTCTTGAAAAATTTTCCACAGTTTGTTGTGATTCATACAATCAAAGCCTTTAGCATAGTCAATAAAGCAAAAGTAGATGTTTCCCTGGGACTCTCTCGCTTTTTCTCTGATCCAAACAATGTTGGCAATTTGATCTCTGGCTCCTCTGCCTTTCCTAAATCCAGTGTGAACATCTGGAAGTTCTTGGTTCATGTACTGTTGAAAACTTACTTGGAGAATTTTGATCACTACTTTTCAAGTGAGTGAGATGAGTGCAATTGTATGATAGTTTGAACATTATTTGACATTGCCTTTCTTTGGGATTGGAATGAAAACTGACCTTTTCCAGTCCTGTGTCCACTGCTAAAGTTTTCCAAATTTGCTGGCATATTGAGTGTAGCACTTTGACACCATCATCTTTAGGAATTGAAATAGCTCAGCTGGCATTCCATCACCTCTATTAGTTTTAATCCTAACGATGCTTCCTAAGGCCCACTTGACTTCACATTCCAGGATGTCTGGTTCTAGGTGAGTGATCACACCATCATGGCTATGTGGATCATTGAGATCTTTTTGGTATAGTTCTTCTGTATATTCTTGCCACCTCTTCTTAATATCTTCTGCTTCTGTTAGGTCCATACCATTTCTGTCCTTTATTGTGTTCACCTATTGTTAGTAACCAATTGAAAAGGTATATAAGGCCTTGATAAGACTAACGAGGGGGACACTCTCCATCCCCCTTATGATGTCTATGTCAGAATCTTTCTCTGTCCTTTTTCACTTTAATAAATCTGCTGACACACAAAAGCTCTGAATGATTAAGTCTGGTCCCTCAGTCCAAAGCTAAATATTATTCGGAGATCACAGATCTAATATTGTTCACCATAGCTATCAATGCACAAGTTTTCTCCATTCCCCACTTTTTCAACAACGTGTTATTTCTCATCTTTTCCAAAAATAGTCATTCTAAGAGGTGTGAGGTGATATCTCATTGTGTTTTTTTATTTGCATGTCCCTAAAAGTTTAATAATTTTGTTCATCTTTCCATGTACCTATTGGCTGTCTGTATGTCTTTTAGAAATAAATGTCTACTCAACTCTACTGCTCATTTTTAATCATTTTTTTGGCAATCAAATTGTATGCATTTTTTGTATATTTGGATATGAATTCATTATCTGATGTATGGTTTGCAAATATTTTCTCCCATTTGGTAGGTTGTATTTTCATTTTGTCAGTGGTTTCATTTACTTTGAAGAAGATTTTTAGTTTGTTGCAATTCCATTTGTTTACTTTCTCTTTGAATGCCTCTATTTTTGGTGTCAAATTAAAAAAAAAAATCATCACCAAGACCAATGGAAAGAGCTTTTGGGTTTTTTATTCCCTAGAAGTTTTATAGTTTTAAGTTTTATGTTCAAATCTTTAGCATTTTAAAATAATTTTTCTATATGGTCTAAAATAGTGATCTGGTTTTATTATTTTGCTGTCCAGTTTTCCTAACAATATTTATTGAGAGACTGTTATTTCCCCCATTATATATTCTTGGTTTCTTTGCTGTAAATTAATTGGCCATACATGTGTAGGTTTATTTCAGTATTCTCAATTCTGTCCCGTTAATCTGTATGTCTGTTTTTATGCTGATGCCATACTGTTTTGATTACTATAGCATTACAATATAGTTTGAAATCAGGAAGTATGATGACTCCAGCTTTGTTCTTCATTTTCAAGTTTTTAAAAAATTTGAAAAAACAAAAAACACTTTTTAGGCATATACTTTACCGTCTGAGTCACCAGGGAAGTCCTTTTTCAAGTTGGCTTTAGATATTCAGGGTCTTTTGTGGTTTCATATGAATTTTAGGATTGTTTGCTTTATTTCTTGGAAAAATGCCACTTGAAAGAAAAGCTATAAAAAGTGAGTTATTTATCTTTATATATTGTTTTAATTTAAGTGCCTATATTTATCTTAAACATATGGTTTTAATTGAACTGTGACCTAAGAAAGCATTAACAAGATGATGTTATATGGAAATGAATGCATTATGTTGCAACCTTATGTTTTTATATTAAATTGAATATATTTAACTCATACTATAAAATGGAAATAGATGACAATCTTAAGTGAGGCAAGTATAAATAAACTGGAGATTATTGATAGTATTACATTTCTTTTAGTTTTATTTTTTAATACCTGATAAACCAAAAGGTGAACATGAACTTCACATGTCCAACAAAAAGTGGCTAATGGACCTAAAAGTTGAAACACAATAGCTTAAGGGAAATTATATTAACAAGTTAAAAATTTTTAAGTATGTTATAATTCAGATATTTCCCCAAATATTGTCACTCTTTATACTTTCCAATTTAAATGCTGGTCTATTTGTAGTTTAAAATTTGTCATAAATTTGTCTGAAGTGTATATCCTTAAATTATACATAATTAGTAGATTTATCATAAGTGGGAAAAGGATTAATAGCATGTATGGAGAGTACCATATACAGTTTAAAGAAATGTTAGTATATTAAACATTTTAGAAACTGATATTTTCAGAATATTAGTAGATGAGAAGGGTTAGAAAAGACAAAAATGTGGATATACATATAATGTTTAAATGTAAAAAAGGAGAAAGCAAATTCATCTTTTATTGCTGTTTTAGTGTTGGTGATATTATCATAAATATTATTATTATTAAGAAATTTTATGCTGATTTTCTTGCTATTGTCTTAGTTAATATTTTCAAAGAGCCTGTGTCTGGATGTCAATGGAGGACACAAAGTATATATATGCAGTGGTGCTACTGATATTTTAACAAAACATTCTAAAATTCAACTATTCAAATGACTGTTTCTTCCAAAAATGCATTTAAATGATGTTGCTATTTCTAGGGAGGTATTTTTTGAATTGCCTTCCAAATCTCCAGCTCATTCTTTTGAACATCCTAAATGGTGCAAATAATTATGCCTTGAGAGAAGATTTTAAATTAGGTAAAAAACAGATTTCATTTTAAACATAGAGAATGAGATGAGTTATCAAACAGGATAGTATAATTTGCCCAAAAGAAACAAATGTGAATACATAGTTATGAGGGTGTTTTTCTTCATACGCTTTATAAATTGGTTCCAAAAGCAGATATTTTAAAAATGATTTCCAAATATGGCAGGATAGCTAAAGTGAAATATTTGGCCTTCCATGGCAATTGTTTTAAAGGACAAGACTTGTTTGTAGTGTAAGTTCTGTTTGTGAGTTAAAAATATTCTCCTCTAAAACCAGAATAGATATTTTACAAAAGTAAGAATATAAATTGCATTTTTCTTTAAGTGAAAAAAATCTTCCTAGGTTTACCTAAGATGAACTAGATTCACAAAATGTTTTATATGTTACATAAATAATGAAGGTAAGACATTCTTTAGGTTAAGCATCCATTTTTAAATAAAAAAAATTATTAAGTTTCTGACTATTGGGAAATATGTGTTTGGTATATACTAAATAAGAAAAAAAGCGTTACTGTTATTTGATGCATTAGTGGTACTTACATTCTAGTAGAGCAAAAAGAAAAGAAAAAAAAAAGCCCATTGTTTTGAAGAGGAAAAAAATAAAAAGCAAAACTAAGATGTGCATGACAAAAAGCAGGTAAATTTTTAAAATAAGTTATCCAAGTAGGCCTCATTAACAAAAAATGACTGACCAAAGACCTGAAGGAGGTCATAAGAGTCCATAGGGATATGTTTAGGTAGTCCTTTCAAGGATGATAAAATAGTCCAAATCAAATCACTAAGGTTAGAGTATGTCTATCGTATTAATTAACAGAACAAAATGACTACTGTGGCTGAAGAGGAATATACGTTCACTATGAATTTGGGAATCATTGGCATATCTATGGTGGAGAAATAAAGCTTAGATTTTAAGGAAGGACAGGAAAAGTTACACATAAACCATTATATGTTATCCAGTGTCCCTCAAAGATGGGAGCACCTGCTCAACCATAAAGATCATATTCTCCCCCTGGCCCCATTCTTCTGATGCTATCAGTGTAACTTAATAGAATAATGTTCTTTCTCCGTTGTGTAGTGGGTCATGTTGCTGCTGTTCACTTTACATGTTCTTACCTACACTATGTATCCTTGGTGAACTTTATGAAAGATATCAGTATCTCATTTTGATGTAAGATCCTTTGCTTCAAAAATGTATATGACTGCACCTTTGATTTCTAAAAGAATAGTTCTTAAAGTTTTCTGAGAATTTGCTTCCCAGGTTATAGTGCTCAGTTTGGCTCAAGCTTTCCTTTTTTTTTTTTTTTTTTTTTCTTTTTAACTTCATAGTTAATTGAATTTTTGTCAACAAAGGCATTGAAATAATGAGTAAGATCAATAAGGGAAGGAGTGTAGATAGGAAAGTTGGTCCAGAAGTCTGCCCAGTGGCAGTAAAAATTCAAGCCTGAGATAAGAAGATGAGATGGTTATCAACTACATGAGATGAAGTGAGGAGTCAAGTAGGAGCAGGTCAGGGAGAGGTGTTATTCTGGAAGCTATGTAGAAAGTATATCATGTGGGAAACATTAACTAACTCTGTGAAAGGCTGTTGAAGATATATTTGTTTTTCCAAGCCATTCTTGGTTTATGTTTGTGGTTTTTTTTTTATAAGAAATTATGGTACTCCTTTACACTCTCAAAAAAGTCTCCATTTGGATGGTGAATATGTGAACAGCTATTGACAGATTGAGTAAAATGAAGATAACAGAGCAATGGATTTAATAATATGAAACCTAATGATGTCATTGACAAGAACAATTAAGTAGTCTAGTGGGGCAAACATCTGATAGAGTGTATAAAAGAAATGAGATAACATGGACCAATTATTTTTAAAAATAGGATAAGTAATAACATGCTATAATTTCATGAAGAGTGAATATCAAATGCTATCAGAGATAATAAGGAATTCCTTGAGAGATTTGTTTAAGAAATAGAGAATAAAATATTCCAAATAAGTGAAGGAGCTGGCTTTATAAAGGAACATAGATAGTACATCTGTTGTAAAATAAAGAGTATATGGCAGCACAAGATGAAAAATAAGTTGATATAATTGAGAGAGTAAATTCCTAGGCAGATTGATAAGAAGTCTTAGGTCCCTGAGGAGGAGAAAGGGGTCTGGATTCTTGAGGAGAAGACAGAGTTCTGGAATTCTCAAGGAGGAGGAAAGGACAAACTCTTTTTTTTCCCCTCTACATTCCTTAGTCTTAGTCACATCAAATGTTTTTTTTCTTTAAGCCTCAAACTGATGATTGTACAACAAACAGCTCAGTTTAATTTGTACTAAGGGTTATATAACAACAATGCATCCTGCTTGAGGACAGTTTCTCTTTCCTGAAAACCTTCTGGCTAATCCTGTTATATTAAAATGTAAATTATGGGAGTGGATCTAGTAAGATCTTTACAACCATGAGACATTCTTTTGATTTATTGTAATAACTAATTAAAAAGTCTATAACTCCCTTGCTAACTCTAGCAAGGGGGCTACTCTCTGTCCCCTTTCTGATGTCTATGTCGGAAACTTTCTCTGTCCCTCTTTATACTTTAGTAAATCTCTGCTATACAAAAGCTAGTAAAGTAATGCTCAAAA
Source organism: Ovis aries (assembly GCF_016772045.2). NCBI lineage: Eukaryota > Metazoa > Chordata > Mammalia > Artiodactyla > Bovidae > Ovis > Ovis aries. The sequence continues at coordinate 149,467,403 of NC_056054.1, read as the reverse complement.
TTCTCCAAGTCAGGCTTCAGCAATAACTGAACCATGAAATTCGAGATGTTCAAGCTGGTTTTAGAAAAGGCAGAGGAACTAGAGATCAAATTGCCAACATCTGATGGATCATGGAAAAAGCAAGAAAGTTCCAGAAAAATATCTATTTCTGCTTTATTGACTATGCCAAAGCCTTTGACTGTGTGGATCACAATAAACTGTGGAAAATTCTGAAAGAGATGGGACTACCAGACCACCTGATCAGCCTCTTGAGAAACCTGTATGCAGGTCAGGAAGCAACAGTTAGAACTGGACATGGAACAACAGGCTGGTTTCAAATAGGAAAAAGAGTACATCAAGGATGTATATTGTCAACCTGCTTATTTAACTTATATGTAGAATACATCACAAGAAATACTGGGCTGGAGGAAACACAAGCTGGAATCAAGATTGCTGGAAGAAATATCAATAACCTCAGATATACAGATGACACCACCCTTATGGCAGAAAATGAAGAAGAACTAAAGAGCCTCTTGAAGAAAGTGAAAGGGGAAAGTGAAAAAGTTGGCTTAAAGGTTAACACTCAGAAAACTAAGATCATGGTATCCGGTCCCATCACTTCATGGCAAATAGATGGGGAAACAGTGGAAACAGTGGCTGACTTTATATTTGGGGGCTCCAAAATCACTGCAGATGGTGACTGCAGCCATGAAACTTAAAAATGCTACTTGTTGGAAGGAAAGTTATGACCAATCTAGACAACATATTAAAAAGCAGAGACATTACTTTGTCAACAAAGGTCTGTCTACTCAAGGCTATGGTTATCCAGGAGTCAAGTATGGATATGAAAGTTGGACTATAAAGAGGGCTGAGCACAGAAGAATTGATGCTTTTGAACTGTGGTGTTGGAGAAAACTCTAGAGAGTCCTTTGGACTGTAAGGAGATCCAACCAGTCCATCCTAAAGAATATCAGTCCTGGGTGTTCATTGGAAAGACTGATGTTGAAGCTGAAACTCCAATTATTTTGGCCACCTAATGCGAAGAGATGACTCATTTGAAAAGATCCTAATGTTGGGAAAGATTGAAGGCAGGAAGAGAATGGGACAACAGAGGATAAGATACTTAGATGGCATCACCGATTCAATGGACATGAGTTTGGGTAAACTCCGGGAGTTGGTGATAGACAGGGAGGCCTGGCGTGCTGCGGTTCATGGTGTCCCAAAGAGTCGGACATGACTGAGCAACTGAACTGAACTGATACAAAAGCTCTTGAGTGATCAAACCTGGTCCCTGGTCCCGAAGTTAAATCTTCCTCTTCAGAAATCACGAATCCGACACGGTTCACCATAAGCTATCATAATGATGATGTTTTATGGAAGTTTGTTTCTGATTGCTTCCCATTTTCTCAATGAGATTAAAAGCAAAACCTTCCATTGAGTGAGAAGGTAGAGCAGGTGTTGCACGTTTGAAGAGAGAGAGAAGATATCGGTGACATTGTCTTTTTGGTACACCGGTTGGAAATCTACGGTCCACAGACAACAGTCCAGTTCAATTTTTACTAAAATGTAGCCTCACCCATTTCTTTACACATTGTGTATGACTCTGTCAAGCTACAATGGTAGAATTGAGTAGTTACAACAGAATATGTATGGTCTGAAAGCCAAAAATATTCATTATCTGGCCCTTTAAGAAAACATTTAGTAACTGCTGTCATAGAAAATTGGGCTTCCACGGTGGTGCTAGTGGTAAAAACCCTCTTGTCAGTTCAGGAGACATGAGACATAGGTTTGATCCCTGGATCAGGAATAACCCCTGGAAGAGGGCATGGCAACCCACTCCAGTATTTTTGCCTGGAAAAATCTCATGAACAGAGGCACCTGGTAGGCTATGGTCCATAGGGTGACAAAGAGTCAGACAAGACTCAAGCAAATTAGCCCCCATGCATGCATGTCATAGAAAATGAAAGGAATGCCCAAGAGAGAGATTTCATGTGAATAGATGGCAGAACTGTGTGATTCATTAAGGGTTAACTGATAAATGTAAAGTGAAGCCACTTATGTGGTTGCAGCCATATTCATCTGCCTAGGTACAGATGTGGAGTAGTTCAAGCATTAAATTACTTGGATGTGGTTTTGTCAACTGAGAACAGCCAAGAGGAAAAAGAATTTAAGGCATGTGTAAGGGAATGATTATAATGATTAGTATTAAATTCAGCTTCAGTTCAGTTCAGTTCAGCTACTCACTTGTGTCCAACTCTTTGTGACCCCATGGTTTGCAGCATGCCAGACTTCCCTGCCCATCACCAACTCCCAAAGCTTGCTCAAATTCATGTCCATTGTGTCAGTGATGCCATCCAAATTCAGCTTAGTTCAGTATAAGTGTGTGTGTGCTAAGCCCCTTCAATCATGTCCAACTCTTTGTGACCCTATGCACTGTGGCTCACCAGGCTCCTCTGTCCATGGGATTCTTCAAGTAAGAATGCTGGAGTGGTTTGCTATGCCCTTCTCCATGGGATCTTCCTGACCCAGGGATCAAACCCATGTCTCTTGCATTTCCTTCATTGGCAGGTGTGTTCTTTACCACTAGTGCCACCTGTGAAGCCCAGAAACAGTACAAGGAGGGAAGAGGCATGGTTGAAAGATTAATGTGCTTAGCTTGAATGAAAAGTGCTGGAAACAGGTGACAATGAATTTTCTTGAAAGATTGGAAGCTGATGGTCTCTGAGATATGTGGAGTTAACTTTTTAAACCAGATGTGCTTATTATTAATGAGGAGTTCTAGACGATGACCTAGGGGAACAGAAGCTGAGGAAGGGTAAAAAAGTAAATGAAGGAGAAAATTTGAAGGAATCGAGAAGTTAAAGTATGGAAGGCATCATCTGTTTGTTTATTTGAAGCACCAAGAAGGAAAATGGAATATCAGGAATTTGAGTAATTGAGAACTGGGAGTAGTTTCACAGATACCAGGCTCAGATCATGAACTCCTTATTGCCAAAATCAGACTAAAATTGAAGAAAGTAGGGAAAACCACTAGACCATTCAGGTATGACCTAAATCAAATCCCTTACAATTATACAGTGGAAATGACAGACAGATTCAAGAGATTAGATCTGATAGACAGAGTGCCTGAAGAACTATGGATGAAGATTTCTGACATTGTATAGGAGGCAGTGATCAAGACCATACCCAAGAAATAGAAATGCAAAGAAGAACAATTGGTTGTCTGAGGAGGCCTTACAAATAGCTGAGAAAAGGAGAGAAGCTAAAGGCAAAGGAGCAAAGGTAAAATATACCCGTCTGAATACAGAGGTCCAAAGAATAGCAAGGAGAGATAATAAAGCCTTCCTAAGTGATCAATGCAAGACCTCAAGGGAATATTCCATGCAAAGATGGGCACAATAAAGGATAGAAATGGTATGGACCTAACGGAAGCAGAAGATATTAAGAAAAGGGTGCAAGAATACAGAGAAGAACTGTACAAAAAAGATCTTCATGACCCAGATAATCATGATGGTGTGATCATTCATCTAGAGCCAGACATCCTGGAGTCTGAAGTCAAGCAGGCCTTAGGAAGCATCACTGTGCACAAAGCTAGTGGAGGTGATGGAATTCCAGCTGAGCTATTTCAAGTCCTGAAAGATGATGCTGGGAAAGTGCTACACTCAATATACCATCAAATTTGGAAAACTCAGCAGTGGCCACAGGACTGGAAAAGGTCAGTTTTCATTCCAATCCCAAAGAAAGGCAATGCCAAGGAATGCTCAAGCTACTACACAGTCATCTCACACGTTTGCAAATTATTGCTCCAAATTCTCTAAACCAGGCTTCCACAGTACGTGAACCGAGAACTTCCAGATGTTCAAGCTGGATTTAGAAAAGGCAGAGGAATCAGAGATCAAATTGCCAACATCCTTGGATCATAGGCAGTGCAAGAGAATTCCATAAAAACATCTCCTATATTGACTACGCCAAAGCCTTTGACTGTGTGGATCACAACAAATTGTGGAAAATTCTTGATGAGATGGAAATACCAGACCATCTTAACTGCCTCCTTAGAAATCTGTTTTCAGGTCAAGAAGCAACAGTTAGAAATGGACATGGAACAATGGGCTGGTTCCACATTAGGAAAGGAATAGATCAAGACTGTGCTCTATATTGTCACCCTGCTTATTTACTTTTTGGCAGAGTACATCATGTGAAATGCTGGGCTGGATGAAGCACTAGCTGAAATCAACATTGCCAGGAGAAATATCAATAATTTCAGATATATAGATGACACCACCCTTATAGGAGAAAGTGAGGAGGAGATGAAGAGCCTCTTGATGACAGTGAAGGAGGAGAATGAAAATGCTTGCTTAAAACTCAACATTCAAAAAACTAAGATCATGGCATCCAGTCCAATCACTTCATTGCAAATGGATGGGAAAACAATGGAAACAGTGACAGACTTTATTTTCTTGGTATCTCAAATCACTGCAAATGGTGACTACAGCCATGAAATTAAAAGACTCTTGCTCCTTGGAAGAAAAGCTATGACAGACTTATACAGTATATTAAAAAGCAGAGACATTACTTTGCAAACAAAGGTCCTCCGAGTCAAAGGTGTGTGTGTGTGTGTGTGTGTTTTTTTTCCAGTAGTCATGTATGGATATGAGAGCTAGACCATAAAGAAGGCTGAGTACCAAAAAATTGATGCTTTTGAGCTGTGGTGTTGGAGAAGACTCTTGAGTGTGCCTTGGACAGTAGGATATCCAACCACTCAGTCCTAAAGGAAATCAGTCCTGAATATTCATAGGAGGGACTGTTACTGAAGCTGAAGCTCCATTACTTTGGCCACCTGAATTGAAGAACTGACGCATTGGACAGGACCCTGATGATGGGAAAGACTGAGGACAGGAGGGGAAGGGGACGACAGAGGCTGAGACAGTTGGATGGAATCACTGACTCGATGGACATTAGTTTGAGCAAGTTCTGGGAGTTGTTGATGGACAGGGAGGCCTGTCGTCCTGCAATCTATTGGGTCACAAACAGTAAGATGACTGAGCAACTGAACTGAACCAAACTGATGTGAGGAGATTGATTATGTTAGATTGGAGCTGAAAGTTTTTAGAGAGAAGGAAGAGAGATGGTTTGAATGAAAAGCTAGTGTAATGGTATAGAGGCTGTGGGAGAAAGACTAAGAGCAAGACTTAGTCAAGACTAAGAGCAAAGAGAAACCAGTGTCCTCAGAGAGAATCAGGTTTCACTAAAGCAAGAAAGTAAAGGAAAGAATAGAAATGAGTCAGATAAAGTGTACTGGATGTAACTACACCAGTGAAGGAAAAGATTTTAAAAAAGATTTTGGATAATCAGCAATCCCTTTCCTACTCCATATAATGAGAATTTTAAAATGCATATTAGACTCTTGAGCAATTGCTGACACATGTAAAGATTTGAAATAAATTTTTCATTTAAAGTTTTATAAATCTCTAAACTCTTTCATTGTTTCCTTCAGGAAATTATAAATGAAATCTTTACCAGGTAAAGAATTTACTCAAAATCTATTTGTAGGGGATATGAAAAATGTTTTTGGCATTTTCCAAGTGTTTACATTTCCAAGTGTTTGGCAATTTCTAAGTGAGTAAACACTTAGCTCAGTTGGTAAAGAATCTGCCTGCAATGCAGGAGATCCTTGTTCGACTCCTAGGTTGGGAAGATCTGCTGGAGAAGAGATAGGCTACCCACTCCAGTGTTCTTGGGTTTCCCTTGTGGCTCAGCTGATAAAGAATCTGCCTGTAATGTGGGAGACCTGGGTTTGATCCCTGGTTTGGGAAGATCCCCTGAAGAACGGAACAGGAAGGGAATAGCTACCCACTCCAGTATTCAGGCCTGGAGAATTCCATGGACTGTAGAGTTCATGGGGTTACAAAGAGTTGGACACGACTGAGTGACTTTCACTTTCACGTTCAAGTGTTTAAATACATGATTCCTAAGAAACTTTTGAAATATTCTGATGACCAGTGTCATTCATTCAACACACCTACATATTTAACTGAAGTTTTTTCTAGGTGTTTATTACTGAGTCTATAGATTTATGGGTTATTTTTAAAGTGGTACAACATTTTATGTTTGTTTTCATCATTCAAAAGTATTTATTTGGGCAAATATATTCAAATTCATCATTTCCCCCAAATAGATTTGTCTTTTCTGGTTCTCCTGGCAACTCTGGCTTCTATATTCTCACACATCAATTTCCTATGCCAAAAAAGTTTAAAATGGATTGTCAAAATTTACATCTCAGGCTACAAATTGACTTTTTATCTGGGATCATTAGTCAAATCTGCTAAATTAACTCATGTATCGATACTTGGTTAGGATAAGAAATTTATTCTGTGTCAAACTGATCTTGGAAGAAAAGCAATGAGTGGTCCTGAAGACAGATCTTAGCTTTCTGCCCAGAAACTGATCCTGGGTAACCTGGATAAAGCCAAGAATCCTAGCCACTAAATCACCAGGGCCTCAAGGCTAGAAGCAAAGTGTCCTGGCTCTTTCCTCCATTTGAAAGCAAGAATGTTTCCAGGAGGAAAAACTATAAAAGCAGGTACAAAGTTTATTATTAGAGACACAGCATAATATATAGGAGAGTATGCAGAAAAACAGTTTGATTATTTAGGGCAGAAGCAGGGCAGAGATACACACCAGAGAGAAAGGTATGCACATCCTCTCTAATGAGGAGGAGTGCAGTAAGTCAGAAACTAGGCAGAGAGCCACACCCCAAGAGGAGTGTCCTGAATAATGAGGGGTGCAGTGAAGAGGCGTTTACATTACTTTTATAAGACAGTCCATCTGGGGCTTTATTTACATTTAGTCAATTATCTTGTTTCTTTCTCCACACCTGACTGATTCTTGGATGCTCCCATAGACGTGTGTGCAATTTTTTCTATAATGGATCCCACTGTAGAGGTCTATGGGTGCATGTCTACAACTATTACGAGGTGGGGCCCTTTTCATTTTTGACCCTCAAGAAGCCTTCTTGTATGTGTGCAGGTAGAGAAGTCTTCCTTGACCTCAGGACCTTATCTCTTTAGCTGCTGCTGCTGCTGTGAAGCCGCTTCAGTCGTGTCCGAATCTGTGCAACTCCATAGATGGCAGCCCACCAGGCTCCTCTGTCCCTGGGATTCTCCAGGCAAGAAAACTGGAATGGGTTACCATTTCCTTCTCCAATGCATGCATGCATGCTAAGTCGCTTCAACCATGTCTGATTCTGTGCAACCCTATGGACAGCAGCCCGCTAGGCTCCTCTGTCCATGGGATTCTCTAGGCAAGAATACTGGAGTGGGTTGCCATCTCCTACTCCTATCTCTTTAGCAGGGCTCAGCTTTTTCCACTAGCTTCGTCCTTGCAGTGTCTGAGTGACAACAAGGCTTGAATTTTATAACACTGGACATATACCAGGTGTTCAGCCCAGAGGCCCATCTATCTCCTACCTCAAAATCAGAGAACTAAATCTCTCAGCCAGAACTCAATCATTAAAGTATACCAAGTAAACTTCTAGGTCAAAATGGAAGCAAAAATGAGAAAATACACTATAAAAGACATTTGGAGTTTTGCTATAACTCACTGAAGTTAAAATTATTTTGTGATATTAATTTTGTCTAAAAAAAAAAGAAAAAATATTCAAGCTATGCTCTCATGATAGCTCTGAGAGGTAACCTATCTTTTCAAAGCAATAAAAGTGCTGAAGCATCAGGGACAGACTCTCAGTGAAGAGATAAAATTTATGAATCAGGTAGATGATGTGATTGTTAAGGCTTGAAGGGAAAATTCTCCCGAAGGGCTTTTAAAGTTTAGTTTGGCTGCTAAATATGGAAAACCAAAAGTAGCTTTGCTTATTTCAGTTACAGAGGTAATAGCAGAATGAAATATGTCTATGTTCTATGGATACTATGGGCTAGACAATTGGAGAAATACCTACTGGACACATAGAAGTGTAGGAATAAATGTTCTAGAGGATTAAGGCCTTTTTATATCCTGGGAAACCAGTCCCTCAAGTCAGTGTAATTTTATAAGAGAAAAATCTCAGACTTTAAGGGAAATGCTCAAGGTTATGTCTTTCATGATGCTGCTTAATGATTTGTTTCATGTCAATAGCTCATTGTAATCCCATACCCAGAGGCAAAACTAGAATTTTCTCCTCCTTACAACATCAATATTTTCAATTTTTAATTATTAACACTCCCAACTTTTGCACTCATAAAATAAATTACTGATCACAGCACACGAAAATGATGGTATTTGTCTGACATTGGCAAAAGGTACAGGTCAAGACTTCTAACTTGATATTTTGAAACTCGCCTTTGAAAAAAGAGAAAGAGTTATTTCTAGGACATATATTTACTTCTACAGGAGTTTTCAGAGAACTGCTAGTTGATTATATGGTCCTCTCAGGTATTACAGATGAGAAGTCCCAATGTAAAATCCTGAAACAGATATACACTTGATCTCTTTCACTTATTCAAAATGTGTTTGCTCAAACATGTGACTTGTCCCATGCATGGTTATAGAAATGGATAAATATATATAACTTTAAAATTTTGATATGAAATATTCTTATGGAAAGAGAAATATAATGCCATACAAATTACACCCAATTCATTGTACTACTTCAAAGAAGAAACCACTTTTTATTATTTTGATCATTCACAATTATTCTAGTTTGTTAATTATTTTCATCTAATACCTGTCTTTGATATTCTCATAGTTATTTGTCCCTTCATTTATATATTTTTGTTGTTGCTGTCATTGACATAGCATTTCACTAGGTTTCCATAAATTATTTGTTCTCTTCTGTAATATTTCATTAGCACAAACTTTATAGACTTCATACTACTTCCATATGACTCAGACCTTTCCTTAGGTAAATTACATCTCATAATCTATAACATGTCCCTTCTGACCTATTGTCTATTAATGTCAAACAACCTTTATGGATGAACAGATGAAGGACACTTGGTTTAATAGATAATTTCATCTTCCTTGATTTAATCATATGAAAATCATACCCAGTTGAAACTTTATGAAACATAGGAAAAAACATGTATATGTATATATACATATATAAATCTATGAATTCTAATATTGTCTTAAAGTATATTATTTACCATTAGCCTTCTGAAAAAATACTGTTAGATTACCAAATCCTCATCTAAATACTCATAGCTACCTCAAGTCCACCACAAAATATAGAAAAAATATGTTCAAAAAAATTCACAGGTTTTTTATTAGTAGTAAAAATTTTATGTTTAAAACACATTTTGTTTCCAGCCTATTAACTATGCTGTATCTCAAGCACCTAATATAATGACACACATAGTAGGAATTCAATGAATTTTTTTATGAAGAAAAATGTGAATGGCCACTCACTTTTAAGATTGTTAGTATTTTTTGAATAGCTGGATTAATGGAAGCTCTAACTGTTCTATATCCACCCGGTTTTGATTAGATATTTTAAGGGCTAGATTGCTTCTTCTCAAGGGGATATTTCATCACATCAGCTATATGGAGAAACTACTCACACTAATCTAAAATAAATTATCCTATTTAAAAGTTCTTTCATTAAAAGATCTGTAGTCAGAACCAACAGTGAGACTCAATTATAGAAACCAGTGGTAACTCCACTGGGAGATATACTGAGTTGGAGGTAGACTTGAGCTCAATAAGAGATTTAGAATGTGTTGTTATAGCCATGACGACATTTTAATCGATCTCTCTAGGTTACAGGATATGTATCCTTCTTTTGTCTACCCTTAGGGACATGCAGAGTTCTAAGAAAAATTTATGAAATATAATACAAACTCAACAGGTGTTAAATGTCCTGTGACAGTAATTATCCTATATGTCATCCATTCTAAGATGCAATATACTTAACATTTTATTGTCTTCAGAACTGAACTGCTATTTACCATTAACAGCATTGTATACTTTCATTGACCAGAAGATAGTCATGACTTAAATACCATCTTTGCAGGCATCAATTTGGTCAGAGTTCATACTGTAGCCACAGCTATTGGCTTGCATGCATTGTTGGCATTTGCGATGTTGAGTGTAATTTCCATTAAAATTATTCAAACAATTATTTAAAAAATGAAAAGTCTATTCACTGAATTTGCATCGAAACAAAAAGCTATTGAGAATGCAAACAGTTATGGGAAATAATAGAAGGTGATACATTTTATTAATGAAACAAGTCAATTACAGAGTGATTTATGACACCCAAAAGAGGGAGATACAAGTACATGAAACTATGTATATTTTGTTATTGAAATGAAATAAATGAGTTCATAAGAAATTTCCAGTATCTCAGAATAGAGAGGAGGCATTTCAAAGCAAGTAGAAGTTAATTAGTTCAAAACATATGCCATACTGGACTACTTTTATATTTTAGAATCATTATTTACTTGCTTTTAATAATTGGAATATAAAGTGTGTCTTACAAGTGCATAGCTTGGATTCAGTGAAATCAAATTTAAAATTTAGTTAAAATTTATTGAGCATCCTGCCTATGCTAAACAAACTATCACATTATTTATTTGTTTCAGGACAAATTTAAGGCATCTTTAAACATTGTATTTAATCTCCAAAACATAATTCAAATTAGGTGCTATCCTGCCCATTTTATATTTATGTAGAAAGGATTCCATAAATAGACTGTGCAAAGAAAATATACCAGAACTGGGAATGGGATCGAGTCCTTTTTGGCTCATAAGCTTGTATAAACGTGAATTTATTTTAATTGAAATTAATGCCAATATGTACTATTCTAGTAGTCAAAATATAATGGTAAATTTAAGTGAAGAGTTTAGATTTTACTTATATATAGAAAGCACAAATACAGTCACACATACACATTTACGTACTTTCATTTATACAGGCATTCAACATTTTCTGAAATAAAACATACTTTTGTATACTTTAGTATTTGGCATATTGTTTTGAATTTTGTATTTCTTCACTGATTTGGTTATATAGGAACCAACTATTGCTAATTTAATTCCATCAATTTGGTAAATTTTAATAATTTAAAAATTTTCAAAAGACAAGTCCATGACTAAATAGTTGGGGAAAATCTCTAAAACTGTTTTCTTGTATGTCCCTGTATTCTGGAAAAGTCAGAGTATCTTCTAAGGACATTAAAGTGGATCTCATTTAGATTTAGAAATAGAGTACTCATGCTAGATTAAATAACAGTGCCACTCAGATGCCTGGGAAGTTTTGCAGATTCAGCCTTTCCATGAAAGAAAACTGATTTTCATAAATGTTCACTTCTGATTAGAGCCAACTAGAAATCCCTTAGGGCTTCCATCTGAAGTGTACAGAAATTCCACAAAAGCCCAATGCTTACAATGTTCTGAGCACAATTATATTCCTTGTGTACAATTCACTTCTTTTTTGTCAAGAGTGATGATGTTATCTTGACTGTGTGTGTGGTGGGAAAAAATTAAGGCCAAGGGGTATTTACTGGTCTACAGTTTAGTACTGGTCCTTCAATATAGCATTTGTGGTATTAAAATGAAAGCATTCTCATCCCCAAATAAATGCCATCAAGTTTATTGTGTTGTGTTCTAATTTTATGATTTCATGGTTCCCAAACACACAGGTTTTGTTTTGCATACTAGTTCAGATTTCCAAATCAATTAAACTTCGTGGAAGAAAGAACTGATTTCTTAATGCATAGACATGAAAGAACTGATTAGGTATGTGCAGACTACAATTTGTTCTAATGGTTTATCTTTGTTTCTAACAATTCTTGCTTCTGTATATTTCCACCTGTTAAATTACTCTATAATTTACTGTTTCCTGCTATTTGACAAGAAAACATTACAATCACAATATAAAGTAATTTAAAGCTATTACCGATCAATGAAATATGTCCTGATCTAAAATGAGATTGAAATAATTTATGGGAATTGTACAGTCAAATTAGAATGGAGATTATTCCACAGGGGGGAATCAACTTCTGCAAAACTGCAAGCATCATATATTTCCTAATAAGTTCTCACAGCTGAAACGTGTCATTATTGGAAGGCAGCACAGGAAATTTGATGCAATCAGAAGAATCTTACAAATAAATGCTGGCAAAAAAAGGATACTGTGGGCCCATAATTCAGTAATGACTTTGCAGTTAATGTGAGATGAAGTTAATGCAACATTAAACCTAGGAGGCACATCAGCTTTAATACTGGTGGTAACTCACCACAAATAATGTTTTTTGACTGACTTATTATACTTTTAACCCTAGGAAACTTATCCTAACAGTAGTTAGCAACTTAACAGTGGTGTCACCTCTGCCCACTGTGTATCAACACACAAAACTGAAATGTCCTAGAGAGGAAGCATTTTATTTCATTGTTGAAAAGCAATTAGTCAGTTCCTCTTTTTTCTGGCAAATGTAACCTCTGAGTTTGAAGGTTTCATGTGCAATGACAAGATTTGAATGCATTTGCTCATTATTTTATGTTGAGAGCTCATGCATTGAATTTTACTTATTTATAAAGCAACACACATTCATCAAAAATATGACAATAATTGGAAAAGACAAAAATTTTAAGGAAATAAATTCTTAGGAACAGTTGGGTCTGATAGACATGTATTGTAACCTTCTTTTGTTTTCTTTATTCTCTACACTCATTCTCCTTTCCCTCTGTTACTTGTTTTCACCTCCCACTTTAAGCGCCTGATGTTTTATCAGTCACCTTGTTGAAAGTAAAGAATTGAATTTCCCTAGTAATTCTGACAAATGGACACTACACTATTGTGGATAGGAGATCAAGATTGTTAACTAGTCATATTCCTTGAATGTGGAGTTACTTAATCACTAATTTTTTTTTCAGCTTAGAACTGGACTCTTCCTACTTTCTATGAGATCTGTTAAACACAAGAAATGATCATGAGAGAATTAGTGGAATAAGGTGAGGGACAATACTTCAGTTCAGTTCAGTTCAGTCACTCAGTCATGTCCGACTCTTTGCTACCCCATGGATTGCAGCAAGTCGGGCCTCCCTGTCTATCACCAACTCCCGGAGTTCACTAAGACTCACGTCCATCAAGTCAGTGATGCCATCCAGCCATCTCTTCCTGTCGTCCCCTTCTCCTCCTGCCCCCAATCCCTCCCCGGACAATACTTAAATAGGAACAAAAGGAGCCAAGGAGCTTCTTAGGAGAATGCAAGTTGTACCAAGTATAAATTTATTTTAAGCAATTACTTTCAAACTAATCTTAACTCCCTTGAAGAAATATTGTGACTTGGCTATTTCTATTTAAATTCAGATATAAAACTCTTTCTCCCACAAAATCTAGAATTAGAGTTAAATCAGAATATATATAATAGATATTTACTTTATATTCCTGCACATTATCCTCTATTTTTTTCATTTAAAATTAAAACAAACAAACAAAAAAACCAAAACTTCAAAATATCCACTGGGAAAAGTGTACACTAATTTATTCATCCTTTAACTGAGAAGACCCTTATTGTGCTGCTAAAATGTAGTTGAAATAAAGACAAAGTGTGGCCTCTACATCCAAGGAAATGCCAAATGATAAGAATACAGTGATATAACAAGCATAAAATCTCTTGTACATTTTCTTACAGAGTAATTTGAACTCTCATTTGCTTCATGTTTGAATAGACATATGTATGGTAGGTTATACCTTTGTATCTTCTGATTTGTACATTAGCAGTGGAACTGTTGAGTAATGCCTTTGAATAATCACATAGGCACAGACTATTAGAAAATATTATATTTGTCATAAGCTTCTTCAGCTCAGTAAAGTTACTCATGCAATTATTAGAAGATGAAGATTGCCTGAGTGGACATAGCTCAAAGCCACTTTCAGTCTGCCACTGGATAAGCAAATAAACCCCTACCTAAATGACTTCAAGTCCTTCTAACTCATTGATTGTGAAGAAAATTAACAAAACTTACAAGTTCAGAACTATAGAGGAAAACAAAATTTATAGACTGCCATCCTCCTTTCTTATGATATAAATGTCAAGAAATTAATTTTCTTCATGGTAAATATCTCAGTCCCACTAGCCACAAAATTTATTTGCATATAAAGAATATTTAATTTAATCAAATTAAATTTGATTTTATTTTAAAATTGATCAATTTTAAAATTGATTTTATTTAATCAATAAAATATTGATTTTTGACCATAATGTTTGTAAAATAACAATAAAATGTTCTATTATTGTTTATTATTTGCCAAAGAATTACATCTATTTTTCTTTATCTTCCCAAGAACACTACCAAGCATATATTAGTATCCCCCAATTTATACATGAAAAAAATAGGATATAGAATTAGAAAATTGCCCATACTCATGTATTCTATATTGGATGAATTAGGGCTGAGTTACAGATTTGTTACCAAAAGAATGTTTATGCCTCCCCTATTCACTGGGCTTCCCTTGTGGCTCAGACAGTAAAGAATCTGCAGAAACCCAGGTTCAATCGCTGGGTCAGGATGATCCCCTGGAGAAGAGGATGGCTACCCACTCCAGTATTCTTGCCTGGAAAATTCCATGGACAGAAGAGCCTGGCAAGCTACAGTCCATAAGGTCACAAAATGTTGGACATGACTGAGCAACTAACACTTGTGTTCATATGTTGAAATCCTAACCTCCAATGTCATGGGAGTAGGAGGCAGAACCTTTAGGAGATAACTGTAGCTGACCTTGGACAACTCAACAGTTGTTGAGTAAACAACAACAACAACAAAAACACAAGTTTGTTTGTTTGTTTTTAATAACTACATACAGTGCTACATATCTGTGATTGTTTGAGTCTGAGATGCAGAACCATATGGAAGGCCTGCTGTGAAGCTACACTCAGCTTTTCCAACATGGAAAGGGTCAAAACCCCTAATTTAGCTGTTCAAGGGTCAATTGTATATTATGAAGATGGAACTCTGATGAGCAAAATTTATATCCTGTTAAGAGACATGACCACATTCCAGGATGTCTGGCTCTAGGTGATTGCTCAAACCATTGTGATTATCTTGGTCATGAAGATTATTTTTGTACAGTTCTGTGTATTCTTGCCACCTCTTCTTAATATCTTCTGCTTCTGTTAGGTCCATACCACTTCTGTCCTTTATCGAGCCCATCTTTGCATGAAATGTTCCCTTGGTATCTCTAACTTTCTTGAAAAGATCCCCAGTCTTTCCCATTTTGTTGTTTTCCTCTATTTCTTTGCGTTTATTGCTGAGGAAGGCTTTCTTATCTCTTCTTACTATTCTTTGAAACTCTGCATTCAGATGCTTATATCTTTCCTTTTCTCTTTTGCTTTTCACTTCTCTTCTTTTCACATCTATTTGTAACACCTCCCCAGACAGCCATTTTGCTTTTTGCTTTTCTTTTCCATGGGGATGGTCTTGATCCCTGTCTCCTGTACAATATCATGAACCTCCATCCATAGTTCATCAGGCATTCTATCTATCAGATCTAGTCCCTTAAATCTATTTCCCACTTCCACTGTATAATCATAAGGGATTTGATTTAGGTCATATCTGAATGGTCTAGCGGTTTTCCCTACTTTCTTCAATTTAAGTCTGAATTTGGCAATAAGGAGTTCATAATCTAAGCCACAGTCAGCTCCCGGTCTTGTTTTTGCTGACTGAATAGAGCTTCTTCATCTTTGGCTGCAAAGAATATAATCAATCTGACTTTGGTGTTGACCATCTGATGATGTCCATGTGTAGAGTCTTCTCTTGTGTTGTTGGAAGAAGGTGTTTGCTACGACCAGTGCATCAGAGTCAAGTAGGCCTTAGAAAGCATCACCTTGAACAAAGCTAGTGGAGGTAATGGAGTTCCAGTTAAGCTATTTCAAATCCTGAAAGATGATGCTGTGAAAGTGCTGCACCCAATATGCCACCAAATTTGGAAAACTCAGCATTGGCCACAGGACTGGAAAAAGTCAGTTTTCATTCCAATCCCAAAGAAAGGCAATGCCAAAGAATGCTCAAACTACTGCACAGTTGCACTCATCTCACACGCTACTAAAGTAATGCTCAAAATTCTCCAAGCCAGGCTTCAGCAGTATGTGAACCGTGAAATTCCAGATAATCAAGCTGGTTTTAGAAAAGGGAGAGGAACCAGAGATCTAATTGTCAACATCCGCTGGATCATGGAAAAATTAAAAGAGTTCCAGAAAAACATCTCTTTCTGCTTTATTGACTATACCAAAGTCTTTGACTGTGTGGATCACGATAAACTGTGGAAAATTCTGAAAGAGATGGGAATACAAGACCGCCTGACCTGCCTCTTGAGAACCCTGTATGCAGGTCAGAAAGCAACAGTTAGAACTGGACATGGAACAACAGACTGGTTCCAAATAGGAAAAGGAGTACATCAAGGCTGTATATTGTCACCCTGCTTATTTAACTTCTATGCAAAATACATCATGAGAAATGCTGGGCTGGAAGAAGCACAAGCTGGAATCAAGATTGCTGGGAGAAATATCAATAACTTCAGATATGCAGATGAATCCACCCTTATGGCAGAAAGTGAAGAAGAACTAAAGAGCCTCTTGATGAAAGTGAAAGAGGAGAGTGAAAGGGTTGGCTTAAAGCTCAACATTCAGAAAACGAAGATCATGGCATCTGGTCCCATCACTTCATGGGAAATAGATGGGGAAACAGTGTAAACAGTGTTAGGCTTTATTTTGGGGGGCTCCAAAATCACTGCAGATGATGATTGCAGCCATGAAATTAAAAGACACTTACTCCTTGGAAAAAAGGTTATGACCAACCTAGAAAGCATATTGAAAATCAGAGATTACATTGCCTGCAAAGGTCCGTCTAGTCAAGGCTATGGTTTTTCCAGTGGTCAGGCATGATTGTGAGATTTGGACTGTGAAGAAAGCTGAGCCCCAAAGAATTAATGCTTTTGAACTGTGGTGTTGGAGAAGACTCTTGAGAGTCCCTTGGACTGCAAGGAGATCTAACCAGTCCATTTTAAAGGCGATCAGCCCTGGGTGTTCTTTGGAAGGAGTGATGCTGAAGCTGAAACTTCAGTTCTTTGGCCACCTCATGCGAAGAGTTCACTCATTGGAAGACTCTGATGCTGGGAGGGATTGGAGGCAGGAGGAGCAGGGGATGACAGTGGATGAGATAGCTGGATGGCATCACCGACTCAATGGACGTAAGCTTGAGTGAACTCTGGGAGATGGTGATGGACAGGGAGGCCTGGCGTGCTGCAATTCATGGGGTTGCAAAGAGTTGGACACGACTGAGCGACTGAACTGAACTGAACTGAAGAGACATGACCGATGATTTTTCAGTTGACCATGTGAAGATACTCCTAAAAGAAAGCCATGAGCAAACCTGGAGGTGTGTTCACATCATGCACCATGTCTGCCAGCACCTTGATGTTGGAGTTCCCAGTTCCCACTGTTCTTCAGAACAGTGATGAGAAAAACATTTTATTTATGTCACACAGTCTATGGTATTCTATCTTAGCAGCCCATACTAAGACAAGGACTGAGCTCCAAAAATAATTTTGAATGTTGCCTATGTTAAACTTCTGATTATCTCATGTGTAAAGTAGATAACACTTACATAGACTAAAATCCAAATTGTTTTACTTTAAAAATTTGTAATATTTTCCAACTTCCTAGAGCATTTTATTTATTTTTTTTACCTATATTTACAACTATTTTCTCAGGAATACACTACTTATGCATAAAAGTGGAAATGGCATTATAAAGACTCTTGAACAAAAGGCTCTAAACAAAAGCTGTCCTATTCAATACTTCTATTTGGGTTTTGTTTACCTTCTGATATATAAGATAGAAGGGTAACACAAGATCAAGCAAAAATACTAGATCAAATCACAAATTTACATTTACTAAATTATTCTAGGTTGAACTATGCTTCATAATTTTCAGTGTAATCATGAGCATTTAAGAAGCATGTGAGAGAACGTAATTCAATTCATTGTTTTTGAAAAGTTTACAGTATAATGCTGCTGCTACTAATCACATCCATCTCTTTGCTACTCTACGGATTGTAGCCCACCAGGCTCCTCTGTCCCTAGATTCTCCAGGCAAGAATGCTGGAATGGTTTCCCAGGTCCTCCTCCAAGGGATCTTTCCAATCCAGGGATCAAACCCACATCTCTTGAGTCTCCTGCTTTGGAAGATAGGTTCTTTACCACTAGTGCCTCTGGGGAAGCTCAAAAGTATAATGCACTCAAGTAAATGTTGTTATGATTGGAGGAAAATCCAAGCATTGTATCTGCATTCCACAATGGTTCCCTGCCTGTGTCTAAATTCAGTCTGCCATTTACTCACTGTGATCTTGGGCAAGATTCTTAACCTTTCTCTAATTACATCTTCTCATCTATTAAATGAAAAAAAAATGGTATCATGTTTTATAGCAATATTCTAGTAATTAAATAAGAAAATGTGTTTAAATTACTTACGACTCTGTCACATGAAAGACATTAAGTATTCAGGGCAACAATTTCTACATCTATTATTGCTAGAGTGCTACTTACTGTGTGTAATCCAAACCCTATTAGGTAATTTTCTGTTTTTCAAAATAGCCATGTAAAGTTGAAAGTGATTATTGGAATATTTAAGATATTTATGCAGTATTAAATACTCTTTGTTCCATTAAATTTTTTAATGAATGTGTAATCATGTTTTGAATATTTAATATTTTGCAGTTTTTTTCCACATATACATTATATATTTTTTATTTGACAAAATATGATTCTAAGAAGATATCTGAATAAAAGAGACCATTGTATATTGGAAATAGTTTACATTTTTCATTGCTTAATGCTCACCATTATTTCTTTCTTTTTTTTTATTAATGCACAGATGGCACTTCCAATTATGTTGAGGTATTTATGTCTTACTACAAAAAATTCCTTGCTTGAGGTCAAGAGAAAGCATATATTCTGGCTTATACCTTTATGAATTCCATAATTATCCTAAATTATAATGGACTACTTATTGATTTTTATATCATTTTTATATCATTTCCCATTATAAAGCCTTAGCAATTTTAAGTTTAGCATATTATAAAAATTTAATGGGCATATTACCATTTCATCTACCAAATAAGGATAGAAATATTGAGTATTCTTATTGTATCTAAAGTCATTCCAAATACCTGCATAATTTGTTCAATGATAACTGCTTTATAGATTCAGTTCAGTTCAGTTCAGTTCAGTTGCTCAGTCATGTCTGACTCTTTGTGACCCCATGGACAGCAGCACGTCAGGCCTCTCACCAACTCCCGGAGTTCACCCAAACTCATGTGCATCGAGTTGGTGATGCCATCAAGCCATCTCATCCTCTGTTGCTCCCTTCTCCTTCTGCCCCCCATTCCCTCCCAGCATCAGGGTCTTTTCCAATGAGTCAACTCTTCGCATGAGGTGGCCAATGTACTGGAGTTTCAGCCTCAGCATCAGTCCTTCCAATGAACATCCAGGACTGGTCTCCTTTAGGATGGACTGGTTGGATTTCCTTGCAGTCCAAGGAACTTGCAAGAGTCCTCTCCAGCACCACAGTTCAAAAGCATCAATTCTTCACTGCTCCGCTTTTTTCACAGTCCAACTCTCACATCCATACATGACCACTGGGAAAACCACGGCCTTGACTAGACAGACCTTTATTGATTAGATAATACTTAAAACTAAGATCACACCTTTCTAGTTTGATAGGGATATTATATTTTAAAATTAAACTTCACATAACCAAACTGTGTCTTTTATATACATATATATATTTCATAATATTTCATATTATAAAGCACATAAAGTGGTGTGAATTAGCTTTCTATTATATGTTATGTTGATAGATTTAAATTCTAAATGTGACCTTAACGTGCCAACAAAGTACAGGATTCCTTCAGTATCTGCAAGGGAATTGGTTCTAGGATAAGCCCATGGACACAAAAATCTGTATATGCTTAAGTTCATTACATAAAATGGCATCAGATTTGCATACAGCCTACCCACATCCTTCTGCATACTTTAGATCATGTCTTGATTACTTACATAATGTGATATAAATGTTACATAAATAGTTGCCAGAGTGCACCAAAATTCAAATTTTACTCTTTAGAACTGTTTTTTCTAGATATTTTCAGACCACAGTTAGCTGCATCTGCAGATTCGGAAACCACAGATATGGAAGACCAACTGTATTAGCTGTTACAGTGATATCCTAGCAATGATCATTTATATTCCTAGTTCTAGAATTTGCTTTTAAATTAACTTTTAGTGTAATTATAATAGAATATCATGTTTCAGTTCAGTCACATCTGACTTTTTGCGACCCCATGGACTGCAGCACTCCAGGCCTCCCTGTCCATTACCAACTTCCAGAGTTTACTCAAACTCGTGTCCATTGAGTCGGTGAGGCCATCCAACCATCTCATCTGCTGATCATGTTTAAAAATTGCATTTAAACTTTAAATTGTCTTACTATACATGTACCACTGTGTATAATGAAAACTTCCAACTCTCATTGTTATTTCCTGGTTATATTTCTCCTTTTATTTGACATTGTTAAGATTTTTTTTCTTTATAATTAATGTTTGGTAGTCCAACTGTGACCTATCTTGGTCTGGTTTTCATTATGTTTATTCTATTTAAAGTTTGCTGAGATTCTTGGACGAGTTTGATATTTTTAATACAATTTGGAAAATTTCATCCAATATCTCCGTAATTTTTCACCCCCACTTTTGTCTCTCATTTCCTTCTGGAATTCTAATTTCATATATGATTGCCCATTCAATACCCACAGATCATCGAGCTTTGTTTATTTTTAATCAACTAAGTTTTAGATAATTAGTATTGACTTATCTCCAAATTCACTTATTTTTTCTTCTATTGTTGGCAATATGGATATTCCCATACAATTAATGTTAATTTTAGATGGTGCAGTTATTAGTTTTAGAATTTCCATTTGGTTTAAGAGACTTTGTATCTTCCTCCAGTTTCCCCAAGTCCTCAATCCATTTTCTTTTTCATTTTTCCTGGAGGTTCTTTATTTATTATAATTACTTTAAAGTCTGTTTATATTTATTATGCCATCTGGATTATCTGTTAGTCTGTTTCTACTTTTTTTTTTTTACTATACATTATTATTTTACTTTTTAAAAAATATCTAGTATCTTTTTGTTGTGTATTGCACATTACAGATGATATATGTTGCAATTCTGGATTCTCTTAACTCTCTGTAGAATGTTGAGTTGAATTAAAACTAATCTTGACCTTGCAGAAGCTTGGTTTTAAATTTTCCTAGAGTGGATAGATTTCAACTTTGCTCATATTCATAGGGTGAAAACTTAAGTCTTAGAATATGGTTCTTATCACTAAATTGTGATCATATCCAGAGTTTAATGGAATTATTAAGTCAAACTCCTTTTACTTCTCAAGAATTGAACTTTAAAAAATCTGGACTTCCAGTGTTAAGTAGCTGCTTAAATCATTTCACAACTTTAAAATCATTTATCCCTTTTTTTTTCCTCTGAGTGGGACTCTCACTTTATTCTTAGTTCAAACTGAGTGTAGTATGCACATAAATTTGAAAGGTCTTACTCTTTGGTTCCTACTTTGATTGAATATAAGCTCCTTTTTAGCTTTTGGCATCCTGAAATTCTGACTTCTGATCTCCCACATCAATAAGACTATGTCTTTCTTATTAAACTTTCTTTCCTGTATGCCTTAGGCTAAGTAGTTCCTTTATGGTGGAAACTGAATTAATATATTAACATCATCCAGTGTGTTTCTTTCCTTTCTTGGGTTGAAGTTTCCCTAGTTTCTGTTTCTGATTTTTCAAGTACCTGAAATATTGGCTCCTTCATATTTCTTCTCTCTTCACTACTTCTGGAAATATACTTTAAACCTTCTGCATTTCCCATTTATTTATCTTTCAATATTAAATTCTGAGTAACTTCTTCAGATATATGCTTGGTCTCACTTTGATGTATCTAAACATTTATTTTTTAAGTTTCTTGCCTGTTATTAATCATTTTATGTGCATGCTAAGTCACTTCAGTCATGTTCGACTCTTCGTGATACTATGGGCTGTAGCCATCCAGTCTCCTCTGTCCGTGAGATTCTACAGGCAAGAATACTGGGATGGGTTGCCATGCCCTCCTCTAGGGAATCTTCCAGACCTAGGGATGGAATTCACATTTGCTATGTCTCCTGCATTGCAAGCAGATTCTTTACTTCTAGTGCCACTTGGCAAACCCACTAATTAGTTTAACCTCATTTATTTTAAAGTATTTTACACATAATTATTATATATCCTAAATCTAGTCATTCAGATACCTACAATGTTTATTCATCTGATTTTGTTTCATGTTTCTGGATCTCATTAATGATCTACTGTAAATCTGTGTGTGCAGTTTTTTGTTTTGTTTTGTTTTTATTTGCAACAGTATGCTCATGATTATTGAAATTATTTCTGTGCAAATATTTTAAAACTATATTTGGAAAAAAGTTTTGCATTTATATTGTAGCTTGGGATTCTTAACACACCCAAATCATGTGAATTTACATTTATAAATTGATAGTGAATTTTTTTCCTGCTTAATCTAATGCCAGGTTTCAAGGCATACGTATGGTGTATGTGTTTGGTCTCCACAGGTTCTTAACTTTTTACTGGATCATAAATACATTTATTTACTTTTTATGTAAGCTATTTACTTGTTTTCATCTAGGTATCTGTTAAACAGAATATGTAGTTTATACAGTCAAGTATTAGAAAGAAAAGTTTTTCATTATTTGTTGAATAGTTCCATGCTCCAAATTCATCCACATTCCATGTAGCTAAGTCAACAACAACAAAAAAAGGCAGAAATATTTTCAAATGTTAAAACCTCCTTTTTCCAGTAATAGCATCATCCTACAAAGTTACAAATTATACTAATCTTACCATAAAGATTTTTAAAGCACACTTAAACCAAAAATGTTAGACCAGGTAAAGAGAGGTTAAATGATATATATATATTTTTCATAAATAGAGTATATGTTGTGTACTTGTTGATTGGGCTTCTCAACTGGCTCAGTGGTTAAGAATTCATCTTCAATGCAGGAGACCTAGTTTCAATCCCTGGGTCTCAAGAGTCCCTGGAGAAGAAAATGACAACTCGCTGTAGTACTCTTCCTGGGAAATCCCAAGGACAGAGGAGCCATTTTTAGTGACTAAACAAAACAAACAAAAAACTAGTTGATTAGCATCAGTGCATACAGGGTAATATGGAGTAGGATTGGAAAATTTGGGATTAACTAAAAATAAGGCAATGGCACCCCACTCCAGTACTCTTGCCTGGAAAATCCCATGGACGGAGGAGCCTGGTGGAGACGCTAAGAGTCAGACACGACTGAGCGACTTCACTTTCACTTTTCACTTTCATGAATTGGAGAAGGAAATGGCAACCCACTCCAGTGTTCTTGCTTGGAGAATCCCAAGGACTGGGGAGCCTGATGGGCTGCCATTTATGGGGTCAAACAGAATCAGACATGACTGAAGCGACTTAGCAGCAGCAGCAAAATAATATTAATTTATGGCCAAATCTCTAAATTTTTAAAGTTACAAATAAGACCAGTTGTAAATAAAAGCCCCAAAGTTCTGCTTCATCTAAATGTTGGAGAAATATTAGTTCTATATAAGAGTTACAGTGTGATTGGCCTAAAATTAAGATTAAAAAAATATTGTATATCTTGAGACCAGAAAGCATAGCTATTTTGTGATATTATCAGCCTTGTAGAAATTCCTGTTCATCATATCCTCTGTTTTCTTCACTGAAATGTTGGAAAGAACCAGGAATTTCAGTTATCAAACAAAAGAAATAATAGAGATGCCAAAGAAGGATTTCTACTTCTAGACAGGATGAAGAAAGTATTGAAAGATGGTTAATACCTTGATAACAATAAGAAAAATATGGAATATTTAAAATTGTATTTTTTTACAGAGTTAATAAAGAATGGTACATGCCAGGGAATTTCAATAACCTGAATTACAGACAAAAAGGAGTCCTTATAAGAAGACAGTGAGCTCTGGCAGCTTTTAAACTTTATGTAGGTTTTTAGCCTGGGCAAAGTTAGGCAGAGAAGCAGACCTGTCATAAATAGAAAGACTTTGCAGGTATGAGTAAACATCTGCCAAGTCATGGGAACTCCAGGCAATGACTCTTCTCTAACTCAAATAGTGACATTCTAAAAATGATGATAGCACCAATAATTGGATGTTGCTCATGGATAAATTTAACACATTTATAGCTGAAGGCCAAGAATCAGTTCAGTTTCATTCTTAGAGCAATCTGAATGACGATTACTGTCCCCAGTAGAGGAGAGGATAGAAATTTTACTTGTTAGACCTAATGATTGTGAGTTATTTCCTACTATCCTTTGACAGAGTGTATGGAATATAATATAAAAATATAAAAAAAAAATTCCAGGAACCAAAGAAATTGGAACCATTAGAATCAAGAGAAAATCAACATAAGCAGGTATTCAGATCATTCAATAACATAATTAACATGTGTGTATGTGTGCATTCTGAAATAAGCCAAAAATATTTCAAATTTGAATTCAGACAAACCACAGGTATCCAGGAAGCTCAGTAGAGCCCAAGCATTAGAAATAGCTAGAAAACTATAAATTAAGCTCACTATATTGAAAATATTGGAAAACAAATGAACCACAAACCCTCACAGAATCAAGAATAAAAATACATAATATATGCAGGGGAAATAGACCCAGATGTGAATATCTTCTCAGATATCTTGCATTAGAAAATATTGAAATGGTATCTTTAAAGATCTAAGAGGAAAATGACCAATTCAGAACTTTGTTTTCTTCAAATTTTCTTTTTTTAATATATAAATACAGTCTAAATCAAGACAGTTTTAGTTTAAATAAAACTTAGATCATTTGTTACTAGTACACTTTCATTACAAAAAATGTAAAAGAGATTTTTTTCATACTGAAGAGAATAGGTACAGCTTGGAAGGTCTACAGGAAGGAATCAATATTTTCACAAAGGGTAAAAATGTGTCAAAACATGTGTTTTTTTCTATATTAAAAATTGTCTACTTAATGATTAGATAATGACATGTACCAGGTTGTTTGTAATTTATGTAAAAGTTAAATACATGACAAAAATAAGACTAAAGAGTGGAAAGAGTTAAATAAATAAAACAAATAATTGAAGCTGAAAATTGGATAGACATAATGAAAAACTAAAAAATTGCTTGATTAATCAAGAATAATGCAGGAAAAATGGAACAATGAAACAAAAACCAGATGAGACAAACAGTAAAAAAAAAACAAGATGATTAACTTAATCCTAAATACATTAATAAATATGGAAATGTAAATTGACTAAACATTCCATAGGATTGTATGTTTGGATTAAAAAGCAAGACCAATCTATGTGCTTATTATTAGAGACAGGCTTTAAATATAAAATTACAGGTAGAATAAAATGATAAAGATGGAAAATATCTTGCAGAAGTCCTATTCATAAGAATGATTCTATGTGAACATCAGATAAAGTAGATTTCAAGACAAAGAAAGTTAGCAGGGTAAAAGAATGAAATGTCACAAAGATAAAGTATCAATTCATTCAGAAAATATCAATATAATAATCTTTAATGTTTATTCACTGAACAGTTCAGTGCACTCAGTTGTGTCTGACTCTTTGCCACCCCATGGATGGCAGCACACTAAGCTTCCCTGTCCATCAACAACTCCTGAAGATGGCTCAACTCACTTCCATGGAGTCAGTGATGCCATCCAACAATGTCTTCCTCTGTCATCCCCTTCTCTTGCCTTTAATCTTTCCCAGTATCAGGGTCTTTTCCAATGAGTCAATTCTTTGCATCAGGTGGTCAAAGTATTGGATTTCAGCTTCAGCATCCATCCTTTAAATGAATATTCAGAACTAATTTCCTTTCAATTCAGTTCAGTTCAGTCACTCAGTTGTGTCTGACTCTTTGTGACCCCATGAACTGCAACATGCCAGGCCTCCCTGTCCATAACCAACAACCAGAGTCCATCCAAACCCATGTCCATTGGGTCCATGATGCCATCCAACCATCTCATCCTCTGTCTTCCCCTTCCCCTCCTGCCCTCAATCTTGCCTAGCATCAGGTTCTTTTCCAGTGAGTCAGCTCTTCCATCAGGTGGCCAAAGTATCGGAGTTTGAGTTTCAACATCAGTCCTTCCAATGAACACCCAGGACTGATCTCCTTTAGGATGGACTGATTGGATCTCCTTGCAGTCCAAGGGACTCTCAAGAGTCTTCTCCAACACCACAGTTCAAAAGCATCAATTCTTCTGTGCTCAGCTTTCTTTATAGTCCAACTCTAACATCCATACATGACCACTGGAAAAACCATAGCCTTGACTAGACGGACCTTTGTTGGCAAAGTAATGTCTCTGCTGTTTAAAATGTTGTCTAGGTTGGTCATAACTTTCCTTCCAAGGAGTAAGAATCTTTTAATTTCATGGCTGCAATAACCATCTGCAGTGATTTTGGAGCCCCCAAAAATAAAGTCAGCCACTGTTTCCATTGTTTCCCCATCTATTTGCCA
Organism: Ovis aries; assembly: GCF_016772045.2. Taxonomy (NCBI): domain Eukaryota; kingdom Metazoa; phylum Chordata; class Mammalia; order Artiodactyla; family Bovidae; genus Ovis; species Ovis aries. The sequence continues at coordinate 149,440,815 of NC_056054.1, read as the reverse complement.
TGAAGTGATAGGACCGGATGCCATGATCTTAGTTTTCTGAATGTTGAGCTTTAAGCCAACTCTTTCACTCTTCTCTTTAACTTTCATCAAGAGGCTCTTTAGTTCTTCTTCACTTTCTGCGATAAGGGTGGTGTCATCTGCATATCTGAGGTTATTGATATTTCTCCCAGCAATCTTGATTCCAGCTTGTGCTTCCTCCAGCCCAGTCTGTTGTTCCATGTCCAGTTCTAACTGTTGCTTTCTGACCTGCATACAAGTTTCCCAAAAGGCAGTTCAGGTGGTCTGGTATTCCCATCTCCTCAGAATTTTTGACAGTATTGTGATCCACAGAGTCAAAGGCTTTGGCATAGTCGATAAAGCAGAAATAGATGTTTTTCTAGAACTTGCTTGCTTTTTCCATGATCCATCAGATGTTGGCAATTTGATCTCTGGTTCCTCTGCCTTTTCTAAACCCATCTTGAACGTCTGGAAGTTCATGGTTCACGTATTGCTGAAGCCTAACTTGGAGAATTTTGAGCATTACGTTACTAGCGTGTGAGATAAGTGCAATTGTGCGGTGGTTTGAGCATTCTTTGGTGTTGCCTATTTTTGGCATTGGAATGAAAACTGACCTTTTCCAGTCCTGCGGCCAATGCTGAGTTTTCCAAATTTGGTGGCATATTGTGTGCAGTACTTTCACAGCATCATCTTTCAGGATTTGAAATAGCTCAACTGGAATTCCATTACCTCTACTAGCTTTGTTTGTTGTGATGCTTCCTAAGGCCCACTTGACTTCACATTTCAGGATGTCTGGCTGTAGGTGTGTGATCACACCATCGTCATTATCCGGGTCGTGGAGATCTTTTTTGTACTGTTCTTCTGTTTATTCTTGCCACCTCTTCTTCATATCTTCTGCTTCTGTTAGGTCCTTTATTGAGCCCATCTTTGCATGAAAAGTTCCCTTGGTATCTCTAATTTTCTTGAAGAGATCTCTAGTCTTTCTCATTCTATTGTTTTCCTATATTTCCTTTAGGATGCACTTAAAGGATCTCCTCTCAGTCCAAGGAACTCTCAATTCTTCTTCACACCCACAGTTCAAAAGTATAATTTCTTTGGCACTCAGCTTTCTTTATAGTCCAACTCTTATATCCATGCATGACTACTGGAAAAACCATAGCTCTTACTAGACACACTTTTTTTGGCAAAGTAATGTCTCTGCTTTTTAATATGCTATCTAGTTTTGTCATAGCTTTCCCTTCCAAGGAGTAAGCATCTTTTAATTTCGTGGCTGCTGTCACCATCTGCAGTGATTTTGGAGCCCAAGAAAATAAAGTCTCTCACTGTTTCCATTGTTTCCCCATCTATTTGCCATGAAGCAATGGGACTTGATGCCATGATCTTTGTTTTTTTACTGTTGAGTTTTTAAGCCAACTTTTTCACTCTCCTCTTTCATTTTCATCAATATTTCTTCAATCTGTTATTCACTGATATCATAGATTAAATATGTGTAAAGGAAATGTTCCCTTGGTATCTCTAATTTTCTTGAAGAGATCTCTAGTCTTTCCCATTCTGTTGTTTTCCTCTATTTCTTTGCATTGATCGCTGAAGAAGGCTTTCTTATATTTTCTTGCTATTCTTTGGAACTCTGCATTCAGATGCTTATATATTTTCTTTTCTCCTTTGCTTTTCACCTCTCTTCTTTTCACAGCTATTTATAAGGCCTCCCCAGATAGCCATTTTGCTTTTTTGCATTTCTTTTCCATGGGGATGGTCTTGATCCCTGTCTCCTGTACAATGTCACAAACCTCATTCCATAGTTCATCAGGCACTCTATCTATCAGATCTAGACCCTTAAATCTCTTTCTCACTTCCACTGTATAATCATAAGGGATTTGATTTAGGTCATACCTGAATGGTCTAGAAGTTTTCCCTACTTTCTTCAATTTAAGTCTGAATTTGGCAATAAGGAGTTCATGATCTGAGCCACAGTCAGCTCCCAGTCTTGTTTTTGTTGACTGTATAGAGCTTCTCCATCTTTGGTTGCAAAGAATATAACAAATCTGATTTTGGTGTTGACCATCTGGTGATGTCCATGTGTAAAGTCTTCTCTTGTGTTGTTGGAGAGGGTGTTCGCTATGACCAGTGCATTTTCTTGGCAAAACTCTATTAGTCTTTGCCATGCTTCATTCTGCATTCCAAGGCCAAATTTGCCTGTTACTCCAATCTAGATAGTATATTCAAAAGCAGAGACATTACTTTGCCGACTAAGGTCCGTTTAGTCAAGGCTATGGTTTTTCCTGTGGTCATGTGTGGATGTGAGAGTTGGACTGTGAAGAAGCCTGAGTGCTGAAGAATTGATGCGTTTGAACTGTGGTGTTGGAGAAGACTCTTGAGAGTCCCTTGGACTGCAAGGAGATCCAACCAGTCCATTCTGAAGGAGATCAACCCTGGGATTTCTTTAAAAGGAATGATGCTAAAGCTGAAGCTCCAGCACTTTGGCCACCTCATGTGAAGCGTTGACTCATTGGAAAAGACTCTGATGCTGGGAGGAATTGGGGGCAGTAGGAGAAGGGGACGACCGAGGATGAGATGGCTGGATGGCATCACGAACTCGATGGACGTGAGTTTGAGTGAACTCCGGGAGATGGTGATGGACAGGGAGGCCTGGCGTCCTACAATTCATGGGGTGACAAAGAGTTGGATACCACTGAGCGACTGAACTGAACTGAACTGAACTGAAAGGAAATGTTGCCAGAAGAAATGAAACAAAAGTAGAAGTAAAATTGTTACCTAACTCAGGCCCAGCTGCTTGCCACTGGAAAATCAATACAAGTGAAAAAGAAATGTTGGTAGAAAAGAAAGTTGTTTTTAATGAGTACTGACAATCTGGGGAGTTTAGTAGACTCAGTGTTCTCCAGAAACTACCTCCAAAAATTCTGCTCAGCCAGGAAAATTTTTAAAGTGAAAAAGGGGGAGAAAACTCAGTTAATCATTGAGACAGGGGTTCAGAGTTATCAGTATTCCTCGCTGGGTGCAGACCTGTTTGTAAGCTTTTGCAATTCTTGTGATTTGTTATTTACATACTATCTTGTTCACACAGTTTGTTTATGAGATTACTAAAGCGGAAACTATGGAGGAGATCTGGTCATGTGTTAATTACTTATTCTTCATCTATTCTTCTTTGATCTATGGGAAGAAACAGCACATTAGGCGTGGTATTGTGTGGTCAAAATACTTGAAAGCTGTGGTATGGCTGGAGATGGGTGGAGTAAAAGGTGCCTGGTTTAAGGTTAGTAACAAGACAAAGGGGCCTCCTGAGAAAAGCTGCTTGCAAACTTAAGTTTTAAACACTCCTCTTTCAGGAACTAAATAAGGAGACATATATGAATAAAGCTGTAAAAATTCTGATATTATCAACTGCTTGACCTAATTGGCCATCTAAATATAGCTATGTGACACCATACTCAGCTTATGCAAATAAACTCTGTTTTCTTAACATAAATGGAAAACTAAATGAGATAGAGAGTATGAAAGACCCTAAAACAAATCTATTTAGACATTTCAAAGTATTTAAACCATACAGAATATATTCTTTGACCATAACTGAATTAAATTCAAAGCAATACAAAAGCTACCTAAAGCTTTTAAATTATATGGAAATTAAGTTAATTCTAAATAATCCATAGCTCCAATAAGAAATAATAAGGCAAATTAGAAAACAATTCAAATTGACTGATAAATATACCATTAGAAAATATACCTATCTACAAATGTATTTAGCTATGTGTTTATCCATACATCTATCTATATCAATGTTTAGAAAAAATATATATATTTTAGCTTTAAATCGTACAAGTTAAAATACTAATACTAGAATATAAGGATTTAATATTTCAAATTAAGGTGCTAGAAATGAAAGATGAAATTAAGCTTAAAATAAGTAGAAAGGAGGAAATAATAAATTATGAATGGAAATCAATAAATTGTGCAAATTATATACAAAAAATAAAAAAAAATCTGTTTTAAAGATTAATGAACTTGATCCTGGACCAAAGCTAATTAAGATGAAAGAAGCATCAGAGTGAGAAAACTAGAAGCATCCAAAATGACTCCTTTCCCTAGGGCAATTACCTGGCTGTTGCAGGCCTTAGATCACTGAGGTGAGAATCTACACTTTAAATTCATGAATTAATTAATTTCTGGGGCTGGTATTTTCAACTACAAATTGGCACTTGCCATAGGCACTTGAACCATGTGCTGCTGCAGCTGCTGACCTTCAACACCGCCTGAAAGGGGTTCAGGGTGGAGAGCACAAGTGAGTCAGTCACTCTGTGCTGGGGAAGGGGGAGGTGGCGAATTCAGATAGATAGTTTCAGGAGCCAATTTTATGAACCCAGTGCTTGTGGCCTCGGCTTCCCTGGTGGCTCAGAGGTTAAAGCATCTGCCCGCAATGCGGGAGACCGCGGTTCCATCCCTGTGTCGGGAAGATCCCCTGGAGAAGGAAATGGCAACCCACTCCAGTGTTCTTGCCTGGAGAATCCCATGGAGAGAGGAGCCTGGTAGGCTACAGTCCATGGGGTCACAAAGAATCGGACACGACTGAGCGACTTCACTTTCACTTTTCTTATATATCCATATATCTGTGCTGTATGCTCAGTTGTTCAGTCGTGTCTGACTCTTTGTGACCCCATGGGCTGTACCTTGCAGGCTCCTCTATCTATGGGATTTCCTAGGCGAGAATGGATTGGAGTGGATTTCCAATTCCAGTATAGATTTCTGAATCCAGCATTGCTTTCCCATACTGGAGTAGGTTGCCATGTCCTCCTCCAGGGGATCTCCCCAACCTAAGAATCGAACTCAGGACTCCCGCAGTGCAGGCAAATTTTTTACTGTCTGAATCACGAGGGAAGCCAAAGAGTATTGGTATGAGTAGTGTATCCCTTCTCCAAGCGATCTTCTCGACCCATGATCTCCTGGATTGTAGATGGATTCTTTACCAGCTGAGCAACCAGGGAAGCCCTCCTGAAAGACATTTTCAGAAGCCAATTTTATGAACCCAATTCTTGTATCTCCTCATATCTAAAAAAGTACCAAAATCCTTCATGTCTGATGGCTGTTCCTCATTACTAACAAACATCAGGAGACCAGCAGAAACCTGGAAAAATATATGCTTGAGTGCAAGTATCCCCTCTTGTAAAATCACATATCTACTGACCTTCTCCTCAGCCTCCTTGGAGCAGTTTTTCAGAGCTATCTGGGGATGCAGTCCTCATTTTGCCCCACATAAAACTTAACTTGCAATTCTCACATTGTGCATTTTATTTTAAATCAGCTGTATTTTAATTATTATGACATTCCAAATGACCCAGTGGTAAAGAATTTGCCTGCCAATGCAGGATACCCAGGAGACATAGGTTCAAGCCCTAGGTTGGGAAGATCACCTGGAGAAGGAAATAGCAACCCACTTCAGTATTCTTGCCTGGGAAATCCCCTGGACAGAGAAGCCTAATGGGTTACATTCCATTGGGTCTCAAAGGAGTCAGACACAACTTAGTGACTAAAGAACAGCAAAATTTTAATTATTAAGGCTGTGTTTATGATTTAAGTTGACATAGAACTTTTAGTTTTCTCAAGAGGCAGGTTAGGTGGTCTGGTATTCCCATCTCTTTCAGAATTTTCCACAGTTTATTGTGATCCACAGTCAAAGGCTTTGGCACAGTCAATAAGGAAGAAATAGATGTTTTTCTGGAACTCTCTTGCTTTTTCTATGATCCAGCGGATGTTGGCAATTTGATCTCTGGTTCCTCTGCCTTTTCTAAAACCAGCTTGAACATCAGGAAGTTCACGGTTCACGTATTGCTGAAGCCTGGCTTGGAAAATTTTGAGCATTACTTTACTAGCATGTGAAATGAGTGCAATTGTGTGGTAGTTTGAGCATTCTTTGGCGTTGCCTATCTTTGGGATTGGAATGAAAACTGACCTTTTCCAGTCCTGTGGCCAATGCTGAGTTTTCCAAATTTGCTGGCATATTGAGTGCAGCACTGTCACAGCATCATCTTTCAGGATTTGAAATAGCTCAACTGGAATTCCATCACCTCCAAATCTGTATGCAGGTCAGGAAGCAACAGTTAGAACTGGACATGGAACAACAGACTGGTTCCAAATAGGAAAAGGTGAATGTCAAGGCTGTATATTGTCACCCTGCTTATTTAACTTCTATGCAGAGTACATCATGAGAAACTCTGGACTAGAAGAAACACAAGCTGGAATCGAGATTGCCGGGAGAAATATCAATAACCTCAGATATGCAGGTGACACCACCCTTATGGCAGAAAGTGAAGAGGAGCTAAAAGCCTCTTGATGAAAGTTAAAGTGGAGAGTGAAAAAGTTGGCTTAAAGCTCAACATTCAGAAAACAAAGATCATGGCATCTGGTCCCATCACTTCATGGGAAATAGATGGGGAAACAGTGGAAACAGTGTCAGACTTTATATTTTTGGGCTCCAAAACTGCAGATGGTGACTGCAGCCATGAAATTAAAAGATGCTTACTCCTTGGAAGAAAAGTTATGACCAACCTAGGTAGCATATTCAAAAGCAGGGGCATTACTTTGCCGACTAAGGTCCGTCTAGACAAGGCTATGGTTTTTCCTGTGGTCATGTATGGATGTGAGAGTTGGACTGTGAAGCAGGCTGAGTGCCGAAGAATTGATGGTTTTGAACTGTGGTGTTGGAGAAGACTCTTGAGAGTCCCTTAGACTGCAAGGAGATCCAACCAGTCCATTCTGAAGGAGATCAACCCTGGGATTTCTTTGGAGGGAATGATGCTGAAGCTGAAACTCCAGTACTTTGGGCACCTCATGGGAAGAGTTGACTCATTGGAAAAGACTCTGATGCTGGGAGGGATTGGGGGCAGGAGGAGAAGGGGACGACCAAGGATGAGATGGCTGGATGGCATCACGAACTCGATGGACATGAGTCTGAGTGAACTCCGGGAGATGGTGATGGACAGGGAGGCCTGGCGTGCTGTGATTCATGGGGTCGCAAAGAGTTGGACACGACTAAGCGACTGAACTGAACTGACTGAGAACTTTTAGTTACCAAAAAAAAAAAAGAAATCTACTAAAGTAATCATGGAAATTTCTCCAGTTCTCTTCTAGTGTCAGGGTACATATTCCATAAGCAGGTTGAATAAGACAGTGAGAAACTCAAAGTTTCTTATATTTTGTATCCTGTTGACTGCAAAAAAAAAAAAAAAGCTCAAACTAAAAGTTAAGAGTTAAACTTTATTCAGGAGGCTCAGACAGAACTTAACCTGAAAGGCCTCGTCTCAGCTCTGAAGGACTGCTCAGAATAAGTAAAGGAGGAGACAGGATATATAGTAGCTTTTCAGAACAAGCAAACAATATCAACAAAAGAGGAAGTAGAAAATCAAAATATTACTGCTAATTAAAGAAAAAACAGACATCTGAAGTTAAATTTAGCACTTTTCTATGTTTAGGAAGGTTAAAGAATCTGAGCCCATTGGGAACTCATGCACACCCGTGGTGGATTCATGTTGATGTATGGCAAAACCAATACAGTATTGTAAAGTAAAATATAAAAATAAATAAATAAATAATAAATTAAACCATTCCTTTGATATGCACCTTAAATATCTAGGGCCAGTATTCTTTTTTTTTTTTTTAATTCTTTTAAAAATTTATTTATTTTAATTGGAGGCCAATTACTTTACAATATTGTAGCATTTTTTGCCATACATTGACATGAATCAGCCATGAGTGTACATGTGTTCCCCATCCTGAACCCCTCTCCCACCTCCCTCCCCATCCCATCCCTCTGGGTCATCCCAATGCACCAGCCCTGAGCACCCTGTCTCATGCATCAAACCTGGACTGGAGATCTGTTTCACATATGGTAATGTACATATTCCAATGCTATTCTCTCAGATCATCCCACCCTTGCCTTCTCCCACAGAGTCCAAAAGACTGTTTTATACATCTGTGTCTCTTTTGCTGTCTCGCATACAGGGTTATCATTACTATCTTCCTAAATTCCATATATATATATATGTTAGTATACTGTATTGGTGTTTTTCTTTCTGGCTTACTTCACTCTGTATAATTGGCTCCAGTTTCATCCACTTCATCAGAACTGATTCAAATGTATTCTTTTTAACGGCTGAGTAATACTCCATTGGGTATATGTACCACAGCTTTCTCATCCATTCGTCTGCTGATGGACATCTAGGTTGCTTCCATGTCCTGGCTATTATAAACAGTGCTTGGATGAACATTGGGTACACGTGTCTCTTTCAATTCTGGTTTCCTTGGTGTGTATGCCCAGCAGTGGGATTGCTGGGTCATGTGGCAGTTCTATTTCCAGTATTCTGTTTTTCTCCCTTCTGAATCCCCTCAGGAGGCACAGTTGGGGGGTGACTGCTGCATCTTTTGTTTACTGATATGGCAGGTGACATTTTCCATCTGCAGTCACACAATAGTCCTTAGGATTCAGTTTCAAGTAACAGTATTTTTCAGAGTGATAATCATATACACCAGGAATTTAGAATTTTCCACACAGAAAAATTTGAAGTTAAAAACAGAACTTTAAAATAATAAAGTCTCAGGTTGATGACTAATGTTTATGACTGATGAGAAAATAAATTTAGTATTTTATTTTTAACTAATAATTATTTTCAATGCAGTATTCAGTAAATTTTAATTTTAATCCAAAGCTTCAGTTCAATTTTTTTGATAAGTTAAACTGTTTCTCCTAGATAAGAGGTCCAGAACATTTTGTACAGATTTCTTACCGTTTCATAGGCTACTGAGCTGAAATTGTTTAGCTGCAAACACCTTTATTATCCTGGACTATTTTTCTTTCCATAGCTACTTCCGGTCACCAGAAGTTGAGATTTCTTCTGACTTTTATACTCTTTAGTAGTTCTTTTAGATTTTTCCTTCCCTAGAGCTGACATTTTTGCTTGAGTTTAAGCTTTCTCACACAGTCAGACATTTCTAGAGAAGGAAATGTAGAACTTCTAGTGAAAGTAAGATGATAGGTTCAAAAATTGGTTGCTGCTCAAAGACTAGAACAAGAGGAATGATTCTAAATCAGAACTAAGTCATTCAGAGATTCTTCCTCTGATCCCCTTCAGGTTTGTGTTTTAAAAGCCTGTAATTAACAACTGAATTAAAGTGCAAACATCTCCTTGGGACTTTGAGAGCAGAAAGCAGCCATGGTACTGGTGCCAACAACTTTTTAAGTAACAGCAGCGCCAGCAACTTTGGCTGCAGCATTAAACATGGCAAGCATTAGCACCCTCCACATTAAGCATTGTTGGTCAAGGAGTTTGGCAGGTGTTCCCAGGATGCCCAGGAGGAAAGATTAACAGTGTGTTAAGAACATAAGCTTGGGAGTAGAGGTGGCTGGCATGCCAACAGGATTTCAATAAGACTCCGCCAATTAAGAAATCTTAGAATTCTCTACCCTCAAGTTACAATTTAGCAGGAAGTCTTGAGCCAAGGAAATGCTTCCTGTTAACATTTGTGAACTTTATTTTTACTCTGTTAATGCTTGTGTTTTCACTACTTTGATGTGGTAACTCAGAAACCAGAATATTCCAGTTCTCTATCCAGTGAACCTAGCCACCAAAACTTCTTTCTAGTCTCAAGGATAAAATTGCCTGGTCATCTTTGAAGAACTCTTGCCCACCAATAATTGAGATGCTTGCTAATTAATGGATTATGATTAATGAAAATACTTTTCTAAGAAAAGAATGTTGGCGTAAAGTTTCATTCCTATTAAGTAACACAATTCACACTTACTTTGGGTTTAGAATTGTTAACGTAATTTTAAAACCTCTTATGCTAGTTTTTAAAAAAGTTTATTTTTCAACCAAAGTAAATCTTTAAAAAAGATAATACAGAGTAAAGTAAGCCAGAAAGAAAAACACCAATACAGTATACTAACACATATATATGGAATTTAGAAAGATGGCAATGATGACCCTGTATGCAAGACAGCAAAAAAGACACAGATGTGTATAGCGGACTTTTGGACTCAGAGGGAGAGGGAGAGGGTGGGATGATTTGGGAGAATGGCATTGAAACATGTATACTATCATGTAAGAATCGAATCGCCAGTCTATGTCCGATGCAGAATACAGCATGCTTGGGGCTGGTGCACGGGGATGACCCAGAGGGATGTTATGGGGAGGGAGGTGGGAGTGGGGTTCATGTTTGGGAACGCATGTACACCCGTGGTGGATTCATGTCAATGTATGGCAAAATCAATACAGTATTGTAAAGTAAAATAAAGTAAAAATAAAAATTAAAAAAATAATAAAAATTAAAAAAGATGATACAAAATATTTTAAAAGAAAACCTCAGGAGATTTTCAACAGTTTCATGACAGCTAGAAAATTTACTCCTATTACAATCAGAGTCTGAATGATCTTAAAATGAGTACTTGTGTCTAATTCATGAGGAAAAGCAGGATATGGATGCAGGAGTCTGTGTGTGTGTGTTAGTTGCTCAGTTAGTTGACTCTTTGGGACCCCATGGGCTGTAGCTTGCCAGCCTCCTCCATCCATGGAATTTTCCAGGCAAGAATACTAGAATGGATTGACATTTCCTTCTCCAGGGGATCTTCCTTACCCAGGGATCAAACCCAGGACTCCCACATTGCAGGTAGACTCTTTACCATCTGAGCCACCAGGGGAGCAGTAATTATGAGCTGAGTTTTCCATTTAGACCAGTATTCATATATTTGGATAAGATCACTAAATAGTTTAAGAATATATAACACAAATTTTAATGATTTCAATGATTTTCAGGCTGGCCATTTGACTGTGGAAACAGGGTATGTGCAAATGTATTTGAAATATTTTCACTAAAAGGTGGGTTGTGCAACTACCTTATGACATAAACATCTGAAAGACAATTTTAATATCTGTTTCCACCACCATCCCCCAAGATTTAAAGGATGAAAATAGAATGGGTTAAGAATTTTAGAGTTGATTCTTATGTTTTAAAGTCATCTAATACAAATTATGCAGGAATTTAGCAGTACATTCATTTTAAACATTAGGCCCCTCCAAGAATACATACAAGAATAAGGTACAAGATTCACATATTTCCTGAGGAAACAAATGGACAATTCTTCAGCTGTTATGGAGGTAAAGGACAATGTGTTTACATAAAGCTGAAAGACCCTTACATTACTTTACATTATCTTTCAGTCATATTGAAGTTCTTAAATAAGTACCTACTTTAAAATAAATTCAGATAAATGAAATGTATATGGCTGAGACAATTTGTTCTGTGTGAATTTTGAATACATTCCAAAGAACTATTTTTCACCTTCTTTTTTCAAACCTTACCCCTAGTGTGTTTGGAGTGTTCCTTTAATTTTATGCTTCTTTTCTATGGCATTCCAAGGCAGATGATCCTGTTTTCCCCACTGTCTTCAGTAGGACCTCTGTCCTTTGTAAATGATTCTTACTTGATTCCTGAGATTTGTCAGCCTCTTCATTTTTGCTATGGTGATTCAGTAGAGCACAGGTATTTAGGTTTCCTCTTAGGTTAACTCCAGTGTAGTGGTTCAGATTCTTCATACTCCCCTCATTTTAGCATAGTTTCCTGAACAAAAGCTTGTATTATGTCTTATCCAGAGAAACACCTTGTCTTGGGGGAGTGAAGGATTATAGTCAACAATCATTATTTATCCAGGCAATGATTCACATTGTTGTTGCTGAAGTTTGAGAAAAATCTTGAAGTCTGCACGGCAGATATGATCTTAGCTTGAGGCAGTATTTTGACTTCAAACATTCTGTCCACTCCTGTGGAAAACTGGGCTACTCCTCTCAAATAAAGCTTGTTTCAACAGATGGAATATAAATGCATATGATTTACTAGTTTAGTTTTGATGATGCTATTAAGATGTTCAGTTCTGTTCACAATTCAAGAATTTACAAGTATGTTGCATGCTGCATATTTCTTCATAATAATAAATTGTAGATGTCTTTATTAATTATTCCTGTAAATTTTACATATTTCAGACCCAAATCATTTTCTTGTTAGTCTTTACATCCCAGTCAGTTAATAACTATGTACATGAAAGATGTTTAAATGAAAGCCAGAGGATCTGAATGCTAATCCTTGTTCTGCCATGACTAGTTATCTGTCTTGGGATAAGTCACTTCACCTCTTTGGAATTTGTTTTCCTCATATATAAATTGAATATCAGATTTGGATTCAATCTATTATGTCTTCCTATCTAAAAAAAATTTTTTTTTCCGTGACAAAATAGGTAACCAGAGTCATAGATTTGCTAATCAAAGTTGTCTTTTTTCTCAGTGTTACATACAACCCCACACACATACTCTGTGCGTGTATGTGAATACTATGAACATTGAGCTAAGGCATCACTCAGATAATTATGAATACATATGAAATAGCTCATAAATACACTTATAAACTTACAATTTTATAAATGGTCTTATATTGACCTAGCCTGCTCTGTTTTGGACCTCTGATTTGAATAATCTCTTTCTTATTCAGATATCCCAGCCACACTGAATTCCTGGCTGTTATTCCTTCACACTGAGCCCATATTAACCTGAAGAATTTTGAATTTCCCACTTCCTGAAATGTTCTTTTTCTAGATATCTATATTTTTGTTCCTTCTTTTTCTTTAGGTCCCTGCTCTAAATTCACCTTATCCAAAGAGGCATCCTAATTAATCCTGTATAAAAATACATCCACCACATATATACATATACATGTTATGAATACACAGACAGAAGAAAGTAGGTAGTGACTTGAAAAACGTTATTTGGGTATCTTGAGCTAACGCACACAGAATCAACGATCGGCTTTCTCTTCTGTGTTTTAACTGCAGAACCATTGAGCCAACTATGCATATTGTTTTTGGTAGAAGGAGCATTTATGTGAAACATCATTACTGTGCTGAGTTCAACTCTACAAATTCATTATATTTTAATTTCTCCATCTGCTAAACCATGAAGTGATAGAAAATATATAAGTGGCAACTGCAGCAAGGGAGGGCTAGAGCAAACCACCAGGGAGAGCTCAGAATGACATAAGTCTCCAGGAGGTTTTAGAGGCCAAGAATATGCAGCTTTCAGTAGAAAAACTCTGAGAGGCAAGAACTCCCCATGAACTCCCTAGGGTGAATGGGGGTCAGCATCCCTGGTGCCTGGACTCTTATCTTTAGAGAAGCCATTTCAAGTTCCAATTTAAAATACTAATAGAAAACCAGTGCAAAGGGTTACAAATATTAACATCAAAGGAAAGGAAAAAAGATTATTGAGAGAAGAAAGTTGATCTCTTTAACAAAAGCACTTTTCAACAAACTTTATTGGAAAGTTGAAGACAGTGTGTCTACATGGAAATGAATCACATCTCAGTTGTGGCATCTCACACATCATGTTGATGCATCCAGGTTGCAGGCTATCTGAAAGCACATCAGTTGAAATCATGACATAAAAACAATCTCTTCCAAAAGTCACAGTAAGATTGCCTGTTTTTTAAGCAGAAACTTATAAGGTTTAAAAAGTCTCCTCCTTTTTCATATTTCCTTTTGAATATTAAAAGACTGTCAATATAAAGAACACAATTACTCAAAAGAACCTATGCATTCAAGACAAACATATATAAATAAATAAATATTTTTAATTTAAAATGTAAGATTTTAGGAAATATCTGAGACATACGGTGAAAAAAAAAAAAAATCCAAGTCACAAATCACATTTACCCTAATATTTATGTTTAATCAAAAGATAGAAGGAAAAGAATTGTGAGTTTAATCAAGAGATATGTATTTTTACGTATGCATATGTTTATGTATATTGATGTGAATGTGTACTTAATCTAAATTAGGCTACTAATTAAATCTTCAGATAAAAAATGTATATTCTAATTAATATCTTTGACATTAATAAGCAAGAAATTTGAGAGTGAAAGAGGTCTTTTACATTTATCCTTCCTAATATGCCTTCTAATTTGGTAAACCTTTTGCAAACGTGTGCATGAATATTCCTTTACACCTTCATATCCAGAGCTAATCTCTTCTTTTCCACCTTTCCCTATAGTAACATAGTCTAAGTCATGATCATGGGTCGATGTCTTAGAATAGCTTCCTATATAATGTGTGTGTGTTATTAATATTAACCCACAGAGGAGGCATTCCTCACAGAGAGATCCTTTTAAATTGTCAGTTAGGTCAAGATTACCCTCCTCAGGGGCTCCCTTATAGCTTAGTTGGTAAAGAATCTGCCTGCAAAAAAAAAAAAAAAAAAAGAATCTGCCTGCATTGCAGGAGACCTCAGTTTGATCCCTGAGTTAGGAAGATTTCCTGGAGAAGGGAAAGGCTACCCACTCCAGTATTCTGGCCTGGAGAAGTCCATGGACTATACAGTCCATGGGGTCTCAAAGAGCTGGCCATGACTGAGGTACTTTCACTTTCACTTTACCCTCAGAATCTCAAAATCTCTAGTAGCTCCTCATTTCACTCATAATAATACTCATGAGTTTAGGATTTTATAAATTGTCCTAAACTCATCCCCCTCCCTGTTTGTTTTAGAACTTATATCTCAATACTCTCCTCCTCATTAAGATACTCCAGCCACACTAGCCTCCAGTTATTAATCCTTAACACTGGGCCTGTTTCCACACCAAGAACTGAACTTGAATTTCTCATTTCCTGAAATGGTTTTTCCCCAGATATTCATATTATTTTCCCCCTCTTTTCTTCTAGATCTCTGCTCTAATCTCACCTTTTCTGATACGCAACTCTTTTTCATCCACATAAAAAGACATCCATCTCCCTCAGACCTTATCTGCATATCCTGTTGCTTTTTCTTGTAACACAAATTTCTACCTTTCTTATTGTCACATATTGTTATATATTTGTTTAATAACAAGGACAAGTGACCTATCAATTTATGTTTATGGCGACAGATTGAATATTCAGCAGCATCAGTTCTGGGATAAGCTTTGATTAGAAGTACCCCCATACTGTTGAACCAAAGCATATATTTTATCCCTTCTACAATCGATTCACTTTTTCAATAGCTTATCACACAAGTAGTGGTAAGGATGAGATGTAATGATCCTTTCTTTAAAGAAAAGATTCTCTAGTCCCCCTGGTTGGTTAAGTGCCTTTTGTGCAGTGAATGATCTTCCATAGGCATTAAAACGAGATATAAAAATACACATGAATTTTCTATGTCATTCATATTTCTCTTGTCTCCTTTTATCAGATATCCCAAGACCTCAACCATTCAAGATATTCATTACCGACAAAACAGTTATGTATACAGTGGGATAATCTTTCCTCTATATTATATGCATAAATTATATATACAACAAATTGTAGGCAGACGCTTTAACCTCTGAGCCACCGGGAAAGCCCTATATATACAATATATGTATACACAACTCATGACTCAGAATATTCCTGCTGCTGCTGCTAAGTCACTTCAGTTGTGTCCAGCTCTGTACGACCTCATAAATGGCAGCCCACCAGGCTCCCCCGTCCCTGAGATTCTCCAGGCAAGATGAGGAAGATTGTAAAGCAGCAGCAATCCATTTTCAGACACAAAAGTGAGAGGCTGTGTCCCAGTCTAAGCCAAATCATTGAGATAATGGTCTTTTTTAAACACTGCCTTGCAGAAATTCTGGATTTCACAGCATTTCCTAAGTTGATACTTGATTGAACTGAACTTGTCATTTCTCCTTATTCTTGACTTCTAAAAGAAATTAACAAAGCAGTTAATAGTTAACAAAGCAATGAATGAAGTTACCAAAGGAGTTAGAGAAGAAAGCAAATAAAACATTTTCAAGTGCATAATCCACCTGTACTTTATCCCAGATTCATTATAGAGAGTGTCTTAATGATTGTGAAGGAGTTGTCACAATCTTGCTCCCCACCATCTGGGAAGTCTTTCTTTACTGTTTTATCAATGAATAAAGCAGTTCTAGAATCCTGAGCATCTGTTGTAGGGTTACTGCTATTAATAATATCATAACTTGTGTTCCTCTGAATGAAAATCTTGAAACAGGGAGTTGGGTGAAATTAGTTCATTATGTTACCCCAAGAGAATAAGAGTTGGAGAGAATAGAGAGTGAGATGGAGAAGGAAAACAATTCCATATAAAGGCAAATTATTCAGGTCATCGTCATGAAAGCCTTGTTTTAGCTGGGACTTTCTGAGAAGCACACAGAATGACTCCCAATGCTATTTGCCTCTCCCATCAGCTCTTGTATTTCTATTCAGGGAGAATTGCCCCTGAATGACTCCTTCCCCATGTTTTGGAGGCCCTTCTACTGCTATAAGGGTCCACTGTGTAGGAGGAGTCTCAGGGACGAAAATGAAGTGTTGTCAGCACATGAAGGAAGGCCCTGCCAGCTTAAAGTGAATCTTGGACTCAGAGGTCTGCACTGGTACCATTTACCCCGATGTAAGGAATCAGAGATAAGGTCAATATGATGCAGCTGAACAACTGTTTTTCCTGGGCCCCATATATCAACTATTTAACAATTTGGGCACATTTTGTCTGTGTTGCTCAGTTGTGTCCAACTCTTGGCAACCCCATGGACTGTGGTCTGCCAAGCTCCTCTGTCCATGGGATTTTCCAGGCAAGAATACTGGAGTGGGTTGCCATTTTCTTTAGGAGATCTTCCCAACCCAGGGATCAAACCCTGATCTCTTACACTGCGAGCAGATTCTTTACTGTCTGAGTCACCAGGGAAGACAGTCACCTTTTGTATGACATTAAATTCAGGCATGTAAATGTAATTTTCAAAATTTACTTTCATTCCTGCTTTAATAAAAAATGTGTAGACAGCACAGCCTCTCTCCAGGCATTCTGCAAGCCAGTATTTCTAAATGATGACAATAAAACTTAACAGATTGTGGAAAAAAAACAAGGTAGAAGATTTTAAGTCATAGTCTTCACATTAAAGAAAAGGAAGACTTTCCAGATGTTAGCAGAGGCGTGGATAGCACACTCCACATTCTCAGTTCCACAAGTAGACTTTTCCAAAACTGAATCAATCTACTAGCTGTTGATCTCCACCTCTCCTTCCATGGCCATGCTTCTGTTTTGCAGAGGAAAGGCATTCTTCTCACTGGCATTTTATTATTGTGTGTTATGTCAGGTATGCAGCACTCCAGGTGAATAACCAAAAGCACAGTCAGGAATGCACTGTTCCTAAATCCAAGATCCTCTGAAGTAAAGTCAGACAGATTTGCCAAGATATTCTGAGCAGGTTGGCATTTTTTTCTCTTTTGAAACTTGAATTTAGAAAAGGGAAGTTTTCACAGGATACTTATTAACCTATTTATTAGACTCAAAAAATGGATTATTCTAAGATAAATTATTTCTGATTTGGTTGAATGGTTTTATCATGTAAATGAACTTTGTCAACTCCTTTCTATAGCACATACTTTCCAGAAATGAAATGAACTATATATCCAGGTTCAAAGTTTAATAAATATATATTTAATGATGTGTTACCACATATATTGAGATACAAGATATGAAACTAAACTCTTCAAACTTAGGTTAAATTTCTATATTCTGATTTTTAACCGTGTGAAGAATAAATTATTTATAAAATGAGAGATTAAATAGATAGCATTTTGAGTGTAACTAAGGTTAGAAGAGGATTACTGATTATTACATTTATGTTTATTAGCATATCATTAATAAATACTTAAATATTATAATACTGGAAGAAATACTTCTAAGTCAACCAACATAAGCAGGTTAAAATGAAATATACTAGAATATCAGAGACTTAAACAGGAAGTGAGTTGAATTTGAAGCCTGGCTTGATTACTGTGATAACTCAGGAAAACAGGCTATGGATCAAACGAAACAACTTATTGATTGAGGATGTGCCCCCTCCCCCACAAAGGAGCAGATGGTTGAAGCTAAGCATTTATTCTCATCAGCGGCTTTGTTGATAACTTCATACCATGGCGCACAATTTTAATTGAATGCTTAGATGGCAATCAGTGCCTGGCTTGGATTTCTTTGTTTTCTTGAATCTTGTCCATGGAAACAATGTCAACAAAAAGAGCAGCTTCTTTTAGCTTTGTTCACTTTTTTTAACCTATCTTATGACAGTTGAACCCTTAAGCTTTAGGTGACTTTATATCCATATGTCTGAAAATAAATTTGTGGGAAACAGTGCAGTATATATTGCCATTATAACTTCATTAAAATTTGCTATATAGATCTTTCTCTCTTTCTCTTTGGCTAGAATATAATAATCATGTATAAGACATTAAAAATTATTGATTCAAGTTTTAAATAAAGTGAAATTAATCTGTTCTTTTGTTGTGGTTATAAAAGAACCCTGTCAAGTAGCAACCTTAAAGACATTCAGGCAGTGAAGTCTATGGAAGATAGACATGGACCTTAAACAAAATAAACCAAACAAAGAAAATTGAGACTGCCAAGAAAAATAACTTAAAAAAAAAATGCTTCTCTTTTTCATCATTTTAGTAAAGGTATTTGGTCATGTAATCTAGTGTGTACTTATGGGCATCTCTGCATACATACTGCTGGTAAATTTCTATATGCAAATAAGAATTACAACTATGTTAAAGTATGGTTTATTGGCATATATGTGCATGGAAGTGAAACATTCATTTCACAAAACAGAATATATAGTTCTTTGTGACAATAAAATTTTAGAGGAGATAGTGCATTTTTATATTGATCAATGGTATAGAAATGACTTCCTGTGACATAGCTCTTACCATGTGCTAAGTTCTGTGCTACACTCTGTGCACATTATTTTATTTATCTTACACTAACTTAATGAGGTGTGATGTGTTAGAACTATTCTGCCCTTGAAGAAATTGAGGTTGTTAAGTGAAATCATCTTTCTATATCTTACAATAAATGAGAGAAGCAGAATTTGAATGCGGTGCTGCATGATGTCCAAGCTTATATTTTTAACCACAACATTTTACAGGGATTTCCTCGGCTGTCTTTTACCTTATACTCAAGTTTCATCCATAAAAACAGTCACTATTACCACATTTCCTTGCTAATAAGAATTCAAAGAATCACTGGGGATGGTCTTTTGCTGTAAAACGTTGGTCTGAGAAAAGACAAAAGTAATCTGTTTTTATTCTTCTTAAGCACTGTTGATTCTGGCCAGAGTTTTCTAAGTGAAGTTTCTAAGTACAAAACTAGAAGAAACATACATGAGAATCATAACTATATCAATCTTATATTGTTCAAGTATTCAAGTGTTTGTGTTGACTAGAAACCTTCCTCTGTTTAGGTAATCTACTTTGAGTACCTGGCTTCACTCTGACTTAAACCCTAACCCTCACTTAACAGATCAACTTCCTTCTTTTCTAGCTATGCATTTGATACCTGCTCACTTCTTACTTCCTGGGAACAATCTAGTAAAGCTCCTTTCCAGAGTCCTACCTTTCTCCTGCATATTCCCCTAAGTTTTCTTTCTCCTTCCAGGAGCATAAGGAGTCTACCATCGGTGACTAGCCTGCCTATATTCTTAGGTTAGACTTCATCCAATTTCTTAGGGTTTGTGTGAGATGAAAGAATGTCAGAGGTTTCTTTATGTGACTAGATATATGAATACTTTAATGAAAATTAAAAAATAATTTTCATAAATGGGTTACTTGGATATAAGATGGAACTGAAGAAACTTCTGTGCGGTAACTTGGCTTCTCAATTATGCAGAGGCTAGAGCAAAAACATAAGCACAAGTCAATGCTTTATCCTGAAATTGTATTCTTTTAGCACTGATGATCAAGGGAAGACTTACTATGAATCTGCTGAGGCTGAAGCTGTGCAATTATCTTGACATTGGTTTGATACTGTTCTCTAAAGCTTGCTGGCTGTAATTTTTATTTTTTTAGGTTTGATTCAGGTTGTTTCCTCTTTTATTCCATCTCATTCCAAATTCATTACCAAAGTTTATTTGCATGCATATGTGTGATACATAGAGGTGCTTAGAGATAAAATAATACATTTGTTAATTTATTCATTAAATCAAGAAATATACTATTGAGTGTATACTATGAACTAGACACTGTTCAGGGTACTGGATCTATTCCAGTGCTGAAGACTGATGAAGTCTGTGCCCCTTGGCAGTATATATTCTCCTAGGAAATATATTTAACAAGGTAAAAAATAAAATGCAAAGCTATTTAAATGAACTAATAAATGAGATATACAATAAAGCAGGATAAAGGATGGAATGTGATATAAATTGGTGATGAATAGTTTAGATAACAGTTATATGATGGTTAGTTTTATGTGTCAAACCTGACTGGGTCACAAGTGATGAAATATGTGATTAAACTTTATTCTGAATCTATATGAAGGTGTTTTCAGAAGAGATTAGCATTTGAATCAGTATACTAAGTAAAGCAAATTGCACAATTTACTATGGGTACACATAATATATATACTTGTTTCTTTGTGTCTAAAGAACACTTATTTGAACACTCATGATCAAGGAAGCCTCTGCAAAGCTCCTGAGGAGAGAATAAGATGGGAGTGTGAGGAGCAGTGAGAACAGTGGGACTGAAGCTAATCTTGTGGAAGGTGGAGAGTAGGAGAATATTGAGGCCAGATCAGAGGGCAAGGTTTACTTCATTCAGGATAAAATCATTAGGCTTTTATGTTAAATGTTTTGAAAGTCCAACAGATATCTGTTTTAAACATTTCTGTGATGACTGTGTGACAAATGAACTCCTGAGAGGCAAAATTGGAAGAACTGTGATAAACGCTCCATGAGTTATAATGGTGGATTGAACTTGAGAGACAGTAAAAAGGGGACAGATTAGGGATATAAATTTGAAGGTATAATGGATAGATGTGGGTAAAGGATTTAAGTAGGTGTATGAATAAAAAGGGGATTAAAGACAATTTGTAAAATCATTGTAGTCAATCTCTAAAGCTTCCCTGGTAGCTCAGCTGGTAATGAGTCTGCCTGCAATCAATGCAGGAAACCTGGGTTCGATCTGTGGATCGGCAAGATTCCCTGGAGAAGGAAATGGCAACCCACTCCAGTATTCTTGCCAGGAGAATCCCATGGACAGAGGAGCCTGGCAGGCTATAATTCATGGGATCACAAGAGTCAGACATGACTTAGCAAATAAACCACCACCAATCTCTAAAGCAGGAAGGAACACCATTCAAAATTATCCTGACTGGTAATGCCAGATACATACTTAAAAAACAGGAAACATTTCCTTTCTCATATAATTGAGGACACTAGCGAGAGTAGGGCGGGCCTCTCAAGCAAGTCCAACATGTCTTGAGAACTCCAGGAAAAGAGACTGGCTTAGGATTTTATTGCAGGTAGGCTCTTGTTGGTCTTCCCTGGTGGCTCAAGCAGTAAAGAATCTGCCTATGATGTGGGAGACCTAGTTTGATTCCTGAGTCGGGAAGATCCCCTGGAGAAAGGAGTGTCTACCTACTCCAGTATTCTACAATATGTTTACCTACTCCTGGAGAATCCCCTGGACAGAGAAGCCTAGTGGGCTACTGTCAATTGGATCACAAATAGTAGGACATGGCTGGTCAACCAAGACACACACAGGCATGGGGCTGGAGAAAGAAGTCTCACATGCAGTGCAAATCTCTTGTTTGTGCCAAAGAGGGAACAGTTGGGGTTTCTTATCAGGTTGCTCAGAAGTGGGACACAATGGAAAAGGAGAAAGTTGATCATCACTCAAGCATCAAAAATAGAGACAAACTCCTAGTTATAATAATCCAGATCTAGACAAATGAATGAAAGATTGTGCCATTTCAGGGGCCAAAAATATCTGAGGGAGGAACATTATTGATATGACTTAGAGAGTCAAGTGATCTGCTGTGTGCTTAGTATGTCTGAGATTTCTGTTTATTAGCTACCACTCTTTATCTCTCAGCTCTCCTTTCTTGATGCCTTTTGCCTCCATTTGTTATATATTCAGTTCAGTTCAGTTCAGTCTTTCAGTGGTGTCCAACTCTTTGTGACTCCATGGACTATAGCATGCCAAGCTTCACTGTCCATCAGCAACTCCTAGAGCATGCTAAAACTCATGTTCATCAAGTTGGCGATATCATCCAACCATCACATCATCTGCATCCAGTTTTCTTCCCACCTTCAATCTTTCCCAGCATCAGGGTCTTTTCAAGTGAGTCAGTTCTTCCTATCCGATGACCAAAGTATTGGAGTTTCAACTTCAGCATCAATCCTTCCAATGAATATTCAGGACTGATCTCCTTTAGGATGGATCTCCTTGTAGTCCAGGGGACTCTAAGAGTCTTCTTCAACACCACAGTTCAAAAGCATCACTTATTTGGCACTCAGCTTTCTCTATAGTTCAATTCTCACATCCATACATGACTACTGGAAAAAACATAGCTTTGACTAGACGGTCCTTTGTTGGTAAAGTAATGACTCTGCTTTTTAATATGCTGTCTAGGTTGGCCATAGCTTTTCTTCCAAAGAGCAAGCACCTTTTAATTTCATGGCTACAGTCACCATGAAATAGCTTAGCTGGAATTCCATCACCTCCACTAGCTTTGTGCTTACTGATGCTTCCTAAGGCCCACTTGACTTCGCATTCCAGGATGTCTGACTCTAGGTGAGTGATCACATCATCATGGTTATCTGGGTCATGAGGATCTTTTTGTAGAATTCTGCTGTATATTCTTACCGCCTCTTTTTAATAACTTCTTCTTCTGTTAGGTCCATGCCACTTATGTCCTTTATTGTGCCCATCTTTGCATGAAATGTTCCCTTGGTATCTCTAATTTTCTTGAGGATATCTCTAGTCTTTCCCATTCTATTGTTATCATCCATTTCTTTGCATAGATCACTGAGGAGTGCTTTATTATCTCTCCTTGCTATTCTTTGGAACTCTGCATTCAGATGGGTATATATTAACTTTCTTCCTTTGCCTTTAGCTTCTCTTCTTTCTCAGCTATTTGTAAGGCCTCCTCAGACAACCATTTTGCCTTTTTGTGCTTCTTTTTCTTGGGGATTGTCTTGATCCCTGCCTTCTGTACAATGTCATGAACCTCCATCCAAGGTTTTTCAGGCACTCTGTCTATGAGATCTAATCCCTTGAATCTTTGTGCCACTTTTACTGTATTATCATAAGGGATTTGACTTAGGTCATAACTGAATGGTCTAGTGGTTTTCCCTAGTTTATTCAGTTTAAGTCTGAATTTGGCAATAAGGAGTTCATTATCTGAAACACAGTCAGCTCCTGGTCTTGTTTTTGCTGACTGTATAGAGCTTCTCCATCTTTGGTTGCAATGAATTTAATCAATCTCATTTCTGCATTGACAAGTTTGTGGTGCCCATGTGTAGAGTCTTCTCTTGTGTTGTTGGAAGAGGGTGTTTGCTATAACCAGTGTGTTCACTTGGCAAAACTCTGTTAGCCTTTGACCTGCTTTGTTTTGTATTCCAAGGCCAAATTTCACTGTTACTGCAGGTATCTCTTGACTTCCTACTTTTGCATCCAGTCCTCTATAATGAAAAGGACATCTTTTTAGTGTGTTTGTTCTAGAAGGTCTTGTAGGTCTTCATAGTACCATTCAACTTTAGCTTCTTCAGCATTACTGGTTGGGGCTTAGACTTGGATTACTGTGATATTAAATGCTTTGCCTTGGAAACAAACAGAGATCATTCTGTCATTTTTGAGATTGCATCCCTGTACTGCATTTCAGACTCTTTTGTTGACTATGATGGCTACTTCAATTCTTCAAAGGAATTCCTGCTCATAATGTAGACATAATGGTCATCTGAGTTAAATTCACCCATTCTAGTCCATTTTAGTTCACTGATTCCTAAAATGGTGATGTTCACTCTTGCCATCTCCTGTTTGACCACTTCCAGTTCACTTGATTTGTGCACCTAACACTCCAAGTTCCTATGCACTAGTGCTCTTTACAGCATCAGACTTTACTTCCATAACATGTCACATCCACAACTGACTGTCGTTTTTGTTTGGCTCCATCTCTTCATTCTTTCTGCAGTTAGTTCTCCACTGATATCCAGTAGCATACTGGGCACCTATGCTGGGGAGTTCAACTTTCAGTGTCCTATCTTTTTGCTTTTTCATACAGTTCATGGGGTTCTCAAGGCAAGAATACTGAAGTGGTTTGCCATTCCCTTCTCTAGTGGACCACATTTGTCAGAACTCTCCACCATGACCCATCCATCTTGGGTGGCCCTACATAGCATGGCTCACAGTTTCATTGGGTTAAACAAGGCTGTGGTCCATGTGATCAGTGTGGTTAGTTTTCTGTGATTGTGCTTTTCAGTCTGTGTGCCGTCTGATGGAGAAGGATAAGAGCCTTATAGAAGCTTCCTAATGGGATAGACTGGTTGAGAAAGAAACTGGGTCTTGTCCTGGTGCAACAGCCCATGCTCAGTAGATCTTTAAGCCAATTTTCTGCTGAAGGGTAGGGCTGTGTTCCTCACCTGTTATTTGACCTGAGGCCAAACTATGGTGGAAGTAATGAAGATACTGGCGATCTTCTTCAAAAGACCCCATGCATGCACTCCCACATTCAGAGTCCCCAACCCTTTAGTAGGCTAGTGCTGACCCACGCCTCCTCTGGGGACTCCTGGACACTCATGGGCAAGTCTGGGTCAGTCTCTTGTGGGATCACTGGTCCTTTCTCCTGGGTCCTGGTGCACACAAGTTTCTGTTTGTGCCCTTGCAGAGTCTGTTTCCCCAGTCCTGTGTAAGTCCTGGAGGCTCTATGGTGGGTTAATGCCAACCTCCTCCAAGAGCGCTTATGCCATACCCAGGTCTACAGCACTCAGAGCCCCTCCCCCTGCAGCAGTCCACTGCGGATCCATACCATCTCAGAAGACACCCAGACACAGCTCTGTCTCAGTCTCTGTGGGGTCTCTAGGTCCTGGTGTGCACAAGGTAAGTTTGAGCTTTCTGAGAATCTCTGGCAGGTATGCGGTTTGAGTCTAAATGTGACTTCACCCATTCTACCACCTTCTTGGGGCTTCTGTGCCTTGGAAGTGAAATATCTCCTCACAGTCGCTCCAGCACCACACAGATGCCACTCCAGTCTATAACCTGATAAATAATGCTGAAGAAGTTGAGGTTGAACGGTTCTGTGAAGACCTACAATAACTTCTAAAGCTAACATCCAAAGTAGATGTTTTCTTTATAGGAGACTACAATACAAAAGTAGGAAGTCAAGAGATGGAATAATGGGAAAAATTGGCCTTGGAGTACAGAATGAAGCAGGGCAAAGGCTAACAGAGTTTTGTCAAGAGAACACACTGGTCATAGCAAACACCCTCTTTCAAAAAAAATAAGAGAAGACTCTATACATGGACATCACTGGATGGTCAATGCAGAAATCAGATTTATTAAATTCTTTGCAGCCAAAAATGGAGAAGCTCTATACAGTCAGCAAAAACAAGACTGGGAGCTGACTGTGGCTCAGATCATGAACTCCTTATGCCATGCCATGCTGAGTCACTTCACTCGTGTCTGACTCTGTGCGACCCCATGTACAGCAGCCCAGCCCAGCCCAGCTCTGGGCAGCAGCCCCAGACAGCAGCCCAGCCCAGCAGGCTCCTCTGTCCACAGGATTCTCTAGGCAAGCCTTTTGCCAAATTCAAATTCTAATTAAAGGAAGTAGGGAAAGCCACCTAGACCATTCAGGTATGACCTAAATTAAATCTCTTACAACTACATGGTGAAAGTGACAAATAGCTTCTAATAGACTGCCTGAAGTACTATGGATGGAGGTTCCTGACATTGTACAGGAGGCAGTGATCAAGACTATCCCCATGAAAAAGAGAAATGCAAAAAGGCAAAATGGCTGTCTGGGGAGGCTGTACAAACAGCTATGAAAAGAAGAGAAGGGAAAGCAAAGGAGGAAAGAAAACATTTCCATTTGAATGCAGAGTTCCAAAGAATAGCAAGAAGAGATAAGAAAGCCTTCCTCAGTGATCAATGAAAAGATAGAGGAATGCAATAGAATGGGAAAAACTAAATATCTCTTCAAAAACTTAGAGCTACCAAGGGAATTTTTCATTCAAAGATAGGCACAATAAAGGACAGAAATGGTATGGACGTAAAAGAAGCAGAAGATATTAAGAGGAGGTGGCAAGGATATACAGAAGAACTATGCAAAAAAAGATCTTCATAAACCCAATAATCACTATGATGTGTTCACTCACCTAGAGTCAGACATCCTAGAATGTGGAGTCAAATGGGCCTTAGGAAGCATCACTATGAACAAAGCTAGTGGAGGTGATGGAATTCCGGTGGAGCTATTTCAAATCCTGAAAGATGATGCTGTGAAAGTGCTGCACTCAATATGCCAGCAAATTTGGAAAACTCAGCAGTGGCCACAGGACTGGAAAAGGTCAGTTTTCATTCCAATCCCAAAGAAAGGCAATGCCAGAGAATGCTCAAACTACTGCACAATTGCACTCATCTCATACGCTAATAAAGTAATGCTCAAAATTCTCCAAGCCAGGCTTCAGCAATACATCAACCGTGAAATTCCAGATGTTCAAGCGGGTTTTAGAAAAGGCAGAGGAACCAGAGATCAAATTGCAAACATCTGATGGATTATAGAAAAAGCAAGCGAGTTCCAGAAAAACATCTATTTCTACTTTATTGACTATGCTAAAGCCTTTGACTGTGTGGATCACAATAAACTGTGGAAAATTCTGAAAGAGATGGGAATACAGACCACCTGACCTGCCTCTTGAGAAACCTATATGCAGGTCAGGAAGCAACAATTAGAACTGGACGTGGAACAACAGACTGGTTCCAAGTAGGAAAAGGAGTATGTCAAGGCTGTATATTGTCACCCTGCTTATTTAACTTACATGCAGAGTATATCATGAGAAACTCTGGGCTGGAAGAAACAGAAGCTGGAATCAAGATTGCTGGGAGGAATACCAATAACCTCAGATATGCAGCGACATCACCCTTAGGGCAAAAAGTGAAGAGGAACTAAGAAGCCTCTTGATGAAAGTGAAAGAGGAGAGTGAAAAAGTTGGCTTAAAGCTCAGCATTCAGAAAACGAAGATCATGACATCTGGTCCCATCACTTCATGGGAAATAGATGGGGAAACATCGGAAACAGTGTCAGACATTATTTTTTGAGGCTCCATAATCACTGCAGATGGTGACTGCATCCATGAAATTAAAAGACGCCTACTCCTTGGAAGGAAAGTTATGACCAACCTAGATAGCTTATTGAAAAGCAGAGACATTACTTTGCCAGCAATGGTCCGTCTATTCACTGGAAAAACTGGTCACAGCAAACTATGGTTTTTCCAGTGGTCATGTATGGATGTGAGAGCTGGACTGTGAAGAAAGCTGAGTGCCAAAGAATTGATGCTTTTGAACTGTGGTGTTGGAGACGACTCTTGAGAGTCCCTTGGATGGCAAGGATATCCAACCAGTCCATTCTGAAGGAGATCAACCCTGGGATTTCTTTGGAAGGAATGATGCTGAATCTGAAGCTCTGGTACTTTGGCCACCTCATGCGAAGAGTTGACTCATTGGAAAAGACTCTGATGCTGGGAGGAATTAGGGGCAGGAGGAGAAGGGGACGACAGAGGATGAGGTGCCTGGATGACATCACTGACTGGATGGACGTGAGTCTGAGTGAACTCCGGGAGTTGGTGATGAACAGGGAGACCTGGCATGCTGCGATTCATGGGATCGCAAAGAGTTGGACACGACTGAGTGACTGAACTGAACTGAACAGTTCATGGGGTTCTCAAGGCAAGAATACTGAAGTGAATTGCCATTCCATTCTCTAGTGGACCACATTTTGTCAGAATTCTCCACCATGACCCATCCATCTTGGGTGGCCCTACACGGCATGGCTCGTAGTTTTATTGACTCAGACAAGGCTGTGGTCCATGTGATCAGTTTGGTTAGTTCTCCATGATTGTGCTTTCCATTCTGTCTCTGGGCTGATGGATAAGGATAAGAGGGTTATAGATGCTTCCAGATGGAAGAGACTGACTAGGGGGGAAGCTGGGTCTTGTTCTGATAGGAGGGGCCATGCTCAGTTAGTCTTTAATCCAATTTTTCTATTGATTGGTGGAGCTGTGTTCCCTCTCTGTTTTTTGACCTGAGGGCAAACTATGGTGTAGTTAATGAGGATAATGTTGAAGTGATGTGAAGTTGCTCAGTCTTCTCTGACTCTTTGCAACCCTGTGGACTGTAGCCTAGCAGGTCTCTGTCCATGGGATTCTCCAGGCAAGAATACTGGAGTGCATTTCCATTTCCTTCTCCAGGGAATCTTCCCGACCCAGGGATCGAACACAAGTCTCCTGCATTGGAGGCAGAAGCTTTAACCTCTGAGCCGCCAGGGATGAAGATAATGGCGACCTCCTTCAAAAGATCTCATGCATGCACTCCTGCACTCGGTGCCCCCGACCCTGCCAAGCAGGCCACCGCCAACTCTCGCCTCTGCCAGAGACTCCTGGACACTCACGGGCAAGTCTGGGTCAGTCTCTTGTGGGATCACTGCTCCTTTCTCTTGGGTCCTGGTATGCACAAGTTTGTGTCTGTGCCCTCCAAGATTCTGTCTCCCCAGTCCTGTGTAAGTTCTGGTGGCTCTATGGTGGGGTTAAGGGCAACCTCCTCCAAGAGGGTTTATGCCATACCCAGGTCTTCTGCACCCAGAGCCGCTGACCCTGCAGCAGTCCATTGCTTAGTACCTCCACAGGAGACACTCCAACACAGTTCTGTCTCAGTCTCTGTGGGATCTCTGGGTCCTGGTGGGCACGAGTTTTGTTTGTTATATATTGCCACTTATAATTAAAAGTATCTCACAGAATATGTTATATGCTTAAGGATCTCAGGGCTCATTGTGGTAAAGAAACTACACCAAAAATAAACTCAGAACACATGAAAAATGCTGTCAAAATAAAATTTTTAGAATTTTAGAGGTTCCTGGATAATTGGCACCTAATGCTACTTGGGCTTTCCTCATGGCTCAGTTATTAAAGAATCTGTTTGCAATGCAGGAGACCCGGATTTGGCCCATGTGTCAGGAAGATCCCCTGGAGAAGGAAATGGAAACCCACTCCAAAATTCTTGCTAGGGAATCCCCTGGACAGAGGATCCTGGCAGGCTACAGTCCATGGGGTCACAAGAGTCAGACACGACCTAGTGAGTAAACCACCAAACCAATGTTACTTGGACAAATGGGAAACAGTTCTGTGGGGGAAGTATAGTTTTAAATTGAATGCTATAGGAATCATATATTCGGGAGAGGTGGAAGCTGGGTAAAGTTTTATACACAGAGCGAGCAGCATCTTTAGACATGGGTTAAATATGAGTCGTTAAGTACAGAGTATTGATTCTATCAACAATAATAAATTCTCAAGTTTTGATAGATATGGTTTGCTTACTTTTGAGGAATTTCATTTGATCTCCATTGTGTCATCCATAAAAGGTCTTTTTAAGACTGTTCCTATCATTAACTTGGAGATCAGTGGGTAAAATAGAGCAGATAGTTTTAAAATCTTAGGATCCAGAACAATATTTTTAAAATCTTAGAATCCAGAACAAGAAACTCTAGCATATTTTATGGATGTAAACATATGTCCGTGTTAGTTGATTACTCATATCTGATTCTTTGCAGACCCATGAACTGTACCCCACCAGGCTCCTCTGTCCATGAAATTCTCCAGGCAAGGATACCAGAGTGGGTTGCCATTTCCTTCTCCAGAGGATCTTCCCTACCCGGGGATTGAATACAGGTTTCCTGCATTTCAGGCAGATTCTTTACAGTCTGAGCCACCAAAAACAGCCAAATGGTCCTCTGTCATTTAAACACCAGGATATCTGGGCATACCTGGGCATCTCTTGCCACCATACACAAGGCTTGACATTAACAAAATCCCTGGGTTGGGAAGATCCCCTGGAGGAAGGCATGATAACCCACTCCAGTATTCTTGCCTAGAGAATCCAATGGACAGAGGAGCCTGGTGGGCTACAGTCTACAGGGTTGCACAGAGTCAGAGATGACTGAAGCAACTTAGCAAGTGCATCTGTTGCCAACATACACAAGGCTTGGC
Source organism: Ovis aries (assembly GCF_016772045.2). Taxonomy (NCBI): domain Eukaryota; kingdom Metazoa; phylum Chordata; class Mammalia; order Artiodactyla; family Bovidae; genus Ovis; species Ovis aries. Next base: position 149,410,719 of record NC_056054.1, on the reverse strand, counting down.
ATTAACAAAACTGTTATTTTGGTAGTTCTGTACTATTCAGTCCTATATCTGGCCTGCTGATCTATAATAATACTGTACTAATTGATTTAAGGTAGGTTTTTTTGGTTTAGTTTTTGTTTTTCTGTTTCTTGTTATCTGTTGAATGTTTAGTCACTTAACTAGATTTCAGCTCATTTTGACCCATGCTGAGCCACAACAATGGATCAACAGTTGGGTTTAAAAGCATCCAAGTTTGGTGGGAAAAAACAAACAACAAACAAACCTCTGATCAACTAAAGATTGCCATAGTTAGAGGGCTGGGGTTAGAGGTTTCTTGTATTCCATATTTTTCATTCCTGATTTAAGTGAAAGGGTAAAGTAAGTAAATTTTCATTTTACTTTATTCTCCTATTTCAGTGCCACTATTCTAACCTCTTCTCTCATGCCAAGAACTTATATCCAGTAATGACTTCAAATCATTTTTAAGATCTCAAAAATTTAAAAAAATGTTAGGATACCACCACCTGAAATATTTACCTTATAGAAGCCTATGATAACTTTATGTGTTGTCTGAATAATGAGCTTTTAAACTCTCTGCACTGGTGTTCAGCATAGTGGCCCCTTCATAACATTTTCCAGTCCTCTGGCCATGTCCAACAGTTTTCTAACTGTTGGGTCACCACTGTGCTTCCTTTGTCTCATTTTAGGATTTAGAGTTGTCTGATTTCTCACTTGGTTACTCACCATTCCCTTAATTCCATTTTACTCATCCAATTTCTAGATTTTATAGGTCTTCTCCAGCTCTTATAACTCTATTGGCTATTATTTATATTAATTCTATATAGTAATTAGCTCAGACCCTGGATCAACATAGGTTCCTATTCCATATTTGCTATGAAATCAGTAAGAGTTAATACTGTCAGAAGTGTAGGAGAGTTCAAATTACTATTCAAATCTGATTGTCCAAACAGGATGATACCATCTGAAATCTGTTGCTAAACAGTTGGTATAATTAGTGTTCATTATAACACACCAAGTTTATTCCTTATCACTACTCACAAGTGCCGGGGTCCAGCCCGGGTGGATCCAGGGAATTCAAAGGTGGGGATAGAGTCGGCATCCTTGGAAAAATACATATTTAATTACAGATATATAGAGAGATTAGAAACGGATAGTGTAGTAGGAAAATTAGAGAAAAAGAGGCTGAATAACTTGGTTTACGTGGAATAGCATCCATGCTCCAGAAGGGGATTCAGCCAGAAAAATGGGGAGCAAGAAAGAAACGACATGGGGGGATCAGTCTTTCTGGAAACTGATCCAATTTCTTTATTTTTGGGTTTGCTTATATACCTTTTGTTACACATAGGGATGAATACAGAGTCACTCGGGGGCAGCAGTCCTGACCTTTATCAAAATCAGGTGTTTCACATAAAAAGATCTTAGGGATTTTACATCATCTTCTGACCATGAGACCCACTGACATTTTATGATTATTTCTTTCTGAGGGTGTTTTTCCAAGGGTGTTTTTTCTTAAACCAGGCACCGCCCTCCAAATAAAGTTGCATTCCTATAGGATGAGGGTGTAGTGAGTTACAATCAAGAAAGTTATTTATTTAATCCAAGGTTAACATGATTAATCTTAAAGGTTAATACTTATTTCTCCTATATGCTTAAAGGTTAATACTTATTTCTCCTATATGCTAGTTATATTCATTATAAGGGCAGGGAACTTGGAGATTTAGCAGCAAACATCAGCCCAACAAATGAAAATCCTTTCACCAATGTTCCCCTTAAGATCTATTTAGTCTTAAGATAGTGATAAGGTTACATTTTTACATAGCAAGGACACAGTGATTTATAACAAAGTACAGTGATCTATTACAAAAGAGAAAATTCATTAACTCAAAAAGTCTGGCATTGCTAACCTTAAAACTACTATATTTCCTTTTCTATATTCCAAATACATTGATTAATATATTCCCAGGTGCCTAAGGATATGGAGGCCTGGCGGCAATCGTTGACTCAACAATGAGAAAAGCCCTATGCTAATTAAGACTCTCAAAATACTCCAAAACTCTCTGTGCTATTTATGGTTGAGAGGTAGTAAACAATCATGGAATATGGATAATCCTGTCACACAAGCTAGTCTGTCGGCAGGGAGGTTTGACCTAAGATACCCTTGTCACACCCAGGGAAGGGAATTAGCAGCAATCATTGGCACAACAAATGAAAAACCCTTCACCAATATAATTCCTAACCAACCCACTATACTAATAATTTCCAACTCCCCCAAAGAATTTGCCTTTAGTAAGTCTAAAACATCTCTTGCCTCTCAGATTGGCAGTCTGTAAACAATCACATGTGGCCGGACAAACCTATACAGGTGGGCTAGATAACCTTCAGAGGCGTGCATAAGCTGAAACACTCTTGTCACACCCAGGAATTTTTATTGCCTTGGAGCTGCACGTTTACTCCTTCTCTGAGAAAAACGGTTATGGGGGAGAGCCCCCCCCCCCCCGTAAAGTCAGAGGTGTAGGTGAGAGCATAAATCAGATTCTTGTTTTGGGGTAGATGCTTGGGAAAAGGGGGTTTCCTGAGGCTTGATCATGCCTTTGCATATGCCAAGCCTCCTTCCTCATGACCTTTGCCATGGGCGGAGTTCCTCACGCTGGCTCCTGGCACATAAGCAGATAGAAATGGTTGTAATCCAGAGTATATTATATAGTAATGTATTGTATGGTAAATCTGTTTCTATAGCTACAATGGAAGTAACTTTCTTTGCCATCAAAGCAAATGCCAAAAGCACAATCCTAGATAATGAGTGCAAAATGTTTCTCATCCTTCACGTGGCCTTCATTTAATTTTCAGTTAAAAATGAACCACTAGGAATAATTATTGTGAAGATAACTGGTTAAACTAAAAGTTTTTAAAATATCAACTTTTGTTAAAGAAATCTACAGAAATACCCTTTCAGAAACCATCATCTTATTGATAGAATGAAAGAATAATGCCAACATTAGAGCAGTAATAACAAAAGATAGAATCAAAATTACAGATGCAAATTCAGAATAAAACCTACTTTAAGGTTATTCTAGAATTTACTTTTCTGGCTTTTAAATTGACTTTCCTTTCTCCTAAAATCAGATTAAAAATATATTTCTTCTATATATTGGCATTGTTATAAACTGAAATTTTAATGCATCTTTAAATTGATAGATATCAGAATATATATGATTTTTGCCTACCTTCATGCAAACTTAGAATTTTGTTTCTGCTGAATAATGCTGTTTGGGGAACAAGACAACTTTTTCTCTTTTAGTAAAATCTTTACCTTGAGCACATTTTTGTATTTACTTTTGATTGGTTTCTCAGAACCTTTCCTGAGGTTACATTCTTACAGTTGCAAATTTGTGAAAATCTCGTTTCAAGAAACAACCAAGGATATATTGGTTTTATGATCTGGTAATAGAATGTCTAGTTTTACATGCTCAATTTTAATGAAAATGTGGTGAATGTAAAAAGCCTTTCAAACTGTCACTGTGCATGTCAAACACATGCAGTACTGTTTGTATATTAAAATCCCTTCTAGCCTGACAGCATGCCTATACATTTTTTTTTTTTAATTAGAGTATTCACATCTCTCACTCTCTTTGTGTATCACAGAGAGAACAACGTTCTCAGTTACTAGGAGCTCTAACCAGTTATGAACACTACCAGATCTTTTGAATTAACCAGTTATAAGCAAGATGCTTTCATGTGTTCCTTGCTCTCTTTCAGACTCGGTTGCATGGTCCATAAAAAGGTAATAGGAAGCACATTATCATCCATGTACAGTGTAATTCTGAAATAGTCAGGCAATAACTGGAAGCCACTGTAGCTTTCCTAATTGTGACTAGTGCAGAGAACATTAAAAAAAATAGTAAAGGAGAACTTTTAGGGTCCCATTTCCCATGCCAGGCACACATCATCTGTGCTGAGATTACTTTACAAACAATTTTGACTTCTAATGGCAACTTTAGGACAAATGTATATATATGTATATAAATATATATATATGTGTGTGTATGTGTGTGTGTTTGTATAAAACCTCAAGAGAAATTGATGTGTAAGGTTAGCTGTTTTAGAGTTTAAGCAAATTGTTGTCGTTTAGTTGCTAAGTCGTGTCTTACTCTCTTGCAACCCCATGGACTGTAGCCCATCAGGCTACTCTTTCCATGGGATTTTCCAGTCAAGAATACTGGAATGGGTTGCCATTTCCTTCTAAAGGGGATCTTCCCCACCCAAGAATCAAACATGCATCTCCTGCATGGCAGGCAGATTCTTTATCATCTGAGCCACCGGTGAAGCCCTTCAGCTAATAAGCATTATTTATATGTTTGGGGAAGTTGTTACTGTAGGTCATTATCTAAAGAAAAAAAGACATGCTTCTCAATAGTACTTTCATATTACTCAGTAGCTCCTTTAATTCTCCAGAGTAATAAAATGATTGACACTGTGAAAGTTATGATAGTGGTGCCTGTTGAAAATCTGTTCTATTACAAGAAAACAAATGGATATCTTTTGGTTGCAAAGCACAGAAATAAATTCCAACTTGCTTAAACCCAAAGGAGATTTTTTTGTTGTTGTTATTTTTAATTGAATAAAATAATTCATTTTAAACAACAAAAGTCTGGAAAGTATATTGACAGGTTGAATTCATGTGCTTTTCTTCCAGAGTGCTGTTGATGTGCTCCCTGAAATCTAGATTAGCATTTTATATGAAAGTCTTAAATGTTTAGAAAAAACAGAGTTTAAATAATACAGGAATTTGTTGCAGTCTGCCATGGAAAATCAGATGAATTAAATTCCAAATTTATTGTATCCAAATTAGTAAGGCAAAGAAAATAGTCATTAGGGAAAAACACACCCAAAGTATTCTTCGGAAGAATAAGAATAAAGGATTGGGAAGAAAGTGAACATAAGCAGTACAAGAATTGAAAATGAAACATATACACAGCATATAGCTTCAGCAGGGTATGGGACAGAATGAGTTGGGACAGTGTAATCGTAAAAACATATCTTCAGTCAGAGATCACAAGCCTCTGGAAATTAGAGTGATAAATAAAATAGGGTGGTTTTTCAGGGGACTTCCCAGGTGGCTAAGTGGTTAATATTCCATCTGCCAATGCAGGAGATACCTGAGACACGGGTTTGAACCCTGGTTCAGGAAGATCCCCTGGAAGAGGAAATGACAACCTGCTCCAGTTTTCCTGCCTGGATAATCCCATGAGCAGAGGAGTCTGGTGGGCTGCTGAGGAGCTAGAGGGTAGCAAAGAGGTGGGCACAACTGAGCCTTTGAGCATGCATACATAAAAGAGGGTACTGAGGAAGTTTTCAAAGACTGAATGAGGGCTACCTGACAGCAATTTGCCTGAAACTACAGAACCACCGTCTAATTTAATGTAACCATAGTGGTAGTACTGTTAGTCACTCAGTCGTGTCTGACTCTTTGCGATTTCATGGACTGCAGCCCACCATGCTCCTCTGTCAATGGGATTTACCAGGCAAGAACACTGGAGTGGGTTGCCATTCCTAATTTAATGTAGTCATAAAATGTAGTTAATGGGAGAAAAAAATATGTCATCCTGGAAAAGAGAAGGGTGTGAGAAAAGTCTGTATACATACCAATGGGACTCTATCAGAGAGAGTTTTCTGGCTCTACTGATGAAAGAGTAGCATAACAGGCTTCTGGGGTTGGGAAGGATCATCGCTCTCCCTTGCAAAGAGATGTGGATCAACACAACCACCTGGGCCCTCAACGCTGTCACCAGAGAAAAGATTCCTCTCCCTTGGTGCCAAAGCTTGAGAAAGGATCTCCATAGGAGAGAGTCATACTGAGAAATAACAATTTTTAAAGTTTGTTGCCTTATACAAAGGAAGTATCTCTTAAATTTATAGTGTTGCCAATGCAAGGAATATCCATGTAAGCAACAAAAACAAACTACCAAATATTAATAATTCAGAAACATATACACTGTTAACTTACCCCAAATAAGGCATTTTCTAAAAGAATATAACTGTATTGTCACTCAACAGTCATAATAATAACTTTAAAAAGAAATTCATATAAAGGCAAGGAGTTAGTATTAGGCTACATTTATAAGAGTATACAGTAAATATTTTGTTTTTGATTTTTATTTAAACATTTTAAAAATATTATTTAATGGTTTTGAGTAAATATCATCAAACAGATAATAGAATAAATATGAAATTAAATCATCTTACTCAGTCCTTACAACACTTTGAGGTCAAGACTATTAACACTCAGTTATACCAACAGTTTGGTGAAGGAAATGGCAACTCACTCCAGTATTCTTGCTTAGACAATCCTGAGGACAGAGGAGCCTGGTGGGCTGCTGTCCACAGGGTCTCACAGAGTCAGCCATGACTGAAGCGACTTAGCATGCATGCATGCATTGGAGAAGGAAATGGCAGCCCACTCCAGTGTTCTTACCTGGAGTATCCCAGGGATGGAGGAGCCTGTTGAGCTGTCGTCTGTGGGGTCGCACACAGTTGGAAACGACTGAAGCGACTTAGCAGCAGCATACCAACAATCGTGTGACCCCATAAACTGTAGCCTCCCAGGCTCCTCTGTCCATGTGGATTCTCCAGGCAATAATACTGGAATGGGTTGCCGTGCCCTCCTCCCGGGCATCTTCCTAACCCAGGGTTCGAATCCAGGTCTCCTGTATTGCAGCCAGATTCTTTAGCATCTGAATAAACAGGGAAGCCCAAGGACGGTAGTAGTACCTCCTATTTGATTCCTGAGATTGATAATTTGAATTTGTTCTCTTCTTTTTGTTAGTCTAACTAAACTTTTTTTTCAGTTCTGTTGTTCTTATTGAAAAGTCAATTTTAGATTTCATCAATATTCTCTATTGTTTTTCCTAACATCTATTTTTTTAAATTTCCATTTTAATCTGTATTATTTACTTTTTCTTCTTGCTTTGGTTTAATTTGCTCTTATTTTTTCAGTGTCTTAAAATGAAGGTTAGATTACTTATTTGAAATCTCTTTTTTAGTAATGGTATTTGTAGTTATAAATTTCTCTTTAAGCAGAGTCCTAGTTTCTTCTTATGATTTTTTTTCACATATCTCATGGCATTTTAAAATTTACCTGTGATATATTGAGCTGTGATATCTTGAGCTATTAACTATTAAGATGTGGTATTTAATTTCCACGTATTCAGGAGTGTTCCAGATCATCCTCTATTGTTGATTTCTAATTTATTTTCATTGTGGTCAGAAAATATACTTTGAAATATTTCAATCCTTTTTAATACCATTAGGTTTGCTTTATGTACTAGCGTGTGTGTGTGTGTGTGTGTGTGTGTGTGTGTGTGTGTGTTTCCTGGAAAGTATTCATAGACACTTGAACATGTATTCTGCTATTGTTGGGTCGAATATCTTATATGCACCTGTTAGATCTATTTGTGTTTTAATATTGTTTAAGTGTTCTATTTTCTTATTGACTTTCTGCCTACTTTTTCTATTTACTATCAAACGTGTTATACTAACATCTCTATTATCATTAAACTTTCTAGTCCTTTAATTTTGTGTTTTTGCTTAACTAAATTTACCATGTTTCAGAGAATCTTATCATTTGATAAGTATCATACAAGAGATACACTTATTTTAACATGAATATTTATTCTTAACTAAAGCCTAACCAAGTTTCCTCTAGGGAGGAAAAAAAGAAAATCTGGAAAATGCACCTAGGGAATATAGGAGAGATGTAACTATTAGACCAAAAAGGACATCCAATTTTTTATGGTCCACTTGCCAAAACATTAGAAGACACAGGAAAGAATGCACCTGAATATTTGTGAAATTATTCATCTGGAACAGAAAGTGACCTTGTTGTAGTGGTTGCTATAGGTAATTCCTGTTACTAACTTTGAATAGTTTTGAACAAACATAATAGGAGTAACCGAGAAAAAATTACTGTAGGAAAGACTAAAGACTGATTTAAAAGACAATCTTTTAGGTATAAAAATCTTTTTTTTTTTTTCTTTTGGATTATGTCTTCCATCATCCTTATAAAACAGGGATAAAAATGAGAGTTCAAAATATATGATTGAGTGTTTGCCAACACTGACAATCATTTGCCCAATAATTCTGGTTTTGGCAGTAACCAAGGAAACCAGAGAACAAAGGTAAGCAATTATGTAAAGGAAGGAAATTTCATCATTGTGGGAAAAATATCAACTAGTTTTGATTCCTTTCACTTTCTTCCTTTCTTCACTAAAGAAAGATTGTCTTCAGTGCTCTCTCTGATTGTCAATAATATTGAGCACTAAAATTCTCTATTATTATTGACATTCTCAAGAGAATTGACCTGTATGTGGGTAAAACAGATATGCTTTTATAAGACAAACTTGTAGAAATATAACAGTAAAGTACTGAAAAAAAAGAGAATTGTGCCATCATTTTGTGAACAGATAAAATAAAAAACTTGTCAAATATACTGTAGTATATAAAGCTTTATTCTACCTTGACTGTCTCTTTTTAGTGCCATTTCTCCACTTGGATCCACCATATGAAGCATAAAGTTCCAGCACAGATTGCTACCAATTATTCTAAGAACTTGGTTCATGCTTATTGATATCACTTCACCTATTATTCCTGTGTGTATGTTGAGTCCCCTCAATCATGTCTGACTGTTTGCAGCCTTATGGACTGTAGCTCACTGGACTCCTCTGTCAATGGGATTCTCCAGGCAAGAATACTGGAGTGGGTTGCCATGCCCTCCTTCAGGGGATCTTCCTAACCCAGGGAGCAAAGCCACACCTGTCTCCCATATTGGTAGGCAGGTTCTTTACCTTTAGTGTCATCTGAAACAAACTTTTTCAAAAGTGCTTAAGAAAGTAATTATCTACACAATGAAGGAAGGACAGAGTTGAAAACAATAATGGTCTAAAAATAAAGCAAATAGTTTCATATTTGAAAAACAGACATTTAAGAAGTCACATTCTTATATAAACATTCAAATTAGATCATGAAGGGATGGCTAAGATAGTTAATATTTGTTTTTTTTATCTGGAGGAACAGAACAAAAAATCATATGTTAATCAAGGACAATGTATTTGCATAATTCTTCGTGATAAAAAAGGTATCAAAAATATGAATAGTATTGGATTGCAGAAAAAGATTTGAAGAGGTTATTCTGAGTGGATTGTGAAGACACAAGAGAAAATGTAAATCTGATAAAATGGAATTATTGCAATAAACAGAAATGAGAAAATTATTATAGGAAGCAGAAATGCACTGGTAAAACAGAAATGATTTGAGAACAGTGCATAGATTGGTTTGAACAAGTATAGGCTTTGCTTCCAACCAGCATACAAATCTAACTCTGTGAAGTCGGGACAGGCCTCCAATGGTAGCTGATTAGATTTTCTAAGATGTCAAGAAGGGCCTCTTACAACTAAACCAGTTAATGTAATCAGATTTGTCCTATAGCAGTTCACAGGTTAGATTTGGGCAGCTTGGAGATGACAGGACTGGTGGATATTTTACAGAAAGATACCATTGCCTTTCAAAAGTAACTGCATAGGTAACCAAGGACATATATATAGTTGTCAGTGGAAGCTACATACTTGAAGGAACAGAAGGAGCAAAAGGAAGATACTAATGTTTTAAGTAAAATGTGTTTGCACAATGAAATTAATCTTGGTTATCAACTTAACTAAAACAATTTTATGAAAGGGACAAGTATATTTTAAACATTTAGAAAAGACAATGTATTCCACATGCCTGATTTTCAACTCTAACCACACCATTTCCTAGAATTTGAATTTGGGTAAATGAACTAGTCTCTCATTTCCTTATAGCTAAAACAATATAGCAATAATAATATCTACTTCAAAGTGTTTTTGCAAAAATTGAATGAAAAATTCATATAAAATGCATAGATTGGTGTCTTGAATATAAAAAAGTACTCAGGCACTTGGCTTATATAATTATGATTGTTAGCAAAACTCATCGCACATAGAAATCAGAATTTGTTTTTGGAATTTTAGACTTCAGTATTTTTCAACACAAAAACTGAGGTTTACTTAGGTAGTAAGTATATTTTGCTAAAGCATCTTCAATTGTATTTTTCTAACCACATTACATTGCATGGTGTCAATACAGTCATTTTTAAAACTGTAAAACAGAGGAGCTGGGCCTGCAATCAAAGAAAAACATTTGCCATGCTAGTTATATCTCTTTTATTTGATATCCTGTAAGGCACATCCACATAGACTTTGTTTAAAGTTAACTGAAAATTTTAACATTCAGTTTTGATAATTTTAGTATATTGAGTTTGACATCCCACTGAAATGGTGAGGTTCTTGAATTAAACCTTTCATTAAATTATAAGCCTCTTTTGGGCTCATTGTGCTAGAAAAGGTTTGTGAACTAAATATGCCTTTTGAAAGTGGAGAAAAACATAAGCGTTTGAGGGAAAAACAATTAGTCAACTATGTTAGTAGTGCAAAGTTTTGATAGGATAAAGGTTCTGTCAGATTAATTGTAGAGAGATGACTAAGGCAAAATAGGTGAACAGATTTAACTATTACCTAGAAGGTAAACAGATGATTATGATCTGGTGACTGCTTCAGTATGGAGGGGTGAGAGAAACGAAAGTCCAAATGCCTCAGAGGTGTGATGGGGGGCTGACTCCCAGGCGTATCCTTTTTTTGTTGTTGTTGTTGTTGTTTTTTCCCAGGCGTATCCTTGAATGCCTTAGTCCTTTGGCACTGAGACACTCAGTCATGTGGTAGTGCTGAGTATGTGTGTACAACCTCAGCTTAAGAGAGCCAGCTCAGGATGGTGCATAGCTGCCATTTAACTGATGTGGCTTTAACAGTTTTTAAATGTTGGAAAATCTCTTTCCTGAATGCAGGCACTTCCTTGAGTCCTATGAGACCCAGTACCAACCTTGCCTTTGCCCGCAGGACTCTGCTTCAGCACTGCATGCAGCACCAATTCTGATAGTGCCTGTTCTGATAATTTGATCTCATCATATATTTTTTCTCCAAGTTTACTGAGGTATCATTGACAAATAAAAACTGTATGTATTTAAGATGGCTTGACATACAGTTGGCTGTTGAACAACCCAGTTTTAAAATGTGTGGGTCCACTTACAGGAGGATCTTTTAAAATAAATACATACACAGCCCACAGAACCAGTATTGATTGAATCTGATGATGTGAAACTGTAGATATGGTAGTCCGACTGTAAAATTACACATAGATTTTCAACTGCGTGGAGTCTGCTCCAAACCCTGAGTTGTTCAAGAGTCAACTGTGTGTGTACACATATATATGCATGTATGTAAATGATTACCACAATCAAATTAATTCATACATACATTTCCCCATACACTTACCTTTATGCCTCTGTGTGTTTGTGTATGTGTATGTAGTCCCATCATATTCTGAGTATCATTCCTGTCAAGGTTTGTAGAATCTTTTTACACAACAACTCATCCCACTTCAAAGTCCATTTTTTAATTTAGCTCACCATTCTTTTTTATCAGTGTCTACTTATTGGTACCAAGGGCCAGTGTCTTGCAGGTTCTGGGCCTCATGTTGGCCTTTGTTTAGTTTAGCTGACATTATTTCTATACTTTACACATCCTAAGTTCTGATTTTTCTGTATCCACAGCTAGTGAAATAATAAGATAAGCTAACTTTAAATTTGTGAAAATGCCAGACATAAAAACAACAAAAATTTTACAAAGAGCAAGGCACACATAAGGTGATAGTGTGGCATTTCAAACTTATTGGAAATCTACATATATGATCTGATTACATCTCAGAATAATAACAAACTAATATATGAGTGAATATTTTAAAAAATACCTGGTTATCTATGTAAATAAGGGTTGACTCAGGGATTGAGGGCATTTAATGTTTCCCTGAGATACACCTTTATGAATCTCAGGGGCTACAAACTGCTGTGAGTTAATAAACAACAGTCTGGCTCTAGATGAGGCAGGCTAATTATGTCAAGTCAATATGGTGCATTCTCCATTAACAGGAGCATTTATGACAGCATTCTGAATATCTCTTATTATCAACTGGGACCTTAGGCTTTCTACAATTTAGGTTGTCTCTAAAATATTTTCATTTCCATGATCTTTTCCCAAGCTAGTTTGGATTTCCTATTATAAACTGGGCAGGGAGAAATTATTAGGCAGTATTTCTTCACAGAAAGTTCTTACAGCTTCTCAGTTGTGTCTACAAAGTAGATCCCTTTTAATCTGTGTTCATCCCTGTAATACTGAAAACATTCACTGATGGTCCTAATAATGGCCCAGGGGAAACTGAAGAACACCAGAATCAAAAAGATGGCCTGGCTATGGGTGGACACTTTTAAGCCCAAAGGGCCTTTCTTTCATCTGTCTTATTAAAAGGTAAACACTCTTTGAGGCATCTTCTTTCATCCATTAGGGAGCAACTGTAAGAATAATGTAATTGTATGAAAACATTCTGGAAGGAAATTGAAGAGACGCTCAGTATTGTAAAATCTGGCCCTTTCTATTTATTATATTGCCAAAGTCCCTTGTTAGCTTTGGGACAGTTGTTTTTCAAAAGTGGCGGCAAGGCCCTCACTGAGACAGAAGTCTTCATTTGCTGAATTTACTAGCAGCTCAGCATGTAACTGTGTTAAGCCATTCTTACCAAACAACAAATGAGATTCCAGAGGCCAAGGCTTACTGAGAAAAACACTTTTCCCTCACTTCATCTCAGTGTAGCTCAATAAAACAATCAAAGACTCTGATGGCCTAATTTTTATAACATTGTCTTTTTTCCTGGGTAAACCATCTGGCCCTTGACCTTATCAGGTTGGACTCTGAATACAAACAGCATCTCAGTTTAGCTTGACGGTGGTTACTTCTTCCAGTATTTACTCTGGACCAAGTAGTAAAATGTCTCTTTGTTTATTCTCAATATTGAAGATTACCTGCATTTTTTTTCTGCTTAGCTTCACTATAATATTTTATTTATAATATATTTATTATTATTAAATATTATAATTATATGATAAATATATAAATTATAAATTTATATTATATAATTATAATTACATACAAATATAATTATATATAATATAGTGATAGTGAAGTCGCTTAGTCGTGTCCAACTCTTTGCGATCCCATGAACAGTAGCCAACCAGGCTCCTTCACCCATGGGATTTTCCAGGCAAGAATAATGGAGTGGGTTGCCATTTTATAATATATTAATAAGATATTTTATATTATATTTTATTATTTTATTTATAATTTATTTTATTTCTTTAAATAATTAATAACCAGTGAAAACTTTACATAACTCAAACTTCTTATTTTGTGTTTTAGTCTATGAATTCAAAACATAAAGTTTAGATTCAACTCTTTCTTTCAAGCAATTTGCAATTATAAACCCAGCCAACATTTTAAAATTTAACGTATTAATTTTTAAAATTAAACTCACTTGTTTTTGAGAATTATATTTTATATGAAACCTGTACATGAATCCTTTAAACCTATTTTCTATATGAACTTCTCTGTTCTCAATGCTCCTTTTATTGGCTACAGTCATTACCTTTACCAAAATCTTGTTTTTTACTTTATACAAACCTGCAAATAATTTTTTGTGGTGACTCAGAGCAGATGATAAATGTTAAATTAAGTAGCTTGATATTTAGGCATGATTTGAAAATTTTCTATGGAAGCATCTTTAATCCAAGACTTGATCACCTTGATTTTCCTTCTTCTTTGAAGTTTTAAGTTGGTCTCAAGCCTAAGTATAAGCTGTGGTTCTTCACCTTGGAGTTGGAGCCATATTATCAGCTCATAGAACTAATACCTAATTTCATTACTTGCCTTCTCAATAGCATAACAGTTTCTTTAAAATCTCTAGAAGGAGGATCAAGCGGCATTGCAAATAGTTCTAGATTCTTTTTTGGTGACTTCTTCCCATACAGTGCTGTGTTCAGTGAGGTATAGGATTAAAAGTGGTAATGGTATTTTATTTAAGAATTGCTTCTTGGCTAAATAAGGTCAAGGATTAAAAAAAAAAAAGTTGAGACTAATGTTAATGTTTGGGGCTGATGAGTAGAAATGTGGAAAGAATAGGACTGGAACAGTAATTCCAAAGATATCTGGGGAAGAAGTTTATAGATGGGTATTTTAGGATGGGCTGAAATACACAACTATCTGTGTTATAGGTGACTACTTAACAAAGGACATCTGCTTAATAGGAGGCTCTGAATAAGCATTTGTCAAGATAATACATTTTGTAAATGCTGATAAATCTCATTTCCCATCTTCCTAGTGCTTGATCAATGTGGGCATAGCAGCAAAAATATAAGCTCTGTATGAGCTTGATGCATGGAATTCCACTATTAACGGTCTTTTGAAGACTCAGTTTTGTTTCTAGTTGGGAGATAGAGTACTTAAATATAGTGGGGTTTACTTTTTTTTCCAGGCATGATTTGTGCTTCTAACCAGTGACCATTATTGCTTTTTCATGAAAATAAATATAAAGGGGAAGGGGCAATGGAATACAGGATATGAGTGAGCACTTATACAATTACAGCTTTCTGATAGCAAATAATCTAAGAAAAAGAAGTTGTTTTTTTTTAATAGAACATGAAATGTAGCACATATAAGAAAATGTAATTGTAGTAAGTTTTTTGGCTCTGCAGTGAACATTATTTTTTTGAAATGCAAAAAGTATAAACATTGGTGATTCATTCATCAAGATAAATAAATTAGGAGTCTGGGGAGGAAGTAGGAAATTAAATAAGTATACGTTAATCCTCCATAAAGAAGCACCTATAATATTTTTTAAATTGATAAATCATTAAATAACAATATTAGCATATTTTTAGAAACATATAATTAATGCTTAATGAAACATCTGAAGAAGCGAATGGTGATATCTTCTTGAAGGCAGGATTGAAGGGGTAGAAATAGAAAGGAAGGAACTACTTTTGTACTGTAATCAGTCTTTGTGTTGATTTTATATCTTTATATGTTTATTCCTTTGTTAAGAAATATTTTAATTTTGATTAACAATCTGTATACTGCAGCTACCAGGAGGAATCAGTCTCCTTCCTCTCTTTGCAATTCCATTTGTTGATATTTAGTGCTCATTAAGGGCTTCCCGGTGCCTCAGAGATTTAAGCATCTGCCTGCAATGCAGGAGACCCGGGTTCGATCCCTGGGTCGGGAAGATCCCCTGGAGAAGGAAATGGCAACCCACTCCAGTATTCTTGCCTGGGAAACCCTATGCATGGAGGAGCCTGGTGGGCTACAGTCCACGGGGTCGCAAAGAGTCAGACACAACTAAGCGACTTCACTCACTCACTCAGTGCTTATTAAACCTATTATAGACCTTTTATACAATCATCAGCCTGCAAGGATTGGTCTGGGCTGGAGGTGCACACACAGTAGCGCTTTCACTCCATTCTTATTCACTTGGGCTTCAAAGAAGTTACATCTGAAATCATTAACGTGTGAGCATTAGAAGATTCTAGTCGTGAATACAGTTCAGTATTTGTTATTGCTGTTCAGTCTCTAAGTCATGTCTGCCTCTTTGCACCCCATGGACTACAAAACGCCAGCCTCCCCTGTTCTTCACTATTTCCTAGAGTTACTCAAATTCATGTCCATTGAGTCAGTGATGCTATATAACCATCCCACTTATGAACCCCGTTCTCCTTTTATCTTCAATTTTTCCCAGTATCAGGGTCTTTTCCAATGAGTCAGCTCTCAATGAGTCATATTTGAGGACATTGAAATCATGTTATCCTCTATAGTCATCTTTCCTTTTGACTTAAGGATCAGTCAAATTTCTTATTAGAAAATAAAAGTGCACACATGAATATCAGCGTCTGTGATTATGTATCCAGTTTAGGGCAGAGGGAGACACTGAGTTCAAATAGTGTAAACGTCCTACTATAACATAGCTAATTCCTTTACTATCTCTAAAAATGCATCAATGCTATGTAGTTTAGCTCAGTCTCTAATCATTTCTCAATAGAATCATGACCAAAAAAAAAAAAAAAAAAAAACCTGGCCTTGAAACCTCTTGTAAGTCTTGCATATTGCTTTCAGACAGACTTTTTTTTTTTTTTTTTTTTTAAGGCAAGTGACTCAAACTTTGTGTAAAAGCCTGAACTATTTCAAACTGCTTTAAGGATGTTGTCTAACTTATTAGCTTGGCCAGGAAAATCTGACCCATGTTTATCCTTCTTACAATTTTATACTGTTTTTCTACTACATTCAATAATACAGCTTGAGTATTTCTCTCTCTCTCTCTCTTTCTTTTTTTCTGTTTTTTGGTAGTCAGTACTCATGGTGAGGCATTTTGTTGGGTAGACTCTCTATTTAGATGCTTAACTTTTAAGTTTCTGAGTTAGTTCCTAGTTCCTGCTTTATCGATTTTCCAGAGTGAGTGCTCAAGACAAAGCAGAACAACTTTGGCAACTCTTGTTTTTATATCAAAATATGTAGTCTTGACTGTTCATACCAGATTCTCCCCTTCATGCTAGATCACATGCTAACAGCCTCTTTTGACCATCTCTAGCATCCTCATCAATTACTTTCAGTCTTGCATTTAATTTTCTAGTTATACTAAACCATTTGTCTTTGAATGTGCTGTTCCTCTGCCTACTATCTTCTCTTTTCTTCACATTCCACTTAGATAACAACTGTTCATGCTCTAGCACCTCCCTTTTCCCTGACTGCCTATGAATCAGGTGGGGACTTTGTGATATGTTTCAATACCAGCAAAGACTTTCATTGTATTAATGGCAAGGTCATATTATTTTCTAATATTTGCTTTGTCCCTGGCTCTCCTTAGAAATACAAACTCCTGGAGGATGAAGTGCTGAATGACTGATTTTAAATGAATAAATATGTTTGTCAACCTCATTAATAGGCAAATCCATACACAGGCCTCTTATACTTATGCCTGAAGCCTCAGCTTGGGGGGTGTTTCAGGAATCTAGGACCTAGAAGAGCTATAGATCCTCTTCTGAACTTGAGGCCTAGTTTAAAGAAAATCATCCACTAAGAGCCCCCAGAAGAAACACGTTCTCTCGAAAGTTTAGAGGAAAGGATAAGAGAGATGTAAAATTACAAGCGGTCATGTCCATTATATTAAGATCTAAATAACAAAGGTCATGTGCAGTTTTTGCCTTAAATAGCTAGTACATGCTATGGACCTAACTCTCTCCTAAGTATTTAAAACACAAATTTTATTTACCTCTCACAATGGCTCTGTGAGATAAGTCCTACAATTGTAAATTTTTTCTTTTTTACAGATGCAAAAATACAGACATTCTTTAATATTACCTGATGGCAAAAAGTACATCTACTAGTGGAGGAGTCTGGAGACATTTACTCCTGTGGGACTCGGTTCCTGGTAAGGATGCAAAGAAGAATCTGAAGTCTTGCCTCAGAGAGTTTATTGAAGATAAGGAAAAAGAGAACAGAGGGAAAACCTCAAAGGAGAGGTGGGACACAGTAAGGAAGGCAATGGCTCCAGAGGGCTGGGGTGCAGAGTTTTTAAGGCAAGGTTATTTGCATAATCCAAGAGATTGTTGATTGATGGTCTTGACTGACAGCTGCAGGTTACATAACAAAAGGTGTGTGTACTTCCATAATTCAATCTGTTGTAATTACATATATGTATACGTGGAATGTGTATGAACATTTAATGAGCCCGATGGCTGCCAGAGGTTACCTAAGTAAATGATAATGTGAGCTGTGCACATGTGTCAGAGTAGGGAACATCCTACCAGTCAGCCAGCGGGAGATTTTTCCAGTCCCCTGACCATTTTGGAGTACTGATGGGGTACTGTATTTGGAGTGGGGTTGGTAAATAACTTTGTTTGATTAGGCAGCCATTGGACGTTTGGCCTATGGAGCCACCTCTCATTGCTCTTGGCTAACTTGCTGCCTAATAGATCCAGGATATAGACCTATTCAATTGGTTTCAGAGCCATTTGACTAATGTTGGAAGGCATTGAATAATGAGGAGATATTGAATAATATCCTTTGAACTGAGAAGTTATTTTAAACCAAAAAACAAAGCAGGTACCTCCATAAAACACAGTCATAAAGTCTGTCGTGAATAGCTTACTTACAGGCAGGGTTGGGCAGACAAGGATCCACAGGCATTTGCAGCTGTATTCCCACGTGTCAAAAGGAGTACTGGGGAAGGTGGAGAAGCCAAAGCTAAAAACAGAATCTGACTACTGGGGAGAGGTGTGTGTGCCTGACTCTTTGTGACCCCCTGGACTGTAGCCCACCAGGCTCCTCTGTCGATGGAATTTCCCAGACAAGAATCCTGGAGTCGGTGGTCATTTCCTCCTTTAAGGAATCTTCTTGACCCAAGGTTTGAACCTGCATCTCCTGAGTCTCCTGCATTGATAAGTGGATTCTTTACCACCTGAGCCGCCAGGGAAGCCCAAGGAGAAGTGTACTGCTACTAAATGGAACCTGGGGATATCATCATTTAACCATCTTCATCAACAAAAGGCATTCTTTCTGTTTTCATAGATCAGATGAAGGCAAGAATAAAAGTTATTTGGAAACTAATCTGGCTTGGAGGCATTGCTTGTGAATAGTCTAAAGCTCAGTCATTCCTCAGAAAAGAGAGGGGTACAGTCCTGCAGCCCTAAGATTAAGCTATAATATGGAGTCAGTGTGATTCAGCCAGAAACCTAATTATTGTGACATTTCCTTACACCTGGCATGTGCAAGTCAAAACAGCATTATAATGTACCTTTTGGCTTATAAGTATTTCCAAGAGTAGTATAACATATTACTTATCAACCACAAATGCCCCAAAAAGAGAAACTAAAATCACCAACAGTTTTATCAGAAAAGAGCAATCTCAAAAACAACAGAATGATCTCTGTTCATTTCCAAGGGAAACTATTCAATATCACGGTAATCCAAGTCTATGCCCCAATCAGTAATGCTGAAGAAACTGAAGTTGAACAGTTCTATGAAGACCTACAAGACCTTTTAGAAATAACACCCAAAAAAGATGTCCTTTTCATTATAGGGGCTGGAATGCAAAAGTAGGAAGTCAAGAAACATCTGGAGTAACAGGCAAATTTGGCCTTGGAATGCAGAATGAAGCAGGGCAAAGACTAATAGAGTTTTGCCAAGAAAATGCACTGGTCATAGCAAACACCCTCTTCCAACAACACAAGAGAAGACTCTACATATGGACATCATCAGATGGTCAACACCAAAATCAGACTGATTACATCCTTTGCAGCCAAAGATGGAGAAGCTCTATACAGTCAACAAAAATAAGACCAGGAGCTGACTGTGGCTCAGATCATGAACTCCTTATTACAAATTCAGACTCAAATTGAAGAAAGTAGGGAAAACCGCTAGATCATTCAGGTATGACCTAAATCAAATCCCTTATGATTGTACAGCGGAAGTGAGAAATAGATTTAAGGGCCTAGATCTGATAGATAGAGTGCCTGATGAACTATGGAATGAGGTTCGTGACATTGTACAGGAGACAGGGATCAAGACCATCCCCATGGAAAAGAAATGCAAAAAAGCAAAATGGCTGTCTGGGGAGGCCTTGCAAACAGCTGTGCAAAGAAGAGAAGTGAAAAGCAAAGGAGAAAAGGGAAGATATAAGCATCTGAATGCAGATTCCCAAGAATAGCAAGAAGAGATAAGAAAGCCTTCTTCAGCGAACAATGCAAAGAAATAGAGGAACAGAATGGGAAGGACTAGAGATCTCTTCAAGAAAATTAGAGACACCAAGGGAACATTTCATGCAAAGATGGGCTCGATAAAGGACATAAATGGTATGGACCTAACAGAAGCAGGAGATATTAAGAAGAGGTGGCAAGATAACACAGAAGAACTGTACAAAAACGATCTTCATGACCAGGATAATCATGATGGTGTGATCACTCATCTAGAGCCAGACATCCTGGAATATGAAGTCAAGTGGGCCTTAGAAAGCATCACTATGAACAAAGCTAGTGGAGGTTATGGAATTCCAGTTGAGCTATGTCAAATCCTGAAAGATGATGCTGTGAAAGTGCTGCACCTAATATGCCAGCAAATTTGGAAAACTCAGCAGGGGCCACAGGACTGGAAAAGGCCAGTTTTCATTCCAATCCCAAAGAAAGGCAATGCCAAAGAATGCTCAAACTACCACACAATTGCATTCATCTCACATGCTAGTAAAGTAATGCTCAAAATTCTCCAAACCAGGCTTCAGCAATACGTGAACTGTGACCTTCCTGATGTTCAAGCTGGTTTTAGAAGAGGCAGAGGAACCAGAGATCAAATTGCCAACATCCGCTGGATCATGGATAAAGCAAGAGAGTTCCAGAAAAACATCTATTTCTGCTTTATTGACTATACCAAAGCCTTTGACTGTGTGGATCACAATAAACCGTGGAAAATTATGAAAGAGATGGGAATACCAGACCACCTGACCTGCCTCTTGAGAAATCTGTATGCAGGTCAGGAAGCAACAGTTAGAACTGGACATGGAACAACACACTGTTTCCAAACAGGAAAAGGAGTGCGTCAAGGCTGTATATTGTCAACCTCCTTATTTAACTACTATGCAGAGTACATCATGAGAAACACTGGACTGAAAGAAATACAAGCTGGATTCAAGATTGCCGGGAGAAATATCAATAACCTCAGATATGCAGATGACACCACCCTTATGGCAGAAAGTGAAGAGGAACTAAACAGCCTCTTGATGAAAGTGAAAGAGGAGAGCGGAAAAAGTTGTCTTAAAGCTCAACGTTCAGAAAAGGAAGATCATAGCATCTGATCCCATCACATCATGGGAAATAGATGGGGAAACACTGGAAACAGTGTCAGACTTTTTTTTTTTTTTCTGGGCTCCAAAATCACTGCAGATGGTGACTGCAGCCATGAAATTAAAAGACGCTTACTCCTTGGAAGAAAGGTTATGGCCAACCTAGATAGCATATTCAAAAGCAGAGACATTACTTTGCCGACTAAGGTCCGTCTAGTCAAGGCTATGGTTTTTCCAGTGTTCATGTATGGATGTGAGAGTTGGACTGTGAAGAACACTGAGCACCGAAGAATTGATGCGTTTGAACTGTGGTGTTGGAGAAGACTCTTGAGAGTCCCTTGGTCTGCAGGGAGATCCAACCAGTCCATTCTGAAGGAGATCAGCCCTGGGATTTCTTTGGAAGGAATGATGCTAAAGTTGAAACTCCAGTACTTTGGCCACCTCATGCGAAGAGTTGACTCATTGGAAAAGACTCTGATGCTGGGAGGGATTGGGGGCAGGAGGAGAAGGGGACGACCGAGGATGAGATGGCTGGATGGCATCACAGACTCGATGGACGTGAGTCTGAGTGAACTCCAGGAGATGGTGATGGACAGGGAGGCCTGGCGTGCTGCGATTCATGAGGTCGCAAAGAGTCAGACACGACTGAGCAACTGAACTGAACTGAGGCAAAGGCCACTTCCATATAGAGGTGAATTTTCCTTTCTGGGCTGAATTGGGCAGGACTGTATCTTAGGTTTGGTTCATGAATAAATCAACTTCTGAAGCAGGGTAGTTTGCCTTGGCCTTTACTACAAAATCCATTTACAGGCTAAATCAAAAGACAATTTTCAGGATAAAGTCATGAAAGGATGAATGAGCAGCACTTTTATTTGGGGTCTATTTTAAAGTTTCTATTAACATATAGAGCTTTGCCTCCTACAGCCTTTCCTGCTGTTCACTAAAAGTGAAATGCCACATTGCCTAGAAGAGCAATGCTGAATAAACATAGTAAAGTTAAAAGAAAAATTAGAAAAAGAAAAAAACTATTACTTTGTGTCAGATAATAGTTAACCTTTGCTGGTAGAACACATTTCAGTTCCTTATTAGTAGATATTCAATTTATTATTTTAGGAAAAATGCTAGTAACTGAAAAGGAAGCTTTATTATTGAAGCCTATGTTTGAATACACTATTGTTCCAAATTGGAATAAAACTATGGGTATATGAACAACTGGGCTTCCTCAGTGGTTCAGTGGTAAAGAACCTGCCTGCCAACCAGGAGACGGAGTTTCGATCTCTGGGTTGGGAAGATCACCTGGAGAAGGAAATGGCAAACCACTCCAGTTTTCTTGCTTAGGAAATGCCATGGACGGAGGAGCCTGGCAGGCTATAGTCCGTAGTGTCACAAAGTCAGACATGACTTAGTGACTAAACAACAACAGTATTATGAACAATTGTCATCCTCTTTTCTTTGACACAACTGAGCGACTAACACTTCACTTCTTCCCTTTCTATTACTTTATTTGGCACCATTTTGTTCCATACATTCTGGTATTATTAGACAAGATGAAGATTGTTTGACTTCAATAGTTTTGAAATGTGGGAGCTTCACAGCAGGAGTAAAATAATGAATTTTAAAGTTTATTACATTCAGTAGATTACAATGGTGAAAGAGACTGCATACTTAAAATTCTGAGCTGACTACCATGAACCTGTAAAACAGAACACTGGAGCTCAGTCTCATGGTCTCGAATATTTAATTCATGTTTCTAAACTGCTCTTATTTTGATACAACTGAAAAGTAAAAGATTGCAAAGAAAAATGGTTATGGAGAATTATAATTCATAAAATAGCAAATATTTAACTTCTAAATACTGGGAATATTCCCTTTTGAAATTAAATGATAAACTGTTAAGTTTAGTACTTTATTTGTAAATGGCCCTTGTCTAACTTCTTGGCATCTTTTAACTGTTGATAACATATAAGAATTGGATCATCATACTTACATTATTATTCAGCTCATATTATACATATAAGCAAACTACAGTTTCACCTAATGGTGTTTCATATTCATTAAGAGTTTGAGTCATTCTGATATCTTAGAACATATTTTTTCCATAAGGTATGATAGAGATATTTTTCATGTTTATTGTGAGCTCCCCTAAACACAGAAAGAATTGTGATGGGGTGGTTTAGCTCTAACTTCTGTTAACATTGTCTGATTATAGGACTATCTAGATAATGAAAGAAGTGGCATGTTTTGTAGGTATTTAAATTTTAGACACTGTTTTAACATTTTTTTAATTCTATGAAAAATGGCTTTTAATGAAGACACAAGACTTCGATGAAAAACATTCTTGAGGCCACTGGAAATATTCAGGTACTATATATCCATTAGTTTAAATTATTTATAAAGCCACTAAAATTTTATTTAGAGCAGGGTAATTGATTTTATAGGATAGCCTGTTAAAGTCAAGTGTTATCGTTTATAAACCTAAGGCAACATTTCACATTAGCAATGTTCCATGTCTTTAGGCTAACAAAGTTGTCTTTAATAGCACATTTTAATACAACTCAAGTAGAGATAGGCTAGCTTTTGTCAGGAAAATAGATCCTATGTATGAAGTCCCAGTTATTAATTTTAGCAATGTCACTTTGTTTACTCAAATTATAAATGACCTTTCATTTAGGGATTAATTATATTATGCTTTGGCATTTTTGTGTTGTATCTATTTTCCTCTGTTCCAACTAATGCTGATGGCTGGCTGCTTCGGTTCGATATTCTTGTAAGAATGTGACAGAGAATAGCCTCATACAAACCTAAATGACATATTAGTATCCCGATAAGAATAAGCATCATATTGGCTAAGGGCTGGGGAAACAACAGGATTCTCTGTGATTTCTGTCATTTAGTTTATATGAATTATGGTGAAACAGGGACATCTGGTGTAAGATGAGGATGCAAAACTTAGAGCAGACAGACTAAGGCGCCTTAAAATTGTACTTAGATGCATTTAATTTTTGTGCATATCACTGCAAGTAAATTTTGCTCCCAGAAACATTACAATTTTATATATGCATTCTAAAGTACATGGAAATAAACTATGTGAAATACATCAAAAAATGATGATCGAAGAATAATATATATATTTATCATAATTTGAAGAATGATAGGTGGATCGTAAAGGAAACATAACAAAATCTAACCATTATTTAAGAGGTGGTGGGTATAGGGTATATATACTGAGTGGTTATTTTAAGTTTCATGCATGTTTGGAAACTTTTATAGTAAAACATGTGGAAAAAATAAAATGTAAAGATTACACTTAGGAATAAAATGAACTTCTGTTGAGAATACAAATATTCAGTTGAGAATAGTAAAGATATAACTCACATTTCATAGAAAATCCTCCTTTTATGATAAAGATTGTTTACTACTTTTTCTTGTTAACATGAATATGATGTTATTCTCTTAGCTGTTGCTTTAATTTCTGATATCACTTAGTAAACTAAGACTAGGCTGTTGTGTTCTTTTCTGCCATTAATATTCCATGTACTTTCCTGCATTAAGAGTTAGAATGATTATAAAAGAGATAAAAATGTTGAAAAGTTATACTTTTTGTCTATGAATAAAAAATATTTATTTAAAATTAAGAACTCTTTGCAATCTTAGACTTTACAGCAGGTTCTTAAAATGACTTAAGTTGTTTTATATCATGTCAAAGTATAGTTTCTGGAATTGCAAACATCTGAACTTCAAAGAATGTTTTAATAATTATTTTGTGGCAATATGTAAGACCTTACATATCTTTACCTCAAAACAAATCCTTGCTGAAAAAACCTAACAATTTATTAAATTTGTATGCAATTCTTAATACTATTGGTTTACCCTAAATTTCCATACTTCAGAACAGACATGAGCTAAAGACTTTGGATTTAGACGGTTTCTCTGAGTGATAAAGAAAGTCAGCTTTGTGCTCAGGACACTTGAAAATTTTATATTTTATAATCTTCTAGGATTTTAATATTTAGACAATATCTAGGGAATCTAATATTCAATTATTAAATTAGGTACCCCTTTCAATACTTGCTTTGTAATCCTATAATAACAGTGGGAGTAAGCACAGGTTAAGAAAAGCTGCTAAAAAGAGGTTTTGAAATTTCATGTTTTCATTGTTAATTAACATTCTTTTTAAAATCACATGAATTGTTCCATAATGGAGAAGTTTTTGAAATTATCATTTTGGATCTTGGTAGTCTAACAAGGAAAAGCATATATTAGTATGAACAATGGTATTTTGAAAACATATAGAAATTAATAAAATTTCTGTGTTTTATTACCATATTCTACATGATATAATATAATATTGACTTCTCATTTACCTAATAACTGTTGGTATATAAAGTTTGACAGGTCTAAGTACTTCAGAAATGTACGTCCCTTTTTAAACATGAATTCTGAGATTCCTCATTTATAAAATGAATTCAATGTTTTATTTACTATGCCAGGTTATGGTAAAGATTAACTAATAAGGAACTTACAGTGAAAGACAAAAGTGCAAAATGCTTAAAAGTATAGACTTCAAGCCACACTGTAAGATATAAATATTAGCTTCACCACTTTTCAGCAGTGTGACCTGAATAATTTACTTAATTTCAATTTTCTTTCTCAATTTTTATAAACTGGGTATGATAATAATAGTACCTACCTCATAGAGTTGCCATAATGATTGCATTAATATATTTAAAACTCCTAGATTCAGTTCAGTTCAGTTCAGTTGCTCAGTTGTGTCTGACTCTGTGACCCCATGAATTGCAGCACGCCAGGCCTCCCTGTCCATCACCGACTCCCAGAGTTCACTCAAACTCACGTCCATCGAGTCGGTGATGCCATCCAGCCATCTCATCCTCTGTCGTCCCCTTTTCCTCCTGCCCCCAATCCCTCCCAGCATCAGAGTCTTTTCCAATGAGTCAACTCTTCCATTGAGGTGGCCAAAGTACTGGAGTTTCAGCTTTAGCATTTTTCCTTCCAAAGAACACCCAGGGCTGATCTTCTTTAGAAGGAACTGGTTGGATATCCTGGGAAATGAGCACTTTATAATTTTGGCACTATATATAACACATTTATGTATTATATAATTATGTAAAATGTATGTATGATTATTATATTATTGTATAATTATTTAGAGCTATGTGTCAATTGTCTGGCACAGAGTAAGCATATTACTATGTTTTTCTTGAGACTGCATTTTACTAACTTCAATATTTCAATCTTCATGTCTTTGTTGAGAGTATTTGAGGGTAAAAAAGATATGACTTAACTCCTGAAACTGTATCCAGTAGTGTTTACGAGTATATTCTACATTATTTTGTCAAGAATGATGACCTTTGGGGGTACCAAGTGCCATGAGAGCAGTATTTTATACTTTAGTGATGGAGAAGGAAATGACAACCCACTCCAGTATTCTTGCCTGGAAAATTCCATGCACAAAGGAGCCTGGTGGGCTATAGTCTATGGGGTTGCAAAAGAGTCGGACATGACTTGGCAACTAAACAACAATAACAACAAATACTTATTGAATATGAAGATGGTCATTTTATATAGTTAGCTTTAAAGAAATGGTAACCCTGAGGAAATATGTATTTTTGATGATCCCTATATAAAGAATAGAAATTAGCTCGACCAAGTATGATGGGTAGCTCTTCCTAGTGGAAAGAACAACATGTAATGGCACCCCACTCCAGTACTCTTGCCTGGAAAATCCCATGGACAGAGGAGATTGGTAGGCTGCAGTCCATGGGGTCGCTAACGGTCGGACACGACTGAGCAACTTCACTTTCACTTTTCACTTTCCTGCATTGGAGAAGGAAATGGCAACCCACTCCAGTGTTCTTGCCTGGAGAATCCCAGGGATGGGTGAGCCTGGTGGGCTGCCATCGATGGGGTCGCACAGAGTTGGACACGACTGAACCAACTTAGCAGCAGCAGCAGCATAATGGATCTAGGGGTAGAATAGGGAGTACACAGAGACTTGGCTGACATTTTCAAACTCCATTCAGACTTACTTCTAAAAATTTAAATAAAGTGAAAATGCTATATCGGAACTGAGACTAAGAATGTAGGGATACATATTTCCCCCAATTATTATAAAACTCAATGAAATACCACCTATCAAACAAGTAGAATTTGTGAAGGATTCTGAGAAAATACTTCTAAATTAATAAGCAATTATAAGTGCCCATGGATCAATTAAAAACTATTTTGTAAAAATTATACCATAGGGTGGGGTTGAGGGAATGAAGCCTGCTCCACCAGATATTTAAGATATTTATGCTGCAAAGCTGGAGCAATAAAACTCTATAGTGTTGGCACAGAGACAGTGAGACTTTTGGACATAACAAAGAGCCCAGAAAAAGAAGTATTTTGGACTTTGATATATCTATGTTTGTGATGTCACATAGCAATGGAAAAGAATTGATAAAGAAAAGTAAAATTAGCAGTCTATGTCCAATCACAGGAGACAAAAGTCCATATTACTTTGACTATGAAATTAAAACAATAAAATCAATAGAAAAATGTATAGGAATACTTTTACTAAAAGATCAAGAAAGATACCCAAGATCCTCAAAATCCAAAATTAAATTATATATGTGTATATATATATATACACAATATAATTATATATGTATATACGGAGAAGGCAATGGCAGCTCACTCCAGTATCCCTTGGATAGGGGAGCCTGGTGAGAAGCTGTCCATGGGGTAGCACAGAGTCAGACACAACTGAAGCGACTCAGCATGGCAGCATGGATTAGTATGTATATAATATATTATGTGTATTTATATATGTAAATGAACTAGATCAAATTAATATCTCATTACTGAAATATACTGACAAAGTTAACAGGAGCAATCATTGCAGTGTTGAAAACAAAACACCAACAGAAAAGAATACATAATACATAATTACTTCAAAGGAGATCAAATAAAAACTATCAGAAAATGAATAATTATTTTATGAATGAAAATTCAAATAGCCAACAATATATAGAAAGGTATATAACCTTATGAGTAGGCAGAGATATATTAGTACAAGTTAAAGTCTCAGAGACATATTACTTTACACCTATCCAACCAGTCCATTCTGAAGGAGATCAACCCTGGGATTTCTTTTGGAAGGAATGATACTAAACCTGAAACTCCAGTACTTTGGCTGCCTCATGCGAAGACTTTGATGCTGGGAGGGATTGGGGACAGAAGAAGGGGACGACCGAGGATGAGATGGCTGGATGGCATCACTGACTCGATGTTCGCGAGTCTGGGTGAACTCTGGGAGATGGTAATGGACAGGGAGGCTTGGTGTGCTGCGATTCATGGGGTCGCAAAGTCGGACACGACTGAACGACTGAACTGAACTGAACTGAACAAATTGACAAATATTAGAAATTGCATATCAATTACCTATGATATATAAAATTGCTTTTATGGTTGTTAAGTATCTAAGTTGTGTCTGATTTTTTATGACCTCATGAACTGCAGCTCACCACACTCCCTTGTCCTTTACAGTCTCCTGGAAATTGCTCAAACTCATGTCCATTTAGTCAGTGATACCATCCAACTATCTCATTCCCTGCTGCCCTCTTCTCCTGCCTTCAGTCTTTCTCAGCTTCAGGGTCTTTTCCAAAGAGTTGACACTTCGCGTCAAGTGACCAAAGTATTGGAGCTTCAGCTTTAGTATCAGTCTTTCCAATGGATATTCAGAACTGCTTTCCTTTAGGATTGACAGGTTTGATCTCCTTGCTGCCCAAGGGACTCTCAAGAGTCTTCTCTAACACCACA
The DNA here is from genome assembly GCF_016772045.2 of Ovis aries. Lineage (NCBI taxonomy): Eukaryota > Metazoa > Chordata > Mammalia > Artiodactyla > Bovidae > Ovis > Ovis aries. The sequence continues at coordinate 149,382,069 of NC_056054.1, read as the reverse complement.
GTTTGAAAGCATCAATTCTTCAGTGCTCAGCCTTCTTTGGGATCCAACTCTCACATCCATACATGACTACTGGAAAAGCCATAGCTTTGACTATACAGACATTTTTTGGCAAAGTGATGTCTCTGGTTTTTAATACACTGTCTAGGTTTGTCATAGCTTTCCTTTTAAGGGGCAAGCATCTTGAATTTCATAGCTGCAGTCACCATCTGCAGTGAGTTTGAAGCCCAAGAAAGGAAAATCTGTTACTGCTCCCACTTTTCCCCTTTCTATTTGCCATGAAGTGATGGGGCATGATACCATGATCTTAGTTTTTTAAATGTTGAGTTTCAAGTCTCTTTCACCCTCATCAAGACTCTCTTTAATTCCTCTTCACTTTCTGCCCTTAAAGTGGTGTCATATATATATCTGAGGTTGTTGATATTTCTCCTTGCAATCTTTATTCCAGCCTGTGAGTCATCTAGCTCAGCATTTCTCATGATGCACTCTGCATATGTTAAATAAGCAGAGTGTCAATTTACAACCTTGTTTTTCCTTTCCCAGTTTTGAACAAAATTTGTTCCATGTCCAATTCTAACTGTTGCTTCTTGACCAAAAACAGGTTTCTCACGAGACAGGTAAGGTGGTCTGATATTCCCATCTCCTTAAAAATTTTCCATAATTTGTTGTCATCCACACAGTGAAAGGTTTTTGTGTGGTCAATGAAGTAGAAGTATATGGTTTTTTTTTTTTTCTGGAATTCCCTTTTTTTCTTATTCAATAAATGTTGGCAATTTGATCTCTGCTCCCTCTGCCTTTTCTAAACCCACCTTTACATCTGGAAGTTCTTTGTTCACTACTGCTGAAGGCTAGCTTGAAGGATTTTGAGCATAACCTTACTAGCATGTGAAATGAGCCCAATTGTACAATTGTAACATAGTTTGAGCATTCATTGACATTACCCTTTTGGGACTGGAATAAAACCTGACCTTTTCCAGTCCTGTGGCGACTGCTGACTTCTCCAAACTTGTTGGCATATTGAGTGCATCATATTAACAGCATCATCTTAATTTAGGATTTGAAATAGCTCAACTGAAATTCCATCACCTCCACTAGCTTTGTTCTTAGTGATGCTTCCTAAGGCCCACTTGACTTCACACTCCAGGATGTCTGACTCTAGGTGAATGATCACACCATCATGGTTATCTGGGTCATGAAGCTCTTTTGTATAGTTCTTCTGTGTATTCTTGCCACCTCTTCTTAATCTCTTCTGCTTCTACTAGGTTCTTGCCACTTCTGTCCTTTATTATGCCCATCCTTGCAAGAAATATTCCCATGGTACCTCCACTTTTCTTGAAGAGATCTCTAGTCTTTCCCATTCTGTTATTTTCCTCTATGTCTTTGCATTGTTCATTTAAGAAGGCCTTCTTATTGCTCCTTCTGTGGTCTGGAACCCTGCATCAGTTGGGTGTATCTTTCCTTTTATCTCTTGCTTTTTGCTTCTCTTCTCAGCTATTTGTAAAGCCTCCTCACACACCATTTTTTCTTCTTCCATTTCTTTCTCTTTGGCATGGTTTTTCATTAGCAAAGTTGATTATGTTACCAAATTTTCTTGGTAAAAATTACCTCAAAAATCTTACAGGCGCACTAAACATTTATTTTTGTTCACATATCTGTAGGGACCTTTTTGATCTAGACAGTTTGACTGGACTTTGTTGGTGTCTTAGTTCTAGTTGGGGCTATGTTAATTCCACATGATATCATTCTGGAGCTCAAGCTCAAAAACCACAGCTGCCTTGAGGCATGTTCTTTCTGGGTGTATCTTAGGAGCATAAGAGTTAAAGAAAAAACATACAGGCACATTTGAGTCTCTGCTTCCATTTTGATCACTCCCACTAGCTACATGACTAATTACTATGTCAGTGACAGAGAAGGAAGAAAAAATATCTAGTGTGTTTTATGGAGCCACCTATATTTGTGGATGAATAGAACTGAAATGCATTGGTGCCCAACTAACGAAACATTGATAGTACACTTCAGAGTTGGCCTCTGCAGGTTAGTCTAGTCACTTATTCAGTTCACATGTTGAGGCTAATTCCTGGGTGTTAACTCCCCACAATTCCCGTACTGAGCTTCATTTGCTTCCCCTAAAGCAGGAAATAGGAAGAATGTATTTACTTACTTTTATCTTAATATGGAATAGAGACTTTAACTGACATCTGTAGGTGAGGTGACAGACCAATGAATGTACACTTCACACAGGAAGCTTTGGTTACACATTGCTTATGATAGTAATGTATTGAATATATCTTAGTGTGCCATCAGTAATGGAATGTAAAAGTAAAACATGTTATATAGATACAATTAATTTTTTAGCAACTCTAAAGAAAGAATAAACTATATTTGGGAAAACCTGTTCTAAAATATATTGAACTAGAAATGTATGGATGTGAGAGTTGGACTGTGAAGAAGGCTGAGCACCGAAAAATTGATGCTTTTGAACTGTGGTGTTGGAGAAGACTCTTGAGAGTCCCTTGGACTGCAAGGAGATCCAACCAGTCCATTCTCAAGGAGATCAACCCTGGGATTTCTTTGGAAGGAATGATGCTAAAGCTGAAACTCCAGTGCTTTGGCCACCTCATGCAAAGAGTTGACTCATTGGAAAAGACTCTGAGGCTGGGAGGGATTGGGGGCAGGAGGAGAAGGGGATGATTGAGGATGAGATGGCTGGATGGCATCACTGACTCGATGGACGTGAGTCTGAGTGAACTCCGGGAGATGGTGATGGACAGGGACACCTGGCGTGCTGCAGTTCATGGGGTCACAAATAGTCGGACACGACTGAGTGACTGAACTGAACTGAGAAATGGCAAAACATTAAATTTTATATAAATAAACTCCATACAGTATGTTATATATCTATGTATACCCATATATCACTTAGACATAAATTCAAGAAATCTATGAGAGTGGGTATCGATGTCAGGAAGAGGAATACAATCAGAACATGAGTTTAAAGAGAAACATGAGAACCACAATGAGTAGGATGTTGATAATAATACACAGTGAATGCAGTACAAGCAACTCACTTCTACTCAACTGAAATGCCTGTATTTGAGATTCCTTCAGGTATATAGATAGATAGATAGATAGATAGATAGATAGATAGATAGATAGATAGATGTTGTTGTCATTGTTCAGTTGCTAAGTCTTGTCTGAATCTTTGGGACCCCATGAATTACTGCATGCCAGGCTTCTGTGTCCTTTAACATCTCCTGGAGTTTGATCCAACTCATGTCCTTTGAGTTGGTGATGTCATCCAATCGTCTATCCTCTGTTGCCCCCTTCTCTTCCTGCCTTCAATCTTTCCTAGCATCAGGGTCTTTTCCAATGAGTCAGCTCTTCCCATTAGGTGGACAAAGTATTGGAGTTTCAGCTTCAGCACCAGTCCTTCCAGTGACTATTCAAAGTTGATTTCATTTAGGATTGACTGGTTTAATCTCCTTGCTTTTTAATACACTATCTAGGTTTGTCAGAGCTATTCTTCCAAGGAGTAAGCATCTAATTTCATAGCTGCATTCAGCATTTACAGTGATTTTGGAGCACAAAAAAATAAAGTCTGCCAGTGTTTCCATTTTTTTCCCCACCATGAAGAGATGGGACCTGGTGACATGATCTTAGTTTTTTTGAATGCTGAGCTTTAAGCCAGTTTTTTAACTCACCTTCATCAAGAGGCTCTTTAGTTCCTCTTCACTTTCTGCCATTAGATTGGTGTCATCTGCATATCTGAGATTTTTGATATTTCTCCTGGCAATCTTGATTCCAGCTTGTGCTTCATCCAGCCTGTAATTTCCCATGATGTACTCTGCATAGAAGTTAAATAACTAGGGTGAAAGTAGATAGTCACGTTCTCCTTTCCAAAATTTGAACCAATTCATTGTTCCATGCCCTAACTGTTCTAACTGTTGCTTCTTGACCTTTATAAGGTTTCACATGAGGCAGATAAAGTGCTCTGCTATTCTCATGTTTTTAAGAATTTTCCACAGGTTTCTGTGATACACACAGTCAAATGATTTAGTATAGGCAATGAAGCAGATGTTTTTCTGGAGTTCTCTTGCTTTTTCTATGATCCAGGGGATGTTGGCAATTTCTGGTTCCTATGCCTTTTTAAAGTCCAGATTATACATCTAGAAATTCTTGGGTCACGTACTGGTGAAGCCTAGCTTGAAGGATTTTGAGCATTACCTTGCTAGCTTGTGAAATCAGCAGAACTGTATGGTAGTTTGAATATTTTCTGGCATTACCCTTCTGGTGGCTCAGAGGTTAAAGCATCTACCTCCAAAGAGGGAGACTTGGGTTTGACCCCTGGGTCGGGAAGATCCCCTGGAGAAGGAAATGGCAATCCACTCCAGTACTATTGCCTGGAAAATCCCATGGATGGAGGAGCCTGGTAGGCTACAGTTCACGGGGTCGCAAAGAGTCGGACACAGCTGAGCAACTTCACCTTCACCCTTCTTTGGGATCAGAATGAAAATGGACCTTTTCCAGTCCTATGGACACACTGAGTTTTCCAAATTTATTGGCACACTGTGTGCAGTGCTTTAACAGTATCTACACAAGCTACATCATGGGGTCACAAGGAGTTGGATATGACTGAAGAACTAAGCACAGCACACAGGTAAAAATAGTAAATTATCACATAGATGATATATTTAATTCATCATTATCTAATATCAGAGTTATGTATAATTTTATGAAACAGAATTTAATTAACACTATTTTTCCAAGGTTTAGGACAAAGTGACAGTTGATATTTTTATTCTCAACCCCTCCTTAAAATCCTTACTCACTAAATGTTTAAGAAATAGGAAAATATATTACTACGCTGAAGCTGAAACTCCAATACTTTGGCCATCTAATGAGAAGAATTGACTTACTTGAAAAGACCCTGATGCTGGGAAACATTGAAATATTTTAGAATACATTTATTTATTATAATAAATATCTTAAAAATTTGTTAATATATAAGAAAGTAGATTTTAAAAATATATTGCAGAATACACTTCAAATTAAGCAGAGTCAAATCCCATGTTTAGAGAGAACAAGTAATTATGGAAATCTATATGCTATTAAAATATACTTCCTTTACTTGGTATGACAGGAGATCCACTTGAAAATTTTTTTAATACTTATTTTATTTGCATAACTTATTTCTAAATGGACCATAAGAAGTTGATAATATAGGTATTGCTGAGAAGAAAATCTGGGAAAATGGGGTTGAGACATATTTATACTCACTCCTTTTCTAATCTTTTGAAATATTTACTGTATTTTTCCACTACCTCCTACAAAGTAGATAATACAACCTAAACCAAAAGTGTAAAAAAAAACTCTTAAAAATCTATAGTTAATGCAAAGAGAACAATTATGTAAGCCTTTATGTTATTGAAATATACTACTTTCTTGGCATGAAGGAAGTCTACTTACTTTATATCATTGTGTTGAAATCTCTAAAATGGCCCAGGAATTGAAAGTCAATTCTTAGGTAGGTTGATACAAAGTCCAGGTCCCCAAGGAAGAGAAAGTGGTCTGGGGCTCTCGAGGAAGAGAAAAGGAGAAACATTTTTTTCCTACATTGGTTTGTCTTAGTCAATATAACAATGTATCTTGCTCAAGGACTGCTGCTCCTGCTAAGTTGCTTCAGTCCTGTTGGACTCTGTGCGACCCCATAGACGGCAGCCCACCAGGCTCCTCCGTCCCTGGGATTCTCCAAGCAAGAACACTGGAGTGGGTTGCCATTTCCTTCTCCAATGCATGGAAGGGAAAAGTGAAAGTGAAGTCACTCAGTTATGTCCAACTCTTTGCGACCCCATGGACTGCAGCCTACCAGGCTCCTCCGTCCATGGGGTTTTCCAGGCAAGACTACTGGAGTGGGATTCTCTTTAACAAGAAATTTCATAATAATCTTGTTATCTTAAGAGGCTGGTTGTTGGAGAGAGTCCGGTAAGACTTTTCTATTGTTAGTTCTAAAATCTTGTTATTTTAAGATGTATATTGGGGGAGTGGGTCTGGAGAAGTATATAAGGCTTTGATACTGCTAGCCAGTGAGGACACTCTCCATCCCCTTTCGGATGTCTATGTAAGAAAGCATTCTCTGTCATCTTTCACCTTAATAAGACTCTGCTACATAAAATTTCTTAAGTGATCAAGCCTGGTCCCTGGTCCTGAAGCTAAATCTTCTTCAGAGATCACTGCTCCAACATTATTCACCATAAGCTATCAGAATTGGAGCAAAAAATAAGTGTTAGTCCAGTTAAAGTTATTCATTTTCAACATGTCATTCTATTGCAAATAGTTTCTAATTATTTTTAAATGTAAAGTAACATATCAGACACAAATAAATACTGTATGAGCCTGCTATTTTGATCATAAATGCCCACTAAGAGCTTTGTCCTGGGTGCAGAGAAGTATTCCTTCATCAAAGTGGAACAAAACCTCAGAGCCAAGAGCAAAATCAAACTTGTAATATGTAAGATTAGAGCTAAAACCCACACTTTTGGTAATTATTTGTATTGGTTTACTATAGCAAAAGCAAAGAGAAGTTTTTTTTTCCCCCCCTTTCCTTCCTCTTTCTATTAAGCTAGATAACACAAAACATATTCAAAAAAGAAGATAAGCCAGTTAGACGATTGGTAATGTGTAACAGATTGTTAATAGATTATTTGCATTGACTAATGCTTCTCTATAAGCCTTGGCAGAATATTTCATTTTTGCTATAGTGCATAGCAAATATTCACTTCTTTTTAAAAATACATTATTACATTAATTGTAAAATAACTCTAGGATAAATAATTTTGTTAACTTTATAATGGGATTACACTGATTCACTTTATTTGTGACTTATAATGCAAAATATAAATTAAAAAAAGAATTCAGTAACAAAGTTCTTAAAATTCTGGTAGCAGAGAAGCCCATTTGCAAATGGGTAAAAAATGTGGGTAAGCAATGGTATTTCTTAAGATTTTCATGGCCTGGAGGTCACCTTTTCAGATACTGCAGAATAGATTCTAATGTTCCTGGTAACTCTAATTTCTAGGAGTCTTGCAAAGGAAAGGTACTCTATTTACATATTCATAGTTTTGAACTTAAGAATAAAAGCTTTCATTCAAATAACCCCACAGCAAGTTCTTTTTGATCTTTAGTGCCTAGAAGCCTTGTATTTCAGCATTTTACAGAAAACAAGGTTAACCTGAGTTCTAAAAGCAGTTCATTAAGAATGATGCTTTTCAAGTAAACTCCAAACATTGTACATATTGATAATAATCACAATTGACTTTAGGGATTGTCCTGTGAGTTTCATAATTCAACAAATAGCAACACAACAGGCTCACCCGTCCCTGGGATTCTCCAGGCAAGAACACTGGAGTGGGTTGTCATTTCCTTCTCCAGTGCATGATCTGAAAAGTGAAAGTGAAGTCACTCAGTCATGTCTGACTCTTAGAGACCTCATGGACTGCAGCCTACCAGGCTCCTCCATCCATTGGATTTTCCAGGCAAGAGTACTGGAGTGGGGTGCCATTGCAGAAATGCCTATGGCATTGTATTTATCATGAAATTTACTGCCAGTAAATTTCAGTACTATCCTTGTAAGAATTTTGTCATGTCTACAAAGATTTTATTTTGTTCCCCAACAATTCCATATTTGATAGACCATTAAATAATATTAAATTATTAATGACTTGCTCTAAAAGTAAATCAGGAGTACTTTTGAGGATGAGTTATATCAGAAAAAATTCACTGCCCTCATAAGAGTTGAGAAGAAGCTACACACACACACATACACACACTTTCAACTCTTTTAGTGAATGTGCAAACTCAAAAAATATTTCACTCTCTGTGAGTCCATTTTTTGGTTCCACATTTCAATTAGATTGTGAAAAGCTGAGTAGGATCAAAGGGAGAGCAATTTAACAGGTGAAATCTCTGAGAAGTTGAAGGAAGAAAAAAATAAATGAGCTGGTAATTCCGGCTGTAGAAGAAAAACCAAGGTGATTTAATAGATACCACAGCACCCTGGCAGGCTGTATTTCACAACTCACCATTTTGTTCTCTTCCATCAAGACCTGCAATCAGTGTTTGTTCATGGGCGAAATTTTGAGGAGATACTCAATTATCTATTCAATGTAAATCATTAAATACACAAAAATAATTGTTATAAAGCAAGAGCACTATTATTTCCCATTTAGAGATATATTTAAAAGGAAAGAAATGGCCTCATATTAAAGTGAGAAACATAGGTTAAAATCACATGGAATTGGGATCTCATAATAACTGTTTGAACAAGTTGAAGCACATTGTGTTTTTAAACAATGGGGGAGTGTGGATATGAATATAAATCCAGGTCAAGATTTTTCTCAATTTATTAAATAGAAAAATAGCCTAAAAAAGAAACATGTTGACAATTACATTAATAATTAATTCACATAATTATGTAAAACTGCTTAAATGAGAATACACATAAACTAGGTGGAGTGAAGCAGTGATTCTTGAAGTGTGTTATCAGACAAGCGGCATCAGCACCATTAAGGAGTTTGATTAAAATATTAATCTCAGGTTCCATCTCATATTTACTAAATCTGAAATGTTGTGTGTGAGCTCAACAATTTTCCTTCAACAAGATGATTCTGATACTGTTATGCCCAAGTCGCGAAATCTCCCAATGACCACCAGAGAGCTGATATCCGATGCAAAAGCAAGAGAGTTTTTATTACCAAGCTCGAACTGGGGCTCCCACCGATACTGACGCAGCAGCTATAGGGAGGAGCCCTGAGCTCTGGGTTACATTGTTTATATAGGGTATTCTCAGTGGGAGAAATTTAAAAAACAGGAGTTTCCAGTTTGGGAGACATCTAATTGGTTACCTTCTGTGGAAGGGTTAGGTGTTGGTTTCTGATTGGTTTTCATTTCCTGGGCTGGCCACAGGTTCTGATTGGTTCCCATTACCTAGGTAGACCACGAGTTCCTGAACGTTAAGTCAGGAGATTCTGGTCTGGAGTCCGATTGGCTCGAGGGTGGTGGGGTGAGGGGTGGGGTGAGGGGATTTCCAAAGGCTCTTGGATTTTCAAAGGCTCTTTTCCTGGAACCTTACAAAATGGAGCTTTTCTGTTAACAAAATGGAGTACCTTAGATTCTTCATTAAAGTTTAAATTTGAAAACAACCAGAGTAGAGAAGGGTGATGGGATTTTAACAAATGAGATAATCTTTTGGTTTCATCTAATTTTCTATGGGAATAAGAAAGACAAGATGGCATTTTCGTGGCTTTATCTGTCTACCTCCTTTACTTAATCAGGGAAGGCCTATGTGTGTACAGTTTAAAAGATATTCTTTGATCCCTGATATTTTAAGACAAGTGTAGTGAAAATATAAACATTTCTCACTTTATTGCAAATAAGTTTCTAGCATAGTTGAACTGCCATACTTATTCTAAACATCAGATATGAAAGTGAAAGTGAAACTGTTAGTTACTAAGTCATACTAGTCTCTGTGTGACCCCATGGACTGTAGCCCACCAGGCTCCTTGGTTCATAGAATTCTCCAGGAAAGGACACTGGAGGGTTGGCTCCCCTTCAGTCGTGTCCGACTGTTTGTGACCCCATGCACTGTAGCCTACTGGGCTCCTCTGTCCATGGGATTTTCCAGACAAGAATACTGGAATGGGTTGCCATTTCCTTCTCCAGGGGATCTTACCAGCCCAGGGATCGAACCCGGGTCTCTTGCATTGTAGGCAGATGCTTTACCGTCTGGGCCACAAGGGAAGGCACGATATCAGGTATAGATAGTACAATTTTAACTCATATTATTTTATTCTTTATAGATAAGATGTTAATTAATATCCCTTCATGAATTATAAAGATAATGTTTATTTTTGTACTTAATTAAGGAAATAATTAGTAGCTTGTTGAAATCACTGGTATGAACTTTAAGCTATCACAAGAAAACATGTTTTAAAGAATTTAGTAATTTCTAAAAAGCCACACTTCAGATACTACATCTTTGAGAAATGAGATGATAAAGGCAAAAAGAACGTTAGACTAGAATTTTGAAGCCTTGAGATAAGATTTGAACTTTGCATCATTTATTAAAGATTTTAGGGAATTTTCCTGACCTCCTAAGTTATTCTTGGTTCATTTATAAAATGAACTCCTTGATCCTTTCTATGATTTGAAGTTTAGGGGACTAGAATACTTCTACTAATATAGTTCATTCTAGCATTGCCTGGAGATTGTATTAATCACGCTATTTTTTTAACCAGACATTTCTGTGTACTTCTGTATTTGGTTCTATTACATTGTCACGGTATGTTGCCAGAACCCCGAGTTCCTTACCAGGAAGCTCACAAGGCTATTGTCTGTCTTTTATTTAATGCAACTATTTTAATTAACTTTTCCTAGACTTCATGAAATGGCAACCCACTCCAGTGTTCTTGCCTGGAGAATCCCAGATACGGCGCAGCCTAGTGGGCTGCCGTCTATGGGGTCACACAGAGTAGGACATGACTGAAGTGACTTAGCAGACTTCATGAAAACTTTGTATAAAGTGTCAGTTTGAAGAAAATCAAACATGTCCATTGATACCATTCTAAAAATAAACCCTAGGATTTCTCTTAGGAATTTTCAAATATCTCTTTCAACTCAGTGATTAAAGTTATAAGCAAGTTTTATTGCCTAGAAAAGGTTCATTTAATTCATACAGTTTTATCTAGTTTCTGAATTAATTGTATGGATGGTATTAACTTTGAAGGCCATTGCATTTTTATATGTAAATCACAATTGTGAGCCTGATTTAAGCATCTCTTTATTTTTAACCTCCCCATCATATATGAACAAAAAATTGAAATACTTTAAATACTTTTTGCATAGAATGTCAGTGTTAACTAAGTTATTCTTGGCAGTTCTATTTTCCTTCCAATTTAACTACTGTCAATCTTTGTGGGCTGAGATTCTTTTCCAAGAAATAATCTTTTTATCTAGTTTTATTATGACATTTTTAGTTGTTCCAGAGTTATTAAGACATGTCTGAGATAATTTTTTTAATTTCTATATTTATGACACTATCAGCAATGAGTTTTAATATATTTGCTTATTTAAAATCATTAACATAGAGAAGTTTCTCATACTTAAGAAGTAATAAAATCAAACTGCCATATTTTCGTATAGTAAAGGCAGACTTATCAAAATATACAACCAATCAAATTACTGAATTTTATGCTTTGCAACGTTTAATGTATACAATATATTCTTTATTCATTCATCTGTCGATGGACACTGAGGTTGCTTCCATATCTGTTGTAAATAATGTTGCTATGATCATTGTGGTGTATATATCTTTTTGAATTAGTGTTTTCCTTTCCTTCAAATATATACCAACTAGTGGAAATGCTGCATCATATCATGATTCTATTTTTAGTCATTTGAGGCACCTCCAAACTGTTTCAAAAGTTGTTGCACCAACTTACATTCCCATCAATAGTATGCTGTTGTTCAGTCGCTCAGACATGTCCAACTCTTTGCAACCCCATGGATAATAGTACACCAGGCTTCCTGTCCTTCACTATTTCCCAGAGTTTGCTCAGACTCACATCCATTGAGTCAATGATGCCATCCAACCTTCCCATTCTCCATTGCTTTTTTCTCCTCCTGCCCTCAATCTTTCCCAGTATCAGGGTCTTTTCTGATCAGTTGGCTCTTCGCATCAGGTGGCCAAAGTATTGGAGTTTCAGTTTCAGCATCAGCCCTTCCAGTGAATATTCAGGGTTGATTTCCTTTAGGACTGACTGGTTTGATCTCCTTGCTGTCCATGGGATGCTGAAAAGTCCATCTTCTCCAGCACCAGACTTTGAGAGGATCATTTTTTTGACACTCAGCCTTCTTTATGGTCCAGTTCTCACATCCATGCATGACTATTGGAAAAGCCATAGCTTTGTCAGCTATATGAACCTTTGTCAGCAAGGTAATGTCTCTGCTTTTTAATATGCTATATAGGTTTGTAATAGTTTTTCTTCTAAGGAGCAAGCATCTTTTAATTGTATAGCTGCAGTTACCATCAGCAGTGATTTTGGAGCCCAAGAAAATAAAGTCTGTCATTGTTTCCATTTTTCCCCATCTATTTTTCATGAAGTGATGGGACTGGGTGCCATGATCTTAGTTTTTGGAATGTTGAATTATAAGCCAGCTTTTTCATTCTCTTCTTTCACCTTGATCAAGAGACTCTTCAGTTTCTCTTCACTTTCTGCCTTTCAGTTCAGTTCAGTTCAGTTGCTCTGTCGTGTCCGACTGTTTGTAACCCCAGTAACTGCAGCATGCCAGGCCTCCCTGTCCATCACCAACTCCCGGAGTTCACTCAAACTCACGTCCATCGAGTCGATGATGCCATCCAGCCATCTCATCCTCTGTCGTCCTTTTCTCCTCCTGCCCCCAATCCCTCCCAGCATCAGAGTCTTTTCCAATGAGTCAACTCTTCAAATGAGGTGGCCAAATTAACGGAGTTTCAGCTTTAGCATTATTCCTTCCAAAGAACACCCAGGACTGATCTCCTTTAGAATGGACTGGTTTGATCTCCATGCAGTCCAAGGGACTCTCAGGAGTCTTTTCCAACACCGCAGTTCAAAAACATCAATTCTTCAGTGCTCAGCTTTCTTCACAGTCCAACTCTCACATCCATACATGACTACTGGGAAAACTATAGCCTTAACTAGACGGACCTTAGTTGGCAAAGTAATGTCTCTGCTTTTGAATATGCTTTCTGCCTTTAGGGTGGTGTCATATGCATATCTGAGGTTACTGATATTTCTCCTGGCAATCTTGATTCCAACTTGTGGGTCATCCAGCCTGGCATTCACATGATGTTCTCTGTGTAAAAGTTAAATAAACAGGGTGACAATATATGGCCTTGTCATACTTCTTTCTCAATTTTGAACCAGTCTGTTGTTCCATGTCCAGTTCTAACTGTTGCTTCTTGTGCTGCATACAGGTTTCCTCAGGGACCAAACATGTAAGATGGTCTTGTATTCCCCTTTAATAATTTTCCAGTTTGCTGTGATCCACGCAGTCAAAGGCTTTGGTGGGTGTAGTCAATGAAGCAAAAGCAGTTGTTTTATGGAGAGTTTCCTTTTCTCCACATCCTAGCCAACATTTATTTTTGTTCATTTTGATGATGGCCATCCTGACAGGTGTGAGCTGATATCTCATTGTGGTTTTGATTTGCATTTCTCTGTTAATTAGCATTGTTGGGCATCTTTTTGTGTGTCTGTTGGCTATCTGCATGTCTTCTTTGGAAAAATGTCTATTCAGGTCTTCTGCCCATTTTTTCAATTGGACTGTTTATTTATTTATTTTCTCATTTAGTTGCTTGACATCTCCCCAAAAGATAAGCACTTTGAGGAACAGAATTTGAAGAGAAAAAATAATAATATTTGATATTGATTAAGTATTAATTATATATATATTTGTGCTAAGCATTTTATTTGCATTTCTTCATTGAACTAGGTTAATAGTACCTAATATATAAGTATTAGAATATATTATATTTGTTTTATTAGAATATATTAGTTTTACAAATAAACTTATACTTAAGAAATATTAGAAAATATTAATAAATTAGTAAAGTTCCCAAACTCAACAGCCTATTCAGGTTGGATTGGGGAAATCAGGATTTTGAAGTTGACTTTATCAGATCTGAGTAGAGTTGTTCTAATTATGAAAAAATAAGGGTGATTATGACAAATCATATATAAAAATGCAACATTTTAGAATTTAATTTGTTAGACCTCATTGCTAGCCTCAATCTAAGAAACATTTTGTTCTCAAATGTAAAAATATAGTTTTGATTTCCATGTCTCTCATTTAAACTCCCATTTTTCAGCCACACATGCTGATCTCTAGTGTTTTTACTTGTCTAATTTTAGTCAAATATATATTTGTACATATAATGAAAATATCCTCTTAAAGTATAGAAAGTTATGAACACAGCATTTAGCCACATAATCTAATAGTTCCTTTTTGATACATTTGATGATAGTGATATAAAGAACAAATAAATAAATAATGCTTTATCTGTTGAACCAAATCAGAAGCCCCAGTCCTAAATCTTCAAATAACAGGATGGTATTTTTCATAAAAAACAACTTACTGGGAATCTTTTGTCATATTTTAATTGATGTATTGAATGAGAAAAGCTTTAAGCTGCTATATATTTATAAGTATATAAACCTCTCTTAAATATCTATTTTCAGCTGTGACCTCATTTCTAACCCTACATTTTCAACCAAAAGCAAATTTTATTTGGCTCCAGGGGCCAAGGTGCTTTTGCTCCCAAATGCATCATGTCTATCACTAGCATTCACATTTTGTAGTCACCAAGGTTTTTTTCTTTTTTTTTTTTTCTCTTTTGTAACCCATATACAGTCATCTTGGAAACCACATGGATTAAATTTTTATTGCTATATAATCAATTACCCCAAAATGTAGTGCCTTAGGGCAGAAAACATTTTTTTTTTTTTTTCTCTCTAACAGTTTCTGTAAGTCAGGAATCTGAATACAGCTTAGCTGGGCCTTCTGACTCAGGGTCTCACATAAGGATGCATTCACGGTGGTGGTCAGTGCTGTGGTCATCTTAAACGCTTGATTGAGGAAGTGTCCACTTCCAAGATCACTCTCATGGCCTGCTGAATTGTCACTGAATTGAATGCTTCAGATTTTCACTGATCTTTGAACAGAGAACACCTTAGTTGGCTTCTCTCCTTCTTTCCTTTTTTTTTTCGCCAAATTGGTCTCTCTATAAGGCAGCAAATGTCTTTGCCAACTGGTTTTTATTCAAGAGCGCAAATAAGAGATCAAGAACAGTGAGCAGAATGAATGGCAGAACATTTTTATAAGATAATCCTGGAGTAACATCCTGCCACTGTTTTTTATATACTAGTCACTAAAAGTGAGTTGCTAGGTCAATTTCCTTGTACTGATTATAAAATAACTAGCAAAAAATAAAATAAATAAATAAAGGAATAACTCTCAAATACAGTATTGAAGGGGCTTCCCTGGTGGCTCAGAGGTTAAAGCGTCTGCCAGGAATGCAGGAGACCCAGGTTTGATCCCTGAGTTGGGAAGATCCCCTGGAGAAGGAAACGGCAACCCACTCCAGTACTCGTGCCTGGAGAATTCCACGGAAGGAGGAGCCCTGTAGGCTACAGTCTATGGAGTCAGACACGACTAAGCAACTTCACTTCACTTCACAGTATTGAAAATGAAAGTGTTAGTCACTCAGCTATTTCTGATTCCTTGTGACCTTATGAACTGTAGCCCACCAGGCTCCTTTTTTCATGGAATTCTCCAGGCAACTGGAGTGGGTAGTCATTCCCTTCTTTGGAGAATCTTCTTGATGCAAGGATCTAACCAGTGTCTCCTGCATTACAGACAAACTTTTTACCATTTAGCCACCAGGGAAGCCCTAAATGAAGTATTAGGATAGAGTTAAGATAGTATTTCAAAATTTGATTGTAGTGCCTATGCACAGAAGAGTAAAGAGAACAAAATGTGTATACACATGTAATCTAATGATTAGCCTTCATATCTCCTCAAACTTCCTTGGTGAACAAAGTTAGACTATAACATAAATAGGGAAAACTCAAGCTTGAAAAGACAGAGCTGACTTTAACAATTTCATATCTTAATTTACTTGCTGGTGTGCAACTAATTTCTAAACTAATTTGAATTATATTATTTATATAATAGTAAGCTATAATAACTTTGTTAGTATTCCTTTGATTTACGTTCTCAACTAATGTTCAAGTTGTGTCTTTAAGAATGTAATAAATTTGACATGGCTTATTTTTAGCCTCATTGTAACCTATGACAAATATAATGTTTTAGATTATATAACCTGATAAATAAATATTATGTCAGACTCACTCACTGAATATAAAATATATGGATACATTTTAGTAGGTTTCCTATTTCAGTTGCATGAAAAATGCACATGTAGCAATTAGATTTTCAGAGGAAAAATCAGGACATACAGTGAATCATCTCAAAAAAAGTCAGAGCATTATAATCAGCTCTCTATTGGAAAATATGACACATGTGCTTGTCCTGTGTGTATAGACAGTTCTCTGAAAAATACTTTTTGAGCATTTTTCTTGAATTATGTTCTTGTATTTACTGTCATTTTCTTCCCACTGAAATTGCAGTAAATTTTACAAAACTCAGTGTATTCCTAGGAATAAAAAAAAAGAATCTAAATATAAAAATCAATAGCTATAGTGCTTCCAAGTTATAACCATGCAGAACTTGTCCTATTTGACAAGTGTTTGAATTTCAAACTGATGAATTGGGTTGCAAGAACATGAGCTCATAAAAATCATCCTTTCTCTGCTCTCATCTCAGCCTACCATATAATCAGCACTTCATCTTCCTTTTTTTTTCTCTCTTTCTTTTTCATTTCAGTACTTTAGAGAAAAGAACAAAAGTGTTTGTATTTTTTCTTTCTCACTATTTCAGCAGAGAATCTCAGGACAGGACTCATAGAGCCAACAGCTCTGGAAAAAAATGAGACTGGCACAGATAGAAATCACATTTGGTTTCATAGAAGTATTATAATTAACAACACAGGGAACACTTTAGGACACAATTATTTTTCCCTGTATTATTGGTGGTTGTCTCTGCTGCCCCTGTCCTGCACTAAAGTCCCCCTGCTTTATTCAGAATTGCAATTATCCGAATTCTGTATGTAGTTTCTCTCTTCCACACACACCAAGTTCTTATTACCACCAATATTTCTGATGTTTCAAACACTAAGTGACTTCTCTTCATGCTGGGAGGAGACAGAGCTTGCCTGTTGCCCTTGACAGTTCATAACTTAGATTTATGTCCTTCCTATTGCCTCTCAGTGCTTAGAGACTATTCTCTTTCCCATGAGTTTTTGAAGATGCTGAGAGTGAATAAAATGGCCTCAAAAACTTCTAAGTTAAGTATATTGATAGCCACATGATTGGAAGTTTGCTAAATTTTGAGAGCATTTGGTAAATTAGTGAATTTCAAAATTGCTCTGGAAAAAAAGGACCTCAAGAGGAAGCAACATACAATAAGCTTTATTAAATGGTGATGGACAGGGGTTTATGAAAGTGGAAGTCCCTGAATAAGAGACTTTCCAGCGATAGAAGCTAGAGGTCACAATCTAGAAGGGATATAGGTCCCCAGAAGGGACCTCCACAGGAGGAAGCGGAAGTTTAGAGGAGGTTTATTTGTCAGGCCATGCAGATTAACGGTAAGTTGGGGAATCCCTGGGTTGAGAGCTCCAAGGACAGAAAGAGTTTGGGGCCTTTTGTAGCTATAACATTTATCTTACCTATGGTTAGTAAAAGGCTTCGCAGTGGCTCAATGGGTAAAGAATGGGACCACAATGCCAGAGTACAGGAGACACAGTTTCAATCCCTGGGTTGGGAAGATTCCCTGGAGGAGGAACAGCAACCCACTCCAGTATTCTTGCTTGGATTAGTTTACTACTAACACCACCTGGGAAGCCCGTATATGAGTAGTTTATTGTGCTAAAAGATGATGCTGTTAAAGTGCTACACTCAGTATGTCAGCAAATTTGGAAAACTCAACAGTGGCCACAGGCCTGGAAAAGGTTAGGTTTCATTCCAATCCCAAAGAAAGGCAATGCCAAAGAATATTCAAATTATATTTCAATTGCACTCATTTCACATGCTAGCAAGATTATGCTCAAAATCTTTCAGCATCATGTGGACAGAGGACTTCCAAATGTACAAGCTGGATTTAGAAAAGGCAGAGGAACCAGAAATCAAATTGCCGACATCCGCTGGATCACAGAAAAGGCAAGGACATTCAAAAAAAAATTGAATTTTTTTCTGCTTCTGCTTCATTAACTATGCCAAAGCCTTTGAATGTGTGGATAATAACAAACTGTGGAAAATTATTAAAGAGATGGGAGCAGGCCACCTTACCTGTTTCCTGAGAAACCTGTATGCAGGACAAGAAGCAACTGTTAGAACTGGACATGGAACAATGGACTGGTTCAAAATTGAGAAAGGAGTATGATAAGAATGCATATTGCCACCCTTCTTATTTAACTTCTATGCAGAGTATATCATGAGAAATGCAGGGCTGGATGACTCACAAACTGGCATGAAGATTGCCAGGAGAAATATCAACAACCTCAAATATGCAGATGACACCACTCTAATGGCAGAAAGTGAAGAGGAACTAAAGAGCCTCTTGATGAGGGTGAAAGAAGAGAGTGAAAAAGCTGCCTCAAAACTCAACAGTCTAAAAACTGAGATCATGGCATCCCGTCCCATCACTTTATGACCAATAGAAGGGGAAAAGTAGGAATAGGAATAGATGTTATTTTCTTGGACTCCAAAATCACTACAGATAGTGACTGAAGCTGTGAAATTTAAGATGTTTGCTCTTGGGAAGGAAAGCTATGTCAAACCTAAACAGCACATTAAAAAGCAGAGACATCACTTTGCCCACAAAGGTCCATATAGTCAAAGCTATGTTTTTTTCCTGTAGTTATGAACAGATGTGAGAGTTGGACCATTGACGTATGGCAAAACCAATACAATATTGTAAAGTAATTAACCTCCAATTAAAATAAATAAATTTATATTTAAAAAATAAAATAAAAGTAAACTAAAGAGAAAAAAAAGAACGTTAAGTGGCAACGAACTGATGCTTTTGAATTATGGTCCTGAAGAAGACTCTTGAGAGTCCCTCAGACAGCAAGGAGATCAAAGCAGTCAGTCCTAAAGGAAATCAACCTGAATATTCTTTGGAAGGACTTGTGCTGAAGCTGAAACTCATACTTTGGCTACCATATGCCAAGGGCTGACTCATTTGGAAAAAACTCTGATGCTGGGAATGATTGAGGGCAAGAGAAGAAGGCTACAGTGGATGAGATGGTTGGATGGCATAACTGTCTCAATGGATATGAGTTTGAGCAAACTCAGGAAGATAGTTAAGGACAGAGAAGCCTGGGGTAATGCAGTTCATGGGGTTACAGAGTCTAACATGGCTTAGCAACTGAATAGCAACAATTGTGCTCTATAGCTCATGTGGAAACCTATAGAGAGTAGTTACAATACGGAGAATTTGAGTTTGAGATGAAGTCATGCTTTATTCTTTTTATTTTAAAATGTTTTAGTTTACATATAATGTATTAGTCTCAGGTATAAAACATAATGTTTAAATATTTGTATCTATTGAGAAATGATCACCACAATAAGTCAGGTTAATATTTGTTACCATACATAGTTAACAAAATTTTGTATTGCTTGTAATGAAAACTTAAGATTTACTCTTAGCAACTTCCAAATATGCAACACAGTATTATTAACTATAGTCACATTTATGTATATTACATTCCCATGACTTATTTATTTTATCACCAAGCTATGCCTTCCTTGGTAAATAATTATTCTACTTCTGAGATGGAGGTCAAGGTTTGGTATTGGGTCATGCCAGAGACACTTAAACATGCAATATAAAGTAGCCATTTAATTTGAGCTGTTCTTCTTGAAGTGGGTGCTTTCTTACTACCAACTCATGAAGCAGGCATGGCCAGCAGCAAATATATCCTGGTTCAAGAAGGCTGAAAAATTACAATTAAGTTGTATTAACATATGGATTCTTAATGTGAATATGCTTGCTGCACTAGCATCTGAATTCTTATCATAGCAGTTATTTTTACACAATGAGTGAATGAGAAAAAATCAAGAGTGGTTTACAGATTGTTTTAAGAACTAATATGATGACATGAGCTAAAATAGCACTGTTTTACAGTGACCCAGATGGACTGTAAATAAGTAAAACTCTTCCTGAATAGAACTAGGAACTGTACACAGAATCTATATTGACTTAAAGGGGCACAGACAGGAATTATAATCTATGCTGACTTATAAGTAGTGGCTATCTGTTTTGCTACATTAACAGGATTTTTAAAGAAAAGATAGAACTTTCAGTGACAAAGTGACAGATACATCAAGAAATATAAGGATGTACCTCTCACAGTGGAACCAGGCCTTGAGAATATTTGTGTAAAATGAGAATGCTCCCTCCACATGGCATTTGAATCAGCTGACAATATAATCTGCTTCTTTCTCCAGACTCCCCAGGGTTTGCTCAGTGAGCTCATGGATATGTAGATTTGGTACCAGAAATATTGGTTCTGGATGTGCTCAACAAATGTCTAGTTATCAATGTGGCAAAAGCCTTGTGGTATATCAGGTGTGAGGAATTGATGACAGTGGACTTTCAAATCATCCAAAAGACTGCTATGCATCAGCAGCATCATCAGTAGATTATTCAATGCTACAATCTTCAGTATTGTATTCAGCTTAATATTGGTATCTTTGCTCTGACATTTATGTGTTCCATCATTATTGCATGCGCCAGGTTATCAGAAGCAGTTGACCTTACAAAGTAGTGGAATGGCCTGTGAAACCTCAGTTATGGCATCATCTGTAAGCCTATGCCCTGCAGGGTTGTGGAGCCTACCTACAGGATACAGAACCTGCTTTGAATTAGTGGCCAGTATATGATGCTCTTTCTCTCATTAACAAAATATATAGTCTGGGAGCTATTCCAGATGAGTTACCAGCAAATGTTTGCCATCCCAGAACTATATGATCTTATGATTTAAGTTCTCAGAAGCAAAAAGCCTTTTTCTACCAAGAAGTATAGCAGTAGTTTTATTGTACTGTATGCATATGACTTTTTGGACTCCTCATATCACCATATCAGTAGAAAATAGGTTTTATTTTAACTTGGATGAGGTGACTAATTTTAGTTACAAAGGAAGATAGTAATGATGTCACAAAATATGTGCAAGGCAGGATATGTCCTTAACCCTCAATCCTCAAAAACCCTCAAATAGCAGGTCATTTAGTACTGCCAACTACAATGGTAACAAACAATGGATGACAACACAGTAATAATTGCTACAGGAAACCTACTGATGTGTGCTACAACTCAGTGAGTAAAAATGTAAGAAGAAATAGGATATTTATGTATTTTAAAAAGATATATCTTCCTCAAAACATTGATTAATTACAAAGAGAAAATTACTCGACAGTGGAGAAACCTACCAGAGGGCACCTTAACCATACAATTAAGGTTAAAATCGCTCATAATGAGACATCTGAATAGAAAGCACCCTTTGATCTGATTTATTGAGAAGAGCACATTAACTCTGAGTTATTTTTATAAAATTATGTAACATCAATATAACCATGAGAAAATATCTATAGAAAATACCATGCAAACCAAAACTGATGGACAGTCTACAAAATATTCATACTTCATAGTAGGTAGGATTATACTATTGTTAGAGTTCATTCTTAAGTGTAAGTATGAAAAGTGAAAGTGAAAGTGAATTCACTTAGCCATGTCTAACTCTTTGGGACCCCATGGACTATAACCTATCAGGCTCCTCAGTCCATGAAATTTTCCAGGCAAGAGTACTGGAGTGGGTTACCATTTCCTTCTCCACAGGATCTTCCCTACCCAGGGATCGAACCTGGGTCTCCTGCATTGCGGGCAGACGCTTTACCATGAGCCACCAGGGAAGCTGTAAATGTGAAACAGTCTGTGCAAATTCAAGTCAAGAAGCCAAACAGAGCCCACTCTCGTGGTTACTCTAATTCAACACCCGCTCAACAGACTTCCAGTTTCCTTTCTTCTAGATATCAATAAAATATCAATAGATATTTTAAACATAAAAGAGGAAGATATATATTTTTTAAATAAAAAGAAGTAAAAAGCAAGAAGTACATTTTCCAAATTATCTTGAAGCTTGGCTGCACCGGGCCCCTCCTGAGATTTGGATGTAGAAAGGAGGAGTAAAATATGGCTGCTGGACATCTTGTGAACATAATGACAGAAGTCTCTATTTCCTCTAGGTTCCTCTGCAAACATCTACTTAATAGAACCGTAGCTACAAAATAGAGTGTGGTAATAGTATCAGTATTTTCCACTGTTAGAATCCTGTGGGACTGTTGGCTATCTCTTTGACTATATTGCCGCTAGTTGCATTGTCCCTGGTTGTGTAAATTTACACAAACTTTAGTTGTATAAATTTAGTAAGAGCAACTCTAATCATTTGATAACCTACTAGATTCAAAAGCTTAAATGCAGAAGATAGTAATGCTAAAATGATAAAGAGTTCTAACTGAATTGGTATATAATGGTAAGAGCACATAATCACATAGCGTAGAGAGAAAGGATAGAGTGAGCCTGAACGGATTGTGGCACTCATTGCTCTGAGTTTACCTAGAACTCTGTAATGACTTATACATGTGAGTATCTTTAGAGCCAAACTCTCCTTTTGCATTATTAAAATGCAGTCTGTCCTGGTTACTGGCTTTATTAGTCAGGGTGCTCCGGAGAAACAGAACCAGTAGGATATCTAGCTATCTAACTCCGGGAGATGGTGATGGACAGGGAAGCCTGGCGTGCTGCGATTCCTGGGGTCACAAAGAGTCGGACACGACTGAGCGACTGAACTGAACTGAACTGAACTATATATACACACATATATATATAATGCATGCTAAGATATTATATATATGTGCATATAGAAAGATTTTATATATATATATACTTAGAAAGATTTATTTTAAGGAATTATTACTATATATATATATATATATATATATATATACAGAGAGAGAGAGAGAGAGAGAGAGAGAGAGAGAGAGAGAGAGAAAGAAAAATTTATCTTAAGGAATTATTTCACAGATTTTGGGACTGTCAAGTCCAAAATCAGGGCAAGCCAGCAAGCTGAAAATTCAAGAACTGAAGTTGTGATTTTGATTCCCAATTCTTTGGGGGACAGCAGGCAGATAGGAAACCTAGGGGAAGTTTCTGTGTTTCAGTTATGTTCAAATACCTTCCTCCTAGGGTAAACCTCAGTCTTTGCTCTTAAGGCTTTCAACCAGTTGGACAAGTCCCACACACACTATGGAGAGTAAGCCACTTGACTCAATGGCCCTTGATTTTAATGTTAATCACAGAGAAACAGTACCTTCATAGCAAAATCTAGACTGTTGTTTGACCTAATAACTGGACACCATGATCTATGTCAAATTAACACATAAAATTAAGCATCACTCCAGCCCACTAGATACCTAGTCCCATAGTATTTTAAGCATGCTATTTTATACTAAACCATACTGTGATTCTGACTCAGAACATTCTATTTCATAGCTGAAACTATTTACAAACTAACTTGTAGATATTTTATGGCTCCAACTGGAGTCAGATCTCTGTATTACAACCAGCCCAGACAGAACAAGGATGAAGATAATATGTGATACTACTATAATACAAAATGCCAATAATAGTACTCAAAACTTCTCAAGATAAGCAAGCAAAATTAACATTTTTCCATCAATTTTATATTCTGAAGTTCTTTTAATTAGTGCTTACTGCAGAAATTTATTTTCATGGTGAAATCATCTGAGAATTCTATATACTCTATCTGAGGCTCTAGGTTTTCTCCCCAAAGACCAAACTTTCCCACTCTGATAAATATGGGTGGAAAGTGACCATTAATATTTGAGTAAATTTATTACAGAACCAAAGATTATTAGAACAGAAAAAGTTGACTTCTTCACTGAGTATATTACAGAAGTACGTGGATTTATCAGTATTTTTTAAGAACTAAATTAATAATCATCCTGAGTTCTTTTTGCCATTTAAAACACTAAGATCATGGCATCCAGTCCCATTACTTTATGGCAAATAGATGGGGAAACAATGGAAACAGTGAGAGATTTATTTTCTTGGGCTCCAAAATCACTGCAGATGGTGAGTGCAGTCATGAAATTAAAAAAATGCTTGCTCCTTGGAAGAAAAGCTATGACAAACCTAGACAGCATATTAAAAAGCAGAGTCACTATTTTGCCGACAAAGGTGCTTCTAGTCAAATCTATGGTTCTTCCAGTAGTCATGTACTCATGTGAGAGTTGGATCATAAAAAGTGCTGAGCACCGAAGAATTGATGCCTTTGAACTGTGGTGTTGGAGAAGACTCTTTAGAGTCCCTTGGACTGCAAGGAGATCAAACCAGTCAATCCTAAAGGAAATCAGTCCTGAATATCCCTTGCAAGGTCAAATGCTGAAGCTGAAATTCCAATACTTTGTCCACCTGATTCGAAGAGCTGACTCATTGGAAAAGACCTGATGCTGGGAAAGCTCAAAGGCAGGAGGAGAAGGGGATGACAGAGGATGAGATGTTTGGATGACATGACCGACTCAATGGACATGAGTTTGAGCAAGCTCTGGGAGTTGGTGATGGACAGAGAAGCCTGGCATGCTATAGTCAATGGGGTCAAAAAGAGTCGGACATGACTGAGCGACTGAACTGAACTGATCCTGAGTTTAAGGAATTATTGTAGACTGTGAAGGCATTGAGAAACCTCTAGGGCCTTTCAGTTTGACCTGAAAAAATGGTGAGCTATATAATAAGACTTCCTATTTTCCACTGCAGGGGCCATGGGTTTGATCCCTGATCAGGGAACTAAGATCCCACCTGCACATGGTATGGCCAAATAATAAACAAAACAAATTCATTTTGAGGACTTCCCTGGTGGCTCAGATGGTAAAGCGTCTGCCTACAATGTGGGAGATCCGGGTTCAATCCCTGGGTCGGGAAGATCCTCTGGAGAAGGAAATGGCAACCCACTCCAGATATTCCTGCCTAGAAAATCCCATGGATGGAGTAGCCTAGTAGGCTACACTCAGTTTGTGGAGTCACAAAGAGTCTGGCACTACTGAGCAACTTCACTTTCACTTTCAAGCCTCAAAATTAGAAAAGGGCTTTTAAGTCAGCAATAAAATAAGCCAAATTATTAGTGGTCATTTTGTGAAAATTTGCACATAGATATGCAAAATATATGACTCTATTCATCCAAGAACATGTAAACAACAAGCAAAATCCATTTATATTAAGAAACTTTGACCTTATAAAATTAAGCTAGAACAGAGTAATCCTAACTTTCTGACTTAACCAATTTCCTATATTATTGTATATTTGAAAAATAAGATAGCTCTTAAAACATGATTGAACTAATTAAAATTTAGAGAAGTTTAAGTATACCTAAATATTTTTAGTATCCTTCCTTTTACACAGTGAAGGAGAGAAGCTCTGGTGTTGCCTAGCATTTGTATAAGAAATAATTCAGAAGATTTCCATGCAAAAGACACATTGGTACTTTTGGTATTCGTGACTTATGGCCATAAGTAGGAGGACATGAAAAGGAATGTTAAAAGAAATTAATTAACTGATTAAAATTCAAGTATAGGTGCAGAAGAAAGAAGGATCATAATATCCTCAATCCATTCATTTTCCAGAGTGACATCATAATATTTTAAAATAAATATAGGAGAAAGTAATATAATAATAATTAACAACTCGAGATCTTATTTTAGATGAGGAATCATTAATTGATTTAAAAGAAAACAAGCAAAACAAAAAATAAATCACAAATGTTAACTCACTTGTGTGAATTTTAAATATATATAATAGCAAAAGTTATATGAATAAAAGAGAAAGAAAAAAGAATAGTTCATCAGTACTTAATAGAGCAGAGTAGGTATATACTTCACTACCGTATTTCTTTGCAGCTGAGAAAGCATTGGTTAGATATTGCTACATAAAGCTGAGTAACAAGCAACCATAGAATCCAGTCAGCAAATGCAGCTTCTCTGACCTCACCTGGGCTGGTTTGCAGGTGTCATAGCTGGTTAGGGCTCAGCTGATAGAGGTTGATGTTCACAGGGCAATTCAACTTCAGGAAGTGCATCTGACTGGTTTTGGCTCCTCTGGGCTACCGCATGGCCAGGCTCAAGTTTGCTTCAAGTGTGTTCACTTGGGGAATTAAGGAGAAAAGAGCAGCAGCTACTCAAGGAAGGCTTTTCTGTGGCAATGGGAAAAGTTGTTGTTCAGTCTGTAAGTTGTATCCAGCTCTTTGTGACCCTGTGGACTGCAGCATGCCAGGCTTCCTTGTCCTTCACTATCTCCAGGAGTTTGCTTAAATTCATGTCCATTGAGTGGGTGATGCTATTTAACCATCTCATCCTCTGCCACCCCCAAAGTACAGGAGAGCAAACAGAACTCCAATAAGATACTGAAGCCTCTTCTGTGTCCTGTTTGGCAAGGTAAATCACATGAGGAAGCCTCAAATTGAGGGGTGACTGGGTTGCGGGTGTGTGTGTGTGTGTGTGTGTGTGTGTGCACGCTCAGTCCCTCACCCTTTATGAGCCTATACTTGGAGCAGCCCGAGAAACTGCTCTGTCCATGGGATTTTCCAGGCAAGAATACTGAAGTAGGTTGTCTTTTCCTACTCCAGGGGATATTCCTGACCTTGGAATGGAAAATGCATCTCCTATGTCTCCTGCATTTGGCAGGGGGATACTTTACCCTGTGCTTGGAAAGCCCAGGTCTGGGGTTTGATGGGGGAAATGTATTTTGCCTCCAGGAAATATTAAGGAAAGGAAGTGAATTTTTTTCAGAATGATATCATCTACTTCATTGTCGTATTTTCCTTATTTACTTCCATGTGACTTGCAATGTTCATTGACTGTATTCCATAAATGCTAGGAGTCTCATCCCAATACATAAACTTGAAATCCAGTATTTCATGATCTATATGATCTACATGATTCAAAACCAATGCAATATTGTAAAGTAAAAATAAAAAATAAATAAATTTTAAAAAAGCTGTCTAAAAAAAATAATGTATTTAATTTTAAAATGAAGACCTATAATATAAAGAAGCAAGTTATATCTAAGTATCAAGCATCTATCATATAATGCTAAAACAGGAGAGAGAGAGTAATGAACAGCTAATTTTGGAGAAGGAAACAGCAGGGAAGCATAGCAGTCACTGATTCATGGCAAGTCCAAAATCTCAGTGAGAAAATGTTATCAGATCTCTCTACCTTGGATCTTAAAAAACATACTTTCTTTAGACCTTTTAGTAGTGGTTCCCTAGTTCATTTTGCTTCACAGACTATTAGTATTCTGGAACTTTCCTTAATTATCCTGCTTGGTTGTATTTGAAAATATTTTTGAATATTATTTCCTTTTTGGCAATTAAACAGCTTTCTCAACACACTTCTTGTTATGTAAAAATTTGGGTTCTAGAGTCCTTATTTTAATCTCATTCTGCTTTATTCTAGGCTGACTTTGATTTTGCCACTAAAGTTCTTTCAAAAACTTAAAAATCTTCAAGGCACTTTATTTTAATCCAAAAACCATATGATAACTCTTTTAAAAACATGCTAACCATGAATATTTTGGTCCATTAGAAGTGAGAACCATGCTTTTAATCTCTCTATAAGTAGTTTTTACTATCCAAGGAGCTCTAATGGAAGCAGTCATAGTTCACTAAGAGTTAAGGCAGAACAGCTTGCCTTTGTTTCGGTCTGTACACCACTCGATATATCTTAATTCTTTTAATCATTCTCTAGACTATTATAGAGAATCTTCTTCTGAATGGAAATATTGTTGTTATGAGTTGAACTGTCGCCACTAAAGATTTTATTTGGGAATAGGTCTTACAGAGGTCATTGAGGTTAAAATGAAGCCATTAAGGTGGGCTTTAATTGGATGTAATTGGTGTCCTTATAAGAAAAGTGACAGTTGACACAGAGTCAGATGTGCACAGAGAGAAGATCTTGAGGAAAAACAGAGAATGCCAGAGGAAGTTTGGAGTTCAGCTCAGTTCAGTCGCTGTCTGAAGTGACCAGCTCTTTGCGACCCCATGAACCATAGCACACATTGCTACAAATCAAGGAATGTTTAGGCTTCTAGAACCTGGAAGAGGCAAGGAAGGACTCTTTTCCTTTAGGTTTCAGAAGGCTTGTGCCTCTGCTGACACTTTGATTTCTGACTTCTAGCCTCCAGAAGTATCAGAAAATAAGTTTCTGTTGTTCAGACTCATCTAATTTGTGGTAATTTGTTATGATGGCCCTAGAAAACTAATGCAATTGGAGATAAGAAAGAATTTTACTTTCCAACCCCTGTGGCTTGAACTCTATATTTGCTGTAAATTGTGCTATTTTTACACTTGTCAAGTATTTTTCCTAAGCTCATCTTTCTTGTTGTACCTGATTAAAATACAGTATTTTGTTGAAAAATGAAAAGGAAATTCACACAATAATGTAATCAATGGTACTCAAAATTCCTAGTCCTCACATTAGGAGAGCCTTTAAAACTAAACAAAATTCATATAATCCCTCCCCTCCCCCATTATTTGAAGTGTAATTCTACTGCGGCAAACTATTACCAAAATACGTAACCCCTATACTATACCACTGCTTCCTAATTTTGAGGTGTAATTGATTTTACTAATTAACAACACAAACTCTGAAGCAAAGTTACCATTTACTAAGTTTGCGGTCATCTGCTAGATGCTTTAGTTTTCGATTTCAATTTCCTCATCTGTAAAATGAAGTTAACAGCTGTATCTTCCCCATAAGATAGTCATGAGCTTCAATGAACACAGAGTGTGTTAGGTGTTCAATAGCTTGTGAATTGCTAATTAGTAATAGTCATAGCCTATGTTCTTAATTCCAACTTCAAAAAATGAGTAGAAAACATTCAGCATAAAATTACTTAAAATTAGATATCCACTTTTTTCATTTCCTTCATCCTCTTTTCGAGACAGCCTGGCCCAGTCTGGCTTCACCCTCATTTCCACCTTCCAAATATGCATTATACTGCAGTTGATTTTCAAGGGCTAATTTGTCAATCCAACAGTCTTCTTTCTCTTTAACTATTTTCTCTGATACATGTTACACTGTTTTATATCTTATTCTTAATACTCTGAAGGGCCAAGAAGCTGCCACCAGTTAGAGGCTGAGAATAAACTTAAAAAGTGAGCTAAAAGGAACATAATCTACATTACACAGTAGGGTAATATTGAGTCCTTGTGGCAGATTTCCGAGAAAATGACAAAAATCATGTCTACGAGACACCCACCATTTTGGCTTGTTTCACTAAGAGGAAAGTTTGATAGAATCTTAACAGCATTTTTCTCCCAGCCACCAATACACACTCAGGTCCAATAGTGTATGCAGTACAGAGGTAGCACCCTATGTCCCTTCCTGGGGTGACACTTTTTCCTTTCAATGTTTAGGAATATAGACATTATTTGAATATGAAATATGAAAAGAGGAACAGGCATGATTAGTATCTCAACTCTCTTTTGTATTTAGAGCTTGCAACATTCTTTATATTCAACTTCTCTATTATGACTTTAGGCTTTATCTGTCAGAATAAAATTTCTCTTCCTTTGCTACTCCATTAGCTTCTTGTTTTCATTGCTCTTTATTCTCTGTAGCTGATCAATACCATGTTAGGCTACACATGCTAGCAACTTATCTTCTTTCAGAACTTGCCACTCAGAGAATGTATGGGTACCTTAGTCAAACAGCATCTTCCTCCTCATCACCATCATCAAGAAGCATTTTGCTAGTTCCTATCATGGGTTTTTTTTTTTTTTTTTTTTGTATTGTGGAAATCAAAGCACAATGGTAGAGACCACAACATTTATGTTCATACATAGAACTTGTTTCCATTGCCTGAATTCATATCACTCCAGAATTTTAAGAAAGAAAGAAAAAATTGGTCTTCTTCATATTTGAATGTGAAAAAAAAAATCAGTTTATTCATTTCCTGGGTATTTCATGGACACAAGATAACATCTTTACTTCTATATGTATTTAAGATCAGATAAAACTTATAAATAAGTAAAAAGCTTCTGATTTAAGACCAAAACAAATTAATATCAGTTAAACCTAATGAGTTAAAATTGCTATTAACTTTGTATTTAGTAATCAGGATGTTATTTTAGTGATAATTATGACATTTTAATTATATATCCTTTCATTTTCTCTGTTTTTAAAATTTTATTTATTTTATTTATTTTTTTTTACTTTAAAATATTGTATAGGTTTTGCCATACATCAACATGAATCCACCATGGGTGTACACATGTTCCCCATCCTGAAACCCCCTTCCACTTCCCTCCCCGTACCCTCCCTCTGGGTCATCCCAGTGCACCAGACCCAAGCATCCTGTATCCTGCATCTAACCTGGACTGGCAACTATTTTCTTATATGATATTATACATGTTTCAATGTCATTCTCCCAAATCATCCCACCCTCGCCCTCTCCCACAGAGTCCAAAAGACTGTTCTATATATCTGTGTCTCTTTTGCTGTCTTGCATACAGGATTATCGTTACCATCTTTCTAAATTCCATATATATGTGTTAGTATACTGTATTGGTGTTTTTCTTTCTGGCTTACTTCACTCTGTAAAATAGGCTCCAGTTTCATCCACCTCATTAGAACTGATTCAAATGTGTTCTTTTTAATGGCTGAGTAATACTCCACTGTGTATATGTACCACAGCTTTCTTATCCATTCATCTGCTGATGGACATCTAGATTGCTTCCATGTCCTGGCTATTATAAACAATACTGCGATGAACGTTGGGGTACACATGGCTCTTTTAATTCTGGTTTCCTCAGTGTGTATGCCCAGCACCTGCTATCTTTCATCTTATAAATTTTCATCCAGATTATATAAGGCTTCATATTAAAACATTAAAAAGATGTCAGCAAAAGCTACATATTTTATGTTCATTCTGTAAACAAATTCTGTCTTAAGACAAAATAGGGACATATTTAAAGGACAAGTTTGTTTAAAACTTACATAACTTGCAATCTCATTGTTTCTAGATTAATATGTTTTAAAATTTATTGTACTCTTGACAAATGGATTCTGTCATTATATATAGACACTTCATAACCTGTACCGTAAAGAGATTTATATTTTTCTTTTGGATCAAAACCAGTGTTTATTGAGGTAGAGGAGGTTCAAAGATTAAGCTTTAGTTTCTTGTTCTTCAAAGTGGGCTCTTTCCTTACTTAAGACAAACAATAGATTTACCAAAAGAATGAAAACTGTGTGAAACAGGCAACTCTGAAATTTGTTCTCATGGAATTTATAGATTTTTTCCCCCTAATCTCTAAGGCAATTTACCTTGTTTTAACTCTGTTTATTAATCATCTGCCTACCAAAATGAATCCTTCCCTACTCCACACTAACCTCTTTGTATAGCAAGGTCTCCTCCTTGCTTTACACTTTTATTTTCCTGAAATATAGTATCTTTCAAAAGAGCATGTGAATGAAAATAAATTCTTTGTGATCTTACCTGTCTGGAACATTTTCTTCTGTCCTAACAGTTTGCAGTTTGGCTGATAGAATGTTCATTGAGTGAACATTATTTTCCTATTTTCCTGTATCCTTTTGAAGACAACTGCTGTTTTTGTATTCAGTATTACTGGTAAGAAATCTGGTGAAAGTGTGACTACTAGTCAATAAGTGAACTTTAAAAAAAAAGAAAAAAAACCTTTTTTTTCTCACTTTTGTAAGCATCTAGGATTCATTTATCTTTGGAACTTTGATGTTTCCCAAAGGCAAGCCTAGTTATGGTCTCTTTAATTTATTCTGCTTGCTGTTTAATAAGCAATTTAAATTTGAAATTCTGTGTCTTAAGCTGGGGAACTTTATTTTCCTTAAAACTTTTCCAATGATTCTTTTCTTCTCCATTTCTCTCATATCACTCTGGAAACAAATTGACATGCAAGTTACTACATTGGGAATTTTCTATCCCCAGTAGTATTTATTTTATAGTTTTCATCTATTTGTATCTTGTACTACATTTTAAGAGTATGCATGGAATTATACTTTGTGCCAAGTAAATCTCATATTCATTTAACCCATTGTGTTAGTCAACCATCTATTGAGTATATTATTCACAATATTTTTCCTAAATATATCATTTGTATATTGATAGATCAATTGTTTTAATAAATGAATACCATATCTCATTGACTAAACACAAAAAATAATTTACTTTTCTCATATTATTGTCCATTTCAGATAATTGAAGATTCCCCATTTCACAGAGATAGGTCATTTCCATAATGTGTTTCAGTCATTCTTTAGAGTTCTGGAGACTTCATCAGCCTTCTGCTTCTGTTTGGCAAAAGCAAAAGAGAAAGAATAAGAAGAATCCCAAATTAGATTTCAGAGGCCAGCCAGAAATTTTGGAGTCATGGAATAAAAAATTAAGTTTATGGTTAACAAAAGCATTCTGTGCTACACTAAGAGATTTGTATTTTTCCTGAAGGCAATGAGCCTTTGAAGTGTGTTAAGATTTTCAGCCAGCCCCATCAGCTGTGTGATTTAGAAACATCACTCTGGCTGCCCTATAAATTATAGATGTCAGTTGAGTGAAGACAATTCTTAGGAGAATGTTGTCAAAAACCAGGTGATAAATCATGGTGTTTTGGACCATAGCCATGAACATGAGTAAGAAGAGAATTCAGAAGGCTGAAAAGAGGATATTAAGGAAGCAACAGGGCCTGGTGATGATTGAGGGTTAGACCTGGGAAATAAGAAGTCAAATAATACAGGAACATTTCTAATTTTCACTGTGGGGTAAATTGTATTTACTAAGGTAGAGAATTTTGCAAGGGAAACCCATTAGAAGAAGAACCGGGTGTTGGGGAAAATAAATCGAGATGTCCAGTTTGTCTTTGGGTTTGTACTTTTGTAGCTCAGGAGAGACTTAAGGGCAGAACCAAAGACTTAGAAAATATCAGTTTAATGACTCTAAAAATGATAAAATAGTAAATGAAAGTCAAAGAGTATCAATTTTCATTATATTCAGAGCACTTAGAAAATTATATAATATTAGCTATGTTTTTCTTTTCATAAAGTAGTATGTCAGATGATGGGAATGATGTTTAATATGGGAGAGTTTGAACATGTTGAAATACTGATGAAGAGTTAGTAAAAGAAAAGATTATTTTTAACTGGCAAATAGACTAGTCATTTGGAGTATAATTGCTTCACAACACTGTGATAGTTTCTGCTGTACAATGAAGTGAACAGCTATGTGTATACATATAACCTCTCCCTCTTGAAAGACGTTAATAATAGGGGAAATTATGCACTACACAATTTGTAGCGAAAGGGTAGGAACAGGGAGATTGCTATAGGGAACCCTTAGTACTCTCCCTTCATTTTTTGAAAACCTAAACATTTTCTATTAATAAAAAGTCTATTAATATAAAATAAAATCCAATTTAATATTTAAAATTGGATAAGCATTTATTGTGCTATCCGTATTCTGTAAGAAACTTTCCAAAATTCACTACCTAGAAATAAAGCTGCTTGTACATTTCTTTAAAGATTATTTTGTCCACTTAGCATTAAATACTGTTATTAATATAGGAAAAGGTTAGCATAGACTTTACAGTTTTGTTCTTCCATTTTTCATTATATGGGATTATTAAAATAGGAATGACTAGCATAAACTAACCATTCTTTAACTAAAGCTATCGTCTACTGAATGGTTGATCCAAATAATACTAAGAGAAAATGAAAAACATTCAAAACATCATCAATAAGCATCATGATCAAAGGAAGATTTTGTATCCTGAGATCTAAAAATAAGTCCTTTAGATATCTTGAAAGTGAAAGTGAACATCATTCAGTCGTGTCCCACATTTTGTAACCCCATGGATTATACAGTCCATGGAATTCTCCAGGCTTGTGGAAAATTCTGAAAGAGATGGGAATACCAGATCACCTGACCTGCCTCTTGAGAAACCTGTATGCAGGTCAGGAAGCAACAGTTAGAACTGGACATGGAACAACAGACTGGTTCCAAATAGGAAAAGGAGTATGTCAAGGCTGTGTATTGTCACCCTGCTTATTTAACTTCTATGCAGAGTACATCATGAGAAACACTGGGCTGGAAGAAGTACAAACTGGAAACAAGATTGCCGGAAGAAATATCAATAACCTCAGATATGCAAATGACATCACCCTTATGGTAGAAAGTGAAGAGGAACTAAAAAGCTCCTTGATGAAAGTGAAAGAGGAGAGTGAAAAAGTTGGCTTAAAGCTCAACATTCAGAAAATGAAGATCATGGCATCCGGTCCCATCACTTCATGGGAAATAGATGGGGAAACAGTGGAAACTGTGGCTGACTTTATTTTTCGGGGCTCCAAAATCACTGCAGATGGTGACTGCAGCCATGAAATTAAAAGACACTCCTTGAAAGCAAAGTTATGACCAAACTAGACACCATATTAAAAAGCAGAGACATTACTTTGTCAACAAAGGTCCATCTAGTCAAGGCTACGGTTTTTCCAGTGGTCATGTATGGATGTGAAAGTTGGACTATAAAGAAAGCTGAGCACCAAAGAATTTATGCTTTTGAACTGTGATGTTGGAGAAGATGCTTGAGAGTCCCTTGAACTGAAAGATCCAACCAGTCTATCCTAAAGGAAATCAGTTCTGGGTGTTCATTGGAAGGACTGATGTTGAAGCTGAAACTCCAATATTTTGGCCACCATCTAGTCAAGGCTATGGTTTTACCTGTGGTCATGTATGGATGTGAGAGTTGGACTGTGAAGAAGGCTGAGCGCTGAAGAATTGATGCTTTTGAACTGTGGTGTTGGAGAAGACTCTTGAGAGTCCCTTGGACTGCAAGGGGATCCAACCAGTCCATTCTGAAGGAGATCAACCCTGGGATTTCTTTAGAAGGAATGATGTTAAAGCTGAAGCTCCAGTACTTTGGCCACCTCATGAGAAGAGTTGACTCACTGGAAAAGACTCTGATGCTGGAGGGATTGGGGGCAGGAGGAGAAGGGGATGACAGAGGATGAGATGGCTGGATGGCATCACTGACTCGATGGACGTGAGTCTGAGTGAACTCCGGGAGATGGTGATGGACAGGGAGGCCTGGCGTGCTGCGATTCATGGGGTCACAAAGAGCTGGACATGACTGAGCAACTGAACTGAACTGAACTGAACTGATGTGAAGAGCTGACTCATTGGAAAAGACCCTGATGCTGGGAAAGATTGAGGGCAGGAGGTGAAGGGGACGACAGAGGATGAGATGGTTGGATGGCATCACCGAATATTGGACATGGGTTTGGGTGGGGTCCAGGAGTTGGTGATGGACAGGGAGGCCTGGTGTGGTGCAGTTCATGGGATCACAAAGAGTCAGACACGACTGAGCGACTGAAGTGAAGAATACTGTAGTGGGTAGCCTTTCCCTTCTCTAGGGGATCTTCCTAAACTAAGGATCGAACCCAGGTCTCCTGCACTGCAGGCGGATTTTCTACCAACTGAGCCACAGTGAAAGCCCAAGAATACTGGCGTGGGTAGCCTATCCGTTCTCCAGCAG
Source organism: Ovis aries (assembly GCF_016772045.2). Lineage (NCBI taxonomy): Eukaryota > Metazoa > Chordata > Mammalia > Artiodactyla > Bovidae > Ovis > Ovis aries. The sequence continues at coordinate 149,346,734 of NC_056054.1, read as the reverse complement.
ATCTTCCCAACCCAGTGATCAAACTGGGGTCTACTAGATTTCAGGCAGATTCTTTACCAACAGAGCTATCAGAGAAGCCCTTTAAATACCTTGGTGACACGTTTTGTAATGTAATACAAATAATATTTTGGAATTCAGGAAGAGTTGAGCAGAATTCTGCCTTTGTTAAAAATACAAAGTTATCTTGTATTTCATTTTCTGAAGTTCGCTATCCTCATTTGTGTAAAGAGTAACATGTATTATCTCTGGAGTCCTATTCACCTTGGCATTATATAGGTGTATGATCCTACAGTCGGTTGTACTTCGTAATGAGGAGCTTGTGACTGTGTGCTGAGACATTTCATGCAGATGAATTTTTAAAAATCAGAAGCTCTATTTTTATGCAAATAAACCAAGTGATGAACAATAGAGGAGAGCAGAATTATTAGCGGTATTAACTTACCATCTGCATAACTTTTCTTCATTGTTAAGAATTTCTCTAAATGTGAAAATGAAATTTGATGGAATGAGAAAGCCAGTAATCATTATACTAACTGACTGACAAATAACTTTCATTAGCCAAATAAGAAGTTCAGTGTTTATGAATATATTTGAAATTACTGAGATGATATGCCAAATGGGTAACTTTAGCAGACCACATCCTTTATAGAAGAAAGATTCGGGATATTTACTTTAGGTGCTACTTATTTTGAAAACTTACCAATTAGCTACAGTTAAGCTTGTTCCTTTGTTAGAATATTGGTGAAGTATAGCCTCCAAGATCTATTAAATTGTTTTCCATTTTCTTCACCTCTTAGAAGAAATTTATGAATTATAATTGAATAGTTAATTTAAGGTACAATTATTCAAAAACTGGATTTCAAAACTCCTATTGTATTTTCAGTTCTGTTCATCTTTAACACTTATACATATGATTATATGGCTGACTGAAGAGGACCAAGGTCAAAATACCATTATAAATAATTTTAAAGATGTAAAACCTATAACATACTTAAAATAGTCTATTCTTTATTAATAACTAATTTTCATTTTTGCATTAATGAAAGCTAATGCCAAAATCACTGAAAAATCTTCCTTTTAAATTCTTTCTGATTATTTGATGGTACATACATTTGGGGATTAGATTACTTCAAATAGTTTATTTAAGATTTTTCAGAATGCTGTGAGGGTCTACATATTCTAGGTGTTCCATTTTTAAGGTCTTTGTTCTATTACCTTACTCTGAGGTATTATCAAAATGGGGGCAGATAAAATTAATAAGTTTCACAGGAGACTGATTAATGAAGCATGATGCCTGCTTTTTAGTGTGCAGTGAGTGATATCACCCAATTAATTGGAGTGGATCATAAAAAACCCTGTTGTAGTGGGGTTTAGAATATCTCCTCAGAAAAATAAATGATAGATCAGATTGTTATCTGGAGAGCACTGAATTGGAACAAAGGAAATTTAATGTTCTATAAGAAATATTTCTATCATGCTATAGTACTGTAATGAATTTCCCTTCTCCCCTCTAGAGAATTTCCTGTCGGAATACCTGGGACAAACCATGCAGAATCAGTTTATTTCTCTTTTGAATGATGCTGGGATATCCAGACAAATATCCACTATCTAGCTCTGTTTTCAATATTCTTATAATGCAAACAAAGTTTCTGCCATTACAAGAGTCTCCTATTGCAGGTTAGCAATGATTTAAATTGCATCTATTTTTTTTTTTTAATCATGAACTGGTATCTTCTCTTTGCAATTATATTGGGGTAAATCTTTGCAACCCTGGTTATTTGGGAAAAATAATTTAGTTGCATGAACTTTAATATAGAGCACATGTATATTTTCTCACAAATTGTTTGCAGATGAATAATAGTAGATTTTTTCTCACATTTATATCTATTTCCAAGCTATTATTTCCTGGTTATATCTCTAAAATCTTCAGCATTCCTCTTTGTGGATGTGTTGCCACTTTTCAATAAACACAAATCCTGTGCCAATCCTGGTGATCTCTCTTGCCTCAGATAGGCACTTAAAAGTTTATATCACCCACTTGGGCCCTGGATCATATCATGAGTCATCTTCAGAAGTTTTCTTTCTTTGAATCATTGGCGGATTTTAAAGTATTTGATAGCAAGGTTCATCCTGACAATTAATTCTGATAGGGAGAATGTCATGGAAAAGGATAATAAAGATTTTCTAGATATGTCTGTGTTTAACTTAAAACTAGATCTTGGAAGATTTTTTTTAGGCAGAAAAGAAGAAAGAAGCTAGCCTGGATGTAGAAACTAATGCAACAAAAGTACAAAATGAGAGCAGGAATATTGGGATATCATTGCCGTGTAACAGTATATAAACACGTGTAGGTTTAAACTAAAGTGATGCTAGCAGTTGATGGAAGTAAAAGGATAGATGAAAATTTTAATTTAATGAATCTGTAAAAGAAATTCTTATGTACAGAAGAGTGTGACTCACTCACCATCCATGCAACCCTCTGGACTGTAGCCCACCAGGTTCCTCTGTCTATGCAACTACCCAGGCAAGAATACTGGAGTGGGTAGCCTTTCCCTTTTCCAGGAGATCTTCCCAACCTAGGGATCAAACCTGTGTTTCTTGCATCTTGGCAGGCAGATTCTTTACCACTGAGCCACCAGGTAATCTCAAAAGGATAGATGCAAAGTTTAATTTAGGGAAAGAATCTATGAAAGAAATTCTTATGTACAGAAGAGTATGAATCATTTAGCATCTATATTACAGTTCAACTGTAAGATTCTTTATGCCAGAGTTTTGCAGATTCATTGAATATCAGAGATGTTGTCAAATGAGGTACATATCAAGTAAACCAAATTCAAAGCATGTTGACTATAAAACAGAATCCCTGCTTGTTAGTCTAATGACAAGTCATTAGGCCTATGACAATGAAAAAATGTGAACGAACTAGTGTGGTTTACTGGGTCAGAGTGTGGGTCAAACTGCAGCATTACAGAAAAGTTAAATGCTTTCAGTTCAGTTCAGATCAGTTGTTCAGTCGTGTCCAACTCTTTGCAGCCCCATGAATTGCAGCACGCCAGGCCTCCCTGTCCATCACCAACTCTTGGAGTTCACGCAAACTCACATCCATCGAGTCAGTGATGCCATCCAGCCATCTCATCCTCAGTCTTCCCCTTCTCCTGCCCCCAATTCCTCCCAGCATCAGTCTTTTCCAACGAGTCAACTCTTCGCATGAGGTGGCCAAAGTACTGAAATTTCAGCTTTAGCATCATTCCTTCCAAAGAAATCCCAGGGTTGATCTCCTTCAGAATGATCTGGTTGGATCTCCTTGCAGTCCAAGGGACTCTCAAGAGTCTTCTCCAACACCACAGTTGAAAAGCATCAATCCTTCTGCGCTCAGCTTTCTTTACATTCCAACTCTTACATCCATATATGACCACTGGAAAAATCATAGCCTTGACTAGACGGACCTTAGTTGGCAAAGTAATGTCTCTGCTTTTCAATATGCTATCTAGGTTGGTCATAACTTTCTTTCCAAGGAGTAAGCATCTTTTTATTTCATGGCTGCAGTCACCATCTGCAGTGAATTTGGAGCCCCCAAAAATAAAGTCTGACACTGTTTCCCCATCTATTTCCCATGAAGTGATGGGACTGGATGCCATGATCTTCATTTTCTGAATTCTGAGCTTTAAGCCAACTTTTTCACTCTCCTCTTTCACTTTCATCAAGAGGTTTTTAAGTTATTCTTCACTTTCTGCCATAAGGGTGATGTTATCTGCATATCTGAGGTTATTGATATTTTTTCCAGCAATCTTGATTCCAGCTTATGTTTCTTCCAACCCAGAGTTTCTCATAATGTACTCTGCATATAAGTTAAATAAGCAGGGTGACAATATACAGTCTTGACATACTCCTTTCCCTATTTAAATGATTTACTAGCTATCTAATTACTCTAAAGGTATTGTAGTACCTGTTAGAATAATCAAGTGCTTCAAAATAGTACATTCTTTGTTTTGGATCAAATCACTTATTTTATTTTTCAGTTCAGTTCAGTCGCTCAGCCGTGTCTGACTCTTTGTGACCCCACGGACTGCAGCACGCCAGGCCTCCCTGTCCATCACCAACTCCCGCAGTTCATTCAAACTCATGTCCATTGAGTCAGTGATGCCATCCAACAAACTCATCCTCAGTCGTCCCCTTCTCCTCCTGCCCTCAGTCTTTCCCAGCATCAGGGTCTTTTCCAATGAGTCAGTTCTTCACATGAGATGGCCAAAGTACTGGAGTTTCAGCTTCAGTATCAGTCCTTCCAATGAATATTCAGGACTGATTTCCTCTAGAATTGACTGGATGGATCTCCTTGCAGTCCAAGGGACTCTAAAGAGTCTTCTCCAACACCACATTTCAAAAGCAACAATTCTTCGGGGCTCAGCTTTCTTTGTAGTCCAGCTCTCATATCTATACATGATTACTGGAAAAACCATAACTTTGACTAGGTGGACCTTTGTTGGTAAAATAATGTCTCTGCTTTTTAATATGCTTTCTAGGTTGGTCATAGCTTTTCTTCCAAGGAGAGGCATCTTTTAATTTCATGGCTGCAATCACCATCAGCAGTGATTTTGGAGCCCCCCAGAATTTTATCTTTAGTGTATCTTTTTATTCTTACTTTAGGTGTCTTTTAATAGAATGCAAATCTGAGACAGGTTAACCTAAATATGAGTACTTTTAAATTTTAAATAGAATATTTAATAACCATCATGTATATTTAGGTCTGCTATTAAATTAAAGAAACTGTATATATAATATATTATGTAAAAGCCTATAGGCACTAAACAAGATGTCCTGCTTTCAGATTTTGTCTTACTAGATACTAAATAGTTTAACACGGGAAAATACATAGCCTCATCATGCCTCAGCTTTTATCTTTATGGAATGGAGTTATAATAGTATTTATTTCCTAAATTTAAAGGGATTCTTTTAAATATAGGATTAATCAGTAGGTAATTCTGATAACGATGGTAGATGGACAGACAGGTACACACACATACAGGGATTCTCAGGTGGCTCAGTGGTGAAGAATCTGCATGCCAGTGCAGGAGCCACAGGAGTTGCAGTTTCAATCCCTGGGTCCAGAAGAACCCCTGGAGGAGGAAATGGCAACCCACTCCAGTATACTTGCCTGGAAAATTCCATGGACAGAGGAGTCTGGTGGGCTACAGTCTATAAGGTCAGAAAGAGTCAAATGTAACTGAGCATGCAAACACACTGGAAAAAGCTAAAAATTTAATAGAAGTTTTTTTTATTATTAACAACAGTGTGGCTATATAGTTTAATCTCAACTAATTACAATTACAGAAGTTATTTTCACCAGTATGTTATGGCCATTGAAGTCAAAATGAATAGGAAGAAAAACTGTTTTCTTCCTGTTCATTAACAAATTCAAAATTCATGAAAACAAGCCACTTCTAATCATTAATAAAAGCAGTTATATTGACATTCTACGAATCAGAGCAAGACATTTCAAATAAACAAAAGTAGAGATATTCTTTTCAGGCTATATTTGACTTTATTCCTCCAAACTTGTGAGGATCCAACATTTAAAAAAAAAAAATCTTGATTTATGCCTTAGAGAACAAAGTATAAGTCAAGGATAATTCATTGACCTGACAAAAACTACAGCAAAAAGAGGAAAAAAGTCAATGGGACTTGGTGATAGTTTATCATTCATAGTGACTGAGTTTATCTCTGGGCCAAAATCAATAATGTTTGGGGGAAAAAGCTTAGATGAGAGAATTCTCTGAATGTCTTACTATTTAATATGTCTATCTATTTTTACTTTTTTTTAAATACAGTGCATTATTCTTAAGGACATACTGATATATTAATATATTAGGAGTGCAGTTTATCTTTGAATAATGACAGAACTAAAATTAAAGTCCATTTTACAACATTATTCATATCTAGTCATATGTGTAATAGTAAATTAATGTTGAAGATATTTAATTAAATTAAATATTGTTTAATCTCATAATTACAGCTCTGTTATACATTGTCCATAGTATCATAGCTCAATTGAGTCTTAATGAAGTTGTATTAGTCTTTTTTTTCTGATAATAGTTATTCAAAATAATAAGGATAAAAGTTGTTAATCCTGGAAACTTTGAAAAGATCCTCCTAATTTTGCCCTTAATATAGTCTCATATTCTTATTTAAATTTTTAATGTGTAAATATATAAAAATGGCAGCATGCCAATTATATCTCAATAAGGTAGAAGAAACAAGATAGCATCAATATATATTGATCAACCATAATGTGCTGGATAATTTATGCATGATGCAAAATACTTTATTCTTCTAATTATCCCAAGGTTTTGGAGTAGTCAGGCTCCAGATTGACCTTAAAGAACTTTCTCAAGTAACTTACTATACTAATTTCAGTTTTATATTAGTAAACAGGTGGTAATACTACTTTGAGCCCATCCCAAATGACACATAGTGGCTTCAATATTTTATAGCATACAAATTGTGATGATATATTTATTCCTTATGAAATATGTAGGTCATAAATGTGAACTATTTTGCTCCATATTTTTCAGGTGGCACAATGCTAAAGAATTTGCCTGTCAGTGCAGGAGATGCGAGAGACTGGAGTTCGATCCCCAGGTTGGAAAGATCCTCTGGAGTAGGAAATGGCAACTAGTTTCAGTGTTCTTGCTGGGAAAGTCCATGGACAGTGGAGTTTGGAAGGCTGTAATCCATTGGATCACAAAGAGTCAGACATGACTGAGCAAACACAACACATCTTGCTTATATTAGTGGCTTAGCATTTTGGGCACTACTAAAGAGTTTACCTCATAATTTAGTTATTATAATAATTGATCATTAGATTACAGTAAAGTAATTTATTAGGAGAAACAGATATTTGCAGTTGTCAATAACCCTGTGTTCTCAAGAGATCTGTCTCAATAGACCAAGAAACTAGATGAATATTCTGAAGAGAAGTAGGTGGCTTCCATAAGATCTAGAAGTCAATTCAGTTCGGTTCAGTTGCTCAGTCCTGTCCAACTCTTTGTGACCCCATGAATTGCAGTACGCCAGGCCTCCCTGTCCATCACCAACTCCTAGAGTTCACTCAAACTCATGTCCATCGAGTCGGTGATGCCATCCAGCCATCTCATCCTCTGTCGTCCCCTTCTCCTCCTGCCCTCAATCTTTCCTAGCATCAAGGGCTTTTCCAATGAGTCAGCTCTCCGCACCAGGTGGCCAAAGTATTGGAGTTTCAACTTCAACATCAGTCCTTCCAGTGAACATCCAGGACTGATTTCCTCTAGGATGGACTGGTTGGATCTCCTTGCAGTCCAAGGGATACTCAAGAGTCTTCTCCAACACCACAGTTCAAAAGAATCAATACATTGGCACTCAGCTTTCTTCACAGTCCAACTCTCACATCCACACATGACCACTGGAAAAACCATAGCCTTGACTAGATGGACCTTTGTTGGCAAAGTAATGTCTCTGCTTTTGAATATGCTATCTAGGTTAGTCATAACTTTCCTTCCAAAGAGTAAGTGTAACATGATCTAAAAATCATGTTATTGCAATAACCATTTTTATAACTAAGACATACAACAAATATTCCTAGAATTAAAATGAATTTAAAGGGAAAATCATACTAAAGTCAATATCTTAATTCAATACATAGTTGCATGGTACAACCTGTATTATCATTATGTGCTTATTACATTATACTCAGGCTCTTATTAACACAATGTATTATGTTATACTAGGTTAAGATATGATGCTCACTAGGACTTGTAAAGCATATTAAAAAAATTAAAATATTTGATGGTTTCCTAGTAATTGTGCAGTAGTTTGAACATGCTTTGGTATTTCCCTTCTTTGAGATTGGAGTGAAAACTGACCTTTTCCACTCCTGTGGCCACTGCTGAGTTTTCCAAATTTGCTGGCATACTGAGTGCAACACTTTCACAGTATCATCTTTTAGGATTTGAAATAACTCAAGTGGAATTCTGCCACTCCACTAGCTCACTTGACTTCTCACTCCAGGATGTCTGGCTTTACGTGAGTGATCACACCATCATGGTTATCTGGGTCGTGAAGATCTTTTTTGTATAGATCTTCTGTGTATTCTTGCCACCTCTTCTTAATGTCTTCTGCTTCTGTTAGGTGCATAACATTTATGTCCTTTATTGTGCCCTTCTTTGCATGAAACATTCCCTTGGTATTTCTATTTTCCTTGAAGAGACCTCTAGTCTTTTCCATTCTATTGTTTTCTTCTCTTTCTTTGTGCTGTTCACTTAGGAAGGTTTCTTATTTCTCCTTGTTATTCTTTGGAATTCTGCATTCAGATAAATCTCAATTAAAAGAATAATTTTAAGATGAAGAAATTTCACATTCCATGAACAAGAAATTGTGATTATATAAGGAATAAATGAAGGTAGCTGTCAAATCTCCAAAATTGTTAGCTTACTTGAAAACACGCAAAATTAAACTTTAGCACTTAGCATCAGTGTGGTCCAACTAATATAATGTTGTCAGAATAATATACTACTATAATATGAAGAGAGTTTTAATCATCTAAAAATGACTATGACACTATTGAAGAGGTTTTATGGCCAGATTTCAGATTTGCTTCCTGATAAGCCCCAAATGAATAGTTTCTATTCATGGGGTTGTGAGTCATCACACAAGTCATGTCATTTTTCAACAAAGCTAATTTATTTTCTACTCTAGAACATATTAACTTACAGTCTTACTATTAGAGGGAGACTTCTTCAACAGTTTCAAGCTCTTAACAAGGAAGAATCCTCTCCTACTGTCTTAAGAGGGTCAAATATTTCAGTTTATCTATTGACAGACTTCACATACAAGATACAGTCAGTGTTTCCTATGAGTAAGGTTACTTGGCCATCTTTTTAAAACCCCAAACCATTAATAGTCAGCACATCCTAGTGCATCTTTTTCTTTCCCATTTTGATTCCTGAGGGTGTGTTGCAGACAAAAGCCGCTTCCTCAATGTCCAGTAAAAATTTTATGAAGTACCCAACATGCCCAACGTATCCTGATATAGTACAGGATAGAAATGATTTACAAGTATGCTATGTCCCTGTGTCATTTTAATTGTCTTGGGATTGACTAGCCAAGATTCTTGGTACTATGTTCTCCAAGTTACAATTTATGCTTACTTCTTGACTGAATTTTATTTCCACAATCATCCTATGGAAAATTCCCAAGAATCTCACAGCTGCCCAAGTTTTTTCCAAAAAAGAAAAATAAATGTAGTTTTATTAAATGATTGGTTTACTATGTACATTGTGCACAGTACTTTGTCTTCTTAATTATCATGATTGATATGGAAGAACATACAGATAATGCCCTCAGTTACAGATGAAAAAACCTCAGACCATGAATGAATTCCCCAAGATCAAGCAACCAATTATTAAGTAAGACAAATAAATCAACCTTTATGCCGAAATATTCTATTCTAGTGAACTTTTAGTTATGTACCATTTTAGCATGATTATATGGCATGTTACGGTACAACTGTGAGCTAACGTAGGCAGTCTTTATTTTTAGAAAATTATTGAGTATTATGCTTATCAATTAAAAAATCTATCAAGTACTTAGTGTGAAGCATACATCTTGTTAACTCCTGTGAAAGTAAAAACAAAATAAAACCTTGAAATTATGACAATGTAGATTGTCTTTTATGTATGCTTTTCAAAGAGAAAACTATTTCTCTTTGAAATATTCACAATATTCACAAAAAAGTTATTCCCTACTTTTTATTTCTTTTTTTTCCCTAAAAAGATCAAACCTATGCCAGATTGCCCTCAATTAACTAGACTAATTTTATAGTCACACAGCCCTTTTTTCTTTATGAAACAATTTTCTTCTAATTAATTTTTTTCAAATTATGAGATAATTTTATTTTAATAAAATTTAAAATCTGGTCTTTGGCCTTTGTTGCTCATCATTAGTTGCTAGGACAGAGTGTGGAAAATAAAAGAACAGACAGGAAAAAATAAAATGAAAGAGAAAAAGATGAGATGAGAAAAAAGTAGAAATGACAGATTGCATCAATTTAATGAAGGACTTGAATTAATTGGAACATAATTTTTAAAGTAACTTTAATGCTAAGAAAAAATACTTTTTTTTCATTTAATCATTCATTTACTTGAAGTATTCTCTTCGAAAATATATTTAGCTGAATTGATGCTTTTGAACTGTGGTGTTGGAGAAGATTCTTGAGAGTTCCTTGGACTGCAAGGAGATCCAACCAGTCCATTCTAAAGGAGATCAGTCCTGGGTGTTCTTTGGAAGGAATGATGCTAAAGCTGAAACTCCAGTACTTTTGCCACCTCATGAGAAGAGTTGACTCATTGGAAAAGACTCTGATGTTGGGATGGATGGGGGGCAGGAGGAGAAGGAGATGATAAAGGATGAGATGGCTGGATGGCATCATCGACTCAATGGACATGAGTTTGAGTGAACTCCGGGAGCTGGTGATGGACAGGGGAGGCCTGGCATGCTGCAGTTCATGGGGCCGCAAAGAGTCGGACATGACTGAGTGACTGAACTGAACTGAACTGATATTCTTTCTGCGGATATAGAGTAGCAGATAAAAGAGATACAGTGAAAATTCAGTTGAGAAATTTTTGTAAGTTTAAAATGTCTGCTGATTATTTGGGGTATATGTTGTTTTAGTTGCTAAGTTGTGTTTAACTCTTTGCAACCCGATGGACTTTAGCTTGCCAGGCTCCTCTCTCTATGGGATTTCCCAGGCAAGAATACTGGAGTCGGTTGCCATTTTCCCATGCTTAACCATATTCATCTATGTGTTTTAAAGTAAGACTTGAAAATATTTGTATCATCCATTTCAAATGAATTTATCTTGTTAAATCATTACTGAAAAATTGTAAGAGGTTAATTGTCCATCCCCATAGACAGATTCTTGCTTTGATTTTTTTAAAATTTATTTATCATTGTTACAGTAACATTGTAAAAACAAAAGGAGATATTTTTCTCAAACATTGAATTAGTTTGCAAATATTATCATCATTACAGAATAGCATCACCTCCTAAATGTTGAGCATCTTGACACACTGGAGTATTTACCACAGCCGGTATGTTAGCATCCTGACCTAATATAATGGGCATATATCCTCGGCAGGATATGATTATGTGACTAGGAATCTAATACTAGGAGCCTACAAGTGCCACCATCTAACTTCCTGAGCATTTAATTATTGGAATAATGCTAACAACCTATTATCCTTTTATTACCCTTCAGGGCCTTTTCAAGTATGCAGAAACTATTTTAGACTTGCATAAGAATCAGCCATGATGAGCTACCTGTTTTGTTAGATACTTAAGGGAAGGTATTTTCAAGAAAATATCTTGGCATATGGTATAACTACTGAATCCATCACAGTGCCACTTTTCATATTGGTTTATGGCCATGAAACAAGGTACATTATGACTACAGGGAACAATAATTCACAGGAGGGTCTGTTTTTTCCCTCGCCTGCACACTAAATTATGAAGGCAGATTGTTTCTTGGTGTTTGCTGAAATTTATGGCATGTACATATTTTTCTGTAAATGTCCTTTCAGCTGAAAGATGTTACACAAAACTCAGGGGTTTGGGCTTTTGCTGGGCAGTAGTGGGGGAAGGGTGACAAATGATTTATACAGAATTCTGACTGATACTGTTTGAAGCAGTTACAGAAAAGTTTTGTTTAATCAGGATTCAACAAATGTGTCAATGAAAATAAATATGATTGGCATGAGTGGAGCGTAGACAGCTTGCACAGCTTCAATTTAGAGTGTCTGAGATGTTTTCTTACCTAAAGCCTAAGGTGTTTAATTGAGCAGCAGTAGTCATTTGCCTCAAAAACTTATAAGATGTAAAATCCAACATTCCCAGGAAAGGCAAATTTACTCTTAATTTTACACTACACTGTAGAGGCCTGATATCCTAACTGATTTCTGATGGAAGATTTTCATATCTTATAAAATTTAATCCCTGATAAGTCTATCCCCAAAAATGGTCAAAGTTAGGAGAAGCTTGCTGCCCAAAGCACTTTGCATTTAAATTATCAAGAGAAATGAATTTGGGATCAAATTTTCAGTTGAAAGCAGGAAGGAAAGGAAAATAATTTAGAGTCTCAATTTTACCTTTTGATGATTCTTTCAGTGCCTTTTCCAATCTAGTTTCCTCTTTACTCAAATATACTCTCCAATAATTAGTTTAACTCTTAACTGCAATAGGATAGGCATCTAAGATACACAGAACCACTTTGGAGAAATTCCTGGTTTCTCTACCTTCTATCAAGAAAATATAATTTCTTCTTACCAGATTATACTTTTTTGATTCCTTATTCCAAATTGAAATAATTACAGCTGTTAAGACAAAAAGACCTATGTCACATTTTTCAAATTTTAGAAGATCTGAAGAATAAGAAAACAAACTTCAAACCTAATAATTATCAAATCAATAATTAAAACTTAGTGTACACAAAAACTTCATCTTTAGAAAACTATAACATATCTCCCAGCCTGTGCTATTTTTAATCTTGGAACAATAAAAACACACTATCTAACTTTTTTTGAAAAATTATCAGAAAATCACTTAGAAAACACAGGATTAAAAGAACTAAGTGAAAACTCTAAATATCTAGGAAAGGATGATTTAGGATGTTCTATAATATTAATGTTCTATAGCATTCTTATAAAACATTGTGAGTAAACAACTTTTTGGGATCTGGTTTATAGTTTGTAATTTTTTTTTAAACAGTGACTTTAGATCTAGAAATATTTCATTTTACATTTAATTTCATAGAAAAAGTAAAAATGTTCCTTGACAAACTGCAGAAAAGGATTCATCAAAAAGTTATTTGTGATTTCTGATATTTTCTACCTTCTTATCAATGAAGATATGAAAACATTGGAGAGTGTATGTTTTGTATTGCAGAGATTGTAGGTTGACACAAAACTCACATCTCGTATTTCTAGACTCTTTGGTTAGAAGTTCTCTTCATACAGCAAATTGATTTTTTAAGACAGCCATGAATAAGTGCTGTTGGTGTTAGATGATCCATTAATATCTCCTGTGTGTATGCATGCTCAGTCACTTCAGCCATGTCTGACTCTTTGGGACCCCATGGACCATTGTCCATCAAGCTCCTCTGTCCATAGTATTTTCCCAGCAGGAATACTGGAGTGGGTTTCCATCCCCTTTGCCAGGGCATCTTCCCAGCCCAAGGATGGAACCCACATCTCCTGCACTGAGAGACAGATTCTTTCCCACTGAGCCACTAGGGAAACCCATGTGTGTATGTGTGCTTAGTCGTTCCATTGTGTGCGAATCTTTTTGACCTCATGGACTATAGCCTGCCGGACTCCTGTCCATGGGATTCTCCAGGCAAGCATACTGGAGTAGGTAGCTGTTCCCTTCTCCAGGGGATCGTCCTGACCCAGGGATTAAATCTGAATCTCCTGCACTGCAGGAGGATTCTTTACCATCTGAGCCACCTGAGAAACCCATAAGCACAGCTAAAATGTAACTTTACTATAATACTGGAAATAGTGATGCAAACAAATATAATAGCACAGCAAATCACTACTTACTGGAGAAGTAATTTTGTTCTATGTACTTTATTTCACAGTACTAGGAGGAAATATTAAGGTAACCAGAAGATTTTCTAGGTATACTTAAACTATCCTTTCCCTCAGAAAAAGACAAAACAATAAAGCATTCCAAAGAAACAATTGTTTAGAGGACTAGGTTTGCATTCATGCTTTATTTTACTATTTTTCACTGATTGCTTTGGAGAAATAAAGTGAGATTTATGGCATGATTATTCTACAGGACTTTATAATACATTTTTAAAAACATTGCTATGCAAAGGCATACTTGCTCAAAGATATAAAATATACTCAGAATTGATGTCAGACTTCTTGCTGCTGCTAAGTCACTTCAGTCATGTCCGACTCTGTGCGACCTCATAGACGACAGCCCACCAGGCTCCCCCGTCCCTGGGATTCTCCAGGCAAGAACACTGGAGTGGGTTGCCATTTCCTTCTCCAGTGCATGAAAGTGAAAAGTGAAAGTGAAGTCACTCAGTCCTGTTAGACTCTTAGCGACTCCATGGACTGCAGCCTACCAGGCTCCTCCATCCATGGGATTTTCCAGGCAAGATTACTGGAGTGGGTTGCCATTCCCTTCTCCAATGCATGAAAGTGAAAAGTGAAAGTGAAGTCGCTCAGTCGTATCTGACTTCTTAACAGATACTTAATTTCAGTAGGACTATTAGAAACTTGGTGAGGTTCATGAAAAAAATTATTGCACATTGAAAAAAATTCCATTGTTATTAAAAAACAGCAAGACTTCTTAACACTAGGTAGTTGGGCAAAGTCCATTTGTTAACATGGTTGCATTTATGTTTAACATTAATTGTTCCACTAAAGTTAACTTTTGGTAGTAATATATTCTTGTGTGGGAAGGGATCTATGAATAATATTTAGTCATTGATCATTAGCTTTGATGTGATCTATATTGAAGTATTTTAATTCAGAATGAACCTGATAGGATCTAAACCTATGATTTGTGGTTTATTTCTTCAATGTCATTTTATGAAAAGAATAATTGTTAAAAGTTTACTATGGAAGAGTTGGTATATGTCCTTTTCTTTCACTGAATATTACTGGGCTATAAGTGGCTCATTTCCATTGAATATTATCATTATTAAATTAAGTCTTTGTTATGACTTGCATTCTTTAGGCATGAGATGTGTGATCCCCTGTAGAGTACTCAGATTACTGACTTAGAAAAACATATATTCTTGATCTCAACTTGCTAGGCTTAAAATTCTGTTACTATGAAATGTATCATATTTTATAAATATATTTTTCATTTAGTGTTAATAGAAATGCTTGAAATATTGTCCTTCATTTAACTTTTGCAAAGAAACAATTGTGCTTATCTTGAACACTTGTTTTAAGTCAGATAATTAAGGTTTCTTTAACAATCAGAAAATTTGCCCTTTTAGGCATACACTTCTATGAGTTTTGACATTTTAGAGCTATGAAAACAAAATTACATAGAATGTTTCCATTATTGAAAAAAGTTTTCTTTTGCCCCTTTATAATCAACCGTTGTCCTTACCCCAAATCTTGACAGATGCTAATTTGTTTGCTTTTTCCAGAATGGAATATAAAGGCAGTAAATCTGAGTGGAGCCTTTTCAGATCAACTTCTTTCACTTAGCATAATGCATTGGAAAAGTTATTCTTTTTATAAATAATTTATTTTTTCTTATTGTTGAATAGTATTCCATTGTATAGACGTGCTAATTGATGTATCCATTCATCATGTGAAGAGCATTTGTGTTATTACCACTTTTGACAGTTATGGATATAGCATCTATAAACATTTGTGTTCACTGTTTTGTGTGCAAATCATTGTTCATGTATCTTTTTTAGTAACACTAAAGTGTAGATTATATGATTCTATGGTAAGTGAATATTTTCTTTTGATAATAAACTGCCTAACTTTAGTCCACACTGCCTGTTCCACTTTGCATTTCTATCAGTATTTTAGGAGAGTTCTAGCTAGTGCACATAATTTTCTGCACTTGGAATTTTTTGTTTGGTTGGCATTTGTTTTCTCATTCGGTTATCATTATATGCGTAGTAGAATTTTATTATGGTTTGATTTGTGTTTTCACAATAACTAATTATATATATCTTTTTTATCTCATTTGCCATCATATCTCTATGAAAGTGTCTTGAAATGTTATGTCCATTTTAGTTGCCTTATTTGTTTTGATTTTAGCACTCTTCATATACTGCGAATACAAGTTCTTTGTTGGATACCTGCTTGCAAATGTTTCCTCTCAGCCGTAAGTGTGTCTTTGAAGTTTTAAACATATAGCTTTCATTTATCCTTTCATTCATTTATTTTACATTTAAATATCTTATTCTACTATCATTTGTTTAAAAAACTGTTCTTTCTCTAATAAATTTTACTTTCAGCTTTGATAGAAAAGAACCAGTTATGTTAACAGAGGTGATTTAAAGGTAAAAGCTGGTTGGCAAACTGTCTTTCTCAATAGCTCCAATTCACCCTCAACTTTCTATCTTCCATATGTGTCTATGATTCAGATGAGATTTCTCCCTGTACTCTTGCTCCTCCCTCAGTAGTTGACGCTGTTGTTTGTTATTTAGTACTGGTGTGTGTGTGTGTGTGTGTGTGTGTGTGTGTGTGTGTGTGTGTGCGTGCGTGCGTGCGCGTGCGCGCACACTTACGCGCATGGGCTGCAGGTAGAAATATTTTCTCTCTCATCCCGGTCCAACATCAATTTTAGGTCATTTCTGCATTCTGAAGATAACTTTCTCAGTGATTCTGCTCGTGGTCAAACTGTGCTTTGTATCTTTGGTGGCTTTTGTCAGAAAAAGAGTTTTCTTCTCTCCTACCAACAAAAAATCCTTTCTTTTTCTGGACTCACAGGTAATAAATGCTCTTTCCTAGTGCACTTCTATCTATGTCCTTGAGGAGCTAAGTTACCTTTACCACCTACTTAAAATAGAATTGCCTGGGTGGGTCTTTTTGATTTTCCAAAAAGGAGTACCCCCACTTTTTCTAAACCTTCACTACCACTGATGTTTTCATCTCCCACCCTGTGTCCAGTCTTTCTCATGTACAGTTGGGGAGTTTGGAAGAGAAGAACATAAGAATGAGTAGAACCTTCTTATCTGTGACTTTTATTGTTTTCTGTACTCTTAAACTACACTTAGACATTAGCAATTTATTAAACTTAAATTCTTACCTTCTCGTATGCTACCCAGAACCACTTCTCCCTTATTCTGTTATATGTGTGTCAATTCTCATATCCTGTCCCTCTTTACAAGTCCCCGTCTTTCTGTGGATTTCAGGCTATTTTTCTTTTGTTATTAGGATGGGAGCAATGCTCATGCCAGGTTTCTGCATCCTGGGTGGAAGCAGAAGTCCTATTAGACAGAAGCATATCTTATAATGTTTCAAGTAAACGTGCATTCTGGACTTAGAGCTATGGCATCCGTATGGGTCTTGTTTCTGGATGAGTTTACAATAAAAGGGAATAGAACAGAACTGCTAAGACTTGCTTTTAGTGTATGTGATTCTACTAACTCGGAAAGGAAAAAAATATGCCTGCAAGTGAAGAATTTTATGGAGATTGCCTAGAGTTCTTGGTTTCAAACTCTTTGGCCAATCCTATCCCCATTTCCTTTTTAGTCAGTAGAAGATTTTAGGATCAATGCATTGCATGTGAATATCTGGCCAGTCTGTACTATATTCCTTTTTCTTCTGGACATGATGAGTTTATTACATTACCTATAATGCCCATCAAAAACCAGATCTTTTTTTGTTTGTTTTAAGCCATTAGAAGGCAAATATAGAGTACCATATAAAAATAATCAGCAAATATCTCCAGCTTTATGAAAGCACTATACTTCAAAAGTAAAAGTCCATCTGGAATGAAAAGAGAAACTTTGTTTTCTGTATAAATTTACCCTGATTTCCCACTTATATAGAGATAAAATTGAGGATTGTGTTACACCCATGAAACTAGAACTAAGAGGCAATGATCTTCTATCAGTGAAAAATATAGTGATAAAAACCATAATTACTGAAATAAAACTACATTAGTGGCCCTGATCATACATTAGATCAGGTTTTGGTAAAGGAAACATCTAACTTGATACATTCCATCAGGAATAAGAAAATGAGAAAGTGAATAAGACAGTAGGAAATAATGTTTGCAAATATTTTCTGCTACTACGCAGGCTGTCTTTTCACTTGTTGATTAGTTTTGTTGCTGTGCAAAAGCTTTTAATTACATCTCATTAATTAATTTTTGCTTTTATTTGTTTTGTCTTAGGAGACAGATCCAAAAAATTGCTATGTTTTATGTCAGAGAGTGTTCCGTCTAAATTATCTTCTAGGAGTTTTATGGTTTCAGGTCTTACATTTAGGTCTTTAATCCATTTTGAGCTTATTTTTTTTTGTACATGGTAGGAGGAAATAGTCTAATCTTACATTATTTTATTTAGCTGTATTTTAATGTAGCTGTCCTGTTTTCCAGGTACCACTTGTTGAAGAGACTGTCTTTTCTCCCATGTAAATTTTTTTCCTCCTCTGTCACAGAGTGACAACAGGGGCATGAGTTTATTTTGGCACAACCTGTTCTGTCCATTGATCTGTCTCTATTTTTGTGCCAGTAATTTTCTGTTTTGACTACTGTAACTTTGTAGCATAATCTGAATTCTTGGAGACTGGTACCTCCAGCTTTTTTCCTTTTCCCTCAAGATTTTTTTGGCAGTTTGGGATCTTTTGAGATTCCATATGAATTTTAGTATTGTTTGTTCTAGTTATATTAAAAATAAATGGGTATTTTGATAGGGATTGCATACAATCTGTAGATTGTTTTGGAAGTATGGCCATTTTAACAATGTTAATCCTTCTAACCCAAAAACATGAGATATCTTTCAATTTCTTAGTATTATCTTTAATTTCCTTGATCAATGTTTTATGTTTTTCAGAGTATAGATCTTTTACCTAGGACATGTTTATTCCTATTTTATTATTTTTGATGTTATTTTAAATGAGTTTTTAAAATATTTCTTTCTGATATTTTGTTATTGATATATAGAAAAGCAAGAAATTTCTGAAAGTTGTATCTTACAGCTTATACTGAATTAATTTATTAGTTACAATAGATTTTTGGTGGAGACTAGGATTTTCTATATAAAATATCATGTCATCTGCAAATAATAACAGGTTTACGTCATCCCTTCCAATTTGGGTGCTTTTTAATTTCTTTTTCTTCTCTGATCGCTGTGGCTAGGACTTACAACGCTATGTTAAATAGAAATCGTGAATGGGCATCTTTGTGTCCCTCCTGGATATAGAGAAAAGGCTTTCAACTTTTCAGGGTTGAGTACAATGTTAGCTGTAGGCTTGTCATAAATGGCCTTTTGTGTAGAGATATTTCCACTCTATACCCACATTGATGAGGGTTTTTATTGTGACTGAATATTTTCATATGCTTTATGTATGTCTATTAAGATGATGGTGTGATTTTTATTTTTTATTTGATTAATCTGTTGTATCACATGGATTGATTTCCTTTCCAAATGACAAGCCACCCTTGTGTTCCTGGAATAAATCCAGTTTAATCGTAGTATGTGGTCCTTTATACACACACACACACACACACACACACACACACACACATATATGTTTACTTATTTATTTATATTTTATTTTTCACTGCACTAGGTCTCTGTTCTTTGCACAGGCTTTCTCTAGTTGTAGTTTACAGGCTTTTCATCACACTGGCTTCTTTGTTGCGGAGCACAGGCTCTAGATGTGGGGGCTTCAGCAGTTGTAACATGGGGGCTCTAGGATGTGCAGGTTTCATTACTTGTGGCACACAGGCTCAATAGTTGCAACTCGCAGGCCCTAGAGCTCCTGGGTTTCAGTAGTTTCCGTGCATAGGCTCAGTAGTTGTGGCTTGTGGGTCTTAAAACGTGTGCTAAATAGCTGTGGCACGTGGGCTTAGTTGCTTTGCTGCATGTGGAATCTTCCCAGACCAGGGATTGAACTCATGTCTCTTGCACTGGTAGGTGGATTCTTATCTACTGTGCCACCAGGGAAGTCTCCTTTTATATATATTATTGGGTTTAGTTTGCTAATGTTTTGCTGAGGATTTTTGCATCTATGTTTATCAAATATATTGTCATAATTGTCTTAAAAATTTTGTTTGTGGTGGTTTTGTCTTATTTTGGTATTGGTATTGGTGACCCCATTGAATGAATTCAAGATTGTTCCTCTTCTTCAAGTTTTTGAAATGGTTTGAGAAGTATAGGTATTAACTCTTAATGTGTTTAGTAGAATTTCCCTGTGAAGCCATCTGGTTCTGAACTTTTGTTTGCTGAGACTATTTTATTACAAATTCAATTTCATTAGTAGTGGTTGATTTATTCAGTTTGTTTGTTTCTTTTTTTTTTTTTTTTGATTCACTTGTGCAAAGTTGTATGTTTATGGAAATTTGCTCATTTCTTCTAGGTTGTCCATTTTGTTGGCATAGTTATTGTTTGTAGTATTTTTTATGATTTATTTATATTTTTGTATACTTGTAGTGTTGGTTGTTTCTATTCTTTGTTTTCTTATTTTGTTTAATTAGATCATCCCTCTTTCTTTGTGAGACTTCCCTGGTGGCTCAGATGGTAAAAGCGTCTGCCTACAATGCAAGAGACCCGGGTTCGATCCCTGGGCTGGTAAGATCCCCTGGAGAAGGAAACGGCAACCCACTCCAGTATTCTTGTCTGGAAAATCCCATTGACAGAGGAGGCTGGTAGGCTACAGTCCATGGGGTTGCAAAGAGTCGGACACGACTGAATGACTTCACTTTCTTTCTTTGTGAGCCTGGGTGGAGGTTTATCAATTTTGTTTATCTTACCGAAAAAGTCTTTGTTTCATTAATCTTTTCTATTATTTATTTGGTTTCTATTTTATTTCCTTTCTGGTCTTTATGATTTTCTTCCTTCTGCTGATGTTGGACTTTGCTTGTTCTTTTTCTGATTCCTTTAGTTTTTAAATTAGGTTGTTTACTTGAGATTTTTCTAGTTTCTTAAGGATGGTCCATTCACTGTAAACTTTCTTCCTATAATCACTTTTGGAGCATTTTATAGATTTTGGAATGTTGTGTTTGCCTTTCATTAGTTTCACAGTATTTTCTGATTTTTTCTTTGATATCTTCATAGACCCACTGGATTTTTAGTAGTACATTGTTGAGTCTTCATATATATATTATTTTCCCATTTTTCTTTCTGTTGTTGATTTTTAGTTTCATACCAGTAGGGATGGAAAAAATGCTTCATATAATTTCTATCCTCTAAAATTTGTTGAGATTTGTTTTTTTCTTGGTCTAGCATGTGGTCTCCTGTGAAGAATATTCCATTTGTATATATATATCCTCTGTTTTGGAATGAAATGCCCTATTAAGTGCAACTAGTCAATTTTGTCATTCAAGTCTGCTGTTGCTGTACTGATTTTCTGTCTGGATGATCTGTCTATTGTTGGTGTTAAAGGCTCCTGTTATTGTATTATCATCAAATTTCCCCTTTATGTCTGTTAGTATTTACACAAGTACTCCTATATTTGTATATATGTTAATAAGCATAAGATTCTCTTTTACTGATTCCATTATCACTGAATCATGCCCTTCTCTGTCATTTATTATAAACTTTATCTTAAAATCTGTTATACCTGATATGAGTATTAATATGCACACTTTACTGTTTTTTGTTTGTTTGGATGAAGTATTTTTCCTTCCCTTCACTTTCAGTTTGTGTGTGTCTTTAGGTCTGAAATAAGTCTCTTATGGGCAGGGTACAAAAGCAGTTTTCTTTTTTTATTTTTGGTCAAATAAGCCATACCATATCTATTAATTGGAGCATTTAGTCCACTGACAGGCAAAGTAATAATTCATAGGTGTGTACATATTGCCATTTTATTACTTATTTTCCAGTTGTTTTTGTGGTTCTTCTCTTTCCATTTCTTCTTTTTGTTTCTTCCCTTGTGGTGTGATAAATCTCTTTAGTAGTATATGTGTCTTCCTTTCTTTTAAGTTTTTGTGTATTATTGGTTTTTTTTTTTTTTTTAGTTTTTTATTTTTTAAATTTTAATATCTTTAATTCTTACATGCGTTCCCAAACATGAACCCCCCTCCCACCTCCCTCCCCTGTGGCAACCATGCATTCCATATATGTGGATCTATAACTACTTGTTTTAAACTGATAATTGTTTTAAACTGCTTAAATGTAGACCTAAGAGGTCTACACTTTTTATTCCCTTCCCTACATTTTATATTTTTGATGTCATATTTTGCATTTTCATGTGTATGCTTTAATTTGGCATTGTTAACTACAGTTGCTTTTACAAATCTTTTATTACTGGCTTATTTAAGTGATTGATCCTCGTTTATTTCTATATATTTGCCGTTCCTAGTTGGATTAGCCCTTTTCTACTGCTCCTTCTTTTTCCTCTTACAGAAAACCCTTTAACATTTATTTTGGGGCTGATGAGCTCTTTCAGTTGTTGCTTATCTGAGAGTTTCTTTATTTTACCTAAGATTCTAATTAATTAACTTTCTGGGTAGATTATCTTAGGTTGCTGTTTTTCTCCTTTTAGTATACTTCAAATATATTGTGCAACTCCAATCTGGCCTCCAATTTTTTTGCAAAGAAATTTGTTGATGGCCTTATGAGTATTTGCTTTAATATGACTGGGTTTTTTTTTTTTTCCCCCTCTTGCTGTCTTTAAAGTTTTCTCTTTATCTTTAACTTTTGCCATCTTAATGATTGTATCTCTTATTTTGGATCCGTTTGGGTTCATCCTATTTGTGACCTTGTATACTTCCTATGCTTGGAGACTTGTTTCCCTCAAGTTTGGGTGGTTTTCAGCTATAATTTCCTCAAATGAATTTGTGAACCATTTCTCTCTTTTCTCCATCTGGCACTCCTATAATACAAATACTGGTACACTTAATGTTATCCCAGAGGTCTCTTATACTGTTTTCATATTTTTTAATTAACTTTTTGTTGTTCTGATTGGACGGCTTCCATTTTTCTGTTTTACGGATATTTTATGTGTTCTTCTCTGTCACTTAGTGTGCTGCTCATTCCTTCTTTGTGTTTATTTCAGCTATTTAATTCTTTATTTCTGACTGGATCTTTTTAAAATATTTTCTAAATTTTTATTAAAATTAACACTGTGTGGATCACTTCTTCTCACTCATGTACTTACCACTTTTATAATCAATAGTTTGAATTATTTATCCAGTTAATTATTTACTTCCATGTTAATATCTATGTCTTTTAATTTTGCTTAATTTTCTCCACCTCTCTAAAGTTAGATGAAACAATTACCTTCAGTTTACAGTTTGACATGGTGACCCTATATAGGAGCTCCTGTACAGACTGGGTGTACCCAATACTTTTGGTGGGAGAGCTGGATTTGACATGGATGTAAGTTAAATCTTTCCTTAGGATGTGTCAGCAAATATCACCTTGTAAGCAGTGAGGCTGGAGATGGAACAACTAGAGTAGGAGGTGCTTGTGAGGCAAGACTTCCTATCCATTCAGTGACCATCAGCACCCTACTGGGGATAGGGTCTAGGCAAGTTGCTAGAACAGAAGCTCTGAGCTTGGGCTTGGGGTTCTCTTTCCTTGAAGTATATGTTTTCCCCTTTCCCTGAACTGGGACTCTTGCAACAGAGGGGAGGAGTCCTGAAGCAAGTAGGACCTGTGTTGACTCTCTGTTTCTGTTGGCTATAGACAGAGTTCTGAGCTCTCTCTGATACACTGCCTGTGCAAATGCCTATGTTTATTTCCCTTGCTCTGCTTAGATACAGCCTCAGGTCAGGTCCCCTTTGTCTCTCATAGCCCATCACTGCCCCCAGCCTCCACCACCCCCATCCCTTTGTGGAGGCACACTGTAGAGTTGACAGGGCACACATGGACTCTTGGTGCATATTTGCAGGACCGACCTGTGGTGGAGCGGTGGGGTCTTATTTGAGTAAGCACCAAGAATACCCACTGCAAGCCCATTCAGACTTCACCCTGAGATTGGACCACCTCTGCATCCCAAGACCAAATTTTCTCTCAGATTGTGGCCATCCTATGCAGTGTCATGATGTGATGT
Organism: Ovis aries; assembly: GCF_016772045.2. Taxonomy (NCBI): domain Eukaryota; kingdom Metazoa; phylum Chordata; class Mammalia; order Artiodactyla; family Bovidae; genus Ovis; species Ovis aries. The sequence goes on along the minus strand of NC_056054.1, from coordinate 149,322,990 downwards.
AGCGTGAGCAGGGCCAGAGCTGTAACTCAGCTTGGGTTAGGTCACTCATTAAGGCAGTCATGGCAAACCCAGCAGTTGCTAGAGCAGACTTCTCCCTGCCCTGCCTCAGGGGCTAACCAAGACGATTCATCTCCCCTGAGCTGGACACCATGACTGTGGAATTCACTATGTGGCTGTCACTGGTTACTCCTCAGGGTGGTGTCTTTTTACTTATTCTCCCTTTTCCCCTAGTACTCTCCCAAAGACACAGGTCCTGACCTGACTGCTTTTCTTCCCTTCGTACCCAATTACTTGTGTATCTTTCTTACAACTTTGGCTGTATTGGAGTTTCCAGTTAGTTTTCAGTGATAATTCTTTCACATGTAAATGTAATTTTGATGTGTTCATGGGGGATAACCAAGTTCTATATCCTTTTACTCTTCCATCTTGGTTGATCTTCAATATATGCTATTTTCAATATAATTCTTTCATGCTGTTTACATGTTTACAATCTACCATTCTAAATTGAATGTGAAGTAGGATTCTAATAAAATATCTCTTTGACAGTCATCATTAAAGCATTAGACTGTATTATTTGCATTTGTATTTTTTCACTCTGTTTAATGAGCTTTACAAACTGTAACATCTTGAACTCTTGTAATACAAGATTGGGTCAAACTTATTTACTGTCCCCATGATAGACTTATATTACCATTTAATGGTGGTGCATTTGATTTGATAGTTATTGATTTACAAATGCACAGATGGGGTCATTTTAATTCTTACAGAATAAAATCTCATTTAAAAACATATAGTATACAATAGTAACATATAGTGAAAAAATAGTATATAATTTTATATAGTTTAAAATATTAAAAATCTCCTTATCCAACTTTTTGCATGAAATGGAATTATATTTACAATTTCTATCTAAAACAGAAGATAAATATACAAAATAATAAAGATTATTTAAATTTCTTGTATGTTGTTATAATTCTTTATCCTATTGTGGAACATGCTCTAATCAATTTTAAAACTAAAATGTTATGTCTTACTCTGAATACATGGACAGCTAAGAGTATGTTGTTCTTCTCATGAGTAATTTATTCATGATATAACTACCACCTTCTCTAGGAAAATTGAGATGGATTTAAAAAATACATGGGATATTTTATTTTACTTATTTTCACCTAAACCTTTTATTACATGTATTTTCAAGAGGATAACTAATGTCATATGCCCATTGTAAATGACTCTTTGAGCCTAACTTGATTTCATAAAAATATACATCTTTCTTTACACATAGCAATGCTTCATTTAAAAGAATGAATACAATGCATATATTATTTCAGTTCTTACAATCCCTTAACCCTTCTCAGAGACTTGACTTAAGATGGCAGAGTAGAGGGATGTGTGCTCATCTTCTCCTATGAAAACATCAAAATTTCAACCAGCTGCTGAACACCACCAACAGGAGAATGTTGGGTCCCACCAAAACACACCTCACATCCCCAATAAGAGGAGAAGCCCCAATAAGTTGGTAGGAGGGATGCAATCACATTTAAAATAAAATTTCAGGCCCACCAGAGATACTTGGAGGGTGCAAACAAAACCTTGTGTGCATCAGGACAGAGGGAAAGGAGCAGTGACACCGCACAAGAGACTGAGCCAGATCTGTCTTTGAATGTTTGAGTGTCTCCCGTGGTGGCATGGGTCAGTAGTGACCTGCCTCATTGACAGGGGCTCTGGCTGCAGCAGACCTGGAAGGCATGGTGTATGGCATATATCCTCTTGGAGGAGGTTAGCATTAGCTACACTATAGAGCTGCCAAGCAGACAACCCACAAATTGGAGAACAATTATATCAAAGAAGTTCTCACACTTTCGCAAAATTTCTAGGACCCACAAAAGATTTCCCAACCTGGGGAGCTGGCTAAAGGACTGAGAAGCCCCAGGGAATGTGACTTTGAAGACCAGTGGGATTTGATTAAACAAATTCCACAGAACTGGGGACAAAGACTATTGGAGGACACAAACAAAATTTTGTGTACATCAGGACCCAGGAGAAAGGAGCAGTGACCCCAAAAGAGACTGAGCCAGATGTGCCTGTAAGTGTCCAGGAGTCTTTGGTGGAGGTGTGGGTCAATTGTGGCCTATCATGGAGTCTGGGACACTGACTACAATAGTTCTGGGAGCTTCAGCATGCTGGCATAAGACCTTTTGAGGTGGTCACCATTACAGCCATTACCACTACTATAGTTTGGCCTCAGGCCAAACTACAGGGAGGGAACATAGCCTCAGCCATCAGCAGAAAATTGGATTAAAGATTTACTGACCATAGGCTTTCCTACATGCTTAGGACACCACCCACTTTCTTCCTTAGTCATCTCTCCATGAGGAAGTTTCTATAAGCCTCTTATCCTTCTCCACCAGAGGACACACAGACTGAAAACCACAATCACAGAAAACTAATCAAGCTGATCACATGGACCACAAGCTTGTCTAACTCAATGAACATGACATATGGGGCCAGGCAAAATGGGCAGGTTATGGTGGAGAGTTCTGACAAAACGTGGTCCACTGGAGAAGGTAATGGCAAACCACTTCAGTATTCTTGCCTTGAGAACCCCATGAACAGTATAAAAAGACAAAGGGACAGGACACTAAAAGATGGCTTCCCCAGGTCAGTAGGTGCCTAGTATACTACTACAGAAGAGTGGAGAAAGAGGGAATGAAGAGATGAAGCCAAAGTGGAAACAGTGCCCAGTTGTGGATGTGTATAATGGTGAGAGAAAAGTCTGATGCTGTAAAGAACAATATTGCATAGGAACCTGGACTATTAGGTCCTTGAATCAAGGTAAATTGAAAGTGGTCAAACAAGAGATGGCAGGAGTGAACATCAACTTTTTAGGAATCAGTGAACTAAAATGGACCAGAATGGGTGAATTTAATTCAGATGACCATTATGTCTACTACTGTGGGCAAGAATTCCTTAGAAGAAATGGAATAGGCCTCATAGTCAGGAAAAGATTCTGCAACATAGTACTTGGGTGCAATCTCATAAATGACAGAATGATATCTGTTCACTTAAAAGGCAAACCATTCAATATCACAGTAATCCAAGTCTATGCCCCAACAACTAATGCTGAAGAAGCTGAAGCTGACCATTCTATGAAGACCCGCAACACCTTTTAGAACTAAATTCAAGGGGAAAAAAAAAAAAAAAAAAAAAGTCCTTTACATCATAGGGGATTGAAATGCAAAAGTAGGAAGTCAAGAGACACCCGGAGTATCAGGCAAGTTTGGCCTTAGAATACAAAATGAAGCAGGGCAAAAGCTAACAGTTTTGCCAAGAGAAGACACTGGTCATAGCAAAAACCCTCTTCTAACAACACAAGAGATAACTCTACATATGGACATCACCAGATGGGCAATACCAAAACCAGATTGATCTTATTCTTTGAAGCCAAAGATGTAGAAGATCAGGAGATGACTGTGGCTCAGATCATGAACTCTTTTTTGCAGAATACAGACTTGAAGAAAGTAGGGAAAACCACTCGGCCATTCAGGTATGGCCTAAATCAAATATCTTACAATTACACAGTGGAAGTGACCAATAGATTCAAGGGATTAGATCTGATAGAGTGCCTGAAAAACTTGGACATAGGCCCATAACACTGTACAGGAGGTGGTCATCAAAACCATCCCTGTCAAAAAGAAATCAAAAGGCAAAATGGTTGTCTGAGAGGCCTTACAAACAGCTGAGAAAAGAAGAGAAGAGAAAGGCAAAGGAGAAAAGGAAAAATATACCATCTGAATGCAGAGTTCCAAAGAATAGCGAGGAGAGACAAGAGAGCCTAAGTGAAAATGCAAAGAAAGCTGAGTTATTTCAAGACAGTGAAGTCGCTCAGTCGTGTCCGACTCTTTGCAACCCCGTGAACTGTATAGCCCACCAGGCTCCTCTGTCCATGGGATTCTCCAGGCAAGAATACTGGAGTGGGTTGCCATTTCCTTCTCCAGGGGATCTTCCTGACCCAGGGATTGAACCCAGGTCTCCCACATTGCAGGCAGACGCTTTAACCTCTGAGCCACCAGGGAAGCCCATTTCAAGACAGGAGACAACCAAAATATGGATAAAGTATTTTGCATTAACCTTTACATTAACTGAAAAGACAGCAGTAGGCCAAAAAGATTCGTATAACAACCTTTGTTCTTATATTGGAGGAAAGATATTTCACCCTTAGGTTGATCTGCTATTAAACCACTAGATAATGCTAAGTTCTTTACTTTTTACATATCAAGTTGTTTCTGAATGACAATTTTCTACCTCCCACTTTCTTTCCAAAGTAGAAAGATTCATTTATAATTTATACCATTATGTTCATGTGAATGTGAGTAACAGAATAGCTGCTTTCATTAAATAATAATGCTTCAAATTGCTTCATATTTTTCTTCCAAAAATTCAAACTGTTTAACTGACAATTACTATATCATTATCCTCATTTTCCAGATGACACTTTCTTTTTTTCCCTTTTTAACATTACTTTACCTTGCAAATATCTAAGACATAAAAATGCTTCATGGAATATAAATTAACAGATGGAGATGAAAGAACACAGAAGTTAAATTATTTGTCCCAAATCACATAAGTAATCAGTGGGAAAGCTTGATAAATTTTTTTTTCCTTCTGTGTTTAGAAATGTTCCTTATAATTCATGTAGCTAATACTGAAGTTATAGTTTGGTGATTTTACTATACTGCAAATATTTGTCTCTTTTTGAACTTTTATAAATAAAATCATAAGATTATCTGAGAAGATGTCCCATATAATATAAGAAATAATCATAGATTATAAGAAATAACATAAAATATCATTGGTTCAATCACCATGTTAAGTCTTAGTTAACAATGATGTTGGAAATTATCTCTCATATATGAATAATGTGATAATTAGGGATGATACAAGAGGAGCTATGTTGCTCAATTATCTTACCATTAACTATTTATACCTATAGGTTATTACATTTATATTAGCTTCAGTATCAACACAGTGGCACCTCTGAAACTTAGCTATTTCATATTTCTTAAAGGAAAAAGTAAAGAGTTTACAGCACAAAGGCTGAGATCATTAGAGTTATTGCAAGTTACTATAAAACCAAAAATTTTTAGAAATTATTACATTATAATCAATATCTCAGTAAACCAGTCCTTAAAACGTACTCTTTGTGTTTATCAAATAACTATATTTACTCCCATTTTGAAAATGTTTAGGTAGTAACACTTAAGGTTCCAAATTTGCATTATTTTTCACTTTCATCTTTAAGTAAGCCTTACATTTGGACAAAAAGAAAACTCAATTTATATTTGGTTCTGCATTAACCTGAATTGGCTGACAAGATTGATAAAATTTACCTTTTATGTGTGCCACAGGTAAATATAATTCTTCTCTGCAAACAATATATTTTATTTCTTAAAGATATTTTCTTGAATCATCTCTATGACTGGTAAATTTTTATAAGCTCAAGATTGAAATATACTTAGATTTTTTGAATTAACTCCCATTAAGGAAGACAAGTTATGACCAACCTAGATAGCATATTTAAAAGCAGAGACATTACTTTGCCGACTAAAGTCCATCTAGTCAAGGCTATGGTTTTTCCAGTAGTCATGTATGGATGTGAGAGTTGGACTGTGAAGAAGGCTGAGCACCGAAGAATTGATGCTTTTGAACTGTGGTGTTGGAGAAGGCTCTTGAGAGTCCATAGGACTGTAAGGAGATCCAACCAGTCCATTCTGAAGGAGATCAGCCCTGGGATTTCTTTGGAAGGAATGATGCTAAAGCTGAAACTCTAGTACTTTGGCCACCTCATGCGAAGAGTTGACTCATTGGAAAAGACTCTGGTGCTGGGAGGGATTGGGGGCAGGAGGAGAAGGAGACGACAGAGGATGAGATGGCTGGATGGCATCACTGACTCGATGGATGTGAGTCTGAGTGAACTCCGGGAGTTAGTGCTGGACAGGGAGGCCTGGCGTGCTGTGGTTCATGGGGTTGCAAAGAGTCGGACAAGACTAAGTGACTGAACTGAACTGAAGGAAGACATAAGAAAATAGTTTAGTGGAGTAAAAAGCACAATTATCTATTTTAAAATATTTTTTCAACTTTATTCAAACGTTGGACCCTATCACTGTTTATTCACTTAATTTTAAGAGTTTTATCTCATTGTAGAATGTCTAGTGATTTTAGATACCTATTTTCATAAGACATCTTGCCTATTAGGTGACTGCACAAGACTTCCAATATTATTCAGACAAAAATAAAAAGAAATGATAATAGTTTTGTTTTGTTTTTTTTTTCATTGATATCCCCCAAGTACAAATGCTTAATGAGACAGAAATTTTGTCTTAACCTAGCATTGTACATTGTTAATCTATTGTCTTGGAAACACAATATCTACTTGCTGACTGCCAAATCTATGATTTTAAAAATCACTTAAATAGAAAACACAGTGTGCAATATTTTGCCATTTGTGCCTCATAACAATTGTGTTATGATTTTTGTCTTATTTTCTTTAAAGATTAAAGCATAGAAGTATTAAACTATGTCCCCTTAAAGTGAAAACCACATGAAAATAGTTTTATGGTGTGCTGAAAAAAGCAAACACTGAAATTTAAATTTTAGTCATGGCACCAGCACTTTTAACTGTGTCTTTTGCAACTTACTTATCTGAATCATCCTTATTCCCTCTACAAAGTAAAGATAATACTTCAGTTCAGTCGCTCAGTCATGTCTGACTCTTCGTGACCCCTTGGACTGCTTAAGTAGGGCTAATATCAGTTCTACTGACCACATTCTGTGTGTGTTTGTGGTGTATGTGCTGTGCTGTGCTGTGGTTAGTCATTCAGTCTCGTGTCTGACATTTTGCGACCCATGGACTTCAGCCTGCCAGTCTGCAGGGGATTCCATGGGGATTCTCCAGGCAAGAATACTGTAGTGTGTGTAAGATGAAATGAGATAATGGATATGAAAGCTGTTTTAAAGAGATCCATCAACAGATGAATGGGTAAAGAAGATGTGAGATACTTAGTGTGAGACAGACCATAAGGATGTATTTATTGTGCAACATGGGAAATATGGACAAAATTTTTAAATAACTGAACAAAGTTACCTTTAAAATTGCAAAAAATAAATTTTTAAAAAGGAAAAAAATAAACTCCAATGAGATGATTATCTATTATAAAAGGAGTTTGCTCTGGATTTTGTGGGTTTGTGGATTGAAAATTAAAAAAAAAAAAACCAGACCCAGTAATTACTATTTCTTAAAAATTTAACCAATGAAGCTAATATTGATATATTTTACTCATAAAATAGAGAATTTATAACTGAAAGAGACTTTGATCTTTGTTCACTATTTTGTTGTTTTGAATTGCTGTGAAGAATCCAATAGTAGTTTACAGATTTTTCACAGTTTCACAGAAAAGTTACATGGGGAACTGACTTTAGAAACTAAATGCTTTGATTTCCAATTTCTTCATTTCCAACAGCATGTTTGCACTACTAATGTCATGTTTTGATAATGTGTATCAAATTATATTAAGAAACCATAGCTTCTAACTTTTATTGTGAATAGTATGGACTCAAGAACTATTATAAATACTTGAATGAGGAACTCTTTCAAAATATTGTCCAGATCAGTTATCAGATTAGAACATGAAAGGCTTATTCTGTTTGATTATTGTAGGGTGGGTTTTTGTTTTGTTTTGTTTTGTTTGCTTTTAACTGCCATTTTCTACCCTTTGTTATTGTTGTTCAGTTGCTAAGTGGTGTCTGACTCTTTGCAACCCAATGGGCTGCAACACACCAGGCTTCCTGTCCTTCATTATCTCCTGGACTTTGGTAAAATTTATGTCCATGGAGTCAATGATGCCATCCAACCATCTTATCCTCTGCTGTCCCCTTCTCCTTTTGCCTTTGATCTTTCCCAGCATCACAGTCTTTTCCAATGAGTTTGTTCTTTGCATAAGATGGCCAAATATTAGAGCTTCAGCTTCAGCGTCAGTTCTTTTAATGAATATTTAGGGTTGGTTTCCTTAGGATTGACTGGTTTGATCTTGCAGTCCAAGGGACTCTCAAGAATCTTCTCCAGTATCATATTTTGAAAACATCAGTTCTTCACCCCTCAGCCTTCTTTATGGTCCAACTCTCACATTCGTACATGACTGCTAGAAAAACCATAACCCATCATAATGTAAATAATTCCAGACATAATTTAAGAAACAATTATTAAACTTAGCAAGCAAATTAGAAAATCTGAATTGGCAGTTAGGTAGGGCAATCACAGCACTGGAGAAGACATTGATGAGTAGGGAGTTGTGAAAGAGTTCTGGAGTTAAGTAAGAGCAGGGCAGCACAGTTTAATAAAATGTGATTTCTCACTTTGGTTCAACATATTTTTATTCTAATAATAAAATTCCTAAAATGTGTACAGTTTTTTCTGTGTGCATATACATTTCCAAGCTTTCTTTTCATTTTCTCTTTCTATATATACATTTGAATCTTCACAACAACCTGCAAAACAGGAACACTTATAAACCAGGTATATTACATATGAGGGAAACAACAGCACATGGAATTTAAGTAACTTGCACAAGATTGCAATGATGAATGAAATTTGCTTAGTTGTGTCCAGCTCTTTGCAACTGCATAGTCTGTCCATGAAATTCTCCAGGCAAGAATACTGGAATGGGTTGCCATTCCCTTCTCCAGGGGATCTTCCTGATCCAGGGATTGAACCTCGTCTCCTGCATTGCAGGCAGATTCTTTACATCTGAGCTACAGGGGGTGTATAAGATTACTTAGTTAATTTGCAATATAATTGGGTTTGAACTCAGGATGTCCAGCTCTAAAATTCATGTTTTTAACCACTAGGATATGTTTTGCCCACATTATGTGCATGGTAAACAGAAGTTTAAGATGGCCCCAAAGATTTTCAACATCTGATGTATACGCCTTTTAAAATCCTCTCCCCTTGTAAATATGATGCAATATTTCTTTTGTGATTAGACTTCTAATAAGTTGACTTTGAGTCAGTTGAAAGAGAGATTTTGTTTGTCTGTTTGTTGTTCAGTTGCTCAGTCATGTCTGACTCTTTGTGATCCCATGGACTGCAGCACACCAGGCTTCCCTGTCCTTCACTATCTACCTGAGTTTTGTCAAACCCATGTGCATGAATTCAGTGATGCCATCCAACCATTTTATCCTTTGTTATACCTTTTTCCTCTTGCCCTCAATCTTTCCTAGCATCAAGATCTTTTTCTATGAGTCAGCATCATAGGTGGTCAAAGTATTGGAACTTCCACTCCAGTATCAATTCTTTCAATGGATATTCATGGTTAATTTCCTTTAGGATTGACTGGTTTGATCTCCTTGGCATCCAAAGGACTCTCAAGTATCTTCTCAAGTACCTCAGTTCAAAAGCATCAATTCTTTCACCCTCAGCCTTCCTTATGGTCCAACTCGCCCATTCATACATGACTATTGGAAAAACCACAGCTTTGACTATCTGGATCTTTGTTGTCAAAGTGATGCCTCTGTTGTGTGTGTGTGTGTGTTTTAATTTTTATTTTTACTTTATTTTACTTTACAATACTGTCTTGGTTTTGCCATACATTGAAATGAATCCGCCACGGGTGTACATGAGTTCCCAAACATGAACCCCCCCTCCCACCTCCCACCCCATATCATCTCTCTGGATCATCCCCATGCAGCAGCCCCAAGCATCCTATATCCTGTATCAAACATAGACTGGTGATTTGTTTCTTACATGATAGTATACATGTTTCAGTGCCATTCTCCCAAATCATCCCACCCTCTCCCTTTCCCTCAGAGTCCAAAAGTCCATTCTATACATCTGTGTCTCTTTTGCTGTCTCGCATACAGGGTCATCATTACCATCTTTCTAAATTCCATATATATGTGTTAGTATACTGTATTGGTGTTTTTCTTTCTGGCTTACTTCACTCTGTATAATCAGCTCCAGTTTCATCCATCTCATTAGAACTGATTCAAATGTATTCTTTTTAATGGCTGAGTAATACTCCATCGTGTATATGTACCATAGCTTTCTTATCCATTCATCTGCCGATGGACATCTAGGTTGTTTCCATGTCCTGGCTATTATAAACAGTGCTGTGATGAACATTGGGGTGCATGTGTCTCTTTCAATTCTGGTTTTAATATACTGTCTAAAGCAATAATATTTTAATATCTTGGAAAAGAGAGACTATCTGGTTTTATTAACACCACCAGGTAAGCCTGTCAAAGAGACTGGGGCCTTCATAAAGTCAAATACTATAGTAGAAGCATTCTACATTGCTCACCCTGAAGATGAAGGGACCAATATGTCAAGGACTTGAAGAAAGACTCTAATTGCTTAGAGTAACCTTTGGCCATTATCTAGCATGAAAACAGTGCTCAGTCCTACAAACATAAGAAACTGAACTTTGCCAGTAGTCTGAATGGGTTTGGAAGAGGATTCCAAGCTCAAGATGAAAGTGCAAACCTGAGCAACTCTCTGATTTCAGCGTTAGTAGATCTTTGTCTGAAGACACAGTTAATCAGTCCTTGGAACTTTGACCTACAGAAACACTGAGATGACAGATGAATAGTGTTTGAAGTCATTGAATTGGTGGCAATTTGTTATATGCAATATAAATCTAGTATGATATGTGTAATGTGTGAAACAGTCAGGAATATCCTTATTTAGACATTCTCTTCATTGTGGTGCGGTATCCATATATTAAGTCGATTTGAGGAAATAGGCTCAAGTGTGAATGTATACTAGGTCCACTTAACTCAAAAAGCTTTCTTATAGTGCTTGGGAAATTAGAAGATTGGAAGACAAGAAGTGACATATTGTTGCCTGGGAAAGTTATTTATTACTCAACTCTGCATTCTTCCACATATTTTGTGTTTCAACTCAGGTCTGAATTTTTTGTTATTTTTATGACAGTGAAAGCCTGTATTTTATTTTAGTAGGGGACTAGGGTTGCCATAATGAAATAATACAGGACGTGTAACTTAGCACATTTATTTTCTCACAATTCTGGAGGTCAGAAGTCAACATCAAGGGGTCAGTAATTTGTTTTCTTCTGAGGTCTCTCTCCTTGGCTTTCACTACCTACTCCTTGGTCTCCTTCTCAGTCAGAGATCTCCTTCTCAATGGTCATTTGCATTAGTCTAACTTCTCCTGAGAAATAAATCCAGTCGTATATGCACACACGTGCATACACACAAACACACATTTATAATTGATGTGAAGAGTACAAAGTCATTTCTCAGTATACAAAAGGCACTGGTCGCAGGACCTATTGTGGATACCAAACTCCACCAGTGCTCAATTACCATAATCAATTGGCCCTCCAAATCTATGATTCCACCTCTGCAGATTCAACCAATGGCCAATTGTATAGTACTGTAATATTTATTGAAAAAATCCTCATATAAGTGGACCTACCAGGTTCAAACTCAAGTCAAGAATTAGCTGTGTGTGTATGATTTATTTTTATATCCTATAGTATGAATGATGAGGGCCCATAAAACTCATATGCTGAAATACTCTTTTCAAATACAAGTCCACTTCTTATCGAAATAGAGCCCATGCATATCTTCTTAATGATACTTAATCTCCAAATAAAGACAATAACACCATCAGAATTCCACCTATTATTATACAACTATCCTGCATGTAACCCTTGAGGCTCAGCTGGTAAGGAATCTGCCTGCAATGGAGGAGACCCTTGGTTTCATCCTAGGGTTGGGAAGATCCCCTGGAGAAGGGAAATGCTGCCCACTTCAATATTCTGACCTGAAGAATATACAGTCCATGGGGTCGCAAAGGGTCAGACATGACTGAGCGACCTTCACTTTCACTTCACTTGCATGTAACCAGAAACCCAGTAACCCCTTCTCCAGAAGAGGAGGGGTTTGAGTTGTATTTACTCTTCTCCTTGATATTTCATACCTTGAATACTATGATATAAAGTTAACAATACTTAAATACTATAATGATAATACATCTTATGTTACATGATGAAACAAAAGAGAAGAAAACAAAGATATTTGTTATACGCACACATGCAAACATATTCACAACAAAATAAGGAAGAACACTCCTAAAAATTATACTATTTGCTTTTGTAACTAGTAACTGTTGCTTATCACTACCTCCTTCCACTGTTCATTCTATATTCCACTTGTCTTCAGCTACGTTATGTTTCTTTGCCACACTGGGTGACACAAAACTTCATTCCTGAAGAGTTTATGAGTCCCGCCTGGATTTGGTTGTTGTAAGTTTCCATTGAATTCAATCCAAAGGCATGGTAATTGTAAGAGAAGCCCAAAGTGATCTCTCAAGTGGCTTCCCTGGTGGTTCAGATGGTAAAGAATTCACCTGCAATGCAGGAGACCTGGGTTTGATCCCTGGGTTGGGAAGATCCCCTGGAGAAGCAAATGGCAACCCACTCCAGTATTCTTGCCTGGAGAATGCCCATGGACAGAGGAACCTGGTGGGCTATAGTCCACGGGGTTGCAAAAAGTCAGACATGACTGAGTGCCTAAGCATAAGCATACAAGCACAAAGTGATCCCCTGTATTCTAGACATACTCATTCATGCCTCCATTGCAGGAAGAGTCTGGTCTTCCCTTGGTAGCCAAGATCAATCACCCCACCAAGTACAGTAACTCTTCTTTGTCTACTATTTGAGTGACAGAAAGAGTTGAGAGTGGCTAAGTGGCAGTCCTAACTTCCAGTTTAGTAGAGTCATTGTTGTGTCCTCCGGCAGAAATATTCCTTTCTTTGGAACAATGACTTTTAGGCTAATAGAACATGAGGTCATGGGAACAAAAAGCACATGTTTTGTCAGTGAATTACTAAGGGGTTGGTGAGTGTCACCATTCTCACTTCCACTTCTTGACTCATTAGTTCTGGCTATGCAAGAAATAGCAATACATGTCGGATACTGATTCATAGCATATATAGTCTTCTAGAGAAACTTGTCCAACCCTGTAACGTATTGCCACATAGCAGGTACCATAACTGGGTCATCAAAAGATCATGCTATTGTTCTTTCAAGCCAGCTTTCTCAGGACGATGGGAAGATTCTAGGAAGTAAATTTTTGATCGGAAGCAATTCAGTGGAATACTCTAATTGTGGATAAAACATTCTCTTTAAGTCCACAGATGGTATTTTGGACAGAAGCACTGTGTGCAGGAAAGACAAATCTGCATCCAGAGTAAGTGACTCTTCGAGTAAACATTCAACATAAACATAAAACTTTGCTCCTTCCATGATGCCATGATGTAAACAGTCCAGTGTAATCAACTTGCCAGAAAGTGGCTGGATGATCACCCCCAGGGAATGGTACCATATTCTGGAACTCAGTATTGGCCTCTGCAGCTGGCAGAGTGGGCACTGACTGTAGGCAGCCTGCTTTGATGAATGGAAGTCCATATTGCTGTGTGCTGTGCTGTGCTTAGTCACTCAGTCATGTTCAACTCTTTAAGACCCCTTTGACTATTGCTCACCAGGCTCCTCTGACCATGGACATTCTCCAGGCAGGAATAATGAAGTTGGTTGCCATACCTTCCTCCAGAGGATCTTCCCAACCCAGGGGTTGAACCCACGTCTCCTGCATTGCAGGTGGATTCTTTACCACTTGAGTCACCAGGGAAGGCCAAGAATACTGGAGTGGTTAGCCTATCCCTTCTCCAGTGGATCTTCCTGCCCCAGGAATTGAACTAGGGCCTCCTTCATTGCAAGCGGCTTCTTTACCAGATGAGCTACCAGGGAAGCCCCTATGTAACTTCTGCCCTTGCCACTCTGGCCACTTTGTTCATAAGCTTTTCAGGTGCTTACTAGGGCGGCTGGGGAAAAAGCACACTGGTATACACAGAACAGGTCATAGGCATAGAATTATAAAACAAAACAAAACAAAACAAAACTCTGGTAGGCATTCACACAATTACCTTGTGGTAGGCATTCACATGGTACACAAATATCTTCACATTTTGTTGCCTATTCAGAGAGGTCTATCCACATACCTCTTCCTCAGATTACCATGTCACCCATTTTCCAACGGTATTCTTCTAAGTCCTTGACCATCCTGCCAAAACACTGGCCATTGCCCATATACTGGTAAAAGATCGCATATCTAGCCATTTCTCTGATTCTGCTTTCTTGTGAAGTTATCATCCAAGTGAATTGCTCAATGTATTGCCCACAAGAAGGATTTCCTGCCGGGGTCCAGCCCCGGTGGATCCAGGGAATTCGAAGGGTAGACGGCGTTGGCGTGGAAAGACTTGTTTATTGATTGATATAAGATTAGATTAAAAAACTATAGTGTAGTAAGAAGATTAAGTGGAGGAAGAGGGCTGAATAGCTTGGTTTATGCAGAAGACCGATAAAATTCCAGACAAGGAATTTGCACCATCTACGTTGGGCCACTGGTGCTCACTTGAATATCTAAGGCTGCCTCACCTTAGGCTCCCTTTTGCGTGGGTCTTAACAGCCAGGGCAAGTAAGTAGACTTGGCGAGCCTCCGCGCCCCAGGTGGAGATTCAGCCTGAAATTAAAGTAAAGAGCAGAGGGAGGGGAAGAGAGAGAGACACAGGGGGAGCCAGATTCCCAAGAAACCAGGCCGAGAGACTAGTCCGAGAAACTGGTCTGAGAAACTGGTCCAAGAATCTGGTCCGAGAAGCTGGCCCCCATCCTTTACTGTTCAGAAGGCCTTTTATACTTTTGATAAAACACGGAGATCAATGGGCAACATAAAATTATGTAGGATTCACAACCCAGACTCTTTCTGTATATCATTTTGTATACAAAAGGTCTCAGGCGATTTACATTATCTTCTGGCCAAGAGGCTTATTAACACTTTTTGGCTCTCTTCCTTAATGAATGTTAATTTTGTTTCCCCTGAAGTGTTTTTCTTTAATCTGCATCTCCTTAAAGCACTAAAGTTACATCTCTATAGAACAAAGGCGCAGTGGGTTATAACAAAGAAGGTACTTAACTCAAAGATCTAATGTTGCTAATACCAGGTCTACTACTTGTTTTTCTATATACCAACTATATCTAAAAATAAAGGATATGAAAATTTAGCAGTAAGCATTGACTCAACAAATGAAACTTTTAATCAGTCCTATTCCTATTCTAAAGATTTTGACTCCTCGGAAGCTCCTACATTCCTAGGATGTTTTAAGCTTCCTGTGCCTCCTGCGGTCAGGAGGCCTCAAACAATCACACGTGCAGCTGAGTCCTGCAGGCAGTCTAGAAAGCCATCAGAGGGGTTTCTGGATTGAAACACTCTTTCAAATGCAGAAGACTAAAGCCCTGAATTGACTTTTTCCAGAGAATGTCAGAAGAGTGGAAAAGCAGAGCAGAAAAACAGGCAGATTTTTGTTGGGGTACATGCTTAGGAATTTCCAGAGGGACCCCTGAAGTCTGAGCACGTCTTGCGTATGTCAGCTTCCTTCCTCATGACCTTGTCATGGGTGGGATTCCTCACACTGGCTCCCGGCAATTTCCCTTCACTGCTGTCCTTCAGGGATGTCCAGAAATGGGCTTCAGTGCTATAGCTGTCCACTTTTGGGAGGTGCCTATATATTATGCAGAACCATCTCGAAACCAGGCCCAAGTTCTTTTTTCTTCTGTGTGCTGATTGTAGGGAGCTCCACATGAAGCCTTAGATACAGGCTGAGTAAAAGGTAGTGTGGGAGGGGTAGGCACCTTAGGTTTTTGGACCGCTCTTCATGTAACTTATTTGTACCCTCAGGGCCTTCTTGGGCCGTATAGACTAGTCAGTTACATATATACCACTTCTGTTTGATGATTAAGTGCTGGTGTGTGTACACAACTTTATGGCTTATTGAACAGTCCATGATGCATAGATCAGATGGCATAGTAATTTGGTGACAAGGAAATCTGGGGAAAGGTATGCGTGTAGACATCTTTGAATGTAATTCCTTTCAGAACTAGGAGGCAACGTGAAGGGAGAAATTTAGTACTGGTGTTCAGAAAGGGACTTTTTGGCTCATTGAAATTCCTGTGAATGATGTTAGGAAGACTTATTATTTGTATATATGTAGTATTTGACACTGCCTAATTTCTTTGGAAGGAATGATGCTAAAGCTGAAACTCCAGTACTTTGGCCACCTCATGCGAAGAGTTGACTCATTGGAAAAGACTCTGACTCTGGGAGGGATTGGGGGCAGGAGTAGAAGGGGACGACAGAGGATGAGATGGCTGGATGGCATCACTGACTCGATGGACATGAGTTTGGGTGAACTCTGGGAGTTGGTGATGGACAGGGAAGCCTGGCGTGCTGCAATTCAGGGGGTCACAAAGAGTCGGACACGACTGAGTAACTGAACTGAACAGAACTGAATGGAAAAATAAAAAATTAAGTACAAACTTGACAATCTATTGATCATGCTAGGACTTGGCAACCAACAGTTCTATTCAGATGTGTCATATTTTATTGTGAGTGAGCAGCTAAAGCTTTGCAAGACAGCAAAAAAAGATGTAGATGCTTTAGGAGTTAGGTGTTACAGTCTACAAAGACCTAATCATACCTAGTTGGCATGCACAGGAGATTATCTAGAACATATAAATTTTAATACAAAAGCAATTTTAAAATTCTGGTTTGCTGCTCATCAGTTAAGTAATTTGTAGAAAGTACCTTTTCTGAGACACAATTTCATCACTTATAAAATGAGATTAAATAAGACATATTTCAAACAGATATTATGCTAGTGAAAGAATGAAAAAAAAATGATTATATGTGAGCAATGTATATTGAAATTATTCTTCCTTTCATGACCCTAAATATTTGTGTAGTTTTATTTTCACAAAATGAATGATAATTTCACATTGAAGTGAGTGTTTGGCATAGTAATAACATCTTTGTGGCAATAGTGGAAATTGATGTCTATCTTGTTTTTTGAGAAAATAAATGGAATTCCTATTAAAAGGGAAGCTTCAGAATGAAAGACTAAGAATGACTGAAGAATTGTCACAGATTGGGAGACAGTAGGGAAACAGAAATGAAGTACACTGTGGGATTCTGGATTGGATCCTGGAAAGACACTAGGGGGAAAAAATGAGTGAAATTAAAATAAGCTCTGTAGTTTAGTTAGTAGTATCGACCTCTGTTAATTTCCTGCTTTTGATAGATATACGATGATTGTATATGATATTAACATTAAGGAAAGCTGGTTAAAGGGTATATAAGAACTTCCTATATGTTTTTGAACTTTTCTCTAAATAAAATCTACTTAAAAGCATTAGCAAAAAACTAGCTTTCAAGGCAAGTTATTTTAGAATCTGAACAGTATCTGTTAAAACAGCATAACTCAGGATATTACTAAACTTTGATGACTCCAAGTTATTTTTCATAGGTACATATTTTAAAGATAATTCTAGAAATAGATTTCTGTGCTGTGTTGAAAAACATGACTGATGTATTTCTAGTTTTATATGTATATATACACACATGCATATATGCACATATGTATGTATGTGTATGTATGTGTATATATATATATATATATATATATATATATATGTGGTTATTCAGTTGCTCAGTTGTGTCCAACTCTTTGCAGCCCCATGGATGGCAGCATGCCAGGCTTCCCTGTCCCTCACTATTTCCCCAAATTTGCTCAAACTCATGTCCACTGAATAGGCAATGTCATCCAACCATCTCATCCTCTGTCATCTCATTCTCCTCCTTCCTTCAATCTTTCCCAGCATCAGGATCTTTTCCGAATGAGTTGGCTCTTTGCTTCAGGTGGCCAAAGTATCAGAGCTTTAGCATCAGTCCTTCCAATGAATATTCAGGGTTGATTTCCTTTAATATTGACTGGTTTGATCTCCTTGCAGTCCAAGGGACTCTCAAGAATCTTCTCCAGCAACACAGTTTGAAGGCATCAGTTCTTCAGTGCTCAGCCTTCTTTATAATCCACCTCTCACATCCATACATGACTAGTGGAAAAATCATAGCTTTGACTATATGGACATTTGTCAGCAAAGTGATGTCTCTACTTTTTAATATGCTGTCTAGGTTTGTCATAGTTTTTCTCTGAAGGAGCGAGCTTCTTTTAATTTCATGGATGCAGTCACCAACCACATTGATTTTGGAGCCCAAGAAAATGAGGTGTGTCGCTGTTTCCCTGTTTGCCATGAAGTGATGGGACTGGATGCCATGATGCTTTTTGAGTGTGGAGTTTTAAGCCAGCTTTTTCACTCTATCCTTTCACCTTTATCAAGAGGCTCTTTAGTTCCTCTTCACTTTCTGCCTTTAGGATTGTATAATCTCCATATCTGAGGTTGTTGACGTTTATCCTGGCAATCTCAATTCCAACATCAGCCTCATCCAGCCCAGCATGTTGCATGATGCACTGTGTATGTAAGTTAAATAAGCAGTGTGTCAATATACAGCTTGACGAACTCCTTTCCCAATTTTGAACCAGTCTGTTCCCTCTTCGGTTCTTACTTACACACATATAAGTGTGTGTGTGTGTGTGTGTGTGTGTGTGTGTGTGTGTGTGTGTCTGTTAGGTGATCAGCCATGTCCAACTTTTTGGGACTCCATGGACTGTAGCTGCACCGATCTCTGTCTATGGGATTTTCCAGGCAAAATACTGGAGTGGGTTGCCAGTGGTTTTCCTTCTCCAGGGGATCTCCCCAACCCAGGGTTCAAACATGTGTCTCCTGTATTATAGGCAGGTTCTTCACCTTCTAAGCCACCAGGGAAGCCTATATGTATACACACACACACACATATATATATATGTGTGTGTGTGTGTGTGTGTGTGTGTGTATACACACACATATGTGTGTATATATATATGCCTTTGAATAATATATAATACATACATGTATACATAATTTATGCAAAATGTCAATAGCTGTGATAAATTATGATGGTTTTTATTGAATATAAATTATAGAATAAATTACATAGGGTCTTGTAAAGCATGAATTCTATTAATTAGTTCATACCTCAAAACAGTACTGACAAGCTGGTATATTTTTGATTGAAAGTCATGTAATTTCTAACTAACTATAGTTTTATATCTTATTAATTGCAGTTAAACATCATAGTGAATGAGATATTTTCAGTCCTTCCTAAATGGAATTGTTTAGCATTTTCCAGATCTTAGTGCCTGTTTTCACTCTGCCTTTGTCTTTGCATTTGCATTTGTTCTTGTGTTTGTGTGTGGATCTCTGAGTAGTTTTGCTATGAAATAATATGAGAAAATGCTGCAACCACTATTTGGGCTGTGTCTCCCCCAAGAGGCCCACAGAGAAGTATCTGTTCAAATGTTGTTTCTAGTGGTTTTTGCATAGACTGAGAATGCACAGTTAGATATAGTGTTTGTAGGTTTTTATAGATTCATGATAGGATTAATCAGTTGATAGGGATGCGCCCTAGTTATGTAGCCTAAGTTTTACATAATTTGAAAGGTTTTCTATAAGAGAGAAATAACAAAATGAATCATCAAGAAGTTACTAGAGCTTTAGATATGACCTATGTTTTGAGGAGAGTGCCTGAAGTTTAATCTTCATTAATTTTAGAGTATATTCACTTCAATTTTGATTTTGCATTTGCTGACAGTTTTTGCATTAAGACAAAGTGATCTAAAAGTCTATGATAAGACATATAGAACTTGTTTATGCAACAGTTTGAGTCAAATGGTTTCTGAAAAAATATCATTTCTAGACTCAAATATTAAGTAAACTACTCCATATAATTTCAAATTTTTAATGATGTAGCCAGAAAAGTAATAATTTTCAACCAATATACTGCTAATCACTAATGTCAGTTAATGGTTACTTTGTGACCAAAAAAATGCTTCTCTTGGAAACACTTTTGTGTGGCTGTATTTTACACTTAAAGACTATAAAAACATTTTAGCCTGAGTCTTTGTCATGGATTTAATGTTGATTCACCTCTTGTCATTGTGTGACTTGACTTTTCTCTATTAGTTCTTTCATGATTGTTCCCTCAAACTTGCCAAACATTTAACAAAGAGGCCAGCCCATCAGTTCTGTCACTTTAGAAACTTTTCAATATTTTTGAAAGCAGCACCGAGAAAACAGCAAATCAGGTGGTACTTCCAATTTTGCCCCAAGTAAATTGCCTTTTAAAGGGGGACTAGACAGTTCCTGGGATAGTAATGGGATGCAAAGCCTCTGACCTCAAGGTTGGCCTTTGCACCTAGCCTGGGCTGGTGGTGACAGAAAGCCATTAGCCTTTGATTGCTGTTTGCTGACCTGTGTGAAATGAGTTGATGGCTCCCATTCAGTTTCTAGTGGACAAGTGCATGGATCACATTTGGCAGCCTTGTTGTTAGTTCCAGAAAAATAGAGATGGATTGAGTAGGCTGTGAGGTTAAAGTACTGACCCACCAGATTAGAGTTGACTTTCCTTGGAGAGAAATTTTACTCTTTCTTATTCCACACTCCATACCTCCTTGTATGTAGACTAAAGAACCACTTAAATTATTAGTGTTTCCAATTCATTACTTTGAATATGCCCTAATATTTCTTAATACCATGAAGTAAAAACTTGATTTTGTTTTTGAGAGTGGTTCTCTTTTTTCTGGATGAATGTGTTGGAATTAGTATAGAATCTTAAAGTTATTCGGTGCAGTCACTTATTAATCAATAAATATAAGTAATGAAATGAGAACTACAAAGTTCATTTTTTAATTATCAAGTCTGCAGTTCTTTTTTCCTTCATCCCCTGTAATTCAAGTTGTCACACTTCCTCAGAGAAGGTATTCATAATTCCAATATTTTAGTTTGGGTCATGTTTTTGCTCTCAACTGGAATGCCTCCTCCTTTCTTTCTTTTTTTTTTTTTTTTTCCTCCTCCTTTCTATGACATCAGGCTCCATCCCCTTATATCAGCCCTACTTCAAGTTCAATTATCATAAGAAAGGCATCCCAGAATATCCAATCTACCTAGATTTAATCCTCATTTGACCACTGTCTGAATCACACAGTTGAGCAATTCATCATAGTTTCTCTGACCTTGTTTTCTTATTCATTATTTTCTATATTATTTTTAACTTCCCTGATAGACAATACGTATATTGAAAGTATAGATAATGCTTTTTATTCTTTCTGTATGTCCCAGGTTGTCTAGCTGAGTAGAACTCAAAGCAAATAGGCATTATGCTTATTGAATAGAAATGTATGCCAGTTTATCTATAAGGCTTATTTCTCACATATTCATATATATATATATATAGTAACTTTTACTTGTATTACCTTTCTTTTAAATAGATAAATGTAGTCATAGGCATCACTCTAGGATGTGAAAGATCCTAGAGAAGATGTAGAATGGGAGATTGTACCCCTGTGTTTTTGTTACATGAAACTTAGTAAACTAAAGCAAATCAGAAATCTCTCTGTAGACATCAGTTGCTTTATTCATCATCTGATCCACCAGGGAAAGTGAAAGTTGCTCAGTCATGTCTGACTCTTTTTTTTTTTTAAATCTTTAATTCTTACATGTGTTCCCAAACATGAACCCCCCTCCCACCTCTCTCCCCATAACATCTCTGTGGGTCATCCCCATGCACCAGTCCCAAGCATGCTGTATCCTGCGTCATGTCTGACTCTTTGTGACTGAATGGACTATAGAGTACATGGAGTTCTCCAGGCCAGAATACTGGAGTGGGTGCCTTTCCCTTCTCCAGGATATCTTCCCAACCCAGGGATTGAATACAGGTCTTCCACATTGCAGGCAGATTCTTTACCAGCTGAGCCACAAGGAAAGCCAAAGAATAATAGGGAGGGTAGCCTATCCCTTCTCTAGTGGACCTTCCCAACCCTGGAATCAAACCAAATTCCTTACCAACTGAGCTACCACGGAGCCACCAGGGAAGTGATGCTTTATCTACAAAATGGAAATAAGCTATAAATACTGATGGTTGCACCAAATGGTTATAAGAAAAGTAACGGATACAGTGTATGAACAAAACCTTGCAAATATTTATGTACATTTCAAGATTTTACTAAGTCTATGTAAGTACAATTAAGTATCTATTTGAAAATACATCTGCTGTGGGATGAATTAACTGTGTCCCATAAAAACCCATATGTTAAAAGTCCTAACCCAAAGCAGCTAAGTGTCCTTACTTGAAATTAGGGTTGTTGCTGATAAAATTAGTTACATTTAGGTGAAGGGAGAGTGGACACACACACACACACACACACACACACACACACACACACACAGAGCATGCTATGTGAAAATGAAGGAAGGGATCAAAGCAATCCTACATGCTCCTATAAGCCAAAAAACATTAAATATTACCATGGGGCCAACAGAAGCTAGGTGAGAGGCCTGGAATACATTTTTTATAACAGAAGGAACTAACCCTACAGTCATCTTGATTTTGAACTTCTAGTCTCCAAAACTGTGAAACAATAAATTTCTGTTGCTTAAGTCACCTAATTTTGGTACCTTATTATGGCAGCCCTGGGAACCTAATACAGCATTTTATATGCATCAAGTTACTTGTAGACAATAAACAGAATAACTACCAAGGAAAGGAGAGACTATTTTTGTGCTCTAAAGAATGTTAATAGGAAAGTGATAAGATAAATCACAGAATGGAAGAAAATATTTGCAACTGGAATGTATAAAGGAACATCTCGATTCAATGAATTAAAAACAAATAATCCAACAAAAAATAACAGTGAATCTGAATGGACGTTTTCCCAATAAAAATATTTACAAGTGACAAAATATACAAAGGTACTCAACGTCCTTATAAGGAAAATGTAAATGAATACCACAATATAACAGTAGTTTATATCCACTAAAATGGCTAGCTGATGAAATTTGTTTTGTTGTGTTAGTTGCTCAGTTTTGTCCGACTCTCTGTGACCCCATGGAATTTTTCCAGGCAAGAATACTGGAGTGGGTTGCCAGTCCCTTCTTCAGGAGATCTTCCCAAACCAGGATCGAACCTGGGTCTCCCACACTGTAGGCAGGTTCTTTATCATCTGAGTCACCAGGGAAGTTCTCATAGTCCTTACCAACTCATGTAAGGACCGCGTTCATGAATGTTCATGAATGTTCTATTTCCCTTGCTTTCCCATGGTTGACTAAGTCAACTTCCTTAAAATCAGACAGATTTTCATTAATTTCCATAAATTCTGGAGAACATTAGTTGTTCCTAAACTCACTCATGTTTTATGGTTCCAAAGAGTTTAAATAACCATCTCTGGATCACCATTACTACTGCTTGTTTTAAATTTTAGATGTCACCATAGATTTCCTTCTATAATCATTATTGGTTTAATATAAAACATGACATCAAAAGCAAAACATAAAGGTAAGCTGTCAAGACCAATAATTATTTATAAATAGTTCTTATTTGGAAATATCCTGATATAGCTCCATCAATATAGATCACCAAGCACTGACTGCATGGCTAAATATTTTCCTGGGTTAAGGTTAGGTATCAGTGCATGTGTGCCCAGTTGTGTCTGACTCTTTGCAACTCCAAGGACTGTAGCCCACCAGGCTCCTCTGTTCATGGAATTCTCCAGGCAAAAATATCAGGGGAGCTTGCTGTTTCTTCCTCCAGGGGATCTTCCTGAAACAGGGATTGAACCTATGTCTCTTGCATCTCCTATATTGGCAGGTGGATTCTTTACCTCTGCACCACCTGGGAAGCTCTGTAGTTATCACTAATGAGGTCTAAAACTAAAAATACATTTCATTTGAAAGAGCCACAGACAAAGTTAGGTATATTAGAAAGGGAATACATAGAAGTGGACGATAATATCTGATATAGAGAAGTGAATCAGTAAAGGATTAGGTTTGTGAAATTATCTTTTGGCTCAAGGACAATGTAGACTTTTTGTTCTTTCCACCACAGCAACTGCAACTTAATGCTGCTAAAAGGCACTGCTTTCTCAGCTTGGTTTCATTGTCACAAGCAATGAAATGAAAGGCTTTCCAGAACAGCCTGTTAGTGCCCTCTATTGATGTTTTCAATCGTTCAGATCATTTCAAGAAAAGAAACCAACATGATTTTTTAAATGTTTCTGAAAGAATATTCTTCAGAGGAAATGGGAATAATTTTCGTGACATATATTTTCATCTCACAGAATGTATTTGACTACCTTATAACGACACCAACTTTCCTTTCATCAGATGTGGATTTCAGGCTTGATGTGCTTTCAAGATTAAAATAAAAAGAAAAGATACAAGAAATCAATATGGATGAAAATGCAAGCTCATTATGAAATTTCATAGATTAGTGCAGCAACAGTAGATTATATAAATAGTTGGGGATATTCTCATCAGTATTTTCAGCCTGCAGCACAGTCACACACTAACTAAATCTTTCACAGTGATGCTGAAAATTATTTTATGGTATCTAGCTAAACTGAAAAAGTCATGTCTGTACACTTTACTAGGACTCACATTGATAATTAATCAGCCTTATTATTGTTTTCTCTAGGGTTACATGCTTTAAAAAATTTGTTTGTAATTTTAATTTCCCCTATCAACAGTATTTCATTGATTGTTTTAATGCATCACTTTAATCTAAAAATTGCTGTTTAAATAAAGGCAACTCAATTTCTTAGTGATAAACATTGCAGATAAAATGTTATTTGATTTTACAATAATTAATACCACAAAATTGCTTGTGTTATTTGTATTTTATCACCCATATATCTATTATATACTCTTTAAAAATTGTATGCTTTTTCATCTCAGGTGGAAGCTCTTAAACCTTCTAATAAGTTTAGAGAGAATGCAAATTAGCTTTATTAAAGACTTTGCCATTATGTAGGAAATGCCCAATCTTTCCTATTATGCATTGAGGTAAATTAAGGCAGAGCAGATACGTTTCTAATGCTTACTGAGTCATCTTCACCTTCGGTTCTTCTTTATTATAATTGAAGAGACCATTCAGAGCAGTAGTGGCATTCATTTTCAACATAACAAAGCAACAACAACAAAATGAAAAGACAGCCAAAAGCCAAATACGAGTTATCTAAATCATTTTCCTTTTTATTGACTTATGAGATTATAAAGCACCAGTTCTCTGACCATATTTACTAATGTAATATCTTAATGTTTTAACTCTAGTCATTCTTGATGATTTCACAGATAATTATGAATTTAGTCATTCATAGAGATAAACTTTCTATAGGTTGTTCTCTGAACTTTGTACAGAGGCCACTCAGCAATTTTTATTTTCCAAATAGTTATTTTTTTTTTAACTTAGTACTGGCTACTAATTAACTCCAAACTCTATGCATACATTGTAGATGTATTTTGGCCAAAGCAATTTGATCAAATTTTATTTTACCTTCTTATTTTCCTGTGTCCTTGAGAAAGCAAGTCCTGAAATATAAAAAGAGGTATCAATATAATTTTCCCTTTCCTTTTTACTACTCTTTGCTAAGAATAAACCTTTATGAGTCTAAAAGCTTTTTTCTTTTAGTCATGTCAAAAATTCAGTAGCATCTGAATTAGTTAATTCTAGCCAAGGATGACACAGTCAATTTTAAGTGAACCATGTGAATGGAAAGAAAAATTGTGTCTCTTGTAAGGCTTTGGTGTCTATGTTTTTATGTAGCTGGAGGCTTCCCAGGTGGCACTAATGGTAAAGAATCCACCTGGCAATGCACATGTCATATGACATGAGTTCAATTTCTGGGTTGGGAAGATCCCTTAGAGTAGGGCATAGCTGCCCACTCCATTATTCTTGGCCGGGAGAATCCCATGGACGGAAGAGCCTGGTGGGCTACAGTCCAAAGTGTTACAAAGAGTCAGACATGACTGAAGTGACTTAGCACACATAGATAAAACAAATGGCCACTTTGAATCTGGAATTACAAAAATTTATGTGGTCTTCACTATGAATCACTTCTTTACTGTAACTACAAAGAAATTAACTTACAAATGACTAGGAACATTTAGAACATAGTACAGTGCTAGGTAAAGATACTGAGGCATTTAGAAACTTTATTGTAGTTGACTCAGGAAAAGAAGTACATATACAGATACAGAAAGAGAGAGAGAGATCAGTTTGGATAACTTCAGAGTCTCACTTCATAATGGTAAATAAAGAGGAAAGTGAGAAAATTTGACAAAGATCAAACATTTGTTAGTTGTATTCCTTGTTAGGCAGTTATTTAAAAATATCCTAAATGATAGCTACATATATTAAAATTTATTATGGGCACAGGTGTAAATGGTAAAACATTGTTGAGAAAAAATATTTACAAAGCAAAAGGTACTCTGTAACCCATTCTGTATAATGTGCATGTACCTGTGTATACATGCAAGTATGTATATATCCACAAATTCTACATATACATAGAAAATATTTTTAAAGTACATATCAAATATTAACCATATTTCCTCCTATCTGATAGATTTCAGATGAATTATCTAAACATCTTCTTTTACTTTTTTGGTATTTTTAAGATTTTCTGAAATTAATATATTTTAGAAATTATTTAACATTCATCCTCTTTGTTCATACTTTTAAGCTGTAGGTCCACCTTTTAATATGTTTCTATAGTAATCCATTTTACATCTGCTGATAAGAAGACTGATTCTAAACCAGATAAAAAGGTAAAGAATAGATATATTATTTTTGTATTTCATGTTTGTAAAGTGAGAACTAAGGCATACTAACTTGAAAAGCAACAGTTACTTTACAATGTGATACTTATACTTTTGGTTGTAAGTTATACAGAAGGTTTACACACTACAGTAGAACATTAAAAACAACAGATCTATTTCTAAATCAATATCACTTTACGTCCTTCCGCACTCCCCCCCCTCCCCCACCATACACTTAATGACCATTACAATGAAACCCTCCTGGCACTTTAGAGCTATTAGAAACAGCACAGTGATTCTCTAAACAAAAAGTAGTTATTAAATTGTTTGCACTTAATAAAGACAATGAATCTTTTTTGTCTATAATTCAATCTTCCGAGTAGCTTAAATGATAAAGAATCTGCCTGCAATGCAGGAGACCTTGGTTCAATCCTGTGTTGGAAAGATCACCTGGAGAAGGGCATGCCAATCCAATCCAGTTTGCTTTCCTGGTGAATCCCCATGGACAGAGCAGCCTGGTGGGTTATAGTTCATGGGATCACAAAGAGTGTGGCATGATTGAGTGACTAACTTTCACTTTTCACTTCAAGATAAGTTTTCTTATCATTGCAAATAGAACTTGAAAATTTTCTTTGTTTTTGTAAATGAAGGGTATGCACCCAAATCTCTATATTAATATCTGGAAGCTATTTGTCTATGCATTATCAGATGAGAAGAATGATAGTTCCTATAATATACATATATATACTTAATTTCTGATAACATCCCAAATAATATCCTGGCCTCATGGTGTTTAGCTTACATTGTATATATTTGCCGCTGTCAATCTATGTATTAATATATAGATAGATAGATATCAAATATAGCTATAAGCATAATATAATATGTAGAAAAAAACATGTTTATTTTTGGATGCATACATTTATTATGACAATTTAGAAGGAAAAAATAAGGTTGTGTAGTAGAGAAACTACAAATTAGAACCCTGTATGGAAGAACAGATTGGTTCAAGATCGAGAAAGGAGTAGGGCAGACAGTAGTTTGATGTCACCCTGTTTGTTTAAACTGTATGATGAGTACATAATGAGAAACACCAGGTTAGATGAATTAAGAGCCAGAATCAAGATAGGTGGGAGAAACATCAATAACCTCAGAGATGCAGATGATACCACTCTAATGGCAGAGAGCGAAGAGGAACTGAAAAGCATCTTGATGAGACTGAAGGAGGAAAGTGAAAGAACCAGCTTAAGATTAAATATCAAAAAACAAACAAACAAACAACAACCAACAACAACTAAGATCATGGCATCTGGCCCCATTCAGTTCAGTTCAGTTCAGTCACTCAGTCATGTCCGACTCTTTGCGACCCCATGAATCGTAGCATGCCAGACCTCCCTGTCCAGCACTAACTCCCAGAGTTCACTCAAACTCACGTCCACCGAGTTGGTGATGCCCTTCAGCCATCTCATCCTCTGTCGTCCCCTTCTCCTCCTGCCTCCAATTCGTCCCAGCATCAGAGTCTTTTCCAATGAGTCAACTCTTCGCATGAGGTGGCCAAAGTACTGGAGTTTCAGCTTTAGCATCATTCCTTCCAAAGAAATCCCAGGGTTGATCTCCTTCAGAATGGATTGGTTGGATCTCCTTTCAGTCCAAGGGACTCTCAAGAGTCTTCTCCAACATCACAGTTCAAAAGAATCAATTCTTTGGCACTCAGCCTTCTTCACAGTCCAACTCTCATGCATACATGACCACTGGAAAACCCATAGCCTTGACTAGACGGACCTTAGTCGGCAAAGTAATGTCTCTGCTTTTGAATATGCTATCTATTGGTTGCTATCTATCTAATGTTGGTTACATTACTTCATGGCAAATAGAAGAGGAAAAAGTGGAAGATTTCCTCTTCTTGGGGTCCAAAATCACTGCAGATATTGACTGCAGCTTTGAAATTTAGAGGACAATTTCTTCTTGGCAGGAAGGCAATGTCAAACCTAGACAGTGTGTTGAAAAGCAGAGACTCTGCCAACAAAAGTCCGTATAGATAAGACTATGGTTTTCCCGGTAGTCATATATGGTAGTGAGGGATGGACCATAAAGAAGGCAGAACACCAAAGAATTGATGCCTTTGAACTATCATGCTGGGAAAAAAACAAAAAAAAACCCAACAACTCCTGAAGGTCCCTTGGATAGCAAGGGAATCAAACCAGTCAATCTTAAAGGAGATCAACCCTGAGTGCTCATTGGAAGGACTGCTGCTGGAGCTCCAGTATTTTGGTCATCTGTTATGGAGACAACTCATTGGAAAAGTCCCTGGTGCTGGGAAAGATTGAGGACAGGAGGAGAAGAGGGCATCAGAGGATGAGATGGCTGGATAGCATCACCAATGCAATGAACATGAACTTGGACAAACTCCAGGAAATGGTGAGGGACCGGGAACCTTGGCATGCTGCAGTCCAAGGGGTTGAAGAGAACTGGACATGACTGAAGACCAATAGAAGAGAAAGAGCAGTTGATTTGGTATGAGTTACTTTTTTTTTGGCCTGTTTTTCCCTCAATGCATTTCCCTTATATTTCATTTTGCTGTTATTGAATATTCTTGTTGAATATGTTTATTCAAGGCTATCTTTTTGAGCCAAGTCATAAATTAACAGCGAGCCTATTAAAAAACTAACTTTGGTTTATGCAGTCAGGACCTTTGAATTTAGTGCTGTGAAGGTTGAATTCCCACATAAAAGGAATTGTGTGTGTAAATTCAAAAGAATGGGCAAGTATGAAACACCCTTAGAAAGAAATATGAAAAAAAAAGACACTAAATATTTTGAATATGATTTGTTGTGGTATTTGTTTAACAACAATACTTTTATGTTTCTTTCATTTTATTATAAATTCACCACAAGGAGAATATTTCTTCTCACCAATGGTTTTCAGTCATTTCTAGTAGATCTGACCATGCATTAGGCAATCGTTCTCCATCTATAAAAATGACAATTTCACATGACTCAGCCTACTAATAAGAACTGAATGTAGTCCATTATGAAAGAGATTGCTCTTGGTGTTGCTCTTTATTTTGGTCAAGGTATAAACTTTTTTTTTTTTTTAAGAGCTGGGCTATTAAAAACTATCTTATTTGTAAAAGGGGAGAAATGAATAATCAACACCTTCTTACACTAAATCGCTGCTGTTTCTTCACTCTTCAGAAACTACTCAACTTCCATCTCTCTTCAACAATGCAAAATTATCTCAGTAATTACCAGCAACTCAGTCTGAAACTGCTGTACCTGTTCTGTTCTTCTTGTCTTGATGCTAAAGTGTGTTAAGAGGTTTATATTAAATTTGAGAGTAAATAGTCACATTGAATGGAGACGGCAATGGCACCCCACTCCAGTACTCTTGCCTGGAAAATCCCACAGATGGAGGAGCCTGGTAGGCTGGGGTCTATGGGGTTATACAGAGTTGGACATGACTGAAGTGATTAGCAGCAGCGGCAGTCACATTGAAAATACCAACCTTCAAAGATTTATAAATAATTTCCTCACTATCGCTTTCTGTCAGGACCCCTAATCAAAACGGAATTTTCTGTCCATTAAATGATTAATATATATAAAAATGGAGTATCTCCATACAAAGAAATATTTATTAAATAATAAAAAGATATTGAAGTACTGATACATGCTACAACATACAACATGAATGAAACTTGCATCCATTATGCCCAATCAAAAGAGCCTGTCGCAATGACCACATGGTGTAAGATTTCATTCAAATGAAATGTTTAGAATATGCAGATTTATAGATACAGATGGTAAATTAGTATTTGCTTCTGGCTGGGGAGGGTGTTTAACAAAGAAGTAATATGTTCTTCAAAGAGACTGGTATATAAAGTACTCTAGAGGCAAGAGACACTACAGAAAGACTATTTTCAATATAGTTCAGTAACTCAAGGATACATTAGTGAATTTCTAAATTAAGATAGTAATCATACAAATGGAGAGGAAAGATATTGTGTATATTGTTAGAAATTAGCAGTGGGTAGATGTGGTGGTCAAATGACACAATCATGGAGGTCTTTGCTGATGGTTAGCAGTGTGTGTGTGTGTGTGTGTGTGTGTGTGTGTGTGTGCGTGCATGCACAAGACAGAGAGAGGAAATAGAGTGTAGACATAGTGAATAAGAAAGATAGAATAGCTATTCAGAATATTACAAATAAACATTCCAATGGGATATGCAACAGTAGCATGGAAAAATATAAGGTTAGACCTATAAAAATGGAAGTAGTTCACAGAACTGGGAGGTTCTTACAATAGGTTATTAGATGGCATTTCCCAGGTGCAACATGGAAAAGAAAACTGAGAGTTCATTCTTTGTGATTTATGCTATTGGATATAAAGAAGGGAAAAGATGAAACAGTAAATAATTCTGAGGGGCCAGCAGAAAATTAGAATAATTTCTAGGAAATTATAGTGTTGTAGACATCAAGGAAGATAGATAAGGCAGCTTCAAGGAGCGGAGGGTCCAGAGCTACTAGACCCAACCATGTATTGTTATATACATGATTCTACTAATTCACTGAATAAGTCCTCTCACATTGTCTTTTCCACTTCTTTCTGTTGAGACCATTTGATTAAAATCTAACTCTATATATACAAGGGTATTAGTTAAGGTCTCTAGTCACTTTCTTAGCTGAGTAAAATTGTTAATGACGATAATAGTGAAGACTGAAGATGGTGCTGGAATTGTGGGAGTTATACAATGGCAGAGACTCCACGGAGAACTAGAAGGAGCACAGGATAATGAAAATAGCACTTTCATTTTTTCTAGTTACAGCTTGGCTGTAACTAGATCTGTGTCCTTAGGAAAATCCTTTAGCTTATCTCTGTCACTTATATCCTCATGAGCAAAAACACGCCATTTGAACTTGGTTTTTAAGAGTCAGCTCAAATTTCGTTCAGTGCTGGAATTTTTCTAATAAATTTATCATCATTTGGAATACCAATTTTATAAAAGTTTGCATTTATTTGTAAAACACATTTTCAAAGCAACCCCTGTCAAAGCAGGGTCATTTGAAACTAATAAGACTCAATAATTTGACCTTTACTTTCAGTTATTTCAGTTCAGTTCAGTTGCTCAGTCATGTCCGACTCTTTGCGACCCCATGAATCGCAGCACGCCAGGCCTCCCTGTTCATCACCATCTCCCAGCGTTCACTCAGACTCACATCCATTGAGTCAGTGATGCCATCCAGCCATCTCATCCTCGGTCGTCCCCTTCTCCTCCTGCCCCCAATCCCTCCCAGAATCAGAGTCTTTTCCAATGAGTCAACTCTTCGCATGAGGTGGCCAAAGTACTGGAGTTTCAGCTTTAGCATCATTCCTTCCAAAGAAATCCCAGGGTTGATCTCCTTCAGAATGGACTGGTTGGATCTCCTTGCAGTCCAAGGGACTCTCAAGAGTCTTCTCCAACACCACAGTTCAAAAGCATCAATTCTTTGGTGCTCACCCTTCTTCACAGTCCAACTCTCACATCCATACATGAACACTGGAAAAACCATAGCCTTGACTAGACGGATCTTAGTCGGCAAAGTAATGTCTCTGCTTTTGAATATACTATCTAGGTTGGTCATAACTTTTCTTCCAAGGAGTAAGTGTCTTTTAATTTCATGGCTGCAGTCACCATCTACAGTGATTTTGGAGCCCCCAAAAATAAAGTCTGACACTGTTTCTACTGTTTCCCTATCTATTTCCCAGGAAGTGATGGGACCAGATGCCATGATCTTTGTTTTCTGAATGTTGAGCTTTAAGCCAACTTTTTCACTCTCCTCTTTCACTTTCATCAAGAGGCTTTTTAGCTCCTCTTCACTTTCTGCCATAAGGGTGGTGTCATCTGCATATCTGAGGTTATTGATATTTCTCCTGGCAATCTTGATTCCAGCTTGTGTTTCTTTCAGTCCAGCGTTTCTCATGATGTACTCTGCATATAAGTTAAATAGGCAGGGTGACAATATACAGCCTTGACGTACTCCTTTTCCTATTTGGAACCAGTCTGTTGTTCCATGTCCACTTCTAACTGTTGCTTTCTGACCTGCATACAGATTTCTCAAGAGGCACGTTAGGTGGTCTGGTATTTCCATCTCTTTCAGAATTTTCCACGTCTTATTGTGATCCACATAGTCAAAGGCTTTGGCATAGTCAATCAAGCAGAAATAGATGTTTTTCTGGAACTCTCTTGCCTTTTCCATGATCCAGTGGATGTTGGCAATTTGATCTCTGGTTCCTCTGCCTTTTCTAAAACCAGCTTGAACATCAGGGAGTTCATAGTTCACATATTGCTGAAGCCTGGCTTGGAGAATTTTGAGCACTACTTTACTAGCATGTGAAATAAGTGCAATTGTGTGGTAGTTTGGGCATTCTTTGGCATTGCCTTTCTTCCCAAAGAATGGAATGAAAACTGACCTTTTCCAGTCCTGTGGCCATTGCTGAGATTTCCACATTTGCTGGCATATTGAGGGCAGCACTTTCACAGCATCATCTTTCAGGATTTGAAACAGCTCAACTGGAATTCCATCACCTCCACTAGCTTTGTTCATAGTGATGCTTTCTAAGGCCCACTTGAGTTCACTTTCCAAGATGTCTGGCTCTAGATTAGTGATCACATCATCATGATTATCTGGGTCGGGAAGATCTTTTTTGTACAGTTCTTCTGTGTATTCTTGCCACCTCTTCTTAATATCTTCTGCTTCTGTTAGGTCCAGACCATTTCTGTCCTTTATCGAGCCCATCCTTGCATGAAATATTCCCTTGCTATCTCTAATTTTCTTGAAGAGATCTCTAGTCTTTCCCATTCTGTTGTTTTCCTCTATTTCTTTGCATTGATCTCTGAAGAAAGCTTTCTTATCTCTTCTTGCTATTCATTGGAACCCTGCATCCAGATGCTTATATCTTTCCTTTTCTCCTTTGCTTTTCACCTCTCTTCTTTTTACAGCTATTTGTAAGGCCTTCCCAGACAGCCATTTTGCTTTTTGCATTTCTTTTCCGTGGGGATGGTCTTGATCCCTATCTCCTGTACAATGTCACGAACCTCATTCCATAGTTCATCAGGCACTCTATCTATGAAGACCTACAAGACCTTTTAGAACTAACACCCAGAAAAGATATCCTTTTCATTATAGGGGACCGGAATGCAAAAGTAGGAAGTCAAGAAACACCTTGAGTAACAGGCACATTTGGCCTTGGAATGCGGAATGAAGCAGGGCAAAGACTAATAGAGTTTTGCCAAGAAAATGCACTGGTCATAGCAAACACCCTCTTCCAACAACACAAGAGAAGACTCTACACATGGACATCACCAGATGGTCAACACCAAAATCAGATTGATTATATTATGTGCAGCCAAAGATGGAGAAGCTCTATACAGTCAACAAAAACAAGACCAGGAGCTGACTGTGGCTCAGATCATGAACTCCTTATTACCAAATTCAGACTTAAATTGAAGAAAGCAGGGAAAACCTCTAGACCATTCAGGTATGACCTAAATCAAATCCCTTATGATTATACAGTTGAACTGAGAAATAGATTTAAGGGTTTAGATCTGATAGATAGAGTGCCTGATGAACTATGGAATGAGGTTCAGTTATTTATTCACTCATTTAACAAATATTGCTGAGCATCTGCCATGCTAAGTTGAATTGGGGCTTCCCTGATGACTCAGTGGTAAAAAATCAGCACACCAATGCAGGAGACAGGGATTTGATCCCCAGGTTAGGAAAATCCCCTGGAGAAGGAAATGGCAACCCATTCCAGTATTTTTGCTGAGAAATCTTATGGACAGATGAGCCTTGTGGGCTACAGTCTAGGGGATGGCAAAGAGTTGGGCACTGCTTAGTGACAGTCAATCTGCCACACTAGGAACATGTCAAGTAAGGAAAATAAACTGGAGAAGAAAAAAAAAATGAGTGTTTGCTTGTATGGAACTTAACAATAATAGGAAACAGCCACATTGATCAAATGTTTGATTGCATTTAGACTTTCCTGGCTAAAACTGTTAGAGCCTTTTCCTTCTTTCTCTTTCCTTTTAAAAACAATTCTACAGATTCAGGTATACCAAGGGGCTTAAATTTGGGGGAGGGGGAGGGTCTAAAACATATTGGTATGCAGGATGGAATCATGTCTAAACTTCCTTAGTCTATAACTGAGTGTTTATATTTTTCCTCAACATTCACATTATTAAGATGTTACACTGTATCATTGTATATGTTTACTGCATAGGAAAAGCAACAACAAAACAAGCTGTAGTAAGCAACATTTACCACCTATTGGTTTGTGATTAAATGTGTTTTGATGAGTGATAAACATTACTTCATGGATTAAAAGCATAGCAATATCAATAGCTTTGAGGTTCATATAAAGCATCATCAAAATTCATAGTAAACATAGCAGGAGAGACTGAGATATGTTTAAACTCATTGTCGAGAAAGTATTGCCATCTTGCCTGAAATTGATAAGACCCATACAGCCAGATTAAAGAAATTTCTTTCCATCTCCCTCTCTCTCTTTTTAAAAATAAATCTTACAGCATATGAGAGAAAAAAAAAATAACAACTTTCTGACAAATAGACATATGAATCACTCATAGCTATTCTGAAGACACCATACACTTTTTGTTGACTGATAACTTTGTAAATTTCAGAGTATGTTATTTCTTATCATCATTGCGTGTGTTGTCTTTTCTCTAGGCCAATTTTCTGAGCATATTCCCAGTGGAATAGATGAAACTAGCCTGCTTGAACTTTTTCTGTGATGTTTGACAGAAACTTTTGTCTTTTAAAGGAAAGTAAACAATTGCTGAGGGATTGAACCTATTTCTTGGCTCATTACTATGCATATGATAGACTGAAAGAATGACCTAGCAGGTCTCTCAGCTGCTCTTATTTTTAATACAAGGTGGCTTCATTTTTTTAAAAGTTTAATGACTTGGGATTTCATTTACACCAAATAATGAGAGCTTGCATAAGACTGCAAATTGTAATGTGGGTGTTGTCATGCGCTGCTGCACTTGATAGATAATTTATTCAGAGTCCTGGAAGAGAGCTTCTTAAAAATAACTGACATTGAAGATGCCAATAAACATTGATGCCATGCACGTGCCAGCTGCGATATCATTAGTAGGTGAACTACCCTACTGTGCAAACAGCTTCAAACTGACTCAAAGAGTAATGTATTTTTGCCAAAGGCATAAATGAATTCATGAATTCGTCCTACTTACAGTTCTCTAACTCAGTTCTACCTTTTAAATTTTTTATTTATTCATTTTCTACTGGTGTAGTTTAGTGGATATAGCATTTGAAAAGGCAGAATGCTCTATCCTTTCATATTTCCTAGCAGACAATTGATATTGCATTTCTATTGTTGTTCAGTCACTAAACTGTGTCCAACTCTTTGTGACCCCATGAAGTGCAGC
Organism: Ovis aries; assembly: GCF_016772045.2. Taxonomy (NCBI): domain Eukaryota; kingdom Metazoa; phylum Chordata; class Mammalia; order Artiodactyla; family Bovidae; genus Ovis; species Ovis aries. The sequence continues at coordinate 149,286,886 of NC_056054.1, read as the reverse complement.
ATGCCAAGCTTCCCTTTTCTTCACTATTTCCCTGAGTTTGCTCAAACTCACGTCCATTGAGTCAATGATGGAGTTCAATTAGTAGAAAATTCCTATTACAAATGTGCCTAACTAGATTATAAATAAGACTAGTTGAAATTTTGTGTGGAACTTTCTATTACAGATCACCAGTCCAGGTTTGATGCATGAGACAGGGTGCTCAGGGTGGTGCACTGGGATGACCCAGAGAGATGGGATGGGGAGGAAGGTGGGAGAGGGGTTCAGGATAAGGAACACATGTATAGCCATGGCTGATTCATTTCAATGTATGGCAAAAACCGCTATGATATTGTAAAGTAATCGGCCTCCAATTAAAATAAATAAATTAAAAAAAAAAAGAAATTCCAAAAAAATAAAAATAACAACAAAAAAAGACTAGATGAGATTACAGGAAGCCATGCTTGCATATTGGGACTGCATACGTGCTAAGTCACTTCAGTTGTGCCCCACTCTTGCGGACCCCATGAACTGTAGCCTGCCAGGCTCCTCTGTCCATGAGAATCTCCTGGCAAAAATACCGGAGTGGGTTGCTGTGCCCTCTTCCAAGGGATCTTCCTGACACAGGAATTGAACCCATGTCTCTTAAGTCTCCTGCATTGGCAGGCATATTCTTTACCACTAGCACCACCTCAGTTCAGTTCAGTTCAGTTGCTCAGTCGTGTCCGACTCTTTGCGACCCCATGAATCGCAGCACACCAGGCCTCCCTGTTCATCACCAACTCCCGGAGTTCACTCAGATTCACGTCCATCGAGTCGGTGATGCCATCCAGCCATCTCATCCTCTCTCGTCCCCTTCTCCTCCTGCCCCCAACCCCTGCCAGCATCAGAGTCTTTTCCAATGAGTCAACTCTTCGCATGAGGTGGCCAAAGTACTGGAGTTTCAGCTTTAGCATCATTCCTTCCAAAGAAATCCCAGGGCTGATCTCCTTCAGAATGGACTAGTGGGATCTCCTTGCAGTCCAAGGGACTCTCAAGAGTCTTCTCCAACACCACAGTTCAAAAGCATCAGTTTTTCGGTGCTCAGCCTTCTTCACAGTCCAACTCTCACATCCATACATGACTACTGGAAAAACCATACTAGAAAACCCTAAAAGATTGCCAACCTCCCCATTGGGGAATTGAACCCCAGTCTCCCACATGACTGGTAGGGATACTAACCATTATACTAATGAGGAGGTGCTATTGGGACTAGCTTATGAGAAGTACATACACACATATTATTTTATTGCTGCTACAAGTAGTCATGAAGAACTGTCTTGCCCTATATATCTGCAATGGATATAGGGAAAACTAACTCAGATTCCGAATAATGGAGAATTTCTAATGACTTACCTGATCAAAGGGAGAAAAGTGTTTTTCTGTAACCAGTGAGCTTCCTGTCCTTGAAGTACTCAAATATATACTAGATATCCACTAGTAGCAATGTTATATTTAGGATATTCACTTCAGATAGCACAAATGTTCTCCCAGATGATTTTAAAGGTACTCTTCAATTTTTGGTTTCTATATTTCCACATAGAAAATACCTCCAGACTAAGTCATATATTACGAGAAGTAAAATGAAATATTATGGTAGAGAGAAATGCAAAATAGAATACCCCAGATTGCAATTGAGGATACTTCGTTTCCTTTCTTTGTATTCTATAACAAAATTTTCAAAGGGAAAAGCTGATAAAAAATAATTTGAATTTGGGTCTTATGGATTATTCTTGCAATGAAGAACATTTAAGTATGCTCTTAATTTTACTTAACTATGATTTTATTCCCTCTCTTTTTCCCCATCTTTTTCCATAAGTACCCAAGTGATACATTTTAAGATTCATGTTTGTGGAACCATAATATTATCAGCTAAATGCAAGTAATTTCACAGTTAATAGTTATACTAATTAGTATTTCATTATATTAAACTTCTTTAACAATTCTTAATACTTCAAATGAGTCCAGGAAATACAGGAGAATACTTGGTTGCTCAGTTAGCTGTGAATATGACTCCTAAAAATACATGAATACTGATAAATGGAGTCTGAAACTCTGTACATAAAAATATCTGTAAAAGAAATATGTTTCTGTATGAGGTTGCAAAGAGTCGGATGTGACAGCACCTGGCTATACACACACAAGCTGAAAGAACAATGCAATTATGATAGAGGTAAAGTATTTATTTAAAAATATCCAATTTTACAAAAATATACCTGACACAGTATAAAAGATACTATACTTGTTACTGACCTTCCGTTTTATAATTTCATACCAGGATTTATACTTCAAAATGAGATTTGAACATTCTAATTTTCAGTTTTAGGATTTGTAAAAGAATCTTTATTTCAGTTATAAAAAATATAATTTACCAGGAGAAGATAAGTAAATCCTTTGTATATACAGTTATTTTGTATAAAAAGAATTTTAGAAGTGATGTTTTCTTCTGAGCAAAGATGATCCACATTGAAACATGCTCCAAACTTATGAAATTGGAAACTTGTAGTTAGAACAGTTATACTAAAAATCAATGGTATATATGAAAAATAACTTCCCTAGGTTTCAAAGTTTAAATAGCTATCTAATTTTGAAATTCAAAGTAATAACTCTCATTCACAATATTCTAAATTTGGTACAAGATTAGATAACTATTTTCCTTAAAGTTTGATAAAGTTTTGCAATGAATTCTAGATCTATGATTAGAAAAAATCAGGAGAAAACAATAAGGCCATTAAAACTGAATCTAAGGACATTCATATATTATTCTTTATTTTGTAGAAAAATCAAAGTACTTTAGGTTCTTGAGTAAAATTGCAGCCACACAGCTTCATTCTGTATTTACAGAGGTAAATTGCAAATCAATGATTAATCTTTAAAGAAACTGTAGAGAATGTTGGATCATGAAACTGAGCATAAATGAGCATTTCTGTATCTCTGGTAACTGAAGTTTCAAAAATATTTAACTTGTTGGAAAAAAAAATGTGCTTTTTTAAAACAGAAATCAAACAAAAATGTATAGTTACAGATAAGTACACATCATCCAAAAGTACAACACATTTCTTAAACAATGCAGTTTTTATATAAATAAGTTTTCTGTTCTAATTTTCAACGGTGAAACTTTTCATATCATCATCATCATATATATATATAGCCTTTTATATAATTTATTTCTAAATAGCCTTTTGAATTTTAAAGAATGTCATCAATTGACAATTTTGGATCAATTTTTAAATATTGGATTTTTGCATTGAATTTATTAGACTCTCACTTGTAAAAAAAATAATTTTGTGTATGCCAATAAAACTAAGTGCATATTAACTGCATCAACTTAATTAAGCTGGGGAATATATTTCCAAGAATTTCCTTTCTTAATATAGTGGTGGTACTCAGTCATGAGTGACTCTTTGTGACCCCATGGACTGCAGCCAGCCAGGCTCCTCTGTCCATGGAATTTTCCAGGCAAGGATATTGGTGTGAGTTGCCATCTTCCCAACCCAGAGACTGAACCCATGTCTCTTACAACTCCTGCATTTGTAGACTGGTTGTTTACCACTGTGCCACCTGGGAAGCCCTTTATAAATACAGTTCCAAGTTAAAATTGGCCACTATATAAACTTGTGTGAGATTTGAAATGCAGAAGTGAAGTGAGTTATACTTTTAAGAGACCCTTTGATGCCAAGACAAGATAGACAGAATTTACCAATGGACTTTAGAATGTCCTTGCTGCCCTCCATTCAGCTGAGAGGCTATCTTCCCAAATATTGGAGCCTTGGTTGTGGATCCACTGATGCAAAAAGTATGTAGGCACCATAGCTTCCCTCTTCACAAAATCTAATTCCCAGCTTCACTTCCACTGCTGGATATCTTGCTAGACTGCTGAATGGTAACTCCTGATTGGACATTCATAATCCCCTTTCTGATCCTTCATTTCCCCAGCATTTTCCATAGTTTTATATATTGAAATCCATATAAAAAATCCTATATTAGATACTTGTTGGTCAGCTGCTCAGTCATGTCTGATTCATTGTGATTCCATGGACTGAAGCAACCTTCTCCTTCACCATCTCCCAGAGCTTGCTCAAACGCATGTCTGTTGAGTTGGTGATGCCATCCAACCATCTCATCCTGTTGTCCCCTCAATCTTTCCCAGAATCAGGGTCTTTTCCAATGAGTTGACTGTTCACATTAGGTGGCCAAAGTATGAGCGCTTCAGCCTGAACATCAATCCCTCCAATGAATATTTAAGATTGATTTCCTTTAGAATTTACTGTTTTGATCTCCTTGCAGTTCAAGACACTCTCAAAATTCTTCTCCAATGCCACAGTTCAAAATCATCAGTGCTTCAATGCTCAGCCTTCTTTATGGTCCAACTCTCACATTGGTACATGACTACTGGAAAAACCATAGCTTTGCTGTACAGACCTTTGTTGGCAAAGTAATGTCTCTGCTACTCCTAGGCTATTATTGTCTTGGTTTCGCAAAGGTAAAAAGTAGGAACAGAGATAACCAGGGTCAGATATCTTATAATCAATGGAACCAAAATTCAAACTCAAGCAGTCTGGCAAATGATAGTTTACAACCCAACACAAGTTTATTAAACACTAGTATGTATTATGGTGAAGGCAATGTTATAAACTGCATGTATAAGTGACCTGGATTTAAGTTCTAGTTTTACCACTATTTATGGAGATCTAACTCCATTTAATTATGGCTAGTATTGTTTTTCTCAGCTGTATAATAATTGGGAGAACTAGGTGATATTGTGGAGAAGGTAATGGCACCCCATTCCAGTACTCTTGCCTGGAAAATCCCATGGACGGAGGGGCCTGGTGGGCTGCAGTCCATGGGGTCGCTAAGTCGGACATGGCTGAGCAACTTCACTTCACTTTTCACTTTCATGCATTAGAGAAGGAAATGGCAACTCACTCCAGTGTTCTTGTCTGGAGAATCCCAGGGACGAGGGAGCCTGGTGGGCTGCTGTCTATGGGGTTGCACAGAGTCGGACACAACTGAAGCGACTTTGCAGCAGCAGCAGCAGCGGGTGATATTTAATATTCCTTTCAACTTAAAAATCCCATAAATTTACTGCTGGATCCTAGCACAATTTCTTTCCCAGATTATACCTCTCTCCACAGTAATTCCAAGGGTTATTGATATCCAGAAAAAGCTAGCATGTGGACTCTGAAGTCATAGTCCATGTAGCTGAATCCACACTGTTTCCAGAATCTGTGAATAAGTTATATGGCAAAATGCACTTTGCACATGTGATCAAGTTGAGGATCTCAAGGTGGGGAGAAAACCCTGGTTTATCCAAGTGAGCCCAATGTAACCAAAAGGAACCTTATGAGATAAAGAGGGAGGCAGGGGATCAGAAAAAGTGATGTGATGATGTAAGTAGAGGTAGGAGTTTTGTACAGTCAAGCATCAAGGAATATGAACAGATTCTGGAAGAAAAAAGTTCTTTTCTAAAGACTCCAGAAAACTTGCTGATACGTTTTAGACTTCTGATATCCAACGATTTAAGAAAATAAATTTGTTTTGTTTTAACGCTTTAAGTTTTTGGTAATAACTTACAACTTTGATAGGAAAATTGTGCAATTAGCCAAACATTATATTGCCTTATGAATCATCCCAGAGACCTCTTTTTTTACCCCCAGCCTATACATCTCCAGTAGTGATTACCTAGACTATCATAACCATTCATTTCATTTACATGAAGTTTAAATTTTTTCCAGCTCTTACCTTTTACTGAGTTTAATCTCGTATATTCAGCTTGGTTTACGCCACACCTTTAATGTCTAATACGCAAATTAAACTTAACATGAACAAAGTGTTCTCTACACCCAGGCCTCCTTGTTTCAGAAAATGTTTAACAACCATCTTGTCAGTTGGGAGAGCCAAATATTTTATAGTTATCCATGACCCTTTCCAACCACCCAATATCTAAGTAAATTATCACAATTTATAATAGCATTTCCACAATGTATTCTCTCGTTTTCATCCCCCTTCCATAAGCCATAATCATTTTTTACATGAACTTCCACAGCAGTATCCTAGCTCTTCTTCTTGCTTTTATTCTTCTGTCTCATGCTGGTACAACTGTACATAGAATCCTAAATGACCTTTACTATTTTTAAATACTATGACAAGCTATGTCAAAATGATGGTGTGATCACTACCTAGAGCCAGACATCCTGGAATGTGAAGTCAAGTGGGCCTTAGGAAGTATCACTAGGAACAAAGCTGGTGGAGGTGATGGAATTCCAGTTGAGCTATTTCAAATCCTAAAAAAATGATGCTGTGAAAGTGCTGCACTCAATATGCCAGCAAATTTGGAAAACTCAGCCGTGGCCACAGGACAGGAAAAGGTTAGTTTTCATTCCAATCCCAAAGAAAGGCAAGGCCAAAGAATGTTCACACTACTGCACAATTGCACGCATCTCACACGTTAGCAAAATAATACCGAAAATTCTCTAAGCTAGGCTTCAACAGTACATGATCTGAGAACTTCCAGATGTTAAAGCGAAGTTTAGAAAAGGCAGAGGAATCAGAGGCCAAGTTGCCAACATCAATTGGATCATAGCAAAAGCAAGAAAATTCCAGAAAAAACATATACTTCTGTTTTATTGACTATATCAAAGCCTTTGACTGTGTGGATCACAACAAACTGGAAAATTCTTCAAGAGATGAGAATACCAGACCACCTTACCTGCCTCCTGAGAAAACTGTATGCAGGTCAAAAAGCACCAGTTAGAACCAGAAATGGAACAAGAGACTGATTCTAAGTTGGGGAAAGTGTACATCAAGGCTTTATATTGTCACCCTGCTTATTTAACTTACATGCAGAATATATCATGAAAAATGCCAGACTGGATGAAGCACAAGCTGGAATTAAGATTGCCAGGAGAAATATTAATAACCTCAGATATGCAGATGACACCACCCTTATGGCAGAAAGTGAAGAGGAACTAAAGTGCCTCTTGATAAAAGCGAAAGGGGAGAGTGAAAAGTTGGCTTAAAACTCAGCATTCAAAAAATTAAAATAATGGCATCCGGTCCCATCACTTCATGGAAAACAGATGGGGAAACAATGGAAACAGTGAGAGATTTTATTTTTTGGAGGCTCCAAAATCACTGCAGATGGTGACTGCAGCCATGAAATTAAAAGACGCTTGCAGAGAGAACAGATGTTGCAGGAGTAGGTGGATGTGGATTACATCTCCCTCCATGGATACATTAGGGATAACACCTTCATTCACAGAAGTGCTTGCAGAACATCAGCTAAGAGCAGACAGGAGTACCTGACCACTGGAAAAGGATATATAGGACCACACAAAACTCAGTAGGATGAAGGAATTAGTGGGAAAAACAGGAGTGTTAGTAGGACTGGACCTGTGCTTGGCAGATAGGGGAACTGAAGTGGGGATCTGACCGCTACACTGGGGCAATTGTCTGGGTCAGAGGAGAAACATTTAAGACTGAGAGTGAAGTAGCAGATTTATGGCAGCCTAAATGGAATGAGAATAAAAGATTCTTGCTCCTTGGAAGAAAAGCTATGGCAAACCTAGACAGCATATTAAAAAGCAGAGATGCTACTCTGCCAACAAATTCTGTCTAGTCAAAGCTATGGTTTTACCAGCAGTTATGTATGGATGTGGGAGTTGGACCACAAAGAAGGCTGAATGCCGAAGAATTGTGCTTTTGAACTGTAGTGTTGGAGAAGACTCTTGAAAATGCAAGATCAAACCAGTCCATCCCTAAGGAAATCAGACCTGAATATTCATTGAAAGGACTAATGCTGAAGCTGAAGCTCCAATACTTTGGCCACCTGATGTGAAGAACCGACTCATTGGAAAATACCCTGATGCTGGGAAAGATTGAAGGCAGGAGGAGAAGGGGACAACAGAGGATGAGATGTTTGGATAGCATCACCGACTCAATGGGCATGAGTTTGAGCAAGCTCTGGGAGTCGGTGATGGACAGTGAAGCCTGATGTGCTGTAGTCCATGGAGTCGCCAAGAGTTGGACACGACTAAAGAACTTAACTGTTGTAACAACCTTACTTAAAACTATCCAGTAGATGTCTGTCATTGTAAAATAAAGCCCCGCCTCTTTACCCTGGTATTTCTGGACATTTTGTAACTCTCTTTCCTATTTTAATACCACTGCATTCTTAAGCATCACACTGGTCTTTATGTTCCTAGAATCCACTGAATTTATTCCCAGTTAGGATCCTTGTATTCCCTGGAAGAGGAACTGACAACCCACTCAAGTATCCTTGCCTGGGGAATCCCATGGACCGAGGAGCCTGGTGGACTACAGTCTGTGGGATCACAAGAGTCAAACACAACTGAGCACTGAGCACGAGCACAATCAGTTCAGTTCTGTTCAGTTGCTGAGTCGTGTTCGACTCTTTGCAACCCAGTGGACTGCAACACGCCAAGCCTCCCTGTCCATCACCAACTCCCAGAATTTACTCAAACTCATGTTCATTGAGTCAGTGATGTCATCCAAACATCTCATCCTCTGTCGTCCCATTTTCCTCCCACCTTCTTTCCCAGCATCAGGGTATTTTCCAGTAAGTCAGTTCTTTGCATCCGGTGGCCAAAGTATTGGAGTTTCAGCTTCAGCATCAGTTCTTCCAATGAATATTCATGACTGATGTCCTTTAGGATGGACTGGTTGGATCTCCTTGCAGTCCAAGGGACTCTCAAGAGTCTTCTCCAACACCACAGTTCAAAAGCATCAATTCTGTGCTCAGCTTTCTTTAAAGTCCAACTCTCACATCCATACATGACTACTGGAAAAACCATAACCTTGACTTGATGACTCTGTTAGCAAAGTAATGAACACAATAGCTACATTTTATTCACTAATTCACTTAGGGTCTCTTTCTACATTGGAAGGTCTTTTCTTCTTTTTCTGAAGTTGTAACTTCCTTTTTTCATCTTCCATTTTTCAGCATAAATATTCTTTCGTGATATGAATATTTGTGATTCCACGGAGGTTTGTTAGCTATGTTCTTTGTTGTTGACTCTTCTTCTATTTAATTAGACAAATATTTTCTCCATTTCTATGGCTCAGAATACTCAGATTCTGGCAGTGCCATTGGGTTTTTTCCTACAAGCAAACATTCCCCCCCCCCCTCATCTTTTCTGTGCTGGACACTGTTTCTCCAAGTGAAACATATTACTAAAGGTTGAACATGTCTGAGAATGGTCTTTCCTTTAGTAATAGGACATGCAAATATTATGTTATCTAGACCACAGTATTGTCTCTCTGAAAGATATTCTACTCTCTTGTTTCCGTCTTCCACATATTGCTCACTTTTTGATATTTTTTTTGTATATCAATTTAACTCTCTATTTGACCTTCACTCAGTCTCAGTAATGTATGCTCCAGGAAGCAAACACATTGTCTTTTCTGTTTACTGTTTTGTTCTGTGTGCCTTGTACAGTGTCCAGTACATTAAATATTTCTTCAATAATTGTCAATGCCAGATTAGTTTGTGTGAGACCTCCTATGAATCAAGTTGCATCCGAACTTACAGCTCAGAGAGAATGATGAAGCTGTTTTGTCTGGATAATTGACAAAGGATCCCTCAGTCTTTCTCAGTAGCTGATACTCCAGCCAAGCTTTGTAGAGCTTGGTACAAATTCTGGAGAGAGGAACTGTGTGAAGAAAATGAATAAACTATTTGTGAGGGTAGAGAGTCAATTTTGAGGTATGGAAGTTAACAGTGGTAATTTAAGTTGCTTTTTGGCATAAAAGTGTTCTCTTTTATTTAGGCATAGGTGTTCTCTGTGAATGTAAATTAAACAGCTTGGCCAGGTGGGCACTTTACTGATAAAATCTGGAGAAGTCACACATGGAGTGAATGCCAGCTTCATCTTTCATGAGCATTTATAAGGGTAGAATGCAGTTCTACCTGAGTGTCATAGTGTGAGGATGAACAAAATATGGGTGAATATGAACAGGAGGGCTACACAACATGGCACATGGAAAGAACGCTGAGCAGTCAGGTGAAATGCATTGTTGTGACAACCCTTTAAAATTATATATAACTCTTTGATTTTTGCTGTTCCTTTCAATAGCTTTGAATGGGGGAGAATAATGGTTCCTTTTCCTTAGTGTCATCACTCTAAATTCCAAAGGATGTTGTGCAGTGTGACAACTTATATTTCAAAATCTAAGATGTTTGAATAGATGAAATAAGGTTAATTGTTGATTCTTATTAAATTTCTGCCTCTGCAGGGTGCTTTTTTGCTTCTCTTTGTAAATGATTGACTTGCATAATTGTATGCATCTCTAAGTGCTGCTTTTTGAGAAATGACATCAAAGGGTTTAAAGATTTTATTCTAGATTGTATTTCAGAATTACTTCACATGCCTTCTTATATATAATTAGTTCTGCTTATGCTGAACAAAAGTGGGCCAAATTTATGCTAAGTATTACGACACTTTATTTCTCTAACAATATATACTTCTATATAGCATTTTTATATCTGGAATCTAGTTTTCCATCAGAATTTTCTTTTTGAGTGGAATTAATGCATTATGCTGTTCACTCAACAATCTATCCATCCAACAACACACTCACCCACCCATTTATTCAGCCATGATTTTTACAGAACTCAGTGTAGCAGACACTGAGATTTGCCTTGATGATACCGAACATGAATAATACCTGTTCTTTTCATTGCAGATATGTGATAAAAAATGAATAATTGGAAATCAATGTGATAATTATTATATTATGTACACAGATCTTTGCCCAGCTTTCTTATTTTTATTTATGCCTATAAAGGTTTATACAAAATTAGCTACTCGATGTCAGATGTTAACTGAACAAGTTGAAGGACTAGGGCATATTTAATCATTTAAAGAAAATAAATACAGTTTTCAGTTTATGTTTATTAAAATGGGATTAACATTTGGGACAAAAATATGAAAATTAATTATCTTTCTCAGCACCCTTGTAAGGGTTCATAAGATATGCTTTGCTCTCTAAGACCATCATAATGAGAGAGAGTAAGAGAAGGTTAGTCCAAAGAAAGGAAAGAGATTGAAGGAATATGATAGTAAAATGTATATTAAAAAGGAAACGCAAGTGAATATAGATGAGCTCTATCAGTAACAAGAAAGTGATAACTTTCCTGCTCAATTTACTTTGGCAAACACTTGCAAGTATGCAATGGAAATATAATCTAAACACCTTATTAGAATACGTATCTTGTTGCTGCAGCTTGATTTATCATATGAATTGTTACATAATGTTTGCAGGAATAATTTGTAGTTAAATGTGTTTTGTTAGTTGTTCCCAAGAAAACCTAAGGAAAAGATATATTTGTCAAGGTACTTAGAATATGACTTCTTTAAAAAACAAAAAAACCTTAAATTTAGAAGACTCACATTGATAATTTACATTACTAATTTAGTATCTACATCATATGTGGTGAAAGCAAGTGAAATCATTTCTTCAGCAAAAAAAAATAGCAACATTTTTTTTTTTAATCTGAAGTCAAATTATTTTTGTCAAATGTATTTTGTCACAGTAGAAAGAAGTCCATTAGGAGTATACTCAAATCAAGAGATTGTATCATTATGATCTTTAGTCACATAGATTATATAGTTGAACTTATATTATGATCTTTGTATTATTTAAGATTGAAAAGATTTGATGGAAACAGTTCTACTTCATTACTCATTAGGGGAATGTATCCTAACAAAATAATAGAAGGGTAATTTTTCATACAAAATTTTTAGATTTTGAATTTCCCAATGCTTTGAAAATACAATTTTTCATGTAGATATTCATGTGAAATTCAACTACCCAGAGATATTAATTTACTTGCCAGGGTAGCAACAGCCTTTCAGAATAATAAATTGCATTTTTTCATTGTTTCTCTGTCCTCAAACCCACCCTATTGTCATCAACGTGGTCAGACATCTATGGATCTCTGCTGACTTTTACACTCAAGAAGAGTCACTTCTCTGTGGACTATTTTCTCAAATTCTGCTTTTTGACAGTCCATTTACATGCATTGTAATATGGTAATAAAACATCTACCTTTAGCAACTACAGCTACCTTATCAGTTACAAGCGGATAAAAGAAATATTTTGATGAGACATTTTGTCCAATATATACATAGTCCCTTATGATTATACAGTGGAAGTGAGAAATAGATTTAAGGGACTAGATCTGATAGAGTGCCTGATGAACTATGGAATGAGGTTCGTGACATTGTACAGGAGACAGGGATCAAGACCATACCCATGGAAAAGAAATCAAAAAAGCAAAATGACTGTCTGGGGAGGCCTTACAAATAGCTGTGAAAAGAAGATCAAAAGCAAGACAGAAGAGATGTGGAATTTGAATGCAGAGTTCCAAAGAATAGCAAGAAGAGATAAGAAAGCCTTCTTCAGCAATCAATGCAAAGAAATAGAGGAAAACAACAGAATGGGAAAGACTAGAGATCTCTTCAAGAAAATTGGAGATACCAAGGGATCATTTCATGCAAAGATGGGCTCAATAAAGGACAGAAATGGTATGGACCTAACAGAAGCAGAAGATATTAAGAAGAGGTGGCAAGAATACACAGAAGAACTGTACAAAAAAGATCTTCACGACCGAATAATCATGATGGTGTGATCACTCATCTAGAGCCAGCCATCCTGGAATGTGAAGTCAAGTGGGCCTTAGAAAGCATCACTATGAACAAAGCTAGTGAAGGTGATGGCATTCCAGTTGAACTATTTCAAATCCTAAAAGATGATGCTGTGAAAGTGCTGCACTCCATATGCCAGCAAATGTGGAAAACTCAGCAATGGCCACAGGACTGGAAAAGATCAGTTTTCATTCCGATCCCAAAGAAAGGCAATGCAAAAGAATGCTCAAACTACCGCACAACTGCACTCATCTCACATGCTAGTAAAGTAGTGCTCAAAATTCTCCAAGCCAGGATTCAGCAATACATGAACCGTGAACTTCCTGATGTCCAACCTGGATTTAGAAAAGGCAGAGGAACCAGAGATCAAATTGCCAACATCCGCTGGATCATGGAAAAAGCAAGAGAGTTCCAGAAAAACATCTATTTCTGCTTGATTGACTATGCCAAAGCCTTTGACTGTGTGGATCACAATAAACTGTGGAAGATTCTGAAAGAGATGGGAATACCAGACCACCTGACCTGCCTCTTGAAAAACCTGTATGCAGGTCAGGAAACAACAGTTAGAACTGGACATGGAACAACAGACTGTTTCCAAATAGGAAAAGGAGTACGTCAAAGCTGTATATTGTCACCCTGCTTATTTAACTTATATGCAGAGTACATTATGAGAAATGCTGGACTGGAAGAAACACAAGCAGGAATCAAGATTGCCAGGAGAAATATCAATAACCTCAGATATGCAGATGACACCACCCTTATGGCAGAAAGTGAAGAGGAACTAAAAAGCCTCTTGATGAAAGTGAAAGTGGACAGTGAAAAAGTTGGCTTAAAGCTCAACATTCAGAAAACAAAGATCATGGCATCTGGTCCCATCACTTCCTGGGAAATAGATGGGGAAACAGTTGAAGCAGTGTCAGACTTTACTCTTTTGGGCTCCAAAATCACTGCAGGTGGTGACTGCAACCATGAAATTAGAAGACGCTTACTCCTTGGAAGAAAAGTTATGACCAACCTAGATAGTATATTCAAAAGCAGAGACATTACTTTGCCGACTAAGGTCCATCTAGTCAAGGCTATGGTTTTCCTGTGGTCATGTATGGATGTGAGAGTTGGACTGTGAAGAAGGCTGAGCGCCGAAGAAATCATGCTTTTGAACTGTGGTGTTGGAGAAGACTCTTGAGAGTCCCTTGGACTGCAAGGAGATCCAACCAGTCTATTCTGAAGGAGATCAGCCCTGGGATTTCTTTGGACGAAATGATGCTAAAGCTGAAACTCCAGTACTTTGCCCACCTCATGAGAAGAGCTGACTCATTGGAAAAGACTTTGATGCTGGGAGGGGTTGGGGACTGGAGGAGAAGGGGACAACAGAGGATGAGATGGCTGGATGGCATCACTGACTCGATGGATGTGAGTCTGAGTGAACTCTGGGAGTTGGTGATGGACAGGGAGGCCTGACGTGCTGGGATTCATGGGGTCTCCAAGAGGGGGACATGACTGAGTGATTGAACTGACTGAGTGACTGACTTACTGCCTGGAAGCACTTCTGTTTTCATGTTAATTTATAATTAGCATTATTAAAGCTTAGATTTTGCATATTGGAAAAAGATTACATAATAAAAATAATTTAACCTTATAAACCAAATGAATTAGTTAAAATAGTTTCTCAAGCTAGAGTCCACACACAGCTTGGGAACTACAACACTGGTATTACTGCAAGGTTATATATTTTAAAGGTTTATTTGATAACAATTTGTATTTTTGATTTGACTTACTAGTTGTATGAGTACATATATACAAGTAAACTAGGTAAGCTCATTATATCTAATTTTATACATCTAATTTTTGTATTTCATTATTTCATTATAAGAATAATATTCTGGGTGTTCAAAGTAATCTGTGCATTTCATGTTTCAGATTTAAAAAGTCTTCAAACATTCAAAAATTCCCTTTGTTTCAAAACCATATTCCTACTTAATTTTTCTTGCCAAAATATAATTCCTTAACAAATTTTAACAAGAATAAACTGTCTTTAAATCATGCAAATTTTAGATATTTGGTTTTGGAAAAGTTTTATTTTTCTCCTAATTTCTTAAATTAACGCTTTATTTTTTGCACAGCTTTGGATTCACAGCAGAATTGAAAAGAAGAAACACACACTGCTCGTGTATATACACATACCCTGTGCTTCCACACATGCACAGCTTCCTCCCTTTATCAAATTCTCCCATTAGAGAGGGAACATTTGTTGAATTGATGAACCCATGTTGACACATCATAGGCACACAAAGTTCATGGTTTGCTTCAGGGTTCACTATTGCTGTTGCACAGTCTATGGGTTTGAACACATGTGGTCATCATTTTTGTAGACAGAAAGTCAGAGAAGGCTTGGCTAGAAAGTTTGTGTCTAATTTATGTATCATAAACTGGAGTGTTTGAGAATGAACAATCAATTTCCATGCTGGTTTCTTCCCTCATGTCTCTGCTTAACACTTTGTTGGACATGGCCTCAAGATTGGACTCAACAGGGCACTTTATTTCTCCATTTTGTTTTATACATGACAGATTAGGGTTCCAAGATATCATTGCAGAATCTTGCAGTCCTTTCAAACTCTAGCCCCAAGCAAATGTAGTGTCTTTTATCACACCACTGAACACAATAGTTACATGCTCTCCAAATTCAAAGATGGGAAGAAGGTCATTTTTTTTCCTGGGAGGAAAAAAAGGCAAAGAATTTGTGGCTCTCTTTATCTCAGAAAGAAATACCAAGAGGCTCTTATTTCAAGCTATAAACTTTAGCAGAAATTCTATTGAATAAAATAAGGTGAAATGTGCATGCTATAAGAAGTCTAAGTATAGTTAAGAGAATTTATTAGGTTTTATGATTTGAGCTATGGTTTTTCCAGTAGTTATGTATGGATATGAAAGTTGGACTATAATGAAAGCTGAATGCCAAAGAATCGATGCTTTTGAACTGTGGTGTTGGAGAAGACTCTTGAGAATCCCTTAGATAGCAAGGAGATCCAACCAGTCCATCATAGAGGACATCAGTCCTGAATATTCATTGGAAGGACTGATGCTAAAGCTGAAACTCCAATACTTTGGCCACCTGATTCGAAGAACTGACTCATTAGAAAAGACCCTGATGCTGGGAAAGATTGAAGGCAGGAGGAGAAGGGGAAGACAGAGAATGAGATGTTTGGATGGCATCACTGACTCAATGGACATGAGTCTGAGTAAACTCCGAGAGTTGATGATGAACAGGGAGGCCTGGCATGCTGCAGTCCATGGGGTTGCAAAAAGTCAGACACGACTGAGTGACTGAAGTGAACTGATGATTTGAGACCAAGTATTATCCCCCAAAATGAAACTCACTTATTAGCGTTTTGCCTTTTTTTACCTTAACATCAACAGGAATATCACTGAAAAGATTTACCTCGTTGGTGTTTATTACAGAATGCATTTGTGTATCAGCCATTTACAAATGATTATGAATAGTATAGTTACACATAGTAGCCATATATAGATGGTGAATTTTGGATCAATATGCATGTACACTCAGTCACTTTAGTCATGTCTGACCCTTTGGGACCCCTTGAACTGTGTCCCATCAGACTCCTCTGACCCTGGGATTCTCCAGGTGTGAATACTGGAGTGGATTGTTATGCCCTCCTCCAGGGGATCTTCTCAGCCCAGGGATGTGTGTCCTGCATCTCCTGTATTGCAGGTGGATCCTTTACTGCTGAGCCTGCTGAGTGAAACCTTGGATCATTATAAATATACATACATATATATATATATATAATCACTAAAAATATCTCAGAATATATCGAAGTCTTGGTGATTCACAGTAATTATGAAATTGTAGAACCTGAAATGCAAAGGAATCTTAGGATTCTTTTTGTAAAAGACCACATGATTAGTTTTCTTTGAGGAGTTTAGGCATTATCTTAGCTAAGGAATAACAGACTAAAACAGTCTATTATTTTCCCCAAAATATAAATTTAAATATAGCACATTTTGTTAATCCTCAAGGACAATGAATTGATTATTATACAATTATTAAAGACATTCATATATGACAGCAATTAACTAAACAGCACCATGTACCAGGCACTTGGATGTATATACTACATACAGTATACTATTTAATCCTTTTACCCTAAAAGATATACATTATTTTCTGGTTTGTTATTGATGTTTAGTCACTAAGTTGTATCCAACTCCTCTGCAACCCCATGGACTGTAGTCAACTATGGGCTGTAGTCAACCTCTCTCCATGGGATTTCCCAGGCAAGAATACTGAAGTGGGTTGCCATTTTCTTCTCCAGGGGACCTTCCTGACCCTGGGATAGAACCTGTATCTCCTGCATTGCTGACAAATTCTACCACTGAGCCATCAGAGAAGCCCTATTTTCTTCTTTACTAGAGGACATTTTGAAGTTACTAGATTAAAGTTGCTTCTGGGAAATAATTTCTCTGTTTAAACCAGGAACAGTCTGGTTTCTTACAATGAAGTAGAATAAATTTCATTTGTACTGGGGGGAAATGTAGAAGATGAAAACCTGAGAATATTTCACAACTATTTTTCTACTTTTTAACCTGAAAAGACTTTTTTAAACAACAGATAACAGTAACAGAAAAGGTGAAGGTTAATTAAGTCATCAAGGAAATAGTGGTTAGATTTTACTGCCATATAGTGAAATTCTTACAGATCACAGAGACCAGAACAAGTATAATTTTAAAAAATAAAAACAACTTTAATTTAGCACAATAAATGTAAAGAACAGAAGCGTAAAGACTATAGTGACAGTTGATAAGAGGACCTATCAGTTCAGTTCAGTTCAATCGCTCAGTCTTATCCGACACTTTGCGACTCCATGAATTGCAGCCCACCAGGCCTCCCTGTCGATCACCAACTCAAACTCATGTCTGTCGAGTCAGTGATGCCATGCAGCCATCTCATCCTCTGTCGTCCCCTTCTCCTCCTGCCACCAATCCCTCCCAGCATCAAAGTCTTTTCCAATGAGTCAACTCTTTGCATGAGGTGGCCAAAGTACAGCTTTAGCATCAGTCCTTCCAAAGAACACCCAGGACTGATCTCCTTTAGGATGGACTTCAAGAGTCTTCTCCAACACCAAAGTTTGAAAGCATCAATTCTTCCAGCGTTCAGCTTTCTTCACATTCCAACTCTCACATCCATACATGACCACAGGAAAACCATAGCCTTGACTAGACGGACCTTTGTTGGCAAAGTAATGTCTCTGCTTTTGAATATACTATGTAGGTTGGTCATAACTTTCCTTCCAAGGAGTAAGCGTCTTTTAATTTCATGGCTGCAATCCTATGGTGACATATTGATGTCTATACAGTTAGGCAGCACGAAAATATATTTTGAATCCAGTTTTATTTGATACTCTATCTGTTGTTATAGCGTACCATGACTCTATCTGTTGTTATAGAGCATGATGTTTCTCTAATATATAGCTCTTTTTCTTTATGTCTATTCCAGTCTTTGAGTTATAAGTATGAATTAGATTCAAATAAATGGCTACATTCTAAATGTCCTTCATTGTTCAGTTATTTGTCTTCCCTAAGCTTTCCTTGTTATTACTTTTTTTTTTTAACCAGTAAAGAAAGACTTACTAAGAGAGGAGGTGGAAAGAGAAAGAGAATATAATCATCATCATAAAATATTACAGCCTTTTATGTTTACTTATCCAGTCTTGATATTTAATCTTTCCAGAGATCATTGTGAGTCTATACATGTTTTTGAGGTTTTATGTACTGTATAATAATGTCTTTTTTTAAACATAGCATATCGTGCCTATCTTTACAAGTCCTGAAATTTTACCTGTTATCTATATCTATTTATCACTCACACACCCTTCTTCCTTTGTTTCCTTTGTCTCTGAATTCATTGAAAAAGTTTTTTATATATGAAGGCTTTATCTTGTTATCTGTTGTGTTTCTCACAATTATTATTCAGTTTGTTATTTACATCTTTAATTTTATTCCATGGTATTTCAAATTTTATGAACAAAATTTTCAATTTTCATATAATGAAGTACATTAGCCTTTTCCTTTATGATATATGCCTTCAGTACAATTTCTTCAGCTACTCAATGTGTAATAAAGGTGATAAGTCATTCTAAAATGAAATTAGCTGCACACGACTATTTAGCATAAGGATTTAATACTTCCAGTTAGGTGTAAACTCAGGGAGCAGTTCTTAGTTACACCTTTTTTGTGTGTGTGTGTGAATTGATCCTGAAGTGATAGTGATAAACGTGCAACTTGACCTTTCTTTCCTTTTCCCTTCTCTTCCTTCCTTTCAACAAATCTTTATTGATTACTTTCTATTTACTAAACATTTGTAATGTCAGAAGATAAATGAGATGTTTGCCCTCGCTTTAATACACATAAAATACTAAGTTGATATTACATCATCCCTCTTTTTTTTTTTTTTTTTATGTTGAAGAGTGATGGTGCTGAATGGCAGCTTTAAACTATATGCTTCTACTGAATATATTGAGTTTCGAGTGACTGTTCTGGAATAAATTGTAGATGACATCAGCTTTTTTTTTTTTTTTTTCAGTGCACGTATGCCCCTGACTAGGTATTTGATTCTTTGCCAAACTTCTATGTATCTACTCACATTCTTGGAAAATAAAGAAATTCTTTATTTCTTAGGTAACCACAACCAGCAAAACTTGTAATGCCAAAATTAGTATGAGACTCACATGTATATTAACTATTAGGACATATTTTATTAGATTGAAGTCCAAATGTAATTCTCTCTCTTATGTTTCCTATTAATTATGCGGTCCTTGCCATATAATCTTATTAAGAATCCTCACAATCTAAAATTGTCGCAAAATATTAGAACTTCCTTTGACAATAGTGTTAATCCAGTTTCT
Source organism: Ovis aries (assembly GCF_016772045.2). Lineage (NCBI taxonomy): Eukaryota > Metazoa > Chordata > Mammalia > Artiodactyla > Bovidae > Ovis > Ovis aries. The sequence goes on along the minus strand of NC_056054.1, from coordinate 149,267,283 downwards.
AATTTCCAAATAGGGAGAGTAAACTTTTATCAACATACAGAATCCTGATTTTTACTAAAGAACAACAAAACCTGTAGGGAACAAGGTATAAAGAAGGTTGAGAAGTGCTTGCAAATGAGACTCTCAACCAGGGCTGAACATTCTTGCAAACGAGATGTTCTGCCCAGTGTAGGGAACTAGGTTTAAGGAAGGTTGAGAAGTGCTTGCAAATGAGACTCTCAACCAGGGCTGAACATTCTTGCAAACGAGATGTTCAGCTTAGAATCCTGTTTGTTCCCATGGGAAAAGAACATTGCTTGCACACAAGGATGTTTCTTTGATTCCTCAAAAGGAACAGACCTTGGGACAAAACGGATTCTAAGTTGATAAGTAAGTTCCCCAAAACAAAGTCTTAGCTGCAGTAAATAAGCCAAGGTAAAGGTTATCTCGCCCTGCGCCTGCGCACTGTATAGTCTTTGAATCATAGTGCTTGGCAGCTTGCCCTGCAGGGGGTTGTGCAAAAGATATAAAATAAAGCAGCTGTAAGAAGCAAGTGTTAAAATATAAAGATTTAAACCACTCTGCAGTGTTGGTGTTTCATTCCGTCGCCGGCAAAAACCATTTATATTGCTCTCATTTTCTGCTCTTAAAAACAGGTCATTCACAACTTCAGACTCACTCTCGCTCTGCTTCATCCTTGCTTAGACCTCAGGGTACCCAACACTGGAAGTCTTAATTTACACACTCATGCTCAGCATATATTCCCAAACCACAAATTCCAAGACAGCATACAAGGATGTTGAAATGTTTCCACCTCAGCTCACATGTGGGCTAGAATTAGCTCTTTCCTATAAACCTCTAATGTTGGAATTGTGTCTAAAGTCAGTATAGACAAACTTCTTTCATGGTGTGATCCATTTTGGAATTTTTTGAATCTTTCTTTCTAACACTGATTCGTTGGAACCATCTTAACCCATCAATTTGCAGTAATAACAAGGAAAGGATCTCAGTCATTCCTTGGAGACAGCTTCTTGGACCCTATTAAAACTGGCTTATCTCCTCAGTAAACAGGTCTGCACAGGATGGCTTATAACTGTTAACTTTACAAGAAGTTCTGGTACGTCTTTCATGTGGGAATGCTATGACAACTGCTAAGCTTATCTTCAAAAAATTAAAAATTTATTTTCAGAGAAGTATAAAAGAAAATTCTAGGGAAGGTTTGCCAACATAAGCAAAGAAACATCTGGAAGCATCTTCTAGGGAAAAAAAGATGCCTTTTTTCCTTACTCTCTCTAGGACTCTGACTTCATATAGAAGGTGAAATTATTTCTTACTATTTCACTTGATCTCAAAAACTCCATATATGAGGTTTGCTTATTCAAATACAATTATTTTTATATGAATTAAGGTGTAAATTAAAATCAATTAATTATATAAAATTTACTCTTCACTAGTCACACAAGCATTTATAAAGCACAATATCAGTTCAGTTCAGTTCATTTCAGCCTCTCAGTCGCGTCCGACTCTTTGCAACCCCATGAACTGCAGCACTCCAGGCCTCCCTATCCATCACCAACTCCTGGAGTTTTCCCAAACTCATGTCCATTGAGTCGGTGATGCCATCTAAACATCGCAATCTCTGTTGCCCCCTTCTCCTCCTGCCTTCAATCTTTCCCAACATCAGGGTTTTTTCAAATGTCAGCTCTTTGCATCAGCTAGCCAAAATATTGGAGTTTCAGCTTTAACATCAGTTGTTCCAATGAGCACCCAGGACCGATTTCCCTTAGGATGGACTGGTTGGATCTCCTTGCAGTCCAAGGGACTCTCAAAGAATAGCACTGAAACATGTATAATCATATGTGAAAGAGATCGCCAGTCCAGGTTCAGTGCATGAGATGGGGTGCTCAGGGCTGGTGCACTTGGATAATCCAGAGGGATGGGATGGGGAGGGAGGTGGAAGGGGGGTTCAGGATGGGGAACACATGTAAACCCATGGCTGATTCATGTCAATGTATGACAAAACCCACTAAAATATTGTAAAGTAATTAGCCTCCAATTAAAATAAATTAATTAAAAAAAAAGGGACTCTCAAGAGTCTTCTTCAACACCACAGTTCAAAAGTATCAATTATTCTGCATTCAGCTCTCTTTATAGTCCAATTTTCACATCCATACCTGACCACAGGAAAAACCATAGCCTTGACTAGATGGACCTCTGTTGGCAAAGTAATGTCTCTGCTTTTTAATATACTGTCTAGGTTGGTCACAACTTTCCTTACAAGGAGTAAGCGTCTTTTAATTTCATGGCTACAATCACAATTTGCAGTGATTTTGGAGCCCCCCCCCAATAAAGTCAGCCACTGTTTGCACTGTTTCCCCATCTATTTGCCATGAAATGATGGGACCAGATGCCATCATCTTAGTTTTCTGAATGTTGAGCTTTAAGCCAACTTTTTCACTCTTCTCTTTCACTTTCATCAAGAGGCTCTTTAGTTCTTCTTCACTTTCTGCCATTAAGGGTGGTATCATCTGCATATCTGAGGTTATTAATATTTCTCCTAGCAATCCTGATTCCAGCTTGTGCTTCTTCCAGCCCAGCATTTCTCATGATGTACTTTGCATATAAGTTAAGTCAGCAGGGTGACAATATACAGCCTTGACATGCTCCTTTTCCTATTTGGAACCAGTCTGTTGTTCCATGTCCAGTTCGAACTGTTGCTTCCTGACTGCGTACAGGTTTCTCAAGAGGCAGGTCAGGTGATCTAGTATTTCCATCTCTTTCCGAATTTTACACAGTTTATTGTAATCCACACAGTCAAAGGCTTTGGCATAGTCAATAAAGCATAAATAAGTGTTTTTCTGGAAGTCTCTTGCTTTTTTAATGATACAGAGAATGTTAGCAATTTGATCTTTGATTCCTCTGCCTTTTCTAAAACCAGCTTGAACATCTGGAAGTTCACAGTTCATGTATTGCTGAAGCCTGGCTTGGAGAATTTTGAGCATTACTAGTGTGTGAGATGAGAGCAATTGTGCGGTAGTTTGAGCATTCTTTGGCATTGCTTTTCTTTGGGTTTGGAATGAAAACTCACCTTTTTTAGTCCTGTGGCCACTGCTGAGTTTTCCAAATTTACTGGCATATTGAGTGCAGCACTTTCAGCATCATCTTTGATGCTGATTTGAAATAGCTCAACTGGAATTCCATCATCTCCAGTAACTTTGTTTATAGTGATACTTCCTAAGGCTCACTTGACTTCACATTCCAGGATGTCTGGTTCTAGGTGAGTAATCACATCATCATGATTATCTGGGTCATGAAGATCTTTTTTGTATAGTTCTTCTGTGTATTCTTGCCACCTCTTCTTAATAGCTTCTGCTTCTGTTAGGTCCATACCATTTCTGTCCTTTATTGAGCCCATCTTTGCGTGAAATGATCCCTTGATATCTCTAATTTTCCTGAAGAGATCTCTAGTCTTTTGTGTTCTATTGTTTTCCTCTATTTCTTTGCATTGATCACTGAGGAAGGCTTTCTTATCTCTCCTTGCTATTCTTTGGAACTCTGCATCCAAATGAATACATCTTTCCTTTTCTCCTTTGCTTTTCACTTCTTTTCTTTTCACAGCTATTTGTAAGGCCTCATCAAACAGCCATTTTGCTTTTTTGCATTTCTTTTTCTTGGGATGGTCTTGATTTTTGTCTCCTGTACAATGTCACAAACCTTCATCCTTAGTTCATCAGGCATTCTGCATATTAGAGCTAGTCCCTTAAATCTATTTCTCACTCCCACTGTATAATCATAAGGGATTTGATTTAGATCATACCTGAATGGCCTAGTGGTTTTCCCTACTTTCTTCAATATATCTAAATTGGCAATAAGGAGTTCATGATCTGAGCCATAGTCTAATGAGACTCAAAGACTTAAAAAATGAATTTATGTTGTTAGGGGAAGAGATAGGTAGAGGTTTGGGAAAAGTCATATACACAATGCTATATATAAAATGGATAAACAACAAGGGCCTATTGTGTAACACAGGAAACTCCGCTCAATAAAATGTGCCAGTCTGGTTGGGAGGGGATTTGGGGAGAATGAATACATGTATATGTATGCCTGAGTCTTTTTGCTGTTCGCCTGAAAGTACCAAAACATCTCAATACCAAATAAAAAGCTTTAAGTTTGGGCAAGAAACAAACAAACAAAAACTTATGATTAAATTCTTTGGAGTTACGACATAAAAGAACTGAAAAATCTACCCATTGGAAGTATGTTTATTACATTGTTCATATTTTAAACTTTACACTCTATCATTATGTATCAATATTTTCATAGTTCAAATTTATTTTTGTGAATGATTATATTCTCAGTCTCTATCAACCCAGTCATCCTCAGCCTCATGTTAGTTGAGCACCCCAAGCATAATTGTACAATTAAAATTTTCATGTGAGTTATTAAACCATGATTTCCCAGATCCAAATATGTCTTTCTTTACTTTGTCATGCTAGCACTAAAGTCTAGAAATGATATCTCTTCTTTGTCATTTGGCTTTAGACCTCATGGACTGTAGCCCACCAGGCTCCTCTTCCCATGGGATTTTCCAGGCAAGAATACTGGAGTGTGCTGCCATTTCCTTTTCTAGGGGATTTTCCCAACCCAGGGATTAAACCTGGGTCTCCTGCACTATAGGCAGATTCTCTACCAACTGAGCTACCAGGAAATTCCCTATTATGGCCTGTCAGTAGAGGGCATAGAGTGAGACTGGAAGGCTGAAAGAGTCAAAGAAAACCTGCTTCTCCCTTGTGTTTTCTGCCCCTGCTGTCATTGACTGAGCAAAACCCTTCTCCCTGAGAGCAATAGTCTGTCACAGTGTCCAGCTTCTTTCTACTCTAGTGAAACAGGTCCTCTAGACTCCCCAGAGGCACCAGCAGCAGCGCTACAGTACTGCCACATAGAGGGATGCCTGGGTCCTGCTCTGTGAGCCCTACCCCCAAGCCCAATAACCCTTCTGGAAAGTTGATTTCTAACCCTCCAAGGTCCCTCTTCAGCCTTCCCAGTTCAGATATCACAACATCATCTGGATTTGTTTTCCCAGATCTCTGGGAAACAGATGCTTTTCACAGTTATTAACTATAAATTTGGTCTTCTTTCTGGTATTTTTCAGCTTTCCATCCCCTGGTTGTGGTGGTGGTCTAGTTGCTAAGTCATATTGGACTCTTGTGACCCCATGGACGGTAGCCCACTAGGCTCCTATGTCCATGGGATTTTTCCAGGCAAAAATACTGGAGTGGGTTGTCATTTCCTTCTCCAGGGGATCTTCCTGATCTGAATACATAGTAGTCATAAAATAGGCCAAGTTATTATTTTTCTATACAATTAAAGTTTCAAATACTATTCATAATGAATATGAATATACTCTAATTACATAAAACAAAATATGATATCATAAAAGCTTGGTATTAAACAGAACAACCCTCCCCCCAGCATATCCATCTATGTTCATTTATATAGAGTTCCCAAAACAAACAATATTGCATGCTACTATTTAGAAATAGAAATATGATTGCTAATTAAGAAACTAACAAATAAAAAACAACCAGTGATATTCATGAAGCTGGAAAAGTGGCTATCATTAGGGTGGGGAGAAAGGATTGTCATTAACAAGAATACTGAGTCCACTGGCATCTTGACAATGTACTGTTTCTGACAAATGCAATAGATAATGTTGTTTAGTTTCAAAGTTGTGTCCAACTCTTTACCACTCCATGGACTGGAGCCTGTCAGGCTCCTCTGTCCAAGGGATTTCCCAGGCGGGAACACTGGAACAGGTTGCCATTTCCTCCTCCAGGGGATCTTCCTGACCCTAGGCATCGAACTTATGTCTCCTGCATTGCAGGCAGATTCTATACTACTGAGTCACCAGGGAAGCCTCACTATTGATAATACCACAGTTCTAATTGGGCTTCCTAGATGGTGCTAGCGGTAAAGAATCTGCATGCTGATGTATGAGTGGCCAGAGACATGGGTTCAATCCTGGGGTCAGAAAGATTCTCCAGAGTAGGAAATGGCAACCCACTCTGGTATTCTTTCCTCAAAAAATCCCATGGACAGAGGAGCTGGTGGGTTACAGTACATGGGGCCACAAAGAGTAGGACACGACTGAGTGACTGAACACACACACACTCTGTTATAATTATTTTTAATCACAGCTTGAATTAGCTTTTGAATATTACATGATGTTAATAACAACAACAACAAAATGTTTAATTGTATTTTCTGCACAAAAGTGGAAGATCTAAGTATTTCAAAGAAAAGCCAAGATTTTTTTACATAAGTCTTTTGAGATCTACTCATTTTGGAACACAGTCAACTGACCCTTCAGACATAACCTTCAGAAAATTTAGAAGAGAGTATATTAGTGTGAAATTTTTGATGGCATTCAATGCAAATCCTTAGGTAGAAGTGCTAAAAACAATTTCAACATGATAATTTAATTAATTTTTTTGTACAAAAGTTGAAGTATTCATTTAAAACTTATAGTTGAATGCATGTAAGAATTAAAGATTAAAAAAATAATAATAATAAATAAAAATTAAAAAAAACAATGATTATTTAATATAACTGTTCAGAGTATCAGCAAAACTGTGATATATTTCAGCAGTGCTATTAGTCAGTCAGTCAGCTCAGTTGCCAGTAGTTTCAGACTCTTTGTGGCCCCATGGACTGTAGCCCACCAGGCTTCCCTGTCATTCACCGTCTCCTGGAGCCTACTCAAACTCATGTCCATTGAGTCTATGATGCCATCCAACCATCTCATCCTCTGTCATCTCCCTCTCCTCCTGCCTTCCATCTTTCCAGCATCAAAGTCTTTTCAAATGAGTCAGTTCTTCACATTAGGTGGACAAAATATTGGAGTTCAAGCTTCAGCATCAGTCCTTCCAATGAATATTCAGGATTGACTTCCTTTAGGATGGACTGCTTGGATTTCCTTGCTGTCCAAGGGACTCTCAAGAGTCTTCTCCAACACCACAGCTCAAAAGCATCAATTCCTCATTGCTCGGCTTTGCTTATAGTCCAACTCTCACATGCTGGGAAAGATTCATACATGACTACTGGAAAAACCATAGGTTTGACTACATGGAGCTTTGTTGGCAAAGTAATGTCTCTGCTTTTTAATATGTTGTCTAGGTTGATCTTAACTTTTCTTCCAAGGAACAAGTGTCTTTTAATTTCATGGCTGCAATCACCATCTGCAGTGATTTTGGAGCCCCCAAAGATAAAATCTGTCACTATTTCCATTGTTTCCCCATCTATTTGCCATGAAGTGATGGGACTAGATGCCATGATCTTAGTTTTTTTTAATATTGAGCTTTAAGTCAACTTTTTCCATTTCCCCTTTCACTTTCATCAAGAGGCTCTTTAGTTCTTCTTCACTTTCTGCCAAAAGGGTGGTGTCATCTGCATATCTGAGGTTATTGATATTTTCTCCAGGCAATGTTTATTCCAGCTTGCCCTTCATCCAGCCTGACATGTCGCATGATGTACTCTGCATATAAGTTAAATAAGCAGGGTGACAAAATAGCAGTGCTATTATTGTTTCTCTATTTGGTACTTTTTGAACAACAATAAACATCAATTTAAACCAACCATGGAATTCAAGAGTAATACCATATAGAAACAGAAGTGTTTTTCCTGATATTCTCTTTCATGCAAGAATGTTGAAAAGTGAGGCTGAAGTTTATCTAAATTTTGCAACTGTGTCCTAGGGCATAGACCTATATGTTTTTTGTCATTTAATAGTGAAAATTCTCTTAAGAATTCATGTGACCCACTTAAATTATCGAGATGCTGTTACAGGAAAAGTTTCTGAAAAGGAATTAAAGCTTTGACTTAATACATCGATGCAATGTATTCTGGTCCATACGTGGTTACAATCTAAGAGACCACAATAATAATAATAATAACAAAGGCCAGTGAATGCTTTGAAGGGTTTAAAATTGTTCTAATAGACTTCTCCATCAGGTGAAACTGAGCATAGCAATAGTCAATTATGAAAGCACTGCATCTAGAACCGCCTATTCCACCCAGAGTTATTGGAAACGCAGCCATGCAGTTTATTGAAGAGAGTCAGCATAGGCATTTGAATGAATACAGATTATTTGCAACTCTACATTTTGTGTGTGTGTATGAGTGGTATATACATATATACACTCTCATACTGTAACTCATAGTTTCAGAAAAATATTAATATTAAATTGATTTTTTATTTACTGATTTCAAAAATTTTGTCCCAAGTACAAAATTTATTTATATAAAAAGAAATAGGTGTTGAATTAATATAGTTTCTTTCATGCAATTTGTATACTGTTTAGGTCAAGTTGCATGTGAAAGGAAATCTTTATTATTTGTTTATCCTTAAATCAGATCTAATTTATTGTTTGATAACATTGAAATACCAACGTTTTCTTTAGAAAACTCTTGTTTCTCTAATATTTTAAAATTCCATGTTTCTATTATTTATTAAAGGAAAATGAATCATTTAATAGCAACTTTGTATTTCTTAAGAGGTCACTATTTTAATCACCTGACTTTTAAATTCACTTATACCCAACTGTTGTTGCATGCTTCAAATTTTGATAGTTTATTTGTTTAATAAAATAAAAGCATTATATAGATGCTTCTAATTGCTGTTATTCAACATTTTAAAGAAAAAAAAATTACACTTCTTTCCATTCATTTAAACATTGTATTTCTCTCTATATGCCCTTATCAAGTAGTGCTGATGGAAAATCCAGGCCTCACTATATCCCCTTGTGAGGTTCTTAACCCTGCCACCCTCCTGCCTACCCCCGAGGGCTCTCTCCTCTTTCACTCTTGCCTAAAACTCTTGGACCACTAGACAAAACCCTTAGAGGGATTGTCAGAAGATCCTCTGACCAATCCTGAAGAAATCTGGTACACTGATGGAAGCAGCTTTGCCTTGGATGGGAAAAGAAGAGCTGGATAAGCAATAGTCTCCAGTTTTGAGACCATAGAGGCTAAACCTTTGCCACCAGGTACTTAGCCCACCAGGTACTTAGCCCACCAGGTACTCAGCCCAATTAGCTGAGCTCATAGCCCTGACTCGAGCTTTAGAGCTGGGAAAAGGAAAAAGAGTAGCCATTTACACTGACTTCAAATATGCCTTTCCACATGCTGCTATTTGGAAAGAAAGAGGCAACTTGACCACCCATGCATCCCCTATCAAATATGATGATAAAATCCTTAGGCTCTTGGAGGCAGTTCATCTGCCCAATGAGGTTTCAGTCATCCATTGTAAAGAACACCAAAAAGGGAGTACAGGAGTGGCAAGAGGGAAGCAAGAAGCCAATCAAGCAGCTAAGACAACAGCAGTACAGAATGATGATTTAATAGGGTTTGCCACCTTAGTTCAACAGACTGATTTGCCAGAAACTCCTTCAATATACTGAAGGTGAGACTCTTAAAGCTAAGAGTGAAGGCTTTCAAGAAGATCATATGGTGTGGTTCTAAAAGGAGGGACTCCTTTTTCTGCCTGGGAACCTCAATGAAAGTTGGTTAACTCCTTACATGCCACCACTCATTTATGGGAGAAGGCCCTCCAAAGATTACTAGAAAGGTCCTTCAGAGGAACAAGCCTCCAAACAACTCTAAGGCAAGTGGTCTTCTCTTGTTCCAGTTGTCAATTAAACAGCCCCCAAGGAGCTTGAACACTCCAGCTGTCCCAGCCCATTCAGCGATGTGGGACCTACCCAGGAGAGGACTGGCAAATGGACTTCACCCAGATGCCAGTTTCTCAAGGGTACAAATACCTGTTAGTCATGACAGATACATTCACAGGATGGATTGAAGGCCTTCCCACCTGGACTGAGAAGGCTGAGGAGGTGGTAAAAAAACTGCTCCATGAAATTATTCCAAGATTTGGTCTGCCCATTACAAAGTGACAATGGGTCACCATTTACTTCTAAGGTCACCCAAGGGGTCTCTAAAGCATTGGGTGAAACACATTATCTCCATTGTGCCTGGAGACCTCAGTCTTCAGGAAAAGTAGAAAGAGCCAACCAATTCTTAAAATCAGTGATAAAAAGGATAACCCAGAAGACCTCCTTGGGATGGACGGAGGCTTTACCAATAGCTCTCCTCTGCACCTGTATTGACCCTAAGGAACAGGTTGGTCTTAGACCATATGAGATGCTGTATGGGAGACATTTTGTTTATGTCAATAACCTCTTCCTAGACCCAGAGGCTCAGATCCTCCAGTCTTATACCAAGACCGTTGGGAAATTTTGACAGGATATACACTTGTTGGGTGTCAACTAGGACTGAAAAGATTCTAAAGAGTCACCACTATATGTTCCAGGGGCTCAAGTCCTAATTAAAGTCTGAGAAGATGGGTCTCCAAAGGCTCAACTCTAGGCCCACATGGAAGGGCCCCTACCCTGTAATACTTTCTATCCCCACAGCAGTCAAGGTACCAGGACATGACTCCTGGATTCACTACTCATGAGTCAATTCACGGAAGAAAATGGAAGAGGACACTCAATACACCTGTGAGCCCCTGGGAGATTTCAGCTACCTATTCAGGACTGCAAATGAGGGCCATTCTAATGATCACCCCCAAAATCTAGTTTCTGGGGATAAGATTTCTCAGGATAGTGCTAAAGAGCCAACACAGCTTGGAAGCGGTTGTACTCCAAAATGGACAGGAGATAGATCTCCTGATCCCTGAACAAGGAGGGGCTTGAGCCATCTTGAATGAGACGTGTTGTTTCTGGGTACGTACTTCCAGCTAAGTTTAAAAAGTCTCATAGTCGTCAAGAAAAACATTCTAGATCCTACTGGACCTCAAAAACGTAGTGGAGATTTCTTGGGGTGGCTACAATCTCTTTAGGGAATCCTTCTTCTGGCGATGGGAAATTTGGAATTGGCTAATGCCCCTATTAATCCTTGTTATCACCATATTGATGCTGCTTATGATTGCTCCATGTATTATCAATTGTCTAACCCATTTTGTCTCTGCCCTGGTCAACAAGCTACAACATGCAGTGCCAGTTCAACCGGGATATATAAAATTACAGCCGACCACAGAAAATATCACTCACCCTTAGATGGACACTGCTATAAGGACTCTGAGGCTTGAGACCAGCATGAGGGGGAGGCCCTATGTCTCTCGCTGTCCCAGTTTAGCAAGAAGTAGCCAGAAAGACCTCAAAGCCCCTATTCCCCCAAAATTTGGTCTCCCATTTATTGAGGGGGGAATGTTAGGTAGTTAGAAAAGGACAAAGGAGTCTAGAATGACAGTGGCTAAAAGACAAGGAAGGGTAAAGCCCAGAAAAATAGAACAAAGGAAGGTCCAAGGACCAGAGTGAGGACCTCAGGTAAGACAAGCAGCACTCCTGACTAGCTCAATTTACATAAGGCAGGCCAAGGGGGAGGAGAAAAAGCATATAAAAAGAGGAGCCAAAATTGAGCCAGGGACTTCTCTTTTCTTTGAGCCTTTGGGTTGGCCTGCCCTCACATCTTGAGGATGTATTTTCCTTTACTTTCTAAATAAAACTGGGCTGCAGCACAGAGCTGTAACACTGGTCCACCCAAGGGCTATAGCACTGGTCTGTCTGAGGGCTGTAAAGCTGGTCCATCCATGGCTTCAAATTTTTGTTGTGATAAGACAGAACCAAGGAAATTACACACTCCCCCGACACTAGTGACTATTTATTGTCTCTGTCTGCCAGTAGAGTGTAAATTCCATGGGGACACAGACTTTTTCTGTATCCAGGACCAATCACACTGGCTAAAGCACTGAAGTCACTCACTAATTATTTAGTAAAGAGTGAATGAATGCGTGAATGAAAAAATGCATGGTTTGAGAAATTATTTATTTCCTATTCTCAGTGAGAAAATATGCCTACAACATACCCACAATGATTGATAATTTCTTTTGTGTAGAACTTGAAGAAAATGTCTCCAAAGATAAAACACTAGTTTTGAATAATATTGTTATATATTTTAGCTAATATGACCTCATACAGGATGTGGACTTGAAAGTAATTACAATATACTTTTTACTTTGTAGAAACTGATGCTCAGAAAGGTGCAGTAGATGTTTATGAGCATCTGTGTATAGATAAATAGATATAGACATAAGGATACAGATATTCAGCAAAACTTGGGCCCAGAAGGGACCACTAGGACTCTTCAATCTTAGTTTTAGGTAGTTAGAATAGGAAAAAGGAGTCCTGAATGGTGGTGGCTAAAAGACAAGGAAAGGAAAAGCCCGCAAAAATACAACAAAGGAAGATCTGAGGACTGGAGTGAGGACCTCAGGTAGAACAAACAATACTCCTGGCTAGCCCAGTTTACACAGGGCAGGCCCACGGAGATGAAAAGACATATAAAAAGAGGAGCCAAAGGGCCGGGGGGGTCTCCCTCTCTCTCTCCAGTGTGCTGGGGCGATCTTCTCTTCATGTCTTTGGGTCGACATGCCCTCACACCTCGAGGATAGATTTTCCTGCTATTATCTAAATAATATAGAGCTATAACACAGAGCTGTAACACTGATTTGTCTAAGAGCTATAACATAGTCTGTCTGAGATCTGAGAGCGATAACATTGTCTGTCCAAGACCTGAGAGCTGTGACACGCCGAGGGCTTTAATGTCTGTCACTCCAAATCTTTGTTGTGATGAGACAGAACCAAGGAGTAAACACTCTCCTGACAACTATCATACATCCTACCCTCCTTAAATTGTCTTTTAGATAATATTTTTAATTTTCTTTCAGCATTGCTTGACTTGGTCTGTGAAATTAAAAACAAAGGTAAGTTTTGCCATGTAGCAGCTGATCGTGCAGGGGGTCGTTATCTCAATTACACCAATGGTCTGACTAATGAAGACCAATACAGACAAGAGTCACATGGGCAATTGGTTATGCCATTTTCCTAGGCCGTTTGTGTACAAATGACAGTGGTGATGCCAAGACTAGGCAATCAGAATTCTGCAAGTAATAACACTTTGAGCTGATCTTTCAGAATATGTAAATTTAAAAGTCCTTAATTAGCATTCTCATTCTCAAATTGTTCCTCTCTGTTGAACACTTCAGTCTCATTGTTACATCTTGAATTTGTTGTTGTTTAGTTGCTAAGTTGTGTCTGACTCTTTGCGACTCCATGAACTGCAGCAGGTCCAGCTTCCCTGTCCTTCACTATCTCCCAGAGTTAGCTCAAATTCATGTCCGTCTTCACAGCATCAGGGTCTCTTCCAATGAGTCAACTCTTCGCATCATGTTCTCATGCAATTCTTTCAATGTATGTTTATTTTCAAAAAGAACTCTCTGAGGAAAATTTTATTTTGGGGTCTTAATTATGGAAAAAATACCTGCTCCCCCCCTCCCCCGGGAATAACACTAACAACACAAACCCTCAAAGACAACTGCTTTCTAACAGCATCCCACAGGAGGTAGGGTGGATATATTTGATAATAAAAGACTTTGTAATTTACAAATCATTTGTTAAATTGACAATCTCTACCAGGTTTTATATTATTGCTACTTTTCACCTCATCTCCTTGTTTAATTACTTTAACAATTAACCTTATTTTGTTAAATTTAAAGTAAAGAAAAACAGTCTGCCAGTTTCTTCAGCTTCTATTATTATGGGAAGTGGGGGGACAGATTTTGAATATTTAACTGTGGCACAGCAAGAATAAGGATTTGTTCTGACTAGGCTCTTAAAGATACTTTCCAGAAAACTAAAAATCGTGATAAAATGACAATTTTATTGGAATAAATTTGTCACTAATGTTTAGTCCAATGTTAAGCAGAAACAAAAATAAGAATGGAAAATTACGTAAAGGAGAAATTATAAGCAATAATATTGAACCTACAGTCAATTAAATATATTGAATATAACCTCATAATAATTAGAATCATTAATATTAAGAAAGTTATTTAAATTTTTATTTACATTTAAAAGTTCAAATTAATTTTTATGGGAAACACTAGTGTACTACACTGTTCTCTTATATCAGCTATAGCATAACCTTTCTTTTCTGCAGTAGGCTAAGAAAACTTTCTTTCAAGTCATAAAGGAGTATTTAGCAAAGAGTATTGACTGAAATAAATAAAGAAAATAAAGTACCTTAGAAACATAATTATTTACAAGGAGCATTATTTGTAAATGCTCTGCAAAATTTATACAATTTCTCCCTGCAATTTTAGTCATTAAATACAATGAGACATATATTTAGAATTAGTATTTTTCCAGAGATGTGGCAACCTATTTATGAATGCCTTGTTTCACGCAAAATAAATTCCTATATCCCTTGTAACTTCCCCCTAATGTATACCCATTCCCTCTTCACAGTTTTTCTGTTATTATCAAGTATTTTTAAGCAGTCACCATCAGAATCTGATGCGTTTCCTCCGCTCCATCCCCCTTTTATTAAAACTAATCCAACCTTACTCTATGGATCCTCATGTCAAAACGTACTTTGTCAAAATTTTTGTCCCTAAAGGAGTGTGATACTTTGTAAAACTAACAATAATTGTGTTCTGATTTTTAAACAACTTGATTTCATGCACTGAATGATCTGTAGATTACTCTTTAGTTCAGTTCAGTTCAGTCACTCAGTCATCTCCAACTCTTTGCAAGCCCATGGACTGTAGCATGCCAGGCTTCCCGGTCCATCAGCAACTACCGGAGTTTATTCAAATTCATGTCCATTGAGTTGGTGATGCCATCCAAACATCTCATCCTCCATCATCCTCTTCTCCTCTCACCCTCAATCTTTCCCAGATCAGAGTGTTTTCCAATAAGTCAGTTCTTCACATCAGGTAGCCAAAGTATTGGAGCTTCAACTTCAACATCAGTCCTTCCAACGAATATTCAGGACTGATTTCCTTTAGAATTTACTGGTTGGGTCTACTTGCAATTCAAGGGACTCTCAAGAGTCTTCTCCAACACCACAGTTCAAAAGCATCAATTCTTTGGTGCTCAGGTTTCTTCACAGTCCAATTCTCACATCCATACATGACTACTGGAAAAATAATAGCTTTGACTGGATGGACCTTTGTCAGTAAAGCAAAATCTCTGCTTTTAATATATTGTCCAGGTTGGCCATAGCTCTTCTTCCAAGGAGCAAGAATCTTTTAATTTCATGGCTGCAGTCACCATCTGCAGTGATTTTGGAGCCCCCTAAAATTAAAGTTTGCCACTGTTTCTATTGTTTCCTCATCTATTTGCCATGAAGTGATGGGACCAGATGCCATGATCTTAGTCTTCTGAATGTTGAGCTTTAAGCCAACTTTTTCACTCTCCTCTTTCACTTTCATCAACAGGCTCTTTAGTTCTTCTTCACTTCCTGCCATAAGGGTAGTGTCATCTGCGTATTTGACGTTATTGATATTTCTCCCAGCAATCTTGATTCCAGCTTGTGCCTCATCCAGCCTGGCATTTTGCATGATATACTTTGCATACATTATGCTAAATGCCCATACAAACTTTAAAAAAATAAAGGGTTAATAAACAATGCCCAGAAATATGTGGTGAACCCCAAAGTTGAAACCAGATATGCTAATGCAGTTGGTGAGCTTTTACCAAATTCACAAAATAAAGTAAAAATTTCAAATGTCCTATCTTCCCATATCATATGATACCTTTCTTTCAGTTTCATTATTTTTTAGAGTTTCAATAATGCCACATTTTGAATATAACTTTCATAGCTTCTTGTATAGACTCTACCTTTTTACTACATGAACTAGTTAATTTTACTACATTAAGCAGGGGCCTTCCAGGTGGCTCATTGGTATATATCCACCTGCCAGTGCAGGAGATACAATAGACATGGGTCCGATCCCTGAGTTGGGGAGCTCTTCTAGAGGAGGAAATGGCAACGCACTCCAGTATTCTTGCCTGGGAAATCCACGGACAGAGAGGCGTGGTGGGCTACAGTCCACGGAGCTGTAAAGAGTTGGACATGACTGAGGATGCACTCATGCACTACATTTAACACTAGCTCATCAGTTTGGATCTTTCTATGGTGCACCTTCATGACCTTACAGGCAGTGCTTTGGAAAACATTTTCCTACACTACACTTTGGCATAGTGAATGATATAGACAAAATATGATTTTCTTTGTACTTCCAAAACCTACTAAATATCAGGGGTAGAGTTGGCCATTATGTGTTTATTGTCAGAATCATATGTATTTATAGAAAGAAAGTATGATATAGAAATAGTATCATTATTACTTAAGGCAGATTTTATTTTAAAACCACATGATGGATAAATTAAAATTCTAGAGATATTACTAGAAAATAAAAGCAAATGTGACGAAGTATTGAAAATAAAGGAAGGAATCTGAAAATATGTCTTATGAAAGAGATAGTTCAATTTCTCATTCTGTTTTGCATATGAAAGTGAAGAATGGATTTTGGAAGATCCTTAATTTTTGAAATTATTGAGATAATAGCAACCAATTCCAGTATTCTTGCCTGAAGAATTCCATGGACAGAGGAGCCTGGTGGTCTATAGTCCATGGGGTTGTAAAGAGTCAGACATGATCGAGTGACTAACACACACGTTTACCTAGTTGTGTTGCACTCAAATGTCTATTTATTGTGTTAAGCCCACCCAATTCTCCATAGTATCAAATGATATTGAACTTCTGCGTATTTTTTTTAAATATAGTCACAGAGGTAAAATGAAAAATAATGCTTAGCAAGAATTCATAGTCTGAATGTTAATGGAAAAAATAGACTGATTTCTTTCCCTATTGAGTAATTCTCCTTGTTATTCTCTTTTCTTTCAAAATACTCTTTATTTTTCATTCAAAATACTTTATTTGTTAATGTGTTTATTGTTAATTGCCTTTTGTTTATTGGCATATACTTGCTTTAAAATGCTGCATTAATTTCTGCTGTACAACTAAGTGACGAAGTTACATGTATGGACATATGTTTGCACATATAGCTCCTTCTGGGAGCAGCCTTCCTCTCTCCTTCATCCCACGCATCAAGGTCATCACAGAGCACAGAGCTAAGCTCCCTGTGTTATTGTCTTTTATAATAGAATTTGAACTCCTCGTAAGTAGGGATTTTGTTTTATTTACATCTCTATAGCAGTATCTGGAACAGGAACCAAATAAATATGTACTGGATGAAATGAATAAATAAGTATCTGTTGAGTAAACTGAGGGAATAAATACATTAATTTCAGCATTATTATTTAAAATTGGTTTTGACTCTCAAGGGCTACTTCTATATCAGCAGGGAGTGTTGACAATGTGTTTTGTTTAGCATTGTTTAACCAGAGGATATCAGAAATCCAGAAACATTGTTGTGTTTTCATTATATAACGAATGAGTAAGTGTTTTAAGACCTAATGTGTTGAACATTTTTGTTAGAACCTGAAAAGGTTATGTATTTACAGAATTTTTTTTTTCTGGGTTCAAACAGTAATACTCCAGAGCCTTGAGGACAAATTGTGACATATAATGAAGATGAAGTGATGTTTCACTTCTCAACATCCCACTCGTAGAATAGTATAGTTATATGGTATCAGATAAGAACAGTTGTAAGTGTTTAAACCTGAAGGACTCTAGAATTCCCTATAAAAAAGTCCCTGATCAAATTTCAGGGACTTAAATGGCATAGGGTATTTTCTTTAACATGACCACTTAAAATTCATTAAAAAAAAATAAATTTGGAGAAAGAAGTGAGAAAATTCAAGTTAAAAAATATTGTCTATGTAAAAAAAGAAAGCAATTTACATACCATGGGGAATTCTCTTACTATCAACTTAAAAGGGCATCTGAACAAATCGAGTATTCCCCATATTCATCACTGATGACTATCTTAATGTTTCAGGGTGCTGTCAAACCCCAAATACTCCAAACCAACCACATTCATTTTGCTTCCATCCCTAAACACAAGCCTACTTCAACTATTTCCTTTAATGTTATCAACACAAAACCTGTCAATAAATTTGGGAAATGTTCTGGCCTTCTTCCACTTTCAAGTTTCTCACATCTGATATTTCAGAAAGTTCTTATATTCTACCACACATTTGCAACTTAAATAATATCCTCAATCAAAATAACTATTATTTTCCTAATAAGTTGTTAACTGAAAAGCTAATAAGAACAATGACTAATGATAGCTAATACATATTGAGTGTTTTATTGTGTCTGGAGCTTAACATAAAATACTTCATTGAATAACAGAGCAAGTCCTAAATGTGCAAAGATGAAAACTGAGGCTTGATGAAGTTTAAATAAAGGTCCATAGTTATTAATAGTAAAAATTAGAAATAGAGATTCTAAAACAGATAGTCTGACCCTTAACCATGTTACTATATTGCTATGAATGTCAAGAGTGTATATAAAATTTACCATAATTCTCCAAATGTGGGATCTGTGGTAGACTTTCTGAGGACAGCTAGTTAATTTCAGGGCTCTGAGAATGCAGAAGCTCTTCAACAAACAAACAAACAAACAAAAATAACGTTTTTTATTGCGGTATAGCTGATTAACAAACAATGTTGTGATGGTTTCCGGTGAACAGTCCAAGGGACTCAGTCATACATATACCTGTATCCATTCTCCCCCAAACTCCCCTCCCTCCTTTTTTTCCCTTTCTTTATCTATTTTCATTCTGTTTGTTGGTTCATTTTGATTTTTGTTGCGTTTGTTACAATTGTCTTAAACACAATCTTCAGCCATAGCAAAAACACGTAAAACACTTTGCATGGTTTCAAAGTGACCTTTGAAAAACCTTATTCTTCTATCTGCTTTTAGATGGGTCAGGTGGTGTGTCAGATCCTAATACAGCATTGGCTGGCATTCAGGCATCCTTCAGAGAGCACTCACGGTCACCACCTCTGTCGGATAAAACTCTTAGTTCATAAGTAGAAAGACATCAGCACTGTCTGCTGCCCCAGCTCTCGGAGAATCTCAGCGCTGCATCTCAGAGGTATTCTCATTCTCTAAGACGGTTTGAGCAATTTACAATGGAAATGTACTTCAGGCATTCTCTGATTAATCACATTTTGTGTATAAATACATAAGATATACTTAGTCTAGAAATGAAAACTGTAAATTCAATGAATAAATAGGTATCAGAACTGTTACTGTCTATAATTTAAAAAAGAAAAAAAAAAAAAAGTGTGGAGGGAGTGAATAAGGAGATAGGACCAGAGCACTGGGATGCTGCACTGAGATGGTTGTATTAACAGTTACTCAGAAGGTTCTTTCTTTTCATTCTGCATTTGTATAACACCTAAACAGAGACCTTCTGCTTCCCAATGCCACTACCTCTTTCTCTTATCGTGAATACATGATTATGCCTTTTGAGTGATAGTGATTCATAGGTAGTATTTTGACCACCAGACACTAACACAAGACTGTTGATAGTCAGAAGACAGGTTAAAGGTAAGACTTGAGAGGGAAGACTATAACTTATGCCAATCATATTCAGAAATAATAGGGCATGTCGGAGATTCTCAAGCAGACATATTAAGCAAAAATTCTTATTCCTTTTCTATGGGAAACCTAATGTACTATAAGCCATTATATATTGATTTTTTAAAGAAAATATGTGAAAGAATGGCAATTTAAATAATATTCTACATCAGGCTCCTACTTCCATAGAAAGCAATGATTACATGCATGAGCTGCTACATTAAGACAGTATTTCCTTAAAGAATCCTTGCTCTGTTTCAATGAAATAATTCTCTAGAAATAGACAATATAATTATCCATTTTCTGCTTTTTTATGATTAATATTCAAGCAACAGAGTATAAATAGGAAACAATAAAAAGTGTGTGATAAATTTAAAAAGGAACTTAATTCAGTGTCTATAACTTTTATATGAATTCTTTACTTCATCAAACCAGGATAGTGGGTCTAATGTACCTCAGTTCAGTTCAGTTTAGTTCAGTTGCTCAGTCGTGTCCGATTCTTTGTGACCCCATAAATCGCAGCACGCCAGGCCTTCCTGTCCATCACCAACTCCCAGAATTCACCCAAACTCATGTGCATCGAGTCAGTGCCATCCAGCCATCTCATCCTCTGTCATCCTCTTCTCCTGCCCCCAATCCCTCCCAGCATCAGAGTCTTTTCCAATGAGTCAAGTCTTCGCATGAGGTGGCCAAAGTACTGGAGTTTCAGCTTTAGCATCAGTCCTTCCAATGAACACCCAGCACTGATCTCTTTTAGGATGGACTGGTTGGATCTCCTTGCAGTCCAAGGGACTCTCAAGGGTCTTCTCCAATACCGCAGTTCAGAAGCATCAATTCTTCGGCCCTCAGCTTTCTTCACAGTCCAACTCTCACATCCATACATGACCACTGGAAAAACCATAGCCTTGACTCGACAGACCTTTGTTGGCAAAGTAATGCCTCTGCTTTTCAATATGCTATCTAGGTTGGTCATAACTTTCCTTTCAAGGAGTAAGCATCTTTTAATTTCATGGCTTAAATCACCATCTGCAGTGATTTTGGAGCCCCCAAAAATAAAGACTGACACTGTTTGCACTGTTTCCCCATCTATTTCCCATGAAGTGATGGGACCGGATGCCATGATCTTCGTTTTCTGAATGTTGAGCTTTAAGCCAACTTTTTTACTCTCGTCTTTCACTTTCATCAAGAAGCTTTTTAGTTCCTCTCACTTTCTGCCGTAAGGGTGGTGTCATCTGCATAACCGAGATTATTGATGTTTGGGAAAGACTAGAGATCTCTTCAAGAAAATTAGAGATACCAAGGGAACATTTCATGTAAAGATGAGCTTGATAAAGGACAGAAATGGTATAGACCTAACAAAACAAGAAGATATTAAGAAGAGGTGGCAAGAATACATAGAAGAACTGTACAAAAAGATCTTCATGACCCAGATAATCACAATGGTGTGATCACTCACCTAGAGCCAGACATCTGCAATGTGAAGTCAAGAGGGCCTTAGAAAGCTTCACTATGAACAAAGCTAGTGGAGGTGATGGAATTCCACTTGAGCTGTTTCAAATCCTGAAAGATGATGCTGTGAATGTGCTACATTCAATATGCCAATTTTGGAAATTGGAATTTGGAAAACTCAGCAGTGGCCACAGGACTAAAAACAGTCAGTTTTTATTCCAATCCCAGAGAAAGGCAATGCCAAAGAATGCTCAAACTACCACACAATTGCACTCATCTCACATGCTCAAAATTCTCCAAGCCAGGCTTCAGCAATACGTAAACCGTGAACTTCCAGATATTCAAGCTGGTTTTAGAAAAGGCAGAGGGACCAGAGATCAAAATGCCAACATCCACTGGATCATGGAAAAAGCAAGAGAGTTCCAGAAAAACATCTATTTCTGCTTGATTGACTATGCTGAAGCCTTTGAGTGTATGGATCACAATAAACTGTGGAAAATTCTGAAAGAGATGGGAATACCAGACCACCTGACCAGCCTCTTGAGAAACCTCTGTGCAGGTCAGGAAGCAACAGTTAGAACTGGACATGGAACAACAGACTGGTTCCAAACAGGAATGTACATCAAGATACATCAAAATAAATGGGCAGTGATATTAAGGACATTTTTCTTTGGACATTTTAAAAAAGAACAGAGGTATGGTTATATTTGAACATAGTTTCTTCACAGTTTGGATAAAAATGTCTTAGAAAATGTCTTATTCACACCTCAAAAGTGAATATATGATCAAAAATATGTTATATTTAATATTAAAAAATGTGGCAAATATTTTTGATCAGTCATGGGAAGAGAATATTTTTCTAAATTGTACATAAATATAATAGTGGAAGTAGGTACATATTATTTAATTTTATGGAATGGTACTATGCTAATATCTTATTTGAATTTCTGATTTCCTTTTTAAATTGAAGTATATGGTTTATTTAAATATTGTGCTAGAGCATAATGACTCAATGTTTTTGAAGATTACACTTCCTTATAGGTTTTTATAAGATAAATGTGTATAAAATTGTCAGAAGTTATATTCAAGAATAATTTCTCTCTCTCTCTCTAAATATATATATATATGAATATACACACATAAATATAAACTTTATATTAGCTCATATATACATATATATATATATATATATATATATATATATAGGCTTTGTGTTGAGATAGGAAAATAAATATGGTTTGCACAATTTGGGTTTGGTAGAATCATGAGATATTGAGGCAGTCACTTATAATGATTTTTAGGAATACTTGACAAGGATTTGTACAGCGTCCTTTTAAATTGATATCAGTCTGTCTGCCTGTATATCTATCTGTCTGTCTTGTCATTGTTGTTGAGTCATTCGTTTGTGTCCAACTCTTTGCAATCCAATGGACTGTAGTACTCCAGGCTTCTCTGTCATTCACTGACTAATGGAGCTTGCTTAAACTCATGTCCGTTAAGTTGGTGATGCCATTCAACCATCTCAGCCTCTGTCATCCCCTTCTCCTCCTGCCTTCAATCTTTCCCAGCAACAGGGTCTTTTCTAATGAGTCGGCTCTTCATAACAGGTGGCCAAAATATTGGAGTTTCAGCTTCAGCATCAGTCTTTCCAGGGAATATTCAGGACGGATTTCCTTTAGGATTGACTGGTTGGATCTCCTTGCAGTCCAAGGGACTGTCAAGTGTTTTCTCCACAACCACAGTTAAAAAGCACCAATTCTTCGGCGCTCAGACTTCTTTATTGTCACATCCATACATGACTACTGGAAAAACCATAGCTTTGACTAGACAGATCTTTCTTGGCAAAGTAATATCTCTGTAATATGCTGTCTAGGTTTGTCATAGCTTTTCTTCCAAGGAGCAAGTGTCTTTTAATTGCATGGCTGCAGACACCATCTGCAGTGATTTTGGAGCCGAAGAAAATAAAGTCTGTCACTGTTTCCATTGTTCCCCATCTATTTGCCATGAAGTGATGGGACTGGATGCCATGATCTTCATTTTTTGAATGTTGATTTTTAAGCCAGCTTTTCCACTCTCTTTCAGTTTTTATCAAGAGGTTCTTTACTTTCTGCCGTAAGAGTGGTGTCATCTGCATATCTGAGGTTATTGATATTCTCCCCAGCAATCTTGATTCCAGCCTGTGCTTCATCCAGCCCAGAGTTTCTCATGATGTACTCTGCATATAAGTTAAATAAACAGGGTGACGATATACAGCCTGATGTACTCCTTTCTCAGTTTGGAACCAGTCTGTTGTCCCATGTCCAGTGAGGTGACAAGAATGCACGGAAGAAATATACAAAAAAGAGCTTAATGACCCAGATAACCAGGATGCTAGTGCAGGTGATGGACTTCCAGCTGAGCTATTTCAAATCCTAAAAGATGATGTGAAAGTGCTGCACTCAACATACCAGCAAATTTGGGAAACTCAGCAGTGGCCACAGGACTGGAAAAGGTCAATTTTCTTTCTAATCCCAAAAAAAGGCAATGCCAAGGAATGTTCAAACTACTGCACAATGTGTCTATCTGTCTGTCTGTTTATATATACATACAAGTACACGTATGTAAATACCCATATGTATTTAATAATATGTCTTTGTTGAGTTTTGACATGGAGTAAGGGTATCCACCTGCAATATGGGAAACCTGGGTTCAATGCCTGGGTTGGGAAGATACTCTGAAGGGGGCCATAAACAACCGACTCCAGTATTCTTGCCTGGAGAATCCCCACGGACAGAGAAGCCTGTCGGGCTACAGTCCCTGGGATCACAAAGAGTCGGACACAAATGAGCGACTAAGCATACACAAGGGTGAAGTGAAGTGAAGTGAAGTCGCTCAGTCGTGTTCGACTCTTTGTGACCCCATGGACTGTAGCCTATCAGGCTCCTCCGTCCATGAGATTTTCCAGGCAAGAGTGCTGGAGTGGATTGCCATTTCCTTCTCCAGGGGATCTTCCCAACCCAGGAATCGAACCCGGGTCTCCTGCATTGCAGGCAGACGCTTTACCGTCTGAGCCACCAGGGAAGCCCTATACACAAGGGTAATTTAGGGTAAAAAATAATTAAAATTTTGGAATAAAACTTTTAAATATATATTCTGATCTTTTACATATAATGGCTGGTGACTTTTCAGTCGTGTAAGTAAACTATATGATTGTAATAACTGCTCATTGAAACCAACATGCTTACTTATCTCATAGTTGTAATCTTAAATTTAGCTGAGTTATTAGGCTTACAGATAGATAATAGCTATTGAATCAATATATTAATATATTAAAAAGTTATAATTAGAAAATTATTTGAAATGTGTGCAAATATCTTCTGGTTTTTTTTTTTTTTTCTGTAAATGTGAGCTTTTAGTGACATTGTTGTTTAGTCGCTAAATTTAGTGCTAAGTCCATGGGACAGAGAATACTGGAGTGGGTGCCATTCACTTCTCCAGGGTATCTTCTCAAGCTAGGGTTCAAATATGCATCTCCTGCATTGCAGGTGAATTCTTTATCACTGAGCCACCAAGGAAGCCCTTAGTCACATTATATTTTCTAATTTATGCTATAATATGAAGGATTTAGAAAACCTGAGAGTAAACCGTAAAAGCTGAAAATTAGATGAGGAAAATGTTTTCATTATGTTTACGATCTATTGTATAATATTCACAATTGTTTTATTTAACACATTTCTGTAAATTTTTATAAAGGTGCAGGAAGGATTAAGAAAAAGTATTTTTAAAATATTAAATGATCAATTATAATCTGATCTGATAATATTTCTTTTCTTATTTTGATGAGTTACTAATTCAAAAAATACTCTTTGTGCCATGCAATATGTTAAGTGCTGATAAGAGTAAAAATTAAGGATCATTTTAAAAGTTAATTTAATGCTTATTTAAAACTCACTGCTTTGCTTTTTCATTCATTTAAAAGTTTTGTGCTTTTTTTTCTTTTGCTTACTATTGTATAAATTCCAGTAGACAATTGACAGTCCATCCAACTCCTCCGTTTGCCCTTCTAACATTCATATGTACTGTCTTAATATTGAAAAATATTGTCAATTATATAAATTAAAATTTATATATTATATAGTATATATATAATATCATGCTAGTTCATTATACAATGCTGAATTTTTACAGTTTTAATATTTTCAGAAATAGCAGGAAAATACAGTCTAAAATAATCTACAAATAGACAGTAGAGGGCACCAATTTCCTGCTATGAAGAAAACCTGAACTAATTCCCTGTGTACATTTTTCCATAATCCTGTATTGCTTTGTCAGTTTATTTAGAAAAGAAAAAGAATGTGCTTTCATCTCCCAAAGCAGAAACTGAAGTGAAAAATATTTGAGATGGGATTCATTACTACAGAAAATTAAACTCTCATAAATTATAAACAAGCTAACAGCTTAAAACATATGTAAATACCTATCTGTTATCTATCTAGCTATCTTGCTGTCATCTTTCTACCATCAATAATTTGTCTATCCATGATCATCTATCTATATGTATATTTACGTATCTATAGCTGATTTCACTGTCACAATATTTATCTTTTGTGTATGATTTATTGATAGCAATCTTTGTAATTATATAGCATAAGTGAATGACAGACTTGCTCAATTTTAATTGAGATAATGGCAAGATAGTTAGATAAGTAATAGATATAATTTTTACATATGTTTTAAGCTATTTTCTTGTTTTTAATTTATACAACTTTAATTTCTTTGGTAATTAATTCCACCTCAAATATTTTTCATTTCAGTTTCTGTTTTGGGTGATAAAACACATTATTTTTATTTACAGAGATAGCAGGAAATTAAATTAATTTTAATTAAGCGACTCTATCAGTTAGCTATGCTATATAATTACAAAGATTTCTATCAATAATCATACATAGGAGATAAATATTATGATGAAAGCAGCTATAGATACATAAATATACATACAGAAAAGTAGTCATCAATACATAAATTATTGATGATAGAAAGATGATAGTGAGTCTTCCCACGTGGAGTTCGTGGTAAAGAACCCACCTGCCAATGCAGGAGATGTATGATACATGGGTTCAGTCCCTAGGTTGGGAAGATTCCCTGGAGGAGGACATGGCAACCCACTCCAGTGTCTTGCCTGGAGAATCCCACGGACAGGGAAGCCTGGCCGGCTACAGCCCATGGGGTCACAAAGAGTAGGACATAAATGAAGCAGTGCAGCACACTGAGAGTGAGAGGATGTGTGAGAATGAGAGGATGGAGGATGCAAATCATTTTTGATGGTTTGATATCACACTTCTCTTAAAATATTTTTAAAGGAAAGGGATAGAGCTTTTAATGCAAATAATGACTTTTTAATAAATCACTAAAATCAAAATTTTGAATTTACATGGAAATTGATAAAGACGTGCATTTATTTTAGCTTTACATAACTACTTTCTGTTATGCTATTTTTTAAAATTTTTATCTATCTGATAAAGAACAGAAGTGAATGATATTGATCAGACAACCAAAACTCTTATGTGAATTATTAGAGCTAAGAAATTTGTCCTGATTTATTTTTGTGATAAAATTGTGCCTTAATCAGTGAGTATAGAGAATGTTATTTTAGTAAATATTAATTGAAAAAAGATTTTTTATCTATTCATTAATCTCAGTGTGACATATATTCATCAGAAGAATATGAATTAATGTATTTCATGTTCTTTGTTCATAACAGATCACTTGAAGAATAAATAAATGTAGAAGCTGTGACCTTCACACTGTCAATTTTAGCAACAATGAGGAATCATCCTCTAATACTCATGAGTTTAAATGAAGTAAAGATGAGTTTTAAATAAAGTAAATTCATTTTTAGACAGTCATGCGTTATCCAATGAGCTTTCCACCAATGGTCTTTTTTGGTGGCTCAGATAGTAAATAATGTGCCAGTAATGTGGGAAACCTGGATTCTATCCCTGGGCTGGGAAGATCCCCTGGAGAAGGAAATGGCAACCCATTCCAGTATTCTTGCCTGGAGAATCCCATGGACAGAGGAGCTTGGCGGACTACAGTCCATAGGGCCGCAAAGAGTTGGACAGGACTGAGCAACTAACACACATAATCTGATACTGGAAATACAAATGCTTGAATGTGTTTTACCTTTAAGATTTAAATATTAAGTAAAAGTAAGTAAATAATATATTTATACTAGAAAAAATTGATTTTTAAGAAATTAGATTAATACAAAGATC
The DNA here is from genome assembly GCF_016772045.2 of Ovis aries. Classification (NCBI taxonomy): domain Eukaryota; kingdom Metazoa; phylum Chordata; class Mammalia; order Artiodactyla; family Bovidae; genus Ovis; species Ovis aries. The sequence goes on along the minus strand of NC_056054.1, from coordinate 149,240,143 downwards.
TCTACTGAAGATAGTCTCAATTGAAAATTTCCTTAGGATATACATTTTTTAGGTTTTTAAAAATTTATTTATTTTTAATTGAAGGATAATTGCTTTACCTTATTGTGCTTGTTTCTACCAAATAGCAATAAGAATCACCCATAAGGGTATAAGTTATAATTTTTAAATTGCTCACTAAATTTAGTTTTATTAAGAAAAATAGAGAAAAGAAAATATGCACTGATTTAAGTAAAAATCAGTAATTAAATAGTTAATATTGTATACTAAAATTTTATTTTACTCATTTCTACTAAGTTGTGGTGTGTTGAGTGTTTCAATTTTTTAAATTTAATAAATTCTGGAAGCTAAGAATAATGTGTCTTCTATTTCTCAGTTATGATTACAGTATTATAATAGTATTTGTGGTTTTCATTTTCTTAAAATTAAAATATTGATCATTAAAGACTTTGGATAGTTTTCAAACATAGAATTTTTTGACACTAAAATCTGAGACATGCAGATAATTTAAATATATAGCTAATTTATTCCACCAGTATATGGCTGAAATGTTACTGAGAAGTCAATTAAAACACTGGAAAACATTTGAAAGTAAATGAAAGATTTAGTATTTGAATCATTTACCTTCATAAATAGAGATGGGTTAATAAAATCAAAGAAAATAATTTCTATTGTTGATTGACCTGCCTTGTTATTTGAAAGATGTTGGTGGCAACTTGCAAGGTGTAATCACATATATTTGAGCTCACATTGCTACTTCCAGAAGTAGATATCATTTTCTGAATAGTGAAAAGTTAACATATTTTGAATAAAAATGAATACCATTGCTCTAGTCCTCCTGCTCACAAAACACTTTTTACTTTTTAAACTTAATGAACCAAAGTATTATTTGAAATATGTATTAATATTTCATCTAAACAATAGAAGAGACCATGATATGAACCCAAGCTTTCTGAAAATTTAGTTTTGAACTTCACAGTATCATAGAGAAATATTATATTTTTAGACATTAAAATTGATACATATATTTACACATGTTTTTAGGTAGAACATTAGCGTCATATTTGTAAGCAGAAAAAGACAGAAACACAACTGCAATATTTCTTCAATATTAAGCATTTGATGTTGCATAATTAACAAGTCATATCTATATATTTCATTCTACATTTTCTGTAGAGCTCTATCTTTCTAAATACCTGTAATTATCATTAATTTTATCCTTATATTTTTAAAACTCTCATTTTAAGCATATTATATTCAAATTCCTTAAACAGGACCATATACTTAGTAATGTGTACTGATTATAGTGATGTTGGTAAAATAATGGTACTATTTTTCTCATTCAGAGTTACTATATTTTTTCTTCCCTGATGAGTTTTTTATTTTTCTTTTGCCTTCTATTTAAAACAAAGTGTTTTTATCATAGAGGTTTTTGCAAAACGACATTCAATTCGAATTGTCAGCAGTCTTACCAATCAATGCAGATGGCTACATAATTGATCCAGTTATTGCAGTCATTATAGATTTTGAACAAAGCATCTACTGTGCCACAGTCTAACTGGCCCCAGAAACAGCATCTTTTGTCTAGGTCTACCTTTTAGAAAAGAAGGTGTTAGATTGAATGCAAATTCACAAAAAAGTCATTTAATCAATAGAGCAGAGGGCGATGAATGACAAGAAAACCTGTGGGGACAGAAGCAAGCCAGCTGCTGTTTATGGTAGCAAAAAGTGGGACAAAATACCAGAAAGTTTTAATAAAAACAGTTGTGTCATTGAGTAAAGTAACTTAGTTTGGAAAAAATAGCAAAGTGCAGTCAAGATAGTTGATAAATAATAATAACTAACAAAGTAAGATATTTGAAGAATAGGTGCAGATTTTTAATTCTATGGTTAACTCTATACCTTATCGCCCTCCTTCTCCACCAAGTTTTCTATTTCTATTAATAGCTCAATTGCAGAATAGAAACCTCAATCACATACAATTTATTGTATCTTTTGCTTCTACCATTCATTAATTTGGCACCAAATACGCTACTACTATTTTCACCAGTACCCAATAAATGACATGGTATTGCTGGGCACTAACCTCTCATTGTATATTGTCACCGTGCTTATTTAAATTATATGCAGAGTACATCATGAGAAATGGTGGGCTGGAAGAAGCGCAAGCTGGAATCAAGATTTCCAGAAGAAATATGAATAACCTCAGATAGCAGATGACACCACACTTATCGGAGAAAATGAGTTCAGTCAGTTCAGTCACTCAATCGTGTCCGACTCTTTGCGATTCCATGAACTGCATCACATCAGGCTTCCCTGTACATCATCAACACCCAGAATTCAACCAAACTCTTGTCCATCGAGTCGGTGATGCCATCGAGCCATCTCATCCTCTGTCGTCCCCTTCTCCTCCTGCCCCCAATCCCTCCAAGCATCAGAGTCTTTTCCAAAGAGTCAACTCTACGCATGAGGTGGCCAAAGTACTGGAGTTTCAGCTTTACCAACAGTCCTTTCAAAGAACACCCAGGACTGATATCTTTAGAATGGACTGGTTGGACCTCCTTGCAGTCCAAGGAACTCTCAAGAGTCTTCTCCAACACCACAGTTCAAAAGCATCAATTCATTGGTGCTCAACTTTCTTCGAAGTACAACTCTTACATCCATACATGACCACAGGATAAACAAAAGCCTTGACTAGACCAACCTTTGTTACTAAGTAATGTCTCTGCTTTTAAATACACTATCTAGGTTGGTCATAACTTTCCTTCCAAGGAGTAAGCATCTTTTAATTTCAAGGTTGTAATCACCATCTGCAGTCATTTTGAAGCCCCCCAAAATAAAGTCTGGCACTGTTTCCACTGTTTCCCCATTTATTTGCCATGAAGTGATGGTACCAGATGCCATGATCTTAGTTTTCTGAATATTGAGCTTTAAGTTAACTTTTTCACTCTCCACTATTACTTTTATTAAGAGGCTTTTTAGTTCCTTTTCAATTTCTGCCATAGGGTGGTTTCATCTGCATTTCTGAGGTTATTGATATTTCTCCTGGCAATTTTGATTCAAGCTTGTGCTTCTTCCAGCCCAGCATTTCTCATGATGTACTCTGCATAGAAGTTAAATAAGCAGGGTGACAATATACAGCCTTGTTCAGTTCAGTTCAGTTCAGTCACTCAGTCGTGTCCGATTCTTTGCAACCCCATGAATCCCAGCACACCAGGCCTCCCTGTCCATCACCAAATCCCGGAGTTCACTCAGACTCACGTCCATCGAGTCGGTGATGCCATCCAGCCATCTCATCCTCGGTCGTCCCCTTCTTCTCCGGCCCCCAATCCCTCCCACCATCAGAGTCTTTTCCAATGAGTCAACTCTTCGCATGAGGTGGCCAAAGTACTGGAGCTTCAGCTTTAGCATCATTCCTTCCAAAGAAATCCCAGGGTTGATCTCCTTCAAAATCGACTAGTTGGATCTCTTTGCAGTCCAAGGGACCCTCAAGAGTCTTCTCCAACACCACAGTTCAAAAGCATCAATTTTTCAGGGCCTCAGCCTTCTTCACAATCCAACTCTCACATCCATACATGACCACAGGAAAAACCATAGCCTTGACTAGACGGACTTTAGTCGGCAAAGTAATGTCTCTCCTTTTGAATATACTATCTAGGTTGGTCATAGCTTTTCTTCCAAGGAGTAAGCATCTTTTAATTTCATGGCTGCAGTCTCCATCTGCAGGGATGACGTACTCCTTTTCCTATTTGCAACCAGTCTGTTGTTCCATGCCCAGTTCTAACTGTTGCTGACTAACCTGCATATAGGTTTCTCAAGAGGCAGGTCAGGTGGTCTGGTATTCCCATCTTCTTCAGAATTTTCCACAGTTTACTCTGATCCACACAAAGGCTTTGGCATAGTCAATAAATCAGAAACAGATGTTTTTCAGGAACTCTCTTGCTTTTTCCATGATGCAGCCGGTGTTGGCAATTTGATCTCTGGTTCCTCTGCCTCTTCTAAAACTAGCTAAAACATCTGGAAGTTCACATATTGCTGAAGCCTGGGTTGGAGAATATTGAGCATTACTTTACTAGTATGTGAGATGAATGCAATTGGTTGGTAGTTTGAACATTTTGGGGGATTGTAATGAAAACTGACCTTTTCCAGTCCCATGGCCCCTGCTGAATTTTCCAAATTTGCTGGCATATTGAGTGCAACACTTTCAGTATCATCTTTCAGTATATGAAATAACTCTACTGGAATTCCATCACCTCCACTAGCTTTGTTCATAGTGATGCTTTCTAAGGGCCTCTTGACTTCATATTCCAGGATGTCTGGCTCTAGGTGAGTGATCACACCATCATGATTATCTGGGTCGTGAAGATCTTTTTGTACAGTTCTTCTATGTATTCTAGCCACCTCTTCTTAATATCTTCTGCTTTTGTTAGGTCCATACCATTTCTGTCCTTTATCAAGCACATCTTTGCATGAAATGTTCCCTTGGTATCTCTAATTTTCTTGAAGAGATCTCTAGTCTTTCCCGTTCTGTTGTTTTCCTCTATTTCTTTGCATTGATCCCTGAGGAAGGCTTTCTTACCTCTCCTTGCTATTCTTTGGAACTCTACATTCCAATGCTTATATCTTTCCTTTTCTCCTTTGCTTTTTGTTTCCCTTCTTTTCACAGCTATTTGTAAGCCCTCCACAGACAGCCATTTTGCTTTTTTGCATTTGTTTTCCATGGGGATGGTCTTGATCCCTGTCTCCTGTACAATATCATGAACCTCCATCCATAGTTCATCAGGCATTCTATCTATCAGATCTAGTCCCTTAAATCTATTTCTCACTTCCACTGTATAATCATAAGGGATTTTATTTAGGTCATACCTGAATGGCCTAGTGGTTTTGCCTACTTTCTTCAATTTGAGTCTGAATTTGGCAATAAAGAGTTCATGATCTGAACCACAGTCAGCTCTCAGTCTTGTTTTTGCTGACTTTGAGCTTTCCATCTTTGGCTGCAAAGAATATAATCAATCTGATTTCAATGTTGACCATCTGATGATGTCCATTTGTAGAGTCTGCTCTTGTGTTGTTGCAAAAGGGTGTTTACTATGACCAGTGAGTTCTCTTCGCAAAACTCTATTAGCCTCAAGGGCCTCTTGATGAAAGTGAAAGTGGAGAGTGAAAAAGTTGTAAAGCTCAACATTCAGAAAACTAAGATGATAGCATCCAGTCCCATCACTTCATGGAAAATAGATGGGGAAACAGTGGAAACAGTGGCTGACTTTATTTTTCGGGGCTCAAAAATCACTGCAGATGGTGATTGCAGCCATGAGATTAAAAGACGCTTACCCTTTGGAAGGAAAGTTATGACCAACCTAGATAGCACATTAAAAAGCAGAGACATTACTTTGTCAACAAAGGCCTTTCTAGTCAAAGCTATGGTTTTCCAGTGGTCATGTATGGATTTGAGAGTTGGACTATAAAGACAGCTGAGTGCTAAAGAATTGATGCATATGAACTGTGGTATTGGAGAAGACTCTTGAGAGTCTCTTAGACTTCAAGGAAATTCAACCAAATCATCCTAAAGGAAATCAGTCCTGGGTGTTCATTGAAAGGATTGATGTTGAAGCTGAAACTCCAATACTTTGGCCACCTGATGCAAAGAGCTGATGCATTTGAAAAGACCCTGATGCTGGGAAAGATTGAGGGCAGGAGGAGAAGGGGACAACAGAAGATGAGGTGGTTGGATGGCATCACCGACTCAATGGAGATGAGTTTGGGTAAACTCAGGGAGTTGGTGATGGACAGGGAAGCCTGGCATGCTGCGGTTCATGGGGTCACAAAGAGTCGGACATGACTGAGCAACTGAAGTGAACTGAGCTGAATCACTTTCTATATCATATCTCTTTCCCGGAAACTATGAGACTTGCTCTTCATTATCGAATGAAGCACTGATTCTTTATGGAGGCACCTTTAATCAGCTCTATCCTAGCTCTATATCATATAACCCGAGCCTTGACTCAAACAAAGTTGAACCATTCACCTTTCCCCGAGCATGATTCACATTTCCCCTCACTTTCCTCTCTTTGATTCATCTGTCTCTTCTTTTTAGAAGATCTCTTTCTTTTACTTTGGTTTGTTAGAATACTGTCTATCCACTAAGTCACAATTCAAACGCCATGTCATTCATAAAACAAGCCAAAAATTTCTCAGCAGTTCTTTCATGTTTATATATTCCATAATATATATTCATAGTATATTACGTTTTATTATGTATATATATGTTTTCCATTTTGCAACTCTCATATCAAATATATATCATTTCTAATGTTTCTTATCATCATACTCATCATAGATGCCTATTCTTACCATATATGAATGGTCATGCAACTTTCCTAAAATATCTTCATAAAATGATACACTTTCTAAGTATTGTTATTAATTCTTTACTAAGAATCTAACTTTGCCATGGATATTGTTTTCTCATTTTTGTGTTTCTAGAACCTGGTGTAGATGAACAATGAATGAAAACTATTATATAACTGAAATGTTTTCTGTTATGTTATTACAATCTTTTTTACTTAAGGGAAAGGATCAATGCATACTCAATTCTTTGGTACCCATACCATCAAATATTAATAAAATGTCAATATAAAATAATAAAATATACTCTACGAGTTTTTACATGTTTAGAACAAATGATAGCTATTAACATTAAAGTAACTGACACAAAATTAAGTAAAACTTTTAGTTAAATGTATCAGTCATTATTCAACATTATCAGTGATATATCAGGATTAATATCTGAAACAAGTACTTTTACATCAGACAGTTGTAAGTAATAGGTCTCTTACAGGAAATGTTGAAATGCTTCATCAAAGTAATTTCATATATTATCGTTATGAAAGTGAATGCTTTCTCCCTAGCTTATACATATTATAAACTTAGAAAAGCAGTTGGGCTTTGTCAATATTATGCTTCATTTGTACTCATTCTTGGTTTCGTCTGGCTCTTTGTGACCCAGTGGACTGTAGCCTGGCAAGAATACCAGAGTGGATTGCCATTTCCCAGTCTATAAAATATGAAATGGACTTTCACATGAATAATGCTGTAATTTAAACAAAGAAAATGTGATTTTTTAATTAGAAAAGACTATGTATTAAAATACCAAATCACCAATCAGCACTGTCAAGTTCAAATTGAATCCTCCTTAAAAAGTATCTGTGTAGGCTTTATAATCATAAATGAGAGATGATTTGACTTTTAGTTGATTGCCAAGTCCATCTGTCATAATGTCAGTGGTACTTTTTGAATAATGAAAATATTCAGCTCAGTTCAGTTGCTCAGTTGTGTCTGACTCTTTGCGACCCCATGAATCGTAGCACGCCAGGCCTCCCTGTTCATCACCGGCTCCCAGAGTTCACTCAGACTCAAGTCCATCAAGTCACTGATGCCATCCAGGCATCTCATCCTCTGTCGTCCCCTTCTTCTCCTGCCCCCAATCCCTCCCAGCATCAAAGTCTTTTCCAATGAGTCAACTCTTCGCATGAGGTGGCCAAAGTACTGGAGTTTCAGCTTTAGCATCATTCCCTCCAAAGAAATCCCGGGGCTGTTCTCCTTCAGAATGGACTGGTTGGCTCTCCTTGCAGTCCAAGGGACTCTCAAGAGTCTTCTCCAACACCACAGTTCAGAAGCATCAGTTCTTCGGTGCTCAGCTTTCTTCACAGTCCAACTCTCACATCCATACATGACCACAGGAAAAACCAAACCCTTGACTAGACGGACGTTAGTCGGCAAAGTAATGTCTCTGCTTTTGAATACGCTATCTAGGTTGGTCATAACTTTTCTTCCAAAGAGTAAGCGTCTTTTAATTTCATGGCTGCAGTCACCATCTGCAGTGATTTTGGAGCCCCCCAAAAATAAAGTCTGACACTGTTTCCACTGTTTCCCATCTATTTCCTATGAAGTGATGGGACCGGATGCCATGATCTTTGTTTTCTGAATGTTGAGCTTTAAGCCAACTTTTTCACTCTCCATTTCCACTTTCATCAAGAGGCTTTTTAGTTCTTCTTCACTTTCTGCCATATTATGTAAGTATAAATTTGGGAGATTTAATATGGACTTTAAGTTTGGTTGCTCAGTCATGTCTGACTCTTTGTTACCCCATGGCCTGAAGCCAAACAGGCTCCTCTGTCCATGGGATTCTTCAGGCAAGCATACTGGAATGGGTCGCCATTCCCTTCTTCAGGTGATGTCCCCAACCCAGGGATCAAACCTAGGTCTCCTGCATTGCAGGGAGATCCTTTACTGTCTGAGCCATCAGGGAAGCACAATATGCACTTTCAACTTGAATTATTCTTAAATCAGAAATATGAATTATTTTTACTGTTATAATAGGAATAGGTAAATAAGTCTAGTTTTAAATTGTGGTCTCTATAATCATTCATCAGTTTTTTAAACTCATTTAAAATCTCAAACATATATTTAAATATTAACTGTAGATTTTGAAAATATAAGTAACTACCCATGACAAAAATAATATACATTTACTCTAGTTATTATTGATTAAGTTTATGGACATCTCTCTATAGTCAAGTGAAATAATGTCAATATCCCATAATCTATGCCTGTACATAATATAAAATAATATTTATTGGGTGCTAAATACATGCCTAGTTCAGGGTCATGACCTTCAAGTATAAGATCTCATCTTAAACATAACCCTGGGATTCCCTGGTGGCTCAGATCGCAAAGCATCTGCTTATAATTTGGGAGATCCGGGTTCAATCCATGGGTAGGGAAGATCCCCTGGAAAAGGAAATGGCAACCCACTCCAGTATTTTGCCTAGAAAATTTGATGGATGGAGGAGCCTGGTGGGCCCCAGTCCATGGGGCCGCAAAGAGTTGGACATGACTGAGTGACTTCATTTTAAAAAATAACCCAATTCGGTAAATGTGTCTATTGCACATAAGTCGGACATGACTGAGCGACCTGACTTTCACTTTTCACTTTCATGCATTAGAGAAGGAAATGGCAACCCACTCCAGTATTCTTGCCTGGAGAGTCCCAGGGACAGAGGAGCCTAGTGGGCTGCCGTCTCTGGGGTCGCACAGAGTCGGACACAACTGAAGCGACTTAGCAGCAGCAGCAGCAGCAGCAGCAGCAGCAAGTAAGTAGTTGTTTAGATAAAGTTCTCTAATTTTATAATGCTTATACATGAGAGAAATGATGCTTGAATCTGAGTATGTGTTCAAACACCAGGTTATTCAATATGCTCCAAACTTATTACCAAACAACCTCACATGAAATAGATGCTTCATATATTCTTTAGGTTTCTCTTATCTAAACCAGAGGCTAAGCCTGGACTATGGGCCAAATCCCCTTCAGGCCTGGTTTTGTAAATAGTTTTATTCAAACATATCTCTCCTCATTTATTGCCATATTGCCTAGAGCTGCTTTTTTTTTTTAACATAGTAGCAGAGTTGCATAGCTAAAACATAAAACTGAAAATAGTTACTTTAGAGAAAAATTTGCCAATTCTTAATGTAAACTACATTGTGCTATATAACCTCCTGAGTAGGAAGGGACTGGATGACTTTATAGTTGTAAGCACTGCAAGGAGAAGACAACCTAGAATTTATGATGTCAGTGATTACAAGTAACTGAACAACCATTCATAAATATTTCCATTGCCCTCCACCCTCTGAAATGTTTACATCTGAATCCCCAGAATTAACATGTTACTTACATGGTAAAACACACGAACAAAAAAAGACATAGAAGAAGTAGTTGTTACAAATCTTGAGATAAGAAAATTTGCCCTGCAATTTTTCAGGCATGCCCTTAATGTATTAACACAGATCCTTATAAGGTAGAAGCAGAAGATCAGATATGAGAAATGATGAGGCAAATAAATGGTTTAAGTGATGCATTTTGAAGCTGGAAGAAGGAGCCACAAGCCAAGGAATGAAGAGGGTCTCTAGAAGCTAGAAAAAGTAAGGAAACAAATTGCTTCTCGAGCCTGGAGAAGGAAAGGCCCGAGTGACGCTTGACTTTTGCCCAAACAGAATTCAGACTTGTGGTCTCTATAACTATAAGAGAACAAATTTGTATGGTCTTAAGCCACTGATTTTAGGCAATATTTTTTTGTATTTTTTTTAAATCTTAGATTCTATTTTATTAAATGTATTGAAAGAATACGTTTAGACATATTTCAGTTCAGTTCAGTTCAGTCACTCAGTCGTGTCCGACTCTTTGCAACCACATGAATTGCAGCACACCAGGCCTCCCTGTTCATCACCAACTCCTGGAGTTCCATCAGACTCACATCCATCGAGTCAGTGATGCCATCCACCCAACTCATCCTCTGTTGTCCCCTTCTTCTCCTGCCCCCAATCCCTCCCAGCATCAGAGTCTTTTCCAATGAGTCAACTCTTTGCATGAGGTGGCCAAAGTACTGGAGTTTCAGCTTCAGCATCATTCCCTTCAAAGGAATCCCAGGGCTGATCTCCTTCACAATGGCCTGTTTGGATCTCCTTGCAGTCCAAGGGACTCTCAAGAGTCTTCTCCAACACCATAGCTTAAAAGCATCAACTCTTTGGCACTCAGCTTTCTTCACAGTCCCACTCTCACATCTATACATAACCACTGGAAAAACCATAGCCTTTACCAAGTGGACCCACGTTGACAAAGTAACGTCTCTGCCCTTCAACATGCCATCTAGGTTGGTCACAACTAGGCAATTTGTTATAGCAGCTATTGATAATAACAATACAACTAATACAACCTTGGACTAAGATCTGAACTATTTTGAATGTGTAAGTCACATCTTCTATAATTCTTAAACTTTTGGGGGATCGGTAACCCCTCTGATCAATCTGATAATAACAATGGACACTCTCCTCAAAAATTTTTGAACATGCATACATACAAGGAGAAAATTTTACATTAAATTTCAGAAGTTAATATACCCCCAATATTACCTATTTAAAGACTTCTTAGTAGGAGATTTCTGGAGATTATGAGTGAAATGACATAGAACAAGACATAAGACATACAAGAGACAGACACGCTCTGGCCAGAGGAAAAATAATAACTGTGCAAGCAAGCAGGCTCACGGTTTATTTTTATATAGCCCCCAAGGGCAAAATTCCAGACTATATGACCAAACTTGTTCAGTATAGCGCATGTGCATAAATGTTATCATACAGCAAAAGGGAGTGAAATTCTGGCCTACTGCAGAGTCTGTCCAGAGCCCTTATCACAAGAAGTGAATGTTCCCTTAATTGCAAGGGACCGTTAATCTCAAGGCTGTGTCCGTCTCCTTGGCAGAACATCCTGTTTGCAAGCAGCACATCTCCACTTTCCCTATTGTGGCCACATTAACCCTTCACTTCTTAAAGTGCAAAGTACCTCAGGTGCTATGCCTATAATTGGGTTGACTACTGCTATTCAGTGAATCATAGAGATAGTGCTATGGGGCTGAAAAGAGTTGGACATGACTGAGCATGCACGCGCATGCACACACACACACACACACACACACGGAATGTTTGCAAAGACTATAAGTGCATGCAAGAGCAAACCTAGAAGAAATGATATGAGGAATAAAGAGAATAATAGAGTGGACAGTGTGCTTAGCTGCTCAGTCATGTCTGACTCTTGCAACCCATGGACAATTGCCTGCCCAGCTCCTCTGTCCATGTAACTTCAAAGTGAAGTTGCTCAGTCGTGTCTGACTCTGTAACCCCATGGACTGTAGCCTACTAAGTTCCTCTGTCCATGGGATTTTCCAGGCAAGAATACTGGAGTGGGTTGCCATTTTCTTCTCCAGGAGACTTATGCAACCCAGTGATCAAACCCAGATTTCCTGCAGGGGCATTCTTTACCACTGGGCCACAGGGGAAACCCAAGAATTTATAATGGCCTAGAAAGTTAAGAAATTCTACACCAAATAACCTTTTTTGAAATCAATATAATTTATATACATATAAGTACATTCCTCATTCTGACTGGAATATTGGTAATATACATAACAAGGCATGTCTTTAAGTTTTACAAACATAATGGCTAAACATTTTCAACAAAACTATCATTTCTAGGTGACAAAATCTTCAATTTCCTACTAAACAGTGACTGATTGTGAAACGTTTATTGTTGCATAAACACATACACGTTAACACACACATGCATATATGGTTTCTTTTTCTAAGTAAAGCTTTAGTCCTCTTTTAAGTTATCATTTTTTTTTAAACAGAGCAATTATTTAAAGTCTCTAGCCTCTCACAGCTTAGTATAAAAAAGCTCCACTTCTATTTTTAAAACATAGAATTGCTATATAAAATGCAAAATGATAGAATGTGAAAACATTCATTCAGTTCAGTTCAGTTCAGTCACTCAATTGTGTCCAACTCTTTGCAACCCCATGAATCACAGCACGCCAGGCCTCCCTGTTCATCACCAACTCCTGGAGTTCACTCAGACTCATGTCCATCGAGTCAGTGATGCCATCCAGCCATCCCATCCATTTTAGCAATTGATCATTAATGAAGTAACTTGCACATCAAATTACAATTATTATTATTTTTTAATTTAAATTTTGGGTTAGTTTTTAATGGTACAGGTGTATGAATTTTGGCAATGTAGTGCAGAGGGTTTTTGTTGTTGTTGTTTGTTTTTTGTTTAATTTTTCTCTCTTTTTTAAAATTTTACTTTATTTCACTTTACAATACTGTACTGATTTTGCCATACATCAACATGAATCCACCATGGGTGTACACGTGTTCCCAATCCTGAACCCTCCTCCCACTTCCCTCCCCATACCATCTCTCTGGGTCATCCCAGTGCACATTGAAATGTGTATAATATCATATAAGAAACGAATCATCAGTCTAGGTTCAATGCAGGATACAGGATGCTTAGGACCAAATTAAAATTAAATGAGTGGAGTTAAAGTTAATTTAAAATATTTATTGTTCAACTCTTTTTTTATTGGTAATTTCTTTCTAGATCTTTTTCTTCATCTTATACTAATATTCTTAAGGTTTGGCAATTCTTTAATGTTAGTGCAGTATAGCTATCTTGTATGGTAATAATTAACGAAGTACTAGCCAGGGAATATATGCCTATTGGTCTGTATTTTAGGGAGGTAAATGTCTATATAGATTTGGCAGAAATTAAATGTGTGTGTGTGTGTGTCTGTGTCTGTGTCTGTGTGTGTGTGTGTTGCTCAGTCATGTCCAACTCTTTGCAACCCAATGGACTGTAGCCTGCCAGACTATTCTGTCCCTGGAATTCTCCAAGCAAGAATGCTGGAGTGGGTTGCCATTCCATTGTACAGGGGATCTTCCTGACCCAGGGTCTGAACCTGGGTTTCCTGCCTTGCAGTCAGATTCTCTACTGTCTGAGACACCCTCACTACCCATATATAAAATTAAATAATTATTTATTTTCATTTTTGTATATGGGAACCTGGCAGACTGCTTTCTCAGGTTATTTGAAAGCATGTTCTTATGTTCTTCTTATGCCTCTTCATCCACAGCTTTAATTTTTCAAATTTGACCTCAAGATTTTTTCTGCTATGCCTTTGTTATATTCACTGATGATTTTTACATTTATATACTTCTTTTTACACTGTGTTCTACTGATATGTATATTTTTCATGTAGAATGTCATTATGTAATGTTTCAATTTCCAGTAGGAAAACTAAGATCATGGCATCTGGTCCCATCACTTCACGGCAAATAGATGGGGAAACAGTGTCCGACTTTTTATTTTTTTGGCTGCAGTATCACTGCAGATGGTGATTGCAGCCATGAAATTAAAAGACATTTGCTCCTTGGAAGGAAAGTTATGACCAAACTAGACAGCATATTAAAAAACAGAGACATCACTTTGTTAACAAAGATCCCTCTAGTCAAGGTTATGGTTTTTTCAGTGGTCATGTATGGATGTGAGAGTTGGACTGTGAAGAAGGCTGAGAGCCAAAGAATTGATGCTTTTGAACTGTGGTGTTGGAGAAGACTCTTGAAAGTGCCTTGGACTGCAAGGGGACCCAACCAGTCCATTCTGAAGGAGATCAGTCCTGGGTGTTCACTGGAAGGACTGATGCTAAAGCTGAAACTCCAATACTTTGGCCACCTCATGCAAAGAGTTGACTCATTGAAAAAGACCCTGATACTGGGAGAGATTGGGGGAAGGAGGAGAAGGGGACGATAGAGGATGAGATGGCTCGATGGCATCACCGACTCGATGGACATGAGTCTGAGTGAACCCCGGGAGTTGGTGATGGACAGGGAGGCCTGACGTGCGATTCATGGGTTCGCAGAGTCAGACACGAGTTAGCAACTGAACTGAACTGAATATAGAGACTGGTTATTTCATTTCTTCATTTTCATCAAGAGGCTTTTTAGTTCCTCTTCACTTTCTGCCATAAGGGTGGTGTCATCTGCATATCTGAGGTTATTGATATTTCTTCCGGCAATCTTGATTCCAGCTTGTGCTTCTTCCAGCCCAGCGTTTTTCATGATGTACTCTGCACAGAAGTTAAATAAGCAGGGTGACAATATACAGCCTTGATGTACTCCTTTTCCTATTTGGAACCAGTCTGTTGTTCCATGTCCAGTTCTAACTGTTGCTTCCTGACCTGCATATAGGTTTCTCAAGAGGCAGGTCAGGTGGTCTGTATTCCCATCTCTTTCAGAATTTTCCAGTTTATTGTGATCCACACAGTCGAAGGCTTTGGCATAGTCCATAAAGCAGAAACAGATGTTTTTTCTGGAACTCTCTTGCTTTTTCCATGATCCAGCAGATGTTGGCAATTTGATGTCTGGTTCCTCTGCCTTTTCTAAAACCAGCTTGCATCACGGAGTTCACGGTTCATGTATTGCTGAAGCCTGGCTTGAAGAATTTTGAGCACTACTTTACTAGCATGTGAGATGAGTGCAATTGTGTGGTAATTTGAGCATTCTCTGGCGTTGCCTTTTTATGGGAAGTTTTTGTATGGAATATCATTAATTCCCAATTGCTAGTCTTCCAGCATTTATTCAGTACATTTACCAGCACTGTAGGTTTTAAAATTTTTTTTCTCAGTATCGAATACTGTTAAATAGTCATTAATTGCATACTCTCAAATAACTTATTTACTTAAATTTTAACTCTTTTTCTTTTCTTTTCTCCTGCCTTGTAATTGATCATCTTTAAACAACACTATTAAACATATGATGTGCAAATGCTGAAATCTCTAGAGTACAGGGAAGTGCTTTAACGAGGCATTTTAGACTCTAAAGGAGGTTAGTTACTAAGGTAACTCAGTTAATGTAGTTTTATTGAGAATAGCAAGCTGACTGAGTATGCACACAAGCCAAAGAGAAAACTGTCTGCATTGCCACCCAGCCTGGACTCACTGAGTAGAATGTAGAGATTTTCCTTAGAAGAAGGGACTTTCCCTCTTTACTACAGAGCTCTTCCTTGAGGTGTTTAAGCAATTGGTGTTTTTGTTTCACTGCGTCTCCTTCCACCTGAGGGTTTCTGCTGACTTCTGGATTCTTATATTTTTGCCCTCTGTTTTCCCCATTATTTCATTTACTGCTGTGAGCGGGTGAGAGGCCAGGTACCAGTCTCCATCACAGGGAGCTCCTCCTATACCATGTATCCCTAGAGTTAGAAGTTGTGGTCAGCATGTTGGTGTTGAAGACACAGGCGACTCTGCAGGAGTAATCCCTCAGAATGGGGCTGGAAGCATGACCACCATTTCTCAGATGCACAAACATAATCAGTAAATTCTCTGCAAATTTCCTCTAAAGCATCCAGTATAATCTTTCTCTGTATTTTCCTGTAAATGTTTATCATAAGATGAATTGAAGTATTTTTACAAAAATAGTAATGCTGAAATTACATCTGCATGCATACTATATAGAGTGATATTTTATTGAAATAGAAAGGTCATACTTTATCAGTGATATTAGAAGGGACCATGTAATGTCTCTTCTAACAATTTAATAAAATACAGGAAATCACCCTTAGGATCTTTGGGGGGAAAAAAAAAAAGCTTTGATATTTGAAAAATAGTGCTTCAAAATGAATAAGTGTAATTGAAAGCAATTGTCCTACCTGTGGCTCTCTGAGATATATAGGTATGTTGGTGTCTTTGGAGACTGCCAGAAAAAGGCTAACTTGTTGGCGATTTAATTGCTCCAGGGATTGCAAAGGTGATCTTGTAGTTGGCCTCCAGTGACAGGTGCTATCCCTTTATTATAATTTGAACCCCTGGGTATTAAAAAATTCATGGCTTTTCTACTAGGAAATCTGCATAGTTCTCCAGTCATGGTTATTCATAATCCTGTGATGAGTTGCAGACAAGCTCATGGAGAACTTAAGGCTTCGGCATTTTAGTGAGAAACTTTTACCCTCATTCACAAACAAAAAGACTAAGCTGATTTGCATTTATATTTGAACAATTCATCAAGTGTCTTTATATGAGTATTTAGGGTCTTTGGGAATTAAATATGGCGTGAACAGTTGCACTTACTAATGGAATGTTTTTAGCAATTAGTGCTTAGAAAATATATATGAAAATTATGTGTTAGGCTGGCTTTAAAATGTATGCACACCAGAGGGCATTGTAGCTTTTATTGAAAGCTTCTTTAGCTATTTCCTTTTAAAGTGAGTTTTACTTTTTAAAATTTTTCTCTTTGTAACTATTACTTAGCTTTTGCTTTAATATTTATAAAACACACTCAAGCAATATTGCTATTCCTCTGTGTATGTTGAACAAACAGGAATGTTATGATTAAATGAGAAAATTAGAGTAAGCAAGCCATTTTAATACATTTCTAACTAACACCTTAGATTTCTTCATATTTTTTTGCCTTCATTTTTCCCCTGCTGCAGAAGAATCCTTACTCTATTTATTTTCCTATGTCCTTTCTTAAAATTATATATAAATTATGTTCTTATTTATTCTTGATTTTTAAGACTGGAGTCTCTTTTGGACTCCAGTTTTAGAGGGTAAATTCTCCATCTTATAAAAGAGCTCCATTTGATTGCTTCATTAAAAAAAAATTACATGTCAAAGGTAAAGGACACAGATTCAGCCTTTCAACATCTCATTTTCTAGTATAAGGGACATGTAATGACCATTCAGTGTGTTGAGAACCTCAAAGAAATGAAAGGATTCCTCAGATATGTGAGACCAGGTATGGAGAGTAGGACAGATTATTGAAGATGAGTTAAGCTATAAAGAATAATTAAAAAGAAATAAATTGGAAGTTTGGGATTAATATATACACACTAAAATGAAAGTGAAGTTGCTCAGTCGTGTCCGACTCTTTGCAACCCCATGGACTGTAGCTTACAGGGCTCCTCCCTCCATGGAATTCTCCAGGCAAGAGTGCTGGAGTGAGTTGCCATTTCCTTCTCCAAGGGATCTTTCTGACTCAGGATCAAACCTGGGTCTCCTGCATTCCAGGCAGACACTTTTAACCTCTGAGCCACCAGGGAAGCCCCAATATACACACTAGTATATATAAAATAGATAACCAGCAAGGACTTACTGTATAGCATAGGGAACTATACTTGATGTCTTGTAATAACCTATACAGGAAAAAAAAATCTAAAAAAGAATATACATATATATGTTACTGAATCACTTTGCTATACACTTGAAACTAACAGAGCATTTCAAATGAACTATACTTTAAGAAAACAACACACAAAAGTAAATTAAACATTAGAACAAACCTTCTTATTTTTAAAATTATTTTAAATGAAATGTGGAGTTGCTCATATACAAAGACTAATATATATATATTTATAAACCAATAATAAGAGATAAATGAAAGGTTGTTTCCTGTATGTGGCTTTTATGATAATGGTGCAAAAATAAATGTAATCGAACAGAAGACCAGGAAAACTTCCAAAACCACATAATTTTATTACTAGGTTGTTTTTAATGTTTTAAAAACATGGTGTGATGGTAGCTTTTAAACACTGAGACTCTTCAGCAATTTTATCTGTCAGTTCAGTTCAGTTCAGTTCAGTTGCTCAGTCATGTCTGAATCTTTGAGACCCCATGAATCGCAGCACGCCGGGCCTCCCTGTCCATCACCAAATTCCGGAGTTCACTCAGACTCACGTCCATCGATTCAATGATGCCATTCACCCATCTCATCCTCTGTCATCCCCTTTGCCTCCTGCCCCCAATCCCTCCCAGCATCAGAGTCTTCTCCAATGAGTCAACTCTTCGCATGAGGTGGCCAAAGTACTGGAGTTTCAGCTTTAGCATCATTCCTTCCAAAGAATACCCAGGGCTGATCTCTTTTAGAATGGACTGGTTGGATCTCCTTGCAGGCCAAGGGACTCTCAGGAGTCTTCTCCACACCACAGTTCAAGAGCATCAGTTCTTCGGTGCTCAGCTTTCTTCACAGTCCAACTCTCACATCCATACATGACCACTGGAAAAACCATAGCCTTGACTAAACGGACATTTGTTGGCAAAGTAATGTCTCTGCTTTTGAATATGCTATCTAGGTTGATCATAACTTTCCTTCTAAGGAGTAAGGTTCTTTTAATTTCATGGCTGAAGTCACCATCTGCAGTGATTTTGTATCTTTAGCATGAAATGAAGTATTTATGGCAACAAGAGAAAAGCATAGGGGATCCAATGAGTGAAAGCACAGCAGTGTAAGCATAACCTGTTCTTAGAAGGAAGTGCAAGTAGCCCAAGAAGTTATAAGAAGCTTTTGTCAAGGAGATGATAAACCTATTTTAAAAATACATCTCAATAACAGTTTATGTAGGGAATCTTTTCAAACTGTTTTTAACTGGAAGTGATCTTTTTACAGAATGTTGTGCCTGTTTTACAATCCTCATCTTATATTCTTATTTTTTTTCTATTAAATGATAAGCTTCATGATAGTGCTGATTTATGAATGCATCTCCCACAGGGTTTAAGTGAACGCTTTGAACAGAAGAGAAGCTCAATAAATATGCATGATGCTTAACTTGAAAACTATCTAGATGCATGAATATGAGAATTAAGCATACATCAATTTATAATGATAAATTTCAAAATGCTAGAAGTAGTATTTCTAATCCATTTTGCTGTTTGTTAGCTTTGTTACCTTCATTAAGCAATATAACATACTTGCACCTCTCTTAACTGTTAAATACTGCAGTTGAACATGTGAATAACATATATGATTGGGCACTGACATAAGGCAACTGTGTATATTATCTAATTTATTCTTCATAACAACCCATATGAGATGATGTGGAAATTATCAACATTGATTCCAGGAGCCCTGGAGTTACTTGAATCATAGTGTCAAGTAATTTACCAGCCATCACATTGATAACATCTAGTGGAGTCACCACCAAGTCACTTATTAGAAAGTTCTCTCTCTAATGTCTTTAGACCTCTGAAATTCTATAGTTCCACATTAAAAAGAAGAAATCACCTAGTCCTGGCTCAAGAAAAAGTAATTCAATTGTCCTGCAATATATCTCACCTCTCCTCTGGATATAACATTTTTCTTACAATTAATTTTGGAAAAAAAAGAGACTTTGGTTTCTCCTTAAAATCTCAACTATTTGAAGTTTAGAATTCTTTTAAAAAAGGAAAATGCTTTAATCACTTACTATAAAAATTAAATAGAATAAGTATTCATAAATAATCTCCACACTGTACTAGTGAATGCTTTATCTTAAAGATTTATGAAGATATTTTTCTATTACTGTTCTTTTCTGTTACCTTCAAGAAAAGAACCAGAGTATCCCCATGTTGATTCATTTTGCCCTTCACCACAAAGGAAAAATAGATGTATAAAAGAAACCATGAACACTATTCAAATTCATTGCCTCTTCCAGGTTTGGGTAATTGAGTTGCCTCAGGATCAATATGAAACTGCCTAGGATACAGAAAGTCAATAACTACTTCTAAAGTCAAGAGTGTCTAGTTTAGCTATCTGCAAAAGCAAAGCCTCCAGCTGCTACTGCAGAGCAAATCTAAATCTACATAACAAAACCTAGAAGTGAAATCCATAGAGCAAGAGCTCCATATGCATCTTACTGTAATATCAATACAAAGAAGTTTGGGAAGAGCCCCCCCCCACCCCAACTCCCGCCACCATTGAGCAAATATTTTTTCTTTGATGTTTCTCAATCTTAGAGTAACATTGGATGAGCCACACATTCATTTTAGATAACTTCATCTAAAATGTAACTTAAAAAATAAGGTCTGTGTGCAAGGTTACTATACCTAGGCTTCTAAAACATACTTTAAAATATCTTTTAACGAAGAAGTCATACAATAATAATACATTTTTCCTGAATAAATATAAATGATTCATTTTATTATACTCCTGTTGGGAGAGTTTGCCATTTCCTTGGTTCTGTCTCGCCACAGCAGAAACTTGAAGTGACCGACTGATTGGTATTACAGCTCTGTGTTACAGCTAAGTTATTTTTTGGCGAACAAAGGAAATTGAAGCCTTGAGGTGTGAGGACAGGCCGACCCAAAAGATGCGAAGAGAAGAGAAGCCCCTAGCTAAATTTTGGCTCCTCTTTATATATGAAAGTCATGTGAGTGAGTGAGTGAAGTCACTCAGTCGTGTCCGACTCTTTGCAACCCCGTGAACGGTAGCCCACCAGGCTCCTCCGTCCTTGGAATTCTCCAGGCAAGAATACTGGAGTGGGTTGCCATTTCCTTCTCCTATATATATATATATATATATTTTTTTTTTTTTTTTTTTCTCTTCCCCCTGAATGTGCCCTAGGTAAATTAAGCTAGCCAGGAGGGCTGTTTGTTTTACTTGAGGTTCTCACTCTGGTCCTCAGACATTCCTTTGTTCTATTTTCATGGGCTTTTTCCATCTTTGCTTTTAGCCGCTGCTATTCTGGACTCATTTTTTCCTATTCTAACTACTTAACACTCCCCCCTCAAGAGACGGGAGGCCTGATTCTTGGGAATATGGGCTTTGAGGTCTCTGTGGCTACTTCCGGCTGCACTGGGATGGCGAGGGGCATTGGGCCTCCCCTCTTGCTAGTCTCAAGCCTCAGAATTCTTATAGCGGTGTCCATCTAAGGGCGAGTGATATTTTTCATGGTCAGCTGTAGTTTTATATATCCTTGTTGAACTAGCACTGCATGTTGTTGACCTGGGCAGAGACAAAACAGGTTAGACAATTGATAATACATGGAGCAATCACAAGCAGCATCAATATATTGACAACAAAGATTAGCAGGAGCATTAGCCAACTGCAAATTTCCCCTCACCAGGAAAAGGATCACCCTAAAAGAGATTGTAGCCACCCTGAGAACTCTCCATTTTGTTCTTTGAGATACAGTAGGATCTGAATGTTTTTCTTGAGGATTGTGAGATTTTTTTTTAAATTCAGCTGGAGGTATTTACCCAGAAACAACACGTCTCATTCAAGATGGCTCAAGCCCCTCCTTGTTCAGGGATCAGGAGATCTATCTCCTGTCTATTTTGGAGTATAACACCTGCAAAGCTGTGTTGGCTCTTTAGCGCTATCCTGAGAAATCTTATCCCCAGAAACTAGATTTTGGGGGTGATCATTAGAATGGCCCTCATTTGCAGTCCTGAATAGGTAGCTGAAATCTCCCAGGGGCTCACAGGTGTATTGAGTGTCCTCTTCCGTTTTCTTCCATGTCTTGACTCATGCGTAGTGAATCCAGGAGTCCTGTCCTGGAACCTTGACTGCTGTGGGGGTAGAATGTATTACAGGGTAGGGGCCCTTCCATGTGGGCTTGGAGCTGAGCCTTTGGAGACCCATCTTCTCAGACTTTAATTACGACTTGAGCCCCTGGAGCATATAGTGGTGACTCTTTAGAATCTTTTGGGTCTTTGTTGACACCCAACAAGTGTACATCCTGTTGGAATTTCCCAACGGTCTGGTATAAGACTGGAGGGTCTGAGACTCTGGATCTAGGAAGAGGTCATTGGAATAAACAAAATGTTTCCCATATTGCATCTCATATGGACTAAGACCAATGACCAACCTGTTCCTTAGGGGCGATACAGGTGCGGAGGAGAGCTATTGGTAAATCATCCTTCCATCCCAAGGAGGTTTTCTGGGTTATCTTTTTTATTACTGATTTTAACAATTGGTTGGCTCTTTCTACTTTTCCTGAAGACTGAGGCCTCAAGGAACAGTGAAGATAATGAGTAATGTCCAATGGTTTAGAGACCCCTTGTGTGACCTTAGAAGTAAATGGTGTCCCATTGTCACTTTGTAGTGACCTGGGCAGACCAAATCTTGGAATGATTTCATGGAGCAGGTTTTTTACCACCTTCTCAGCCTTCTCAGTCCAGGTGGGAAGGCCTTCAATCCATCCTGTGACTGTATCTGTCATGACTAACAGGTATTTATACCCTTGAGAAACTGGCATCTGGGTGAAGTCCACTTGCCAGGCCTCTCCTGGGTAGGTCCCACATCGCTGAATGGGCTGAGACAGCTGGAGTCTTCAAGCTCCTTGGGGGCTGTTTAATTGACAACTGGAACAAGAGAGGACCACTTGCCTTAGAGTTGTTTGGAGGCCTGTTCCTCTGAAGGACCTTTCTAGTAATCTTTGGAGGGCCTTCTCCCATAAATGAGTGGTGGCATGTAAGGAGTTAACCAACTTTCATTGAGGTTCCCAGGCAGAAAAAGGAGTCCCTCCTTTTGGAACCACACCATATGATCTTCTTGAAAGCCTTCATTCTTAGCTTTAAGAGTCTCACCTTCAGTATATGAAGGAGTTTCTGGCAAATCAGTCTGCCGAACTAAGGTGGCAAAGCCTATTAAATCATTGTTCTGTAATGCCGTTCTCTTAGCTGCCTGATTGGCTTCTTGGTTCCCTCTTGCCACTCCTGTACTCCCTTTTTGGTGCCCTTTACAGTGGAAGACTGAAATCTTGGTGGGCAGATGAACTGCCTCCAAGAGCCTAAGGATTTTAGCACCATATTTGAATGGGGATGCACAGGTGATCAAGTGGCTTCTTTCCAAATAGCAGCATGTGCATGTAGCACCAGAAAGGTATACTTGGAGTCAGTGTAAATGCGTACTCTTTTCCCTTTTCCCAGCTCTAAAGCTTGAGTCAGGGCTATGAGCTCAGCTAATTGAGCTGAAGTACCTGGTAGCAAATGTTTAGCCTCTATGGTCTCAAAGTTGGAGACTACTGCTTATCCAGCTCTTCTTTTTCATTCGAAGAGAAAGCTGCTTATATCAGTGTACCAGATTTCTTCAGGGTTGGTCAGAGGATCTTCTCACAATCCCTCTCAGGGTTTTGTCTTGGTCCAAGATTTTTAGACAAGAGTGAAAGGGGAGAGAGCCCTCGGGGATAGGCAGGAAGGTGGCAGGGTGAAGAACCTCAGAAGCAGATATAGTGAGGCCTGGATTTTCCATTAGCACTACTTGATATCTGAGGATTCTTTGATCAGACATCATAAATGGCCTCACCCATTTAAGAGTTGTTTCACTTAGTGACTGATAAATAGTTAGCTTGCCCAAAAAAGACAATTTTAAAGCATCTTCCTTCTATCAGGATTGCAATAACTGCAAGATTTTGAAAGCAGGGAGGCCAGTCTTGGATTGTTGGGTCAAGCCTCTTGGATAAGTAAGCTACAGGCTGGGTCTCAGGTTCCAACCTTAAGTCGACACTCCCAAAGCTATTCCTTCCTTTTCATGGACATAAAGTTGGAATGCTTTTTCTGGGTCTGGCAACCTCAAGTCAGGTACTTGAGTTAAAGCTTGTTTTAGTGTAGCCTCTGCCTTTTTTTGAGGAGGTCCCCACATCAGTGGGATTAAATCATCCTGTCCCTTCAAGCCTTCACATAGGGGCTGGGAAATTAGACTATAGTTGGGTATCCAGAGTCTGTAATACCCATTTAACCCCAGGAGAGTTTGCATTTTTTTCAAGTCATGGAGGAGGGCAACTGGAGGATTCCTTGTACTTGATCAGAGGACAGCCTCTTGGACCTATGTGTAATCTAAACTCCCAGGTAATTGACCTCTGTCTTGATCATCTGTGTCTTAGCACGGGAGAATTTATATCCCCTCTCATCCAAAAAGTTTATAACCTGAATTGCATGTTTTGGGGCATTTTTCTCATCTGGAGAGCAGATTAGTATGTCATCTATGTATTGCAATATTTTCTCCATTAGGTCTCAGGTCCAGATCTAGGAGATCCCAGCTAAGAGCCTGTCCAAATAAATGGGGGCTATCTCTGAACCTCTGATGTAATACTGTCCAACCGTCTGTTGGTGTTTTTCTTCTGGAGCCTCTCACTCGAAGGCAAAAAGATATTGGGATTCTTTAGCTAGTCGTATGCAAAAGAATGCATCTTTGAGATCCAGAACTGTAAACACTTGGCACTGGGAGGGATTTCTCTCAAGATTACATAGGGATTGGGTACTGTGGGATGGAGGGGAACTACAGCTTCATTTATGATCTGGAGATCTTGAATCATTCACCAAGTCCTGTGATCAGGGAGGATCAGGATGTTACATGGCAAATTGTTGGGGACCAGTAGCCCACAGGCAAGGAATTTATTTATTAGAGGCTGTATCCTTCCCAAGCTTCTCTTCTGAAGGGATATTGTTTCTGGTTTGGAAACCAAGTGGGATCACGGAGGACAATGACGACCAGTTCAGCTTGGTGGGCTCATCCAGGAGTCCCCTGGTCCCAAACCTGGGGGTTAATTTTGTCCTCCCATAGTTTTTTGTTCTTTCCTATTGGAGAGGGTGTAATGGGTTCCTCAGTAGTAACCAGAAGCTGTAGGGCTCTAGGGGATAAAAAGCTTCCCAACACAAGGGTAGTTGCCAGTTTAGTGAGTATATCTCTTCCCAAATAGGGGAGTAGGACACTCAGGGACCACCAGAAACTGGTGGGATAATATTTGTCCATCCCAGCAACAAAGAAGTACTCAGGCAAATCTTTTTGTAATTGTTTTTCCTGTAGCATCCAAAATGATACATGTTTGGGAGGAGAAGGCTCCAGAGTAGGAGGTCAGAATAGAGTAGAGAGCCCCTGTGTCAACCAAGAAATTCTCAGACCTATCAGCCACATCCAATTGCACCCTTGGCTTCAGCCCGGTGATGGTCATCCAGACAAGCGGGCTGGCGGAGCGGGCTGCTTCAGTCTTGTTGAACTCTCGTGAGGGAAGGCTTGGCACTTGAGGCTCTTCGATACTGAGGGCAGAGTGCCACCCAACGTCCCAATTGATGGCATTTTTAGCAAAGCATTTTAGGAGACTTGTCACAGTTTGGACACTCTTTGGCCCAATGACCCGCCTGTCTACAGATTAGGCATTTGCCTCATGCCTTGTCCTTCAAGGACTCAGGGCTTGCCATGGGACTTCCCTGGAAGGCAGCCAACATCTGGGCATGATTTGTCTCTTTCCTTTTCTCTCTTTCCTGGACCTTGGCTTCCCTCTTCTCTTCTCTGTGATAAATGGTATTGGTGGCTGTCTGGACCATCTCATCTAAAGAGGCAGCAGGGTCCTTCTGATGTAGCTGTTGTAACTTTATCCTGATGCCTGATGCACATTGGGACAGGAATTTGTCCTTTAAAATCACCTATCCCTCATAAGAGTCTAAGTCCAGATTGGTAAACTTTTGGAGGGCCTCTTTTAGCCTTTTCAGAAAGGCAATGGGATTCCTGTTGGGCTCCTGAGTTATTGCTGAGACCTGGGCATAGCTGATTACTTTTTCCTGGGATGATTTTAATCCTGCCTTTACACAGATCAGAAAATTATCTCTTTCCCAGATGTACTCAGGGTCATTATAATTCCAATTAGGATCTGAGGGAGAGGCCACAGTTTTTCCTACTGGGTTGACATATGAAGCCCCATAGCATACCTTTGGGCTTCCTTTAAGACCTTGGCATGTTCAGTGTCAGATAGAGTTTGGTTGAATATGACCATGATGTTTTTCCACATCAAATCAAAGGCCAAGGTAATGTGTTAGAATGTATCTATATATTTGCCTGGGTCATCTGCATAGCTTCCTAGGTCTTGTTTGATCTGTATTAGTTTTAAGAGGGAGAAGGGCTATGGACCCAGGTTGGTCTGAATTCTCCTCCAGTTTCAACTAAGGGGCATACTCAAGTTGGCTTTTGTGGAGGGGTGTCCCCAGATATGGGGACATGTTTGGATACAAGGAAGGCACACCAGGCAACTCAGGAGCCATGAGAGGTGAGCCTTCACGGGGGCTTCCTTCTCTTGCTTTTCTGTGCCTAACACCATTTGCCTAGTAAGCTCACTTTTAGGGCCTACAACAATCCCATACTTAAGACAGAGTTCCTTCATATCTCTTAGTCAGAAGAAAAGTTGGACATAGGGGGTCTCTGTCCATTTCTCTTGTCTTTTTCAGAATAAGTCTAGCTGCAGAATGGTACTGTAATTTAGTAATTTAACTCAGGCCTTGTCCTTCAAGGACTCAGGGCTTGCCATGGGACTTCCCTGGAAGGCAGCCAACATCTGGGCATGATTTGTCTCTTTCCTTTTCTCCCTTTCCTGGGCCTTGGCTTCCCTCTTCTCTTCTCTGTGATAAATGGTATTGGTGGCTGTCTGGACCATCTCATCTAAAGAGGCAGCAGGGTCCTTCTGATGTAGTTGTCTAACTTTATCCTGAGTTCCTTATCCCTCAGAGGATATGGTAGCCACGCAGTGGCACAAAAGAATTTTAAAGATTGAATAACTTCCAGTTATCGAGGATGCATCTCAAGAGCATCTGTCGGGAAGTGGATTGGTTATTCCCCATCAGAAAGACAGTGATGACAGGGAAGAAAAGAAAAAAGAAAAAAACTAATAGGCCTCCTTCTATTTCCATGGGTGGATTTCCTTAGGGGTGAGTCTTTTTGAAGCTTATCCTACCAAGTACTGTTGCAATCTGAGAGCCAGGAGCCCCTAGATCAGAGTGCAGATCCCCAGGCAGGCTGAGGCATGACAGCCTCCTGGAGACTGAATCCCTGGGCAGGTCGAGTCAGGTTGGCATCCTGAGAATTGGGTCCCTGGGCAGGTCAAGGCATGTCAACCTCCTGGGACTTCTGGACTGGCAGATCCCCAAACAGGTTGAGGCGTGACAAACTTTCAAGGGCCAGATTCCTATGCAGGTCAAGGCAGGTTGAGCTCCTGGGACCCCCCAGGCTGGAGTTGGGTGCCCCCAAGTCTCCAGCATGACTATTGCTGGGTGGGATTGAAGGGTTGTAATCTTAACTCTTTTCTGGTTTGTCTACCAGAGGATAGGAATAGCTATCATGATGGAAAGCAATACAAGTCTGTTTCTTGAGACTGGAAACTTGGGGAAACAGCTATAACCTTTATCCTCCTTTTTCACTGAGGGAATTTAAGTCATTGATTTACTCCCCTAGTCTTTCACCTCCCAGGGTGTCACTAATGGTAAATATTTCGTTGTCCTAGACCCACTCTACATAATAACAGAAGTAATGACAAAGGAGTGAGTTATCTGGTCCTGTTAGGAGCATTAAGAGTATTTTAATAATATGTGAGGTGGAGCAGTGTTGCCTATAAGGGGCAGGGTCCTAGTTGTAGGAGTTAGTAAGTGGCTTAAGAACAAGTTGATAAAGAGGCAACAAACCATATGTTCTATAAAAGTGAAGTGGAGATTTGATGCGGGGCTATGTTTGCAACTTTTGGAGAAGGGTGGCAAGGATTTGGGGCCAAATGGCCTGCAGAACTAACTCGCAAAGTGGCAAACACTATCCCTGGAAACCCAATTGCCCTTGAAGAGATGCCACCAACAGATGGGCTTCTAGCAAGCATTGTATTCCTGTCACCAGTCCTAGCCAGTTCACTGAGAGATGCTACTGTGGCCTATGTTGTAGAAAACATGGAAGATGAAGGCCTGAATATCTAGAAGGATTGGATATTATACAGCATTCCATCCCCCAAAGGGCCCAGCTATTTTCTGGTTGTCCCCCAAGAAGATTGTAAACACAACACTGTGCACCTAGACAGGGCTCAGGAGAAGAGCATGAAACAGGAGGAAAGGGAGCAGGGCATAACTTTTGAAAGAATGACATAGCCCAGGGGCATAGCATAAGCCAATTAAAAAATCAAATGTGTCCAAGGTGACAAGTCAAATTAAACTAAACCTTGATCCTCAATCTGTAAGCTAAATGACACCCAGAGGTGCCAAGATAGTTCCAAGGCACTGTCAAAAGACAGAGGAGTGGGTGGTTCCCCAATTGTTGGAATGGTCCTCCCATTCATTAGCACATGAAATCACCCAGCCCTGGAAAACTAACCACAATGTGAATTCCGTGGCTGCTCCCCTCTGTGATGGCCTACACTCTTGAAGTATGCTTCTCTCTGAATCTGAACAAATCCACCTCTTATCAATAGCTGTGTCTCTCACTAAATTTTTGCAATGAGACATCAAGAGTCTGAACTTCATTAGGTCCTGAAGCCAGGCACCATGGCTTTTGGCCAGGCTCAAGTCCCAGGAAAGAGGAGATGAAGGACAGGAAGAAAAAGTAGTGGGGAAAATGTGCCAAAGAATCCCCTTCATAACTTGCTGTAAAATCTGCTAAATACCTGACCTGTGCTCACAGTTTTCTTTGGCCTGATCTTTGGCATAAAGAAGACCAAGCACAGAAGAACCCCCACTCGCTTGGGCAACAACTACCCTCAATTCCACCACTGCAGCTCTCCTGTCCACGGGGGGTTCAAGGAACAAGAAACAAGAGATTATAAAAGAATTAAGATTTTGTTAGCCATATGTCCTTCCAGCCATAGGGTTGAGGACTTCCCACCTCAACCGGAGGTCTTCTAGAATCTGGCACTGAGCTGTGTGAGCTTTCTGCTGAGTTTATTATTATTATTATTATTATTATTATTATTATTTTGCTGTCCCAGTTTCCAGCATGCTGGGCTTCTTGTAACTTCTTGTAACTTGCACTGGTTTTCTTCATGTTCAGCTTCCACTGGAGGAGCTTTTGCTGAGTTGGGCTTCTGCTGTGTTTGGCCTCTGCCTCATGGGGGCCAAGCCAAGGTTGTTTCAGCCAGGTTAAATCTGAGTCATAGCACCATAGATATGGGGGAGTTTGTAATTTCCTTGGTTCTGTCTCACCACAAGCAGAAGTTTGAAGCGAAGGATGGACCAGTGTTATAGTTCTGTGTTACAGCTCAGTTTTATTTGGCAAACAAAGGAAAATACATTCTTAAGGCATGAAGGCAGGTGGACCCAAAAGACGCAAAAAGAAGAGAAGCCCTGGGCTTAATTTTGGCTCCTCTTTTTATATGTTTTTTTCTACTCCCCTGAGCCTGCCCTATGTAAACCGGGCTATCCAGGAGGGCTGTTGTTTTACTTGAGGTTCTCACTCTGGTCCTTGGACCTCCCTTTGTTCTATTTTTTGTGGGCTTTTTTCCCTTGTCTTTTAGCCATTGCCATTCTATACTCCTTTTTACTATTCTAACTACCTAACACTACAATACTGAAAATATTGCATAATGTATCTCTTGCATTAATGAAAATTTCAAACTGACTTTCATAAAACCATATCCAAAAAAACTAACTTTGTGAAACTCATCTTCCAGAAAACACTGGTCATTTTTAAAAGTAAAAACATTGCTACCTTCCTTGACAAGAGTGTTCCTGAATTTGTCAGTGAAAGGAGAACTCCTTAATGGAATTCATTGTTGAAATGGCAAAACTAACTTTAATTTCAAGCCATCCTCTTCTAGGAACCTCTTGCTTGCCATTGAAATACCCTGTTGTCTTGTGGGGAATGGTGATGAGAGTATGACTTGCTCTATAAAGCTCTAGACCCTGTGTCCACAAGAACCAATTGTAATTCCACATAGCTCGGTGGAAGACAAAGAAATCAAAACAAACAACACACACATAGAATATTGGGTAATAACAGTATAACCTAACATACTAATATCCTTACCTTACTTTTTGAAACCTACAGGCCCATCTTTCTCTAATTTCTCATAAGGAAAGCATTTATATGATATTGGGAAAATATCACTGTGCATCTTTTTAAAAGGCTCTGAAAAGCACAGGAGTTAAGTACCATTATTTAACCTTTTATTCTTTGTTTTTAAGAAAGATTGACAATGGAGTTTTCTCCTCTTTTGGTCTCCCTTCAATTCTCAGAATCCATACTATGAGGATTGTTGCATGCTTATTATATGTGAAGAGCTTCCCTATTAGCTCAGACAGTAAAGAATCAGCCTGCAATGCAGGTGACCCAGGTTCGGTTCCTGGGTCAAGAAGATCCCCTGGAGAAGGAAATGGCAACCCACTCCAGTATTCTTGCCTGGAGAATCCCATGGAGAGAAGAGCCTGGAAGACTACAGTCCATGGAGTCGCAAGAGTCGGACACAACTTACCAACTAAACAACCACAATTATATGTGATGCACCATAGAACTAAAGAGAGTCTCTTGAACTGCAAGGAAATCCAACCAGTCCATCCTGAAGGATACCAGTCTTGGGTGTTTATTTGTAGGACTGATGTTGAAGCTGAAACTCCAATACTTTGTCCACCTGATGCGAAGAGCTGGCTCATTTGAAAAGACCCTGATGCTGGCAAAGATGGAGGGCAGGAGGAGAAGGGGACAACAGAGGATGAGATGGTAGAATGGCATCATCGACTTAATGGACATGGGTTTGGGTGAACTCCGGGAGTTGGTGATGGACAGGGAGGCCTGGCATGCTGTGGTTCATGGGGTTGCAAAAAGTCAGACGTGACTGAGTGACTGAACTGAACTGATATAGTTTATATGTGTGTGGAGTCCAGGATGGAACAGAGAGATTTCTCAATAAAAAGTTAATGTTCATAAAATGATCTTACAACTGCTAGGATTATCTGTTTCTTTTTATTAGGCAATTAAATTCAATTAATTCTTATCAATAATATCTATAAACAGTGCTTCCTGAAAGCCAGGAACATTTTTATTTAATGTGTAGATTTAGGCAAAAGAAAATGAAAAGAAACAACTGTTACATTTATTAAACTCCCCTAAACCACATTAAGCATCTATCTCTAGTCCTCATATTTAGAGTATACAGTTTGTCATGTGAGAGATTCTAGTTTGTTGCCCTTTCTTACTTCTTCAGCACATAGTGAATTCTTACAAGGCAGGACAAAGACATAAGTTTATAAACTCCTCACTATGTCTACCAATTTTTCTTGAGAATAATAAGTTATTATGGAGAGCTAACCAGGTTTGGCGATGGGTTCCACTTTGAACCTTGGCTTCACATACCAACTAGTTCATGACATTAGCAAGTGAGACATGCCTGAGTCTTAGTTTCCTCATCTATGAAATTAGATAACAAACAACCTCAAAAATTGTTCTGAGACTTGAAAAAGATAACATACACCAAATGCTGGAGTCAGTGTCTGGAACAAAATAAGTGATGAACAAGCCTATGTATACCATACCTGCATTTATTTAGTATTTTCACAAAGCATCTTCTAAAGCAGATGACTTGGTGCAATGCCAGTTTTCATCTTGGAATAAAGAAAAGTCTATGGTTGACTTGTATTGATTTTTGCAGAATTAAGGAATGGAATCAGAGAATACATAGAAACAAAATTTAGAAAAATAATGTAGAAATGTTAACCTCTCAGAGAAGAGACAACATAATGTTTATTGTAGTATTGGTAAATCTCGTTTGTTACTTATTAGATAAAGTAATCTATTTTAATTGCATCTTATTCAGATAATTTAAATTCCAGGGTATTTTCTGTTGAAAAAAGAAGGAAAATTAAGAATAGCACTAAGGAAGAGAAGTCTTTTTGTATTGCAGACACTTGTTGAACTAATAATCATAAATTTTAAGCTAAAGAGTTAAATTTAAATTATAAAATATTTGGAAGAATTACAATTTTATCCTAAATTCTTGTTATGAAAAATAAATACATCTGCTGCCCATATGTTATTTTAGTGCATTCAACTTTATTTGATAACATGGTTTTAATTATTTCCATTATATCTAAATAACAGCCTTTACTAACAATGCATCTCACTAAAGTTAAATATAGCATTTGTTTTAGCAACTCTTGTGTGTATGAGCCATAAATTTTCTTGAGTTACTTCAAGTTGGAGGGCATAATGTGCCTACAGAGGAACCAAAATATCACCACGTTATATTTCAGAATAAAATAAATTCTAGTAGCTAGAACTAGGCCTTGTTGAAAATGAAGATGGTCTGGAATACAATACAAAGCAAAACTGGAGGCCCATTTTCAATAAGGTCTCTTCAGCACTCATGTATCAATATTAATGGTGCTATTTTATGAACAATTTTTCATAAATTTATTCTTCCTCAATGAATAGTAGTTTTATTACTAGTGAAAAATAGTTTTAAAATTAGTCTCAGATATCAAGAATCATACACTTCATAATTTCTATCTCTCCGTTTGTGTTTCTTTATAGACTTGTCTTTCACTTGATTTATTCCATTTTTCTGAAGCTATTTGAGCATTTTTTTTTAAAGCATATGATAAAATTCTTGCCTCAAAATCATTTATTGACTTTGTAGTGAAATAATGCTTACATGCTCAACAATGCCTGAGGAATGGTATAGTCTTTTTACTGATCTTGTTGCCAACTTTCTCTTATAGCCTGGTTCCTTTCTACATTCTTTCCACAAAATTTATCTTCTTAAGTACACCTTTCTTTCTGTCATTCCTCTCTTCAAAAATCTTTAGTCATTCTGTGGTGCCTGGAGCAGCCACTCTGCAGAGTGTTACAAAGAATTGTAAATCCACCTATACACCAAAAGTGGAGGGCACACTAAATACAGAGCTATACAACTAGGCATTACTATTCTCCAAATGTGTGTGATACTGTTAATTAAATATAAATTTCAAATACTAGTCAATTTTTAATATGAGCGATTTCACATATTTCTCAGTAACCCACACTAATATGTTTTGAATTTTGTTCCAGTCAGCTTTCCATAGACTAATTCAATTTATTTCTCTCTCAAAACCCATGCATAACCACACATACACCCACTCAAACACATGGTCACCTTGACATACAAATACACAGACAAGAATGATACATAGGATTGCTATCTTCAATCTGCAACTGAGAAGATGAAATTAAAATAACTTAAATAATTTGTACAGAGTCACATGCCTTGTAAGTAAATAGGAAATTGGAATTTGAAGCCAGGAATTTCAACTCAACTGTGAAAGCTTTAACTCACCCACCTAGTACAGTTACTCTTTTATGGGTGCTCATGAAACTTGTTATTTAAAAAGATGACTCGTACTTGAAAAATATGCAATCCAATACTGTAGAGAGTTAAGCATTTAATTGCCCTTACTTTGTATAATATTGACAGCTATGACACAATAATTTCCTGACTTGAATTTCAAGTAGTGTGTTTCAAATATTAATAAAGATGTGATGTAAAAGAATTCTTTTTTGGCCATTTGATTTTAGGAAAAATTGTAAATTTTATCTCACAGTGGAGATTGACAGTGTGTATCAGTGCAGTGAATTCTTTGAGAAACTCAGCATGAATAAAAATGGTCATTGTTTCCTTAGGAGATTTTCTACCTAAATTTGAGTGTAGAACCCTAATTATGGGGCACATTTATTCTGTTGAAAAGTGTTCTGTGGTAGAACATTTAGGGAAACGAACCAAAAGATCAAGTTTTCAGTCTTATATTCTACTACAGGTCCAAGGAAACCCTAAGTTTAATTCTGATCATACCTTTTGTTTATATCTGTGCCTTTCCTCACTTTCGTTGACCCAGAAATGGAACCCAGGTCTCCCACATTGCAGGTGGATTCTTTACCAGCTGAGCTTCAAGGGAAGCCCAAGAATATTGGAGTTGGTAGCCTGTCCATTCTCCAGAGGGTCTTCCTGACCCAGGAATGGAACTGGGGTCTTCTGCATTGCAGGCAGATTCTTTACCAGCTGAGCTAACAGGGAATCCTTCACTTGGCTATCCAGGCCTCCCTCTAAAATTTAAACCCCAGGTGGTGATAGTGGTAAAGAACCAACCTGCCCGTGCAGGAGATACAAAAGACCTGGGTTCAGTCTCTTGGTTGGGAAGATCTCCTGGAGGAGAGCATTGCAACCCAACCCAGTTTTCTTGCCTGGAGAATCCCATGGACACTGGAGCCTGGCAGGCTGCAGTCCAGAGGATTGCAAAGAGCTGCACACGACTGAAACAACACAGCACACATGCACAGCTTTTCACATTGTTCAGTAAGAGTCGCTTACTCTGCAATCCACAAGGACTCTCCCTTTTCTGAACTCACTTGGCAAGGAATAATGAATCTCCCATAGCATTTCTTATAATTCATGTTCCTTCTTTATCACATAAACCATAATGGTAGGCCCTGTATGCAACCCTCTTTGTTTACAGATTTTGTATAATTTTAATATTTAGTCCAGTTGTTTGTATTAATATGTAGTAGGCACTCAAATATGTATTGTTGTATTGGTGAATGTAACCAAATGCTATTTTGTTATTAATATAATGTAAAATTCATGCAACTATGGAAAATAATGACTTTCAAATAAAATGTTTCTTTTGACTCTATCAGTCACTTTATGCTAGGGTGATGGTCACAAACAACCACAAAAACTTGAGGGCTTCCAACAACAACAAAAAAGATATGTGTCTCCTGGTTCACAAGCAGTGGTTCTGCTGTGGCTCATCTCTATTTGGAAGCTAAAACTGAAGAAATAGCCCCTGTCTGGGTCACTGTATACATCATAGCTCAGAGAAAGGAGAACTTGCAGGAACTAAACAACAGATGTGAAAGTTTCTGCTCAGAATTGGCATCTTACTACAGACCATATTTTGTGACCAAGTTTGACATCAATGAGATGATGAGTGTAATTATCTTATAAGAAAGGGAAAGGAATATTTCATAACAGTACAACCACCGCAGTAGCCTAATTTAGATCCTGAGTGATGTCTTTTAATGCTTATTTTTTGAAACCAAATGTTGAGTAAAAGTATTTTTCTGTATAATAAATGATCACACAGTTGTAAAGAATCTGCCTGCCAATGCAGGACACATGGGTTCTATCCCTGAGTCAGAAAAATCCCCTGGAGTAGAAAATGGCAACCCGCTTAGTATTCTTGCCTGGAAAATCCCATGGACAGAGGAGCCTGGTGGGCTCCAGTCCATGGGGTCACAAAAGGGTCAGGCATGACTGAGCAACTGAGCATACAACACACACACATAACAAATGATGCATATAAAAACCCATCAGATCTCCAAAGCTGTTCAGCCCAAGACACTGAAAAATACTGATACAAAGGAACTGGTACAGAGGGTAAACCTCTTCTGGCTACAAGATTTCTTTAAAGACTAATTGGTAATTTAATAATAAGCTAACATTTGCTACTACTCTGCGTGTACTACTGAAATAGGTTGGGCTTGGTGAAATTAAAAACTCTGTAGGTTAAGATTTGACATTCAGAAAACTAAGATCATGGCATCGTCCCATCACTTCATGGCAAATAGATAGAGAAATAGTGGAAACAGTGGCAGACTATTTTGGGAGGGGCTCCAAAATCATTGCAGCTGGTGATTGCAGCTATGGAATTAAAAGACGCTTACTCCTTGGAAAGAAAGTTCTGACCAACCTAGACAGCATATTAAAAAGCAGAGACATTACTTTGTCAACAAAGTAATAGTCAAGGCTATAGTTTTTCCACTAGTCAAGTATGGATGTGAGAGTTGGTCTATAAAGAAAGCTGAGCACCAAAGAATTGACGTTTTTGAACTGTGGTGTTGGAGAAGACTCTTGAGCATCCCCTGGACTGCAAAGAGATCCAAACAGTCCATCCTAAAGGAAATCAGTCCTGAGTGTTCATTGGAAGGACTGATGTTGAAGCTGAAACTCTAATACTTTGGCCACCTGATGTGAAGAGCTGACTCATTTGAAAAGACCCTGATGCTGGGAAAGATTGAAGGAGGGAGGAGAAGGGAAAGACAGAGAATGAGATGGTTGGATGGCATCACTGACTCAATGGACTTGAGTTTGGGTAAACTCCAGGAGCTGGTGATGGACAGGGAGGCCTGGTGTGCTGCAGTCCATGGGATCACAAAGAGTTGGTCACGACTGAGCAACTGAACTGAACTGAGGTTAAGATTCATCTTCATACTAAGTACTAAGTGTATACTCTAGTATAAGCCTCTAGTAGAGTTAGCAGTGAGGACATTTTATATAAAAATAAATAATAAATACTTTGGAGTTTAAAATAAAATTTAAATAAATTAAAATATTGATTTGTAAGGCAGTAATTCTGTGGAAAACCCCAAACCACCTTTTCAAAATTTACATGCAAAACACAAGGGCATGCTCACACACATTATTAAAAATTTATATATATTCTAGGCATATAAAACCTGAAACTTCACATTAATGCTACTTCCTAGTGGTTACTCAGGAAGAAAAAAAAAATTGTAGTTTCAGAGAGTTACCAAAATAATGATACTGAAGGATGGTGAGCTGGTGATATTTTAAACATGTACAGAACACAATAAAAGAGTGAAAATAGTTATATAAGTCAGTGGTGGATGGATTGGCTTATTCTCACCGTGATCATCTTGCAGACCAATTAAAAAAAAAAAGTAGGTGGGGAAAGTAAAAGAAAAGAAAGTGAAGTCGCTCAGTCATGTCCAACTCTTTTCAGCCCCATGGACTGTAGCCTACCAGGCTCCTCTGTCCATGGGGTTTTCCAGGCAAGAGTACTGGAGTGGGTTGCCATTTAGAGCACAAAATACTATGAGGGTATTGTTGGCATTTTCTGACTCTCAGGAGAAATGTTGTTGCATTTCCTGAACCTGAAGTATTTCCATTTATTGCTTGTTCTCATATTTCTGTATTAATCTCTATGAACTCTTCCAATGTTTAAAATGGACTCAGGGGTAATTTGAAAAATTACTGTAGTAACTAGCTACCTGTATGACTATGTAAATAATTGTACCACAGGCATCTCATGTATGAAGTGAGAAATTATTTATCTTGAAGTGCTATTATTACAAGTAAATATAAGTAAATACTTAATATAATTCCTAGCTAGTCCTACTAGTAGTATGATTTTTATTTCATATATGTATTAAGTAATTTTATAAATAATGCTTAAGACCTCTTAGTTTGTTATACATAAAAAAATGACAAAGTGTCTCTTTTTAAAAGCAATCAATTCATGCCAGAGTCCAGCTCCAGCAGCCAGGGATTCAGCCTGAAGAGATGAATGGCGAGAAAAATGAGACAGCCTCTCAATTTTCTATGGACTGCCTGTTTATTTCAAGTTTAAGATTCTCTTTTATACTTTTGCAAAAGCATTAGGCCAGAGGTTTGACATTTTCAGTTCCCCCTTTCCCAGATTTATTATCTCCATAGATCATTGTTGCTCCTCAAACAGAGTTCCTGCTTCAGCGATTCTCTTGGAATCAACCTTATCATCTACTATCTACCTCCTCTAATGTGTCCTATAGTTAACTTGTGATTACATTGTAACTCATGCTACATTCCTCAGTTTACTTCTTATCTTCTTAAGTCCTGTTTGCCCCTGACATCCTGAGCTCAGTTCAGTTCAGTTCAGTTCAGTCGCTCAGTCGTGTTCAACTCTTTGCGACCCCATGAATCGCAGCACGCAAGGCCTCCCTGTCCACCACCAACTCCTGGAGTTCACTCAGACTCATGTTCATCCAGTCAGTGATGCCATCCAGCCATCTCATCCTCTGTCATCCCCTTCTCCTCCTGCCCGCAATCCCTCCCAGCATTAGAGTCTTTTCCAATGAGTCAACTCTTCGCATAAGGTGGACAAAGTACTAGAGTTTCAGCTTTAGCATCATTCCTTCCAAAGAAATCCCAGGGCTGATCTCCTTCAGAATGGACTGGTTGGATCTCCTTGCAGTCCAAGGGACTCTCAAGAGTCTTCTCCAACACCACAGTTCAAAAGCATCAATTCTTCAGCGCTCAGCTTTCTTCACAGCCCAACTCTCACATCCATACATAACTACTGTAAAAACCATAGCCTTGACTAGACTGACCTTTGTTTGCAAAGTAATGTCTCTGCTTTTTAATATGCTATCTAGTTTAAAAAGCAATAGTACCAGCCTCAAGCATGCTGCATCCTGCGTCAGACATAGACTGGCGATTCAATTCACATGATAGTATACATGTTAGAATGTCATTCTCCCAAATCATCCCACCCTCTCCCTCTCCCTCTGAGTCCAAAAGTCCGTTATACACATCTGTGTCTCTTTCCCTGTCTTGCATACAGGGTCGTCATTGCCATCTTCCTAAATTCCATATATATGTGTTAGTATACTGTATTGGTGTTTTTCTTTCTGGCTTACTTCACTCTGTATAATCGGCTCCAGTTTCATCCATCTCATCAGAACTGATTCAAATGAATTCTTTTTAACGGCTGAGTAATACTCCATTGTGTATATGTACCACAGCTTTCTTATCCATTCATCTGCTGATGGACATCTAGGTTGTTTCCAGTCTATGTCTGACGCAGGATGCAGCATGCTTGAGGCTGGTGCATGGGGATGACCCAGAAAGATGTTATGGGGAGGGAGGTGGGAGGGGGGTTCATGTTTGGGAATGCATGTAAGAATTAAAGATTTTAAAATTTAAAAAATAAAAAACTAAAATTTAAAAAAAAAAAGACAAACATATAAAAATAGTATAGAAAAAAAAAGCAATAGTAGTTTATAATCATGAATTTGAATGGAAATTATCCATTTGATAATTATTTTTAAAGTGTTTGCATACTGTTATATTGGCAATGTTTTTCTGAAGGTAGTTTTAAGTCATTCTCAAAATGAGATATAAAATATTCTGTTTTAAAATAAAGTTTTTAAATATTGAGATTATACAATGGATGTATAAATAATGGATATAAAATTCACTATACTAAAACTGGTTGAAGTTTTTACATAATATATATTCAAAAACTTTTCAAGTATAGATGCTGTTAAACTTAAATATGTTTGAGGGGTAATGACTTCTCAAAATTATTTACAAATAAGAATCAAACCAATAGTTGCTTAACTTCCTAAAATCAGTTTTTTCTTTGAGCTATGAATTCATTCCTGCTAGTATTTTTTGGATTTCATTTGTCTTGTTGCCTGAAGTCTTTTTACTTTAATGATGGAAATCAAGTCCCATTGGACATGACAACCAACTTAAAGGTGTAAACTGGTCTAGAAAACGTGAAAAAAAGCTTGACATTTTCTGTTACTTAATTAAGTGATCTAAGTTTTTGGTTTGTGGCAGGGTTTTTTTTTTCTTTTTTTTTTCTCCCTGGTTTGTTTGCTTTAAAGCAATTTTGACCCACCCACACTTATTGAATGCTTTGCTGTAAGCCTATAATATTTTTTTCTTAAGTAAGCATATTTAAAATCCACTGAAGCCTTTTCCTTTGTTGTTTCAATGTTTGTAGGGTACAGAATGCTCATATTGAAACATTTTAATGTTTCAATAAAAGTAAATGCAACATGCAATAAATGGTCACTCCCATTTTCTGATTAATAACAGGGCTTCGAATGAGAGGGGAAATGCCACCCACAAACCATTGTGTTTTGCCTGCAGCCCAGTCACTCTCTTGTATTGTCTTTCTTGATTGATATGTCACTTGGTGGCAGCTGAACTGTGTGTTTGAAGATCTTTTTGTATAGACTTAATCAGGAGATGGAAATCATGTCTTTGATTGGCACTAATAATTTATAATAATTTACTCTAGCTAGAACAGCTGCACCTCTTTAAGCTCTGAAAAAGAAGTCATTTATATTTCTTTTACCTTTCATCAAAGCAACTTAGGTAGGTTGTCATGCAGGGAGAATTATAAATTTGGAGTAATATATTGCATTACACTTTTGAAAAAGTAGAGTAAAAATCATTTCCCTATCTGTATATAAATATACCTTAAATAGCATTAAAAATGTTAAGGAAAAATTTAAGAATGAAGTAGTGAGATGTGTTTGGCTAAAGAATGCTCGCCTTGATACTACAATACAATTTTAAACTATTCTAAAGATAATAATAATAAGACACATAATTAAGGCTAAAGTTTTGTTTAATTTGTTATCTGTTAATAAGATATAGAGAAAACACAGGTGTGTTCTCCCAAATCTATCAAAAGCTAATATGTCAGTACCATACATGCCACTTGTAATGAAACTGTCTGCTATTTTCTTTGCCATCTTCAGTAATTTTTCTTTATTTAGTTATTATCAGGTGACCTCTATTTGTTCACTGCTTCAGTTATAGGCTTTTATTTGTAAATTATACAGCAAATATATTTTTAATTTGTACACCAGCTGCATCATGATAACTCAGTGGAGGGAATTTTGTGTGCATGTTCTTGCCAAATTCCCTTCCAAGCCTAAACATTGCTTGAGAAAAATGATAGGCTGTGGACAAATTTTTTTCTTAGACAAATTCACATCAAATAGGATTTTTTTAAACTAAATTTATCCATCTCTCTTCCAATCATCTCTCAATTTTCCCATTATGAAGAATTTTTCCCTTCTAAATCTAGTAGGATTTCATATATATAATTCATTTGATCTATGTTTGTGGATATTTTTAAGAACATCTAATGTTCTCTTCCTTTGGGATCAAGTCCTTGTCTGATTCATTTTTGTTTTGCTGTCATTACATAACACAGTGCTATGAGCACTATAGGTGAGAAATAAATATTTGTTTAACAAATGCTGACATAAATAAATAAATCAGTAACTGCATGAAGATAGTGATCTTTCAAGATTCTCCCAGACTTATGAAATAAGAAAATGGCTGTAGTCACTGGAAAGCCAACTGGAATAAAGAATATATTATCTGAGTAAATCATCTTCTTATCAGGTCTTATAAATTATTTCCTCAAAAATAATTTAAGAAGGAAGGCATTATGAAAATATGAAAGAGTAATTACTTTTTTCATATTTATTATTTGGATTTTTTAATATATCAGTAGACATATGGTATATGTTCTCCCTATGTGAAAATTCAAGTCTGCCTTTTTTCTTTAGTTTTTGGTATTAAAAAGATAGAATATTATCTTCCAGATAGTCATAGAGCATGAAGAAATTCAAGGGTGTCAATGCTCATAGGGATTATTGAACTACTTATAATTCTTAGGTAGAAAAGAATATGTAAAGAAAACGTCACGTTTTTACAACAGCCCACAAGTTCCTTTTATTTTTAATTTTATAATGATACAAATCTAGTTTCATTATAAAACACTGCAGACTACATGCAATAGTTATAATTTCAGCACTATTTTTTTCTGTATATTTTCTACATCTCCATAGCTATATTTTCCTTTAACTATATATGCTTTACTCTTTGCAAACAGTATTTTACCTGAAATATGATGAAATTTTCAATTCATGTATAATTCATAGAATTGCCTCAACTGAACAAATGTTTGGACTATGAAAACTACACTCAGGTCCTCAGACATCTTTGCCATAGAGATTTAGGATATCATCTCTAAACTCTTTGTGGAAAATCAATAGCTATAGCAGTTCCATGACTGAATTCAGAATAATCTCTATTTCACACATAGTGGAAGTTTGGCAATGTTCAGTTGGTACTCTGAATACACAAAGTAAAGCAGAAAAGTATAGCAGGTGAAACACAGTTAGTGGTCTGCCAGGTAATCTATGTTTCCTAAATTTCATATTCTGCATCTTTGTTAATTTCCCATTCAAAAGGAATAATTCAATGTAGGCAAAGAAGACATCTATAGTCTACTTATTTAGGTGGACATGGCAATGCTTTATATTCATTCTTTGATGTGAAAAACTGACTCATTAGAAAAGACCCTGATTCTGGGAAAGATTGAAGTCAAGAGAAGGGAATGACAAAGAATGAGATGGTTGGATGGCATCATCAACTCGATGGACATGAGTGTGAGCAAGCTCTGGGAGTTGGTGATGGACAAGGAATCCTGGTGTGCTGCAGTCCATGGGGTCACAAAGAGTCAGACATGACTGAATGACCAAACTGAACTATATTGCCATCAATAGTATTTTATTTTTGGAATAACAACATTAATCCTTAAAATATATGTTAACAGGTTTTTTTTTTTTTTTTTTTATTAATTGCTGCTTTTTTCCATAGTGTCTGGGAATGATTGTATTAAGCCTCAGTTTAGAGAATTTCACAGGAATACTGCTTTCCACTACCAATCCATCTAGGGCCCAGTATATGGCCTTGTTTTTCTTCCTTGATACCTAGTGAGAAAATGCTGTTTTCAAATGTAGAATTATGGTTGCCTATTGCTGTATAAAAAGTACCCCAATCTTTAATCTTTCATTGGATTGATTGTGGATAGCCTGGAGTCAGC
Source organism: Ovis aries (assembly GCF_016772045.2). Classification (NCBI taxonomy): domain Eukaryota; kingdom Metazoa; phylum Chordata; class Mammalia; order Artiodactyla; family Bovidae; genus Ovis; species Ovis aries. Next base: position 149,197,826 of record NC_056054.1, on the reverse strand, counting down.
TCATCTATTTCTTACGATCTGTAGTGTCATTGCTGTCAGATGGTAGCTAAAGTTGCAGTTATCTGAAGGCTCACTTAGTTGGATAGACAAGGTAGCTTGTGTACTAACATATCTACATACTTATACTATCCTTCAGGTAGTATATGATACACAGAATAGCACTCCTCTCCACTAACAAAAAAAGTCTACATTATAATTGTTCCTTGCAAGTGCAGATATGTGATAAAAGGGCTTTTCACTTGTGATTAATTTAAGGGAATTGAAATGGAAGAGAATATTCTGAAGGACCACAATGGACTTGACGTAATCATAAAGGTCCTTACAAGAGAGGCAAGAAAGTCAGAGAAAGAAAAGATGAAACAAGGAAGTAGAGATTGAAGTGATGTCATCGTGAGAAAGTGGCCAGAAGCCAGGGATTGTAGGTGGCCTCTTGATGCTCTGAAAGGCAAGAAAACAGATTCTGCCCTCAGAGACTCCAAAAGGAACTGGCCCTACTGATATTTTGATGTTAGCCTGCTGTAACTAATGTTTCCTTTTGACCTCTAGAATGGTAAGGTAATAAATTGCGTTGCTTAAAGACACTCTTTGGGAGAATGTGTTACAGCTGTGATAACAGAATAACACCACTGTGCTGGGTGAGAGAGCTGAGGTCTAGCTGGATCTCTCTTTCTCCTTCTCCCCGAGGCTGCTTCATAAGATAATCTTGATCTCTCACAGGACACTGTTCTCAGGTTAGTAGGACTTCTTACTCTTCCTTTAAGTACTAGAACTGGAAACGATACATCACTGTGACACATTCTACTAGTTAAGCTGTCACAGGTCAAGACCAGATTTAGCTCTTGGTGGAGAGAGGAATCAAAAATTTCTGTCTGTCTTAATCCAGCCTCTGGACATGTGCTATTTCCATTTCTCACCAATTCAAAATACACTCACCCCTCCTAAAATGCCTACAATTTCATTACATTATGATATCAAATTCAGTTTTTAGTTCTAAGATCTTGTCATTTAAATCAACTCCAGATGATAATAAAAATCTTTGGGTGCAGTTCCTTCTGGATTATTATTCCTATTGATCTGAAGACTCTGAACCCAAAGGACACGTTATCTGTCTTTCTTGTATCTGACATACAAAAAGGAGAGCCATAGGATGACTGGAGTTGACACGCCTATTCCAGACTCAGGAGAGCTCAGGTCATGTGGGGAGTCACAGCCACAGAACAGTTCTGGAATACAGCCAGTTACATGTCACCAGTTCCTTGATTAGAGCCCAGCCCTGCTCTGTGAGAATGGATTCTTTGGATCTTGGCTTTGCCCTCTGAGCTCTGGGCTCTCCTTTCTGAGTCCCATTTCCTTTCACAAAAGGTCCTCTCCTCTTCCCTCCCGGTTTCTTCCTTCTTTCCTTCCTTTCTCTCTCTCTTCTTCTTTTTATTTTTTCTCTCTTCCTCCTTCCCTCACTTGCTTTTTTCTCTTCTTTACTTTTTTTTTTTAATGTTTATTTAATTATTTATTTTTGACTGTGCAAGGTCTTCATTGCTGCACAAGCATTTCTCTAGTTGTGACACAGTTTTCATTGCAGGGACTTTTCTTCTTGCCAAGCACAAGCTCTAGGACACCCAAGCTTCAGTAGTTGCGGCTCCTGGGCTCTAGAAACAGTCTCACTCAGGGTTATTTGCTGCGTGCCATGTGGGATTTTCCTGGATCAGGGATTGAACCTATGTCTCCTGCACTGTTGGGAAGATCCTTTAACATTGAGCCACCAGGGCAGCCCCACTTCTTTCTTTTTACCTGAGTAGTTTTCTTGCCCATAAAAGTTGAAGATCTGGGTTTTGAACGTCTCTTTGCACTTTAAAATCTTTCCCTTTTAGTCCAAAGTCGGTGAAATTATTTTTAAAATCTTTGTGCTTAACTTTATAACTCACATTAGTAAGCAAGTCATCCCCGGAGACCGTTTCCAGTTCACTGAGTTGAGGGTCTGAGTACAAGAGGGGAATATCCTTCGGGGTCTTTGGTGATATTTTGTAATTAGGAGGGTTTATGAGCCACAGAATTACATGTTTCTGTGGGCTTATCAGTGGTATTATAGCCTTACTCTTGAAAACATGACCAGTGCCCTAAATTTATTCATTGCCTTAAAGAACTTTCTTACTTTCAGAGTATTTCCCTGGGAGAGACTGAGGTGAGAAAATATCTTACTTTAGAACACAGCAGATCCTGCCTCAGAAAGTTTCTTCTTGATTTTACTTTGAGACTGAACAATTCATTCTTTAGTTTTTCTCTCTTCCTGTTCATTATCAGATACAGCAAAATAATAAATTAGTGGACCATTATAAGGTTCTGCCTGGAAAATACTTAGCCAAATCCACAAATTCAGTAAAAAAAAAGAAAAAAAAAAGTTCCATTTCTACATTATCACGCATGTGAATGGGCTCTAAAATCACTGCAGATGGTGATTGCAGCCATGAAATTAAGACACTTACTCCTTGGAAGGAAAGTTATGACCAACCTAGACAGCATATTAAAAAGCAGAGACATTACTTTGTCAACAAAGGCCCATCTAGTCAAGGCTATGGTTTTTTTCAGTGGTCATGTATGGATGTGAGAGTTGGACTATAAAGACAGCTGAGCACTGAAGAATCAATACTTATGAACTGGTGTTGGAGAAGACTCTTGAAAGTCCCTTAGACTGCAAGGAGATCCAACCAGACCATCCTAAAGATCAGTCCTGGGTGTTCATTGGAAGGACTGATGCTGATGCAGAAACTCCAATACTTTGGCCACTTGATATGAAGAGCTGACTCATTTGAAAAGTCCCTGATGCTGGGAAAGATTGAAGGCAGGAGGTGAAGGGGATGACAGAGGATGAGGTGGTTGGATGGCATCACCAACTCAATGGACATGAGTTTGGGTAAACTCCAGGAGTTGGTGATAGACAGGGAGGCCTGGTGTGCTGCCGTTCATGGGGTAGCAAAGAGTTGGGCATGACTAAGTGACTGAACTTAACTGAATATCATAAATTTTTCCCACTAAAAAGCATTTTTTTTATTAAAAGAAACTTCAAATTCCTACCTGTCATTACAGTATTTGCTAACAATTTTCCTAAGGTCCTTCTAATATCTGCCTGTTGCTTGCTCCAAAGGCAATCCCACATTTTCATTTAAAAACATTTTTATAGTAACAATCCAGTTTCACAAATCAGTTTCTTCTTTGATTATTTATTGCTATGTAACAAACCATCCTCAAAACTTAGTGGCTCAAAACAACAGTTTGTTATTACTCATGTTGCTGATGGCTCAGTCACTTGCCCAGATGCTTCAAACTTTTGGTCTCTCGATGGTTACAGAAGAATGGCAACTCTGTCTGGAGTCATTTGTAAGATTATTGGACATGGATTGGCAAGATGTATTTTTTACCTACATGCTTGTAATTTCATTGCATGATCGGGGCCTGAAGGTTCTAAGGATCTACACACACACACACACACACACACACATACACACACACACAGAAAGAGAGAGATGTTATGCATATATGTAAATTTCTCTTTCTCTCCCTCACTATATACACAAAAGAATTTCCTTAGTCTTTGTTCTTTCTCTCATCCCAGTAGGAATAGCACAGCAGGTAACACTACATTTTTGCTAGACTACTTCTGCCTTCAGGAGATAACATAGGGCTTGGAGGGAAACCATTCTTCAGGACAGTGATAAAATCTTCACTTACCTAGACTTTCTCATGAATAACTAATCATTCCATTTCATGCCAGTCAGAATGGCTGCGATCCAAAAGTCTACAAGCAATAAAAGCTGGAGAGGGTGTGGAGAAAAGGGAACCCTTTTACACTGTTGGTGGGAATGCAAACTAGTACAGCCACTATGGAGAACAGTGTGGAGATTCCTTAAAAAACTGCAAATAGAACTGCCTTATGACCCAGCAGTCCCACTGCTGGGCATATACACAGAGGAAACCAGAATTGAAAGAGACACGTGTACCCCAATGTTCATCGCAGCACTGTTTATAATAGCCAGGACATGGAAGCAACCTAGATCTCCATCAACAGATGAATGGATAAGAAAACTGCGGTACATATACACAATAGAGTATTACTCAGCCATTAAAAAAATACATTTGAATCAATTCTAATGAGGTGGATGAAACTGGAGCCTATTGTACAGAGTGAAGTAAGACAGAAAGAAAAACACCAATACAGTATACTAACACATATATATGGAATTTAGAAAGATGGTAACAATAACCCTGTATGCGAGACAGCAAAAAAGACACAGATGTATAGAACAGTCTTTTGGACTCTGTGGGAGAGGGAGAGGGTGGGATGATTTCAGAGAATGGCATTGAAACATGTATAATATCATATATGAAACGAATCGCCAGTCCAGGTTTGATGCATGATACTGGATGCTTGGGGCTGGTGCACTGAGACGGCCCAAAAGGATGGTACAGGGAGGGAGGTGGGAGGCAGGTTCAGGATGGAGAACACGTGTATACCTGTGGCGGTTTCATGTTGATGTATGGCAAAACCAATACAATATTGTAAAGTAATTAACCTCCAATTAAAATAAACAAATTTATATTTAAAAAAGAAAGCATTTTAGATTCTATATTAATTTCCTACACCTGTCAAAACAAAGTACCACTAACTGAATGGCTTAAAACAATGTAAATGCATTGACTCACAGTGCCAGAATCTGCAGGTCTGAACTCCTAGTGTCCATAGGTCCGTCCTTCCTTAGACATCTCTAAGGAAAATCCTTCCTTGTATCTTCCTTGTTTCTGGTGCTTGACTGGCGACATTTGTATTCCTTGACTTCAGCTTCACTTGTTTTCACGTGGCATTCTCACTGTGTCTCTGTCTTCATGTGGCCATTTGGTCATCTTTTTTATAAGGACGCTGTCCTGTTGGATTACTCTCTTCTATAGAAAAACATCTCTAAACTTGTTATAGTTACCAATGAATCAGATTTTTATTATTTATGTAGATTTAAATAATATAAAATTGCTCTCCAAATCTTCTAAACTTATCACTAGTAATATCTTTGGTCAACACTATAGCTCTCAATTTTATTGAAATATGGTATTTTAATTATATTTGGATTTCTTGTCTAGATTATTCCTTTATTCATTTTCTGTAATTCTTGCTTAGCCTACTGGATCAAACGCAGTCTGAAGAAGCACTGCCTTTGGAGGGGAGGGATGATCAGCTTGGATCCTCTCTCCACCCCACTCCAAAAATCAGAAAGACAAAGAACAAAAATGTGGAACTGACATCTAATTCTACACAGTGAAGATTTGTAATCTGGCAGATACATGTTCTGACAACCACGAAGTTTATACTCTCTGGTAATACACGAGTAGCTTTGCAGGTTTAATCCCCATCTGTATGAAAGGTCTTTCAACACAGTCTGATTCTATGTTTACAAATCAACATTGTGAAGGAGAATCCTGGCTCCAAAATCTCAGGAAACAGAAGCATTTAGTATCAAACATAAGCAATCTGATTATAAGAAAGTATATATTTTCCTTTAGTATTCAAACTGACACTATTTTCAATGTCTTGAATGAGTGAGGGAACAAATAGCATTTCTGGATCTGGACAATATCAAGTTTTCATATTAGCTACATAGTCAGTTGGGGAGGGAGGTATATTGTATTATATGGTGACCACACCAGAAAATTGAACTCTATTAAGCCTTTGGTGGCAATAACTGGTCCTTCAAGCCGTACCCTTTATCTTTCATTGTCAAGCTGCAGTGAAATACCATTTAATAACTTTATTTAAAATAATGCAATCACTAAAATAACAGAGTGGCCTAAAATAAACAGAAATGATAGAAGAGTGTTAACCGTTGTTACTGGCTGAAATTTAAATTTAAATTTGTAATATATAAGAATTAAAATAGTTAACAGAGCTGTTGTGTCTTTTAATGGGAAAAAAAATACTGGGTTAACTTTTTACCTATTTGAAAGGGACTGATTCATTTTGCGTTACATTCACTGAAGTGGAAAATTAGCATGGGGTTATGAAAAGGAAAAAAAAAAAACTCATTGTGAACTAGAATGAAAAGAAAAGTAATTAATTGGTACACTTTCAACTACTCCTAAGAAGGACAATGCACTGCAAAATAGAATTAACACCGTGGAAAGTAATCTAACTAGTAAAGGGTAAAAGTACAAATTTTATTGAAAGCGATGCTTCAGATCATGTGTCTTAGAACAATGCAGTGATCTTCAGGTTATGCAAATCTGGATATAGAATTTTATTTCCTTTTTAAAAGTGTCTTTACAAATTCTGAAATGTGTATTCTAAGAAAATTTCTAAATTAAATAAAAATCAATAGATAATGCACTGTCACTGAGATGACAGGGCTATTTGATAAGCCACAGTTGTTAATTTATTTGTTCTTGAACCATCAGTAAAGTAACTCTTTGTGATTGTGATGGTTCAAGTGTCCACCTTTCTGGGCCACAGTGTCTCAATATTCGGTCAAACATTATTCTGGATATTTCTGTGAAGGTAATTTTAGATCAGATTTATATTCAAATTGTTGGACTTTGAATAATACAGATTGCCCTCTGTAATGTGCATGGATCTCACCTAGTTAGCTGAAGAACTGAAAAGAACAAAAGACTGAACTTTCCTGAGCAAGAGGAGATTATCCAGTAGACCGTGGTTAGACTCAACTACAACTCTTCCTTGAGTTTCCAGTCTATAAGCCTTTCCTGTCAAATTCTGAATCTGTCAGGAATCCACAATTGCATGAGCCAGTTCTTTAAAATGGATCTCTTCCTATATCTAGATACATATTCATCCTAATGATTCTTTTCTAGTGTAGAACTGGTACCAATACAGTCAGCAAAATGCTTTCCAGTACACTTTTCTTTCTTGATGGGCCTAAAACCTTTCTTTACATACTAGACACAGAGAATCTGAAAAAATTCTCATTTCTTACCTCGCTTGTTGGAGGTCCAATGATGTTTAACGTGTCATGATCTTTCCTGATAAATTTTAAGAGGAGGTTTTCCTATGTGTTTAGAGCTACCAAAATGCTTTTAATGTTAGAAATTTGCTTATTGCAGCTGTTTAAATCTTTCCTCACAGGTGAACTAAATTGGACAGAAATGAAAATTTAAATTTTAAAAGGCATTAAGAAAACTAAAATTGATAAAGCTTATTTGTTAAAAGTTGAATGCAAATTTAGTTGTCATGACCACCATCTACTCTTTAGACTACATGTGAGATCCATTCCAGATAACACACTTCTTTATCTTGGGGATTCAGGCAGTGAGTACCGTCCCTTCAGAGCACCTCGTCAGTTGGGAGATCACCCTTGAACCTAGTAGAAGAAAAAAATCTTGCACCTGCATATTGTTGTTTTAACGAATTTCCATAGATAGAGTTAAAAGCAGCATGAATTTATTCTCTTCATTTCTGTAGGTTAAAAATTTTACATGGATCCTGCTGGGTTAAAATCACTGACTGCATATGGATACATACCAAAATTTTAAATATGCTTTTCTCCATCTATGTCTGTGATGTAGAGGTGTAAGTGATAAGAAACTTTGGAAAGAGAAAAACATGCATTTGCTATATCATTAATTATTTAAACAAAAGAAACTGTGATATTTAGTTGGCTCCCAATGATCATTTTTAACCCATCCTCAGCAGAATCTATGTGAAATTCTCAGCTAGAAAAAATTAACTTCTTTGAAAGACATATAGCACTTAAATCATTGGCATTATTAAAATCTCCTTTATTATGATTCATTTGTATCTATCTAAATATATTGACAAATACAAAGGAATATGCAGAATCCATTGAAATCCCACCTGAAGAATAATGGACTCTTAAAGTTGATATATAGAAGGATGGATTATTTTAAGAGCTTTATATTACCTGGGACAAATAGCCTTACACATAAACTCATTTATTTATTTTCCCCCCTAAAAATAGTCCCATCAGGGGATTACATGCAGGCATTTAATGACTTCTCACTTCTTTATTTCTTACACTGTGGTCAAAAGCATTTGACACTGTTCCCAACTCTCTTTGTCTGGGAATACTCATTTCTGCTTGACCTCTCAATAGTATTCAACTTTGTTAGCCCCAAAGGAAACATAAAAAGCTCTGTATACAGATGATTTGCAGCTAGCTTGTAAGAGCTCCATTTGTTAACAGTTGGTAAACCGCTTCTCCAGATTACTTCAACCACAGCAGAATTGAAGAGAGGTGTCTAGAAATTTTGATAGTTTTTGTTTTCTGTTTTTTCACCCAAATAAAAATGGGCTCAATAGAAGAACTTTAATAGGTATGAACTTGTATATTTTCCTGCAGCTGCTAGAAAATTATACATTTAGTCAAAGATTGGTGTTGTTCATTATCTGATGTATGTTTATTTCCTTAATCTTGAATAAATAAGTTAAATATTATTTGGAAAGCTAATTCTCTTAAGTATTATAAAAAGTAAAAATATATATATATATTACAAGTGTTGAAACCCAATATATCTTAGTATGTCATTAGAGGTCACATTTTGTTTTTATATTGTGCATGTTTTTTTAATGTAGCTCAAATGGTCTCGTTTAGGTTTCTGCATTCCAGAAGTCAATATTAGCAAGACTTGAGAAAGTTACAAAATGCAAGACTTATAAACACAAAAATGTTAATTGTATTTCTTTTTTAACAGTGTCAGTGAAAGATAATTCACATGAAGTTATAATTCAACAGCTAAATATTTTCAGAGTTGTGCAACAATTACCACAATTTTAAAACATTTGATTCACCCCAAAAAGGAATTCATATCACATAATAGTGTCTCATATTCTTCAAGTCCATTCCCACAAGACCTAGGCAAAACAAATCTACTTTCTGTAATATATAGATCTGCCTAATCTATACATTTTGTTAATGAAGTCTTTTCTGTCTCGCTTCTGTTTATCTGTTGCAACATCTAAATTCCTTTAATGACTTTTAAAGTATTTTTAAAAAATATTCTTAATGGTTGCTCTATAGAATATGAACCAGAGAAGGCAATGGCACCCCATCCAGTACTCTTGCCTGGAAAATCCCATGGACAGAGGAGCCTGGTAGGCTCCAGTCCATGGGGTCGCTAGGAGTCAGACACGACTGAGCGACTTCACTTTGACTTTTCACTTGCATGCATTGGAGAAGGAAATGGCAACCCACTCCAGTGTTCCTGCCTGGAGAATCCCAGGGACGGGGGAGCCTGGTGGGCTGCCATCTCTGGGGTAGCACAGAGTCAGACACAACTGAAACGACTTAGCAGCAGCAGCAGCAGCACAGAATATGAACACCTTAGTTATCAGAATCTACTTCATATTTATGCTAACAATTCCAGTGGACTATAGTAATATTACTTCTGTAAACATCTATTTCCTCTTCCCCATTTTGTTCTCTTAATGTTATGTGTATTATACCCATATACGTTAACACCCTAAAATACATGGTTAAAAGTATAATATGTGTATAATTTATATAATTTCATGTCTTTTAAAAACACTGAAAGAAGGGAGAGCCTGTATATATTTATAATTTTTAATATATTTTCTTATTTACAATCCCTGGTTCTCATTTGTTCCCATGGGCTCAAGCTATCTTTTAGTGTCATTTCCTCATTCCAAATCAGCTCTGTTCCCACCCATATCTTTTGTATTAGTGTCAACTATTTTACATTTCTATATTTCATAGGCCTAATAGTATGATTATATACCTATTATTTTATACAATTGCTTTCTCCCCCATAATTAGCTTATTTTTAGTTAAAGGATAACTACAATATTGTGTTTGTTTCTGTCATACATCAACATGGATCTGTCAAAGGTATACGTATGGCCCCTTTCTCTAGAGCCTCTCTACCGCCTCTCACCTCATCCCATCCCTCTAGGATATCACAGAGCCCCAGTTTGAGTTCCCAGAGTTATACAACAAATTCCCACTGGCTATCTATTTCACATATGTTAGTGTATATGCCTCCATGATGCTTTCTATTATCGCACCCTTTCCTTCCTATCCCCCACCCGTGTCCATAAGTCTGTTTTCTGCCTGAGTCTCCATTGCACACCTACAAACACGCTCATCAGCACCAGTTTTCTAGAGTCTATATACGTGTTAATATACAATATTCATTTTTCTCTTTCTGACTTAACTTCACTCTATGTAATAGGCTCTATGTTCATCTACCTCAAAACCACTGACTCAAATGCATCCCTTTATATGGCTGAGTAATATTCTATTCTGTTTTATGCAATTGTTTTTTAAATCAGAAGGAGAAATGAAAAGAAATATGCAATCTCAATGTCCTTTATAATTATCTAACTAATTACATTTACTGATATTCACTTTTTTTGTGGATTGTTATGTGAATTTAAAATTACTGCCTGGTATTCTTTTGTATTTCTTGTAAATTCTGCTAACAACAGGTTTTTCTGTTGTTAATTTTGTTTTTTCTTATCAGCACTTTGAAATGTCTTTTCTTTTCAGAAACACCTCCAGTGTTTCTGATGAGAAGTCAGTTTTTAATCTTATTTTAGAGTCCCCTTGTATGACAAATTGTTTTTCTCTTCCTATTTTTAAGATTTTCTCTTTGTCTTTCAATATTTTGTTTATCCTATAGCTGGATCCACAGGACCTCTTTGCATTTATGTTGTTTGTAATTGTTTGAGCATCTCAATTGTATATAGCAATGTTTTTAATCATATTTGTGACATTTTCAGGCATTACTTGTTCACATATTTCTTTCTGTACCTTTTTCTCTCCTCTTCTCTGCCACTCTTTAGGAGTATGTTTGTATACCTAAATCTGTTTTACATTTCTCTGAAGTTTTGCTAATTTTTCTTTATTCTCTTTTTCGTCTGTGTCTTTCAGATTGTATAATCACTATCAATGTCTTCAAGCTTGATGATTCTTTCTTCTGCCAGCTCACAACCACCGTGAGCTGCTGTAGTGAATTGTTTCTTTTCAGTTATTGTACTTTTCAACTCAGCAATGTCCCTGTAGCTTTGTTACAATTTTAATCTCTTTATTGGGGTTCTTGATTTGAGGAAACATTGTCACCATAACTTTCCTTACTTCTTGAAACATAGTTTCTCTGGTTCTTTGAATATACTTACAATAGCTATTTTAAGTCCTTGTCTGCTAAGCTGACACCACTCTCCTCTCAAGGGAAGTTGGGTTGCCTATTTTTCTTCCTGTGTAGAATACACTTTTCTGTTTCTTTGAATGTCTTACAGTATGTTGTTGAAAACTATACATTGTAGATTATATAGTAACTTTAGGTTGTGAGTTCGCTGCTGGGGCTTGTTGTTATTGTCTTTTATGTATTTTTTAGTGATCTGGCTGGACTACTTAGGTGAAATTTAATTTCCCCTCAATATATAGCCTTTGATTTCTCTCCTTAGAGAGTGCAAAAATGGGCAGACGCACAGTCATCCTGAGATAAGAGTAGTTTAAAAAGGCTCTCTTTGACTCTGTCTTTCCCTGATATTTCTGTTAAGTTCTAACTCATCTACTTCTGTTGGTACTTTGCCCAGCTGTTAGCCTCCGCCATTTGCCCGATGAATACTTACAGTTTTGTCAACATCCTGGGCATAAATTGCTCCATAGTCTGATCCAGTTAAATCAGACTTCTGTGGAGTAGCCTTTGAATCTAGTTTAAAGGCTTGTTTTAATACAGTTAGGGCTCTGCTTATCAGTTCCTTTCCCTAGTTCTCTTTTTAACTTCTCATTGGTCAATGATTTATCCTGTTGCTATCATAGAGGTAACAACTCCTAAAGATCTCCCTTGTTAAACTGCACTTTAAAGCTCAATTTTCTAGTGGTTTCTTTGCACATAAATTCACTTCTTTTGTAGCAAGCAATGAGTTTGCCTTTCTTCCTGGCATAATCTTTTCAGGTCCTACTCCAAAGCTTGGGGCAGAGACAGTAACCCACTTCTTTCAGAGTGGCAGCCCTCCTTTATGCATAGTTGACTGGGTGGGGCAATAGCCCCTGGTCTTCTCCACTTTCTGTTACGCAGCTCATGCGCTTTGAGCAAGTTGTCACAGAGGTGATTGGTGTCCAAGATTCTTGTCTTTCTGGGATAGATATTCCACCCAAAGAGTAGGATGGTAACCAACCTGTCCGCTGGTCTTGCCTGGAATAGAGCTGCTATAATATGGACACTGGAAGGATGAAGTTGAGAGGAGAAATGTTGGTAATCTTCCCATTATGGAGAGGTATACTATTCTTAGGTTATTTTAATTATCTTAATTTGGTGAATAGTAGAAAAAATAATCCCAAATATATATTTTAATTTAATTGTCCAAGATTTCTATTGTTTATCCAAGTGTTCTATAACTTCTATTCTAAAGTGGATTCTTAATATTTTTATATTAATAATGGAAATCTAACAGATAGTTACTTGAAAGACTATTTATTTAAATAAAAATCAATTGTATTGAAATAAAGGGCATTCAACAACTGAAAACTACTTTTTGAGAAGTACTATATTTTGAAAGAATTTGTTCACCGCATAAGGTTATTACATGTTTCTAGTAGCCTGAATTAATAGAAAGTTTCCTAAGGCATTAACTTTGTGTTTCTTATCTAGTATGCCATTTCCATTTATTTTGAATCTAAAAACAATAGTAATTATTTTCAACTTTTCCTGGTAGTATTTAATTTCCTGAAACAGCATTAAATAATGATTCCACATAGCATTTATGTATTCTTAAATTAATTTTTATAGTCCTTCGAAGAGGTTTCTCCCAATGATGTTTGATTAGTAATTAGAAAGAACAAACAACAACTTCAAAATCAACTTTGTGCTACCTCCCTCAGCCTATCTTTGGCCAAACTGAGAAGTGGGCTCAGATTATCTGCTGCATTCCTTCCTTTCTTTTACACTCTTCTTGAAGTGCCCTCCTCAGATACCATCCTGCTGTCCTTGATCATATATGGCCTTATTATTATGTGTTTTTGGTTTTATCCCAATATTGAGTCACTGCATTTTCAAGTCCTCAAATAGATATTTAAATAATGTTGTGCCTAATAAGAAAAGTGGTATTATAGATGTCACACAGGTATTTTAGACTGTACATACAGCATACATTAACTTATAAGAATAAAAATTACCTGCGGCCTTTTAAATTTTTAAATTTATCAGAATTTCCGAATATATTTTAAATCAAGGTATATCAGTGTTCGCTTCTTTGATGATAAAGTCAGTCTTCATAATCTTAAAAATGTGATTTTGTTAAATCAGAATTGACAAAGTAAAAGAAGTCCTAAAGATGGCTTTATTTTCTTATGATTCAGAGAATTTAGAAAAATATATATTTAGATACATTAGTTACAATATGATGAATGGCTAAATATAGTCCTAAATTGAGGGATCAACAATAATAAAATTTTGAAGCTACTGCCTTAGCATATAACTATTTCTCTTTATGAACCTGTAGGCAAAGAGAAGAGAAAGGGTCAATAGACACAATTACCTATTGATCTCTCAACAAACTGCATCCTTTTTTATAATAATGCATTTCCTGCTCCCTTCTGGATGTTATTGTATTCTATTGTTATTGCATCTAAAGTATACAACAGCTATCTGGAGCCTGAAGTATGAGTTTGATTGCCTGTGGTTAAGACAAGACTATTCTTCCAAGGGTTTTATCTTTCTTTAAAAATGTTAGATACTATTATAATCTCTACATTAGTTGAGACTCTCATCTTTACTTATGTTTTATTTATAAGAGAAGCTTTACAGTCAGGTCTTTTTCCATTTGATACCAAGACTGTATTTTAAATGTTATTGCTGTTCATCTACTCTTGCCCAGATTTCCTATATATTCTGTCACATGTCAGTATGGTGTTTCCAGTCTTCATGTCCACACTGATATGTTGGAGTTAGTATTCTCAAAACAAAGAATGAACACAGTAAACTCAAGAGACTTGGGACAATGTAATTTGGGGTACAAGTGTGTGTGTATGCATACACATGCTTCTATGTGTGTGGGAAGGTAGGCCAATAAAGACATCCATTTTATTTTTGAATCACTTAGAAGGGGCCTGTTGCTCTTAAACATGCAATCAATGTTTATATATTGTTTTTTATTAATTTTCTTTAAAAAAAGAGACTTTTTCTCACAAACAGATATACCAATAAAATTAAGAAGTATCTTGATTGTATTTTATAGACAAACACTTGGGTCATAATAAAAATAAATGAGTACTTGCCACAGGAAATAAATTATGTTTCATAATTTTCACATTCTTTAATTTTCACAAGTCAGGGTCTAAGCCTCAGTAATGAAAGAAACTCCTTCCTTGGAGCTTTTTTTCATTAAAAAAATGTACCAAGTTAAAGAGTCTATGCTTTGGCAATAGTTATTATGAGTCATGTGGTTTATATTTATTATCTAATTTTCCATTCATTACTTAATTCAATGAGGCAATTATTATTGTTCTAGGGTAGAATATAGCTTGTTCAAGGTCACATATGTGTAATAACTGGTGAAGCCAAAATTCAACCATAGGCTGCCAGATTTCATGTTCTTTCATTTTTCCACAATGATAGGATGCTTCCCTTCAGAAATGATATCTCAAGGCCATACTTCTGTAATGACTGCAATTTAATTTAGTTAGAAAAGAATCACCTGTGTTTCAAAAAAAAATGAGGTGCAATATATTTAATAGCAGAAAGAAATTAAATTGGTGCTTCTGTGGGTAATAATGCTAGCTATACTTGAAACAAATAATGTTAAAATATGAATCATAAAGAATTTATTGACAAATTGTTCTTTTTCTCTGGGCTTCAATAGTGACTCAGCTGGTAAAGAATCCACCTGCATTGTGGGAGACCTGGGTTTTATCCTTGGGTTGTGAAGATCCCCTGGAGAAGGAAATGCTACCCACTCCAGTATTCTGTCCTGGAGAATTGTATGGATTCTATAGTCCATGGGGGTTGCAAGGAGTCGGACACAACTGAGCAACTTTCACTTTTTCTTCTTTTCAGTAATGGGAGAATTCACATTTGGTCTAGGAAAGTGTTAGTTGTTCAATTGTGTCCAACTTTTTGTGATCTCATGGACTGTAGGTCACCAGGCTCCTCTGTCAATGGGATTTTCCAGGCAAGAATACTGGAGTGGGTTGTCATTTCCTTCCCCAGGGGATCTTCCTGACCCAGGGATCGAACCCAGGTCTTCTGCATTTCAGGCAGACTCTTTACCATCTGAGCCACTAGGAAAATGCTTCTTGTTAGTAATAAGCATGTTATGTAATGTCAGTTGAATATTGGCAACCTTTTTTATTGGATCTATCCTGCATAATAACACAATGTGAAAAATATCGTTCCATTTGCAGGGAAGCAAAATAAAAATTTATTAAAAACATTTTATCTTCACTTAGAGCCTAATCCATTTGAAAAAGTATCTTTAATATAATTGTGTCATTAAATCATAAAAATGGAAATTGTGTTAACAGCAGGATGTTATCTTTTATTGAGGGCAAACAGCAGGGTTGCTGCTAATGAGAACGTCATCAACTTATCAGCAAAAGGTCAACCTAAAGAGCTCTTTAACCAATTTCTCCCTAAGTAGTTATTTTTTCCCCTTTGATGGCATATCACACTGACAAGCCAGACTTTTACGTGGCTGCATTATTATGAATCAATCTTTATTACGACAAGAAATATAAATAATTGCAAGACATCCATTGAATTTGGGACACATTGTTCAGAAGATAATTTCTTTCTTTGAAAGGACTATCAGGCTCATTTTGGTGATGTTGCTTTGTTCATTTATTTTAAACATTTTGATATTATACTAGTGAATCTTCCATTCAAGACCTTGAAAGGTGTAAAGGTATTTTAAACAATGAGTAAGGACATTGGTAATGTCCAAACAATGGTACTGTTTGAATAAAAACAGGGCCTTATACAGATTGATCAGATTCTTATTTTTATACTATTAATTGCCTTCTCTAGAAATAGATAAAATAGTAATCAAAATTACAGTGTCATTTACTATGAGCTTATTTTCTGCCATACACTTATCCATGTATTGGATAAGCACCCTTCATTTTGTATTCACAGCAAGCTTTTAACAATTACAGTGATTAACTTTTGTTTGCTTTTCTGTAAGTTTTTGAAGACTGTCTTAGAGCTCATAAGAGTTCACCAAGATTTGATTAGAATTGGTCTATTAATGATATTTATTAGGCTCAAGCTTTTGGAATATTAGGACACCAGAAGCCATTGAGTATATCACCTGGAAATCTGTGCTTATACCAGAAGTATGTAGCAAACAATTATTAAAATTAGTGATAATATAATAACAGTAATATTTATTCCAGACATCTCATTTTCCCAATTGAATCTATTACTCATTTAATTTTGAATTAAATGACTATAAAGGATTAGTCAAAGGCTAATGAAGAAAGCAAATTTAATTCAAATCTCACTTTAAAACCCCATTTTTAAAGTGTTGTAATGTTTAACTTTATGTATAAATTGGGTAGGCCTTAGTACTCAGATATGTGGTCAAACATTGGTGTAAATGTACCTCTGAAGTAATTTAGGTGACATTACATTTAAATCAGTAGATTTTGAGTAAATCAGATTATCCTCCATACCATAGATGAGTCTTATCCAATCAGTTGAGGGTTTAAAAGAAAAAGGGACTGATTTCTTTCAAGGAAGAGGGAATTCTGTCAGCAGACTGTCTTTAAACCCAAGCTGCAAGCTCTGTTCTTTCAGAGGTCTCTAGCCTGCTAGCCAGCCCTGCAAATTTTGGACTTGCACACCTCTACAATCATCACAGACATGTGAGCCCATTACTTAAAATAAATTTCTATTCCTCTCTCTCTCACACACACACTCTATAAATAATTGTATATATTAATATATATGAGGTAGAAATATATACACACAGAGATACACAGGTGTACACATGCCCGATTGATTTTTCTCTGGATAGCCCTAATACAAATATGTAACACAAATCTGTAATGGCTAAAAAGCATTGTTGAAACCCTCTTTGGGGAAATGGGCACAGTGTCATCATATTTTTATGTCTTAGGACACTTGCTTGTGCATATAATTGGGTTTTAAGAAGAGAGAATGTTTGTAAAAGTCTCTAGCATACATATCTCCCAGATGTGACTATTAATATTTTGATGACATCAATCATATGTTGATGATGTTTCTAATTAGGTATAAATTTTATGTGAAATTCATCTAATTTTAACCATTTGTCCAGTGTTTTCACAGGTTTGGATATGTCTTAACTAGCTTGGAATTAGATATACAGGAAAAATTTGAATACGGATTAAACAGAAACTGGGTATGCAGGTTTTATGACTAAATCTTTTGATCTAACAACATTATTTAAAATTTCAATTCAAGGACACTTATTCTTTGGAGAAATATTTTATCCACAATTGGATTAAATGTTATGCTAGTTAAAGTCAGATGTTTCTTTCATTTTGTTTCCAGGTTTTAGTCTGATGTCAATATTGATCACAACATCACATAGGAGTAAGCATATGTCATACTTCTTAAACCAGAGATCTTAGCTCTGAAATGTGTGTCTCAAAGAGGATTTCAGTCTACAAAGAGAATTTAACCATTTAGAGGTTGTTATATAAATGTAGATACAGTAAACTGTGTACTTCTCAGAGCATCCTGCCACACACTTACCTAGAAATAAATAAGACTACAAAATTCTACACAAGTACTCAACTTCAGTATAGAGAAGATTAACATCACATTTTTCTATAAAGCAGCTTATTAAATCAATTACATAATGATTTAATGTTTAATCTAAAACTCCTTTGCACTAATGATAATATTTGCGTTAATACATTTTTGACAACCACTTAGTAGCCTATACAAGCTTAATCATATGATTGAAAAGGGGATTTACAACCCCTGAAGTTTAGGGCAATTGAAATTGAAAAAAACCTTATTTCTCCCTAATCTATTTCTTACATAAGTACTCTTGGTCTGTTCTGGCTGCTATGACAAAATAGAACAGATTGTATGGTTTTAAGCAACATAAATTTATTTCTAACAGTTTTGAAGGCTAGAAATTCAAGGTCAGGTTGTCTTCATGACTGGGTCAGGACACTTTTCTGGGTAGCATACTTCTTTGTAGTTGCTTCAGATGGTGGCAAGAGCTGGGGGTTCTGTGGTGCTTCTTTTATGAGGGCACTAATCCCATTTATGAAGGCTTAACCCTCATGACCTAAGCACTTCCAGAAGACCTTATTTCCTAATACCATCATATTAGACCTCAAGATTTCAACAAAGAAATTTGGAGAGAACCCAAACACTCAGACGACAGCTGTGAGTATAACTCTAATGTTGGTATCAAGACCCATGCGTCTGACAGTGAAGAGACCTAAGCTCTCTGAAGTATGCGGTTGATCCACCCTGTGTTAGCATTATAAAATGGCACCACTGGAGAAAGTCATAGAAAGGAACAGTCAAAGCGCTGATGGCCCGGTTTTCTTCCATCTTTGTCTGGTCTGTTTCCACTTGTTTTGACTGATAAATTACTGTTTCCTTCCTCCTTGAAGAGAGTTCCTTCTTTCCCTCTTGCATTTGGGTTTGGAAATATATGTGCTTTGCTGGGGAGACTGAAGCAAAAATACAGATCTGAAGGAGATTTCTCTGTGAAGGTTCCCATTTGCAACATTGTGTTCTAGTATTACCTTGAGGACATTCTTAGGCTGCTGGGCTGTCCTGGGAGGAGAATGCAAGATGCATAGGGAAGAACAGAGTGGAATGAGCTTCCCAGTGTAGGTCAGTCAAGCAGAGTAACTTCATTTGTCCCATGAAGTTTATTTTCCAGTTCCTCAAAAGGTCTTCTGTAGTAGGACCTCTTGTGCCTACGGTAGCTGTAGCCAAGTGGTTGGTTTATGCAGAAGTGCACAGCTGAACAGATCTTGAACCTAGCCAGACAATAAGAAAATAGTATTTATACACTCAAGCCAACATAAACAAGTAGCGATGAAAGATTGATCTCTTCCTCTTTCATGCCTAAGGAGGGAATGTAATCAGTTTTCATTGTTATGAAGTAACTGTTCAAAAAATAAATAAGAATAAGTGATATTTGGAAAAGCTAAACTACAGGTAGAGATTTGATAGCATTACAACTCCCTCCATCGTCTGATTACACGTTATTTAGATGTTCTTTGTAGAATATGGTGTTGATCTTTAGCTAGGATTTCAATCAGTTTTTCACAGAAATATGGCTTTTTATAATCTTTATGTAAACATAATTATCTCTTTTACTTACTGCGAGACCTTTCCCCTTCATGATGCATAAGGAAAGCAAACATTTAAACGTTTACCTAAGGCAATAATTGCTACCTGCAAAGTATCAACTCATTAATGAACTGTTTTATGTACTTGCCAAAATTACAGAGCAATTTCATATTGCCTAGGAAGGCTCTAGACATGATTCTTCATAATCATGCTCAACTGTCCACTAAAACAGAACTATTATAGTCATATTTATTTTGTATTTTTTCTTAATGTTTTCTTGTTTAGCTAAAATTTCACCATGGTTTAGATTAGCCCTCAGATTACATTTGCTGAAATGAAGCTTGTATGTCTATCTGTGTGGAAATAAGTGATATAACTACCTTACTTAATTTGAAAATTAGTAATGCTATTTCTATTTTCTTTAGCAATTCTGACTATATGTTATATGGATAAAAATCAGTAGCTAACCAAAAGAAAATTCTGTGCAACCAAAATATAACTCTATTCCACAAATTTGTATTGAATACCTACTGTCTTCCAGGCATTGTTTTAAATCAGCAATGAATTGAACAATCTTTCTTTTCCTGGAAATTACATTCTGGTGAAAATGTTCTACAATTAGATGTAATTGTTTTATGAGTGATTGATTAATTATTCCATTCATTCATTAAACAAAGACTCATTTAACACATATGGTAACATATGAGGTCCTTTTTGACACTGGATATAGCACGAACAGAGAGGATACATGTCCATGTGGAGTACTTTGATATAAGATTTGGAAAACGGATGGCAAAAAGTGAAATATACACAAGACAGTTTGGGTTGTGATCAGTGTTATAGTTGGTTTTAGGGAAAAGAGAAGAAAAGCCATCAGAAAGTCACATCTAAGAGGTAGTTTTTCTAAAGCAGTGCCATTTGTGCTAATAACTGACAGATGAGAATGAGTAAGGCATGCAGCAACTTGGGAGAACATTTCAGCAAATTCCGAGTAAAAGACAAACAGACTATAAATCTATGCAGTGATGATCTAACACAATAGCAATCAAGAGAGTGAAAATTAAGTAACAAAAGAGTGAAAATTAAGTAACAGGTGTGATTTTACCTATTACATTGGCACATGTCGATGTCTAAAAATATCTAGAGAAATGAGAACTCATACACAGCTTATGAAAGTTACAGTAGAGTGGAGATTAGTTAAGAACTATTTACCAAAGATAAAGATTCTATGTCTCACGATGCGGCAGTTTCCCTTCTATAAATGCTGGAGAACTGTTTTTACATTTGCATTGTTGCTTGCAGTCACACTGGATTCGATTGCTAAAGAATCACAAGACCCAGAATTACAGTGCTCACAAGGCTATAGTTCATTGCAGGAAAAGGAATAGCACTACAGTAAGAATACACATTACAATCTGTTTAAGCCATGAAAGTATTAATAGCGCGCCACAGAGAAAGACAAGTAAAAGGTGATGGCGGAATGTGTAGCAATGAATCCAGAGTAATGCCCAGGGCAAGATCTTCCTGAATCCTGACCACAGTGGTAAGAAATACATTTTTTTTTTCAATCCTGAAGATAACATAGAACCATTTTATACGTTAACTAGAGCCCATTGATGATCAGATTTATATGGTGCCAGAGAGAGGGATACTCCAAGAAGAAACAGATAATCCTGTCCTGTCTACTTTCCTATTGGGAATAATACTACATATGTCCTTCATGAGTAGAGACAAGCAAGTCACTTTCCTTAATGGTTAATAGCCATTTTTGTTTGTTTGATTGTTTAGAGCATAGTGGTACTCATATTTGCATTTTGAAGAATATTCTAAGAGCATGCGCAGGCTGTCACTTCAGGTCATGTCTGACTCTTGGTGACCTATGTACTGAAGCTTGCCCAGACTCCTTTGTCCATGGGATTCTCCTGGCAAGAATACTGGAGTGGATTGTAATGCCCTCCTCCAGGAGATCTTCCTGACCCAGGAATCAAACCCAAGTCTCTTTTGCCTCCTGCATTGGCAGGAGGGTTCTTTACCACTAGTGCTACCTGAGCAACCCATTCTAAGAGTATGTAACACAAAATCCACAATATACACGTAAGTAACTGAAACTCGGGTATTTAGGAAATTTGTCCTCGGGTGTCAAAGATTTGCAATCACAAAGCTTCAGTTTAGTGATTACATAAGAGGAAAAAAAGCTGGAATTCATGGGTAGACTTACTGACAAAGGGTACAGAGGCTGGGTGCACAGGTTGACCGTGGGAGTGTTTGAGCCTTACCAGTGGCATATTCCCCCTTTCCATTCAGGTGGGTGGATCTGAAATGACATTGTAGAGGTTGAGAAGTAATAAATTCTGATTATCAGTGGGTACATCTGGCTTGCCAGTAAGGCCTATCTTTCCAGGGCTATTCTGGGGCTCAATGTCAGTAGAGGATGTGAAGAAAAATAGTGGTATTTGCCCATTGCTTTATAGCTTTTCCATGTGAGTGTCATATAGGTCTACCAATTAAATTAGTGAAGGGTTTTCCTTTTTATTTTCCTTTGCTTTCATTTGTTGTTTTATTTTGATGTTTGGTTGTGATATTTGGCATTGAAAAAAACACCCTATGTAACTATGAGAGAAGAAACACAGAATTTCAGACACAAGGTTAGGTTTCTGATTATATGTAAGAATTGGGAGAATGAAGAGCAATGTTTATTAGTACTAACACAGTCATCATCTTGAATAACCCCATCTGTTGAAGTTCATGTAAAGCTGGTGAAACACCATTTTATATACTATAGGAAAACTGTTTTCCCTTTTGTTCTTTCTGGAATCTTGATGACATTGGGAGGGTTGGTTGCATTTTTTCTGGTCATCACTGGCTCTGAGTGCCTGCTTCCTTTCTTCTGTGCTGGTCTCCACTAGACAAAGACTTAAATCCATTTGTTTCTGAATGTCCTTCTGTATTGTTCAAGGATCCTCTCTTTTTCCTGATATTTTCCCCTCACCCCTTTCCTTTTTGCTTCAGTCCTTATTTTAGAAAGGGTAATTGAGATCTGTCATTTGGAAATTTCTCTTGTTTAGAGAGCACTGGAATTTGTGTCAAGAATCCAGTCCTAAATTTATCAGGTAAAAGAGAATATTCACTAATATGCCATCAAAACTAAAACCAACCACCTCAAAGAAGAATCAAACTGTACAGTCTTGAACTGAATTCCCTGGAAAGAATTGTCAATATTTATTGACCTTATAGATGAAATGTCAGATTGATGGTGCCTACTGGAGCTATAGTACCCAGGCAGAAATGGAAGGACTGTGAAGAGGAGTGGATAGGATACAGCCGGAAGCAGAGATCCGTCAAGAGTTGCAGGTTTCTTGACAGGCCTCTACCATGAAGTGGAATAAGTTCCTCTTATGATGTCTGATCATACTGTTCATGGTGTTCTCAAGGCAAGGATACTGAAGTGGTTTGCCATTCCCTTCTCCAGTGGGCCATGTGTTGTCAGAACTATCCACCATGATCCATTTGTTTTGGGTGGCCCTACATGGCATGGCTCATAGTTTCATTGAGTTAGACAAGGCTGTGTTCCAAATGATCAGTTTGATTAGTTTTCTGTGATTGTGGTTTTCATTCTTTCTGCCCTCTGATGGATAAGGATAAGGGGCTTATGGAAGCTTCCTGATGGGAGAGACAGACTGAAAGGGAAACTGACTCATTGGAAAGGACCATGATGCTGGGAACAATTGAAGGCAGGAGGAGAAGGGGACAACAGTGGATGAGATGGTTGGATGGCATCATTGACTTGATGGCCCTGAGTTTTAGTAAGCTCTGGGAGTTGGTGAAGGATAGGAAAACCTGGTGTGCTGCAGTCCATGGGGTCACAAAGTGTCGGCCATGACTGAGCGTCTGAACTGAACTGAGTGATGTTTGGGATTCAGTGCAGAAAGATTAATAGTTTATGGATAGGGCAGATAGAAATAAGCCTCTTAGTTTATATTTGATTGCAGGCTTTCACTTGGTTATCACACATGCGAATCTGAGTTTAGAAAGGAGGGTTTAAACCTTTGGACCAAAAGCACCCTAAGTAAGTGAATGCAATTGATAAAAGAGACAGAGAGAAGTTTGTAAAAATAGGTTAATGAAAGATAAAAATTTGACTTCTAGAAGTAAAAAAGAAAACAAAACTCAAGAGAAGAGCTATAAGACAAAACTGAGGAAATTTCCCAGAATATAAAAGGAAGAACATTTTCAAATAAATATCAAAAGTCATGACATATTCAGCCAGGAAATCTAACTCTACTAATAGACATTCTAGAGAACAGAGAAATGTATAGTTGAAATAAATAGTAGTGCTGTCCCCCAAACCCACAGGCATCTTTTGGTCACCAGATGTTTAAATGAAGTGAAATAAAATAAATATTCTCTTTAGTTGATAAACCTATTATTTATATGTAATGTAACTTCATATTTCCCTACAAACTTTATCTATAAAGTGACTGATTTACATATTTTATTTCCCTGCTTGACTTATAGGTATTAAGTTTGAAAAGTCAGGTTTAGTTTAGTTTATCCACACTGTTGGCTTCAGATAAATTTGATGTAAGTTCTAACACCTCCTAATTTACCACTTTAAACTTGTTACCAGTTTAACTTGGTTTTTCTCAGAAACATATCCTTGATTATATCAAATGCAGTTCCAGATCATATTGTTATGATCTGCATTCATTTTCATTCCTTAAGCTATCCCTCCAGTAAGTCATATAATTATGCATATTATTATTAATAAGTACCATAATACATATTCTTAGAATAAACTTTACTTGAAACTCATACATTTTCATTTTATAATGGTAGATAATTTTGCAGATATTTATAATTATTTTATTTTTATATTCACAAATGAATTTAGTCTATTATTTTCTTTGGATTATCATTGTTGATGTTTTCTAACAAGATAGTAATCTCAAACATGAAATTTTTAAATATCACCTTTTTCTGTAACTTGAAGTGTTATTATTTGGGGAATTTTCCATATTTGTTATAATTGTAAGATTTTCTTTATTGTCAGCATATTCCTTTGTTTTAAATCTTATCCCATGATTACAATAAGGCATAATTTTTCTGCATTATTTTTGGCTACCTATTAAACTAAATATCTGCAAGTTTTAAAGATAATAAAATAATAGACTTATTATTATCTCCCAACAATGTACAAGAAGAAATTTTATTAGGCTTTAGCCTCTTCTTCATTTATATTACCTTTGCATTGTATTGTTAGTGTCAAATTTGAACATATTTTACATCTATTCTTGAGATATATATCTTGATTCTTCTTTTTCCTGTTCAGTTCCCTTAGTAAAGTCAATTTAATGAGGGTTTTAAGGCAAAATATTCAAAATGTAGATTCAGAAAATATTTTTTCTTTGACTTAACATGAGTTTTTACTTTAAAAGGCTACTCAGAACATTATATTATCACAACCTTTTCCTTCACAAACATGGGCATATTGCTTTATTTTCTTTTAGATTTTATGTTCCAAAATGCAAGTATGATAACTTGGATTTACACTATTGAATAGTTGTCTGATTTTCTTTGACTTCCAAGGTAGACTCACGTATCACAGCTTTTCTATACATTGGCATTTATTTATTTCTTTGTTTTTATTAAGCTGATTGGGACTCTGTGAGCCCTGTTATTTTGAAGTATTGAAGCTTCTTCAGTTGTTAGAAATTTATTTTTTATTAAATATAAACATTGAATATTTCAACTTTTCCACAGGTGATTTTATTTGTATATTCATTGTATATTCATTGATTACACCTATCCTTCAAGTTTCTCATATTTTTTTAGGATTTGTTTCAGTATCTTTTAGAATTTGGCTCTAGTTTTGCTGTTGTTGCTATTGTGATAATATAATACAAAAATTACAGTTTTACCCTCTCAGGATTCTTTTTGGTATCTATTGTAATTTTTCAACAATTAAATAGCCTTTAAAATTTCATTGATAGGATTTTAACATTCTTTTATTACTTCATAATTTTCTATAGCAGTTATTTTGTTTTGAGGACTTAGGTGTATTTGTTTTGAATATAGCTTTGTGATTCTTTTCTTTTTATTTAGAGTTGTTTTATATGGAGCCAAACTGATTGCATATGAATTATCTTTCTTTCCTTTGACAATGGACCACCTACAAAACTTGCTTTGCATTAATTTTGTCATCTGTATAGTAGAAAATCTGCCTCAAGTCTTTGTCTTTTGCTGTAACCTGGGTTAGTTTTTGGAAGAAGGGATTGGATTATCTAGTCATATACTTTCCAGAATCATGCTTTTCTTTTTTAATTAGCATTTTAAATATGATTTAAGCATAATTTATTATGTTTCACATGATTTTCTTGGCATAATTTCTTGCCAATACAACAAAAACCTTCCTATACACTTGTAATTCTGTCTATATCTTTTCATATGCATCCATATTTATGTGTGTAAATGAAAAAGAGAGACAAACTTCAATTCATAAACTTTGGCACTTAAAATATTCATTTAATTAATCAACGTTTTTGAAGATGAACAGATTTATAAATAACTAAAGTACTTAAAGCAATTCCTGGTCAATACTAACTGTGGAATACATTATTATTAATTATTTCTAATATTAAACCTACAAAGTTTTTTTTTTTTTTTAATCTGTCTGTCTATGTCTTGTCTGTGCATGTTCAAACTTCTAGGCAGAGCTCTTTATTTCATAGTAGAAGCCAAATAATTCAATGATTTTGGAAATCTTCCATATTTTATTCAGTATGAAAGAAGAAGCAACAGCAAGGAGATTACATTCATTGTGATTTTCGGCCTCCTAGAGACACCATTATCTATATAGCCAGAGATAAAGTTGTAAGTAGATAATGAGGGGCACGAGAATTCACTTTTATTCTAGCACAACCTAGTTTTGGCTGCTTTACTATGTCAATCCAATAAACAGAGACCCTCTTTTCAAACCAGTTTTGGGGGACATGCTGCCTCTCTTACTCCTGTTTGCCTCCTCTCATCAGGTCATACTTTACTCCTGTAAGCCTGTCTACCCATTAGATAATGTTTCAGTTTTCTGCTGTCTACAGGTTTCCACAGTTTGTCTATTGGTTTCAGTGGCTCTCCCACAAATTTAAGATATGTTGATGAGTCTGAATGTGTGTTCATGCATGAAAGAGAGAGAGAGGCAAAAAGTGACAGAGACATAGACAGAGATGGGGAGAGAAGGACAAAAGAGAAAGTTGTAAAAATAATTTTCTCTTTCTCCCTTTTCCTTTGATTTTTCAAGTATGAAATTTATGATTATTGATCAACATTCTCTGTTTGGTTTTTACAACCAAAATATTTCCTAATCAAATTCTACCAAATTTGACATATTTGGCAGAGGATCACTTCTCTAGTTTTCAGTAATGATTAGATAATTCCTTTTACATTCACTTCTATAGGAAGAAAGAATTTCTATTTGATATTAGAATGATATTCATATAAAAAGTATATAATCAAGTTTTATTTTTTTAATGAAGAGGAAAGAATCGAGACTCTGAAATTATACAATATGTTTTAAAAAATTAATGTATTTGATAAAGAACTTTTGTGTTTATCATCTAATTGTGAGATAACTTGTGCCTCTATTGTCAGATTCCTAGAAGTAGTTATTAACTAGTACAATTTTCTTATTGTCTCTCTTGATTAAAATATTAAATGGGCAAAATTTATTAGTATTTAATTTTCTAGAGAGAAATAGAAATATCTCCTGATATCGAGAGATTTGTATTCTCTTTAAAGTATCAAATCTGTAAAGATCTTAATGACTACATTCTCATTTATTTATTCATTCAATCCATTCAGCAAATATTTATTTTGCACCTATTTTGTACCAGGAACTTTCTTAGGTGCTGCAAATATAGCTAAGAAATAAATCAATGTTCTTGTGGAGTTGACATTTAACTGGGGCAAACAGAGCATAAACAAGTCAATGCATAATATATTAGTAGTAATAAGTGCTTTGAATAAAGAAGAATAAAGCTGCTTAATGGCATGAAATAGTGCGTGTGGACTGGGGTATTGTTTCAGATAAGAATGAATTCAGACGATGAATTAATGAAAGATTCAAATATATTAGGGAAAAAAATTGAAAGCATAGGGAAAAAATTGTAAAAGCTATGAATCGGAAATATGATTAACATATTAGAGAGAGAAAGGAGACCATTGATTGAGGCCCAGGAAGTGAAGGGAGGAGAGGTAGGTCGCAGAAGTGACCCCGAGTGAACTGGGGACTTGTGGGAGGGATTTTGCCAGAACAGAGATATAATTTACTACATCTTCATTTCAAAATGACCACTGCAATGCTGAAAATAACCATGCCATTACATTAGCTTGAAAAAAAATGTATAATTGGGAAAACTATAACTCTAAAAGAATACATTAACCAGTAACTTGTCAAAATCATGCAACATTTGCTCTGTATCAAGTATGCTCAGCAAGAAACTGAGAATACTAATTCACCTTCCACCATTCCATTTAATTACTGTCAGAAAATAAATTATTTTTGAGATTAGTTATTTGTCAGTTGCTTCATTTGCTATTATTTTCTCCCATTCAGAAGGCTGTCTTTTCACCTTGCTTATAGTTTCCTTTGTTGTGCAGAAGCTTTTAATTTTAATTAGATCCCATTTGTTTATTTTTGTGTTTATTTCCAGTATTCTGGGAAGTGGATCATAGAGGATCCTGCTGTGATTTATGTCAGAGAGTGTTTTGCCTATGTTCTCCTCTAGGAGTTTTATAGTTTCTGGTCTTATGTTTAGATCTTTAATCTATTTTGAGTTTATTTTTGTGTGTGGTGTTAGAAAGTGGTCTAGTTTCATTCTTTTACAAATGGTTGACCAGTTTTCCCAGCACCACTTGTTAAAGAGATTGTCTTTACTCCATTGTATATTCTTGCCTCCTTTGTCAAAGATAAGGTGTCCATAGGTGCATGGATTTATCTCTGGACTTTCTATTTTGTTCCATTGATCTATATTTCTGTCTTTGTGCCAGTACCATACTGTCTTGATGACTGTGGCTTTGTAGTAGAGCCTGAAGTCAGGCAGGTTGATTCCTCCAGTTCCATTCTTCTTTCTCAAGATTGTTTTGGCTATTCGAGGTTACAAGCAACTTATGCAGCTCAATTCCAGAAAAATAAATGACCCAATCATAAAATGGGCCAAATAACTAAATAGAGATTTCTCCAAAGAAGACATACAGATGACTGACAAGCACATGAAAAGATGCTCAACATCACTCATTATCAGAGAAATGCAAATCAAGACCACAATGAGGTACCACATCACACCAGCCAGAATGGCTGTGATCCAAAAGTCTGCAACCAATAAATGCTGGAGAGGGTGTGGAGAAAAGGGAACACTCTTACACTGTTGGTGGAAATGCAAACTAGTACAGCCAATATGGAGGACAGTGTGGAGATTCCTTAAAAAATTACAAATAGAACTGCCTTATGACCCAGCAATCCCACTGCTGGGCATACACACCGAGGAAACCAGAATTGAAAGGGACACATGTACCCCAATGTTCATTGCAGCACTGTTTATAATAGCCAGGACATGGAAACAACCTAGATGTCCATCAGCAGATGAATGGATAAGAAAGCCTTGGTACATATACACAATGGAGTATTACACAGCCATCAAAAAGAATACATTTGAATCAGTTCTAATGAGATGGATGAAACTGGAGCCGATTATACAGAGTGAAGTAAGCCAGAAAGAAAAACACCAATATCGTATACTAACACATATATATGGAATTTAGAAAGATGGTAATGATGACCCTGTATGCGAGACAGCAAAAGAGACACAAATGTGTAGAGCGGACTTTTGGACTCAGAGGGAGAGGGAGAGGGAGAGGGTTGGATGATTTGGGAGAATGACATTGAAACATGTATACTAACATGTAAGAAACGAATCGCCAATCTATGTTCGATGCAGGATACAGGATGCTTGGGGCTGGTGCATGGGGATGATCCAAAGAGATGATATGGGGTGGGAGGTGAGAGGGAGGTTCATGTTAGGGACTCATGTACACCCGTGGCGGATTCAGGTCCATGTATGGCAAAACCAATAAAGTATTATAAAGTAAAAATATAAATTTAAATTTAAAAAAGAAAATAAATTATTAATTGACTTTAGTGTGTGTGTATGTGCCCAGTTGCTCCTTTGTTTCTGACTATTTGAGATCCCATGGACTGTAGCCCACTAGACTTCTCTGTGCATGGAATCCTCTAGGCAGGAATTCTGAAGTAGGTTGCCATTTCCTGTTCCAGGAGTCTTCCTGACCCAGGGATTGAACCTGTGTCTCTTGTGCCTCCTGAATTGGCAGGCGGATTATTTACCACTGCATGACCTGTGAATAACTTATTAAAGATATAAGCAACTATAATCAATTATAAGTAGAATGTTTTTGAAAAGTTTTGTGATATACATTCACCAATATGTTTCTAAATTATTATGGAATAATAAATATAACAAAAGCATTTTCAAACTCTCAAAAATATTTATTAACACATTATCTATTTTAGAGGAGCACTTTTATGAATGCTTTCTAACATATTTTCTGGTCTGATTTTCTTCCTTTCCTAAATTAAAACAAAAAATCTCTCTATATTAAATCTGTTTTTATGGCTTTACTTTGATGCTCTCCCAAATTATTTTAATTGCACTTGAGCGAAAATAAATAGGCACATAACTTAGACACCAGCTTCCCTGTTGACTTATACGGGTAAAGAATCTTCCTGTAATGCAGAAGACTCCGGTTCTAAGCCTTGGGTTGGGAAGATCTCCTGGAAAAGGGAATGGCAATGTAATCTGTATTCTTGCCTGGAGAAGCTCCATGGGTAGAGAAGCCTGGTGGGCTACAGTCCATGGGGTCACAAAGAGTTGGGCACAACTGAGTGACACACACACACACACACGTCCATCAGCTATGCTTTACCAAACACAAGCATTGGATAGAGCACAATCTCTCTCTTCAATGTACTCGAGTTTGGTAGAAAAGAAAACACATAATAAAGAGTTGCCATGACAGTATATATGTAGTAAAAAATCTAAAAGAGATGACCTCTTATTGAGATTGTCCTTATTTTAAAATATAAATATATAAATATATTTTTGAGCTGTTTAATAACATTCTTTTTATTTTTTTAAAGTAATATTTATTCAGAAAGAATATATATATGTATATATCTTTATACATTCACACATGTATATATCATCAAATTATGAATATTTAAAAAGGCACCCTTAAAATAGACATCTCGGTTAATATAATTATAGGAAATGTTTGTTTTATTGGCATAATTGCAGGTTGCTTTGCTACAAATGTCCATTATTCAAGGCAACTGAGCTCACACATGGAAGACAGAAAATTATTTCAATGAATTTCTGTCTGAATATTGAGAGATATTGCTCATCAATGGGATAATAATTTAGAGAAAATTCCCAGTAGAAGGTTGTTTAACAAATAAAATATAGAAGAAAGACCTAAGAAACTAACCTTCTGTAAAAAGTTGAATTCCTTGAATATTATTTGTTCTAAGTCACACATGCAAAGAAAACAATTATCAATATATACAACTAACTAAATATGTGAAATAGATGAGGAAACAGTGGAAACAGAGTCAGACTTTATTTTGGGGGCTCCAAAATCACTGCAGATGGTGACTGCAGCCATGAAATTAAAAGACACTTACTCCTTGGAAGAAAAGTTATGACCAACCTAGATAGCATATTCAAAAGCAGAGATATTACTATGCCAACAAAGGTCTGTCTAGTCAAGGCTATGGTTTTTCCAGTGGTTATGTATGGATGTGAGAGTTGGACTGTGAAGAAGGCTGAGCACCAAAGAATTGATGCTTTTGAACTGTGGTGTTGGAGAAGACTCTGGAGAGTCCCTTGAACTGCAAGGAAATCCAACCAGTCTGTCCTAAAGGAGACCAGTCCTGGGTATTCATTGGAAGGACTGATGTTGAGGCTGAAACTCCAATATTTTGGCCACCTCATGCTACGAGTTGACTCATTGGAAAAGACCCTGATACTGGGAGGGGTTGGGGGCAGGAGGAGAAGGGGACGACAGAGGATGAGATGGCTGGATGGCATCACCAACTCGATGCACATGAGTTTGGGTGAACTCCGGGAGTTGGTGATGGACAGGGAAGCCTGGTGTGCTGCAATTCATGGGGTCGCAAAGAGTCAGACACAACTGAGTGACTGAAATGAATTGAAATATGTGAAGCTTTGTGGTATTTCCAATTTAAATTCTTTGGGTCTTATACTCATTAAAAAGTGAATTGTTTTTAAATGTTTCCTTGATTGATTATTTAGTATTTATTTTATTTTGTTATTTTTTTAAGAATATATGAGCCCCAGCTATTGCAGAATCTACAATGTTTGGTACATATATTCATCTGTTTTTATTTAGTGCTATTCCAATGAACAGGAACAGGCCATATTATTTTAATGAAATAAGTTTAAGAGAAAAGGAATCTCTTTTGTACGGAAGAATGTGATCACACTTTAGAGGTATGTCTTTCTGTGCCTATGTGTGCATGTGTTTATTTTGAAAGGCACATATATCTGTGTACTTTTATTATTTGCTGAAATAGAAAATCCTGTTTATTTTTAATATTTTACCTTATATTAAGATGGCTTTTTAAGACAGCATCAGTTCAGTTCAATTCAGTTCAGTTGCTCAGTCGTGTCTAACTCTTTGCGACCCCATGAATCGCAGCACACCAGGTCTCCCTGTCCATCACCAACACCCAGAGTTCACTCAGACTCACATCCATCAAGTCAGTGATGCCATCCAGCCATCTCATTCTCTGTCGTCCCCTTCTCCTTCTGCCCCCAATCCCTCCCAGCATCAGAGTCTTTTCCAATGAGTCAACTCTTCACATGAGGTGGCCGAAGTATTGGAGTTTCAGCTTTAGCATCAGTCCTTCCAAAGAACACCCAGGACTGATCTCCTTTAGTCCAAGGTTGGATCTCTTTGCAGTCCAAGGGACTCTCAAGAGTCTTCTCCAACACCACAGTTCAAAAGCATCAATTCTTCAGTGCTCAGCCTTCTTCACAGTCCAACTCTCACATCCATACATGACCATAGGAAAAACAGTAGCCTTGACTAGACGGACCTTAGTTGGCAAAGTAATGCCTCTCCTTTGGAATACGCTATCTAGGTTGGTCATAACTTTTCTTCAAAGGAGTAAGCGTCTTAATTTCGCTGCAGTCACCATCTGCAGTGATTATGGAGCCCAGAAAAATACAGTCATGCACTCTTTCCACTTTTTCCTCATCTATTTCCCATGAAGTGATGGGACTGGATGCCATGATCTTCGTTTTCTGAATGTGGAGGTTTAAGCCAACTTTTTCATTCTCCTCTTTCACTTTCATCAAGAGGCTTTTTAGTTTCTGTTCACTTTCTGCCATAAGGGTGGTGTCTTCTGCATTTCTGAGGTTATTGATATTTCTCCTGGCAATCTTGATTCCAGCTTGTGTTTCTTCCAGTCCAGCATTTCTCATGATGTACTCTGCATAGAAGTTCAATAAGCAGGGTGACAATATACAGCCTTGAAGTACTCGTTTTCCTATTTGGAACCAGTCTGTTGTTCCATGTCCAGTTCTAACTGTTGCTTCCTGGCCTGCATACAGATTTCTCAAGAGGCAGGTCAGGTGATCTGGTATTCCCATCTCTTTCAGAATTTTCCAGAGTTTATTGTGATCCACACAGTCAAAGGCTTTGGCATAGTCAATAAAGCAGAAATAGATGTTTCTCTGGAACTCTCTTGCTTTTTCCAGCAGATGTTGATAATTTGATCTCTGGTTCCTCTGCCTTTTCTAAAACCAGCTTGAACATCAGGAAGTTCATGGTTCAAGTATTGCTGAAGCCTGGCTTGGAGAATTTTGAGCATTACTTTACTAGCATGTGAGATGAGTGTAATTGTGTGGTAGTTTGAGCATTCCTTGGCATTGCCTTTCTTTGGGATTGGAATGAAAACTGACCTTTTCCAGTCATGTGGCCATTGCTGAGTTTTTTAAATCTGCTGGTATATCGAGTGCAGCACTTTCAGAAGCATCGTCTTTCAGGATTTGAAACTGCTCATCTGGAATTCCATCACCTCCACTAGCTTTGTTCATAGTGATGCTTTCTGAGTCCCACTTGACTTCACATTCCAGGATGTCTGGCTCTAGATGAGTGAACACACCATCATGATTATCTGGGTCATGAAGATCTTTTTTGTACAGTTCTTCTGTGTATTCTTGCCACCTCTTCTTAATATCTTCTGCATCTGTTAGGTCCATACCATTTCTGTCCTATATCGAGCCCATCTTTGCATGAAATGTTTCCTTGCTATCTCTAATTTTCTTGAAGTGATCTCTAGTCTTTTCCATTCTGTTGTTTTCCTCTATTTCTTTGCATTGATCGCTGAAGAAGGCTTTCTTATCTCTTCTTGCTTTTCTTTGGAACTCTGCATTCAGATGCTTATAGCTTTCCTTTTCTCCTTGGCTTTTCACCTCTCTTCTTTTCACAGCTATTTGTAAGGCCTCCCCGGCAGCCATTTTGCTTTTTTGTATTTCTTTTCCATGGGGATGGTCTTGATCCCTGTTTCCTGTACAATGTCATGAACCTCATTCCATAGTTCATCAGGCACTCTATCTATCAGATCTAGGCCCTTAAATCAATTTCTCACTTCCACTGTATAATAATAAGGGATTTGATTTAGGTCATACCTGAATGGTCTTGCAATTTTCCCTACTTTCTTCAATTTGAGTCTGAATTTGGTAGTAAGGAGTTCATGATCTGAGCCACAGTCATCTCCTGGTCTTGTTTTTGTTGACTGTATAGAGCTTCTCCATCTTTGGCTACAAAGAATATAATCAATCTAATTTCAGTGTTGACCATCTGGTGATGTCCATGGGTATAGTCTTCTCTTGTGTTGTTGGAAGAGGGTGTTTGCTATGACCAGTGCATTTTCTTGGCAAAGCTCTTTTAGTCTTTGCCCTGCTTCATTCCGTATTCCAAGGCCAAATTTGCCTGTTACTCCAGGTGTTTCTTGACTTCCTAGTTTTGCATTCCAGTCCCCTATAATGAAAAGGACATCTTTTTTTGGTGTTAGTTCTAAAAGGTCTTGTAGGTCTTCATAGAACCGTTCAACTTCAGCTTCTTCAGCATTACTGGTTGGGGCATATACTTGGATTACTGTGATATTGAATGGTTTGCTTTGGAAATGAACTGAGTTCATTCTGTCATTTTTGAGATTGCATCCAAGTATTGCATTTCACACTCTTTTGTTGACCATGATAGCTACTCCATTTCTTCTGAGGGATTCCTGCCTGCGTAGTAGATGTAATGGTCATCTGAGTTAAATTCACCCATTCCAGTCCATTTTAGTTTGCTGATTCCTAGAATGTTGACTTTCACCATTGCCATCTCTTATTTGACCACTTCCAATTTGCCTTGATTCATGGACTTGACATTTCAGGTTCCTATGCAATATTGTTCTTTACAGCATTGGACCTTGCTTCTATCACCAGTCACATCCACACCTGGGTATTGTTTTTGCTTTGGCTCCATCCCTTCATTCTTTCTGGAGTTATTTCTCCACTGATCTCCAGTAGCATATTGGTCACCTACTGACCTAGGGAGTCCTTTTTCAGTATCCTATCATTTTACCTTTTCATACTGTTCATGGGGTTCTCAAGGCTAGAATACTGAAGTGGTTTGCCATTCCCTTCTCCAGTGGACCACATTCTTTCAGACCTCTGCACCATGATCCGCCCGTCTTGGGTTTCCCCATGGGCATGGCTTAGTTTCATTGAATTAGACAAGGTTGTAGTCCTAGTATGATTAGGTTGACTAGTTTTCTGTGAGTATGGTTTCAGTGTGTCTGCCCTCTGATGCCCTCTTGCAACACCTACCATCTTCCTTGGTTTTCTCTTACCTTGGGCATGCAATATCTCTTCATGGTGCTCCAGCAAAGCGCAGCCACTGCTCCTTACCTTGGAGGAGGGGTATCTCATCACCGCCACCCTTCCTGACCTTCAACGTGGGATAGCTCCTCTAGGCGCTCTTGCACCCAGGCAGCCACTGCTCCTTGGAGGTCAGGTTGTTCCTCCCAGCCGCTGCCCCGGCCTCAGGCGTGGGAAGAGACATATCTATATCATACTCCCTTTGGATTACTTTAAGGATAATTAACAATATAGGAAAGCAAGAAGTTATTTCTCTACCCAAAGAAGATGGGTCACAGTTCTTTCCAAACTCAGATACTGATATGAATGAGCATTTATTGATTGTATTTTATAATTTAAGCATTGAACTAAGCATTTTCATGCTTGAATTTAATCATCTTTCTCAATATAAGTACTATGGTAATTTTGATTGTACCAATAAGAAAAATTGAGGCTCTAAGAGGATGTATAATTTTCCCAAGGTCACTCAGTTTTTCAGGGGTATACCTTCTATAATCTAACACTAACTGTTTTTGCATTTTCATGACAGTACATACAGCTATTTCTCATTTTGATTAAAACCATATCTTTAACTGAGTTACTAGTGACTTTTCTCTTTTAACAATGTGTCTATCATTTTCAAAACAGAGAATCTTCATTGGTAACTTGGCTATCATAGTCACTTATCAGCCTCTTGGCAGTGTTCACTGCACTCTTCATCAAGTCATCTCAGGGGCATGACTGCCCCCAAATCCAGCTCATGTTCAGTTCAGTTCAGTCCCTCAGTCGTGTCCTACTCTTTGCAATCCCATGAAATGCAGCACATCAGGCTTCTCTGTCCATCACCAACTCCCAAAGCTTACTCAAATTCATGCCCGAGTCAGTGATGCCACCTAACCATCTCATCCACTGTCGTCCCCTTCTCCTCCTGCCTTCAGTTTTTTCCAGCATCAAGCAAGGTCTTTTCCTGTGAGTTGGTTCTTCACATCAGGTGGGCAACCTATTGGAGCTTCAGCTTCAGCATCAGTCCTTCCAATGAAGATTCAGGACTGATTTTTTTTAAGGTTGACTGTTTGGATCTCCTTGCAGTACAAGGGACTCTCAAGAGTCTTCTCCAACATCACAGTTAAAAAGCATCAATTCTTTGGCCCTTAGCCTTCTTTATGGTCTGACTCTCAGATCCATACATGACTACTGGAAAAACCATAGCTTTGAATACGTGGACCTTTGTTGGCAAAGTAATGTCTTTGCTTCTAGGTTTGTAGGTTTGTCAAACCTAGACAATACGCTGTTTAGGTTTTCATAGTTTCTCTTCCAAGAAGCAAGCATCTTTTAATTTCATGGCTGCAGTCAAAATCTGCAGTGATTTTGGAACCCAAGAAAATAAAATGTGTCAGTTTTTCAATTGTTTCCCATCTATTTGTAATGAAGTAAAAATTTGATTGTTCCTTGGAAGAAAAGCTATGGCCAACCTAGACAGCATATTAAAAAACAGAGACATCACTTTACCAACAAATGTCCATCTAGTCAAAGCTATGGTTTTTCCAGTAATCAAGTATGAGTGTGAAAGTCAGACTATAAAGAAAGCTAGGTGCTGAAGAATTAATGCTTTTGAACTGTGGTGTTGGAGAAGATTCTTGAGAGTCCCTTGGACTGCAAGGAGATCAAACCAGTCAATCCTGAACGAAGTCAATCCTGAATATTCATTGGAAGAACTGATCCTGAAGATAAAACTCCCATATTTTGGCCACCTTATGCAAAGAAATGACTCATTAGAAAAGACCCTGATGCTGGGAAAGATTGAGGGCAGGAGGAGAAAGGACAACAGAAGATGAGATGTTTGGATGGCATCACCGACTCTATGGACATGAGTTTGAGCAAGCTTCAGGAGTTGCGATGGTCAGAGAAGCTTAGTGTGCTGCAGTCCTTGGAGTCACAGAGTCATCACGACTGAGCTGCTGAACTGAACTGATAGGACAGGATCCCAAGATCTTAGCTTTTGAATGTTGAGTTTTAAGCTGACTTTTTCACTCTCTTTCATCACTCTTACAGTTTTATCAAGAGGCTCTTTAGTTCTTTGCTATCTGCTGTAAGGGTGATGTCATCTCACATATCTGAGGTTATGGCAATTTCTCCCAGCAATCTTGATTCCAACTTGTGCTTCATCCGGCTTGTGCTTAAAACTCAACATTCATTTTTTGATGAAAATCTTTCGCTCCCCCTTGTTCTCCCACCCCTTCCCTCTCTCTCTATTTCTCACATATTCAGCCCTTTTTGTTTCTTATTTAATCACAGAAAACTTGAAGGGAAAATAGAAATAAATTTGATGAATTCTCGTTGTAATGAGTTACTCTCAGTTGAAATAAATTGGGTATGATTTTCTCAGAATCAAATCAAACAACAGTTATATTTTTTACAGAAAATATTAAAATAATGTGTTTGACAGACTTGTTAAATCATAGCTCTCGCACTTCACAGCTCTGTAACTTTAGGAAGCTTGATTTTCCTACCTGGGACTCCATTTCCTCACCTGTAAAATGGAGGTTATAATACAACTTCATAGGGGTACTATGAGAATTAGTTTATACATATTTTAAACAGTCTGACTTAGAGCAAACGTTAATAAATATTGACTTCCATTAAAATATTTTCTTTTTTGTAGGCATGTCACATTCAATTTATCATCTTATCTTCACAATCATTTTGAGATATAGGGAGGTCATTGTGCCTATCTGTTTCTTCCAGTCCTTTTCTCCCTCCCTGCTGCCGTTCATGCATCCTTATTTCCTCCTTGTTCCGTCCTCTCTATTAGTATGTGAAGAGCAAGGCACCATGTTAAGCCCCAGGGCTACAAAGATAAATGTGACACTAAACTTGTTTTAGAGTTCATCAAAATCTGGAAAGGAAGAAAGACACACTGTTTGAGAATATTGAAACAGAGTGCTCTACTGAATCATTTTAAGGTGATCTGTTTAGTCAGTGAGGAAGGAGGTGCTAGGGTTCAAGAGTCATAACTTTCAGCATCAGGGTCTGCAAACCTCAAATATAGATTACTCAGCTTCTTTATTTGTTCATTGTATTTTTCTCTTGCTTCCCCCACCTTACTAACTGGGATAGCTGCACTACCTAGGTGAGCAATAAGTGGTGAGGAGGTCCTATTAAATTAAATGCTATTTACAGTTTTTAATATATTTGAGAAATATATTTTAGCAGATTGAAATTTGGTCCTAGACTATCTTCTAGACTTTGCAGTAAAGTGTGAATTGAATTCCATTTGCTTACAAAGATAACTTATTCCACTTTTTAAGATTCATTTTTCCACATATCTTTTATTCAGTTCAACTGAAGGACAGAATGGAATGGAACAGATAATAAGCTAGCAGCACATAAGACTACCTTTTTGAATACTACTACTAATAAAGTACATTTGCTCCCTTAGGTTCTGTTTAAACAGAGAAGACATGTATCCGTCTCATCAAAAGGAATGTGAGAAGTCTCTAAACATCAAAATGGAAGACTCAGAAATTCATTATTATTATAAGGGAAAGTAAATAAATGTCTGGGTAATGTATTTGTTGCAGAGGATTTATCACAAAACAAACAGGAAATATGGGTGCCAAAGTGGCATTAATGAATTTAAGGATTATCATAAGGGAAAAAGAGCAACAATTAATTGATGATATATTTGAGAATTTTTGACAGTTAGTTCCTAATACTGAATAGAAATTGATCGAATGAGGTGGAAAAGAATAGCAAATGGGCCAGAGACAAAATGGTGAATTCCTTACGCAACAACATCCCCAACGGGGATTTGTGTAAATTTCAACTACATCCATATGTGATTAGTGTAGTAGATCATCATTTAAGACAAAGCTACAATTATCAATATAAGAATTACTTAATTAGGAAGTAAAGCTATATTTTAAGAGTGCGGCAACCAGTTTGCTTAGATCTATCACATCTCTAGACTTTCATGATGCAGATTATTAAGTTGAGTTAATTTGGCATTCTATAAATATGTTTAAGAATTAAATCACACATTTTTAAATATCTCTAATAAGTTAAATTTTTCCTAATGTATCAAAGTACTAACATTATGAATAGTCTCAGGGCTTACTTGTGTCAAAACAAAATACAACACAAAAGGTGACTTAAAAATACCTATTTTAGTGCTCAATTGTAATAGTTACTAATTCTTTTGGGATGATTCTATGGAAGGGAAATTCCCTTCATTGAAGGTCAAATGACCACTAGAAATATTAAAGAAAATGGCAGGTCTCCCAGTCATCATTTTGCTGCCTCTTGATAACACTCGCCCTTCATGTTTCTTTTAGTGACTATGAGTGTGAATAATTTATAAATTTATAACCAGGAAAAATTCACAAGAAATGATAGTATCTCCTGAACTTAAATTAGAAAATAGCCAGATTGATCGTGTTACTCTCCAGAAACAATTAATGCAGTGTTCTATGAAACCACTTTTCATCTGAGAATGTCTAAAATGGAAGGAAAATTGAAACAGATATGAAATCTTAAGTAATTCAATTTTATGTAAATTTATGTATGAAACAAAAAGCAGCACTGCAATGAAATCTTCTGGGCTTTAATTTGATTCAGGTCTGATACATATTTTGACCATCTTCACTTCAAGCACAAAGGGAAATACTCCAGATAGAACAAGTCATTGACTGCCTAATGTCCATCAATCAAACTTGCTAACTTATGATGTTTCTCAAGGGTATTAACTCTTTGGTACTCGTTAGAAATATAAATGGACATCGTGGTGTGGGTATACTGTGCAATGGAGCAGGGAGGCATGATATTCCATGTGCCATATCCCTTCACTTCAAACAACTAATTGATGGTCTGCTATATATCTTGTTTCTCAAGGGCCAGAGATATTGTTAGGAATCCTCAGTGTTGCCAGTTTAAATTAAAAGAGATGGCAGACAGATTCATCTAGGGTGTTAAGCATAAAGGAAGGATAAAACCCTTGTCACTCTAGGAATTTCATGCTAAAGAATCTGAGTACAGGAAACCAGAAGACTTAATTCACTCTCTTTGGTAAATTTTATTTATTAAAAATGTAACCCCTAAATAAAGAAAAAATATAGTTTATTCTGAGCAAATAATTTGGTATATTTATCTGTGAAGGCGATTCCATGAATCAACTTCTGATTAAACCACTGATAGTATAT
Organism: Ovis aries; assembly: GCF_016772045.2. Classification (NCBI taxonomy): domain Eukaryota; kingdom Metazoa; phylum Chordata; class Mammalia; order Artiodactyla; family Bovidae; genus Ovis; species Ovis aries. The sequence continues at coordinate 149,157,349 of NC_056054.1, read as the reverse complement.
TCAACAGAATATTTTAAAAAGAAATCTTTTTTTCTGAGCACAGTGTCACTAATTTGTAGAATGCTCTCTCTTTTGCAAAGAAACATATATTATTTAGGTTTGCATGAATAATTAAATTTAGAGTTTAGACATATTTGGGTTATAAAAAATCAATAAACTTAGGTAAGCTGTCTTTTATTAAATAGGGTAAAACCCATACTAAAGTCAAGTCTACCTTATTAGATAGAAATATAGTCTTGATAGTCAGAGGAAACAACTTTTGATTCAGCATAACTTAATCATCTCTTCCTGGATTAGAAATACTACCAAAAATGGGGATTTTTTTTCTTGGTATACATGATGCCATTCAATGCTGAGCTACCAACTACAAAATTTGAGATGAACAGAATTCAACACAAACTTAATGGTATAAAACTCTCTTCCATGGGCTAGACTTTTGTTTGGAATTAATGACAAACATCATGAAGCTTATGTTCTTATGGTAATGACATATAATGAATATAAATATAAGTAAAACTTAGATATTAATAGTTACCTATCTCCTGAGAAACCTCTATGCTGGTTGAGAAGCCACAGTTAAAATCTTACATGGAACTGACTATTCCCAAATTGGGAAAGGAGCAGACAAGGATTTATATCATCACCCTGCTTGTTTAACTTCAATGCAGAGTATATCATGTGAAATGCCAGGCTGGATGAATTACAAGCTGGAATCAAAATAGCCAGGAGAAATGTCAACAACCCCAGATATGAAAATGATACCCCTCTAATGGCAGAAAGTGAAGAATTAAAGAGCTTCTTGATAAAGGTAAAAGAGGAGAGTGAAAAAATTGGCTTAAAACTCAACATTCAAAAAATGATCCTAGCATCTGGTCCTTCATGTCAAATAGAAAGTGAAAAAGTAGAGGCAATGACAGATTTTATTTTATTGGGCTCTTGAATCACTGCAGATGATGACTGAAGCCATGAAAATAGAACATACTTGCTCCTTGGAAGGAAAGCTATGACAAACCTAGACAGTATATTAAAAAGCAGAGACATCACTTTGCTGACAAAGGTCTGTATAGTCAAAGCTATGGTTTTTCCAGTAGTCATGTATGGATGTGAGAGTTGGACCATAAAGAAGGCTGAGAACCAAATAATTGATGCTTTCAAATTGTGGTGCTGGAGAAGACTCTTGAGAGTCCCTTGGACTGCGAGGAGATCAAACCTGTCAATCCTAAATTAAATCAAACCTGAATATTTATTGGAAGGCCTGATGTTGAAGCTGAAACTCCAATACTTTTTCCACCTAGTGGGAAGAGCTGACTCACTGGAAAAGACCCTGATGCTGGGGAAAATGGTGGCAAAAGGAGAAGGAAGTAGAAGAGGATGAAATGGTTAGAGAGCATCACCGACTCAATGGACACAAATTTGAGCAAACTCAGGAGATAGTAGTGGACAGAGGAGCCTGACATGCTATACTCCATGGGGTTACAAGAGTTGGATACAACTTTGGCTACTGAACAATAACAACATCAGCTACAGATGATGTTAAACCATATGAATGAAATACAAAGTGCATTCACAGTAATGGAAAGAAGTCAGTTTTAGTAGTGTTGTCAGAAAGCCCTTAAGAGGGAACCATCTAAACCCAAATCTGAAAGATAATAGTGGATCAGCTCTACTAGGAACATTGGAGGGGGCTCTCCAGAGTGGGCTTTCCCACATCAAGGTCAGGAGTGGTGGCTGCACTTCACTGGAGTGGCCATGAGGAGATACTCCACATCCAAGGTCAGAAAAACACCAGCAAGACAGTAGCTGCTTGAATGGTGGCTGTGTGGTGCTGAAGTGGCTGTGAGGAGATACCCCATGCCCAAGGGCAAAGGAGAAGCCCCTGAAAAATGGTAAGAGGGGCAAATCCACATTTAGAATCAAACCCCATTTCAGCCAGGGATGCTCAGATAAATCTTGTATGCACCAGGACTCAAGAGAAAGGAGCAGTGACCCCACAGAGACTGAACCAGACTTGCCTGGGAGTGTCCAGGAGTCTCCAGTGGAAGCGTGGATCAGTGGTGGCCTGCTGCAGGGTTGGGGGCATTGAATGTAGCAGTACATGCATGGGATCTTTTGAAGAAGGTCACCATTAGATTCATTACCGCCACTATATTTGGCCCCAGGTAAATAGCAAGGAAGGAACACAGCTCCACCCATCAACAGAAAATTGGATAAAGGATTTACTGAGCATGGCCCTGCCTATCAGAACAAGACCTAGTTCCCCCCTCAGTCAGTCTCTCTCATCAGGAAGCTTCCATAAGCCTCTATCCTTCTCCATCACAGGGCAGACAGGCTGAAAACCACAATCACAGAAAACTAACCAATCTAATCACATGGACCGCAGCCTTGTTGGACTCAATGAAACTATGAGTCATGCTGTGTAGGGCCACCCAAGACTGACCCATCATGGTGGAGAGTTCTGACAAAATGTGGGCCACTGGAGAAGGGAATGGCAAACCACTTCAGTATTCTTGCTTTGAACAGGATGAAAAGGCAAAACGATGGGACACTGGAAGATGAACTCCCCAGGTCTGTAGGTGTCCAATATGCTACTGGAGATCACTGAAGAAGTATCTCCAAAAAGAATGAAGAAACAGAACCAAAGCAAAAACAACACTCAGTTGTGGATGTGACTGGTGGTGGAAGTAAGATCCAATACTGTAAAGAGCAAAATTGCATAGGAACCTGGAATGTTAGGTCCATGAATCAAGTCAAATTGGAAATGGTCAAACAGGAGATGGCAAGAGTGAACGTAAACATTTTAGGGATCAACAAGCTAAAATGGACTGGAATGGGTGAATTTAACTCAGATGACCATTATATCTATTACTGTGAGCGAGAATCACTTAGAAGAAATGGAGTAGCCATCCTAGTCAACAAAAGAGTCCGAAATACAGAGTACCTGGATAAAACGACAGAATGATCTCTGCTGGTTTCCAAGGCAAACAATTCAATATCATGGTAATCCAAGTCTATGACCTGAGCAGTAATGCAGAAGAAGCTGAAGCTGAATGGTTATATGAGGACCTACAAGACCTTCTAGAACTAACACCCAAAAAGAGATGTTCTTTTCATTATAGGGGACTGGAATGCAAAGGTAGAAAGAAAAGAAACACCTGGAGAAACAGGCAAATTTGACTTTGGAGTACAGAATGAAACAGGGCAAAGGCTAATAGAGTTTTGCCAAGAGAATGCACTGGTCATAGCTAACACCCTCTTCCAACAACACAAGAGAAGACTCTCAGTTCAGTTCAGTCGCTCAGTCATGTCTGACTCTGCAACCCCATGAATCGCAGCACGCCAGGCCTCCCTGTCCATCACCAACTCCCGGAGTTCACTCAGACTCACGTCCATTGAGTCTGTGATGCCATCCAGCCATCTCATCCTCAGTCATCCCCTTCTCCTCCTGCCCCCAATCCCTCCCAGCATCAGTGTCTTTTCCAATGAGTCAACTCTTCGCATGAGGTGGCCAAGGTACTGGAGCTTCAGCTTTAGCATCAGTCCTTCCAAAGTAATCCCAGGGCTGATCTCCTTCAGAATGGACTGGTTGGATCTCCTTGCAGTCCAAGGGACTCTCAAGAGTCTTCTCCAACACCACAGTTCAAAAGCATCAATTCTTCGGTGTTTAGCCTTCTTCACAGTCCAACTCTCACATCCATACATGACCACTGGAAAAACCATAGCCTTGACTAGATGGAGCTTTGTTGACAAACTAATGTCTCTGCTTTTGAATATACTATCTAGGTTGGTCATAACTTTTCTTCCAAGGAGTAAGAATCTTTTAATTTCATGGATGCAGTCACCATCTGCAGTGATTTTGGAGCCCCCCAAAAATAAAGTCTGACACTGTTTCTACTGTATCCCCATCTATTTACCATGAAGTGATGGGACCAGATGCTATGATCTTCATTTTCTAAATGTTGAACTTTAAGCCAACTTTTTCACTCTCCACTTTCACTTTCATCAAGAGGCTTTTAGCTCCTCTTCACTTTCTGCCATAAGGGTGGTGTCATCTGCATATCTCAGTTTATTGATATTTCTCCCGGCAATCTTGATTCCAGCTTGTGTTTCTTCCAGTCCAGCATTTCTCATGATGAAATCTGCATATAAGTTAAATAAGCATGGTGACAATAAACAGCTTTGATGTACTCATTTTCCTATTTGGAACCAGTCTGTTGTTCCATGTCCAGTTCTAACTGTTGCTTCCTGACCTGCATACAGATTTCTCAAGAGGCAGGTCAGATGGTCTGGTATTCCCATCTCTTTCAGAATTTTCCACAGTTTATTGTGATCCACACTCAAAGTCTTTGGCATAGTCAATAAATAGTCAATAAAGCAGAAATAGATGTTTCTCTGGAACTCTCTTGCTTCTTCCATGATCCAGTGGATGTTGGCAATTTAATCTCTGGCCCTCTGCCTTTTCTAAAACCAGCTTGAACATCAGGGAGTTCATGGTTCACATATTGCTGAAGCCTGGCTTGGAGAATTTTGAGCATTACTTTACTAGCATGTGAGATGAGTGTAATTGTGTGGTAGTTTGAGCATTCCTTGGCATTGCCTTTCTTTGGGATTGGAATGAAAACTGACCTTTTCCAGTCCTGTGGCCAGACTCTATACATGCCCATTACCAGATGGTCAACACCAAAATCAGATTGGTTATATTCTTTGCAGCCAAAGATGGAGAAGCTCTATACAGTCAGCAAAAACTGAACTGGGAGCTGACTGTGGCTCAGATCATGAACTCCTTAGTGCCAAATTCAAATTTAAATTGAAGAAAGTAGGGAAAACCACTAAACCAATCAGGTATGACCTAAATCAATCAGGTATGCCCTAAATCAAACCCCTCACTATTACACAGTGATAGTGAGAAATAGATTTAAGGGACTAGATCTGATAGACAGAGTGACTGATGAAGTATGGATGGAGGTTCATAACATTGTACAGGAGACAGGGATCAAGACCATCCCTAAGAAAAAGAAATGCCAAAAAGCAAAATGACTGTCTGAGGAGGCCTTACAAATAGCTGTGAAAAGAAGAGAAGGCAAAAGCAAAGGAGAAAAGGAAAGATATACCCACTGAATGCAGAGTTTCTGAGAATAGCGAGGGAGAGATAAGAAAGCTTTCCTCAGTGATCAATGCAAACAGAAACTATAAAACTCCTAGAGGAGAACATAGGCAAAACACTCTCTGACATAAATCACAGCAGGATCCTCTATGATCCACTTCCCAGAATTCTGGAAATAAAAGCAAAAATAAACAAATGGGGTCTAATTAAAATTAAAAGCTTCTGCACAACAAAGGAAAATATAAGCAAGGTGAAAAGTCAGCCTTCTGAATGGGAGAAAATAATAGCAAATGAAACAACTGACAAATAACTAATCTCAAAAATATACAAGCAACTTATGCAGCTCAATTCCAGAAATATAAACGACCCAATCAAAAAATGGGCCAAAGAACTAAATAGACATTTCTCCAAAGAAGACATACGGATGGCTAACAAACACATGAAAAGATGCTCAACATCACTCATTATCAGAAAAATGCAAATCAAAACCACAATGAGGTAACCACTTCACACCAGTCAGAATGGCTGCGATCCAAAAATCTGTAAGCAACAAATGCTGGAGAGGGTGTGGAAAAAAGGGAACCCTCCTACACTGTTGGTGGGAATGCAAACTAGTACAGCCACTATGAAGAACAGTGTGGAGATTCCCTAAAAAATTGCAAATAGAACTGCCTTATGACCCAGCAATCCCACTGCTGGGCATACACACCAAGGAAACCAGAATTGAAAGAGACACATGTACCCCAATGTTCATCACCGCACTGTTTATAATCGCCAGGACATGGAAGCAACCTAGATGTCCATCAGCAGATGAATGGATAAGAAAGCCTTGGTACATATACACAATGGAGTATTACTCAGCTGTTAAAAAGAATACATTTGAATCCGTTCTGATGAGACGGATGAAACTGGAGCCAATTATACAGAGTGAAGTAAGCCAGAAAGAAAAACACCAATATCGTATACTAACACATATATATGGAATTTAGAAAGATGGCAATGATGACCCTGTATGCAAGACAGCAAAAAAGACACAGATGTGTATAGCGGACTTTTGGACTCAGAGGGAGAGGGAGAAGGTGGGATGATTTGGGAGAATGGCATTGAAACATGTATACTATCATGTAAGAATCGAAACGCTAGTCTATGTCCAATGCAGGATATAGCATGCTTCTGGCTGGTGCACGGGGATGACCCAGAGGGATGTTGTGGGGAGGGAGGTGGGAGTGGGGTTCATGTTTGGGATCATGTTTGGGATCGCATGTACACCCGTGGTGGATTCAAAACCAATACAGTATTGTAAAGTAAAATAAAGTAAAAATAAAAATTAAAAAATAATAATAATAAATTAATTTTTAAAAAAAGAAATAGAGGAAAACAATAGAATGGGAAAGACTAGAGATCTCTTCAGGAAAACTAGAGATTCTAAGGGAATATTTCATGCAAAGATGGGCTCAATAAAGGACAGAAGTGGTATGGACCTCACAAAAGCAGAAGATATAAGAAGAGGTGGCAAGAATACACAGAACTGTACAAAAAGATCTTCACAACCCAGATAATCACTATGGTGTGATCATTCACCTGGAGCCAGACATCATGGGATGTGAAGTCAAGTGGGCCTTAGGAAGCATGACTATGAACAAAGCTAGTGGAGGTGATGGAATTCCAGTTGAGCTATTTCAAATCCTAAAGGATGATGCTGTGAAAGTGTTGTACTCAATATGCCAGCAAATCTGGAAAACTCAGCAGTCACCACAAGACTGGAAAAGGTCAGTTTTCATTCAAGTCCCAAAGAAATGCAGCGCCAAAGAATGCTCAAACTACTGCACAATTGCACTCATCTCAAATGCTAGTAAAGTAATGCTCAAAATTCTCTAAGTCAGTCTTCAACAGTACATGAACTATGAACTTCCAGATGTTCAAGCTGGTTTTAGGAAAGGCAGAGGAACCAGAGATCAAATTACCAACATCTGCTGGATCATCAAAAAGCAAGAGAGTTCCAGAAAAACATTTATTTCTGCTTTATTGGCTATGTCAAAGCCTTTGACTGTGTGGATCACCACAAACTGTGGAAAATTCTGAAAGAGGTGGAAAATTCTGAAAGAGATGGAAATACCAGACTACCTGACCTCCTCTTGAGAAATCTGTTTGCAGTTCAGAAAACAACAGTTAGAACTGGATATGGGTCAACAGACTGTTTCCAAATAAGAAAGGCGTACATCAAGGTTGTATATTGTCACTCTGCTTATTTAACTTATATGCAGAATACATCATGTAAACGCTGGATGAAGCACAAGCTAGAATCAAGATTTCTGGGAGAAATATCAAAAACCTCAGATATGCAGATGACACCACCCTTATGGCAGAAAGCAAAGAAGAACTAAAGATCCTCTTGATGAAAGTGAAAGAGAGTGAAAAAGTTGCCTTATTGCTATATATTCAGAAAGCTAAGATCATGGCATCCGTTCCCATCAATTCATGGCAAATAGATGGGGGAACAGTGGAAACAGTGGCAGACTTTAAATTTTTTGGCTCCAAAATCACTGCAGATGGTGACTGCAGTCATGAAATTAAAAGACGCTTGCTCCTTGGAAGGAAAGTTATGACCAACCTAGACAGCCTATTAAAAAGCAGAGATATTACTTTACCAACAAAGGTCCATCCACTCAAGGCTATAGTTTCTCCAGTAGTCATGTTTACATGTGAGAAGTTGAAGTGAAGTCGCTCAGTTGTGTCTAACTGTTTGCGACTCCATTGACTATAGTCTAACAGGTTTCTCTGTCTGTGGAATTTTCCAGGCAAGAATACTGGAGTGGGTTGCCAATTCCGTCTCCAGGAGATCTTCCTGACCCAGGGACTGAACACTGGTCCTCTACATTGTAGGCAGAAGCTTTACTGTCTGAGCCATCAGGGAAGTCAGATGTGAGCGTTGGACTATAAAGTTGGATTGAGCACTGAAAATTGATGCTTTTGAACCGTGGTGTTGGAGAATCCTCTTAAGAATCCCTTGGGCTGCAAGGAGATCCAACCAGTTCATCCTAAAGGAAATCAGTCCTGATTATTCATTGGAAGGACTGATGTTGAAGCTGAAACTCCAATACTTTGGCCACCTGATGCAAAGAGCTGACTTATTTGAAAAGACCCTGAGGCTGGGAAAGATTGAAGGTGGGAAGAAAAGGGGATGACAGAGGATTAGATGGTTGGATGGCATCACTGACTCAATGGACGTGAGTTTGAGTAGACTCCGGGAGTTGGTGATGGACAGGGAGGCCTGGCATGCTGCAGTCCATGGGGTCGCAAAGACTCAGACATGACTGAGTAACTGAATTGAACTTCCAGAGTGCAGTCATGTTCAGAAGCCCAGAGTAAAGAATCGTCTTGGCATGTCTAGAAAGCAAGAATGAAGACATATTGGCTGAAAAATAAGTAGCAAAGACAGAAATGGTGAAAAGGAACAAAAATAATCATATCTTCAAGATAATTGTAGGCCACCAGAAACAGTTAGTTTTGTTGTTGTTTTTCCTGAACGCAATGGTAGCCATAACAGTATATGGCTATCATAAACCAAATGATGCTATTACATTTAGAAAAATGCTAATTATGTAGGAGAGGATTTTGGGTGTGTGTGTGTGTGTGAGATTCAAGACTTCCTATTCACATAAATAAGCTTAGAAATTCTCTTCAATATTATTTTTAACTATTAATATTTTCAGTTGATATTTTAATGTTAATATTTGTTTCATTAGTTGTTCTCTGGCTGTTTTTGTAGTTCTCTTCCCTTTCTCTCTTTGTGTTTTGATAGTTTTCTTTACTGTTATTTTTAGATTCTCTTCTCATTTTCTTTTATGTGTTTAAAATAAATGATTACTTGTTACAATGAGGTTCACTAATTGTGTCCTATGTAAATAGCAGCTTGTTTTAACTGATAACAGTTTAGATCTGAACATATTTCAAAGTCCCATCTTTCTACCATCCCATATTTGTAGTTTTAATGATACAGTTTATATATATTATTTTATGTATCCCTTAACTAATTATTGTAATTTTAGTACTTTTATCTATTAACTTTTATGCTTATTTTTAAGTGATTGATTCATTGCTTTTATTATATATTGACCTTATCCAGTGATATTTTTACTCTTTAAAATTTCTTATTACTAACTAGTGCCACCCTTTTTCAGCTTAAAGATGCCCCTTAACATTTTTTTGTTTAGTATTAATGAATTCTTTTAGCTTTTGCTTATTTGGGCAACAAATAAAATGTGCACAATTTTAATGTGCTTTATAATATTTTATAATATTATAATTGTGGACTGGTAAATAGCTGTATGTCTCTATTCTAATGATAGTCCATAACTCACAACTCTAATTAAAGTGTCAAGATAATCACTGCTATGAGGATTAAAAGAAGTCATCCCTGACTTTATTCCTGAGACTGTGTCTGAGAAAGCATAAAAAAAGCAAACAGAGAATTGCAAAGTTCATGTTACTAACAAGGAAGATCTACATGTGTTCTATATATTTAATATTTCTTCTTGTAATACATTCCTCAGAACAAAGATAAAGTCACATTAGGTTTGCTATAACAATGCACCTCTGAATCTCTGACAGCTCTCATTTTACCAAAAAAGACAAATGTACGGGCAGAAATTATAACAAAATGTTGACTCTTCTATCACTGTTAACTGCAAACAAAATCATTTGATTTGAATAGCTTTTAAAAAAATATCATTTATTTTACCTTTTGTCTTACCTATTAATATTTAGCTGCAGTGTTTTTAATTAGATTTTAAGTATTCTTCTTTTTTTCCCACATAATGCAGTTTAAGTAACCCGTGAATATTGATTATATCCAGTTTTCATTTGAATAGTTACTTCTAATTCTTATTATATCCAATGATGTAAAATTACCTTACAATTTAATGTTGATAAAGCATTTAAAAAGTAGCTACATGGATGGCATCACTGACTCAATGGATATGACACAGAAAGATAAATATTATTTTTATGTCGCTAAGTTGTGTCTGACTCTTTATGACCCCATGGATTGAGGTGAACATAACAATACTGTTTTGTACATTCATTTTTTAAGAAAACAGATCTCAATTTAAACATCTGGACCACAATAAAAATGGACAATATATTTATAAATATTTGATTGGATATTTTTTAAAGATAATAAAAATATCAATAACCTCAGATATGCAGATGACACCACACTATGGCAGAAAGTGAAGAGGAACTAAAGAGCCTCTTGATGAAAGTGAAAAAGAATGAAAAGCTGGCTTAAAATACAACATTCAAAAAACTAAGATCATGACATTCAGTCCCATCACTTCATGGCAAATAGATGGGGAAACAGTGACAGACTTTATTTTCCTGGGCTCCGAAATCACTGTAGATGGTGACTGAAGCCATGAAATTAAAAGATGCTTTCTCCTTGGAAGAAAAACTATCACAAACCTAGACATATATTCAAAAGCAGAGACATTACTTCACCAACAAAATCCATCTAGTCAAAGCTATGATTTTTCCAGTAATCATGTATGGATGTGAGAGTTGGACCATAAAGAAAGCTGAATGCTGAAGAAGTGGTGCTTTTGAACTGTTGTGTTGGAGAAGACTCTTGAGAATCCCTTGGACAGCAAGGAGATCAAACCAGCCAATCCTAAAGGATATCAGTCCTGAATATTCATTGAAAGTACTGATGCGAAGGCTGAAGCTCCAGTACTTTGGCTACTTGATGCAAATAACTGACTCACTGGAAAAGACCTGATGCTGGGAAAGATTGAAAGCAGGAGGAGAAGGGGATGACAGAGGATGAGATGGTTGGATAGCATGAGTCAGTGGACTCAATGGATATGAGTTTGAGCAAGGGCCAGGAGTTAGTGATGGACAAGGAAGCCTGGTGTGCTACAGTCTGTGGTGTTGCAAATAGTAGGACACAACTGAGCCACTGAACCGAACTGAACTGAACTTAATAAATGGAACAGCTTAATTGCCCACTGATGGAGGAATCGATAAAGAAAATGTGGTATTTATATAGTGGAATGTTATTCAGCCATAAAAAATAAGAGTCCTGGCATTTGAAAAAACATGGATGAATGAGGAGTATATTATGCCATGTTTTTGCAAGTGCCAGAACCCTATCCTTTTTTATGACTGAATAGCATTCCACCAGGATTCCCTGTCCCTCATCATCTGCCAGAGTTTTTTGAATGTTGAGTTTTAAGCCAGCTTTTACACTCTCCTCTTTCACTCTCATCAAGAGGCTCTTTAGCTCCTCTTCACTTTCTGCCATAAGGGTGGTGTCATCTGCATATCTGAAGTTATTGACATTTTTTCCCAGCTGTGCTTCCTTCAGTCTGACGTTTCACATGATGTACTCTGCATATACGTTAAATAAGCAAGGTGACAATATACAGCCTTGATGTACTCCTTTCCCAATTTGGAACAGGTCCATTGTTTCATGACTGTTTCTAACTGTTGTTTCTTGACCTGCATACAGATTCCTCAGGAGGCAGGTAAGATAGTGTAGTATTCCCATTTCTTTAAGAATTTCACACAGTTTGTCATGATATACAGCCAAAGGCTTTAACATAGTCAGTGAAGCAGAAGTAGTTGTTTTTCTGTAATTCTCTCGCTTTTCCTATGATCCAACGGTTGTTGGCAACTTGATCGCTGGTTCCTCTACCTTTTCTAAATCGAGCTTAGACATCTGGAAGTTCTTGGTTCACATACTGTTGAAGACTAGGGTGGTAAATTTAGAGCATTACTTTGCTAGTGTGTGAGAGGAGTGCTATTGTGCAGTAGTTTGACAATTCTTTGGCATTGCCTCTCTTTTGGATTGGAATGAAAGCTGACCTTTTCCAGTCCTGTGGCCACTGCTGAATTTTCCAAATTTGCTGGCATATTGAGTGGAGCATTTCACAGCATCATCTTTTAGGATTTGAAATAGCTCAGCTTTTGTTCATAGTGATGTTTTCTAAGGCCCATTTGACTTTACATTCCAGGGTGTCTGGCTCCAGGTGAGTGATCACACCATCGTAGTTATCTGGATCATAAATATCTTTTTGTACAGTTCTTCTGTGTATTCATGACACCTCTCCTTAATATCTTCTGCTTCTGTTATATCCATGCTGCTTCAATCTTTTATTGATCCCATCATTACATGAAATATTCCCTTGGTATCTCTAATTTTCTTGAAAAGATCTCTAGTCTTTCCCATTCTATTGTTTTCTTCTGTTTCTTTGCATTCATCACTTAGGAAGGCCTCCTTTTCTTTCCTTACATTCTTTGGAACTCTGTATTCAGGTGGAATTATCTTTCCTTTTCTCCTTTGCCTTTCACTTCTCTTTTCTCAGCTATTTGTAATTACTTCTCAGACAACCATTTTGATGTTTTTAACTTTTTATCTTTTTGTTTTCTATTTATTTTGGAGCTAATTACTTTAAAATATTGCATTGGTTTTGCCATACATTGACATGAGTCTGCCACGGGTGTACCTGTGTTCCCTATCCTGAACCCCCCTCCCACCTCCTTCTCCATCCCATCCCTCTGGGTCATCCCAGTGCACCAGCCCCAGGGCCCTGTATCATGCATCGAACCTGGACTGGTGATCCATTTCACATATGATTGACTTTTTGCATTTTTTTCTTGGTGATGATTTTGATCACAGCCTCCTGTACAATGTAACAAACCTCTGTCCATAGTTTTTTAGGCACTCTGTCTATCAGATCTAATTCCTTGAATTTATTTATCACTTTCACTGTTTAATCATAAAGGGTTTGATTTAGGTCATACCTGAATGGTCTAGTGGTTTTTCCTACTTTCTCCAGTTTAAGTCTGAATTTGGCAATGAGGAGTTCATGATCTAGGAGTCAGCTCCTAGTCTTGTTTTTGCTGACTGTATAGAGCTCTCAGTCTTTGACTGAAAAGAATATAATCAATCTTATTTTGGTATTGACTATATGATGATGTCCATGTGTAGAATTGTCTCTTGTATTGTTGGAAGAGGGTGTTTGCTATGATCAATGCTTTCTCTAGGCAAAACTATGTCATGTCTGACTCTTTGGAACCCCATGGATTGCACCAGGCCAGGCTTCCCTGCCCTTCATCATCTCCTGGAGCTTGTTCAAATTCATACTGATCAAGTTAGTGATGCTAGCCAACCATCTCATCCTTGTTTTCTCCTTCTCTTCTTGCCTTCAGTCTTTCCCAACATTAGTTTCTTTTCCAGTGAGTTGGCTCTTTGCATCAGGTGGTCAAAGTAGTGGAGCTTCAGCTTCAGCATCAGTCCTTCCAATGAATATTCAAGGTTGATTTCCTTTAGGATTGACTTGGTTTTTCTGCTGCAATCCAAGGGACTCTCAAGAGTCTTTTCCAACACTACAGTTTAAAAAGTCATCCGTGTTTTGGTGCTCAGCTTTCTTTATGGTCCAACTCTCACATCAGTGCATGACTACTTGAAAAATCATGACTTTTTATATACGGACCTTTGTTGTCAAAGTAATGTCTCTGCTTTTTAATACACTGTCTAGGTTTGTCACAGCTTTTCTTCCAAGGTGCACACATCTTTTAATTTCATGGCTGAAGTCACCCTCCACAGTGATTTTGGAGTCCAAGAGAATAAAGTCTGTCACTCTTTCCATTGTTTCTCCATCTATTTGCATGAAGTTGTGGGACTGGATGCCATTATCTCAGTTTTCTGAATGTTGGGTTTTAAGCCAGCTTCTTCACTGGTCACATTCCCTGGGGGGTTTCATTCCCCAGGTTGGGAAATCTGTTGTGGGCCTTACAACTTTGGAACAGTGTGGGAGCTTCTTTGGTATAATTGTTCTCCAGTTTATGGATTGCCTTCTTGGCAGCTCTATTGTGAGGCTGATGACAATCTTTTTCAAGAGGACTTATGCCACATGCCTTGCCTCCTAGGACTGCTGCTGCCAGAGCCCCTGTCCTTGCTGCAGGCTACTACTGACCTGAGCCTCTTCAGGAGACACTCAAACCCTCAAAGGCTCGTCTGGCTCAGTCTGTTGTGGAGGTCAATGCTCCTTTCTCTGGGTCCTGATGCACACAAGGTTTTGTTTGTATGCTCCAAACATCTCCAGTGGTTATGGAGTTTGATTTTAAAAGTTATTGCATCCCTGCTACTGTCTTGTTGTGGTTTCTTCTTTGCCCTTGGACATGGGGTATCTTTCTTGGTGGGTTCCAACATTGTTTTGCAGCTAGTTGCTATTTTGGTGTTCTCTCAGGAGAATGTTCTTCTATTCTCTCTTATCCTATTCTGTCATCTTCTTTGTTCTAGCTCAAGAGTTATCATATGTTTATCCATTTATTAACATGTTTTAAATATCTTATACATTATTTTATTAAATATTCAAATTAAGATTATCAGAAAGGGAGACTTGCACAGTTTGCCCATCCCTGTGAGAACATGTCCTATGCCTAGAACATTTCTTTATAAGGAAGTAAGGAGACGTCACAGCCATAGAAGTCACATATCCTTGTTTGAAAGAATATTTTCCAGTTCTGGGCTGGATCTATACTTTGTTCTGCTTTAGGAGGGTTCATCACATGCCACCTGGTCAAGTCTACTCCTGTATCTGTTCCCAGGGAGGAGGGAATACCTCCTCGGCCTCCAGCACACGATGGCTACATGCAGACTGTCTGTGTCAGTTGCTGGGTTGACCATGGGGTTACTGACACGCGCTATTGAAGCTATGTCTGTCTCTTATTTATGTCAGGAAAGTGTTGTTCTTTTCCTTGTCTGCATTTATGTCTTTCTTAACAACTCTGACACTTGCAGCAGGTTGATATCCTGGGACTGCTGCTCCTAGCAGCAGGCATTGCCATGCCCTTTTGTTTTCCTGTATGTGGTGGGATTTCTTCTTTGGGGGAGCAAGCAGATGTTTCTTGCTAAACAAAGCCTATATGGTAGCTATTATTATGCCTATTTAACAGATGAAGAATTCAATTTTTTCTTATTTTTTAAACAACTGGTTTATTTATTTATTATTTGGCCATGCATTGTGGCTTGTGGGATCTTAGTTCCCTAACCAGTAATTGAACCATGACTCTTGGAATAGAGAGGTCTAAGTCCTAACCTGGACCACCAGGGA
This sequence comes from Ovis aries, assembly GCF_016772045.2. NCBI lineage: Eukaryota > Metazoa > Chordata > Mammalia > Artiodactyla > Bovidae > Ovis > Ovis aries. The sequence continues at coordinate 149,142,130 of NC_056054.1, read as the reverse complement.
ATACTCCAGAATTTGCTATAAAATGTATTTATAACATAATATTTTATGTTGTCATAAAACTATTAAAAAGTGATTTGGGTTTGAGTCTATTGTATTTTTATTCCAAATTTATAATCATTGTTACCAGGTTTTCCTCTTATATCTGCAATTTTTCTAAATATATTCTGTACCTTTACCTTTCTATAATGTTTTTGTAGCTATGTATAGAATTTTTATATTTTTCATTAAAACATGCTAATGTACAAAGCATTGGTAGGTAGAGTTGCAAAGGATAACAGATACACATCTGACTGCAAGAGCCTGAAAACACAGCAATTAATATTTATATTTTCTGAACAAATATTAAGCATTGAAATTTTGATACTTAGTAGCATAAAAGAGTCTTGATTGGTACCCACTTGAAATGAGGTCATTTAAATTAGTTCAGGCAGATTTCTAAGACACCTGCCTTTTATTTAACCTTGCAACAATAAGATTAAATTGCTCATCAAATTGTTCTTGTCTTGTAGGAAATTACTAATATCCAATCTAAGGAGAATGATTTATGGAAGAAAGACAGTTTAAAAGAGAATAAAATATGAACAGTGAAATCAAATGAAAGTCTAGTTTATACATATGGTAAAGAGAAAAAAGGACACTTAGAAAGGATACTAAAATTGCCACAGTGATGTGGCCAATCCATAAATTATAATTTCACAACAATGTCATAGTAAAATATAATATGGTTCATCAATCAGAATATAATTTTTGGAACTGATAATTAATAAATTCAAAAGGTTTTATCCAGTGGGGTTTTAAGAAGATTATTTTTTCTAATTTGTTATTACCAGTACATGATGCATAGAAAGGATATAATACTCTCATCTAATTAAAGTAACTGAAAAATAGAAATAATATGTCAAAGGTATATAACATATACAGCTAGAAAAGAATTGACAATGTACTTTACATACTATTCCATGAACTACCACATTAATGAAAATCAGTTATTTCTTATTTTTACACTTCATCTCAAAATTATATTGGTAGAAAAATCAATGCTTTGTTTTAAAACAAACCTTAATTTTCAGCAGCTCTTGAACTAACCAAGTGTGATGATACATCCTTAGTTGGTAATTTTTGACCATGTAAGTTACTTATATTATACCTACCCAAAAGCAGGGGCTTCCCTGGTGGCTCAGGTACTAAAGAATTTGCCTGCAAGGAAGGAGACCCAAGTTGATCCCTGTATCGGGAAGATCCTCTGGAGAAGGAATGGCTACACATTCCAGTATTCTTGCCTGGGAAATCCCATGGACAACAGAGGTGCCTGGCAGGCTATAGTCCAAGGGGTCACAAAGAGTCAGAAATGACTGAATGATTAAACACACACAAACACATGCATATTCAAGAGTAGACATGACCCTTTTTAAAGTATATGAATCCAACAAGTGAAATAACAGACAGTAAAGCAACTAATATTATACTCACGATAGAACATCTACTCGAGGTCAATTAACATTGTATACTGTTTAATTCAGCAAAACAGTGACAGTGTGGAATAATCAAAGGTAATATATATAAAGATTAAGAGCAAGTCTTTGCTGTCAGACAGACTTGGATTTTGTCACCTATGTAATTTTCCTCAAATTAAACTTCTCTAAGCTTTTATCTCTTAATCATTAAAATATTAACAATAATATTAATAATAATGATAACATATTTTCAATAGGCTGATTGAGATGAATAAATGGTGTATTGCATGTTAAGTTTAACACATTAAAATTGTTCATTAACTGTGGGTTGTTAATTTAACACAACTTTGTTATAAGCATTAAATAAATACACTCTCAGTTATTAACTCTATCAATTTGTCTGTAAATAATGCTTACAAAAATAGGCAAAAAGAAAAAGATATCTAATGATTTGCTTTCAGTTCAGTTCAGTCGCTCAGTCGTGTCCGACTCTTTGTGACCCCATGAATCACAGCACGCCAGGCCTCCCTGTCCATCACCAACTCCCGGAGTTCACTCAGACTCATGTCCATTGAGTCAGTGATGCCATCCAGCCATCTCATCCTCTGTCTTCCCCTTCTCCTCCTGCCCCCAATCCCTCCCAGCATCAGAGTCTTTTCCAATGAGTCAACTCTTTGCCAAAGTACTGGAGTTTCAGCTTTGGCATCATTCCTTCCAAAGTAATCCCAGGGCTGATCTCCTTCAGAATGGATTTGCTTTAGTCTAGCTTTAATATACTGGCTGTGTCTAATATTCATTGAAATTTTGTTTACAAAATTATTTCTTGGGTACAAAGCTCTAAGACTAGATTCATATCATAAAATGCATGGATTTGAAAAAAAAATTCCTATTGAGTTTTCTTTGACCAGTCTGATTGCTATCTTTGGGTGAACTTTCAAATAAAAAACTTTTATAATCCAAATATTTTTGATGGAGATACTAGGTTGTAAAGCTAAGAACATCCTCATGCTGCTGCTGCTGCTATGTTGCTTCAGTCATGTCTGACTCCATGTGACCCCATAGACAGCAGCCCATCAGGCTCCTCTGTCCCTGGGATTCTCCAGGAAAGAACACTGGAGTGGGTTGCCATTTCCTACCCCAATGCATGCATGCATGCTCAAGTTTTCAGTCATGTTTGACTCTGTGCAACTCTATGAACAGCAGCTCACCAGGCTCCTCTGTCCACAGGATCCTCTAGACAAGAATACTGAAGTGGGTTGCCATTTCCTTCTTCAAGGAACAGTCTCATAGAATAGGCTAATTATTTTAATAAAAAACAAATTGTGACCCTATGTCTCTATGCACTAGTCTTACATACTTACATGATGCCAGTAATAGGTGAGGCAGACATTATAATTTGATAACCTGAGAATAATATGTAGGCAATATAAGGATTTTCAGGTGACTTAGTAGTAAAGAACCCACCTACCAAGCAGGAGACGCAGAAGACCTGGGTTTGATCCCTGGGTCAGGAAGATCCCCTGGAGAAGGAAATGGCAACCCATTCAAGTATTCTCATCTGAAAAATTCCCTGGACAGAGGAGCCTGGTGGGCTCCAGTCCATGGGGTCACAAAGAATCAGACACGACTGAGCAACCGAGCATGTATGTAAGAGTTTTACTGGCAGCTGGCAGTAGATAGCTGTCAAAACTGCTAATCAAGAAATTGCACTGCCATTCTCCAATTCTTTTCCCCTTTGTTCCTTTCTAAAATTATGTTAACAATAGCATTTAATATAAATATTGTGTTAGGTAGCAAAACTTAGTTGAAAAAAATTCACATCTTGCATAAAGTTCTGTACTGCTCAAAATTTTACTCAGGATACTGTATGAAGAAATGCTAAGTGATGTGTAGGAATTTATAACATGCTACTCGTGGTCACTTGTGTTTAGTTTATGATATGAAGAAAATAAAATTTGTAAAAAGTATCCACTTGCATTAAATAAAAAAGACATTGACATCCATACTGGCACTAATGAAACATTTAAACATACTTGTCTTCAGAGTCAAAGAGTATATTTCAGTCATTATGCTATCATAGGGTCATGCTATACTAATCTGATTTGCCAAGAAATACACTGATTTCATACTTTACTTAATAGCTATATTCTAAAATATGGTATTTTATTTTTTTACCAGATATCAATAACCTATTTTTTATATTTTTTAATTTATCATGTTGTGGTTTGCTTCAAGTTAAAATGGATAAAGTACCACTCTCTTCAAATAACTATTGCCTTTTACTAAATGATCCAATAAATTAATGCTTGTTTGTTAGGTGTGTATGCTGCCTTTGCCCACTCAATAGGAAGTTGCCAGTGCTATCATGGAGAGCAAAATTTTCTCTTGTTCTATATGTCTCAAAGGATCAACAGTTAATATAGTATTTTCTGTAACAATTAAATTAAAGTGCTAAAGATTTGTTTCACCATATGTTCAATTTTTTGATTAAGTAGTGCCTTAAAGGACGTTTTAATATGGTAAGTGCCTTTCTTGCATAAGCCAGACTTTACTTTTTAAGTGATAAGTGGCTTTGTGCCATTACATTTTCATGCAAAAATAATTGTTATATAGCCTTATAAAGAGAATACATTCATCTGTGTAGGCTGATTCTGAAATACAAATACCAAAAGAATTTTGCATTGCTATACAAACAAAAAACATCAAAAGTTATAGATAATAAAGAGTTGTATAACATATAACCTTTAGAAAATAAAGGGGCAGCATTTATGAATCTAAATTTAATCAGAAAACATTTAATGTTTCTGAAATAAAATTCTATGTAACATGATATTCATTTGCTAATTCATGCTTTTATCTGAATTTGAGGAGATTCCCATTAAACTGAAGCATATGTAATAGTCACTTCACCAGAATACATGAAACTAATTTTGAAGTCTAGTCTTGACCCACAAGGTCAAGTAGGCTCTCAAAACATTTACACATTCTCTCGAGAAGATTTCAACCGAGGGGTCAGATTCTATGAATAATGTTTGGCAATTTTCTACTTGTGGACTTGATGGAGTTACTGGCACCATACTTACGCCCCTCTATGAGCAACTATAAAACTAGAAAAAGTACACTTTTAAAAACTCAGCTTATCCTAGTCTTCAAAAAATAGGCAGCACCTGACTATAATCCTTTAGAAAAATGGATCCACTTATGATCCCTGTTGAGCCTGACAATTTCACTGGCTTCCTGCCAGGAGGTGTTTTCCACATAACAGTACAGAATAGCAGCCTCACTGAACTGAGGAGACGGAGACAGAGAAAGCAGATACACCTATAATTTCACAGGCAGAATAACCAAGAGGAGGAAAGTAGGCAAAAAGTGAAAGTGAAAGTCACTCCGATGTTCCAACTCTGCAACCTCATGGACTGTAGCCTGCCAGGCTCCTCTCTCCATGAAATTCTCCAGGCAAGAATTCTGAAGTGGGTTGTCATTTCCTTCTCCAGGGGATTTTCCCAATCCAGGAATTGAACCAGAGTCTCCTGCACTGCAGGCAGATTCTTTACCTTTGGAGTATGCAGAAAGGAAATCTCTAAAAACTAGATGAATTTCTCCTTGGATCTATTGTCCAATACTGAATTGCAGATAAGTAGGATAAAGCCCCAATAGGATGGCAAAGAATGACTTTAAAGATACAAGTTGAAAAATTTTCACAGCTCATACTAGGCTGAGAGACATTCTAGTAATGAATAGTCAGGGTGGAGAATCCTCCGTGAACACCTGGTGCATTTAACATGATGCAGATCATGCTTAGTAAACTTGAATTATTCCTGGATGTGGTCTTTTTAAATTTCCTAGTAACAGAATGTATGATGAGCTTCCAAAGGATCCAGATAATTGAGGAGTCTGATAATTGCCTGACTAAAACAACTCCTTTACTCTTTAAAGGAGGACAACAATACCGAGCACTCAATAATGTGAAAGTTATATTCTCCATGCTTTAGTCAAAAGTTTCTAGATATGTATGACTTCAGCTTTAGCTTAGAACATGGAAAACTACACAACAAGGTCACTCTCATCCTAACTAGCAATGATACAAATCTGGGCAATATGCAAAATCATAAGTTTTGAACTCTTGAGAAACACCAAGATCTCAAGGCAGCAGGTAAACTGAATTCCAAGCAGTGATGATGAGCCACTCTGAGGACAGTGGAAACATATCAACTGTTTGAACTTTGGCAGACCACTGAAGGAGGAGGGAGCAAGTCATAAAAATAAATAAGAAGAAAACACCTGAACATGAAGTGAATTTCTAGAGGACAAGTGTGGACTAACTTGAGAGTCTTGAGCTGTTAGAAACCCTAGATACCAGAGGAGTCCTCAGTTACTAACTGAAGTGAGGTGAAGTGAAAGTCACTCAGTCGTGTCCGACTCTGCAACCCCATAGACTGTTTAGCCTGCTAGGCTCCTCTGTCCGTGGAATTCTCCAGGCCGTAATACTGGAATGGGTTGCCATTCCTTTCTCCAGGGAATCTTCTCAACCCAGGGATTGAACCCAGGTCTCCTGCATTGCAGGCAGATTCTTTACTGTCTGAATGGGCCTCCATCAAGTGCCTATAAGAAAGACTGGGAGCAGGAGAGGTGGCCTGGGACAGCCCCCTCATTGGTACAGGCACACAGGGCCTGCTGAGTTCTGAGACTGGAACAGAAGTGCTAAGCAGGGCTCATTTGTGACCCAAGCCCAGCATAAATACAGAGTAGTAATTAACTGGGAACAGAGATGAGGTCTGCCAGCACCAAGAGCCTAAAGTCTCCTATTAAAATAGGAGGCAAAGTCTGTCTGCTTCTAGGGATGACCATCACTGTCCTAGAATGATTTAACCTGAGGAGGAACAGGTACTCAGAGAGCAACTTGTCTGTAGAGGTAATTATTAAAATACATATATATATATATATATATATATACCAGGACACATCAAAGTAAGACTATTGAAAACCAAAGATAAAGAGAACTCGTCAACAAAAATAAAAAGAATGATTATGCACAGAAGAAAAATGAATATAATAGATATAATAAATGAGTATATTCCTTGTAATATATAGAAAAAGTGAACAGTTACCTTACTATTTGAAATGACTATCAAAGAGAGATAAACTGTAAGAAATAAAGATATTCAAGATATTAAAGTTTGGGTAACTAAGAATAATAATCCTTAGAAGATAGGAAACAAATAGGGTTAAGCTTTACAATTGTCCCAGGTTACTACCTAGAAAGATTCTTCAATATAAACTATACTAATACTTTGGGCTTCCCTGATAGCTCAGTTGGTAAAGAATCTGCCTGCAACATAAGAGATCCTGGTTTTGTTCCTGGGTTGGGAAGATACACTGGAGAAAGAATGGGCAACCCACTCCAGTGTCCTTTGGCTTCCCTTGTGGTTCAACTGGTAAAGAATCTACCTGCAGTGTGGGAGAACTGGGTTCAATCTCTGGGCTGGAAAGATCCCCTGGAGAAGGGAAAGGTTGCCCACTCTAGTATTCTGGCCTTTAGAATTCCATGGACTGTATCATTCATGGGGTCACAAAAAATCAGACATGACTGGGTGACTTTCACTTCACTTGGGTTCAAGAATGCTTTATTTGGAATCAACTTTGATTATCTCTAAAATGCAAAAAAGTATAATTACTGAACCACATTATATATATTTTGAAGGCTTTTGAGACAATTTAACCAATTTCTCTTCAGATTGCTCATACCAATATATATACACCAGTATATATATACCAGTTCAGTCTTTTCAAATTACTATAAATTGCCTTGTTTTTGCTTGCCTCTCACACTTCTTTCAAGGGAGAATTACCTTATTTTTTTAATCTCAAAGCCTAGTGTGATTCCTAGAATAAGAGATGACTGGCATTCATAAGCTTTTATAACTTAGTATGTGCGCATGACAGGAATTATCTCTAAGTATATAATTTTATCAGGTAACTTCAGAAGGCAAGTATCTTTGAGTTCAGAATGAAGATGTGCATATTCATCATCAACTGATGAGTTGGAAATATCAGAAAATACATTATGAAATCTGGGTGCTTTAAGATGGAGGACACAATAGTAATCAAGGGCATATTAATTAACAACAGGAGGAAACAGAAAGTTGTTGATGTTAGAGATTTCCCTTAAATAAATATAAAGTTTTCAGTGTAGATGATGATTTAAAAGGCAGGAAAACAAATCACTGCTTTGAATAGAATGATGAAATTGGTAGGACAGTGGTTTTTGTTTTAGGGAGTGGCTCTGAAGCTGGCTGAAAAGTATCAATAAGTTTGAGAGAAAATTTATGGGTATTTGAAAACTAGACCAAGGAGCTGAGACTATTTTTTGTGTTTATTCTTTATTTGTTGGCTGCTGGTGATGGCAGTATTTTTATTTGAGCAGTAAAGAGAGAGAACACATTTTTATTTGTTTATTTTATTTATTAAATTTAGATTAATTCACTAACACTATGGAGAATAAATGGGAGGATGGAAAAACACTGAAGACAAGACAGATAATAGGAGACTAGCACTCTTGCCTGGAAAATCCCATGGACAGAGGAACCTGGTGGGCTGCAGTCCATAGGCTCGCTAAGAGTCGGACACGACTGAGCGACTTCACTTTCACTTTTCACTTTCATGCATTGGAGAAGGAAATGGCAACCCACTCCAGTGTTCTTGCCTGGAGAATCCCAGGGATAGGGGAGCCTGGCGGGCTGCCGTCTATGGGGTCGCACAGAGTCGGACACGACTAAAGCGACTTAGCAGCCGCAGCAGCAAAATGTTGAATAAAATGTTATATAAGCCTGCACTAAGTTATAGCATAACATAGTATAAGTAGTCTGAAAATTGGTAGTCACATATCTACACAAGTTTATGTAGCTCTTCCTTTAACACATCCTTTTTAAAGATTCATCTCAAAAGTTTTTAATTCCTCTGCTACTGCTAAGTCACTTCAGTCGTGTCCGACTCTGTGCAACCCCATAGATGACCCAGGCTCCACCATCTCTGGGATTCTCCAGGCAAGAACACTGGAGTGGGTCACCATTTCCTTCTGCAATGCATGAAAGTGAAAAGGGACAGTGAAGTCTCTCAGTCGTTTCCAACTCTTAGCGACTCCATGGACTGCAGCCTACCAGGCTCCACCGTCCATGTGATTTTCCAGGCAAGAGTACTGGAGTAGGGTGCCATCAGCCATGATCAAATATCATTCATTGTCAAGTCTTGACTCAATATAGTTTTATGATCTAGACTAAGAATTTTCTATATGCTGTTTTGAGTCTCTTGGGAAATAAGCCATGCTGCAATAGGACAATGTTGTCAACAAAAGGACATTAGCAATGCATGAAATTGAGGAAGAGAAAATAAGAAAGCAGTCTTTATTGTGTTTCTTAACCAAACACAATAAAGTTGGTCATTGCTACCATTATTTGGACTCTAAGTGAAATAATTAACTAGACTCTTAATTAAAAAGTGATTTAGGGGGAAAGTATTGCTACTGAATCAGAAGTAATGAGAAAACAATAAACTTGATTCTATTCTTTTCATAGAGAAATAATTAAGGGAATATGGAGAAGTGGGAGAATTAGAGAAATAAACCAAACCTGAATTGAAATCAGAAGTGGAGGGAAAGAATAAATTATTCTTTGAATTAAAACAGAACTTTTTTTCCTTGAGATATAGCTTCAAGGTTTTAATTTACTTGAATTGTGTCAACTTAATCATCTCACACGCTAGTAAAGTAATGCTCAAAATTATCCAAGCCAGGCTTCAGAAGTATGTGAACCTCAAATTTCCAGATGTTCAAGTTCTGGTTTTAGGCAGAGGAACCAAGATCAAATTGCCAGCATCCATTGGATCATGGAAAAGCAAGAGAGTTCCAGAGAAACATCTATTTCTACTTTATTGACTATGCCAAAGCCTTTGACTGTGTGGATCATAATAAACTGTGGAAAATTCTGAAGGAGATGGCAATACCAGACCACCTGACCTACCTCTTAAGAAACCTATATGCAGGTCAGGAAGCAACAGTTAGAACTGGACATGGAACAACAGACTGGTTCCAAATAGGAAAAGGAGTACATCAAGGCTGTATATTGTCACCCTGCTTATTGAACTTCTATGCAGAGTACATCATGAGAAATGCTGGACTGGAAGAAACACAAGCTGGAATCAAGATTGCCGGGAGAAATATTAATAACCTCAGATACGCAGATGACACCACCGTTATGGCAGAAAGTGAAGAGGAACTAAAGAGTCTCTTGGTGAAAGTGAAAGAAGAGAGTGAAAAAGTTGGTTAAAACTCAACAGTCAGAAAACGAAGATCATGGCATCCAGTCCCATCACTTCATGGGAAATAGATGGGGAAACAGTGGAAACAGTGTCAGACTTTATTTTGTGGGACTCTAAAATCACTGCAGATGGTGACTGCAGCCATGAAATTAAAAGATGCTTACTCCTTGGAAGGAAAGTTATGACCAAACTAGATAGCATATTCAAAAACAGAGATATTACTTTGCCAACAAAGGTCCATCTATTCAAGGCTATGGTTTTTCCAGTGGTCATGTATGGATGTGAGAGTTGGACATGAAGAAAGCTGAGTTCCGAAGAATTGATGCTTTTGAACTGTGGTGTTGGAGAAGACTCTTGAGAGTACCTTGGACTGCAAGGAGATCCAACCAGTCCATCCTAAAGGAGATCAGTCCTGGGTGTTCATTGGAAGGACTGATGCTAAAACTGAAACTTCAATACTCTGGCCACCTCACGTGAAGAGTTGACTCATTGGAAAAGACCCTGATGCTGGGAGGAATTGGAGGCAGGAGGAGAAGTGTACGACAGAGGATGAGATGGCTGGATGGCATCACTGACTCGATGGACATGAGTTTGGGTAAAATCCATTAGTTGGTGATGGACAGGGAGGCCTGGTGTGCTGTGATTCATGGGGTCGCAAAGAGTCAGACATGACTGAGTGACTGAACTGAACTGAACTAATCACTATGATTTGAATGCACATACAGCACTAACACTGTTTAGTCCAGATCAGTTCATTCTCTCAGTTGTGTCCACCTCTTTGTGACCCCATGGACTGCAGCACACCAGGCATCCCTGTCCATCACCAAATCTTGGAGTTTACACAAACTCATGTCCATCGAGTCGGTAATGCCATCGAACCATCTCATCCTCCGTCCTCCACTTCTCCTCCCACCTTCAATCTTTCCATACATGAGGGTTTTTTCAAATGAGTCAGTTCTTCGCATCAGGTGGCCAAAGTATTGGAGCTTCAGCTTTAGCATCAGTCCTTCCAATGAATATTCAGGACTCATTTCCTTTAGGATGGACTGGGTGGATCTCCTTGCAGTCCAAGGGACTCTCAAGAGTCTTCTTCAACACCACAGCTCAAAAGCATCAATCCTTCAGTGCTAAGATTTCTTTATAGTCCAACTCTAGCATCCATACATGACTACTGGAATACCATAGCTTTGACTAGATGGATCTTTGTTGGCAAAGTAATGTCTCTGCTTTTTAATAACCTGTGTAGGTTTGTCATAGTGTTTCTTTCAAGGAGCAAGCGTCTTTTACTTTAATGCCTGAAATCACCAGCTGAGGTGATTTTGGAGCCCCCACAAATATTTGTCACTGTTTCCATTGTTTCCCCATCTATTTGCTGGGAAGTGATGGGACCCGATGCCATGATCTTAGTTATCTGAATGTTGAGTGTTAAGGCAGCTTCTTCACTCTCCTCTTTTACTTTCATCAAGAGGCTCTTTAGCTCCTATTCGTTTTCTGCCATAATGCTGGTGTCATGTTGGTAAATGAGGTTATTGATATTTCTGTCGGCAGTCTTGATTCCAGTTTGTGCTTCATCCAGTCTGGCATTTCGCATATGTACTCTGCATATAAGTTAAATAAGCAAGGTAACAATATACAACCTTGAAGTGCTTCTTTCCCAATTTGGAACCAGTCTGTTGTTTCATGTCCAATTCTAACTTTTGTTTCTTGAACTGCATACAGATTTCTCAGGAGACAGGTCAGGTGATCTGGTATTCCATCTCTTTTAGAATTTCCCACAGTTTGTTGTAATCCACACAGCCAAAAACTTTGGCATAGTCTGTAAAGTAGAAATAGATCATCATTATTATTTTTTTTTTTTCTGGAACTCTCTTCCTTTTTCGATGATCCAGTGGATGTTGACTATTTGATGTCCGGTTCTTCTGCCTTTTTAAAATCCATCTTGAACATCTGGAAGTTCATGGTTCATGTACTGTTGAAGCTTGGCTTGGAGAATTTTGAGCATTACTTTGCTACCATGTGAGTTGAGTGCAATTGTGTGGTAGTTTAAGCATTCTTTGGCATTGCCTTTCCTTGGGATTGGAATGAAAACTGACCTTTTCCAGTCCTTTGACTGCTGAATTTTCCAAATTTGCTAGCATATTGAGTGCTGCACTTTCCAAGCATCATTTTGTAGGATTTGAATTAGTTCTACTGGAATTCCTTCACCTCAACTAGTTTTGTTTTTAGTAATTCTTCCTAATGCCCACGCGATTTCACATTCCTGGATGTCTGGCTCTAGGTGAGTGATCACACCATTGTGGTTATCAGGGTCATGAAGGTCTTTCTTATATAATTCTTTCTTGTAGTGATAGTTGTTAAAGAGAATCCTGTTTAATTTAACCTAAGGAAGCAATTGAGAAGTTAAGTAAGAAAGAAATTAATGAGTTATGGGCTCCAAATTAATAGAATCTAAGTACATATTTTAGAGAGGTCATCAAGGGTTATAATCCTGTTTCAAAGAGGTTATCAAACTCTAATCTTCAGATTTTATTTTTAATTTAAACTTTATATAAAGAAAATACAGTTAACTTACAACAATTTTTATTCCTGAATACTTAAGTTCCACATTATAATGTTGTGGAAAAATAATACATACAATTTTATATATAATATTTCCCCTCCAAAATCTTTTATCATTTATGTATTACACTCTGAAAAATTTTCATATTTATCCTCTTCCTGCTTCTCTTCCTCCCTCTTTTCTTTCTCCTTCTTATAATCATTATGCCCAAAATACAACTAAGAATTCATTCACTCATTCATGTGTTTCATACAGATGTTTCTTGACTTTCTACATTTGCATTCCAGTCCCCTATAATGAAAAGAACATCTTTTTTGGGGTGCTTGTTCTAGAAGGTGGTGTAGGTCTTCATAGAACCATCCAACTTCAGCTTCCTCAGCATTACTGATCAGCCCATAGACTTGGATTACCATGATACTGAATGGTTTCCCTTGGAAATGAACAGAGATCATTCTGTCATTTTTGAGATTGCATCCATCCACTGCATTTCGGACCCTTTTGTTGACTATGATGGCTACTCCATTTCTTCTAAGGGATTCTTGCCCACAGTAGCAGATATAATGGTTAAATGAGTTAAATTCACCCATTCCAGCCCATTTTAATTAGCTGATTCCTAAAATGTCAATGTTCACTTTTACCATCTCCTGTTTGACCACTTCCAATTTGACTTGATTCATGGACCTAACATTCCAGGTTCCTATGCAATATTGCTCTTACAGCATCAGACCTTGCTTCCATCACCAGTCACATCCATAACTAGGTGTTGTTTTTGCTTTTACTTCATCTCTTCATTCTTTCTGGAGTTGTTTCTCCACTGATTTCCAGTAGCATATTGAGCACCTACCGACCTGGGGAGTTCATCTTTCAGTGTCCTATCATTTTGCCTTTTTATACTGTTTATGGGTTCTCAAGGCAGGGATACTGAAGTGGTTTACTGTTCCCTTATCCAGTGGACCACTGGAGAAGAACTCCCCACCATGACCTGTCTGTCTTGGGTGACCCTACATGGCATGGCTCATAGTTTCATTGAGTTAGATAAGGCTGTGATCCATGTGATTAGATTGGTTAGTATTCTGTGATAGTGGTTTTCAGACTGTCTGCCCTCTGATGGAGATGGCTAAGAGGCTTATGTAAGCTTTTTGATGGGAGAGACTGCCTAAGGGGAAAACTGGGTCTTGATCTGATAGGCGGGACCATACTCAGTCAGTCAGTCAGTTCAGTTGTTCAGTCGTGTCCAACTCTTTGCGACCCCATGAATCGCAGCACAACAGGCCTCCCGGTCCATCACCAACTCCTGGAGTTCACTCAGACTCACGTCCATCGAATCAGTAATGCCATCCAGCCATCTCATCCTCTGTTGTCCCCTTCTCCTCCTGCCCCCAATCCCTCCCAGCATCAGTGTCTTTTCCAATGAGTCAACTCTTCGCATGAGGTGGCCAAAGTACTGGAGTTTCAGCTTCAGCATCATTCCTTCCTAAGAACACCCAGGGATGGTCTCATTCAGAATGGACTGGTTGGATCTCCTTTCAGTCTAAGGGATTCTCAAGAGTCTTCTCCAACACTACAGTTCAAAAGCATCAGTTCTTCAGCACTCAGCCTTCTTCACAGTCCAACTCTCACATCCACACATGACCACTGGAAAAACCATAGCCTTGACTAGAAGGACCTTAGTCGGCAAAGTAATGCCTTGCTTTTGAATAGGCTATCTAAGTTGGTCATAACTTGTTTTCCAAGGAGTGAGCGTCTTTTTATTTCATGGCTGCAGTCACCATCTGCAGTGATTTTGGAGCCCGAAAAAATAAAGTCTGATACTTTTTCCAAGATTTCCCCATCTATTTCCCATGAAGTGATGGGACCGGATGCCATGATCTTCATTTTCCGAATGTTGAGCTTTAAGCCAAATTTTTCACTCTCCTCTTTCACTTTCATCAAGAGGGTATTTAGCTCCTCTTCACTTTCTGCCATAAGGGTGATGTCATCTGCATATCTGAGTTTATTGATATTTCTCCCAGCAATCTTGATTCCAGCTTGTGTTTCCTCCAGTCCAGCGTTTCTCATGATGTACTCTGCATAGAAGTTCAATAAGCAGGGTGACAATATACAGCCTTGACATACTCCTTTTCCTATTTGGAACCAGTCTGTTGTTGCATGTCCAGTTCTAACTATTGCTTCCTGACCTGAATACAGATTTCTCAAGAGGCAGGTTAGGTGGTCTGGTATTCCCATCTCTTTCAGAATTTTCCACAGTTTATTGTGATCCACACAGTCAAAGGCTTTGGCATAGTCAATAAAGTAGAAATAGATGTTTCTCTGGAACTCTCTTGCTTTTTCCATGATCCAGCAGATGTTGGCAATTTAATCCCTGGTTCCTCTGCCTTTTCTAAAACCAGCTTGAACATCAGGAAGTTAACTGATCTTTTCCAGTCCTGTGGCCATTGCTGTTTTCCAAATTTGCTGGCATATTGAGTGCAGCACTTTCACAGCATCATCTTTCAGGATTTGAAATAGCTCCACTGGAATTCCATCACCTCCACCAGCTTTGTTCATAGTGATGCTTTCTAAGGCCCACTTGACTTCACGTTCCAGGATGTTTGGCTCTAGATGAGTGAGCACACCATCATGATTATTGGGTCATAAAGATCTTTTTTGTACAGTTCTTCTGCGTATTCTTGCCACCTCTTCTTAATATCTTCTGCTTCTGTTAGGTCCATACCATTTCTGTCCTTTATCGAGTCCATCTTTGCATGAAATATTCCCTTGGTATCTCTAATTTTCTTGAAGAGATCTTGGTATCTCTAATTTTCTTGAAGAGATCTCTAATCATGCCCATTCTGTTCTTTTCCTCTATATCTTCTCATTGATCACTGAAGAAGGCTTTCAGCCTTGCTCTGTAAATCTTTAATCTAGTTTTCTGTTGATGGGTGGAGCTGTGTTCCCTCTCTGCTATTTACCTGGAGCCTAACTATGGTGGAGATAATGAAGATAATGGTGACCTCCCACAAAAGATCCCATGCATGTACGGCTACACTCAGTGTCTCCAACCTTGCAGCAGGCCCCCATAGCCCCATGCCTCAGCCGGAGACTCATGGACACCCATAGGCAAGTCCAGGACAATCTCTTGTGTGGTCACTGTTTCTTTCTCCTGGGTGCTGATGTACAAGGTTCTGTTGTGCCCTCCAAGAGTCTATTTTCCAGTCCTGAGTAAATTCTGGCAGCTCTATAGTGGAATTAATGGTGACCTCTTTCAAGAGGGTTTATGTCATACCCAAGTCTGTTGCACCCAGAGCCTCCTCCCTGCAGTAGACCACTGCCAACCCACACCTCCACAGGAGACATTCAAACACAGTTATGTCTCAGTCTCTGTGGGGCCGCAGGGTCCTGGTGCAAACAGATTTGTTTGAGCCCTCTGAGTGTCTCTGGCAGGAATGGGGTTTGATTCCAAACTCAAATCCATCCCACCTACCATCTTACTTGGGCTTCTTCTTCACACTCAGATATTAGGTATCTCCTCACAGCCACTCCAGAGCCTCCCTTCTTACTGGAGTTTCTCTGCCTTTGGACGTGGCGTATATCCATATGGCCAGCCCAGTGAAGTGCAGCCACTGCTCCTGATCTTGCACATGGGGTATCTCCTTTTGGCCGTTCACTGCTCCAGTGCCACGCAGTGGAGCTTGGGAAAAGGTAGTGGAGGTGATGGAATTCCAGTTGAGCTATTTCAAATCCTAAAAGATGATGCTGTGGAAGTGCTACACTCAATATGCCAGCAAATTTGGAAAACTCAGCAGTGGCCACAGGACTGGAAAAGGTCAGTTTTCATTCCAATCCCAAAGAAAGGCAATGCCAAAGAATGCTCAGACTACTGCACAGTTGTGTGCATCTCACACGCTAGTAAAGTAATGTTCAAAATTCTCCAAGCCAGGCTTCAACAATATGTGAATTGTGAACTTCCAGATGTTCAAGCTGGTTTTAATAAAGGCAGAGAACAGAGATCAAATTGCCAACATCTGCTGGATCATGGGAAAAGCAAGAGAGTTCCAGAAAACCATCTATTTCTGCTTTATTGACTATGCCAAAGCCTTTGACTGTGGGGATCACAGTAAACTGTGGGAAATTCTTAAGGAGATGGGAATAACAGACAACCTGAACTGCCTCTTGAGAAATCTGTATGTAGGTCAGGAAGCAACAGTTAGAACTGGACATGGAACAACAGACTGGTTCCAGATAGGAAAAGCAGTATATTAAGGTTGTATATTGTCACCCTGCTTATTTAACTTATATGCAAAGTACATCATGAGAAACACTGGGCTGAAAAAAAGCACAAGCTGGAATCAAGATTGCAGGAGAAATATCAATCACTTCAGATATGCAGATGACACCACACTTAATGGTCAAAAGTGAAAAAGAACTAAAAAGCCTCTTGATGAAAGTGAAAGTGGAGAGTGAAAAAGTTGGCTTAAAGCTCAACATTCAGAAAAAATTCATGAGAGCTGGTCCCATTACTTCATGGCAAATAGATGGGGAAACACTGGAAATAGTGTCAGACCTTAAATTTTGGGGCTCCAAAATTACTGCAGATGGTGACTGCAGTCATGAAATTAAAAGATCCTTACTCTTTGGAAGGAAAGTTATGACCAACCTAGTCAGCATATTAAAAAGAGGAGACATTATTTTGCCAACAAAGTTCTGTCTAGTCAAGGCTACGGTTTTTCCAGTAGTCATGTATGGATGTGAGAGTTGGAATATAAAGAAACCTGAGCACCAGTGAATCGATGCTGTTGAGCTGTGGTGTTGGAGAAGACTCTTGAGAGTCCCTTGGACTGCAAGGAGATCCACACTGTTCATTCCAAAGGAAATCAGTCCTGAATATTCATTGGAAGAACTGATGCTAAAGCTGAAAGTCCAATACTTTGGTCACCTGATGCAAAGAGCTGACTCATTTGAAAAGATCCTTATGCTGGGAAAGATTGAAGGTGGGAGGAAAAAGGGACGATAGAGGATGAGATGGTTGGATGGCGTCACTGACTCAATGGACATGACTTTGAGTAATCTCTATGAGTTCATGATGGACAGGGAGGCCTGATGTGCTGCAGTCCATAGGGTCATGAAGAATAGACACGCCTGAGTGACTAAACTAAAAAATTACATTATGATAAAATGAATAGGAGCATAGATCTCACATATAATGAAACTTTTCCAAAAACAATTTTGATATAAATATAACCTATAACAAATAGCTTAATAAATTTTCTATGAAGTACTAAATTCTAGGCAGTGTGTATTAGGTCTTCATTAATAAAATATCATCTTACTTATACTAAATCAAACTTAAATTCTAAGGAAGTTAATGAGAAAATTCCTGGGCTAATGCAAGAATGTTAGAATTGTATAAAAAATCAACTCTGACATATTGAGACTCTAGATGTCCTCAAGTATTTCTCACAGAATTCCTTTTTTCTCCCAGAGAATATTCTCAGCAATGTAAAAGTCTCTAGCAGTTTGAGGGTAATATATTTATAGCTTTTTGGCAATGTAAATAGTATAAACCTCCTTTCTTACATTGTCTTTGGTTTGCAAAACTCTAGGGAGTCACTTTTAGTTGGCCCAATAATGATAATGTGTATATCATCAATTAGTCAATCACTCTGACTAGAAGACTGAGAATATGGTGATAGAGCTCATATAAGGAGGCTATGACTCCCTTTTAGACAACTTGGGTAAATCACAGAAGAATTCATTCTAAAAATAATGAGAGGCTACTACAGAAATAGATTGTGCTAGTGTTAGTTGCTCAGTCATGCCTGACTCCTTGCAACCCATAGACTGTAGCCTGCCAGGCTACTTTGTCCATGGAATTCTTCTGGCAGGGTTATTGGAGTGTGTTGCCATTTCCTTCTCCAGGGAGACTGTACTAAGCTGAGAAATAATTAATGTCCATTTACAGGTTTAAACTAACTTTACTATACATGCTAACTATGATTTTGAAATATATTTCTATTACTATTTAGTAAATGGGAAATTGAGAAAAATTTTAAATTACATGGATTTACAAAATAATATAATGAAACAAATGCACAGTTTCTGATGAAATAAAGTGTACTTCAGATAAATGAAACATCCAATATTTGACTTGAATTCTACCATTCAAGATTAAACGATATATTGGGATATAACTTTAAAAACAATTGTTTGCATTTTCATGTGCATTTCGAATCAATATCATATAATATATAACACCCCATGATTTATTTTTCCATTTCCCATCACTTCATGGGAAATAGATGGGAAAACACTGGAAACAGTGTCAGACTTTATTTTGGGGGGCTCCAGAATCACTGTAGATGGTGACTGCATCCATGAAATTAAAGACACTTACTCCTTGGAAGGAAAGTTATGACCAACCTAGATAGCATATTGAAAATCAGAGACATTACATTGCTGACTAAGGTCCATCTAGTCAAGGCTATGGTTTTTCCAGTGGTTATGTATGGATGTGAGATTTGGACTGTGAAGAAGGCTGAGCACCGAAGAATTGATGCTTTTGAACTGTGGTGCTGGAGAAGACTCTTGAGAGTCCCTTGGACTGCAAGGAGATCCAACCAGTCCATTCTGAGGGAGATCAGCCCTGGGATTTCTTTGCAAGGAATGATGCTGAAGCTGAAACTCCAGTGCTTTGGCCACCTCATGCGAAGAGTTGACTCACTGGAAAAGACTCTGATGCTGGGAGGGATTGGGGGCAGGAAGAAAAGGGGACGACAGAGGATGAGATGGCTGGGTGGCATCACTGACTCGATGGACGTGAGTCTGAGTGAACGCTGGGAGTTGGTGATGGACAGGGAGGCCTGGCGTGCTGCGATTAATGGGGTCGCAAAGAGTCGGACATGAAAGAGCGACTGAACTGAACTGAACTGAACTGAACTGAATATGAAGGGAAACTTTAAATATTGGGAAACAGAAAACTTCATCTTAGTGCTTTCAGAACACGTCATACATTGAAATAATAAGTAAATTATGCAAGAGACGCAAGCAGGCATGGGTTCAATCCCCCGTCAGGAAGATCTCCTGGAGGAGAGCATGGCAAACCACTCTAGTATTCTTGCTTGGAGAATCCATAGACAGAGGAACCTGGCAGGCTATAGTCCATAGGGTAACAAAGAGTCAGACATGACTGAAGCAACTGAACTCACACGACTCTTCTATAGATGCTTTTGCTTCTATTCAAGGAATGATGCTAAAGCTGAAACTCCAGTACTTTGGCCACCTCATGCGAAGAGTTGACTCATTGGAAAAGACTCTGATGCTGGGAGGGATTGGGGGCAGGAGGAGAAGGGAACGACAGAGGATGAGATGGCTGGGTGGCATCACTGACTCGATGGACGTGAGTTTGAGTGAACTCCGGGAGTTAGTGATGGACAGGAAGGCCTGGCGTGCTGCAATTCATGGGATCGCAAAGAGTCAGACACGACTGAGCGACTGAACTGAACTGAACTGAATTCCCTTCTGTTAATAATTATATTATTGTCACCACATAATTAAATAAATGAGGCCGAATACACACATGACTTGCTTTCTAACCTCTTCATAAGTCATTTATAGCACCTGTTCAGAAAGGCCTATGCTCATTTGAACCAAAAACCTATTTCTCAAGACAAGACCTACTACCCTTTCCTCAGTTTATTTTTTTCCATAGACTTCTTGCTATCTCATATATCAGTACTATTTTTTGACTTCTTTATTTTTGCTTGCTGTTATCCCCACAACTAGAAGGGTGTTTTTTTGTTTGTTTGTTTGTTTGTTTGTTTGTTTGTTTAGTTTTTAACATTAATGAGACTGGTCAATGCCTTTCCCTTTCCTTCTCTCTGCAGTGAGGTGGTTAGTACATTTAAAGTTGTGTCTTTAATATTCTCTGATTGCAGTTCCAGTTGGCATATCATGTTGGTGCCTTACTTTCCCCGTTGATATGTTGCATTAACTTTATTGACAACATACAGAAAATGTACCTTTTTTAGAATTAGAATTCTGATTTTCTATACAATGAAGACATGATATCATAAAACCTCATTTTAAAGCAATTTCTCTAAATCACATTTAGATCACTACACAGTGAGTTCTCACGAGTCTTGTTACCATCATGTGAATTGCTATTTACTACTCTATTTCAAAAATGATAATTTTATATAATTAATTTTCAGTATCATTTTTGTATATTTACCAATGAAGCTAGCATGATTTAACAGAATTAACTTCAAAAAGTAAATAATTTTCATTACTTAATTCACACATAAATATAAAACAATTTATCTTTGTATAAGCAATACTTCTGATATTTTTGTTTAACAGGATAAAATTATGAATACATACGTGGACTTATTGGATTTTTGGTAGTATAAATCAATGCCTTTGCAAAAAATAGGTTGCAGCAAAATTATGAAATATTTATTCTGTAAAAATAACATTCCTGTGTGCAGCAAGCCCAAAAAAGAGCCACATAACCTTATTTTATTAACATGCACATTCATTAAATATTAAATAATTTAACACATATGAGCAGTTCACAGAATGTTAAATAGCTATGCTGTTTCTCCACTCATTTCAATTTTATTGATTCTCCCTCAAAAGTAAAGCTTAAAGAATAATATAATATTGTTTATTGTCCATCTTTTCTACAGTTTTCCCATAAGATAACAGATGCATCAAAGAGCAATATGCAAGGAAAAAGAAAATCTATGTCTTTCATCCCATGTTTAATGAATGATTTCCAAAATATTTTAAGACTTTGTGAAATTCCTGCTTGACTAAATTTGAAGAAAATAGATCATTTTATTGTGTGGATAAATGAGATTCACCCTTTTGCAGAATATTATACCTTCCAAATTGTATAAATTATCTGTAATCTTGTTTATGTTTCAAGTGTCATCAATTTTTTTTGTCATAGGTCAAAATATTTCCTTCAAACTTTATTTCTAATTTGGTCTTGCTTTCAATGTTTTATCGGCAATAGAGTATACATTTTTTCTCTCATGTTTCTTCTTCTCCCTTAGCACTTCCAATAGCCATCATCAGGTCCTTGTAACTTTATCCATAAGCAAAATATTCTACAAACTCTTTTTCTTTCCTTAGTTTAGCTGTATTATTTCATATCTTGTTCATTCTTAATATTCTTTTGTTTGTATATTCAAAACCATTATACACATTTCAAAATCTAACTTGAGTCAATCTTTTAGTTCTTAGGTAATTCCTTTAAGATGAATCATCTGTTTAAATAAAATAATAATAAATAACCTATTTAAACAATAAAAATAGATAATAAAGACATTTCTATATTTAAGGAAACAGAAGTTGTATCTAAACTCTGGCACATGGCACATTTTCCTCTTTATCCTCTCCATATCATTTTAATACTTCAAGTCCACCCTTCAGTGTCTTTAAAAGCCATATGGGAAAAAAATTAAGATGGAGTTCCAGCAGTAGAAAACAAATCAATATTAAATATTTATAAATGGAGACGTGGCTGTATAAAACATTGCAGTTACTCCTCTGACTTCATTTGGAATATAAATTTAAACATTAATTAGATCACATTCTTGAAAACCTCATACTACTATCCTTATTTCACCCTCTATTTTTTTTAAAAGTACTAGAAAAATGTTTTTATTTTCCCACTACTCTTTACCACAGAATATAATTAGACTTATCTTCATTATTTGAAGAAAATGTTCATTATAATAACATTTTCTACCAGCTTGCTGAATCTGTATTCCTGTTTTCATATGGTTCATCCTACTCTTCAATCAAATTTCAGTTGAACATAATTTTCCATTTCTTATTTTGAGTAATTTTTAAAGTCAATGCTCATCACCTGTAACACGCTTTTCTGGTCTCAATCCTTAGACTTAGTGCAAAACAATAGCCTGTGGATATCAGAGTGGGAATACAGTAACAATCTGGAAGTTTGTTGATTTTGTTACATTACTAAAATAACTAACATAGGATTTTAAACTTTTTAATTTTGCGAGTCAGATGATTCTGTCAATAATGATGATACTGGTGGTGAAGAAGAGCTATATTATGCATTTATTAGTGAATCAACTGGAAATGAGAGTTTAAGAGATTTCTTCAACATGGATTCTAGAGAGTAGTTGGATTGATTAAAAAATAATTAAAGGAGACTGATTTCTTAAATAGGTAATAGAAATAATAGTCTTGAAAAGGCAATCGGGAGGATGAGTTGTAATGAAGCATTATAGAATACACTTTAAAGTTGTCTACACTTTCCAGTACATTGAAGAAGCTGAAGTTGAATGGTTCTATGAAGACCTACGAGACCTTCTAGAACTAACATCCCCCAAAGATGTCGTTTTCATTATAGGGGACTGGAATGCAAAGTAGAAAGTCAAGAAACACCTAGAGTAACAGGCAAATTTGGCCTTGGAGTACAGAATGAAGCAGGACAATGGCTAATAGAGTTAAAGAAAGTTATGACCAACCTAGATAGCATATTAAAAAGCAGAGACATCATTTTGTCAACAAAGGTCCATTTAGTCAAGGCTATGGTTTTTCCAGTGGTCATGTATAGATGTGAGAGTTGGACTATAAAGAAAGCTGAGCACCAAAGAATTGATGCTTTTGAACTGTGGTGTTGGAGAAAACTCTTGAGAGTCCCTTGGACTGTAAGGAGATCCAACCAGTCCATCCTAAAGGCAATCTGTCCTGGGTGTTCATTGGAAGGACTAATGTTGAAGCTGAAACTCCAATACTTTGTCCACCTGATGAAAATAGCTGACTCATTTGAAAAGACCCTGATGCTGGGAAAGATTGAGGGCGGGAGGAGAGAGGGATGACAGAGGATGAGATGGTTGGATGGTATCACCAACTCAAAGGACATGGTTGGATGGCATCACCAACTCAAAGGACATGGTGTGCTGTGGTTCACGGGATTGCAAAGAGTCGGACACGACTGAGCGAATGAACTGAACTGAACTCAACTGAACGCTTGAGAGGATTTCAGAGAAAGCAATATTCTCACAAGCCAATACTGGATTCAAATACAATTTTACTTGAAGACATATCATGAAATTTAGCAGACTCAGTGCAAGAAACTGTAGGAGTTAAAAGGGATGGAATTTTGAATACAATAAGAAATATAACAGAAGCAAGAGAGACAAAAGTCTGGGTGATGATATATGATGAAGTTTAGATTTCAGATGCTTAGTTAAAACTATGGAAAGCACGGTAGAATTATTTCTTCCATTTCCTTAGGGGAAGTTGGCCTATTTCTTGGGATCCCTTTTTTTTTTTTTTAAGTTGTGAAGCAAGATGAACTGTGACTTGAGTGAGGGAAGGTGAGACAGAAGCAACCTTAAGCTTTGTGGATATCTTTAATGAGTGCCTGTAAATGTGTTAGCTGGCGAAATTTTCTAACTGCTTGCATTTGGAGCTCTGAAAGTAGAGCTTTAACTATGTACAGATATTTTTCGATCTCCTTTATATACCTGAAGACTAATTTTATTAAATGCTAGGTGGCAAAGAATATCTTCTTTTTCAAATATTTCTGCCAAATATGTTGGAAAAGGAAAGGATGGGAAGTTGTTATGTATCTATCTTCATATAGCTCTCTCACATAACTCTCTTTAGGAGAGAAAATGAGAAAGTGGATCTATCTTTTGCTCAGGGTGGGGGAAAAAAGTTTTTAGGTTTGTATTTTTCACTTTTCATTACCTTCAATATTGGTCTAATTGTTCAGCCTCCTCCCAACTCTTTCTGTTTGGTATGTTTCCGTTATCAATCTCTGTTTTCTCTTATTTATCTAAGAAGATATTTTCTCTTCTAGGCTCCTGCATTTGTCCATGCTCTTCCTTCTGATGACAGGCCACTATCCATTCCTTCACTTCTCCACTTCATCACCATTCTAACTCCTATTCAACTTGAAATCTGAAAAAGTAGCTGTTATTTCTCCAGAATAGTCTTCCCAAGAAATTCAAGTTGCTTTGACATTTGACCTCATGGTCCTCTAAACAAATACCAATCTGTAATTAAATATATGTCTGCATCACACACTAGGCTATAAGTTCAATGAATTAAAGCATCACCTGTTTGTGTGCATACAATTCAGTTACTTTTATACTTTCATCACTTGGAATACTAGCTAGCCAAAATAGCAAACAATTATTTAGCATATGTAAATCAAATAATATCAACCAATAGTTTTAAATGCTGAGCATACTAGAGTGACTACACTTCTTAAAATTCATCCCAAAGAAACTATTAAAGATGGATCAAATATTCAGAAGAATGAACTCACAGCACTTTTATAAAAGAAAATAATTTGAATACATATTCAAGTTAAAAAACAGGGGGTTGGATAAATACATTTTTTAAGTCATAAAGTGAAATGTCAAACAAGCAATATGTTGTTGGAGACTACACGTTAGTTATTTCAAAACCTATCTACCATTTGTCTGTCTGTCTTTCCATCCCTCTACCTATTATCTTCTATAGCAGTTATAAGCTAAATATAAGTATTAAGTTATCCTTGTTCTTCTTAAATTTCCTAACCCTTCAATGATATTAAAAGGGGAGTAAAATAGGGTTTGAAGCAATGAGATTCAGACCATACTAACTACTCTTTATTAACTGTAATTTAAAAGTGTTCCTTGTAAATAATCTTTGAAGTTGACAACATGTTTGGTTAGGTAAGGAATAACATGTTTTATTCTCTGAAATCTCAACTGTGGTTATTATACATTTGGCCTAAATAAATAGTATACTGAATATGTACACAACAGCAAATTTGAAGATGTATAACATTGGAGAGCAAGATTTCCTAAAGGTTTTAATACATCTGAATGAGATGGTTTTCTTTAATTAAATTTGGCAATAACAGTAAAATATCAGTGTCTACCTTACTATAATTAATGTATTGTGAGTAACTGTAAACTAGAAATGTTGTAGAAGGGACAGCTAAGCCTGTCAGTAATAAATCAACCCTTTAAGAGAAATGCTCTACACTTTACGGTTGAGAACTAGAGAGGTTTCAGGCTCATACCACACTCTTTACTTAGGGAGGTTCAATCTTGATACTTTTTGTATTTCATGTTTTGTATTAATACTGAAAACATCAAGTGCTTTCCTCAGTGAGGAGAGCAGTTTTAAATATCTGTTGTTAGATGAGGTTATTCCATGAAGGTGACAGTCATTTATGGAGTGTAAGCATCTATGTAGGGGGTATTTTGGAAAGATTATTGTCTCAACTTGATTCTTTGTGAACCTGTCTGGTTTTTCTACAATACCTTTGAGTTAATACTTTCAAAGTCCTAGTTAAAATGCAAATATGCAATCTGAGATAAATACAAGCTACAAAAGACATTTTCATTCATTAGCATGTTAACCCAAATCAGCTTGTCTGTTTAATCAACATTTATACTTTATAACCTTTCAAGTGTATAAAATAAGATGTCATTTTAAAAATTGTATTGAAAAAGTTGCCTCAAAATATATATAAAGAGGTTTCTATCTTTGAAAGTTTTCAATAAAGTGTTCATTAGTGCTCTGTTTTCCTCACTTCTTTACTCGCAGGAGCCTCAAAGTTAGAAGGAAATGGATTATCACCATGTATTATATTAAGTGCTTTGCTAGCACTGAATAACTGATTTACAAAACATGCCCCACTGCAAAATAGGCTTTATTGTATGGATTGTACAAAGAAGGTATAAGCATAGGTAAGATATGGTTGTGGTGGTGTTCATGGTGGTGGTTTAGTCAGTTGTTTCAGACTCCTGTGACCTCTTGGGCCATAATCCACCAGGTTCCTCTGTCCATGCGATTTTCTAGCCAAGAACACTGAAGTGGGTTGCCATTTTCTTCTCCAGGGGAATCTTTCTGTCCCAGGGATCATATCCACATCTCCTGCATTGCAAGTGGATTCTTTACCACTGAGCCATCAGAGAAGCCCAAGGTAAATCAGACTCAGCTATAAATTAATGAAGTAAAAAGTTGTATGTCTAACTTTAAACATCTTTCCGAAATTTTCTAATGCTAGTAATTTAGAAAGGAAATTAAAGTTTTACTACCTTATTCTATGCTTCAATAATCTAAAATCATTAATAAACACTAAATATATAATGTGTGTACCACATTTATCGTACAATATATATGATATTGTTGTTTTAAAATAACATCATTTGGTCCAACCTTAATTTTAGGGAAGAACATTGCTGTAAAATCTCACAATGAATATCCAAAACATAATTTCAGAATGCACTCAAGGTGATAAGCCCTTGAAAAGATCATAATGTGCTTATTCTGCAAAGATAAAGTGAAGTAAACATGATTATCTATAACAAGTTTAACCAATGATGAGTATAGGCTCACATAGAGTGCCCTGACATAACTGCAAGATAACATTTTTAAAAAGAACCAATAAAATCTAAGATTGTTTTAGTATCAAAAATTCAGTTGATAAAAAAGTTTTACTTATTTGTAGACTCTGCCTGATTTTGCACATTAAATATTAGATGATTTTTTTATCCCATTAAGTTTATTTTTAAAATATATTTTAAAAGGGAACAGTTATTAAACTATGGCATTCTATATATATATATATAATAAATCCTAATTAAAGATTATTAGATATTATCCAACCAAGGTATAAATTAGATCTAAATACATATTTGTGTCTAATATATTTTCTTTAGGTAATAAATGCATGTTTAGGAGACGTATAAATCCATATATACATGCTGCTGCTGCTGCTAAGTTGCTTCATTGTGTCCGACTCTGTGCGACCCCATAGATGGCAGCCCACTAGGCTCCCCTGTCCCCGGGATACTCCAGGCAAGAACACTGAAGTGAGTTGCCATTCCCTTCTCCAATGCATGAAAGTGAAAAGTGAAAATGAAGTCACTCAGTCGTGCCAAATCTTAGTGACCCCATGGACTGCAGCCTACCAGGCTCCTCCATCTAGGGGATTTCCAGGTAAGAGTGCTGGAGTGGGGTGCCATTGCCTTCTCCACCATATATACATATATCTCTATATATCTGTATAATTTAGCTTATAGACTTTAATATGTCTTTTGGCAACTGATGCCAAATATTGGTATCTGCTAGTGTTTGTTAAAATATGCAAAGGTAAAAAAATTTTTTTAATGTAATATTTTTGTTTGTATTCTCATATGTTGTAGGACATCACTAGTAAATTAGACCTGAGAATATCAGCACTATTTCAAAGGATTTTTTTTTTCTTAGTGTAGTTAGTGGGTATATACAAGTTCATAAGGTAATAGTCAGAAATCAGTGTATATTTTTAATACTATTTTACAATAAAACTTTTAAATATAGTATTTAAAACTTTTAAAAATTATTTTAAGGATTACTGAGATGTCAGCTTCTGACCAACATGGAGTAACAGGCACTGCTCTGCTAGAGATATCCTCAAACCAAATCACTTTGTAAAATACTAGACAAAAGGCATTGAAGGACAATGATTCCTGAATGATGAATAACAAAAGAAGTAAGCTCTCCCTTTCCCCTAGATTTTAGTCTTGGGAAAATATTTAGGCTGTGATGTGATGGTTTAGTTGCTAAGTTGTGATTGACTATGGCAACCCCATGGACTGTTGCCCATCAGGCTCCTCTGTGCATGGAGTTCTCCAGGCAAGAATATGGGAGTGGGTTGCCATTTCCTTCTCTAGGGGATCTTCCTGATCCAGAGATCAAAACCAGGTATCTTGTGTTGCAGGCAATGTCTTTACCCAGGGAAGCCCTAGTCTATGATGTATTGAGACCAAATCAAGGTAGAGTGCCTCACCTGGAAGACAGTGCTACATGTTTGGGGAGAGGAAGGGGCTGGAGTTTGCAGATCAGAATACTGGCAAGGGGAGGGCTGGGTAGAAAAGGAACTCTAGAGTTTGCAGAGGGTCCTTTTCAACACAGTACTCTGGTGTTGAGTACTGACCCAAAACTAAATGTGAATATCTAATCAAGGCTGGAGATATGAGCACTGGAAGAACTGCAGAACTCACATAAGGCTTGGAAGAGTATCTTGCCTCCAGCCAAACTAGGTACCTCCTGTGATACTGTGATTTATAGAAGTTATTTTTATATGGTCTTCATTCTCATTTCTGGCATAGAATGCCTAAAAACTGTTGGAATTTCTTAAGTGATGAGAGTGACAGAGTTGTCTTTTATTTATTTATTTATTTATTTATTTATTTTATATTAATACGGTGACTTTTGAAAAGCACCTAAAAGACTGGTTTGATTGCCTCTGGAGCCAATCATGTGCTTAGAGGTTTGGAACGTAAGTCCCACCACCAACTTCTGGGAAAGGGAGAGGAGCCCAGAGGTTGACTGTCACTAATGGTTAATGAATTAATCAACTAGGCCTATTGCCTGAAGCTTCCATAAAACCCTAAAAGGATGAGTTTAATGGGTTTTCTTTTTTCCCTAAAAAGAAAGCTTCTGGGTTGATGAACATGTGGAGGTGCAGAGACGATGGCAAGCCTGGAGAATACATCAAAGCTCAGTGCCCTTTCCCTATACCTTGCCTTATATATCTGTTCCATTTGGCTGTTCATGATTTATATCTGTCTATAATAAATTGGTAACAGTGAATCAAATGTTTCTCTCAGTTCTGTAAACTTCTCCAGCAGTTTAATCAAAACAAAGGAGGGGTCCTAGGAACCTCTGATTTATAATCATTTGGTTAGAAGCACAGAGCTTGTGATCAGTATCTGAAGTGAGGATGGAGGGCAGTGTTGTAGGACTGAACTCTTCACCCGTGATGTCTGATGCTGCCAGACATCTGGTAAATAGTGTCAGAATTGACATGAATTGTAGGACACCCAGCTAGAATCTCAAAAACTGCTCCTTGGTGTGGAAAAAACACCCTGAACTTCCTCCTGCCAACACATACATTGGCACATTAGAACTGGTCCCAGGAATCCAAAAGGATGTCAAGATTCATAAGGCTTTGGGGAAAATGTTCAGAAGGATCTTGCTAGTTAAAGGAGAATACTGGTTGGCACTGACAACTGAATGTTGAGTTAGAAATGCAGAATCTTGGCCCCACCCAGATTTACTGAAACAGATTATTCATTTTTAACAAATTCTACAGGTAATTGATATACATGTTAAAATTTGGAAGGCACAGGATTATGCAATATTACCTTTGATTCAGTAGATGGTGAAGTCCATTAGGATGACATACCTAACATATTCACTTTTATCTTATGTATTAATAAGTGAATTTGCTCAATAAATCATCTGAAATTAGTGTCACGTTTAACAGCTATTTTAAAGGGATATGGGGCAGAGTATGAGAGGGTATGGGAGATTGTTTACCAATAGCAGATGCATTAAACAATAAGAGAATGAAATTATGAGTGATAGGAAATAATAAAATTTGTAGTTTAAGGTGAGAATTATTTAATCCTTTTGGATGGCTTCAGATTATTTCCTTAACCTTTGCTCAGTCTTGGAGACATGGATCATTTTTTATATGCAGCATCTAGTTGTACATTAAAAATCCCTATATTATGGGAAGTGCTAAGTAAATGCTTGCTATATGAAGGGATAACAAGTTTTTATACTTCTAATTATTTCAGGTTTATTGCAGCAAGAACCACACCATAATTTTGATCTAGTATTGCCAATCAATTTCAGTTATTTAATGATAAATTTTGCACTGATTGAGTCAGTTAGTAATTGGAAATTTTGAATCTCATGGAGTCCACTAGACATGGATAAGCTTTGCTGATATTTTCATATACTAAGATGAAAGTGTGAAGTCGCTCAGTCGTTTCCGACTCTGTGACCCCATGGACTATAGCCTACCAGGCTCTACCGTCCGTGGGATTTTTCAGGCAAGAGTACTGGAGTGGGTTGTCATTTCCTTCTCCAGGGGATTTTCCCGACCCAGGGATCGATCCCGGGTCTCTGATCGAACCCAGGTCTCCCGAATTGCAGGCAGATGCTTTACCCTCTAAGGCACCAGGGAAGCACTAAGATGAAAGATAAAAACAAATCACTTCAGGATCTATGATGCAGTTAACATTTATAAGCTGCAAAACACTCATTTTCCACTCATAATAAATTTCTGAAAACTGTGCTCATGACAACAGTCCTCTAGTATTTTCTAAGTAATTAATGCTCATGATAACAGTCCTCTAGCATTTTCTAAGATTGATATACATAGTTAATCTTTTAAAAACTATCTATCCTATTTTAATTGCCTTGAGGATGAGATTATGTGGGATACTACACAGCATAAATCTCATCTTGAAATTTTGCATATGCTGTTTTAGTTACTTTGCAAGCATAACAACTATTTCTTTATGTAGGAGCAGGAGAAGGCAATGGCACCCCACTCCAGTACTCTTTCCTGGAAAATCCCATGGACAGAGGAGCCTGGTAAGCTGCAGTCCATGGGGTCTCCAAGAGTCGGGCACGACTGAGCGACTTCACTTTCACTTTTTACTTTCATGCATTGGAGAAGGAAATGGTAACCCACTCCAGTATTCTTCCCTGGAGAATCCCAGAGACAGAGGAGCCTAGTGGGCTGCCGTCTATGGGGTCGCACAGAGTCGCACACGACTGAAGCGACTTAGCAGCAGCAGCAGTTAGTTAACTATTGCAAGGCAAGTAGCATATTATATATAGAACAGAAGCAATTCTAGACACATGGTGAGTTGTTTAACAATTATTTATTGAAGGAGTAAATGAATTCAATATTTGTATTAATAAATGTATAACCCATGAAGGTAAGTTAGTGTGTAAAGGAAGAAAACACAATAATAGATTTCTGTGGATCCATAAGATTTTAAGTGGATAATTTCATATGAAATAAGTGGCATATTTAATAAATGGCAATTTATACTGCTTTTTATTTGATATATGTATTAATCAGCCTTCTCTGGTGGTAAATCAGGCTTCTCTTAGCTGGTAAAGAACCTGCTTGCAATGCTGGAGACTGGGGTTCAATCCCTGGGTTGGGAACATCTGCTAGAGAAGGGAATGACTATCCACTTCAGTATTCTGGCCTGGAGAATTGCAAGGAGGTTGCAAAGAGTCAGACACAACTGAATGACTCTCACTCTCACTTTCACTTTCTATATTAATCAGTATCTCAGCTACAATCACAAAATATGCTATGTTTGCTAATTCATACACCTAAGATTTCAATAATTTTATACTAAATTTTGATGTATTTACCAGCCTGGGTGTTTTTTTTTTTTTTTTTCTCCACTGAAATTTTGTCCCTTATATATTATGTTACAATTTTCTCAACTGCTAGTAAGATACTTAATGCCTTTAGCCATTATTTAGTAGCAGTGAATTCTCTCCTAGACTCTATTCTAAGTATGTGGCTGGTAATACATAATACACAATCAAAATATGGCAAAAAATACTAGTGCATTTCTCAAAATTATTGCATTTTCTAAAATACCCTAAAACCAGGTCATGATGCTTGAGTAAAATTCAGACAGGATTTAGAATCTTATATTTATTACACACATGTATTTTCTGACATGTATATTGCACATATAGAGTTCATAGAAAATTTAAGTTGCTACACAGAGACTAAAGAAAAAAAGGAAAGACATATTCCAATTGGAGGTGAGGAATACATTTTATTGAGTGTTTTGTCCATAGTGGTTTCCATTTAGATCAATACAGTCTTTGTCAAATGTATTTCTTTTACTGGAAAAATTATAAAGACTTCTTTTCTTTATCTATAGGACAGCAACATTTCCTTGCTACCTACTATCACTGCACTTATTTTTTTAATTTGCGTTTTTAATTATGTAAGATTTTAAAATTACCTTGTTCTTCACTCCCAATTCATTTTTTTTTTTCCAGTTATGGCAAATGGTCAAATTTACTGAGAACTAGCTAGTGGAAAACTGATCCCTAAGATAATCAAAGCCAAAAATATGTTTGTCATGTTTAAGAGATGAGATAGTTATTCAAAGTGCTGCCATTGTGAAAAGAAAATAAAAACAGTCAATATTGATGAGAGCTTTCTAAAATGGAGCTGCTAGGCCACTGAGGAAGTGTTACTCATGCACTTCTTAGCCAGGATGGAAACTGAACTTTGACCACTTATTGTCTTAATTCAGGCAGCCAGAATATCTGCTCAATGTTCCAGAAACTCAAGATACTACTTATCAGATTGCTACCCTAAAATAATTCACAATATATCCCGTTAGGACAAACACGTCTTTTATTGAATCAGGTCAATCATAATTCTTGTCAGACAACTTTAACAACCTTATGGTTTTTGCCTTTATAAGCCGTTGACTCTTCTCTTCCTTGGAACACTCTTTGGGTTTTATCTGAATCTGTATCTCCAAAATCACAATTTCCAAGATTCCAAATAAACTCTTCTCCAATCTGTGTTTCTTGATCAACATTATAATGCTGTGATACAGTATGAAAAATGTATTCAGTCTTCATCATGTCCCTGATTCCTGGCAAAGAGCTCATAAAACACTTGTAGTCCTGAGTAACAAGGAAGAGGGGAACATCTTTTGTTATTTGCAATAAGCCCCTTTCAAACTTAACTGAGCATATCTAATAAAATGACCCTTGAAGGACCCCTGGATAGCTTTGGGATGGTTGAAGGAGGAACCAGCCAAGTGAGTAGAGAACCGGAACTTTTAGCCACATACTCTGACCTCAATGAAGAAAGCGGCACTGGAGACTGAGCTAATAGTCAGTCATGCCTACACCATGGAACTTCAGTACTCTAAACAGCACGGGTTCAAGTAGCTTCCAGAAGTGGCATCCTTTACTGAAACGGAAGCTCCTATCTCAATACCCTACCAAACATCTTCCTTCATACTACTTTCTCTGGCCATTCATTTGTGTGCTTTATAGTATTGTTTATAATAAACTGATGTGCATGTGTGTGTGTGTGTGTGTGTGTGTGTGTGTGTGTGTGTGTGTGCATGCTCAGTCACATCTGACTCTTTGAGACCCAACGGGCTGTATCCTGCCAGACTCCTCTGTCTATAGGATTTCACAGGCAATAATACTGGAGTGGGTTTCCATTTCCTTCTTCAGGAGATCCTCTCAACCCAAGGATAGAACCTGTGTCTCCTACATCTCCTGCATTGGCAGATGGATTCTTTACCACTGAGACAAGGGGTAGTGGGAAATAAATTCCTCTTGAGATCAGTGAGCCTTTCTAACAAACCCTGATGAAGGAGTTTTAACACTACCTGCTTTATAGCCAATAGGCCAGAAGAAATGAGAGATCTGAGACTTGTGACTGACTCCTCAAGTGGACATGGTCTTGTGGAATTGAGCCCTTAAGCTGTAGAATCTTCTCTGACTCTTGGTAGTTAGTATCAAGATTGGATTGGCTTTTTTAGGACACACAGTTGGTATATGAAGAGAGTTGAAGAACTACTTGGTGAGAAAAAAGTACATATTTGGTGTCAAACGTGGTTGTAGTTGCAAAGAGATCTTACTGCCCTAAAGTTTATTAGCTCAAAATCACTGTTACACAAATGTCATAAACAAATCTTGGTTTGCAGTAGGACTAGTAGTAGGGTTAGTAAGTCTTGAACCTTAGAAGGGCATGTGCTCATGTTCTCCCATAAGGACACCAAAATTGCAACTCACTGCTGAACAACCATCGAGAGGAGAAAGTTGGATCCTGCTAAAAAAAGATACCCCATGTCCAAGGGTGTTTTGTACCCTAATAAGACAGTAGGAGGGGTGAAATTGCATTTAGAATCAAACTTCATACTCACCAGAGACACTCAGAGAATGCAAGCAAAACCTTGTGTACATCAGGACCCAGGGAAAGGAGCAGTGACCCCCACTGGAGGCAGAGCCAGACCCGCCTTTGAGAGTTAAGTGTCTCATGCAGAGGCACAGCTCAGCAGTAGCCTTCCAGGGGGACAGGGATTCTGGCTCCAGCAGACCTAGGAGGAGGAGTGTATGGTATAATTCCTCTTGGAGGAGGTTGCCACTAGCCCCACCATAGAGCCCGGCACACTAAGTGCAGGCGGCTGCAACCAGCACACTAAGTGCAGGAGGCTGTGACTGGCACACTAAGCATGGCCGAGAGGAGCTACCCCACATCCGAGGTCAGGGGCAGAAGTCACGAGGACCCCATGCCCGAAGGGCAGCAGCCAGGAGGAGCCACCCCACGCCAGAGGCCAGGAGCAGCAGCCGGGAGGAGCAACCCCATGTCCAAGGAACATTAGCTAGAGGAGCTATCTCACACTGAAGGTCAGGAAGGGCAGTGGTGAGGAGATACCCCTTGTCCAAGGTAAGAGAAACCCAAGTAGGATGGTAGGTGTGGCAAGAGGGCATCAGAGGGCAGACACACTGAAACCATATTCACAGAAAACTAGTCAATCTAATCACACTAGGACCACAGCCTTGTATAACTCAATGAAACTAAGCCATGCCCTCGGGGTAACCCAAGACAGGCGGGTCATGGTGGAGAGGTTTGACAGAATGAGGTCCACTGGAGAAGGGAATGGCAAACCACTTCAGTATTCCTGCCTTGAGAACCCCATGAACAGTATGAAAAGGCAAAATGATAGGATACTGAAAGAGGAGCTCCCCACCAGGTCAGTAGGTGCCCAATATGCTACTGGAGATCAGTGGAGAAACAATTCCAGAAAGAATGAAGAGACGGAGCAAAAGCAAAAACAACACCCAGTTATGGATGTGACTGGTGATGGAAGCAAGCTCTGATCCTGTAAGAGCAATGTTGCATAGGAAACTGGAATGTTAGGTCCATGAATCAAGTCAAATTGGAAGTGGTCAAACAGGGGATGGCAAGAGTGAACATTGACATTTTAAGAATCAGCAAACTAAAATGGACTGGAATGGGTGAATTTAACTCATTTAACCATTATATCTACTACTGTGGGCAAGAATTCCTTAGAAGAAATGGAGTAGCCATCATAGTCAACAAAAGGGTCCAAAATGCAGTGCATGAATGCAATTTCAAAAATGACAGAATGCTCTCTGTTCATTTCCAAGGCAAACCATTCAGTATCATGGTAATGCAAGTCTATAGGCTGACCAGTAATGCTGAGGAAGCAGAAGTTGGATGATTCTATGAAGACCTACGTGACCTTTTATAACTAACACTCCAAAAAGATGTCCTTTTCATTACAGGGAACTGGAATGCAAAAGTAGGAAGTCAAGAAACACCTGGAGTAACAGGCAAATTTGGTCTTGGAATGCAAAACGAAGCAAGGCAAAGACTAATAGAGTTTTGCCAAAAAAATGCACTGGTCATAGCAAACACCCTCTTCCAACAACACAAGAGAAGACTATACACATGTACATCACCAGATGGTCAACACCGAAATCAGATTGATTATATTCTATGCAGCCAAAGATGGAGAAGCTCTATACAGTCAACAAAAACAAGACCAGGAGATGACTGTGGCTCAGATCATGAACTCCTTATTACCAAATTCAGACTGAAATTGAAGAAAGTAGGGAAAATCGCTACCATTCAGGTATGACCTAAATCAAATCCCTTATGATTATACAGTGGAAGTGAGAAATAGATTTAAGGGCCTAGATCTGATAGATAGAGTGCCTGATGAACTAGGGAATGAGGTTCGTGACATTGTACAGGAGACAGGGATCAAGACCATCCCCATGGAAAAGAAATGCAAAAAGCAAAATGGCTGTCTGGGGAGGCCTTACAAATAGCTGTGAAAAGAAGATAAGCAAAAAGCAAAGGAGAAAAGGAAAGATATAAGCATCTGAATGCAGAGTTCCAGAGAATAGCAAGAAGAGATAAGAAAGCCTTCTTCAGCCATCAATGCAAATAAATAGAGGAAAACAACAGAATGGGAAGACTAGAGATCTCTTCAAGAAAATTAGAGATACCAAGGGAACATTTCATGCAAAGATGGGCTCGATAAAGGACAGAAATGGTGTGGACCTACAGAAGCAGAAGATATTAAGAAGAGGTGGAAAGAATACACAGAGGAACTGTACAAAAAAGATCTTCACGACCCGGATAATCACGATGGTGTGATCAGTAATCTAGAGCCAGACATCATGGAATGTGATGTTAAGTGGGCCTTAGAAAACATCACTATGAACAAAGCTAGTGGAGGTGATGGAATTCCAGTGGAGCTATTTCAAATCCTAAAAGATGATGTTGTGAAAGTGCTGCACCTAATATGCCAGCAAATTTGGAAAACTCAGCAGTGGCCACAGGACTGGAAAAGGTCAGTTTTCATTCCAATTCCAAAGAAAGGCAATGCCAAAGAATGCTCAAACTACTGCACAATTGCACTCATCTCACATGCTAGTAAAGTGATGCTCAAAATTCTCCAAGCCAGGCTTTAGCAATACGTGAACCATGAACTTCCAGATGTTCAAGCTGGTTTTAGAAAAGGCAGAGGAACCAGACATCAAATTTCCAGCATCTGCTGGATCATGGAAAAAGCAAGAGAGTTCCAGAAAAAAAACATCTATTTCTGCTTTATTGTCTATGCCAAAGCCTTTGACTGTGTGGATCACAATAAACTGTGGAAAATTCTGAAGGAGATGGCAATACCAGACCACAGGACCTGTCTTGAGAAATCTGTATGCAGGTCACGAAGCAACAGTTAGAACTGGACATGGAACAACAGACTGGTTCCAAATAGGAAAAGGAGTACGCCAAGACTGTATATTATCACCCGGCTTATTTAACTTATATGCAGAGTACATCATGAGAAATGCTGGACTAGAAAAAACACAAGCTGGAATCAAGATTGCCGGGAGAAATATCAATAACCTCAGATAATCAGATGACACCACCCTTATGGCAGAAAGTGAAGAGGAGCTAAAAAGCCTCTTGATGAAAGTGAAAGAGGAGAGTGAAAAAGTTGGCTTCAAGCTCAACATTGAGAAAACGAAGATCATGGCATCTGGTCCCATCACTTCCTGGGAAATAGATGGGGAAACAGTGGAAACAGTGTCAGACTTTATTTTGTAGGGCTCCAAAATCACTGCAGGTGGTAACTGCAGCCTTGAAATTAAAAGACACTTACTCCTTGGAAGAAAAGTTATGACCAACCTAGATAGCATATTGAAAAGCAGAGACATTACTTTGCCGACTAAGGTCCATCTAGTCAAGGCTGTGGTTTTTCCAGTAGTCATGTATGGATGTGAGAGTTGGACTGTGAAGAAGGCTGAGCACCGAAGAATTGATGCTTTTGAACTGTGGTGTTTGAGAAGACTGTTGAGAGTCCCTAGGACTCCAAGGAGGTCCACCCAGTCCATTCTGAAGGAGATCAGCCCTGGGATTTCTTTTGGAAGGAATGATGCTAAAGCTGAAACTCCAGTACCTTGGCCACCTCATGCGAAGAATTGACTCTTTGGAAAAGACTCTGATGCTGGGAGGGATTGTGGGCAGGAGGAGAAGGGGATGACAGTGGAATCGATGGCTGTATGGCATCACTGACTCGATGGACGTGAGTCTGAGTGAACACTGGGAGTTGGTGATGGACAGGGAGGCCTGGCGTGCTGCAATTCATGGGGTCTCAAAGATTCGGACACGACTGAGTGCCTGAACTGAACTGAACAGAGCCACTGATAAGACAATCCAGAAACAGGAGAAATATTATACCAAATAAATTCTTCAGTTCAGTTCAGTTCAGTCGCTCAGTTGTGTCCGACTGTTTGTGTCCCCATGGACTGTAGCACACAAGGTCTCCTTGTCCATCACCAACTCCTGGAGTTTACTCAAACTCATGTCCTTTGAATCGGTGATGCCATCCAACCGTCTCACCCTCTGTTGTCCCCTTCTCCTCTCACCTTCAATCTTTCCCAGCATCAGGGTCTTTTCAAATGTCAGTTCTCTGCTTCAGGTGTTCTTACACTGTTCAAAAGAAGTTCTTGCACTGTTGAAAAAGTTCTAGGACCCATAGCAGATTTCTCAACCTGAGAATCTGACAAAGGGACTGAGAATCTCCAGGGAATTTGACTTTGGAGGCAGTGGGATTTGATTTCAGAACTTCTACAGCACTGAGGAAACAGACTCTTGGAGGGCACAAACAAAACCTTGTGCGAAACAAGGACCCAGGGGAAATGAGCAGTGACCCCACAAGAGACTGAGCCAGATTTCCATGTGAGTGTCCAGGAGTCTCCAGCAGAGACTTGACTCCACAGTGGCCCATGGTGGAGTCAGGAACACTGAATACAGCAGTGCTAGGAGCTGTGGCTTGCTGTTATAATACCTTGAAAGTGGCCACCACTACCACCATCAACCCTACCATAGTTTGGCCTCAGGCCAAACTACAGGGAGGGAATCCATTCCCACCAGTAAGCCAAAAATTAGATTCAAGGATTACTGAGCATGGCCCTGCATAGAGAGCAAGACCCAGTTTCCCCAACAGCCAGTTTCTCCCATCTATTAAAAAACTGAAGATGTCTGACGCAGGATGCAGCATGCTTGGGGCTGGTGCATGGGGATGACCCAGAGAGATATTATGGGGAGGGAGGTAGGAGGGGGGTTCATGTTTGGGAACGCATGTAAGAATTAAAGATTTTAAAATTTAAAGAATAAAAAACTAAAAAAAAACAAAAAACAAAACAAAACAAAAACCCTGAAGATGTTACTTTAGGGACAAAGGTCTGTAGGGACAAAGGTCTGTAGAGTCAAAGCTATGGCTTTTCCAGTGGTATGTATGAGGAGAAAGGGATGACAGAGGATGAAATAGTTGGATGGCATCACTGACACTATGGACATAAGTTTTATCAAGCTCGGGGAGTTAGTGATAGACAGGGAACCCTGTTGTGCTGCAGTGCATGGGGTCGCAAAGTCAGACACAACTGAGTGACTGAATTGAAATGAGTTCCTCCCATCAGGAAGCTTCCAGAAGTCTCTTTTCCTCATCCATCAGAGGGCAGACAGAATGAAAACCACAATCACAGAAAAATAATCAAACTGATCAAACGGATCACAGCCTTGTTTAACAATGAAACTATGAGTCATGGTGGAGAGTTCTGACAAAACATGGTCCGTTGGACAAGGGAATGGCAAACCACTTCAGCATTTTTGCCTTGAGAACCCCGTGAATAGTATGAAAAGACAAAAAGATATGACACTTAAAGATGAACTTCCCAGGTCGGTAGGTGCCCGATATGCCACTGGAGAAGAGTGTAGAAATAGCTCCAAAAGAAATAAAGAGGCTGAGCCAAATTGGAAACAGTGTACAAGTGTGGATGTCTCTGGTGGTGAAAGTAAGGTGTGCTGCTGTAAAGAACAATATTGCATAGGAACCTGGAAGGTTAGGTCCATGAATCAAGGCTAATGGAAGTGGGTAAAAAGGAGATAATAAGCGTGAACATGTGATGTTTAGTGAACTAAAATGGACTGGAATGAGTGAGTGAGTGAAGTCACTCAGTCTTGTCTGACTCTTTGGGACCCAGTGGACTATAGCCTGCCAGGCTCCTCTGTCCATGGA
This sequence comes from Ovis aries, assembly GCF_016772045.2. Taxonomy (NCBI): domain Eukaryota; kingdom Metazoa; phylum Chordata; class Mammalia; order Artiodactyla; family Bovidae; genus Ovis; species Ovis aries. The sequence goes on along the minus strand of NC_056054.1, from coordinate 149,102,357 downwards.
ATTCTCCAGGCAAGAATACTGAAGTGGGTTGCCATTCCATTCTCCAGGGGGTCTTCCCAACCCAGGGATGGAACCCAGGTCTCCCACATTGCAGACGGATTCTTTATCATCTGAGCCACCAAGGAAGACCAAAATGGTGGACTGGAATGGGTGAATTTAATTCAGATGACCATTATATATACTCTTATAGGCAAGAATCCATCAGAAGAAATGGAATAGCCCTAATAGTCAACAAAAGAGAAATACAGTACCTTGGGTCCAATCTCAAAAATGGCAGAATGATTTTAGTTCATTTCCAAGGTAAACCATTCAGTATCTCTACAAGAACTAACACAAAATAGAGACATCCTTTTCATTACAGGATTTGGAACACAAAAATAGGAAGTCAAGAGATATCTGGAGTAACAAGCAAGTTTGGCTTTGGATTACAAAATGAAGCAGAAAAGGCTAACAGAATTTTGCTAAGACAACACACTGGTCATAGAAAACACCCTCTTCAACAACACAATAGAAGACTCTACACATGGACATCACCAGATGGTCAATACGAAATCAGATTGATTATATTCTTTGCAACCAAAGATGGAGAAGTTCTATACAATCAGCAAAAAAAAGACTGGGAGCTGACTGTGGCTCAGATTGTAAACTCCTTATTGGCAAATTCAGATCAACTGAAGAAAGTAGGGAAAACCACTAGCCCTAATTTAGATGTGACCTAAATCAACTCTCTTATGGCTATACATTGGATGTAACAAATAGATTCAAGGCATTAGATCTGATAGACAGAGTGCCTGAAGAACTATGGACAGAGGTTCATAATAACATTGTACAAGAAGTGGTGATCAAAACTGTGCCCAAGAAAAATAAATCCAAAAGGACAAAATGGTTGTCTGAGGAGGCCTTACAAAGAGCTGAGAAAAGAAAAGTGAAAGGCAAAGGAGAAAAGGAAAGATATACCAGTCTGAATGCAGAGTTTCAAGGACCAGCAAGGAGAAATAACAAAGCCTTCCTAAGTGATCAGTGCAAACAAAACTGAATGGAAATGACTAGAAGTCTTTTCACAAAAATCACAGATACCAAGGGAACATTTCACGCAAAGATGGGTACAATAAAGGACAGAAATGGTCTTAACAGAAGCAGAAGATCTTAAGATGAGGTATCAATAATAGAGAGGTGAACTATACAAAAATGATCTTTTTGACCAAGATAACCAGATAACCACGATGGTGTGAGCCAGACATCCTGGAGTGTAAAGTCAAGTGGGCCTAAGGATGCATCACTACAAACAAAGCTAGTGGAGGTAATGGAATTCCAGCTGAGCCATTTCAAATCCTTAAAGATGATGCTGTGAAATTGCTGCACTCAATATGCAGGCAAATTTAGAAAACTAAGCAGTGGCCACAGGACTGGAAAAGTCAGTTTTCATTCCAATCCCAAAGAAAGGCCAAAGAATGTTCACATTACCATACAATTGCACTCATCTCTCACTTTAGCAAAGACATGTTCAAAATTCTCCATGCTAGGCTTCACCAGTACATGAACTGGGAACTTCCATATGTTCAAGCAGGGATAAGAAAAGGCAGAGGAACTGGAGATTAAATTTGCAACGTCTGTTGGATCATAGAAAAAGCAACAGGATTCCGGAAAAACATCTGCTTCAGCTTCACTGGCTACCCTAAATTCTTTGACTCTGTGGATCACAACAAACTGTGGAAAATTCTTAAAGCGATGGGAATGTCAGACCACCTGACCTGCCTCCTAACAAAACTGTATGCAGGTCAAGAAGCACCAGTTAGAACTGGACATGGAACAACAGACTGGTTCCAGATTGGGAAAGAGTATGTCAAGCTGCTTAACTTATATGCAGAGTACATCATGTGAAATGCCAGGCTGGATGAAGCAGTAGGTGGAATCAAGATTGCTGGAAGAAATATCAATAACCTCAGATATACAGATGACACCATCCATGTGCCAAAAATTGAAGAGGAACTAAAGAGTCTCTTGATTAAGGCAAAAGAGGAGAGTGAAAAAGCTGGCTTAAAACAATATTCAAAAAATGAAGATCATGACGTCTGGTCCCCTCACTTCACAGCAAATAGACGGGGAATCAATGGAAACAGCGACAGCTTTTATTTTGGGGGGTGCCAAAATTAGTGCATATGGTGACTGCAGCCAAGAAATTAAAAGATGCTTGCTCTTTAGAAGAAAGGCTATGACAAACCTAGACAGCATAGTAAAAAGCAGAGACATTACTTTGCTGACAAAGGTACGTATAGTCAAAGCTATAGTTTTTCAAGGAATCATGTACAGATGTGAGAGTTGGACCATAATGAAAACTGAGTGCCAAAGATCTGATGCTTTTAAAATGTGGTGTTGGGAAATAATCATGAGTGTCCCTTGGACTGCAAGGAGATCAAACCAGTCTGTCCTAAAGTAAATCAGTCCTGAAGGATTGATACTAAAATTGAAACTCCAGTACTTTGGCTACCTGACGTGAAAAGCAGACTCATTAGAAAAGACCCTGATGCTGGGAAAGATTGAAGGCTGGAGAAGAGGTCAACAGAGGATGAGATGGTTGGATGGCGTCATTGACTTGGTGGATATGAATTTAAGCAATCTCTGGGAGCGGGTGAAGTATAGGGAAGCCTGGCCTGCTGCAGTACATGGGGTTGCAAAGAGTTAGACTTGGTTGAGTGAACAACAACAAGCAGAGATTATCATTCAAATAGCCATAATGGATGGGGTGTTGAGCTAAAGCATTATTGATCATTACTGAGTGCTCAGCACTCTGGTATTTTTTTTTTTTTTTACCATATATTGTCTATTTTTTTCTTTGAAGCAACTGTATGGGAAATATTTCATACATGAAAAATCTTTAGTAACTCATGCAAGCCAGCAGCAATTTATAAGGAGTGACAGACAAAGACAGTGCAGGAAAAAAAATAATGGATTTACAGTTATGGAACCTAAGATGAGTTCTACAAGAGGAAATAAGTCTACAGTAGGGTGATAGTGGGTAAGCATGTTGGGCTGTTTATAAACATTATTAGCAAAAATGCTAAACTAAAACTATCAGATAATGAGCAAATACTTAGGTAGGTTCTTCATTTTGCAAACACAGCTATTAACTCTTAAACATTATAACAACCCAAGGAGGCGGGCACTTTTATTAAGATCATAATGTTTTAGAAGACGATATACAGAATATAATTAAGCAAATAACCAAGGTCAAATAGGTAGTTAGTGGTTCACATACTGTTAACCTTTTGAAGAGTGCAATCATCCAAGCCCTAGGATATGAGCAACAGAATTTTGAGTTGAACTCCACTGGAGATTATAGGATACTTTGCAAAATAGACACACCATATTGAAGTCCAGTGTTTCAACAGCTCAAGATGAAGGGGTAGGGCATTCATTCTTTGGAAGAATTAGGTACCAAAAGAAAATTTGAGAGTAAGAGACACTAGTAAAATAAAGCTTAACTTCTTAGTAACAAAAGTGTCATAGGGTAAAAAAGTATGAACCCTATGATACACTAAGATAAGAGAAGCAGCCACTCTGGTCGGATATAACCTATTAATTTATTGACAAAGAGATATAATACATATAATATGTGTGTGTGTGTGTTCATGAGTGCTCAATTGTCTGACTCATTGTGACCCATGGACTATAGTCCATCAGGCTCCTCTGTCCATGGAATTTCTCAGACAAGAATCCTGGAGTGGCTTGTCATTTCCTTCTCCATGGGATCTTCCTGGCACCGGGATTAAACCTGCATCCCCTGAGTCTCCCGTACTGGTAGGACTTTTTAACACTTGTGTTGACTACGAAGGTCCAAATACATGCAATAAAAAAGACAAAATTTGCCCAGAAGGCAATCATGCTTAGTGCAATAGTAAGAAGCATTAAATCGAAGCAGAACACGACAAAAAGATAATTGCCTAAACAGATTATAATAAATAAAAACTAGTAGATTTTCTAGATTTTTCTAATAAAATATTCTTAATACCTTGTGATGCATTTATCCTGCTTCTTAAAAAAATTCACACATTTTATACAATTTTATATTTATGGCAAAGTTCTCTGAATTGAATAAGCAGCTATGTCTGTATATTTATTTCTCTGAGTTGAATAAGCAGGTATCTGTCTATATACTTATTTCAAATATGCCCAGAATTTGTGATAGTTGTTTTATTAGAAGGGTAAACCCCAAGAAAATTCTCGCAGGATTTTAATGAACATGTTCCAAATAAAACTACTCAGATGATTTTGATCCTTGGATAAGACTGAGGTAAGATTTAGGCTCCTGCATAAATTAGATATTATTAGAATATGAAAATGGTTTATTTTCAAGTATGTATCTGACATGTGTGTGTATATATATATATACATACATACATATATATATATATAAAACCAGGAATATGAATCGGAGTGTCAGTGAAGTGCAAGTGAAGCCAAATAAACAAGTTGTAGATTCAGTTCATACATCATTGATCAATGAATGTTCTCAATTTTCACACAGCCCAGGATCCTGATAACTTTCCTGTTGAGTGCGTAGCATAAATTTTAAATGACCTAGGGCTCTTCATGAGAATGGCTAAAAAAGCACTCTCATTGCTCTAAAGGTATTCTGAACCACTACTCCACATAATGGAAGAAACTTTTATTATAATTCTCTAGTCTCCTAAAAGAAATAGAAACCTTTTACATGTAAACCTTCTACTCTCAACTTCCAAATAAATGTTATGATACTGTAATAAAATGTAACCTTTATAGCTGATTATGCATTTTCAAACTCTATTAATTGCTAATAATCCATAAAATGAGCATAACTGAAAACTTCAATTACTACCATTTTTTAAAATATTCTTGCTATGAATTTAAAAAAGAGGTAATCTATTAAAAATGTGCTTACTACTGACCTGTGCAATCCCACTGACTCATAAACATTTGCAACAGAGACTGTATCCACTAACATCCTAATAGACTGACCTATTATGAGTCAGTGACAAGATGCTACTGGAATTCTTTCTGTGTCTATGTATCCGCAGATCATTTCCTGCTGGGGGCCAGCGTGAGGAACTCCACCCATGGCAAAGGTCATGAGGAAGGAGGCTTGGCATATGCAAAGGCATGATCAAGCCTCAGGAAACCCCCTGTTCCCAAGCATCTACCCCAAAACCAGAGTCTGTTTTATGCTCTCACTTACACCTCTGACTTTACGGGGGGCTCTCCCCATAACCGTTTCTCTCGGAGAAGGAGTAAATGTGCAGCTCCAAGGAAATAAAAATTCCTGGGCGTGACAAGAGTGTTTCAGCTTACAGATTCCTCTGAAGGTTATCTAGCCCGCCTGTATAGGTTCATCCAGCCACATGTGATCGTTTACAGCCTCCCAACCTGAGAGGCATGAGATGTTTTAGACTTACTAAAGGCAAATTCTTTTGGGGAGCTGGAAATTATTAGTATAGTGGGTTGGTTAGGAATTATATTGGTGAAGGGTTTTTCATTTGTTGTGCCAATAATTACTGCTAATTCCCTGCCTGGGTGTGACAAGTGTGTTTCAGTTCAAACCTCTCTGCTGACAGACTAGCTTGTGTGACAGGATTATCCGTACTCCTGCCACTACGCACATGATTGTTTACTACCTCTCAACCATAAACAGCACAGAGAGTTTTGGAGTATTTTGAAAGTCTTAATTAGCATAGGGCTTTTCTCATTGTTGAGTCAATGATTGCCGCCAGGCCTCCATATCCTTAGGCACCTGGGAATATATTAATCAATGTATTTGGAATATAGAAAAGGAAATATAGTAGTTTTTAAAGTTAGCAATACTAGACTTTTTGAGTTAATGATTTTTCTCTTTTGTAATAGATCACTGTACTTTGTTATAAATCACTGTGTCCTTGCTATGTAAAAATGTAACTTTATCACTATCTTAAGACTAAATAGGGGAACATTGGTGAAAGGATTTTCATTTGTTGGGCTGATGTTTGCTGCTAACTCTCCATATTCCCTGCCCTTATAATGAATATAACTAGCATATAGGAGAAATAAGCATTAACCTTTAAGATTAATCATGTTAACCTTGGATTAAATAAATTCCTTTCTTGATTGTAGCTCACTACACCCTCATCCTATAGGAATGTAACTTTATTTGGAGGGTGGTGCCTCGTTTAAGAAAAAACACCCTTGGAAAAAATAAGTTTTTTGGTTATTAGAAAGAAAGGATCATAAAGTGTCAGCAGGTCTCATGGCCAGAAGATGATGTAATATCCCTAAGACCTTTTTTTATACATTTATGTGAAGCACCTGATTTTGATAAAGGTCAGGACTGCTGACCCCCGTGTGACTCTGTATTCATCCCTATATGTAACAAAAGGTATATAAGCAAACCCAGAAATAAAGAAATCGGATCAGTTTCCGGAGAGACTGATTCGCCCATGTCGCTTCTTTCATGCTCCCCGTTTCTCTGGCTGAATCTCCATCTGGAGCATGGATGCTATTCCACATAAACCAAGTTATTCAGCTTCTTTTTTTCCACTAATTTTCCTACTACACTATCCTTTTCTAATCTCTCTCTATATATGTAATTAAATATGTATTTTTCCAAGGATGCCGACTCGGTCCCCACCTTCGAATCACCCTGGATCCACCGGGGCTGGACCCCGGCAATGTCCTTTATTTGATTTCCAACCTATAGTCTCCTGAAGTTAGTGGGGTGATGTTTTCCATGCCTTTCCACCCTGTAGTCCCCTGTGTCTGACAAAAGTAGAAGTCTGTTTTTTGTGTTTGTCCAAACTAGAGCTAACTTTCATTTCCTACTGTGCATTTGCATCTTTGTTCTTCCTATCTTTTAATTAAAATCCTTTCTCTTTCTGCTGTTCCAAACCCTTGGGACTCCTACTCTGGAACTCTCCTTCCATGGATGGCAACCTCCTCTATGCGCATAAAGTGTTCTGTGGAGTGAAGCTTCTGTAGTCGCTAACCCCATACTTGTCAGGGTCTTTGTTCCTGATTGCCAGTTCCTCACCCTTGAAACTGTATTGTATTTTTAAAAATCCTAGTGATTTAAGACTCATAGAACTTGGATCTGAAACATTTCTTTCTTATGGTGTAAAAAGTCTGTTCCATTCTTTCAGTATACTGAGCTACCCATATTCCCTTCATTTAAGAAATCAGTCCTGACTCATTCTTAATTTCCCTGGTCACTCCTTCACTCCATCAGTATGATTTCATCATCCTCATATGTGATTTACCCAACATTCTGGTCTTTCAGTTCTTTGGTAGCCTTTTCCTTTAACTATTTAGATGCCTTTTATCCTGATAAAAAGTTCTATGTTTATATGTTGAAACTTACTGGCAACTAAGGTTCATTTACCTCTTAAATTAATAACTTATATTATATGTATTAAAACAAGATAATCATCTTTTTCCAACTTTCATTAACACAATTTTTCAAGAATTATGTCTTGATTGCTTTCTTTATTATTTATGCATGTTTCTGCACCCATTACCACTGTTTCGTTTTCACTCTTAGAACAGCAGATATCTGTGATCTATTGTTTATAGTACAGTCTTTGCAATAACCTATTATTTCCTTCTAATCTCTGTATCAGTAAAACCACCATCTACTCAGTCATTTGTCCAAATACTTGTAAGTGATCCTGAATGTTTCATTCTCTTGGCTACTCATGTCCTGTGAATTATCAAGTCCTAAGATACTGTTTTGTGAATTATCATTAATACATATATTTTTCCCTATTTGCTTTCCCATCCCAACATGCTGAGCCATCATCACCTCGCACTTAAAGAATGTGAACCACACACTGAAGGTACAATGTACAAAGCAGATAAAATATAGATCGATAGTTTTGGGTGTATTAGCATTCTTTTTAACTGTTTCATTTGATTCTCATATTTACTTTGTGTTTTATTTTCATACTAATGTAGAAATTGGGGGAATGAATATACGATGTTGCATATATGGTAATAGTCTTATGATAATATTATACTGATTTGATATTGGGAAATAATTGTGAAGTAAAATCAGTTTCTTCACTGCATAATTTTTTTAAATTCTAAACTTTCTGTCACACTGTAGCAAGAGAAATATTTTTATTAATTAATAGACTTTAATTTTAGGTTTGAAAAATTGAGAGAGTCCACATATAACCCTTATCCAGCTGGCATGTACAGTTCCCTCTACTATTAACATCTTGCATTAATGTTACATATTGACAACTGATAAAATAATATTGATGCATATTATTTTTATTTTAATAACAATGATGAAGATAACAAAATAGTAATTAGATAAAAGTACTATTTCAGGTCACATAAATTCTCATAGTGGCAAGTTACTTTGAGTTTTATTTTTTAAAGCACTTAAATGTTTTAACTATTTTATTCTATAATAAAAAGGTCACCGTTTACAGTAGAGTTTACTCTTCATGTTGTATGGTCTATTGATTTTGACAAATGTATAAGAACATGATTTCACCATTACAGTACATGCAGAATAGTTTCACTGCCCTAAAAGTCTCCCATGCCACTATTTCATCCTTCCATTTTCCCCCTTAGACCCCTGGCACACACTGGTCTCTTCAATCTCTTCATAGTTTTACCTTTACCAAAATGTCATATAATTGGGATCATGCAGTATATAGCCTATTCAGATTGGCTCTTTCACTTTGTAATATGCACTAAAGTTTCCTCCATGTCTCTTCATAGCATGATCATTTAAAAATGGAAATCACATCATGTCACTTCTGTGTGCTAAGCTGTTTCAATCATGTCTGACTCTGCAACCCTATTCCGTAGCTGACCAGGCTCCTCTGTCTGTGGAATTCTCCAGGCAGGAATACTGGAGTGAGTTACCATGCTTTCCTCCAGGAGGACTCAAACCTACATCTCTCACATCTCCTGCATTGGCAGGTGGGTTCTTTATCACTAGCACTACCTGGGAAGCCCCACCATGTCACTACCCTCCTTAGAATGTCTTGATTCTTTCTCATTGTTCTAAACTGAAGTCTAAAATTCTTAAAGAACATTAAGATTCTATTACTCAAATAATATTTTGTAAGAAAAAAGAACACATCTTCACCTAAGATTATCACATAAAATAATCTTCACTTATAGATTATCAAGTGACACCCTGGTGATACTGAATTATTTTTGGCATATGACAAAATCCAGGCTTCCCAGGTGGCTGGGTGGTGGAGTCTAGTCTACCTGCCAAGCAAGAGACATGGGTTCAATCCCTGAGTCAGGAAGATCCCCTGCAGAAGGAAATGGCAACTACTATAGTATTCTTGCTTGGGAAACCCCATGGACAGAAGAACCTGGTGGGCTACAGTCCATGGAACTGCAAGAGTCAGATATGACTTAGGGACTAAACAACAACAATAATGACAAAATCCCAAGGTGACTCAGATGTTCACCTAAATTTGAAAGCACTGGTGTTAAAGGCCCTCAGTAAGTTTTGCTCTTCACCTTCTTTCTAACCTGACTGTGGATCACCTTTCCATCCAGAAGACCCTTCATAATGAAGAATTCCAATATGCTAAAGGTAAAGGCCTCTATGTTTTCCCAGATGTGCTCTGTCACTCAGTAGTGACTGATTCTTCGTGAGTCCATGGACTGTAGCCTGCCAGTCTCCTCTGTCCGTGGAATTTTCCAGGCAAGAATGCCAAAGTGGGTTGCTATTTCCTTCTCCAGTGTTTCCCAGATGAATAAAAGTCATAAAGGATTTTTGTTTTAATAATGATGATGAAGATAAAAAAATAGAATTAGATAAAAGTTCTATTCTTAAAGTCAAATACATTTTCTTAGTGACAAATTTCTGCACATTTTATTTTTAAGGCATTTGAGTGTTTTAACTACTTTTAGTCTATAATAGAAATCTATGCAAAATGTATGAACTTTTAATATAAAATTTCACTATGCTCCACTCCTTTTTCTCTTTCACAGTAATCTAAAATATTTGAATCTATACAGACATTTATTCTTAGATTAGCATTTGTCATTATGATTACTCCATATTTCCTTGATGAAGAACAGAGCTGTTCCAGGTGAAAAGATAGAAAGCCATATATGTTTCAGTAATAACTTAGTCACCTTAAAACTCCCTTGGCTAACTTCTATCCTCCTATCAGATAACAGCTTAAACATAATTTCCTCAGGGAAACCTACACTGGACTCATCAGCCAAGGTTAGATCTTTCCATTATATCTTTTATGGCACCATAGTATCCTTTGTAATGTAATACCTGATATTATTTTTGTGTATGTCAATGTCACTTCTAGATAGTAAATCCCATTGGGGATGTAGGATAGAAACTAAATCTGTCATTTTGTGTGGTGTCTTTAGGACCTAGGACACTGCTTAAATCACAGACAATGCAATCAATAAGTATCTTCTTGATATATGTAAATGCAATGGTTTTGTGTTGTCAGTGAATATTCTTCCCCAATCCTTAGAACTTTAACATTGTATTTCCACTGTCTTTTGTACAGACATCAATTTTCAGAGTCAAATACTTTCAATTCTATTCCAAGGAAGAGTCTAAAATTTGTTTCTTCCTAAAAAGATTATAGACTATGTTTACAATTTTGTTTCTCTTCGTATTTAGCCTAAAGCTTGAATGTTGCTTCTTAAGCCAAAGTTGAATATAATTCACAAATTATTTTAAATTTCTTTTACAAAACATGGGGGCTTCCCTGATAGGTCAGTTGGTAAAGAATTCGCCTGCAATGCGGGAGACCTGGGTTTCATCCCTGGGTTGGGAAGATCCCCTGGGGAAGGGAAAGGCTTCCCACTTTAGTATTCTGGCCTGGAGAATCCCATGGACTATACAGCCCATGGGGTTGCAAAGAGTCAGACATTGTTGAGCTACTTTCACTTTCACTTTCCATATTCATATCATACTTACTGATTGTTTTTAATCTGTTTCTTTTGGTAGAATCTCTTTTGAAACAAAGACAAGCTTTTTGATTGGTGTTATTTGTTTTTTCTTTGACTGTTTGCCATTTCATAGCAAGCATGCAGCAGTTGCTCAATAAAAATTAATTCAATTTTCTCTATATCTCAAAGCTCCTTACAAAATTTATTTTATAAGCTTTATAATAGCTTTGTTTCTAGAGAAATGTCTGTCCTTTTTCTTCTATCTAAGCCTGCTGTAATGAAATGGCAGGTTCAATCACACAGTAAAACAAAGATGAAATAAAATGTAGGTCCCCTTCTTAATCCTCACTCACTACTCTTATCACGGGACCAAATTTCTTTGTGGAATAATAACGGGAAACTGTATTCTAACTTGCAAGCCAACAATAACCAAGATCATAACAGAGTGCACAGCTTCAAAGAAAAATGCTGAGTACATCAACAATAAAGACAGGATAGATCCCTGAAATACTGCTTTCCTTGGGAGTCAGAATTTATATTCAAAACATTGCAGTTGCTGTGAGACACTACAATAACAGTTCTACAGCACAGATCCAAAGGTCTAATAAATTAGATTCTTCCTTGGCTCAGTCAAAAATACTGTGCTCAGCAGTTTTAACAATGGAAGCCTCATCTAATTAAATTAAGTGCTGCAGAGATTCTTGCCAGCAATACTACCTCAAGCTGATAGACTCAGGTTTGCAATATTGCTAATCTGGCATGGAGCCACAAGCATGATTGGACACTGAGTCAACAATTTGATCTCAAGTAAGGGAAAGGTGAGGAAGGGGTAATTTTCCTTTTGCAGCAGTCGTAACATGAAAATTTATATCTCATCTCTACCATGCATATAGAACAGTTTTAGAAGGCATGCTTACTAGTTCCCCCAAATACTGTGATGTCATTGCTATTTTAGTGTAAAAGCTAATTTCCCTTCAAAACCATCTACACTGAAAAATGGCAAATTTAGTTTGAAAATGTAGTTCTTTTATAATGACATTTATCATAATACCTGGAAGATTTAGTACATTTCTCTTTGTGAGTTTGCTCTTTTTCTTTTTTACCTGTTAGGGTGTTTGTTTTGATAGTTTAAAAAATGAAATTCAAACCAAAGCTTGCCAGTATGACATTTTTAATTAGAAAATAATTTAGTTATTATAATTTTTTAAATCTGAAGGGACATTATCTTTTTACAGTTTTAGGGCACTGAATTTTTTATAGTTGTATTTACTAAAACTCATAATATGAAACTGCCATGTTTTAATTATTATCAGATTATTGATTTGATTCAAAACTATAGGGTGATTTTTAATCATAAATAACTATTATATTCACTCATTTTAGTAAAGGCCTTACTGAACTTCTGGAGTATATAAATGAAAGTAAAAGAAAAGAATAGTGCATATTAGTATGAGCAAAGATATTAATCATTTTCAGTTCTTCTTTTCAGATGTAATATCTTTTCAAGAAGCACCTTTAAGGTTTCACTGTTTTAAGACAAAGTGAGTAAGAATATGAAATAGTAAATATGTCAATAAAGGAAAGTGGAGTAAGATCTAATTATAAGTGCAGAAGAATCAAGGTTATAGTGTCCTACTGCGGCTTGTAAAGCACACAAAAGAATTTGAGGTTTGTGGTGGAGTCAGGAGGGATCACATAATCTAGGAAATGTAGTGAAAGGATATGTGAAACATATGGGGGACTTTGTCAGGGCAAAGGCTAAATCTTTAAACACAGGGTTGCTCTAATTCAAACCCTGAGATTCCAGTGCGCATGTAAAAGTCGTATTTTGAAGTTGCTATGTAGTATCCACTTTAAGAAAATGGATGAAAATTTCAAATATCAGTTAATTTAAGGCACAAAGGCAGAAAGTGTACAATAATCTTCAAAATTCTTAATACAAGATTTACAGGTGATTGGTATGAAAGTTCAGGTTTGAAAAGTATGGGATTAAGTAATGTTTCCTTTGATTTAGTGATCTGTGAAATCTATTAGGTTAACACTCCTAAATATATTCACCTTTATATTTGTATATTAATTAGTTCATTCACTCAACACAGCACCTGAAATTAATATTACATCTATCAGGTGTTCCCAGGGAATACAGGCCAAAGAAACTCAGGGAGTGGGTATGGGAGATTGTTTAATAATAGCAAATGCACTGATGTTCTTCCTCTAATCATAGTTTAATACTTCATTATCCCATTTTATTGAGTCAGGTTATATAATTATATCATTTATATGCTCCATTCTACTGAGCAGAGTTATTAGGATGATTTTAGTTTAATATCCTATCCCTTTCAGATGGCATAATGAGTCTCCATATATTTACTTAAGGTGATAATGAAAATTTTCCATCTATGCCATTCAGTGGTTATCAGTTACTAGTAATAGCTGCTTGTGCGTGCTCGGTCTGAGTCGTGTCCGACTCTCTGCGACCATATGGACCATGGCCCATCAGGCTCCTCTATCCATGGGATTCTCCAGATAAGTATACCATTTCCTTCTCCAGTGATAAAGCATGGAGTGAGTGAAGTGAGTGAAGTTGCTCAGTCGTCTTCGACTCTGAGACGCCATGGACTGCAGCCTACCAGGCTCCTCCATCCATGGGATTTTCCTGGCAAGCGTACCAGAGTGGATTGCCATTTCCCTCTCCACGCTGTGTGGCAGATGGGGTAATAGCTGCTAGAATGCTTTATATTATCTTGTCAAACTTTTTCTAAATATCTCATCAGAGTTTTTGTGTTTCAAAATGAGTCCATGGCCAAAATTATAACTGAGGTACCCCAGGTATTGAGGAAAATACTTAATCACTAGTACTTTCCTAAGAGTAAAATTTCATCAAATTAATTTGGTTAATTAATTCATTCACTCTTAGTAGTAGCCATTCCCTTCTCCAGGGGATCTTCTCGATCAAGGGATTGAACCCAGGTCTCCTGCATTGCAGGCAGATTCTTTACATCTGAGCCACCAGGGAAGCCCCAGTTTGTATTACAGACATTTAACAATAGTATAAGCATGCAAATCTTCTATAGTTCTTTATGGATCAACCACAGATTATCAGAAATAAGGAGGACTTTTTGTATAATCAGGATCAAATGTCAATAAACACCAAAATCTGTATTTAACCTGACAATAGAAAACTCTGTCAGACACATATGGTATTGTTTGTAAAATTCTCTTGGCCCAACTCTTGTTCAAGCTACTGTTGCAGAAAATCAGTGCCAAGCAGGCTTTAACCAGTTTATCACAGAGATAGGTCTTGTCTAATGCAGAGTAAATCTTCCTTCCAGCTCCGGATATCCTATGACTCCGTGGTGCAGGATGCCAAGGGAACCAACTCAGCACTCTCATATATACAACAGCAATGGCTGGAGGATTAAGTTCAATGGGCCATCTTTACTCAGTGGGGGAATTTTTTAAATATACATTTATTTATTTTAATTGGAGGTTAATTACTTTACAATATTGTATTGGTTTTGCCATACATCAACATGAATCCACCACAGGTATACATGTGTTCCCCATCCTGAACCCCCCTCCCTCCTGCCTCCCCGTACCATCCCTCTGGGTCATCTCAGTGCACCAGCCCCAAGCATCCACTATCATCAGTGGGGGAATTAAAGGCAAGAGGTAAGTGCTTTCCCAAGGCAACCCTTCTGAAGCACATTTTACAAATCTATTCACACTGTCTAGTCACAGCAAGCACCAGACCCATGTAGCAGCTCCAAATTGGATAACACATCCTCCTATCTTGCCTTCTTTTTTTTGTTTCCACGTTTGTCGCTCTTGCTCTTTTGGACCACTTTCCAAGTAAACTATCTGTGCAAAACCCTTTTGCCTGTGCTCAGCTTCTAGGGAAAAAAACTATATGTATATGAAAACATTCATGTTCAAGTGCTCACTTCTTATTAGCTTTTTCCTCTCTAAAACATATATAATTTCTGGAGCTACACCCATGGAGTTTATTGTCTGTGTCATTTTCTTGCTCAAGTGTTGAGTTTCCTGTATGTGACTCTCTTTTGTCAGCACATCTGATGAAAAGAAGAAAATCTTATGGATGTCATGAAAGAGGTGTCTCTTTCATTACTGAATTTAAACCTCTCACTTTCAGACCTATTTATACGTTGTAGAGAGCATTGGCTGGAATCAATAAACCCCTCAATCAAAGTACGAAATAATATCATATCATCAGACGATGTAATGGAGTTGAAAAGGGTCAGAAAAGGGCAGCCAGAATGATGCAAGGGATGAAGTGGCTTTCATGTGAGTTTGAACTAAATCACCTGATCATAATGTGGCTTGGATTTAACTTTTTCTAGGGTCAAAATTCTTTGTAAAGTCACAAGAAGATAATATGTTCTCCAACTTTCACAATATTAGAACTATGATGCTAGCTTCAACCTCTAAAAGATGCATTTGAAGGTATATCTCTTAAAAGTGCCCCTTCAATCTATGAGTGGGGCAGTTATTATTATCTATAGAGTTATCTATAGGAAACATTGATAGAATCACATAAAATTATGGCGATAAGTATTCCTAACTAGATAATAAAAGAATCTGGCACAATGCAAAGCGTATCATCAATATGTTAAGGTTTTTTTCATGGTAGGCAAAACATCTTCATATAAAATGCAGTTTTGGGTCCCTTGCAGAGAAAGAATTTGAGAGTACTGTTTTGAATTGATAATCCATGCTCAGATAGAGAAAAAAATATTAAATGTGTTTTATCTTGTCATCAATGTTGGATCAAAATCATTATTATATATGAAATTCTTTGTCCAAATTGCATTTACCTGTTTACTTTCAGAATTAAAAACATTACTAAATTTTACCTGGAGAGAAAATCAGATTTAAAAAGAGAAGGAATAGTCTCTTGCATTTTAAAATGCCCATAGATCTTTAGGATTTAACTACATGCTGCATAATGACCTATGAAGAAAGAAAGAGCTCTTACCTACTAAATATTGAGTGTTTGGTAAATCTAATTGTTGTTTGCTGAGACCAGATATACATCTTTTCAAAATGAATCATATTCTGTTTGTTTCTATAAATATATGTCACTGAAATTAATATATATCATATGTATTATGCAAATTTATTATATAATATATATGATATGTGCATATTTATTTATATACAAATAAATATATATGTGTGTGTATATATATATATATGTATACCGTGACATTAAATGATGCTGCTTCTTGGAAGAAAAGCTATGACCAACCTAGACAGCATATTGAAAAGCAGAGACATTACTTTGTTGACAAAGGTCCGTCTAGTCAAAGCTATGGTTTTTCCAGTAGTCCTGTATGGATGTGAGAGTTGGAGCATAAACAAAGCTGAGAGCCGAAGAATTGCTTTTGAACTGTGGTATTGGAAACGACCCTTGAGAGTCCCTTAGACTGCAAGGAGATCAAATCAGTCAGCCTAAACGAAGTCAGTCCTGAATATTCATTGGAAAGACTGATGCTGAAGCTGAAACTCCCATATTTTGGCCACCTAATGCAAAGAACTGACTCACAGGAAAAGACCCTGATGCTGATAAAGATTGAAGACAGGAGGAGAAGGGAACAACAGAGGATTAGATGGTTAGATGGCATCACCGACTTGATGGACATGAGTTTGAGCAAGCTCTAGGAGTTGGGATGGACCTGGAGGCCTGGTGTGCTGCATTCCATGGGATTGCAAAGAGTCAGACACAACTGAGTGACTGAGCTGAACTGAATGTCACTGATATTTTCAAGGAGAATAAATATTATTAGTAATAGATAAGAAGAATTGGAAGTGTTAATCACTCAGTCGTGTCCGATTCTCTGTGATTCTGTGGACTGTAACCCACCAGGCTCCTCTGTCCATGGAATTCTCCAGGCAAGAATAATGGGGTGGGTTGCCATTTCCTTCTCCAGGGGATCATTCTGACCCAGGGAATGAACCTAGGTCTCCTGAACTTTAGGCAGATTCTTTACCATCTGAGCCACCAGGGAAAGCCAGTCACCAGGGAAGCCCAGATAAGAAGGATAGACACATTTAATGAAGCATTCTAATAGAAATTGTGGATGATGTCTTAAAAGGAAAGTTCACATCTGAATAGAATGTTTTATTTTTATTGAGATCAGCTGTACTGTTTTGTAAATTTAATTCTATTCTAGGACTTATATGTAAAATATGTTCACATAGTTTTGTCTCTGGAGACAGCCAGTGTTACTATGTTCTTGTACATCTTCCAAGTACTATCTATGCATACATAAAGACCTATCTTTGCTTTGTTTTCAGATGTTTCTTGTAATAATTTAGAGACTGATAAAATTGATCCAATGGCAATTTCTGCAACTTAACTGTACAAAAATTTTTCTCTTCAATATGTTTTGCTATTACCTTGAACAGGAAGAAAAATTAGTGTATGTCCTTTTTCTCCCTTTCCATTTTACCAACAAAGTTTATTGATTTGTTTATTGTGCATAGAGTTGACATTTTGTATTTGGATAATTAGTTTTAGTTTCTTCAAAAAATTTTCAGCTGCATAATTCCACACAGATTCATTTCTCACATACATGAAGATTGATGGAATTTGAGAAGCCTCCTCCAATCTGCTAGTGACACCATCTGGAACGTGCGGCCTCCAGTGACACTACAGCAGCCGAAGAGAAAGACAGAAGAAGACACTGGCTCTTAAGAGCCGAGAAGTAACACATGCTGGTTCCACTTACAAGTCTCAAAATTAACTGGGAAACAGGCAAAGTAGAGGAGAACAGTCAATATTAATGAACACAAACTGTTTCTGCATCATGGCTAATATGTTAAATGTAGTTAACACTGTATGGTTTAATGTAACAACTTGGAACAGCTTCATGTGATGGGAATGTTAAAGGCACAGAACATAAATACGCTTTTGAATAATCATCACCTATCAACCACACATTATCCCCACAGATCAAGAAATAAGATGTTCTTTGCTCCCCAAAACTCTCTTGGTGCTCAGTAAAAATCACGACTCCCTCCTTCCAGCCTAAAGGCACCGATATACTAAGGTTAAATGGACTTTTTCAGCTTTCCTTATTTTGAAACATGTAAACAGAATCACCCAAGTTTTGTATTTCTCTGAGTGACTTTTTTGTTCAACATTATATTTGTGGGACGTATCCAAGTTGTTAGGCAAGTGAATCATGTCATGTACAGTGCAGATATCAGATAGCGATTTGTTGGGGGGAAAGCTTTCAATCAGTTAGGCATTAGAGCATATGCAGTCTGGTGAGCTCATTTTTGCCAACAGACACAAGACACATGTTCTGTATGATCTGTAGCCAAAATTTGAGCAGAGAGGAGTAGGGATCAGCCAGCAAGTTGAGCATGCCGCCAAGGTACTGCAAGAGAGAATGAGAAAGTTGCCCTCACACTACCTTGTATTTTTATAGGTTAGCCTAAAATGGAATAGGGAATTTCTATATTAACAAGCTTCTCTAAGTAACAAGGAATATACATATATGGATAAGTCCTAGGGGCCAGAAACATCACCAGCCACTGAACATGCAGAGGGGCAATGTCTGCATCCCAGTGGTCCACTGGAAGGAACAGTGTCAGAACCAAGAATGTTGAAATCAACCTTCCTCTGTATCTAAGTCCAGTTAAGTCTACTCTCTATTAAGCTACCAAAAGTGGGAAGGAAATCAGCCCTCAAGGCCATCCAGATTTCTCTCTCCTCATGTTGCATACAGATGAGTTCTTTTCTTTATTGTACAGTATTTTATTGTATGACCATCCCATGCTTTATTTTATCTGTTCTAATCTTATCCACACTTGGATAGTTTCCAGATTCATATTAAAGCTATTAAGAATGGAGCTGCTCTGAATATTCTTATACATGTCTCTCAGTAAAAAATATGTACATTTTTCTTGGGTCTAAATCTTTTAGAGGGATTTCTGGGTCCTAACACATGTTTATGCACTCCTTTAGTAGATAATGCTTAAAATGAGATGGTTAAAAGGAATGGGAAAAAGAGTCTATATACTAATCTTCCTATGTTAACTAATTTTCATATTAGTCAGGGTAATGAATGAAAAGATATTAAGACATAAACACTTAGTTAATTAAATTTTTAAAGATTAAGAAATATGCTTTTAGGACTTTACACTCATATCCACAGTGTCAGTGTTCCTCTTCCGCTACATCCTCACAACACTGTGTACTTAGATTTCTTCATTAGCTCTTCTAGTAGAGGCACGAAAAATTCAAAGTGTTAGTCACTCAGTTGTATCCAACTCTTTGTGTCCCCATGGACTGTAGGTCGCTAGGCTCCTCTGTCCCTGGGATTCTCCAGACAAGAATACTGGAGTGGGTAGCCATTCCTTCCTCCTGGGGATCTGCCCAAACTAGGGATTGACACTGGGTCTCTGGCATTGAAGGCAGGTTCTTTACTATCTGAGCTACCACAGAAGCCCAATAGAGGCATAGAGGTGTTGTACTGTAGTTTTGATTTCCATTTTCCCGTTTAGCAATGAGGCTCAATACTTCAGCTTCATTCATTTTGTGAATATCTTCTCAAGTATCTTGCCAATTTTATATTTGGATCACTGGTCTTTTGTAGGAGTTGTTTATATATTTGGGATGAGCCTTAGTTGAATGCATCTGTTGCAAATATCTTTATTCACATTGTAGCTTGACTTTTTACTATATTAGCGGGAGACTGTTATTTGTTGCATACTAGCTTTTTAATTGCTATGGCTTTCTGTTGTGCTGTTTTATTATTCTGAAAGTTTTGTTTACAACTCTAATAGCACTTACCCCTCCAAGTTAACCTCATCTGGCATTGATATAGTTGTGCACCTCCTTTTTGGCTTAGGGTTTGCACAGAAAGTTTTTCCTTCTGTTTATTTTACTCTTAGAATATCTTTATATTTTGCATATATCTTATGTAATGAATGTATAAAAGATCTTTTAACAATTCCAGCCTCAATATATTTGTCTTTTATTTAGAGCATTTAGTCAGTTTATAAACGTTTGGTTTAAATTTTCTATCACCCAGTTTGCTTTCCGCATCTACCCTTCCTCTTCTATGTTATTTTTTTATTCTATACTATTTTATCTTCTTTACTTAACTATGTAATATTTATTGTGGGATATTTCTTTTTTTCTCAGTATATTTATGCATTGTTTTACAATTTTAGTGCTTAATCTAGAACATTTTATCTTGATAATTAGTTAAAATTTTTTTTCATGATAATGCAAAATTTTTAGAACATTTTAACTCCAGGTATTCTTCTATTGATTTGTGATCATTATCATCATTTATTTTGATAAACTATGAACTACTGAACAGACATTAGTTTATCAATGAAAACATGATTTATATTTAAGCATATATTTAGTATTTTTATTGTCCTTCATTTTTTACTGCATTACTGAAATTCCTCCTAGGGTTAGCTTTGTTCTATCGGAAGAACAACTGTTAGTATTTTTTGGAACAGAACCACTTTTGATAAATTTTGTTTTTTGCTGTTATTTAAAAATGCAATTATTTCACATTCATTCTTGATGAATATTTTTACAGCTTATAGAAGTTCAGGTTACTATTTCTTACTTTTCTTTTCATGGAAGATATTCTGCCATTGTTCTATGTCTTCCATTGTTTTTGTTATTGTTAAGTTTGCTATCACTTTAATTGTAGGTCCCTTGAGTATCATCAATCCATTTATCCAGGATTTTTAATATTTTTATCCCAGGTAAGATTATGTGTGGTGCAAATTGCTTCCCTTACTTCATGGCTTTTCTCTCATTATGTCATATTTAAGAAAACATTTATTTCCCATTTGCCAGTGAAGATTATTTTTCTGTCACATTCTACAACTTTTATCATTATGCTATTCACAATTACAACTATAATCCACTTGAAATAGATTTTTGTAAGTTAGGGATTATTTTCTATATGGTTAATCAGATACTTGAGTGCAGTATATTAAATAGTCCTATTCCACTCACCAGCAGTATCATTTTTCATAAAGCAAGTGTATGTAAAATATGCCTCTGTGTGTTTGTATCACTTGTATATTTATCTGCAAATATATCATACAGATATAGATAGAAACATAGATATATAGATATATTAATATATTCTACCTTATTTACACCAAGATCAAGCTGGTTTTGCTAATTTAGCTTGACATGAAATATTTTACTTATTTACTTATTATTAAAGCATAGTTTACAATATTATATTAGTATTAGAGTCACGGCATTAGAGTTACACTTGGTGTCTGCCTTCCTTTGGGCTTCCTGTGTGTCTCAGACAGTAAAGAATCCACCTACAATGTGGGAGACCTGGATTCAGTCCCTGGAATGGGAAGATCCCCTGGAGGAGGGCATGGCAACCCACTGTAGTATTATTTCCTGGAGAATCCCCATGAACAGAGGAATCTGGAAGGCTACAGTTCGTGGAGTCACAAAGAGTGGGACATGACTGAGTGACTAAGCACACACATACATCATAGTGATTTAATAGTTTTGTAGTTTAGACTCCACTTAAAGTTTTACAAAACATACAGTAAATCAAAAATCTTATAACTTGTGCATCATCAAATGTATCTTGGTGTTTCTTGGATTTTGTGTTTTCACATAGAGTATAGGAAAGTTTTTTCAGGTCTACAAGAAACCTTGAAACCTTGGTGTTTCTGAATGGAATGCACTAAATATAAATATCCATTTGGGAACAACCAACATTTCTACAGTAGTTGATGTTACAATTAATGAATATAATTTATCCTTCACTTTTATAGGTTTTCTTCAATGCAGATCAATAATATATTATTTTTAATCCATGAAAATCTTGTATGAGTTATTAGATTCATTCATATTTACATGATATTTCTAATGTTATAGTAAATTAACTGTTTTTAATTTTCCACTTATTCAAAGCCTGTAGTTACACACCTGATTTATAAACATTGTCTTTGCATTTGCTAAATGAATTGAATGATTCCAGTAATGATTTGTATGTTCTTTTCTTTTGCACTGTGTAATAAATATTCAGTCATATATCTATAATGATGTCGCTTTATTTTTTCTCCTTGCCAATCTCTTCTATTATTTTTTTATTCTCAACAGGAGTTTGTTTTGGAAATCAAGACAGATACCAGTAGTCTGGCAGGAGCGCAACTTACTTTATAGTTGATGAATGCTCTTTTGTGTTTGATTTTCTTTTTAACTCTACACTAAGTAATATTTTTCATTGGAAAGCAATTCCTAAGGCACAATGCATTATCCTTGAATCCATTTTCTAAATGTGTTTTTATGCCGCTAATATCCCACAAGTTTTTTTTTTTATTTCTGTATTCTTATTTTTTTTAATTGTATTGATATACAGTTGATTTATAATGTTGTATTAATCTGTTGTATAGCAAAAATGATTCAGGTATACATATGTAACTTCTTACTCATATTCTTTTCCATTATAGTTTATTGCAAGATATTGAATATATTTTCTGTGCTGTATAGTACTACCCTGATGTTTATCCATCCTATAAATATTCAGTTCAGTTCAGTTCAGTCGAGTCACTCAGTTGTGTCTGACTCTTTGTGACCCAATGGACTGCAGCACATCAGGCCTCCTTGTCCATCACCAACTCTTGGAGTTTACTCAAACTCATGTCTATTGAGTCAATGATGCCATC
Source organism: Ovis aries (assembly GCF_016772045.2). Lineage (NCBI taxonomy): Eukaryota > Metazoa > Chordata > Mammalia > Artiodactyla > Bovidae > Ovis > Ovis aries. The sequence continues at coordinate 149,079,746 of NC_056054.1, read as the reverse complement.
CAACCATCTCATCCTCTGTCATCCCCTTCTCCTACCTTCAATCTTTCCCAGCATCAGGGTCTTTTCAAATGAGTCAGCTATTCACATCATGTGGCCAAAGTGTTGGAGTTTCAGCTTCAGCATCGGTCCTTTCAATGAACACCCAGGACTGATCTCCTTTAGAATGGACTGGTTGGACCTCCTTGCAGTCCAAGGGACTCTCAAGAGTCTTCTCTAACACCACAGTTAAAAATCAGTTCTTCAGCACTCAGCTTTCATTATAGGCCAACTCACATCCTATATGTATTAGCGTCCACTAATTCCAAATGCCCAATCCTTTCTCTCCAACCCCCTTGGCAATCATAAGTCTCTTTTCTATGTCTGTTTTGTATATATGTTCATTTGTGTTGTATTTTAGATTCCACATATATGTGATCTCATATAGTATTTGTCTTTCTCCTTCTAACTTTCTTCATTTAGTATGACAATCTCTAGGTCCATTCATGTTGCTGCAAATGACATCATTTCATTCTTGCCAATTTTTTTGGTAAGTTTTATTTTCTTCTATGGTTGCAGTGACTAGCACTTCCAGTAAAATTCTTTTATAGGTCTTTATAAGAAAAGGGAAACTATTTAATATTTCTTTTCTGTCCAGCTGATCATAGAAAGAAATAGTTTGAACATTTATTTATTTATTTTTGTTTTTATTTTTAAATTTTAAAATCTTTAATTCTTACATGCATTCCCAAACATGGTCCCCATGCACCAGCCCCAAGCATGCTGCATCCTGCGTCATTTAAAGTTAACATTCTAAAAGGCATTTAATCCTTAACAAATGTGGGCAGAAGGTAAAGAACTAAAAGCAATAGTACCATACCTCAGGGCTGGGGGCCGTGAAGGACAACTACACTTCGGCCTTATGGAGCAATGAGAAGAACTGGTGTATGAAAGCAGAAAGGGTAGTTCTACGAGAAGGGCTATCTGATAGAAATGTTTGCTGTTGGTACTTGGTGACACAAAACTTCATGATGTCATAAGACTGAGATAGGAAAGATGCACTGAGAGAACAGGGGCAGCTACCATAAGCATTTTATACCTTTCTGTGCAATGTACTGGTGCCTCTGGGAACAAGCTTTGGTTTGGTCTCATACATATCATTTTATATCTAGAATGATAGCTGATATTCTTGTCTAACATCATGGTTTGTTGGATCAATAATTCCCACTTGGGGTACTCATTTGGTGTTTTTCAGTCACATAGTCCTTCCAAGAACTTAGGAGTGAATTGAGAACCAGTTTTCCAACAAAAAATAGTTTTGCTTTGTGTTTTTGTGTGTGTGTGTTTTTTTTTTTTTTTTTTAATAATAGTGACCATGGCATTAATGTAGAATTCTAGGTATTTGAACTGGATTCTCATTTTGGGGGCTTGACAGCAGCTAATAGAACATCCTTGTCAGCAAAAAGATATGTCTGGAAAATATTGGGCCATTATATTGCATAGCGCGTGTGTACAGTAACTAGCACTCAAGCTGAAACAAATGAAAAAGTACCTTTTTCTTCTCATTACACCATTTCAAGCTGACAGCCTTACAGGTTATTCCAAATGTGATCTATATCGCCATCAAAATCCAAAAAGAGCCTCTTTTTCATGGTGGGCAGCGGAAGATTCATCAACTTGTCTCTTACTTTAGAAGTAATATTGCAACACACTCCAAACCACTGGGGCCTTGGCAACTTAATTAATGTGTCAAGCTGCTGTAGTTTCCAGGAGATTATCTCTGATCCTCTGTCAGATATGTATTTTACTAGGGCTGTTAAAAGTGTTTCCTAGTTCCTGCTCACAAGGAATTAGCATAATCTCATCAATGAAATGGACTTGCACCATTTTCTGTGGAATATCATGATAATCAAGATCCCTTTGGACTGTATTATCACAGGAAACAGACATGACATACCCTTGAGGCATATATATCAAGGCTTACTATTGTCCTTTCTATATAAAAACAAACCGATTCTGACTTTCTTTACTAATAGTGACAGGAAAAACATAGACAAACAACTGAATTCCACGTTCCTAGGTCTGCTTTAATTTACTATGCTAAATATACCACCACTTTAAAGTTAAGTCACACAGATCAGTTCAGTTCAGTTCAGTTCAGTGGCTAAGTTGTGTCCGACTCTTTGTGACCCCATGTATTGCAGCAAGCCAGGCCTCCCTGTCCATCACCAACTCCCGGAGTTCACTCAGACTTATGTCCATCGAGTCAGTGATGCCATCCAGCCATCTCATCCTCGGTCATTCACTTCTCCTCCTGCCCCCAATCCATCCCAGCATCAGTCTTTTCCAATGAGTCAACTCTTCTCGTGAGGTGGTCAAAGTACTGGAGCTTCAGCTTTAGCATCATTCCTTCCAAAGAAATCCCAGCGTTGATCTCCTTCAGAATGGACTGGTTGAATCTCCATGCTCTTCAAGGGACTCCCAAGAGTCTTCTCCAACAGCACAGTTCAAAAGCATCAATTCCTTGGCGCTCAGCCTTCTTCACAGTCCAACTCTCACATCCATACATGACTACTGGAAAAACCATAGCCTTGACTAGACGGACCTTAGTCGGCAAAGTAATGTCTCTGCTTTTGAATATACTATCTAGGTTGGTCATAACTTTTCTTCCAAGGAGTAAGCGTCTTTTACTTTCATGGCTGCAGTCACCATCTGCAGTGATTTTGGAGGCCCAAAATAAAGTCTGACACTGTTTCCACTGTTTCCCTATCTATTTCCCATAAAGTGATGGGACCGGAGGCCATGATATTCGTTTTCTGAATGTTGAGCTTTAAGCCAACTTTTTCACTCTCCTCTTTCACTTTCATCAAGAGGCTTTTTAGCTCCTCTTCACTTTCTGCCATAAGAGTGGTGTCATCTGCATATCTGAGGTTATTGATATTTCTCCTGGCAATCTTGATTCCAGCTTGCATTTCTTCCAGTCCAGCGTTTCTCATGATGTACTCTGCATATAAGTAAAATAAGCACGGTGACAATATACAGCCTTGAGATACTCCTTTTCCTATTTGGAACCACTCTGTTGTTCCATGTCCAGTTCTAACTGTTGCTTCCTGACCTGCATACAGATTTCTCAAGAGGCAGGTCAGGTGGTCTGTATCCCCATCTCTTTCAGAATTTTCCACAGTTTATTGTGACACACAGTCAAAGGCGTTGGCATAGTCAATAAAGCAGAAATAGATGTTTCTCTGGAACTCTCTTGCTTTTTCCATGATCCAGCGTATGTTAGCAATTTGATCTCTGGTTTCTTTGTCTTTTCTAAAACCAGCTTGAACATCAGGGAGTTCACAGTTCACGTACTGCTGAAGCCTGGCTTGCAGAATTTTGAGCATTACTTTACTAGCGTGTGAGATGAGTGCAATTGTGCGGTAGTTTGAGCATTCTTTGGCATTGCCTTTCTTTGGGATTGGAATGAAAACTGACCTTTTCCAGTCCTGTGGCCACTGCTGAGTTTTCCAAATTTGCTGGAATATTGAGTGCAGCACTTTCACAAGCATCATCTTTCGGGATTTGAAACAGCTCAACTGGAATTCCATCGCCTCCACTAGCTTTGTTCATAGTGATGCTTTCTAGAGCCCACTTGACTTCACTTTCCAAGATGTCTGGTTCTAGATTAGTGATCACTTCATCGTGATTATCTGGGTCTTGAAGATCTTTTTTGTGCAGTTCTTCCGTGTATTCTTGCCACCTCTTCTTAATATCTCCTGCTTCTGTTAGGTCCATACCATTTCTGTCCTTTATCAAGCCCATCTTTGCATGAAATGTTCCCTTGGTATCTCTAATTTTCTTGAAGAGATCTCTAGTCTTTCCCATTCTGTTGTTTTCCTCTATTTCTTTGCATTGATCACTGAAGAAAGCTTTCTTAACTGTTTTTGCTATTCTTTGGAACTCTGCATTCAGATGCTTATATCTTTCCTTTTCTCCTTTGCTGTTCACCTTTCTTCTTTTCACAGCTATTTGTAAGGCCTCCCCAGATAGCCATTTTGCTTTTCTGCATTTCTTTTCCATGGGGATGGTCTTGATCCCTGTCTCCTGTACAATGTGATGAACCTCATTCCATAGTTCATCAGGCACTCTATCTATCAGATCTAGGTCCTTAAATCGGTTTCTCACTTCCACTGTATAATCATAAGGGATTTGATTTAGGTCATACCTGAATGGTCTAGCAGTTTTCCCTATTTTCTTCAATTTGAGTCTGAATTTGGCAATAAGGAGTTCATGATCTGAGCCACAGTCAGCTCCTGGTCTTGTTTTTGTTGACTGTATAGAGCTTCTCCATCTTTGGCTACAAAAAATATAATCATACTGATTTTGGGGTTGACCATCTGGTGATGCCCATGTGTAGAGTCTTCTCTTGTGTTGTTGGAAGAGGGTGTTTGCTATGACCAGTGCATTTTCTTGGCAAAACTCTATTAGTCTTTGCCCTGCTTCATTCCGTATTCCAAGGCCAAATTTGCTTGTTACTCCAGGTGTTTCTTGACTTCCTACTTTTGCATTCCAGTCCCCTATAATGAAAAGGACATCTTTTGAGGATGTTAGTTCTAAAAGATCTTGTAGGTCTTCATAAAACCATTCAACTTCAGTTCCTTCAGCGTTACTGATTGGGGCATAGATTTGGATAACTGTGATATTGAATGGTTTGCCATCTTGTCCAACTCTTTGAGGCCCCATGGACTGTATCCTACCAGATTCCTCCGTCCATAGGAGGAGGTTTTCTTTCCAGTCAAGAATACTGGAGTGGGTTGCCATTTCCTTCTCCAGGAGGTCTTCCAGACCCAGGGATTGAACCCAGCTCTCCTGCATGGCAGACACTTTACCATCTGAACCACCAGGCAAGTCACCACCTCCATAACTGCAGGCAAAATTGACATCACCAGTTTAAGACATTTTGATGATATCAGATAGATTGTCAATAAACAAATTTTCTCTACAACCTACCTGTGTTTTGTGATAGCAAAATCATTTTCAATAGATATTTAGTGATATTGATCACTCTTACAATTTTCAAAAATATCCTGAGGGCTCCAAACTCTGCCATCACCTCAATGAATACAGAATTGCTTTTGTTTATTATCTTAATTGAAGGAGGCATTTATTTGGATTTTAATTTGTCCCTCCCTGCTATTTCTGGGGTCATGGAGTAGACGCATGAATTCCACTAGTTGCTAGGTATGTTTCTTATATATTCTGTGAATGAAAAATAACCATCAGATAAGTCAGTGGTCCAGGAATAGAGGATGAGGCAGATTTAAGTCAACTCTCCCTTTGAAACATAAATTCAGTGAGTTCTTCCATGGGCCACAATCTTTTTTGGTGCACCATGAATTAGAGTCAAATCAAAAACAAATTAAAACATTTTATTTAAAAAAAAAAACATTTTGGGGAAAGAATTGTCTTTTATTATTAAATACAGTTGAGTGAAAGTGAAAGACTCTTTTTTTAATATAAATTTATTTATTTTAATTGGAAGTTAATTACTTTACAATAATGTATTGGTATAGAACAGTCTTTTGGACTCTGTGAAAGACTCTTTGTGACCCCATGGACTACACAGTCCATGGAATTTTCCAGGCCAGAATACTGAAGGGGGTAGCCTTTCTCTTCTTCAGGGGATCTTCCCAACCCAGGGATTGAACCCAGGTCTCCTGCATTCTAAGCAGATTCTTTACCAGATGAGCCACTAAGGAACTCATAAATATAGTTTATCCTTGAACTGTTTTGTGGTTAGAGTCAGCAACCACCACTGTTGAAAATCTCAGATAACTTTACAGTGGGCCCTCTAGCATCCATGTTTCCCCACGTGCTGGTGCAACTAACCACAAATCACATGGCACTGTAAGACATAGTTATTGAAAAAAATATGTCTGTAAGTGGACCCACAGTGTTCAAATCTGTGTTGTTCAAGGGTCAACTGTATAATGCTATTTGTGGGTTATTTGTAGACGCTCTATCAAGTTGAAGAAATTCCCTTCTGTTCCTGTTTTTCTAAAGGTTTTTGTCTCAAATAAGTGATAAATTTTAATGACGACATCAATTGACACAATTGTGATTTTTTTCCTTTAGCTTATTAAAATGGTGGATTACACTGATTTTTTAAATAATCAAAAAGACTTGTATCTCTAGAATAAGCTTAATTGTCATAGAATAATTGTATATAATGTATATATGGGCTTCCCAAGTGACTCAGTGGGTAAAGAATCTGACTGACAATGCAGGACACCAAGAGTCCCTGGTTTAATCCCTGGGTCAGAAAGATTTTCTGGAGTAGGAAATGTCAACCCACATCAGTAATCTTGCCTGGGAAATCCCATGGACAGAGACGCCTAGAGGGCTATAGTCCTTGGAGTTACAAAAAGTGGGACACAACTGAGCCCACATTTACATATTTTATATGTTGCAGAACTCTGTTTTGCTAAAGTTTTTGTTGTTGTTGTTGTTGTTGTTACATTTATATCAGTAAGAGATACTTCTCTATAGTCTTTTGCTTTCTAATTTGGTTTGATCTTTGGTTATGTTATCAGAGTAATATTAGCTCTAAAAAGTAGGAAATAGTTCTCTTATTTTCTGTTAAGAGATCATGTAGAATTGGTGTCAGTTCTTGTTTAATATTTGGAAACTCCAATACATTGGCCACCTGTTGTGAAGAGGTGACTCATTTGAAAAGACTCTGTACTGGGAAAGATTGAGGGCAGGAGGAGAAGGGGACAACAGAGGATGAGATGCTTGGATGGCATTACCAACTCACTGGACATGAGTTTGGGTGGACTCCGGGAGTTGGTGATGGACAGGAGGCCTGGCATGCTGCGGTTCATGGGGTTGCAAAGAGTCGGACACGACTGAGTGACTGAGCTGAACTGAACTGAACTGAACTGAAAATTCTCTAGAAAAACCATACAACCATACAAGCATGATGATTTTTTTTTTGAGAGGGTAAAATTAGGGATTATATTTCCTGCATAGTTATAGATCTATTCCATTTATTTATTTGTGGATGTTTCATATCGGGCGAATCAAAGTAAGCCTTTCTGCCCGTCCTTCAGGGAACCCACACACAATTCTTTGTAGACAGTCTGCTGTGCTACCTCTGGCACTCACAGCATGCCCAGGAGTGCAAGTTCTGGCTTCAGGGCTGCTCCCATCTGGGGAAAGGGAGATGGCAGCGGCATTTTTAAGTGCCATAGAGCTCTTCCCTCATAATGCAGCAGTTTCTGTTTTCCTTAAGCTTTCCCCTGCTTCTTGTGCTCTCTGACTAGATTACAGGGTCTGCAAATGATTCTGAGACTTCTTCATAGGTTTTTAGTCCTGTTTGTAGAGGGACAGAGCCCTAGATTTCCTAACCCCACCATTTTTAGTGATGTTAATCCGATACTCACTTTTATATCATGATTTCAGCTAGCATAGTGAGTGTTTTGATCCTCACAGTCATTATTTCTTTTGTCTTTACCATATTATCATATTAATACTTTTTCATTTTTATAAATTATAATTATATCCACTGTTACTGCCCACTATGGGAAGTGAAATAGAAGATTATTAAAATGGAAAATCTTATTCTTGCCTCAGCTGGCAGGAAATAATGGTTATAGGCATCATATAGACAGAATTCATAATTTAAAATAAGATAAAGTGAAACTAAAATGCTCATGGTGACTTCCTAAGCAAAACATAATTCCAAGATTGCATTTTATGGTGCGTTTAGCATATATAGATTCAGGCATTCCCTGTGCTAGGGCCTTGAATATTCTGTCAACTGATATGAAATTTCCCTGAGGTAATTTCACATTAGGAAATGTATTAAAAATTAGTACTGACTTTTCTGCAGAGTATTGTGTTTCTGTGTGCAGAAATTATATGAACTAAAAAATCTATCTCACTGGCAATATTGATACCACTGATAGAAATAAAAGAAATTTGACAAAAAAGGAAGCTAATTAATAATTATTTATTTGTTCTTATAATAATCCTTTTTATTAATTGCTTTTGCAACATTAGCTCTTATGTGAATGCTAAATATTAATGATTTCAGAGACTATAAATATTTTTTCATTCAATTGCCCTTTGTAAAAAGCAAAATTATGCTGTAATTAGAAGGTAGTATCAACATTTCTTTTACTACTATTGCTTTGTTTTTCTAGGCAGGGGTATGTTATGAGGCATGATATTTTTAGTATGTTAAATCTTTATTGATATTGGAATAGTAAGCTAAATTACAGTACTGTTGCCTCAGCAACTTTGTGTGTGCATGTTCAGTAACTCAGTCATGTCTGACACTTTGCAACCTTATTGACTGTTGCCCACAAGGATCCTCTGTCCATAGAATTTTCCAGGCAAGAATACTGGAGTGGATTGCTATTTCCTACTTGAGGGGATCTTCCTGACCCAGGGATCAAAACCAGATCTCTTCCACCTTCTGCATTGTCAGGAATATTCTTTACCACTAAGCCACCTGGGAAGCCCCTCAGTTATTTCAGTGAAATATAAATGAATATCTTCTGACTACCTAATATATCTGAGACTAGAATAGCTATTAATAGCAAATATCAAGCAAAATTTTGTTCTTAAATATACTACAGTTCTTCCACTATATGACATTTTTATTATAATTAGTCTCATGATATGTTTTCTTTCTGAGTAAAAGAAATTAAAGTGAATAAACTCTTGTTAATTTTTCTCTTAGGGATTTAAATACAGATTGCTACTTCAAAAACTTGGTTAACAAGATATAAAGGCATGCTGATTCAACACATAATTTTCTCTAGAGGTGTTCTTTTGTTTTTTTTCCTTTACATATTGGTTAAGTGTGTAGTCACTCAGTCATGACTAACTCTTTGTGACCCCGTGGACTGTAGCCCATCAGGTTCCTCTGTCCATGGGATTTCCCAGGCAAGAATACTAGAGTGGGCTGTCATTTCCTTCTCCAGGGGATCTTCCCAACCTAGGAATCAAACACAGGTCTCCAGCACTGCAGGCAGATTCTTTACCATCTAAGTCACCAGGGAAGCTCTTCATATTAATTAGTTAACGATCAAATCTTTGAGCTCAAATCTAAGGCTTAAAGGATCCATTTCCTCCCTCTCTTTTCTTGTGTCTCTTGTTCCTCTCTCTTTACCTCTAATGCTAAAAGTATTGCTGTCCTGGAGACTTTTGCTAATATGAAGAAACAAGAAGATGGGATTTTAAGGGCCAAAAACAACAGATGGTACTGCCATGGAGAATATTGAAAATGACACACTATCTAATGTGGAGGCCTTTGAAGTCAAATCCTTAGTGAAGAATAAAGTTAAAAATAGAAATAATCAGAAGAACATGGCCACGAAACTTGTTTGTCTTTGTACAGGCTCTAAGCAGAAAACAAAGTCTGCCCTGAAAATATGCGATCGAGGCTTATCCCTATACTGTTTTGGAATTTAAATTTACGTTATTTTCAGAATCCAAATGACTTGCAACCTGAGAATGTAGCAAAAGATTTTCCTGATTAGGAGTTCCCTAGAATATTTAACAGAAGTAAATACATACAAGCCACCTACCAAAGTTCTCAATGGGTTCTCCAACATGCCCCTTTAACATGGTTAACTTACCAAGATTCACCAGGCTAGACAACTTAACTACAAGTTTCCTAGAGAGCACAACTTCCCTCTTGAGCCTAGACCATTTTCCTGACTCTAAGCTCGAGGATATTAACAAGCTCATTCTAAAATTCACATGGAAATACAAGGTGCCTGGAATAGCCTAAACAATCATAAGAAAGGACAAAATTGGAGGGCTTACTCCTAATTTCAACTGTTACTATACCTCCCAACTTCAAAACTTACTAGTGAAAAGTAAAAAAGTAGCAATAATATAGAAAATTTATTATAGAAAAATTGTTAATTTTTAATTAGCAAAAAATATATAAAATTTTACCTAGAAACTTCATGAATAAATGTAAAGTTATGTATAGCAAATATAAAATATATTTTATTTTCAGGCATAAGTGAAATACAAAAATGACCATATACAAAACTGTTCTCATCAAGCATAAATGAACTATATATAGAAGACATAAGCTCCATCTTTAATGCAATACTTTATAAATCAGATTCAAGATAAGTTTCAATAAATACCATTTTTATTCCAGCTGAAGTATTTCAAATTGTAAAAGAAGATGCTGTTAAAATGCTGCACTCAATATGCCAACAAATTTGGAAAACTCAGCAGTGGCCACAAGACTAGAAAAGGTCAGTTTTCATTCCAATCCCAAAGAAGGGCAATGTAAAAGAATGTTCAAACTACCATGCATTTTCACTCATCTCACATTCTAGTAAAGTAATGCTCAAAATTCTCCAAGCTAGGCTTCAACAGTACCTAAACCAGAACTTCCAGATGTACAAGATGGATTTAGTAAAGGCAGAGGAACCAGAGATCAAATTGCCAACATCCACTGGATCATAGAAAAAGCAAGAGAATTTAAGGAGAACATCTACTTTTGCTTCAATGACTATGCTAAAGCCTTTGTCTGTGTGGATCACAAAAAATTTGTGGAAATTATTCAAGAGATGAGATTACCAGAACACCTTACCTGCCTCCTGAGAAACCTGTTTGCAGGTCAAGAAACAGTTAGAACCAGACATGGAACAATGGACTGCTTCCAAATTGGGGAAGGAGTATGTCAAGACTGTATATTGTCACACTGCTTATTTAACTTCTATGAAATGTACGTTATGTGAAATGCCAAGCTGGATGAAATACATTCTGGAGTCAAGATTTCCGGGAGAAATATCATTAACCTCAGATAGGCAGATGACACCACTCTTACGACAGAAAGCAAAGAGGGACAGAAGAACCTCTTGATGAAGGTGAAAGAAGAGAGTGAAAAAGCTGGCTTAAAACTCAACGTTCAAAAAATGAAGATCATGGCATCTGGTCCCATCACTCATGTAAATAGATGGGAATACTGTGACAGACTATTTTCCTAGGCTCCAAAATCACAGACTATTTCCTAGGTGGTGAATGCAGCCATTAGTTTAAAGGACACTTGCTCCTTGGAAGACAAGCTATGAGCAACCTAGATAGCATGTTAAAAAGCAGAGACATTACTTTATCAACAAATGTCCATATAGCCAAAGCTATTGTTTTTCCAATAGTCATGTATGGATATGAGAGCTAGACCATAAAGAAATCTGAGAACTGGAGAACTGGTGCTTTTGAACTGTGGTTCTGGAGAAGACTCTTGAAAGTCCCTTGGACTGCAAGAAGATCAAACCAGTCAGTCTAAAGGAAATCAATCCTGAATATTCATTAGAAGGACTGATGCTGTAGCTGAAACTTCAATACGTGGGCTACCTGATGCAAATAATTGATTCTTTAAAAAGGACCTGAGGATGGGAAAGACTGAAGGAAAGAGAAGGGGACGACAGAGGTCAAGATGGTTGGATGGCATCGCCAACAGGATGGATGTGAGTTTGAGCAAGCTGCAGGAGGTGGTGAAGGGTAGGGAAGCCTGAAGTGCTACAGTTCTTCGAGTTGCAAACCGTAGGACATGACTGAGCGACTGAACAACAACATCATTTTCATTAACATTTTAAAGCAGAAGAGTCATAATTAAAGTATTTATACGTAAAGATGAAATTATGAAGCAAGTTAGAACACACTGAGAACTGAACAATAATGAAAATGCTATATTGTTCATCTGTGAGTTACAGGTCAACAGAGACTTTAAAGAAATATAAAGCCTCAAATACCAATCTAGGAAAAGACATTTCTAACACAAAATTCCTTTATGTTTTTGAAACTGCGTAGCCAGTTTCAATTATCTAGAGAAAAGAAACAAAGATTAATGAAATGGGAGAGGGAGAGGGTGGGATGATTTGGGAGAATGGCATTCTAACATGTATACTATCATGTAAGAATTGAATCGCCAGTCTATGTCTGACGCAGGATACAGTATGCTTGGGGCTGGTGCATGGGGATGACCCAGAGAGATGTTATGGGGAGGGAGGTGGGAGGGGGTTCATGTTTGGGAACGCATGTAAGAATTAAGGATTTTAAAATTTAAAAAATAAAAAAATAAAAAAATAAAAAAATAAAAAAAAGGAAAAAAATCAAGAAAGAATAATAGTTCATATGTGAAAATTATATGACATTCATATTTCAGTATCAATAAAGTTTTTATTGGAATATAAAAAAAAGAATATTCCAAATAAGTCAGAAACATTCAAAGTTAGATCTTTGATGAATACTAAGGAAAATCAAATTTGGAATGAATTCATCAGTAACAAAGTACAGAAGGGAAAATCATATATTAAAAATAAAATGTAAACATAGTTGATATATATATTATATATATATATATTTTCCTTTTAATAAAAAGGAAAATAATTGGGAACCTTTTGCCAGTAAGTTGGAAAATCACATAAAATGCAATACTTTTAGGAAAGCATAAGTGCAAAACATAAATATATCCTAAATTTTTAAAGCATTTGAGTCTGCAAATTTCAAAATCTACTCCTGGTTATGTGAATAATATCAAATCCAGATAATTTTATACAGGTTCTGCCAAAGAAATAAGAAACATGAAATTAGTTAATATAATGGCAATTGAAATGGTGTGGATATCTTAAAATTTTAGCACAAAATACACTGGAAAAGACAATCTCTTGCATGCATTCTGTCAGCCCCACTTAGTTCCATATGAATGGACTTTGGGCCTGGAACACTTCCTTAGCAAGAGATAAAGAGCCCACACAGCCTGGGTGGGGTTGTGTGGAAATATCTTTCCCTGATTCAAGATCAATGAATGCTCTTTGTCTCTGCTTGGAGCATGTGTGTAGCATGGCACCTGGCCAACCCGATTGTTATATCTGCTCTCCACAGGGAGTGGACAGGATTCCATCACCCAACAAGAAGGCTGCCCTTATACAAATCACTCTCTACCATTTACTGGGAAGGACTCGCTGGCCGTGGAGAGACTCACACACACTATCGAAGCTTATCTTGCTCTTTCTCCTTGATTTAAGCAAACTATTGTTCTGTGCAGTGCTTGACTGTGTTCTGCTTTGCTTGGTGACTCTGATACCCAGGTGCAGTGGGCAGATATATCTAGAGTCCTCCCCTGGGGCATCGTACTCTGCTTGACAAAGTAAAACCCTCTATATAAAATATAAGAATTTTTTTAATTGAATTTAATATTGTGGCCATTGTCATTCCCCTTAATTGGGATTATTTTCAAAAATTTCACAACTGGATGTGTTTTAACTCTTGTTGCTGCTGCTGCTTAAGTAGTTCTGAAAAAGCATAGGCTTCACTGACCATTGTAAGCAAAGTACATCTGGGCTACACAATGTCACAAGCTAAATCTTTCCATTTATAGGTGATACCCTGAATTTCAGCTTCATTTTTTATGATGTATACATTATAGTCTATGTATTAGGTAAATATATTTTAACAGTAAAGCTTTCTGACATGCTCACACACGTACAAGTTATAGAGGAACTAATATTCCTTTTACGCTGCAAGAGAATCAGATCTGTCATCTCTAGGAAATGTAAAACTGGTTGCTCCCCGGAAGATATCTAAAACTTTTCAGTGTAGTGATTATATACTGCGGGCCTGGCATTTTTCCCACATGGAAAAAGACTGGTATAGTACTTATGTTTGTAATGAAAATGTGACTTTAGACTTTCAAGAATTCAACCTGGCCACTCAGTATTAAAACCCTGCTGTAATTTTGCTTTGTGTTATCCCAAGACTATATGAGAGTCTGTTTTTCATTGATGTTTCATTGGTTGTTTTTTTTTTTTTTTCCCCCTTGGAAATAAGTTAATGTTTCACCCTTCTACTATTTTCATGGACATAAAAGAAACTACGTTTACAATGCTCTCTTATATTGGCAGTCTATTAAATAAAGATTCTCATATATCAAACAATGACTGTCAGGGGACTTAAGTCAACTAGGAAAACAATAAGGAAAATTACTAATGAATATTTGGGAAGAAAAGTTTACTAGTACATTTCTCTATGTCATTTAACTATAAACAAAGTGATGCTTATTTTCATCACTGTTGATGCTGTGTTCTTTTTGTTATTAAATTGTATCACAGATTATTGTAATTACTCTCACTCTTTTTCTGTCCTTTTACAAATGAAATCATTGTCTTAGGTAAAAACTGGCTTGATATAACTGTTTCTAGTTCTCTTCATGCATGCAAGAACATATGTACAGAATTCTGTTTTTCCTTTCCTGAATCCTATTGTGCTTTCAAGCTCAAAAGAATTATAAAATCTCTTGAAGTCAAATTTAGAGAATTCTTTTTTGACTCAGAAAAAGGAATCATTATTTCTAAATTAAACAAAGCAGCTCAGGTGATGAGTGCATCAAGCTTTTGAGGCCTGTCAAACATGTTGTGTTGGAGATAATTTAGGATCATTCATAGGGAAACTAAATATCCCTGGGTAGCATCAATGACTTTGGTTGCAAGTTTGCAGATAGCTTGGTGGGATCTACTATATAATAATTCTGTTTATGTGATGCAATTTTTACTTCATATTAAAACCAAGTAGGGAATGATTTGGATTTATCATGACTTGTTTTAGTGTAACTCTCTGTGAGAGAAAACAAAATACATTAAAAGCAAATGTTTATATTTGTATTTATGTGTGACTGTATAAAATTACATTTATAGCTATAAAACCCAATATATCTTGATATATACTGTACACTTTGAAGAAGCAAAATTTTTCAGTAGAAAATACGAGAAAGGTTTACAAGTGAATTGAAAGGAACTGTGTAAGTTGCTCAAGAGCTTGCTCAAGTATTTGTTAATTAAATAAATTTCAGTTTTCAAGCTCAGTTTTCAATATTTGGATTATTTGCCTGTTGTTTTCACTCACATTCTATGCTAAAACTACATCATTTGAGTACTCATCATGTAAAAAGTTCTGAGATAACTTCTGCATGGCTCAAATATGAGTATATCAATCTTTGGTAGATATTATATATGTGTATATGCAAATAGATAACAGGGAATTCTGATTGCCCAATTTGAAAAATCAATTTGCTTTTGAATAAAGAAAAAGCATCAATTTCTCAGATTTGAAAATTGTCTCATGAAGAAAGGGAAAACTATGATTTATTATGTTTTCCAATTGTGAGACAACATACCCTAAAACAGGAATGGGAGAAGTTGTACATTTTATTAGTAAATGTTATTCAATATAAAAATAACTCTTTTCAACCTGCATTTATTTCAGACTTGGCTTTTGTTGACATTAATATTCTTGAGGTTTCACATATGCTCCAAACTCTCAGCAATAATAAATAACATGCAATAGTGTGAATTAAAAAATGAAAATCAAAAATTAAAAATATCAAATCAATTTGTTCATGTAGAAGATGAAGATCATCTGGAACTCTCATGTATTGTTTACAGAACTGTAAACTAGTACAACCACTGCAACAACTTAAATTGCTCAAAGTTCCTATTTTTAGGTATAAGTTTGCTTAAAATTTCTTTGGCTGTAATTCATATTACCTCCTTAAATTCAGAGTCTGGATAGGAAGAGAGGTGTTTTGAAAAACCAAAAAAAAAAAAAAAAATCCAGAAAAACAGCAACGAATGGTTGCCATCTGCCACCTTAAATGATAATTATATGTAATATGAAAGAAAAAACAGAGGCAAAATGTTATAATTGGAACAAGAAGATGAGGAAATGAAAGAGGCAACTGGGCGACTGTAGCTGCATAAACAATATTCTAAATATTACCATGATGCAGTCATTGAAAGCCTGAATCTGAACTATGGGAGGGAGTCTGATGGAGCAAGTTCAAAGAACTTAGGCAGGAGGAGTGATATTAAAGAATAAATAGAAATAAAATAAATCTGGCTGGTAATTATAGTCTTTTGTTTTATATTTTTTTCTTTTATCTATTTACCTCCAGGCACATTTTTACTAACATAAATCAGACTATTGCTGTGTCTGTCATATATACGGCATGAATTATGGTCAGATACTGTTATAAGTACATTGTGACTATTAACTTATTTGATTCTTTAACAAACCCCATGTAGCAGTTGGTTTAAATACGGAATGAGGCTTGAGTTTACCAGCTCTTGGAACTACCCATTCACTTAAAATTATTTTTTGCTGAGTTATGCAAAAATAAAATAATAATATTAAAAATAAAAAACATATATAAAAATCATAATACAGTTTTATCTTTTGGTGCTCAATATTCAACATGAGAAATATATAATTATGTTATCCAAGGTCCAGCTATTTACTGAATTGGCAGATAGACAAATTTTCCAAATAATATTTGAGTGTGTTGGCAGGTAATAAAATTTTTGTTTGAATTGAAAAAAGAAGACATGATTTTTAAAATGTTTTTAGGCGGTAACATTTTGTGTTAGCTTTTGGAAACACAAAGTTACCTTGGAAACTTTGTGTGTCTGTGTGTGTTTGTGTGTATGCACGTGTGTGCATGTGTACCAAAGAGAACAAAGAGTGGAGACAAGAGCAGTGAAAGGACATGGTATTTCTGCTGCTTTTGATCTTAGGCTTTTTTTTTTTTTTTAACTGCATCATAGAGATCCGAGGTATGGCAGCTGGTTTAATGAGTGAACTTGTGAGTCTGAGATAAGTATTGATACATTTGAAACTAAAGCCATAAGCATAGTGGATTTCAGTGCTGATGAAAGTGTTTGGAACAGGACTTTTCCATTGTCCTGCACTGGCACACTGTCAGTGTGGGTAGTGCCTTAGAAAAGCTAGTTCCTTGGAGGTAGAGATGAGTGATTATGGCTCTCAGATCACTGACTTTCTCCCCCACCCCCCTCAAGGGCACTAGAAGCTGTAAAAACAGCACAGATTTACTCAGGTGGGAAGCAAATCTTCAATGAAAATATTAAGACTAAATAATGTGACATCCCCTAGTTATACACATAAAAACTGGGGAAAGTTCAGAAATAAATTTGCTAAGCTAGGGTTCAAGATGTGACTTAAGCAATGTGAAAACAGAATTTGTTCACAAAATTTATGTGGCCTCTTCGTAGTAAGTATAAACAGTTTCTGTGAACATTTGTATTTATTCTAAGAATTTACACTTGCAATAATAACTATAATACTTAAAGTATCTTACATATTAATTATATTGCATGTTCCATTATATTATTATTATACCATGAAGTTTTAAAGTTGAATTTGAGTTATCAAGAATAAAATAATGTACTCGTTTACTTATTCAGTTGTGTCCGACTCTTGCGACCCCATGGACTGTAGCCCTCCAAGCTCCTCTGTCCATGGAATTCTCCAGGCAAGAATACTGAAGTGGGTTGCCATTTCCCACTCCAGGGGATCTTTTCAACCCAGAAATCAAACCTTGGTCTCCTGCATTGCAGGCAGATTCTTTACCAAATGAGCCACCAGGGAAATCACTTCAAATAATGTAATAACATTAAGAGAGCCAACATCAGCCTGCTGAACATTTGAAAACACTTCTATGTGATCACTAAATGATTTTCTGTTGTTTCTTGTATAGATTGCCAAAAAAAAAAAAAAAAATTATGTCTACTACAGTTTTCAGGAGAAGGAACTCAGTGCACTATCAGTTCAATTCACTTCAGTCCCTCAATTGTGTCTGACTCTTTGTGACCCCATGGAGTGCAGCACATCATGGATAGAGCACTATAGCTGATACTTAATTTACATTTTCCAATTTGCACTCACTTTCATAAGAGTTTCATATTGAAGCCTAGTAGTTCCAGTAATATGGAAAGTGTTCTCTTTTTTTGGACGGGGGGAGCTTGGAATTTGATACAGCTTGCTTTATCATCCTTATTGAGAACTTATCAATGTATCACTTAGTGTAGTTGACCATAAATTAGCAATTAAGTTTTTACCTCCTTAAATTATTATAGACTATGGAAAGGAGACCAATCAGCCTGCTTATTTAGTTGAGTTCAGTCACTCAGTTCTATCAGACTCTGCAACCCCATGGGCCACAGCACGCCGGGCCTCCCTATCCATCACCAACTCTCAGAGTTTACTCAAACTCATGTACATTGTGTTGGTGATGCCATCCAACCATCTCATCCTCTTTCATCCCCTTTTCCTCCTGTCCTCAATCTTTCCCATGATCAGGGTCTTTTCCAATGAGCCAGTTCTTTGAATCAGGTAGCCAAACTATTGGAGTTTAAGCTTCAACATCAGTCCTTCCAATGAACACTCAGGACTGATCTCCTTTAGGGTGGACTGGTTGGATGTCCTTGCACTCCAAGGGACTCTCAAGAGTTTTCTCCAACACCACAGTTCAAAAGCTGCTGGAGTCCAGCTCCAGCAGCCAGGGATTCAACCTGAAGGGAGGAACGGTGTCGGTGAGTAACGAGACAGCCTCTCAGTTTTCTTGGACTGCCTATTTATTTCAAGTTTAAGATCTTCTCTTATACTTTTACAAAAGCATTAGGTCAGAGGTTTGACAATTTCAGTTCCCCCTCACCCAGATTTATTATCTCCATAAATCATTGTTGCTCTTCAAACAGAGGTCCTGCCTCAGTGATTCTCTCGGAATCAGCTTTACCATCTATTATCTACTTCCTCTTATGTTTCCTATAGTTAACTTGTGATTACATTGTAACTCATGCTCTACATTCGTCAGTTTATTTCTTATCTTTCTAAATCCTGTTTGACCCTAACATCCTGAGCTCACTATCTCTTAAAAAGGCTTTTAGCTATAGTATCTCTAAAATTCCTAACCTCTGTAAGCTATAGTAAAATATGCCAACATTACAACGTTCCTTAAATCTTCAACTTCTAACTATTTTAATGATTTCTAAGCCCTAAATTAACTCCTTTGCCATAAACTTTTTCCTCACAAATAGGCTTCAGATAGCAATCCCTCCCATGGCCTCAAGCTGTGGCCTATGTGCTCATTCCAGAACACTTTTTTGTAAAAGTCCTTGCACAAATATCAATGACTAACTTTATGAATTATTTTCTGAGCACAGCTGCAGAAGGCTTTGCGCCTTCTCATGCTCCTCTCAAGAACAATAAGCACCGTAATATTCTTTTGCAGTCAACTCAGCTGAGGAAAGAAAAAAACAAGTCAGAATCAAAAGCTTAACCCCTTCATCCTGGGTCCGTGCTTACAGGACAAAAAGAGGAGGTTGGAACCATGCCTCCATTTTGTCAGTAATGCCTAACGCAGCTCCCGACAAAAAGCGTCAATTCTGCCACGCTCAGCTTTCTTCACAGTCCAACTCTCACATCCATACATGACTACTGGAAAACCATAGCCTTGAATAGACAGACCTTAGTTGGCAAAGTAATGTCTCTGCTTTTTAATATGCTGTCTAGGTTGGTCATAAGTTTCCTTCCAAGGAATAAGTGTCTTGTAATTTCATGGCTGCAATCAATAACTGCAGTGATTTTGGAGCCCCCCAAAATAAAGTCTGTCACTGTGTCCACTGTTTCCATGTCTATATGCCATGACGTGATGGGACCAGATGCCATGATCTTAGTCTTCTAAATGTTGAGGTTTAAGCCAACTTTTTCCCTCTCCTCTTTCACTTTCATCAAGAGGCTTTTTAGTTCATCTTCACTTCCTGCAGATCTGAGGTTATTGATATTTCTCTCAGCAATCTTGATTCAAGCTTGTGCTTCTTCCAGCCCAGCGTTTCTCATGATTTACTCTGCATGTAAGTTAAATAAGCAGGGTGTCTATACACAGCCTTGACATACTCCTTTTCCTATTTGGAACCTGTCTGTTGTTCCATGTCCAGTTCTAACTGTTACTTCCTGACCTGCATACAGATTTCTCAAGGTGCAGGTCAGGTGGTCTGGGATTCCCATCTTTTTCAGAATTTTCCACAGTTTATTGTGATCCACACAGTCAAAGGCTTTGGCATAGTCAGTAAAGTAGAAAGAGATGTTTTTCTGAAACTCTCTTGCTTTTTCCATGATCCAGTCGATGGTGGCAATTTGATCTCTGGTTCCTCTGCCTTTTCTAAAACCAGCTTGAACATCTGGAAGTTCATAGTTCACATATTGCTAAAGCCTGGCTTGGAGAATTTTGAGCATTACTTTACTAGCATGTGAGATGAGTGCAATTGTGTGGTACTTTGAGCATTCTTTGGTATTGCCTTTCTTTGGGATTGGAATGAAAACTGACTGTTTCCAGTCCTGAGGACACTGCTGAGTTCTCCAATTTTGCTGGAATATTGAGTGCAGCACTTTCACAACATCATCTTTTAGGATTTGAAATAATTCAACTGGAATTCCATCACCTCCACTAGCTCTGTTCATAGTGATGCTTTCTAAGGCACACTTGACTTCACATTCTAGGATGTCTGGCTCTTGGTGAGTGAACACACCATCATGATTATCTGGGTCGTGAAGATCTTTTTTGTAGTTTTTCTGTGTATTCTTTCCACCACTTCTTAATATCTTCTGCTTCTGTTAGGTCCATACCATTTCTGTCCTTTATCGAGCCCATATTTGCATGAAATGTTTCCTTGCTATCTCTAATTTTTTTGAAGAGATCTCTAGTCTTTCCCATCCTGTTCTTTTCCTCTATTTCTTTGCATTGATCACTGAAGAAGGCTTTCTTATCTCTTCTTGCTGTTCTTTGGAACTCTGCATTCAGATGCTTATATCTTTCCTTTTCTCCTTGGCTTTTCACCTCTCTTCTTTTCACAGCTCTTTGTAAGGCCTCCCCAGATAGCCATTTTGCTTTTTTGCATTTCTTTTCCATGGGGATGGTCTTGATCCCTGTCTCCTGTACAATGTTATGAACCTTCATCCATAGTTCATCAGGCACTCTATCTATCAGATCTAGGCCCTTAAATCTCTTTCTCACTTCCACTGTATAATCATAAGGGATTTGATTTAGGTCATACCTGAATGGTCTAGCAGTTTTCCCTACTTTCTTCAATTTGAGTCTGAATTTGGCAATAAGGAGTTCATGATCTGAGCCAGTCAGCTCCTGGTCTTGTTTTTGTTGACTGTATAGAGCTTCTCCATCTTTGGCTGCAAAGAATATAATCAATCTGATTTCGATGTTGACCATCTGGTGATGTCCATGTGTAGAGTCTTCTCTTGTGTTGCTGGAAGAGGGTGTTTGCTATGACCAGTGCATTTTCTTGGCAAAACTCTATTAGTCTTTGCCCTGCTTCATTCCGCATTGCAAGGACAAATTTGCCTGTTACTCCAGGTGTTTTCTGACTTCCTAATTTTGCATTCCAGTCCCCTATAATGAAAAGAACATCTTTTTTGGGTGTTAGTTCTAAAAGGTCTTGTAGGTCTTCATAAAACCGTTCTACTTCAGTTTCTTCAGCATTACTGATTGGGGCATAGACTTGGAAAACTGTGATACTGAATGGTTTGCCTTGGAGATGAACAGAGGTCATTCTGTCGTTTTTGAGATTGCATCCAAGTACTGCATTTCGGACTCTTTTGTTGACCATGATGGCTACTCCATTTCTTCTGAGGGATTCCTGCCCACAGTAGTAGATATAATGGTCATCTGAGTTAAATTCACCCATTCCAGTCCATTTTAGTTCACTGATTCCTAGAATGTTGACATTCACCATTGCCTTCTCTTGTTTGACCACTTCCAATTGGCCTTGATTCATGGACCTGACATTCCAGGTTCCTATGCAATATTGCTCTTTACAGCATCGGATCTTGCTTCTATCACCAGTCACATCCATGACTGGGTATTGTTTTTGCTTTGGCTCCATCCCTTCATTCTTTCTGGAATTATTTCTCCACTGATTTCCAGTAGCATATTGAGCACCTAATGACCTGGGGAGTTTCTCTTTCTATATCCTATCATTTTGCCTTTTCATACTGTTCATGGGGTTCTCAAGGCAAGAATACTGAAGCGGCTTGCCAATCCCTTCTCCAGTGAACCACATTCTGTCAGATCTCTCCACCGTGACCCACCTGACTTGGGTTGCCCTGCAGGCATGGCTTGGTTTCATTGAGTTAGACAAGGCTGTGGTCCTAGTGTGATTAGATTGACTAGTTTTCTGTGAGTATGGTTTCAGTGTGTCAGCCCTCTGATGCATATATCTTACCTTTTTTCCTTTGCCTTTTGCTTCTCTTCTTTTCATAGTTGTTTGTAAGGTCTCCTCAGACAGCCATTTTGCCTTTTTGCATTTCTTTTTCTTGGGAACAGTCTTGATCCTTGTCTCCTATACAATGTCATAACCTCCATCCAGAGTTCATCAGGCACTCTGTCTATCAGACCTAGCCCCTTAAATCTATTTCACACTTCCACTGTATAATTGTAAGGGATTTTTTTTAGGTCACACCTGGATGGTCTAGTGGTTTTCCCTATTTTCTTCAATTTAAGTCTGAATTTGGCAATAAGGAGTGCCTGATCTGAGCCACCATCAGCTCCCAGTCTTGATTTTGCTGATTGTATAGATCTTCTCCCTCTTTTTCTGCAAAGAATATAATCAATTTGATTTTGGTATTGACCATCTGGGAATGTCCATGTGTAGAGACTCATCTTGTGTTGTTGGAAGAGGGTGTTTGCTATGACTGGTGCATATCTCTTGTAAAAACTCTACTATCTTTTTTCCTGTTTCTTTCTGTACTCCAAAGACAAATTCTGCCAGAGACCACAGCAAAGGGGCAGTCCCCTTGGCACCTAGGACACTCACTGGCCTCTCAGGGCTTCTTGGGGTGATCCTCCTTGCGCTTGCACCCACAACTGCCAACACCCAGAGCCACAGCCAGCCAGGAAAACACTCTCCCACCACGTGCCTGCATCCCCACAGCCTTCATGTGCAACCCGCTGTGTCCAGCTTCCCCCTTTCAGAGACCGAGGGCACTACTCTGCCTGGGGACACCATGGGCCACAGAGGCCAGGGGACAACATCCACGTGAGGTGCTGGAGTGGTGGCTGCATGGTGCTTGAGTGGCAATGAGGAGATACCCCACGTCCAAGGTTAGATGAACCACGGGAAGATGATAGGCACTGAGGCAGCAGCTGCACAGTGCTGGAGAGGCTGTGAGGAGGACTTCTCCACTCCCAAGGGCAAAGGAGAAGCTCCAGCAAGCTGGTAGGAGGGGCAAATTCATGTTTAGAATCAAACCCCATTCCCTTCAGAGACCCTCAGAGGGCTCAAACAAACCTTGTACACACCAGGACTCAGAGACACCACAGAGATTGAGAGAGAAGTGTTTGAGCATGCATATTTAGTAGACTCTATTAAAATTCATTGTTACTTTCCTATTCTTTTTATAATGGTAATAAAAATGCAAGTCAACAAATAAGGATGGAACAGAGAATTTGTAGTGTTTAGCAATTTCAGCAGATTTATACATTTTTATCTTCTTAGTTTATGAGAAATATGGTCCTGATGCATATTTTCTTTAGGGCTTTAATATATATATATATGTATTATATATAATATATATATGTGTATGTACATACATACATATATATGTATGTATATATATGTGTATATATATATTATGTGTGTGTGTGTATATATATATGTATATATATATATGTATGCATGTATCTGTATATATCTTTCACTTCAGTCACTCAGTCGTGTCCGACTCTTTGTGACCCCATGAATCGCAGCATGCCAGGCCTCCCTGTCCATCACCACCTCCCGGAGCTCACTCAGACTCATGTCCATTGATTTAGTGATGCCATCCAGCCATCTCATCCTCTGTCATCCCCTTCTCTTCCTGCCCCCAATCCCTCCCAGCATCAGAGTCTTTTCCAGTGAGTCAACTCTTCACATGAAGTGGCCAAACTACTGGAGTTTCAGCTTTAGCATCAGTCTTTCCAAAGAAATCCCAGAGCTGATCTTCAGAATGGACTGGTTGGATCTCCTTGCAGTCCAAGGGACTCTCAAGAGTCTTCTCCAAAACCACAGCTCAAAAGCATCAATTCTTTGGCACTGAGCTTTCTTCACAGTCCAACTCTCACATCCATACATGACCACTGGAAAATCCACAGCCTTGACTAGATGGACCTTTGTTGGCAAAGTAATGTCTCTGATTTTCAATATGCTATCTAGGTTGGCCATAACTTTTCTTCCAAGGAGTAAGCGTCTTTTAATTTCATGGTTGCAGTCACCATCTTCAGTGATTTTGGAGCCCCCAAAATACATAAAACTATCCTCAGTATTTGTTTTTCTCTTTTAATAAAATTTGTATCTTTTTGTTTCTTTTTAGTAAAATGTAATGTAAAACAGAATGAGTTTAACTACTTTCCTCACAAATACAACAGCAAGGAAAGAAGATCCTTAAGGGATATTGGCAGAACCATTTTATATTTTACATTTCTCTTTATCAATTCATTTAACATTTATCAAGTACCTCTGGACTTAAAGCATTATACTAAGCATACAGAAAACTTCAACAGCTTTGGTTTAGTAGGCAGAGTTAGGCACAAAATATCACTGTAATAAAATATAACATCCAAAATATGAACAACTTCCTGGCTCCTCTATTCATGGAATTGTCCAGGCAAGAGTACTGGAGTGGGTTGCTATTTCCTTCTCCAAGGGTTCTTCCTGACCCAAGGATTGAACCCTGATCTCTTGCATTACAGGCAGATTCCTTACCAACTGAGCCACTAGGGAAGCCCATTGAAATGCATAAGGAAGAGTAATTTATTATGTTATAGATAAGGCAGAAGGAGTTCACAGGAAAGCAGCACTAAGATGAGATATGAAACATGGATAGGAGATAACCATGCGTGGGTGAATGGACTGGGGTGTCCTGAAATGCAGAACTGAACTTGAAAGACACTGGAGTCTGAAAGTGAGCCTTGTGTTTGAGTGATAACAGTACAGATGGAAGTCAAAATTGTCAAAATCTTGCATGCTAGGCTGCATCTATACCTGTGAATTTTAACTTTCAAAACAAATTTACTCATGTTGGTGCTCTTATCCTCATTGGGTTTTCTTCTCTTAAACCTATTAATTTTCAAGACTCTTCAAAATTTATATACTACTTGAAAATCAATCTACTCAGATAGATAGAATAATTTCCTCCATTAAATCAACTCTGTCATACCTAATTTATGTTTTATTTCTTTCATAACAGAAGCCTTTGTTTTTATAATCTGTATAATGCATAATCTCATTATCCTAACCTGTTGTATAGATTGAGGAAAAATAGTCAGTGCATTGAACATAATAGGCACTCAGTAAGTATCTGTAAAGTGAAGTGATTTCCACTAAATCAGATGTCATGGTCACTCAAGTGATTTTCCAAAGAAGCACACATTGAAATGCCTAAGCTGTGATACTCATGTTTAAACTCTGCCTTCCCAGTCACTGACTGCATTTCTTTTTTTTTTTTTATAAAAAAATATTTTAATAAAGATTCTTTCTGGCATAGATACACATGCAAATGGTCGTACCTAGCTGTCATAGTCTGATTGACCTATTTAATATATATATCATTCTTTACACATCCAAAACCCGCCAAGAGATCCATCAGAACTCCCCACTCACCATCCAACCTGACAAACTGAATTTGTATTATCTGCAAGGAGTGAAAATAGCAGGACTCCATTTTTTAAAAAAGGTTTTCTGGATTTTCATAGGCTAGAAAGGCAGGCAAACAGCCATGCAAACTGAAACTGAAAGCTCGCTTTGGGTAAATAGCTTCTTGCTCTTCCTTAGTTTTATTTTATTTCCTTTTAATTGTTTTTTAGAAAAATAACAAGGAATTTCACACCATAGGCAAATCAAACCAGTCTTTCAACTTCAATAATTCTCCACAGTTAAAATAACTTATATATGTACACATATATTGAAAGCAATTAAATTAGACTTTTTAAAAATGCACAACACAGACTGGAAAAAGTGTTCGTTTAGCATGTTCTACTTATAGGATCTATTGCTGTGATGTCTTCCTTTTTAGAATGCAAAAAAGTCCCCTTTTGGAAAAAAAGAAAAGAGAGATCAATTCATTCATTAATTAAGAATACACCTTTCCTGTAATTTTTGGACTGAAGCAATTTATTAAAGCTCAATTTAAATACAAGGATGATGCAACTGAAGATATCCAGGTGACCTTTCATAAACCTAAGCAGCTCAGATACATCAATATGTCTCTTCATACTTGTTGGCCAATAAACCCTTTTAAACACTTGGCTTAAAGCTTTCTTCTTTAGGCCCAGATTTGCCTCTTTCAGCCATCATTTTCTCCATGAGTTCTTCATTTCTGTCTGCTTCATAGAGCAGCTAAGATCAGCTGGGGTTCAGAGGTAAATTTAGTATGGTACTAATGAAGATTAATTTCACTTCTGCTGGCCCCTTTCTAGACCCAGGGAGAAGTTCCAGCAATATACTCTCATGGTCATTTATTTTTGTAAAATCTTGCAAAAGTAAAATGATAATCACAATCAGTTGAGAATCCTTCTTCACACCCTGATTTCCCCTGTCACACGTTCTCTAATTCCATGTGGTCTTCAAGAGGCTTCTGCTTAGAATTGAGGATTTATTCCACTTGAATTTTATTTCACATATGTAGGTGGTTCAGTCTCTCCTAGTTTAAGTTGAATTATTGCTAAAGATGTAAGAATAAGAACCAATACCAGAAATACTCCTAGAAACCACTACTCCAACCCTCTTGCTGTCATGAAGACCACATTCAGGGTTTGAGGTCATACAGAACCATGAACATGACCTTCAGGGCTCAGTACTAGATGGTCAAGGTTAATGAGTACTGACAGCTGTACAAAAGGTATTTAAGACCAATCATTTCACAAGAAAAGCCGAAACTCTTTGAAATCTTATCATATGAGTAAAACCGAACCTAATAAGGTATTCTCTAATTTATCAGCAATGCCAAAATTTTCCATGTTATTAGAGATGATTGAGATTTTTAGTTCCTCCTTCATCATAAAATGAAAGATATCCTTTTCAAATAACAACACCTCACTAGCATCTCCACAGCTGTGATACATCCTCCTGTTAATCACAAAATGCCTATACCAATTACATTTAAGGATATGTGATTATTGTGCATTCTACATTGAGCCTCAGCTATATTAGAGAAAATTAAGATAAATGGAGTGTGCCCAGGAATAGAACATTTTGAAAAATGTATGTATTTCATCTATCTTTCAGGAAACTTGAAGATCCCTGTATACTAGCCTGAAATCAATTCTCTCTAACCTCTTCAACTACAACTCACACAAAGCCCTTAAGAAGTTTCTATTAAGCTAGTACCTTAATTAATAGCATTCATTTACTTATTTGAAATGCAAAAAGTTGTACATATTTAACGTATGCAACTCAATGAATTTGGATAAGTATATATTTGTTAAATTATAACCAGCTTTAATTTCTTATGCATTATTCGTCACTTCCCAAAGTTTTCTCCAACCTTCTTTATTGTTATTTTGTGGTAAAAACAATTACTGTAATATCTACCCTCTTAGAAAATATTAAGTATATAATAAAGTATTGTTATAGAAACTATACTGTAGAGTAAATCCCTAGAATTTGTTTACTTGCATAACTAAAACTCTGTACCCTTTGGCTACCATCCCTATTTTCCCCTCTCTCCACCTCTTGACAATCACCGTTGCACTCTCTGCTCCTGAGTTGAGCTATTTTATGTTCCATGTATAAGTAAAACTCTACAGTATTTGTATATTCATTTCTGGATGATTTCACTTAGCATAATGTCCTCCAGCTTCCCTGGGGGCTCAGTGGTAAAGAATCTGCCTTCCAAGCAGGGGACTGAGTTTGATCCCTGGGTCAGGAAAATCCCCCAGAGAAGGAAATAGCAACCTACTCCGATATTTTTGCCTAGAGAATCCTGTGGACAGAGGAGCATGGCAGGCTGCAGTCCATGGAGTTGTGAAGAGTCATACATGACAGAGCGACTAAGCGCAGCACAGCACAGCACAGTTTATTTCTGAAATTATAATTTTTTAATGTGCAAAACGTATTAGCCTAGTAGAGAAATAGACTAAAAATGCAAGAACTCAACTTATGTGGTTCCTTTCATTTCCTTTTAGTATGGAAAGAAAACACTAAAAATATTTATTTTCAGTTATTAATATTTTGTATTAAAATCTCTAGTATTAAATGGATAGCATTTTTTAAAGTTTATACCAAAAATATCCTTACAATGCTTATTTAGTCTTTTTCTGAGTCTATTAAGACATTCACAATTCACATCAAAACAAATATCAAACCAAACTAATCTCTATTTTATCCATAAATTACTCTTCTATGTCTTGTCCTGTATTTATGCTACATGTGTGCTCTCATTTTTAATTCATCTTTTACCTAGCCATTTGATTCCCCCACATCTTATAGTCTTCCTTATCTCTACTAATTACCTCTTTTAACTGATCTCTGTTCCCAGTCTCTACCTTTTCATTTGAATTTTGCTCAAACAACCAAATGAATAACTATAAATGCAAAAGCAAACAAACAAACAAACAAATAGGATCTTGCTCCTTACCTAGGGCAAAATGACTCATTTAAACAATATATTTAGATAGAAAACTGATCCTCAATCTAAATTTTCTTTAATAAAAGAGAATTACAAATGATTAATTTACAATTGTAAATAAAACATGAGGAGATAAATTAAATTTAGATGGTTGCATGGTACATTTAAAATTATTGAAAATTGCTAATGAATTTATAAGAACTGAGATTTTAAGTCCTTTGACATCAGTACTTTCCCCTCATAAAAGCAATGAAATCAGAATTGCCAAATTTGAGCTCTCCTCACTTCATCTTCTATGATGAAAATGGACCATAGAGCCTCTGTTTTAATATTCCCTCAGTATTTTATACTGATTTCTTATTTTATACTGATTTCTTAACTTATATTTTACTTTTGCCTCTATAGGTTTTATTTTATCTTTTCTTTTTGCTTATTAGCAAATAAAGCAGCCTTAGAAATAGATATTATTAATATAAATGAAGCCAACATTGGACCAAATTAAAGTAGCAAATAATGTCCATACTTTTCAAGTGTAAATGTGAATGCTTTTTAAGTGCTATATTTATTTTTAGCAGTGAATAAACTAGAATGAATATATATTATTTGCAACAGAATGCTGTTAGTTGTCAGTGACTTCATACTTGATGATAAACCTTTTTCACGTAGTTTGTCAAAAGCCATACAATTAGATCAAATTCATATTAATAAACAACTGAGCTACAATTGAATAGTTGTCACTATTTACTAACAGGAAGCAAATGTATACTTTTACTAAAATGTTTTAACATTAAGATAATTCTGTATCAGTGGAAACCTGTGGACTAGTGAATCAGATCAAAATTGGAGTGCATAAAGTTGGGATAAATAGACACACACCTTTGACAACTTTACTTAATTTTAAGCTTTCTATGAGTATATGCATTAAATATCACTTGATACTTTAAGTATTACCTTAGGTCATACATACGCAGCTTGAATTGATAGCAGTATTCCTTGATTATATGATTTTAGAAAGACATCTCATATTTTTATTACCCAATTTTTTCATGCAAAGAGAATATCAGTGTTCATTAATAAGCAAATATTAAAAGGATATGCAAATAAAGTCTAGTTATGCAACCTACATATTTTGTCTAAATAATATAGTATATAAGTAATTATTTTTGAATGTATTAGTTTTAAAATAAATTTTCCCTTGAGATAATAATGAAGATTTTTATTATTCTAATTGAAACTCAGGAGTATCTATAGTGATACTAGTTTAATTTGACAAATAAAAATGGTTATAAATAGCTGTACACTATTTTCCTACAATCTATACAGGTTTCCAAGGAAATAAGAATGTTCTATGTAGTCTTTTTGTTTTATAATATTATTATAATTACAATATTCATAAAGTTATGAAACAATATTTTGTTTTACAAGTAGTGTGATCCTTTACTTGGCTTAAAACACCTAGAAAATTTTAGAACAAACATACAAAGATGAGATATTTTGAAAATTTTATAATAGTACATATTGATTAGAGCATTGATATTTATTTTAATTATTAGAAGTGATATTAGTTACTGCAACCTAATTGTTCTGAGACATTAAAGAGTCAATGACAAGAGTAGCATAGACATTTTTTTCAATGTCTGACAAATATTTTACATGTTTCATTTGTAAATGTCTTATGATACTTTTCAGTAAAAATAAAATAACACCTTCATCTTTCACAAAGACATAATAGTAAAATACTTAATCTTCTCTATTGTGTTAGCCACCTGAACAACTCTTTGCCTGCACAGTGACATGGGTCACAAGAAAGACTATATTCTAGCTTTTTACCATCTCTATAATAGTAAGTTGATACAACTGTTGACTTCATTTTTCTAGAATATCAGTTAGAAAGAATCTCCTTAAAATCAAGTTTCAAAAATAGGTATTTGTTTTAAAGACATGAGTGAAATGTTACAAAAAGTTCCTCTTGGATGTTAGTCCTCCTTGTCATCCACACTTCAGAGTACTTGTTTTCTCTCTGGAAGCCAGTTGATAATCTTGTTTAGGTTCTTGATTTTGTTTATGTGTTTACTCCTTACATTTCACCTCAGGGCAGGTAAATTGATGCATGTCTCATCTTCTGTTTCAACAGTTGAATAAGAGAGGTTGTAGTTGGCCTGGAGTAGACTATGGGTAATATATTATCATCCCAGAGGTCCATGGAGCTGCAGAGTTTTCTATCTTTCAGATTTCTGTTGATGGGTCTTCTGGTTGAATGGTTGAGTATTTGAGTCATCACAGAAAAAATAAGCAACAACATGACTACTGTCATGAGTGATCTCTCATGATCTTATTTTGGTTAAATTTTGCTCAGAAATGTTTTGTAAGATGACCACAGACTTATAGAAATTTGGGCTTGAGCCACCTAAGCCAATACTAGGCATAGTCTCTGAAGGAAGAGGAAGAGTTTAGAGGAACTAACAGGGATAAAGGCCCGCTTTTATGCCATCTTTTCTGAAATGCATGGAGGAAGGGTACCAGTGGAGATGGCTTCCCACCTCTGGTCAGGAAGCTTGTTAGAAGCCCACCAAAATGTATAAGTGAAGGAAAGGTGTGCATTGGGGTGACATTAGCAAAGTGCTACAGAGATATGCACTACATTGATTCTCAGTTTGTAGGTCCCTGTTTTCCTTAGAATGATAAGTAATTAGAGAAATTGGGGTGAAGCTTAGGGAGGCCATGGATCATCAGGAAATAATGATAGTGAGTGTCTTGAGAAACTTGGCTTTGAGGAATTGAGAGACATGAGGAGGAGAGAATGTTTACAAAGGGAGACGTGTGTGAACATATGCTGTGTGTATACAGCTGGTGTGTATGTATCTAAACAGATATAAAGCTCCTAGCAAAAATAAGACATTTTGAGATGTTGGGTAATAGCTAGTAAAGAAGGAAAAAGAAATGATATAAGTAATAAAAGGAATAATAGAGTGGACAAAGTATGTGTGTGTGCTCAGTTGTTAATCGTGTCTGACTCTTTTGTGACGCCCATGGATTGTACCCTGACAATCTCGTCTGTCCATGGGATTTTCCAGGCAATTATCCTGGGGTGGGTTCCCATTTCCTCCTCCAGGGGATCTTCACAACCCAGGGACTGAACCCACATCTCCTACATCTCCTGCTCCATCAGGCTGATTCTTTACCACTGAGCTGCCTGAAAAGCCCAGGCAAAGTATAGAGGAAAATAAATGGGAGAAGGTAATAAACAAAATGGGTACATTTAAGACAGAATCATTATTTGAGTAATTTATTGGGCCATTTCTAGAAGTGTATAAGGTCAGGGCAACTCACTATTGCAGTCTAACTGAAAAGTCCATACCGAGGTATGTTTAATCTCATCAGTGAAAAAAATGGGAAGAAGCCCATCTCTCTGAATTGCAGCAGTTTAAAAGCCCTGAAGGCCTCAGCTCCTCTCTGTGTTGCCTCCACTTATTTCTACGAAGTTAAGATCTAGCCTTGTTCTATGAACAAAGTAATGATCAAAATTCTCCAAGCCAGACTTCAACAGTATATGAACCATGAATTTACAGATGTTCAAGCTTGATTTAGACAAGGCAGGGGAACCAGAGATTAAATTGCCAACATCCGTTGGATCGTCAAAAAAGCAAGAGAGTTCTGATAAAAAATCTACTTCTGCTTTATTGAATATGCCAAAGCCTTTGACTGTGTGGATCACAACAAATTGTGGAAAATTCTACAATAGATGGGAATACCAGACCACCTGACCTGCCTCCTGAGGAATTTGTAAGCAGGTAAAGAAGCAACAGTTAGAACTGGACATGGAACAACAGATTGGTTCCAAATCAGGAAAGGAGTTCATCAAGGCTGTATATTGTCACCCTGCTTACTTAACTTATATGCAGAATACATCATCAGAAATGCTGGATTAGATGAAGCACAAGCTGGAATCAAGATTACTGGGAGAAATATCAATCACCTCCGGTATGCAGATGACACCACCCTCACGGCAGAAAGCAAAGAAAAACTAAAGAGCCTCTTGATGAAAGTGAACAAGGAGAGTGAAAAAGGTGGCTTAAAATACAACATTCAGAAAAGTAAGATCATGGCATCTGGTCCCATCACTTCATGGCAAATAGATGGGGAAATAGTGGAAACAGTGGCAGACTTTATTTTGGGGGGCTTCAAAATCACTGCAGTTGGTGATTGCAGCCATGAAATTAAAAGGCACTTGCTCCTTGGAAGAAAAGCTATGACCAACCTAGACAGCTTATTCGGAGTAGGCAATGGCACCCCACTCCAGTACCCTTGCCTGGAGAGTCCCATGGATGGAGGAGCCTGGTGGGCTGCAGTCCACGGGGTCACTAGGAATTGGACATGACTGAGAGACTTCACCTTTTCACTTTTCACTTTCCTGCATTGGAGAAAGAAATGGCAACCCACTCCAGTGTTCTTGCCTGGAGAATCCCAGGGATGGGGGAGCCTGGTGGGCTGCTGTCTATGGGGTCGCACAGAGTCGGACACAACTGAAGCAACTTAGCAGCAGCATCAGCAGCAGAAAGCTTATTAAAAAGCAGAGATATTACTTTACCAACAAAGGTTGGTCTAGTCAAAGCTATGATGTTTCCAGTAGTCATGTTTGGATGTGATAGTTGGACTGTAAAAACACTGAATGCCGAAAAATTCATGCTTTCGAACTGTGGTGTTGGAGGAGACTCTTGAGAGTCCCTTGGACTGCAAGGAGATCCAACCAGCCCATCCTAAAGGAGATCAGTCCTGGGTGTTCATTGGAAGGACTGATGTTGAAGCTGAAACTCCAATACTTGGCCCACCTGATGTGAATAGCTGACTCATTTGAAAAGACCCTGATACTGGGAAAGATTGAAAGTAGGAGAAGGGGACGACAGAGGATGAGATGGTTAGATGGCATCACCTACTTAGTGGACATGAGTTTGAGTAAACTCTGAGAGTTGGTGATGAACAGAGAGGCCTGGCATGCTGAGGTTTATGTGTTCTCAAAGAGTCAGACATGACTGAGAGACTGAACTGAACTGATTGAATATCATATTTTCCTCTTATTATTTTTCTCTAATGTAGTAAATTGTGAATATTTAAATTGTCTTGGAATGGTACTTATTTATCCCAAAATTTGAAATAAGGTGGATTATATATGTACAAGACCCATTATCTAGAGATCTGTGTAAAGTTTCCAAATATATACAGAATTGGCAGCAGAACATCTTTTACGGCATTACTGAAACAATAGTACTTGTCTCTGAAAATTCAGGGTTTTTACTTATGAAGTAAAAAGTGATAAATGAGATGTGTAAATATTTATACCCATTTCAAATAAGGTTTTATCTTTGGGTTCCAGTCAGTAACTCACAATCTTCTATATATGTAAACTAGAGAAAAGCAAGTGCAATAAGGATTCAATTTTTTGAACATCACATTTCCAGAACTATAGTCTTAACCTTTGAATTTCAAGCAATAAATTACAGTTATTTATTTTTTTCATAAAGTGCTATAAAATTTGAAAGAAAAAGACCTTGAAGTAGTATATAGTTTATTTCTCCATTATCAAGCTGATCTAAACTATAGAAAGAGGTTGATTGTCTGTCCTACTCTTTAAGATTAGCAATGATTGAAGTCTAAAATCTCTTTTAAAATCTTAATCCAAGCTTCACTTGCTTCCACTCAAATCATTTCTATTAATCATAATCTTGGTGAAGATGGAAAACAGTAGATTAACATCTAAAATATAATTGAAGACCAAGCATTTTCTCTTCTTTTCTTTTCATCCCCGTCTGTCCTGCATGTTCAAGAAATGCTGCAGTAAATTGCTTGGCATTTGTGACCATGCTATGCCCTTTCGTTGCCTCTTTTTCTAGAGCATGTTTTCTCTTTCTTTTCACTAGTAAAAAGTTGTTCAACATTAATGACCAAAACTAAAGGTCATCTCTGTGAAAACATGTCTACCTCATCCTGAGAGTCTTTCCCTGCTCTTCTCATACAACAGAGAGCCGTGTTATATTGTTGTTTGTTTAGATGCCAATCTTCCCAGTTGGTTATAGGCCATTTTCTGGCAAGGGCATATTTCTCTCTCTGGACTCTAGCATAGAGTCTGGTACATTTGTGAGTACTTAATGAAAGCATGCACAAATACATGCTCCTTAAACAATGGCTTTCAGCTCTAGCTGTAATATTTTTCCTATACACATAAGTGCTACAAGGGTTTTTTGTTTTTGTTTCTTTTTTAAGTTTTCTGAACCTTCAATTGAAACAGAGCAAGCATAAAGAATAGGGGAAAAAAAACGCTATGAAATTTTAAATTCAATATCATTGTTACTTTACTCACTTAACAAACATTATTTTCAGCAAGAACTTTGTTGAGCTCTAGGTGGTTGACAGTGAACACAACGAATCTTTCACTTAAAGAAATCTAAAATCTAGTGGAGGAGGCATACCACAGAGAAGGGAGCAATAATTATAAAACGTACAGCACAATGAAGGAATCAAATAGTGAACTGAAATAAAGAATCATGAAATGGGCCCTACTGAGATTCAGTGTTTAGAAATCTTGCTGATGTTTCTTTTTAGCTGAGGCCCTCACAGTTCTGTACCAATGGTTATTTCACATTTTAAAAGCATTTGCATGCACAAATACATACATGGACACCTCAAAATTACAGTTAAACTGTTACACATTTGCTAATATTCTCTCTAGGCTGAGCGCCGAAGAATTGATGCTTTCGAACTGTGGTGTTGGAGAAGACTCTTGAGAGTCCCTCGGACTGCAAGGAGATCCAACCAGTCCATTCTGAAGGAGATTAGCCCTGGGATTTCTTTGGAAGGAATGATGCGAAAGCTGAAACTCCAGTACTTTGGCCACCTCATGCCAAGAGTTGACTCATTGGAAAAGACTCTGATGCTGGGAGGGATTGGGGACAGGAGGAGAAGGGGATGACAGAGGATGAGGTGGCTGGATGGCATCACTGACTCAATGTACGTGAGTCTGAGTGAACTCCAGGAGTTGGTGATGGACAGGGAGGCCTGGCATGCTGCAATTCATGGGGTTGCAAAGAGTCGGACACAACTGAGTGACTGAACTGAACTGAACTGAACTGATTGCTCCCTTGCTGCCTTTTTACTGTGTTAACTGTAAATTAATGAAAAAAATTTTTCCACTTCTTTTGACTCTCCCCTGGCATCTGGAAAGTGCTATTAAGTCACTTAAATAACTAGCTAAACAAAATGGAGCTGAGAAAATCCATTTGGAAAACTACCCATGAGCCAGAGCAGCTCTGTGATTCACTAGAAATATTGCCCATGTTTTAGAATAAGGAGTAATGACTATCACTCTACTGAGATGTTACTGTTCAGTCTATGATGCAGAGGTCCTAAGACTTGTTCTCCCTGCTTAGGGAGGGAATCTTAAATGAGAACTTCAAATTTGCACATTGCTCTACTGGGAATATATGCAGAGTTTCTCAGAAGTCTAATGGAAGAAGAACCACATCTGTTCAGTTCAGTCGCTCAGTCGTGTCCGACTCTTTGCGATCCCATGAATTGCAGCACGCCAGGCTTCCCTGTCCATCACCAACTCCCAGAGTTTACTCAGACTCACATCCATCGAGTCAGTGATGCCATTCAGCCATTTCATCCTCTGTTGTCCCCTTCTCCTCCTGCCCCCAATCCCTCCCAGCCTCAGAGTCTTTTCCAATGAGTCAACTCTTGGCATGAGGTGGCCAAAGTACTGGAGTTTCAGCTTTCGCATCATTCCTTCCAAACAAATCCCAGGGCTAATCTTCAGAATGGACTGGTTGGATCTCCTTGCAGTCCAAGGGACCCTCAAGAGTCTTCTCCAACACCACAGTTCAAAAGCATCAATTGCATACATGCTACCAAATTGCCATGTTAATCTAACTTGGAATTTTGTCCATTGTGAGATAAATTAAACTCTGAATTGGCAATTCCTGTGTCATATACCCTTAGACCGGAATAACATTATCTGTATTTCTTGGCTACAAGTACGTGTCTGTGAAGACTAAAGTGCATCTGTGACGTGTTATTAATATTGATTATGTAATTGTGAATGAATGCAGAAATATAAGTGGCACCTGATGACATTAATTCTCCTATTTAGTCAGTTATAAAAATAAAGATTTTTCTACATACTTAGAAAGATATCCATCCAAAGAAATCAATTATGACCAACTGTTACAGAGAGTGTAGCATTTAGTTAAAAGTCTGAACCAGATAGGCCTGTCTTGGTTTATTCCTCACAAAATATATCATCCTGCAATTATTTTCCCACGTGTAACTAAAGCTTTATAAACACTACCGTGATAGTAATCTTTGCCCCCTTTATAAAAAAGTATTAGTCTATATGACATTACTTACCCTACATATGTTTCAGGGATACTATTATATGGTTAGTTAAGAGCTTAACAATATATATTTATGAAATTTTGAAGATAGCATCCATAAATTCATTGGAGAAGGAAAATCTGTCAAGTAAGCTAATCATGATGGAGTGAAAGAAATGGAAAGAAACCAGATGACATACTCATTCTTCTTGCCTTTCCTTTCCTGCTCCTTTTCCACATCTACTGAAGCTGATCTCCTCTTTTGCATTCACTTGTTAAGGCTGCTGACACAAATATAAATGAATTATAGGTTGAACCATCTTAAAGTAATTTGTAACCCAAGAAAAGACCTCAGATGCCCCAAATTAAATCTGATTGATTAAATACATAGAGACATTATGGGGACATACTTCTTGCCCAGTCCCACAATGTATTTGTTTTGTCATGTTCTACAGTTGACAGACTTAATCTGTCAAAGGGTAAATATAAAGAAAACAGGTTTGATTGTGCCCTATAAATATTTCTATTCATAAAGCAACAATTTTTGTTAGGTTCGTCTCTCACTGACACCTCAAATACTTATTGAGCACCTACTATTTACCATGCATGAGAACAACTCTGGGGGCCCCGAGTTTCAACACTGGCTCTCTCTTCTCTGTCTCCTGAAAGACTACCTGAGTCAGGAAATAGTCTTATAAAAATGAGCAAGGATCAGAAAGAAACAAGTTACAGGCTTTCAAATAATGATAAAAGCCAGCTGCTAAATCGGTATCCAGGAAGAGTTATCAAGAAGCAGAGAGCTACCATTAAAAAAGGGACAGGGGTTAATGTGTAGCAGATTACTTTATCTACAGTTGCCTGGAGAAATAAAGATATAAGATATTTTTCAAGCAAAATGAAAAGAAAATAGCAGAAAACAACAACATAAGTTTTGTAGATAAAAGGGTACGTTGTATAACGTCAACTTTGCCACTAGCTAGCATTATAACAAAGGGCTGTTTACTTCATTTTGCTGAGCTTTGAATGCCTAGGTAATACTTACTTCAAAATATGTAAATAAGGAGTAGGGATATTCTAAAAGTGAAGCATCTATACATGTGCAAAGTTTTATCATTTAAAAACTTGCAATAAATTAAGATTTTTCGTAGAAGATGAGTTGCTATCAGTTCTAAACTCATGAAGTAACCAACAAACAGGTGGCAGTGTCTGAACTTGAATTTTGCCACTTCTGTTTTAAAGAGGTTAAACGTGAATGGTGATCAAAGTCCCCTCAACTCCCGCTTTTTTTTCCATAATATCTTGTACTTTGTGAGGTTTTCTCATGTAAGATAAAATCCACATAATCAAGAACAATCAGGGCATGCCATAGTTTTGATTAACTGGTTACCAATTGCAACATCAACAAATGGAAAGTTCCATAGGAGTCCATGCTGTCCAACTTTTCCCCCTTAACTATATGAGGAGGCTTTTTATATCATAACCTGATAAATAGTGTGTCTAGAAATTGACAGCATGGATGCAGGAAGCTGGCCCTAGCAAAGCTTCTGGAGTGTAGGTTAGGATGGAGAGAAAACAGAGGTCAAATGGCAGTCCAGTGTTCCCATTTGCTTGAACTGGGATGCCAGCCAGGAATACTGTAGAACTGTCAGTCACTGTTAACTTTAGGTGTAGGTCAGTACTGTTTATTCTCATTCTAGATTAATCAATTTTCAAACCTCTGAGAGGTTTTGATATTTTGTGATTCTGATTTCTCTGTGGTTGAATAGACCAACACGATACTCTATGTTATCTGTAGGTCCATGTTGAGCACGCATCAGAGGATGTGGTCTGGAAGGAGAAACTGAGGGAAATGAATACATACGATATTGACATGATGTAAATCCAACTTCAGTTTAATTCTTCACTTTTGCTGCTGATAAAATAAGATTTAGAGAAATTAAATGGTAGTGCCATGACTGGAACACAGTGTTTCTGACATCAAATTCAGTGCTTGTTGTGCTAGCTGACAGTTGTGTCACAACTAAATTTATTTTGCTGAAGGATTCAAATAGTTATGGAGAATTTAATCCTTTCTTATACTGGGAATGCTGTCTTAGAGGCATTATTTGAGACTGTCTCTACAAATCTCATAAACATTTCTGAAATTATGTTTACTGAAAGTCCAAATTTAAGACAACAATCTTTTGTAGTCTCACCAACTATAACAACTATGACAACTTGAAATAAGTATGCAAAAAGCAAACTTTTTTCTATTATTCTTTTTGCATATCTGAAAAATAGAGTGCAAATATTATCAATTTAGAATCTTCCAATGGATGTGAGAGTTGGACTGTGAAGAAGGCTGAGCACTGAAGAATTGATGCTTTTGAACTGTGGTGTTGGAGAAGACTCTTGAGAGTCCCTTGGACTGCAAGGAGATCCAACCAGTCCATTCTCAAGGAGATCAGCCCTGGGATTTCTTTGGAAGGAATGATGCTAAAGCTGAAACTCCAGTACTTTGGCCACCTCATATGAAGAGTTGACTCATTGGAAAAGACTCTGATGCTGGGAGGGATTGGGGGAAGGAGGAGAAGGAGACGACATAGGATGAGATGGCTGCATGGCATCACTGACTCGATGGATATGAGTCTGAGTGAACTCCGGGAGTTGGTGATGGACAGGGAGGCCTGGCGTGCTGCGATTCATGGGGTCGCAAAGAGTCAGACATGACTGAGCGACTGAACTGAACTGAATGGAAATACATATTTTAGTAAGAAAAAAAATGGTAAAATTATTTACATATTCAAAAATGAAATTCAGGTTTAATTTTATTAACATTTCAAAGTTTAATATGACAGACTTTCTGTTTCTGTATTGTTGCCTGGTTACCATTCGTTGACAGCATTCGAGAAACCAAACAAGCAAATCTTTATTTGAACAGAATTAAAATAGTCAAAGCAATTAAAAAGTTAGAAAAATATTTATACATAATTTTATATTTATCTTTGGGCAAAAGCAGAAGTCATTAGAATGCTGAAATTTATGCTGAAATTTCAGCAGTCATATGTTAAAATTAAACTATAAATAAGTAAAACTGTCACAAGAAGGTTAATTTTATTAACAATTTGTCCAGGAAAAAGAAATTTTGAGTTCTGGAAATTTTGATTTATAAGTTGTCTTTCAAATTCATATAATTGTTTTTAACTATAAATTACCTTTGATAGCTGAATATTTTTCTCCTCAAACTATTTTGTTTCAAATAGAGATGATACCATAAGTCACCAGACTGGAATAACAGATATGAGTAGACATTGATCATGACATGAAGAAGATAGTGCTTTTACAGTGGAAAAATGAAAATGTTAGTCTCTCAGTCATGTCCAACTCCTTGTGACCCTATGGACTGTAGCCCATCTGTCTCCTCTGTCCATGGGATTCTCCAGGCAAGAATATTGGAGTGATTAGCCATTCCCTTCTCCAATAGATCTCCAGGGATTGAAACCAGGTCTCCTGTGTTGCAGATGGATTTTTTACCATCTGAGCCACCAAGGAAATCCAGTTTCTACTTATAAACTTAGGAATATATGTTAGTAAAATATCAGGAAAGAAAGGGAAAAGAAGAGTCTCAACAGAAGAATGCAATCTATCTTTCCTATTGAAAATAAATTATTAAGATGAGGGACACAAGTAAGGACTACAAAAAAATGTAAACAAAAGGCATTATTTCTCTTCATTTTTACATCTTCAATGTTCAAGGTTCTGTAGTCCCTGCAGTTTTTATTGTTGTTGTTTTTGCCACAAAAAGCCTCATTTAAGGGATTTCCTGATTGACAGAGTTGCCCATGAGTTGGAGAACGCTGCTCGGTACAAGAGCATTAGGGGATTCGGTGAGCAGGTGTTAAACTGATTACAGAGAATATTTCTCTTTATCAATCTCTAATCTTCAGACTTCAGAATTTTTAAACAGATGTTTTAGACAGATTTCCTCTCTGTGTTTCCATGGGGTTGTCTCTCACCTGCTTAATTGCTTCTTTGCCAAATAAAGGAATACAAAAGGACCACAAAATACACATTCTCACTTCCCCTGTGAGAACAGCTTCCTGTTTGATTTTCTACACTTTTGTTCATTTTTCTTTGAAGGGTGGAAAATTAGTAATTGAGTTGAAATTAACTTCTTTACTGAATTTTAAGCCCCTTGAATACACAGACTACCACCCTCCCCTCCCCATGCTTGGATTTTTCTTTTTACTGAATT
Source organism: Ovis aries (assembly GCF_016772045.2). Taxonomy (NCBI): domain Eukaryota; kingdom Metazoa; phylum Chordata; class Mammalia; order Artiodactyla; family Bovidae; genus Ovis; species Ovis aries. The sequence continues at coordinate 149,038,682 of NC_056054.1, read as the reverse complement.
CCCTGAGTACTTCAGCTCATCAGCCAATACCTTTCTTTTTGTAGACTGATGACTGTAATGTTTCTTTTTGATTCAAGTTTAGCAAGAGACTGAAAACCAGAATAGTGAGTATAAATGAGGATGCTAATAGCTTGAATTTAATAATTTTATGGGAGCAAAGGAATGGACTGCGTAGGACAAGGGGGCCTATATGTCTTGTGTCTTTGATTTTTTTTTTTATAGGATATCACATAGAAATCACATTTCTATGAATGTCTGGAACAGTGGTAGAGTAGACTTACCAGACCTTTATATATCTGCATTAACTCTGATGTGTTTCCTGGGAAGTTATTTCAGGCAAGAAGTAGCCATGTATAAGGAGCTTGGGTCATCAGGAAAGCTACAGACATGGAAGGGGAGCAGTGATATTGAATGCAGCACAGTGCCTTTATCAACCTGTATCTCTTGATCTAACCACACACACACACAAACCCAGAAAAACAGGTTCTTATGTTTCTTTGCTGGAGCCTGAGAGGAGGAGCCCATGAAAAGTAATCTGTTCAGTTACCAATACCAGAGATCATCATAATTTGGGGATTTCTTTACTGCAAATCTTTGTTGCTTAAAGGCTTTTATGCATGGGTACCACCATCAAGTTGCAAAGAAGTACCTGGAGAGAGGACTTAGACTGCCAAGGTGAAGATAGAAATGCCAAAAGGAGTTCTGCTAGAGACACTTGGTGGGAATTTTGATGGGTAATTTTATGTGTCAATTTGACAGGACTAATGGGATTTCCAGATAACTGGTAAAACATTGTTTCTGGATGTGTCTGTAAGGGTTTCCCTGAAAAAGATTAGCATTTGAATCAGTACACTGAGTAAAGATCAGTCTCAAAAACCTGAGTGGGTGTTATTCAATTTATTAAGGATCTGAACAGAAAATGTGGAAGAAGAGCAAGCTCCCTCTCTGCTTCAGCTGAGACATCCATCTTCTTCTGGCCTTGGACTTTATCTCTTTAGGTTCTCAGTCTTTCAGACTCAGACTGGGATTTTTACCGTCACCCATTTATTTGCAGGCCATCAAACCTGGGCTGAATAACATCACTGGTTTTCCTGTTTTTCCAGCTTGCAGATGGCAGATCTCCACAATCATTTGAGCCAATTCCCTTAATAAATCTCCGCATATATAAAAATAAAGATTTCTACAGAATCTCTGTATTTGTCAGAGTCATATATATATATATATGTCAACTTGTCAACTAATATATGTGTGTATATATGCTTCTGCTGCTAAGTTGCTTCCGTTATGTCCGACTCTGTGTGACCCCATAGATGGCAGCCCACCAGGCTCCTCTGTCCCTAGGATTCTCCAGGCAAGAACACTGGAGTGGGTTGCCATTTCCTTCTCCATACATATGTATATATATACATAATAACAGGTATCCTATTAGTTCTGTTTCTCTTTTTTTCAGAAGGATTGCCTTGGGAGTAAGCAACAGGCAGATATTCGAAGGGCCTTAGGGAAATTGTTAGTGAATACTGGAATGACAGGTAGGAATTTGATTTGAACTAGTTTAATCTCCTTGCAGTCCAAGGGACTCTCATGAGTCTTCTCCAACACCATACTTCAAAAGCATTAATTTTTTAGTGCTCAGTTTTCTTTATGGTCCAACTCTCACCTTCATACATGACTACTGGAAAAACCATAGCTTTGACTATACAGACCTTGTTTCTTTTCTGGACTCTTATTAATAAAAGGATTCTGTAGGAAGCTAGAGAAACTGAACTAGCAACTGAGGGATAAGACTTATTGAAATTTGAATTACATTAAAGTGTTGTTCAAAAATCAATTCAACCTTCATGTGAAATCTCTTTTCTGGACAGGCTGGATACTAACTTTGCTGGGGGCCTTTGACCCTTGAAGTTGTGAATGACTTCAATTCCTTGATGAAGTACAGTGAGATAAAAAGTGAAATGTATAACCAACAATAGTGGTTTCCTTTTCCTGAATGAGCTGAAGATTTGTGATTTTTACAACCCAATGTCTGCCTGCCCATGCAGGAGGTATAAGAGATGTGGGTTCGATCCCTGGGTCAGAAAGATTACCTGGAGAAGAACATGGCAAACCACTCCAGCATTCTTGCCTGGAGAATCTCATGAACAGAGGAGTCTGGCAGGCTACAGTCCATAGGGTCACACAGATTTGGACATAACTGAAGCGACTTAGCACATACTCATATCTGTCATATACTTTCAGTGGTTGGTTTTATTCTTTGCAAGTCAATAAAAGCCTACTACTAGTTTCTTCACTCCTAAGAGATTATCTGCTTCTCTGTTTCCCCGAGAAGATCAAGACATCTTATCTGGGCATTCCCCCTTTCTTTCAGTGAGCATCTATGTTACACATTCTCTCCTGCCTGAAGCTAATTTTTCATCAAAGTTCGGGATCATTTCTCCTTCCTTTTCTTCTGGAATCTCCCGATTATCACCTTTCTCAATTATGTTTTCAATTGCTCTAATTCTACTGGCTTTCTCCACTCAGTATATGTAAATAACCTCAAGCCCTCATATTCTTAAAAAAAAAAAATTTTTTTTAAATGGAGAAAATGAAAGAATACACGCCACTCTTAGTTTTATAATAGGAATGTGACAACCTGAAAGATTTATCTGTGAGCAGTAAGGACAGTAGATGAACAAGGGATACTAACGATACCAGTAAGGTATTTAGGATACCACTAAAGGGCAATAGAAATAGTGGCAGGGCAGTACCCTGCAGGTAGATGCAGATGAGAAAACACAGAGAAAATGAAAAAAAATACCCCAGTATAGAGTAAAAGGATAGTAGAGACCCAGAGTGCAGTAGAGGGACTTTAATTGATGCTATGTGGTACAAAACTTTGGAAAGGGAAAGCATGAAAGAGAATTTTTAAAACAATTTTGCCATTGTTTTTGTGAGATATCTTTCTCATTATTAAGCATTTATGTAAATCCACAGCATAAAATCTCAATACTTTCTCCTGCCGTGTATTTCAGACTTGCCACAAGTTTTGCTATATTTAAGTTTCTAGTACATTATATTCAATATTAATTCAGGAATTCTTCTACAACAATAATTTGGGAAGATTAGATTGCTAATGTCTTAGAAGTTAGCCTTATTCTAATGTAATTAAAAGCAGTTACTTTTCTGGTTAAATAAATAGCACATATCTAAAAATTCAACAACAAAGGCATTTAGAAAGCGAAAGTGTAATAATTTTGGTGAGGAGAGGAGTATGAATACTAGATACCACTTGTCTGTACTGCTGAATTGCAAAATGATGTGCTTTCACATTTTCATAGGATCATTTGTACAAAGCTGCTGAAGCAAAATGGCTGTGTCTCGATTCATCAATTATATGATTTAGAAATAAATTCATGAAATTTTAGCACCAGAAGCCTGGACAATCCCTGATGAAATTTAATGATTCAAAAACTAGCATAATTTAGATCAGGAAACTGGGCCCCTGTTATGCGATTTTAATTAAAGAGGTGATTTGCATAGGCAAATAGTATTTATATATGTTGAAATTTAGTCAAGCCATTAAGATCAGCTGAAAATGTTCACCTTAATATATATTTACAAGCCAAAGTGACAAATGACTTTTTTTTTCCTAGAACCCAAAGTAGCACATGTAAATGCACATTTTATATGGACACTATGTAAGGGAATGAAAATCAGGTTAGTTTTATTTCTCTGAATGGCTTTCAATTTAAATATTATATAACATTATCTTAATAATGACACTTTAAACCCAAAATAACCAATCCTATAAAGAAAGGTTGTTAAGTCACTTGAAGACATGTGACCCTGAGGAAAGATAAGAAATAAGTCGTGACAGGTACAAAATTTGTTATTTGTAGCTAGTAATTAAAAAGATTTTTTTCCTTATTAAAAAAAGGAATAGATGCAACATCTTAAAAATGTTATTACCATGTAATATCTCAAAAGACTTAACTTTATTTAAATATTTTGCCTTGTGTTGGCTGTCAATGAGTTTTAAATGATTTCATATATCAGTTTTGAGTGGGTTTAAGAATGGGTTAATGTAGCTTAGAATGCAAAACTCAGATCTAATTTCATGTAAGTAAATGGAGATTTCATTTATCTAAAGCCTTTTAAGCCAAAATAATGAGCACAGCACTGGAGATGGGTTATGAATGAAAATGTAATCAGCTGACAGCTGAGTTCAGGATGAAATTACATTACCTGTATAAACATGTTATGGTGGCTCAGTGTAAACCAGGTTGTGACAAGATAGGTAGTTTATCCGAAAGGGAATCCAGGATTAAAATGCCATAGCAGTTGTGAAAAATCATTGTAGGGGATTGATATTTTTTCTTAATTGTAAAGGAAACATTTTCTAGTGTATACCTATATAAACAGGCTGGCTCTACTAAAATGGATGGCACAATAGAGTCACAGTGGTATTAATAAAGTGGAAATTCTCTAACTTGCTCCCTTTCACCAGCGGCATTTGCTTCAAGGTCAGAGACAGAGGATGACACATTTTCTGTAAGATTTTAAGCACACGTGTTTCTAGTAAAGTTGAATAATGATTATTGGTTATAATTTAAGAATATTTCCACTATTCCATAAAATATTGAATAACATCTTTAAATCGTTCACTGAACTAATAGAAAAATGTCTCCGAGTGGAAGTGAGGGGGTTCTAGTTCACTTTCATTGTTGAATCGTAGTTGCTCCTCTATTCTGCTGGAAAGCCTACCTCTACTGTGAGATGCTTTTTTAGTAGACCATGAAGTAGTGTCATTTTTGTGCTTTATTTATTTTAGAGATGTTTAGTCTTATGATCTTTTCCTCTTAAGTTTTCTTAATTTATACCTATTTCTATGGAACAGTTGACTGAAAAGCAATCTAATAACCCAATCTTTGCCAGACCCCCAATCATACTTTTGTTCTGCTCACTGACTCTTGTGCTGCCGCCCCTTAATGTTGCTGCCTAAAACCTTAAAGGGTTTCCTCTGTGTTTTGACAGTTTAGGGAAAATTAGTCCTAAGTGATCCTACCCCAATAATGCATTCAATCATCTTCCTATTCAAACACACATCCTCTTTCACTCTCTGACCCTGACTTAGCCTGATTGATCCTCTGAAAGAAAGTGAAAGTGTAGCAGCCCAGTCATGTCTGACTCTTTGTAGCCCCACAGACTGTAGTGCACTGGGCTCTTCTGTCCATGAAATTCTCTAGGCAAGAATACTGGAGTGGATTGCCATGCCCTTCCCTGATCCTCTAGATCCTCATAATTTTATTTGACACTTAATAGAAAAAGTTGCAGCACAATTGGTAAATGGGAATCCAAAATATAGTAAAAACTTCCCATTCAGTATTTTGTTCTTTTCCATGAATGTTAATAGTGGAATCCTCAGTCACTTTGAATAGTAAAACTGCTTATTTCTTTCAGTTGGTAAATATTTATAAGTTTCTGTCATCTGATAAGTATGATAGTCAAGTTACCTTTTAACTTGAGATAATAAATATCAAAAATATTCTCAAGAATTTCCCTAAAATGGGTTATTTTCTTATGGTTTTCAGAATAATATGTTTTTAAAAATTATGTGAATGTGGGCTTTTCACAATAGCACATTTCTAACACAAAAGGCTAACAACGCCAAACATATTTAACCAACTATAATTGCAGTATTACAGATATAATTTTACTGGTCTTGATTCAGAAGTATTGGGTTCTGATCATTTCAAATCTGTGGGTTTTATCAACTCACTGTGACCATCCTTGCTGCTAGCAATCTATTTTTACCATAATTCTTACTTTAGTTAATAAATGGCATCATGAAACGTATGGATTCTTCTAGCAATTCTTGGGAGAAAAAGGAGCAAAAATTAAAACACAATAAACGTGGAAAATAAGCAGTTACATCTTATTTGATTTATTGTTGCTTGTATTTGTTCCTAGGGATCCTGTAACAAAGTACCACAGATTTGGTGGCTTAAACAAAAAGACTTCACATGATTCTGGAAGCTACATGTCTGATGTAAAAGTGTCAGCAGAATTGATTCCTTCTGAGGTCTTTCTCATAGGCTTTTTTCCATGCATAGACTTAAAAAGCCTAATATATCACAAAAATGTATCACTTTCTAGAAATTAAAGAACAATGATAATGTCTCACCTCTGTTTTATACAAAAATTCAAAAATATTTTCTATTATGGATATATATTTATATAAATATATATCAGTCAATAAATATATATAACAATAAATATATATATATGGAACAATGCAATATCAATGAAAAGAGACTAGGTTTGGTATAAAATTCAAAGTTATTTCACTATCTAAGCTTTAATTTGTGTAAATGAAAAAAAGTGCCATGTATTCAGAAGAAGAATAAAATCATTCATATTTTGAATCAAATTATGATGGGGTTAAGTAAAATTAAAATGCAGATCCTTGGTAAACATATTAATTCAAATCTAACCATGTAATTAGAATGCTGAATTATTAGATGAAGATTAGATGAGTTTTTCCTGGGTGAATGAATATTCACTATGTTATCCCACGACATTCCAGTTTCATCAACATTTTGAATGTGCTCTTCAGTTATAGTCTGTTCTCCTGATTTATAGTATTTTCCTTACCTACACTTCCTACATTTTAGCTAACTTTATGTCTATCACTTAATATATTGAAAGTAATAAATCAAGCTCAATATTTTTTCTCGATAACTTTCATCTATATACACCCTTTGCTTTAATAACTGATAAGGGAGTTGATATCCAAATGCTTTAAATATATGAATACGTTTGAATATTCAACTAAAACCACTATACATTTACTTCCTTTCAAAGTGGTTCAGAAGATTTCTAAATAACTGGAATATTTAAACCAAAAAATGAGTTAAATCAAAATTTACTAAACAATGTTATTAAACAGTGAAGAGAAATCAATGTATATGGAAAATGTATAGATATAATAAAAATTGCTTAAAATAAAACTGTTCAACAATTTGCTAATTTTTGCTTGAATGGTAATAGTTATACATTTTAATTTATGAATATCAAACACCTTAGACAACATATATTGAAAGAAAAGTAGAATATGTAAGATGACCAAAATGGACCAATGTTTCAATTTCACATTCATATCAGTAAGATAGTAATAATTTATATTTAATAGCTTACTTTCCTCTGATGGGAATCTAGACTAAAAATTCTAATTTCTTTGTTCACAACTAGTGATTTTTCAATAGCGTATATTTGGTAGAATAGAATAAAGTGAAACTGTCAGGATACATAACTTAGTGAAAAGACACCATAGCGCTCACTCTCTGGAGTCATGAAACCATGGTTCCAAAAAACGAGAGAAAAAACCACTATCATACTACCTACTGTAAGGACCTCAGTCACATGCTTTATGATTCTGTGCCTCAGTTTCCTTACATTTAGAAGAACCATACTGATGCTTCTAATTGTGAACATTACATAAGTTATAGTGAATAAAACACTTGTAACCACCTTATCTGGTTCCTTTGCCTTTTTGTAAATCCAGCTTGAATATCTGGAAGTTCACTGATCACATACTGTTGAAGTTTGACTTGGAGAATTTTGAGCATTACTTAACTAGCCAGTGAGATGAGTGCAACTGTGTGGTAGTCTGAGCATCCTTTGGCATTGCCCTTCTTTGGGATTGGAATGAAAACTGACCTTTTCCTGTGGTACTGCTGAGTTTTTCAGATTTGCTGGAATATTGAGTGTAGCACTTTCACAACATCATCTTTTAGGATTTGAAATAACTCAATTAGAATTCCATCACCTCCACTTGCTTTCTTCATAATGATGCTTCCTAAGGCCACTTGACTTTACATACCAGGATGTCTGGCTCTAGACATACCATTTTGATTGTCTCAGTCATGAAGATCATTTTTGTATAGTTCTTCTGTGTATTATTGCCACCTCTTCTTAATATCTTTTGCTTCTTTTAGGTCCATATTATTTCTGTCATTTATTGAGCTCATTTTTGCATGAAATATTCCCTTGGTAGCTCTAATTTTTTTGAAGAGATCTCTAGTCTTTCCTTTTCTATTATTTTCCTGTATTTCTTTGAATTGATCACTGAGGAAGGCTTTCTTATCTCTCCTTGCTATTCTCTGGAACTCTGCATTCTAATGGGTATATCTTTCCTTTTCTCTTTGTTTTTCACTTCTCTTCTTTTCACAGCTATTTGTAAGTCCTCCTCAGACAGCCATTTCATTTTTTTGCATTTCTTTTTTTGGGGGATGGTCTTGATCCCTGCCTTCTGTACAATGTCATGAACTTCCATCCATAGTTCTTCAGGCACTCTATCAGATCTAGGCCCTTAAATCTATTTCTCACTTCCACTGTATAATCATAGAGAATTTGATTTAGGTCATACCTGAATTGTCTAGTGGTTTTCCCTACTTTCTTCAATTTAAGTCTGAATTTGGCATTAAGGAGTACATGGTCTGAGCCAGTCAGCTCCCAGTTTTGTTTTTGCTGACTGTATAGAACTTCTCCATCTTTGGCTGCAAAGAATATAATCAATCTGATTTCAGTATTGACCACCTGTTGATGCCAAAGCCTTTGACTATGTGGATCACAACAAACTATGGAAAATTCTGAAAGAGATGGGAATACCAGGCCATCTGACCTACCTCTTGAGAAGTCTGTGTGCAGGTCAGGAAACAATAGTTAGAACTGGACATAGATCAACAGACTGGTTCCAAATAGGGAAAGGAGTACATCAAGACTGTATATTTTCACCCTGCTTATTTAACTTACATGCATAGTACGTCATGAGGAATGCTGGACTTGATGAAGCACAAGCTGGAATCAAGATTTCCAGGAGAAATATTAATAATCTCAGAAATGAAGTAGACACCACACTTATGAAAGAAAGTGAAGAAGAACTAAAGAGCGTTTTGATGAAAGTGAATGAGGAGAGTGAAAATGTTGGCTTAAAGTTCTACATTCAGAAGGCTAAGATCATGGCATCTGGTCACATCTGCTGCTGCTGCTGCTGCTGCTGAGTCACTTCAGTCATGTCCAACTCTGTGCGTCCCCATAGACGGCAGCCCACTAGGCTCTGCTGTCCCTGGGATTCTCCAGGCAAGAACATTGGAGTGGGTTGCCATTTCCTTCTCCAATGCATGAAAGAGAAAAGTGAAAAGTGAAAGTGAAGTCACTAAGTTGTGTCCAAGTCTCAGCAACCCCATGGACTGCAGCCTACCAGGCTCCTCCATCCATGGGAGTTTCCAGGTAAGAGTACTGGAGTGGGGTGCCATTGCCTTCTCCGGGTCACATCACTTCATGGCAAATATATGGGGAAACAGTGAAAACATTGACATACTTTATTTTTAGGAGGGCTTCAAAATCACTGTTGATGGTGACTGAAGGCATGAAATTAAAAGATGCTTACTACTTGGAAGAAAAGTTCTGACCAACCTAGGCAGCATATTAAAAAGCAGAGTCTTTACTTTGCCAACAAAAGCCCATCTAGTCCAAGCTATGGCTTTTCCAGTTGTCATGTATGGAAGTGAGAGTTGGATGATAAAGAAAGCTGAGCACTGAAGAATTGACGCTTTTGAGTTGTGGTGTTGGAGAAGACTCTTGAGAGTCCCTTGGACTGCAAGGCGATCCAACCAGTCCATCCTAAAGGAAATCAGTCCTGAATATTCATTGGAAGAACTGATGCTGAAGCTGAAGCTCCAGTACTTTGTTCACCTTATATGAAGAACTGACTCATTGGAAAAGACCTTGATGCTGGGAAAGACTGAAGGCAGGAGGAGAAGGGGACGACAGAGGATGAGATGTTTGGATGGCATCACGACTCAAAGGACATGAGTTTGAGTGAACTCTGGGAGTTGGTGATAGACATGGAGGCCTGGGGTGCTGCAGTCCATGGGGTTGCAAATAGTCAGACATGACTGAGAGACTGAACTGAACTGAACCATCTTCTCAGGTAACTCAAAGGTAAATAATCTGCCTACCAATGCAGAAGATGTGGGTTAGATACCTGTGTTGGGAAGGAGGAAAGGGCAATCCACTCCAGTATTCTTGCCTGGGAAATGGACAGAGAAGCTTGGTGGGCTATAGTCCTTGGGGTCCCCAAAAGCTGGACATTCCTGAATGACTGAGCACACACACTGTATCCTCCATGCATTGGTACCCTTTAATGGAAGCTATCATTATACAACTTTTACTATTTTTAAATCATCCGCTTAAATTGTTCCAATATACATGTCTGCAAGAGGAAAACTTTTCTTGTCACCTTTGTTGACCTAAAACAAATAAAGTGCCAGTTAGTATTCAAACAAAATTGATGTATTCAAGATCATCAGAGAATTCCAATTACAGAGTCTGCAACCATGGCAATCGACCTGCAAGTCTCCACATAGCAAGGGAAAGAGGGTTTTATAGAGAGGAAAAGGAAGTTGGGAGAGGTGTGGTAGACAGAGTCCATGCTTTTCATTGGCTGAGTCCTTGCCAAGAAAGATGGATCTTGGTTTTCTCATTGGATTCTGCTGTGGTCACCATGTGTGAGAATTTCCCCTTTTGATCTCCCAACTCTATTTACTGTGCCTGTTTATTATTATATATATATAAAAAAAACATTTCTTAATAGATCAATATCTTTCTCTACCAGCATCACTGATCAAGAGTCTGGTTTTCTAGTTTCACCAACACTTTGCTCCTCAATATTAGGCAGGATTTTACTAGTTTGTAGTATCTCATGAGGGAGGAAAACTGCACAGATTGGAAAGTTATTAAAGTCTCATTTGAGTAACAAGGAGAAGTAGCTAGGAGAATTCTCAGGCATATTTTAAAATCTTAAGACTATATTTTATTCATACTGTAGGCATTTTCAGATCATCTGAAGCGTTATGTTATCATCAAATGTTTGACAAACTAGCAACAGGCCTGGTCCAGATATCTTGGGAAAGCTGTCTCATTAAATGTCTTCTGCTTCAGCTCCAGGAAATCTTTACTTTTGGATCACAAGATGATGTAGAGTAAAGGTCCAGAACTTTCTCTAGGTGCATCACATGAATCCAACTCTACTCCTTAGAGGCTGACAGTACAAGGGTTGTTTAGCAGTTTCTGATGCACATGTCTCCAGCAAGGGTAGTTCTAGAGATGTCTTTTCCAATAGACTGAATTTCCAGGTTGTAAGGGGGTGATGCTTAAAGTCTTCATCTCCCAAGGGCACACTATGAATAGATTGCTGCACAGAAGCACGGCCATTTTTATGGAAGAAATTTGGCCTCTGCACTATTGGAGTATTTCTTCTTTTATCAGTTGAGAGTCGAAAGAAGCAGGATCCAGTTTCATCAGACATCTATGATTATCTCAAAGAGTATGTTTATGTTTTCCAAAAGAGTGCATCTGAGATTTAGAAGAACCAATGACAATGCTTTTGGTTAAGATGTTTGGAGAAACTCTATAAATATTTACATCTGAGTGTTTAAAATGCCCTTGCTATGTTCCATGAAACCAAAGGATTGACGGTGGTAAGTACACTGAAAGTGTTATAAAACCAGCTGAAGAGTTCAGATATGTTGAAGTTCCTGGACAGTAAAATGGGCTCCTTGGTCACTATGAACTTTGAGAGGAGTTCTGTAGGTAAGGACTGCTGCTGCTGCTAAGTCACTTCAGTCGTGTCCAACTCTGTGCGACCCTATAGACGGCAGCCCACCAGGCTCCCCTGTCCCTGGGATTCTCCAGGCAAGAACGCTGGAGTGGATTTCCATTTCCTTCTCCAATGCATGACAGTCTTTTCTAAAAGGATTTTAGTCACTGAAGAAACAATAGCCTCTCTGCTAATGAAGTCTTCAGTCCAATGTGAAAACATATGGAAAATAACTAAAATATATTTATATCCATGAGATGGAGGTTCAGTCGCTCAGTCATGTCCGGCTGTTTGCGACCCCATGAATTGCAGCACGCAGGCCTCCCTGTCCATCACCAACTCCCGGAGTTCACTCAGACTCACGACCATCGAGTCAGTGATGTTATCCAGCCATCTCATCCTCTGAGATGGAGGTAGTAGTATGAAATGCATTGGCCAGACCTCAAATGGTCCATTGCTAAGTTACTTCAGTCATATCTGACTCTGTGCAACCCCATGGATGGCAGCCCACCAGGCTCCCCCATCCCTGGGATTCTCCAGGCAAGAACACTGGAGTGGGTTGCCATTTCCTTCTCCACAAATGGTCCATTAGGTGATTGTAAATGTCCAGAAACAGTACCAACAGGCTTCCCTGGGTTGTACTTCAGACAAGCGGGATAGGTGACATGGGTACATTTTGCGGCCTTCTTACCCAGGGTAAGGTCAGTTCATCAAGCTCTCCTTTAAAGCCTTGAATCTTATGTCATTGAGTATTTTTTTTTTTCCCAATAAAATTGGATAGTGTTGTTGTTGAGTACAACATATGAAAGTTTGGCCATAAAAGAGGAATTTGGAATCTAATTTTGGCAATAACTGACTAGCACAAGTTTATGGTTAATTTTGGATTTTGAGAAATGTGAGACACTATAAAATCTATCCAGAATTAGGTGTAGCCATCATTCTTATATCAGATGCCCTAAATATCAAACCTGATTTTGGGCAAATTGTTATTTTTCTTTGGATTTTTAAAATTTCTCTAGTACTAAGAACTTTAGCAAGTAGATGCTGTTCTCCTGTGTAGAGGCTTCAGAAGGAGAGCAAAAAAGCAAATGATTTGCATGCATGTTACAATGAAGTAGAATCTCCAGGGAACTTTATATCATCCAGACCAGCCTTTAAGATTTGTGAGAAAGAAGACTCTCAGTAAAATCCTGAGGCGTTATTTTCCAGGTCAATCATTTTTCTTCCCAAGTGAAGACAAAATGTATTGTCTCCCTTCATCAACTGGAATACATTGTATTCTTAACAATCAATTATGGTACAGAATTTTGGAGATAAAATGGATGTTACAAATATAGATTGGTAACAATAGGGCATCCAGCTATAACCCTGTTTATTTCTCAGAGGTTCTGTATAGACCTCTACTTTTGGCTGTTAGGTTTCCTTGCCAGTAAAATGAGAGCATTACAGGGGTTAGTACAAGGGATAATGAAGCCTTAGGTCCTGAAATCTTCTATTATGGGATTTTGTGCCTTGAGGGGCTCTTATAGAGTATTGATTCATTCTGGGCAGAGGTTTTGAGGGTTCTATTTGTATCTTAATGGCAAGTTGTGAATTTTGCCAATATCAGTTGGAGATTTTGCCCATAAGAAAAATGGTAGAAGATTCAATGTGGGGGGGGGGGGGGAAATCACTATCTCAGAATTAGCTCTAGAACTATTAGGGATGGAATAAATAAAATATATCAATAGGTGATTATTAATTTGCCTGGTGGGCTTTTTTATGACTACTCTCAATTGCTAGAATCATTTTTCCCTTTTGGGAGAAATTTCAATAGAATACTTCTGTAGCAAGTCTCATCCTAATGGGTAGGGGCAAAAGAACTAAAGAGAAAAGGATGTATATTTCTCAAAAAGGCCTGAACAAAAGGAAATATGTTCAGATCAGGAACTCCTGAGGTTCATTAGAGATCTCACAGTTGAATTATTTTAGTACTCTGAGACAAGGGCTGTTTTACAGTAGTGGAGCTGAGTATCAAGCATGCAGCTCTGCTTTCAAATAGAACTGGAAGATATTCAACCCAATAGGGAGAAATTTTTCTCCAAGATGATTAAGAAGGAGTATTGGGAAAAGCCCCTATAGCTCCTCAGAGTACAACATTGAGAATTGGGAGGATGTTGGAAAGGCTGGTTAGAGGGCTGAAAGCCTCTAAAGTGCTTAAATTTATAATAATCTATTATCTAACATCATAACTCTTTGAAATATTAATACTAATAGAACCTAGGAGGGTTTTATTGAAAAGCCTTTATTTGTTCATATTGAATGAATTTTTCCAGTCTTCATTGAAATGGCACATCTAGAGTGGAAGAAACAAGTTTACAAGATTAACTAAATCTGGGAATGAACATATTTTCTCATTTCATTTTAGTCCATTTTACTAGAATAAAAAGATCCTAATTCAGCTCATTAATACAAGTCAAATTATAAGCTACCTAAGTGGATCACATGATGCTGAGCCAGATAGCCTGGAGTATGAAGTTAAGCAGGCCTTGGGAAGCAGTGCTACAAACAAGGCTAGTGGAGGTGATGGAATTCCAGTTGAGCTGTTTAAAATCCTAAAAGATGCTGCTGCTGAAGTGTTGTACTCAATATGCCAGCAAATTTGGAAAACTCAGCAGTGGTCTCAGGACTGGGAATGGTCAACTGTCATTCAATCCCAAAGAAAAGCAATGGCAAAGAATGTTCAAACTGTTACAAAACTGTACTCACCTCACACACTAGCAAAGTATTGATCAAAATTCTCCAGGTTAGGTTTCAATAGTATGTGTACTGAGAACCTCCAGATTTTCAAGGTGGGTTTAGAAAAGCCAGAGGAACAAATGATCAAATTTCTAACATCTGTTGGATCATAGAAAAAGCAAGAGAATTCCAGAAAAACAGTTAATCCTGCTTCATTGAATAGCTAAACCTTCGAGTGTGTGGATCACAACAAACTGAAAAATTCTTCAAGATGTGAATACCAGACTACCTTACCTACCTCATGAGAAATCTGTATATGGTCAAGAAGCAACAGTTAGAACTGGACATGGAACAGTTGACTGGTTCCAAATCAGGAAAGGAGTACCTCAAGGCTGTATATTTTCACCCTGTTTATTTAACTTAAATTCAGAGTACATCATGTGAAATGTCAGGCAGGATGAAGTCCAAGCTGGAATCAATCAAGATTTCAGGGAGAAATATCAATAACCTCAGATATGCAGACGACAGCACCCTTATGGCAGAAAGTGAAGAAGAGCTAAAGAGCTTCTTGATCAAAGTGAAAGAAAAGAGTGAAAAAGCTGACTTAAAACTCAATATCCAAAAAGCAAAGATTATAGCATTCAGTCCCATCACTTCATGGAAAATAGATGGGAAAACAATGGAAACAGTGAGAGACTTCACCCCCACCCCCCAACTTGGGCTCCAAAATCACTGCAGATGTTGACTGCAAGCATGAATTTAAAGGACCCTTGCTCCTTGGAAGAAAAGCTATGACCAACCTAGACAGCATATTAAAAAGCAGAGGCATTACTTGGCCAAAAAAAGTCCATCCAGCTAAAGATATAGCTTTTCCAGTATTCGTGTATGGATGTGAGAGTTGGACCATAAAGAAAGCTGAGCACCAAGGAATTGATGCTTTTGAACTGTGGTCTTGGAGAAGACACTTAAGAGTCCCTTGGAATTCAAGGAGATCAACCCAGTCAGTCCTAAAGGAAATCAGTCCTGAATATTCATTGGAAGGACTGATCATGAAGCTGCAGCTCCAATATTTTAGACACCTGATGCAAAAGGCTGAATCAATGGAAAAAAATCCTGATGCTGGGAAAGATTGAATGCAGGAGGAGAAGGGGACGACAAAGCATGAGATGCTTGCATGGCATCACCGACTTGATGGACACGAGTTTGAGCAAGCTCCAGGAACTGATGATGGACATGGAAGCCTGGCATGCTGCAGTCCATGGGTCACAGTTGGACATGATTGATCAACTGAAATTAACTGAACTGAGAGGCTAGAATTTTCTTTAAAAACAATTTGAAGCCAATTATAATAGTTATGAAGAAATAGAATTCCATGGACAGGGGAGCCTGTTGGGCTACAGTCATGGGGTTGCTATGAGTCACACTTGACTGAGCAACTAACGCTTTTACTTTTCACTTCATGAAAAAGTTTATCAGGTATTTGCATGCAAACTTAAATTTCATTTTAATTAACATACTTTGAAAAAGGCTTAGGAATTGTGCAAGAAAGACACCTAGTCATTTCTTGTAACTGATCATTTGATAAGTTAGCAGCCTGGTCTCCCAGCTGTAAGTCTAGAGACCTTTCAGGATTTTTCCAGTTAGTAGCTTTCCTCTAAGGCTGGGCCCATTCTTCACTGGCAATCATATGAACTAGCTGATAGAAGTCAGGGAAACCAGGTTGATGAGTTTGAATAACTATATGAATTCCTCAGTCAATTTGTGAGGATCGTTGGTTATTTTGGGAAAATATTTGACTATGGCTTGAAGTGCAGCTTTAGTCCTGGGAATGTATGACGTTAACAGTTTTGTCTCTGGATCCTCAGAAAGCTTGATTTTAAAGGGACAGGTTCTGAGATGTTCAGAGGAAAAAGAAGTAGGGAGGGTTTCTGAGTAAAGAGGAAGTTTGGCTAGGGAACTATTATGGGGAGATGGAGGGTGTAAAGGAGTCAGTGAGATCATAGAAGAGAGGGAGGGAAAGGGCACCTTGCATAGAGTCTGTCCATCCAGGAAAAGCAAGGAAGAGAGATAATATGGTGCTAGACGTGGAGCTGGAGATAAGCTGAGGAAAAGCCTTTTATCATTCTTTTATCCTTTGTTTCAACATGGGGAAACCAATTTCCCTGGTAATTCAGATGGTAAAGAATCTGCCTGCAATGCAAGAAATGGAGGTTCAACCACTGGGTCGGGAAGATCCCCTGAAAAAGGGAACAGCTATCCACCAGTATTCTTGCCTGGAAAATTCAATGGTCAGAGAATGCTGGCAGACTACAATCCATGGGGTCACAAAGAGTTGGACATGACTGAGCAACTAACACTAACTAACATTGTAGTGAAGTGAAGTGAAGTCGCTCAGTGGTGTCCGACTCTTTGCAACCCCGTAGACTGTAGCCCACCAGGCTCCTCCATCCTTGGGATTCTCCAGGCAAGAATACTGGAGTGGGTTGCCATTTCCTTCTCCAGGGGATCTTCCCGACCCAGGGATTGAACCCGTGCCTCCTGCGTTGCAGGCAGACGCTTTCACCTCTGAGCCACGAGGGAAGATTTTAACTAACATTAGGAATCTGCAAATTATCAATTGAAATAAGCATTCCACTCCATTCTGCAAATTTGTGAGTTGTTGTTATCCAATTTGGCTTTAAGAAAATTAAATTTGGGGATTTCAAAAGTTCCCTATAGTGGTAATTGATATTCTAAATTTCCTTTGGTCAAGTCAGTTCATTTTGTTAAAAATCAGCAGCAAGAAGAATCATAGTTCAGGAGTGCCAACAAAATATTTAGATAACTGGAGTTCCATTTCTCAGAGGTTTTTCTCTAGAGTAAACAGAACTCTAGCAGTATACAATGCAAACAGCTCAGTTTGAAAGCTAACCTCAGCCTATTCTGAGGAGAGGGTGTGATCCTAGCAGAGCCATGCCAGTCCAGAGAACAGCCCTTTTTGAAGGAACAGGTCATAGGTTGAAAAATCAGCACCATTTCAGAAAAATAACCTATATTCCAAAAGGAATGAGTCGAAGGTGTCAACAGCTTTAGTTGAAACAGTCTGATATTAAAATCAGGGCTAAATGCCAACTGAGACTCATATACAAAACAAGGCCTTAACCCAAAATATAAAATGTTAAAATAGGTTCTGAATAAAACTTGGAAAGCTTCAAACACAAACAGGGCATAAATTTAGATCTAAAAAAAAGAAATGCATACCTTCAAACTTCAAACTTCAGACTGACAATAAACCAATGAGTCACAATGAACTCAGATGTGGGTTTTTTGTTGTTTTTCAGTTGCTCACTCATGTCCAACTCTTTGCAAGCCCAAGGAGTGCAGCACGCCAGACTTCCTTGTCCTTCACCCTCTCCCTGTGTTTGTTCGAACTCAAGCCCATTGAGTCAGTGATGCCATTCAGCCATCTCCTTCTCTGTTATCCCCTTATCCCCCTGCCTTCAATCTTTCCCAGCATCAGGGTCTTTTCCAGTGAATCTACTCTTCACATCAGGTGGCCAAAGCATTGGAGATTCAGTTTCAACATAAGTCCTTCTAATGAATATTCAGGACTGATTTCCTTTAAGATGGACTGATTGGATCTCCTTACAGTCCAAGGGACTCTCAAGAGTCTTTTCCAACACCACAGTTCATAAGCATCAATTCTTCGGTGCTCAGCATTCTTTATCTTCCAACTCTCATATTCAGACATGACTACAGGGAAAATCATAGTTTGACTAGATGGACCTTTGTTGGCAAAGTTATATCTTTGGTTTTTAATATGTTGTCTAACTTTGTCATAGCTTTTCTTCCAAGGAGCAAGTGTCTTTTAATTCCAAGGCTATAATCACCAGCTATAGTGATTTTGGAACCTAAGAAAATAAAGTCTGTCACTGTTTCTATTTTTTCCCCATCTATTTGCCATGAAGTGATGGGACCAGATGCCAAGATCTTAGTTTTTGAATGCTGAGTTTTAAGCCAGCTTTTTCACTCTCTCACGTTCATCAAGAGGCTCTTTAGTTCCTCTTCACTTTCTGCCATGAGGATGGCATCATCTGCACATCTGAGGTTATTGATATTTCTCCTGGCAGTCTTGATTCCAGCTTGTGCTTCATCCATCCTGCATTTTTCATGATGTACTCTCTCTATAAGTTAAATAAACAGGGTGACAATATACAACATTTACATACTCCGTTTCCAATTTTGAACCAGGCCCTTGTTCTATATCTTCTTCTAACTGTTGCTTCTTGACCTTCTCATGAGGAAGGTAAGATGACCTGGTATTCCCATCTCTTGAAGAATTTTTCGCAGTTTGTTGCCGTCCACACAGTCAAAGGCTTTAGTGTAGTCAATGAAGCAGAAGTAGATATTTTTCTGGAATTCTCTTGCTTTTTTATGATCCAGTAGATGTTGGCAATTTGATCTCTGGTTCTTCTGGCTTTTCTAAATCCAGCTTGTACATCTGGAAACTCTCACTTCACACCCTATTAAAGCCTGTCTTTAAGAATTTGAGCATTATCTGGCTAGAATGTGGAATAACCACAGTTATGTGGTAATCTGCACATTCTTTGGCATTGCCTTTCTTTGGGCTTGGAGTGAAAACTGACCTTTTCCAGTCCTGTGGCCACTGCTGAGGTTTCCAAATTTGCTAGCATATTGAATGCAGCACTTTCACATCATCATCTTTTAAGATTTGAAGCCGCTCAACTGGAATTCCATCACCTCCACTAGCTTTGTTCATAGTGATACTTCCTAAGCCCCACTTGACTTTGCACTCCAGGATATTTGGCCCTAGATGAGTGATCACACCATCATGGTTATCAGGATCATTAAAAACCTTTTTCTTTTAAAATAATTTGTCTGTGTATTATTGCCACCTTTTCTAAATCTCTTTTGCTTCTGTTAGGTCCCTACATTTCTTTCCTTTATTGTGCTCATCTTTCCATGAAATGTTTCCTGGGTATCTCCAGTTTTCTTGAGATCTCTTTCCCATTCTATTATTTTTTCTATTTCTATTCTAATCTCTATTTCTTTGCATTGATCACTTAGGAAGGCTTTCTTATGTCTCCTTGCCAGTTTATGGAACTCTGGATTCAGTTGGGTTTATTTTCCTCTTTCCCTTTCATTTTTCTTCTTGTCTCAGCTATTTGTTAGGCCTTCTCAGACAACCATTTTGCCTTCTTGCTTTACCTTTCCATGGGGATAGTTTTGGTCACCGTCTCCTATAGAATGTTATGAACCTGTGTCCATACTTCTTCAGACCCTCTATCAGATCTAGTCCTTTGAGTCTATTTGTCACTTCCACTGTATAATCATATTTGATTTAGGTCATCCCTGCATGACCTAGTGGTTTTCCTACTTTCTTTAATTTAAGTTTGAATTTTACAATAAGGAGTTGATAATCCAAGCCACAGTTAGCTCCAGGTCTTTTTGTTTGTTTGGTTGGTTTTGCTGATTGTATAAAGTTCCTCCATCTTTAGCTGCAAAGAATATAATCAATCTGATTTCTGTATTGACCGTCCCGTGATGTCCATGTGTAAAGTCATCTTTTGTATTATTGGAATAATGTGTTTTCTATGACAAGTGCATTCTCTTGTTATTCCTGTTGGGCTCTGCCAAACTTCAGGGTTGAGATCCTCCTTTCTAATCTCCCAAGTCTGTTTAGTCTATTACTAATTTTTTACAATTTTATAAAGAGGAAGAATGTATATTGGAAATATATCCTGGATAAGAAGTAATTTTTATTTCTTATGGAAGATGTTAGTGGCACCTTCAGAAGAGACTGAGTGTAAGAACACTTTTTTTTTAATCTTGATCAATTAAATAATTTATAGATTGTGTTTATCAGTAGATTTGAACTATTTTTTTCATATAATTAAACTAGATACCACTCGTCTAACAAATGGATGATTTGGGGGATTTGAGGGGCTCTTTCATAATCATACTCAAACAGTTGTTAAAAATACAAATAGGTATGCCTTTCCAGAAGGAAATTTGGCATAATGTATGCCTTGGGGAATCTGTTAAGAGAATATATGCAGTATCAAAAGTTTATTTGGGTAGAGCACAAATACAGCAGAATATGTCAAAACTGTAATACAGGCAGACCTCACTTTTCATGATCTTGATGCACGTGCATCTCTATTATCATGGTTTAGTGGTTTAAATAACTCCAGTCTCCCAACAAAAAAGATTCAAATGTCTGTTACCATAGAATATAAACTGTGTAATTCCATGAAGAACAAATTTTGCCGTGAGCTATTTAGTCCAAAAGTCATTATGTCAAAACAGTTATGACAGACGTGTCACTTCTTTCAAAGTCTGCACATCTGTTACTTAGTTTACACACAAACACGAAGCATTCAGTTGTGTTGCCTTCTTGTCTCTCAGCAATAAACTCACATGATTTTATATAAAACTGAATAGTCAGGAGAGGACACTGGCCAACAAAAATAAAAGAGCACAAAGAAACAAACAATGATGGCTCTGGTAGGAAAATTTGAGTCACGTGTGAATGGGATTACAGAAGAAATAACTAAACATTGGGCTCTCTACACTGCTGTCATTCAGGGAGTTCCAACTATGGATACAGAGAACCTTACTGAAGGCAAACATAGACATAAACAAAGAAAGTAGTTTGAAGAAAAAGATAAAGATATCCTAGAGGAGATGACTAGACAACAAACCAACCAACAAACAAAAAACCTTCACATTAAAGGCACTTACAGACATACTGCACAACACTGAATTATCAAAGCTGGAAGCTGACTCAAATTTAGAAAGAGTATGATAATTGGCCGAGACTTAGGAAATACTTCGCTCCATGTTTTCTATGTATCAAATAGTGAAGGCAAACATTGTCCAAACTACTCTTAATGAGCTTTTTCTCACAAAAAAATAAAAAGCTTTTCAATGTCACTGAAGTCTTAAAATAACAATGTATTGAATAAATAATAGTTTTGCTATTTTTAGTCCTTTTTTATTTTTTATTATTTATTTATTTTATTTTACTTTACAATACTGTATTGGTTTTGCCATGCACCAACATGAATCCACCACGGGCGTACATGTGTTCTCAATCTTGAACCCCCCTCCCACCTCTTTCCCCATACTCACATCCATTAGTCCATTTTCTATAATTTACAATGGGTTTTAATGTTCTGAGTAGAATTTGTAAAGGTCATGTATGTATGTGAGAGTTGGACTATAAAAAATGCTAAGCACAGAAGAATTGATGCTTTTGAACTGTAGTGTTGGAGAAGACTCTTGAGAGTCCCTTGGACTGCAAGGAGATCCAGCCAGCACATCCTAAGGGAAATCAGCCCTGGGTGTTCAGTGGAGCGACTGATGTTGAAGCTGAAACTCCAATATTTTGGCCACCTGATGTAAATAGCTGACTCATTTGAAAAGACCCTGATGTTGGGAAAGATTTAAAGCAAGAGGAGAAGGGGACGACAGAGGATGAGATGGTTGGGTGGCATCACCAACTCAACGGACATGAGTTTGGGTAAACTCCAAGAGTTGGTGATGGACAGAGAGGCCTGGCATGCTGCAGTTCATGGGGTTGCAAAGAGTCAGACACGATTGAGCTACTGAACTGAACGGAACTGAAATAATCATATATATTTTTTCCTATTAAAATGACTTTTTGTGTTTTCAGCCTACATGGTCTTTTTAGGATTATTGTAACACCAGAGAAAGTGGGAATTGTCAACTTTATGTTGAGCATTTACAAGTGAAGAATTGGTGTGTGATTTTCATTAATTACAATGAATGAGCATTGCTTTTATTGAATATAAGCATGTTAATAATATAATGCAACTGTATGGACTATAGTCCACCTGGCTCCTCTGTCCATGGAATTCTCCAGGCAAGAATATTGGAATGGGCTACCATTTCCTTCTCCAGAAGATCTTCCTGATCCAGGGATTGAATTTGGGTCTCCCACATTGCAGGCAGATTCTTCACCATCTGAGCTACCAGGGAAGCCCAATAACATAATATGCAATATATATGTTTATATGCATATAAAAACTGAGTTGATTTTTTTGAACTCATATAATTTAGATAGAAGTTGCCCTTCAATTTTTGATAGTACTGGTGATAAAAGTGTTAAACTTAAATGGATTATTATCATTAACACCAAACAAAGAAATGCCACCACAAAAGTAAAAGAAATGATATTTCAAAGCTAAAATTATATTCAGAAAAAAAAGGTGAAAGTATATCAGAGATTCCCACAAAAGTTGTATTCAACTATATCACAGCGATTATATGGCATGTACTATACCAAATCAAAGGGAAAATTCACTTGAATTTATACAACAATTTTCACATGAGCTCATATCCAGTGAATTATTAGCGTAAAATCTTTATTTATTTCATTAAAAGAATAGTCCCCTCAAATACCTTTTATAAAATATAAAAAATACAGGAAAATAAACATTTGTTTCTCATCCACTTCACAAATAAAAGCTTTTTTAAAATATCCATGACCACAATATTTTGGAAATGTTTACAAACTCGAAGGTTAGCTAAAAAGCAAGCTTTGTGATGAAAGCAAAAGTACCTGAATGAAATCAGAGAGACAGAAAGATAAATTCTATCACAAACTAGATGTAAGTCCACTGGCATAGTTTTAACATCTTTAAATTTAATTTTCCTCAACTATAAAATGATATTAAAAAGATAACAAATCTAAATATAGCAACATCAAATATTTGTGCATTCTCAGTCCTCAGTTTTGTCCGACTCTGTGCAACCCTATGGGCTGCAGCCTGCCAGGCTCCTCTTCCATGGGATTTCCCAGGCAAGAATATTGGAGTGGGTGGCCACTTTCTACTCCCAATATATGAAATAGTATACAAGCTTCAAAGTGTCATACAAAACTAAATTATCATAACTGACTCATTTCTTTCATCTAGCCAAATAAAACTTTGGGTGCTAAATTTATGAGTAATATCAAGCCTGAAATACAGTATATAGACCCTTTCAGAGAACTGCTTTAAATATGCAGTTTGGGAAAGAAAAGACATAAACATTTCTTCATAGTTTCATTTTACTTTGCATTTTCAATATTAATTTAGATATTAAGGGATCAGAGAATATGTAGACTCAACAAGAGATGATTCTAATATGGATTAAATATATTAACCCTGTACTTGGATTGGATATTGTCTAGCCAGATGGAAGACAATATTAAAGAGTTTCAATTGCAGCTTACTGTGCACTAATCAGATCTGATTGCGCCTTAGTTTTGTTTAACAAATGATGGCAAAGGGCTATTCGTAACTGCATACATGCCACAAAAGCATTCTAAAACTCTTGTCATTCTCAAACCAGCACTTGTTTTATAATTCATGAAACATTGCATCTCATTATTTTCTGACAAGAAATGTGAAGGAGCCAAATCCCCTGAATCCATTCTGTTGTTAGAATAAAATATTTATTTCCTAGTGGATATCCTGACCTGCTAATTGCTTTAAAATCTGGATTCATACTTGTTATCATATTCTTTAAGTTTATGTACATGTTAAGATCTTTTCTCTTTCTAATGTCTTCTATTATGTTAAATGATACATGAGGTACTTCCAGGACAAAGTTTTGATAAGACATTATGCAATAGAATATTTCTATATACATTATTCATTGTATTTTTGAGAAGATACTGATAAAAGAATAAGAGAGAAAGAAGAAAGGGCATTTTAGATACATAGTTCAAACGCAAAGGGCATAAAATAGTAAACTGACAACTTGGAATCATAGTTCTTATATTTGAGATTAAGTACAAATTCTCAGGATAATGCAGCAATTAAGCACAAATATACTAGACCTCAACTAACCATGAAAATTTGACCTAGATATGATTGAGCTCTTTTTTCTCTGTTTTCTTATCTGTAGAATGGTGATGAAAATGGCATTGATCTAATTAGGACAATGACATTAGCCTAGAAGAGCGCAGTGCATGAGTAAGATGCATAAGATATTAATGTTTTTATTACAGCCCACAAGGAAAGAAGTGTCTAAATAGTCATGACAAAGGAAGTGCTCGAGAGAATAAAAACAGGCTCTGACTTTCTTCCTGGCAGGTGGAAATTTGAACAGATGTTGATATTAGAGCAATTAATATCTTAATCCATTTGGGCTGTTATAACAAAATGCCATAGATTGGGTGGCTTATAAACAACTAAATTATTTCTCACAGCCCTGGTGTCTGGGAAGTCCAAGATCAATGTACTGACAGAGGGCTCACTTGCTGGTTCATAGACTTCTGTCTTCTTGCTTATGTTTTCACAAGGCAGAATGTACACAAGATATCTATGGGGCTTCTTTTATAAAAACTGTAATTCTAATCATGATGGCTTCACCTTGTAGACATAATCATCTCCCAAACACCATGTCTTCTAATATCATCACTGTGGGGGTTATGATTTCTGCAAAAGAGTTTTGGCAGGACACAGACATTCAGACTATAGCAAGAGGATATCCAAATTTGGAGAGCACAAGGATTATATTTTAGGGTCCTTCCTTTAAGAAGTTGAATACAACATTTAACATACACAATTAATTACATGGGGGAATGATTAATTTGGAATGAGAAAAAATTGCCACAAATTAGATTTTAAATATGTTCTAAAACCCATAAATGTTATTCTTATTGACAACCTGACACTTCTATTATAATTTTCAACAGACTTACTTCATGGCAAATAGATGGGGAAACAGTGGAAACCATGGCTGACTTTATTTTTCTGGGCTCCAAGATCACTACAGATGGTGATTGCAGTCATGAAATTAAAAGACACTTACTCCTTGGCAGGAAATTTATGACCAACCTAGACAGCATATTCAAAAGCAGAGGCATCATTTTGTTAACAAAGGTCCATTTAGTCAAGGCTATGATTTTTCCAGTGGTCATGTATGGATGTGAGAGTTGGACTATAAAGAAAGCTGAGCACAGAAGAATTGATGCTTTTGAACTGTGGTATTGGAGAAGACTCTTGAGAGTCCCTTGGACTGCATGGAGATCCAAGCAGTCTATCCTAAAGGAGATCAGTCCTGGGTGTTCATTGGAAGGACTGATGCTGAAGCTGAAACTCCAATACTTTGGCCACCTGATGTGAAGAGCTGACTCATTTGAAAAGACCCTGATGCTGGGTAAGACTGAGGGCAGGAGGAGAATGGGATGACAGAGGATAGATAGTTGGATGGTATTACCAACTCAGTGGACATGAGTTTGGGTGGACTTCAGCAGTTGGTGATGGACAGGGAGGCCTGGCGTGCAGCAGTTCATGTGGTCGCAAAGAGTCGGACACGACTGAGCTACTGAGCTGAACTGAACTACTTCTGGATCCTTACAATTCAAACTGCTTCTCCTCTAATACTTGCATTCTTTACAATATCGTTTGCAAATGAGCAGCTTGCTGTGGCTGTTCTACTCTCAGCCTCCACATTTGCCTCACAATATTGGATAAGTGTTCCTACTAGCAGATAAGAATAGTTCTTAAGACAAGCTTTCACTAGAACAACTGGGAAAACCTTAACAGTTCATGAACTTGCTTTCAAAATTTCTAAATAAATTCACTAAATGCATAGATAAATCATTTTCTTGATTGGTCAATCAAAAAAAATTAAAGAGAAAAGTCACTCAAATACTGCATGAAGGGAGGCATTTTTCCTGACTCACCTTTCACAAGTGAAGGGCTAATTAGTCAGATTGAAGAGAATGTGCGTGTGAAATAGGAAGGAAAGAGCTATAAGAGTTTAATATCTTTTGTAATCCCCTTTATTGCCACAAAGAGCATATTTGTGATAGATTTCAGAATTAAACACTAATACAGGGTTGTAGGTGTGACAGTGACAGCACATCACCACTGGGCATAAAGACCGCTAAAAGGTGATATTCCCCCCAAATAACATATTTTCTACTTCAAGGGTTAAAGATAGGAGAAACAAAGAAGAAAGATACTATTTGAGGAGAATAATAAAGTTTAGTGAGACAGACCAAGATGTGGAATTTAATCTAGATTTTAGAGTTTAGAGAGGATACTTTGACCGTTCTGAAGTCTCTCAGTCGTGTCCGACTCTTTGTGGCTCTATGGACTGTTGCCTACCAGGCTCTTCAGGTGACAGTCCATGGAGGCGACAGCCCATGGCGTTTTTCAGGCAAGAGTACTGGAGTGGGTTGCCATTTCCTTCTCCAGGAGATCTTCCCGACCCAGGGATTGAACCTGGGTCTACTACATTGCAGGCAGATGCTTTACCATCTGAGCCACAGGGAAGCCCCTTGACCTTAGTAATTTTAAAATCATAAAATAATATTCCTATGTGAAGCCCTATCTCAAATGAGTGAGATAACTTAAATAATATTCCTATGTGAAACCCTATCTCAAATGAGTGAGATATCTCCATGCAAGGGGAGATAAAACACTTCTAACTTGATGAAGCACAAACTAGAATCAAGATGGCTGGGAGAAATATCAATAACCTCAGATATGCAGATGACACCACCTTTGTGGCAGGAAGTGAAGAAGAATTAAAGAGACTTTTTTATTTTATCTTATTTTTTAATTAACTTATTTATTTTACTTTACAATATTGTATTGGTTTTGCCATACATTGACTTGAATCCACCATGAGTGTACATGTGTTCCCCATCCTGAACCCCCTTCCACCTCCCTCCTCATCCCATCCCTCTGGGTCATCCCAGTGCACCAGCCCCGAGCACCCTGTATCATACATCAAACCTGGACTGGCGATTTGTTTCATATATGATATTTTACATGTTTCAATGCCATTCTCCCGTATCATCCCACCCTCGCCCTATCCCACAGAGTCCTTAAGACTGTTCTATACATCTGTGTCTCACATACAGGGTTATTGTTACCTTCTTTCTAAGTTCCATATATATGCATTAGTATACTGTATTGATGTTTTTTCTTTCTAGCTTCCTTCATTCTGTATAATAGGCACCAGTTTCATCCACCTCATTAGAACTGATTCAAATGTATTCTTTTTAATGGCTGAGTGATATTCCACTGTGTATGTGTACCACAGCTTTCTTATCCATTCATCTGTTGATGGACATCTAGGTTGCTTCCATGTCCTGGCTATTATAAACAGTGCTATGATGAACACTGGGGTACACATCTCTTTCAATTCTGGTTTCCTCAGTGTGTATGCCCAGCAGTGGGATTGCTGGGTCATAAGGCAGTTCTATTTGCAATTTTTTAAGGAATCTCCACACTGTTCTCCATAGTGGCTGTACTAGTTTGCATTCCCACCAACAGTGTTAGAGGGTTCCCTTTTCTCCACACCCTGTCCAGCATTTATTGCTTGTAGACTTTTGTAAATCACTGCCATTCTGACTGGCATGAAATGGTACCTCATTGTGGTTTTGAGTTGCATTTCTCTGATAATGAGTGATGTTGAGCATCTTTTCATGTGTTTGTTAGCCTGGCCCACTTTAGATTGGGTCATTTATTTTTCTGGAATCGAGCTGCATAAGTTGCTTGTATATTTTTGAGATTAATTCTTTATCTGTTGCTTCATTTGCTATTATTTTCTCCCATTCTGAAGGCTGTCTTTTCACCTTGCTTATAGTTTCCTTTGTTGTGCAGAAGGTTTTAATTTTAATTAGGTCCCATTTGTTTATTTTTGCTTTTATTTCCAATATTCTGGGAGGTGAGTCACAGAGGATCTTGCTGTGATTTATGTCGGGGAGTGTTTTGCCTATGTTCTCCTCTAGGAGTTTTATAGTTTCTGGTCTTACATTTAGGTCTTTAATCCATTTTCAGTTTATTTTTGCGTATGGTGTTGGAAAGTGTTCTTCAGTTTAGTTCAGTTCTTCGATCAGTAGTGTCAGACTCTTTGCCAAGCCTCCCGGTCCATCACCAACTCCCAGAGTTCACTCAAACTCATGTCCATCGAGTTGGTGATGCCATCCAGCCATCTCATCCTCTGTCGTCCCCTTCTCTTCCTGCCCCCGTCCCTCCCAGCATCAGGTTTTTTTCCCAATGATTCCACTCTTCACATGAGTTGGCTAAAGTATTGGGGTTTCAGCTTTTGCATCAGTCCTCCAATGAATACCCAGGATTGATATTCTTTAGGATGGACTGGTTGGATCTCCTTGCAGTCCAAGGGACTCTCAAGAGTCTTCTCCAACACCACAGTTCAAAAGCATCAATTCTTTGGCCCTCAGCTTTCTTCACAGTCCAACCCTTTCTTCTATACATGACCACTGGAAAAACCATAACCTTGACTACACAGACCTTTGTGGGCAAAGTGATATCTCTGCTTTTCAATATACTATCTAGATTAGTCATAACTTTCCTTCCAAGGAGTAAGCGTCTTTTAATTTCATGACTGCAATCATCATCTACAGTCATTTTGGAGCACCAAAAAATAAAATCTCACACTGTTTTCACTGTTTCCCCATATATTTCTCATGGAGTGATGGGACCAGATGCCATGATCTTCGTTTTCTGAATGTTAAGCTTTAAGCTAACTTATTCACTCTCTTCTTTCACTTTCATCAAGAGGCTTTTTAAAAGTTCTTCTTCACTTTCTGCCATTAGTGTCGTATCATCTGCATATCTGAAGTTATTGATATTTCTCTCGGCAATCTTGATTCCAGCTTGTGCTTCTTCCAGCCCAGCGTTTCTCGTGGTGTACCCTGCATCTAAGTTAAATATGCAGGGTGACAATATACAGCCTTGATGTACTCCTTTTCCTATTTGGAACCAGTCTGTTGCTCCATGTCCATTTCTAATTGTTGCTTCTTGACCTGCATATAGGTTTTTCAAGAGGCAGGTCAGGTGGTCTGCTATTCCCATCTCTTTCAGAATTTTCCACAGTTTATTGTGATTCACACAAAGACTTCAGTATAGTCAGTAAAGCAGAAATAGATGTTTCTCTGGAACTCTCTTGCTTTTCCATGATCCAGCAGATGTTGGCAATTTGATCTCTCGTTTCTTTGCCTTTTCTAAAACCAGCTTGAACATCTGGAATTTTACTGTTCACGTATTGCTGAAGCCTGGCTTGGAGAATTTTGAGCATTACTTTACTAGTGTGTGATATGAGTTCAATTGTGCAGTAGTTTGAGCATTCTCTGGCATTGCCTTTCTTTGGGACTGGAATGAAAACTGACCTTTTTTAGTCCTGTGGGCACTGCTGAGTTTTGCAAAATTGCTGGTATATTGAGTGCAGTGCTTTCACAGCATCATCTTTGAGCCTTTGAAATAGCTCAACTGGAATTCCATCACCTCCACTAGCTTTGTTCATAGTGATATTTTCTAAGGCCCACTAAACTTCACATTTCAGGATGTCTGGCTCTAGGTGAGTGATCACACCATCATATTATCTGGGTGGTTAAACTCTTTTTTGTACAGCTCTTCTGTGTATTCTTGTCACCTCTTCTTAATATATTCTGCTTCTGTTAGGTCCATACAATTTCTGTCCTTTAATGAGCCCATATTTGCATGAAATGTTCCCTTGGTATCACTAATTTTCTTGAAGAGATCGCTAGTCTTTCCCATTCTGTTGTTTCCCTCTATTTATTTGCATTGATCACTAGTTTCATTCTTTTGCAAGTGGTTGACCAGTTTTCCCAGCATCACTTGTTAAAAAGATTGTCTTTTCTCCATTGTATATTCTTGCCTCCTTTGTCAAAGATAAGATGTCCATAGGTGTGTGGATTTATCTTTGGGCTTTCTATTTTGTTCCATTGATCTACATTTCTGTCCTTGTGCCAGTAGCATACTATCTTGATGACTGTGGCTTTGTAGGAGAGACTGAAGTCAGGCAAGTTCATTCGTCCAGTTCCATTCTTCTTTCTCAACATTTCTTTGGCTATTCGAGTTTTTTTTTTTTTTTTTTTTCCCATACTAATTGTAAAATTACTTATTCTAGTTCTGTGAAAAAACCGTTGGTAGTCATGGACAGAGGAGCCTGTTAGGCTTCAGTCCATGGGGTTGCACAGAGTCGGACACGACTGAGCGACTTCACTTTCACTTTTCCTTTTTATGCCTTGGAGAAGGAAATGGCAACCCACTCCAATATTCTTGCCTGGAGAATCCCAGGATGGGGAAGCCTGGTGAGCTGCTGTCTTTTGGGTCGCACAGAGTTGGACACGACTGAAGCAAGTTAGCAGCAGCAGCAGCAGCAGCTTGATAGGGATTGCATTGAATCTATAGATTGCTTTGGGTAGTGTACTTGTCTTCACTATATTGACTCTTCCGATCCATGAATATGGTATATTTCTCCATCTATCTGTTTCCTCTTTGATTTCTTTCATCAGTGTTTTATAGTTTTATATATATATATATATATATATATATATATATATATATGTCTTTTGGTTCTTTAGGTAGATATATTCCTAAGTATTTTATCATTTCATTGCAATGGTGAATGGAATTGTTTCCTTAATTTCTCTTTCTGTTTTCTCAGTGTATAGGAATGCAAGTGATTTCTGTGTGTTAATTTTATATCCTAAAACTTTACTATATTCATTGATTAGCTCTAGTAATTTTCTGGTTGAGTCTTTAGTGTTTTCTATGTAGAGTATCATGTCATCTGCAAACAGTGAAAGTTTTACTTCTTCCTTTCCAATTTGGATTCCTTTTATTTCTTTTTCTGCTCTGATTGCTGTGGCCAAAACTTCCAAAACTATGTTAAATAGTAGTAGTGAGAGTGGGCACCCTTGCCTTGTTCTTCACTTTAGGGGAAATGCTTTCAATTTTTCACCATTGAAGATAATGTTTGCTGAGGGTTTGTCATATATAGTTCTTATTATGTTGAAGTATGTTCCTTCTATTCCTGCTTCTGGAGGGTTTTTATGATAAATGGATGTTGAATTTTGCCAAAGACTTTCTCTGCATCTATTAAGATGATCATATGGTTTTTATTTTTTAATTTGTTAATGTGGTGTATTACATTGATTTATTTGCAGATATTGAAGAATCCTTGCATCCCTGGGATAAAGCCCACTTGGTCATGATGTATGGTCTTTTTAATATGTTGTTGGTTTCTGTTTGCTAGAATTTTGTTAAGGATTTTTGCATCTGTGATCATCAGTGATATTGGCCTGTAGTTTTGATGAAAGTGAAAGAGGAGGGTGAAAAAGTTGGCTTAAAGCTCAACATTCAAAAAAACTAAAATCATGGCATCTGATCCCATCACTTCATGGCAAATAAATGGGGAAACAGTGGCAGACTTTATTTTCTGGGGGGGCAGGGATCCCCAAAATCACTGCAGATGGTGACTGCAGCCAGGAAATTAAAAAACACTTACTCCTTGGAAGAAAAGTTTTGACAGGCCTAGACAGCATATTAAAAAGCAGAGATATTACTTTGCCAACAAAGATCCATCCAGTAGTCATGTATGGATGTGAGAGGTGGACAATAAAGAAAGATGAGGGCCAAAGAATTGATGTTTTTGAACTGTAGTGTTGGAGAAGACTCTTGAGAGTCCCTTGGACTGCAAAGAGATCCAACCAGTCCATCCTAAAGGAGATCAAGCCTGAATATTCATTGGAAGGACTGATGTTGCAGCTGAAACTCCAATATTTTGGCCTTGATGTGAAGGAGTGACTCATTTGAAAAGACCCTGATGCTGGGAAAGGCAGGAGGAGAGGGGATGACAGAGAATGAGATCGTTGGATGGCATCACCAACTCAATGGACATGAGTTTGAGCAAACTCCAGGAGATGGTGATGGACAAGGAGGCCTGGCATGCTGCAGTCCATGGGGTTGCTAAGAGTTGGACATGGCTGAGTGACTGAACTGAACTGAACTGACCTTGATTGTGGTAATTACATGTTTGTATGCATTTATCAAAATTTATAGATTCTTTTCACTAAAAAGTGCTAATTTAATTGTATGTAAATGATATCCTTAAAAAATATTTTTAGAACCTCTTTGGTAATAGTAAAGACAATACCAATAATGAAGTAAATGAAAACAGAGGCAAATGTAGTTGCAAATGAAATCACAAGGGCTGAGTTCCATAACTGAAAGTGCTCATAAAATTTGAAAAAAATAATCTGATAATAATTATACTAAATATATGGACAGATATTTCATGGAAAGCAGAAGTACAAAATGTGCTTCAATATATAAAATATCTTTAATATTACTTGTAAAAGGAATACAACTTTGAAGTGATTGTGTCTAATCAATTAGTTTATTAAATCCAAAGTGTGATGAGCCTGTTGATAGGAAAGCCATGTGGACATAGGCACTCTCGTAAATCACTGATGTACATGTAAATTATAAAATATTCTAAAGAAACTGTGGCACCGGACATAAAATATCAGTCAGCACATGAGACATGGTTGTCAGATTCATCAGGCAGGGCTCACTGAGATGAAAAAGTTAAGAGCTCAAAAAAGACCATATAAAGATTTTAATACAGAGAAGGTGATCAGGATTT
The DNA here is from genome assembly GCF_016772045.2 of Ovis aries. NCBI lineage: Eukaryota > Metazoa > Chordata > Mammalia > Artiodactyla > Bovidae > Ovis > Ovis aries. The sequence goes on along the minus strand of NC_056054.1, from coordinate 149,005,873 downwards.
CTAGCATTACAATTTTTTTAATTTTGAAAAAATTAGTAGTAAGTCCCATCCAATATGATATTCTTATAAAAGATGTTAAGAATAAATAGACACCTTCCTTCCCCGACCCCGCAAAAAATGCACAATAACCAATTGGCTGAGATATTTCCCCCAATTAAGTTTATGTACACAGGTTAACTCATGGATTCTAGGCAAGTAAAAGGATAGCTCAGCAATTAAGGTTAGAGCTGGATTATGGTTAAAACTGAGTTTTGAGGACATAATGCTTTGTGAGATATGTATTCTAGAATCTGAAGATTGTTTCCTAAATGTGGGTATGAAGATCTAGGTTTTATGTTGTGTATCTGAGTAACTCATTATAATCCTTAACAGTGAGATTCACTGGGGATTTGGTATTGAGACAATGCAGTTTCTGAGATTCTGAGAAATGATTGCTCTTCATGTTATTCTCTGTCTTTAACTGCTGAAAGACCCTTCTCTACTCACATACCAAGATGTCCTCTGGCTCAGACTCAAAATTATAAGTGAATAAATGAAGATGCATTTTATAATTTAATTAATTTGGAATACAATTGGCACATGGTCAAATATTTTTATTTTGGACTTTAATTCTTTCAAAAATTAACATTATTGGACTAGCACTTGCTATGGCATTTGTTCTCTTTAAAGATTTGATTAGAGAGTTTGTATTGAGTAATGAACATATGGTTGAATTTTTAGTCTTGGCTACAAAGAGACCTTTGATTTAGTTCAGTTAATGCACTTATGAAGGGGGGAATAAAATTATTGCTATAGATAGTTGGCATCACCCTAATGCTATTTGACAGCAAACAAAATATTTCCAGAAGAAAATAACTGACTAGTGTGAAGGGGATCTCCTCCCCTTAAGTCTGATTTTATTTTTATGTAAGAGGTAAGATCAAATAGCTGCAGGTGATTGTTCTCTCTCTGCCCCTTTCTTATCTGGAGTATTTTAAATGACATCTGATTTTGTTATTTAAGGGAATAGATTGAGCATTCTTTGCTCAGTTTCTTCATTTTTCTTATTGGAAGCAACTAGCTACTGGGAGGAGGGATTCTCTTCTGTTATTTTGGACCACAATTCTTACTCAACAAAATACTGAATTGGCATGTGCATGTGTATTTGCATGCATGTTTGCGTGTGTGCTGAGTATGCACAATTCTAGCAATATTTTTGTATAAAAGATCATTTTTAGTTTGGGGGAAAAGGTAGGAAATTATATATTCCAGAGCCGGGGAAATGAATGAGGAATGTACCCTAGAAATGTAAGATTCTATATTTAAGTGGTGCTATGAAGATGTAGGACTTCCCTTGTGGCTTAGACGGCAAAGTGTCTGCCTACAATGCAGGAGACCTGGGTTCGATCCCTGGGTCAGGAAGGTCCTCTGGAGAAGGAAATGGCAACCCACTCCAGTACTCTTGCCTGGAAAATCCCATGGATGGAGAAGCGTAGTAGGCTACAGTCCATGGGGTCACAAAGAGTCGGACACGACTGAGCAACTTCACTCGGTATTGGTCTTGGTCTTATGAATATGGAGAAAGACAAATAAATTGGAGACATTTCAGAGATAAAACAGAAAGGTTGTAACAGTTTATTGAACAGATTAAAGAGTTATAATCCAAATGTAAAATTTGAAGATAAAGTTGTCTTCACATAAATGCACTAGTTCATGTAATGAGAATGTAACCAGGGTTATATCCCAAGCATCAGGAAAATAAGTCAAAATAAATAAAAAGGAATCCATTTCAAGAGCAGTGAGTAAAAAGAGAGTGACATGATTACTCATGGTAACCATTAGGTCCTGACTGTTGAAGTAGTTGATAAAATCATAGAAAAAATACATTTACTCATGCATTTATTTAATGAAATAATGCTGAGCATAGTATCATGTTATTAATTTTTCACAACATTATTATGGATTAAATATGTCCCTTAAAACACTTATTAACTAAAAATCTTGGAGGTGAACTGACGTAATTATAGAATCATGTTAGTTTTCTGAATTAAATAGATGCTCTTTAGAGAAGTTTGTGTGTTTGTGATATATGAAGAGAAACATCTTAACTAGAAATAAATTATTGTTGGAACTTGTATAGTGATGGTTTGGTTAGTTTATGATGTTTTAAAAATACAGGTTTCTTTCTAGCTCAATTAAAAATATTTTTTTTGCAATACTGACTTTAGAAAAATAATTTTGGATAATTTATAATAGTCATTTAGGGTTTAGAAAATAGGCCTTTAATATACAGCTGAAGATCTAGAGCAAGAGAAAATGTCATTTTATAAAATGGAAGTTTGGGAAATGGCATTTGTATTCCAAATGGACATTCCAATATTTCTGTAGAAGTCAGTGAATCTATACCATCATCACAGAGATTTTTATTTCAAAAGATGTTACTTTAAAATACTTCTCTTTCATTGAAATGAACACTTATGCCAAAACAACAGATTGTTTCTTTATGGTTCTCAGTAGTTCTTTTTTTTTTTTTTTTCTTTTCTGACAATGTACCTGCAAACTTTTACCGAAATTATATCTTCTCAAGCCACAAAAACATAGTCATCTGTTATATGTCTGTAAGTCAAACTTTGCATACAGAGGGTCTTTCTGGAAAGGAGCAGCTAATACTCATTTGTACTTTTTTTAAAATTGTAGTTGATTTACAGTGTTGTGCTAGTTTCCGGTGTAGAGAACACTGATTCAGTTTTATATACATACACTTTTAAAAATTATTTTCCCATATAGATTATTCTAAAATATTGAGTATAGTTCCCTGTGCTTTATAGTACATCCTTGCTGGTCGTTTATTTTATATATAGTCATCAGTTCAGCATCTCAGTCGTGTCTGACTCTTTGCAACCCCATGAACTGCAGCACGCCAGGCCTTCCTGTCCATCACCAACTCCCGGAGTTCACTCAAACTCACGTCCGTCCAGTCGGTGATTCCAACCAGCCATCTCATCCTCTGTCGTCCCCCTCTCCTCCTTCTCTCAACCCCCCAGCATCAGAGTCTTTTCCAATGAGTCAACTCTTCACATGAGGTGGCCAAAATATTGGAGTTTCAGCTTTCACATCAGTCCTTCCAAAGAAATCCCAGGACCAATCTCTTTAGAATGAACTGGTTGGATTTCCTTGCAATTTAAGAGACTCTAAACAGTCTTCTCCAACACCACAGTTCAAAAGCATCAATTCTTCAGCTCTCAGCTTTGTTCACAGTCCAACGCTCACATCCATACATGACAACTGGAAAAACCATAGTCTTGACTAGATGAACCTTTGTTGGCAAAGTAATGTCTCTGCTTTTGAATATGCTATCTAGGTTGGTCATAACTTTCCTTCCCAGAAGTAAGCGTCTTTTAATTTCATGGCTGCAATCACCATCTGCAGTGATTTTTGAGCCAAAAAAAAAAAATAAAGTCTGAAACTGTTTCCACTGTTTCCCCATCTATTTCCCATGAAGTGATGGGACCAGATGCCATGATCTTAGTTTTCTGAATACTGAGTTTAAGCCAACTTTTTCACTCTCCTCTATCACTTTTGCCAAAAGGGTTTTTAGTTCCTCTTCACTTTCTGCCATAAGGGTGGTGTCATCTGCATATCTGAGGTTATGGATATTTCTCCTGGCAATCTTGATTCCAGCTTGTGCTTCTTCCAGCCCAGCATTTCATGATGTACTCTGCATAGAAGTTAGATAAGCAGAGTGACAATATACAGCCTTGACATACTCCTTTTCCTATTTGGAACCAGTCTGTTGCTCCATGTCCAGTTCTAACTGTTGCTTCCTGACCTGCATATAGGTTTCTTAAGAGGCAGGTCAGGTGGTCTGTTATTCCCATCTCTTTCAGAATTTTCCACAGTTTCTTGTGATCCACACATTCAAAGGCTTTGGCATAGTCAATAAAGCAGAAATAGATGTTTTTCTGGAACTCTCTTGCTTTTTCCATGATCCAGCAGATGTTGGCAATTTGATCTCTCATTCCTCTGCCTTTTCTAAAACCAGCTTGAACATCTGGAAGTTCACGGTTCATGTATTGCTGAAGCCTGGCTTGGAGAATTTTGAGCATTGCTTTACTAGTGTGTGAGATGAATACAATTGTGCAGTAGTTTGAGCATTCTCTGGCATTGCCCTTTTTTGGGACTGGAATGAAAACTTACCTTTTCAGTCCTGTGATACTGCTGAGTTTTCCAAATGTGCTGGCATATTGAGTGCAGCACTTTCACAGCATCATCTTTCAGGATTTGAAATAGCTCAACTGGAATTCCATCACCTCCACTAGCTTTTTTGTTAGTGATGCTTTCTAAGGCCCACTTGCCTTCACATTCCAGGATGTCTGGCTCTAGGTGAGTGATCACACCATCGTGATTTTCTTGGTCATGAAGATCATTTTTGTACAGTTTTTCTGTGCATTCTTGCCTCTTCTTCTTAATATCTTCTACTTCTGTAAGGTCTATACCATTTCTGTCCTTTATCAAGCCCATCTTTGCATGAAATGTTCCCTTGCTATCTCTAATTTTCTTGAAGAGATCTCTAGTCATTCCCATTCTACTGTTTTCCTTTATTTCTTTGCATTGATCGCTAAGGAAGGCTTTCTTATGTCTCCTTGCTATTCTTTGAACTCTGCATTTAGATGTTTATATCTTTCCATTTCTCCTTTACTTTTCACTTCTCTTCTTTCCACAGCTATTTGTAAGGCCTCGCAGACAGCCATTTTGCTTTTTTGCATGTATAGTCATGTATATATGTTAATATGAAATTACTATTTGTCCCTCCTCTCCCTTTCCCCTTTGGTAACCATAAGGTTTTTCAGTGCTGTGGGTTTATTATTTTCTGTTTTATAAATAGCTTCATTTGTATCATTTTTTGTAGATTATATATATAAGAAATATCCTATCATATTTGTCTTTGTCTGTCTCGCTTCACTTAGTATGATAACTTCTAGGTTCATCTGTGTTGCTGCAAATGGCATTATTTCCCTTTTTTATGGCTGAGTAATATTCCCTGGTGGCTCAGATGGTAAAGTGTCTGTCTACAATGCGGGAGACCCAGGTTCAAGCCCTGGATTGGGAAGATCCCCTGGAGAAGGAAATAGCATTCCACTCCAGTACTATTGCTTGGAAAATCCCATGGACAGAGGAGCCTGGTGGGCTACAGTGTATGGGATCGCAAAGAGTCATTCACAACTGAGCGACTTCACTTTCACTTTCAATATTCCATTGTAAATATGCACCACATCGTCTTGATACATTCACCTGTTGATGGACATTTAAGCTGCTTCCACATCTTGGCTATTGCAAATATTGCTGCAGTGAACAAGGGTATATGTATCTTTTCACATTACAGTTTTCTCTAGATATATGCCTAGAATTAGGATTGCCAAGTCATATGGTAATTTTATTTAGTTTTTAAGGAACCTCCATACTGTTCTCCACAGTGGCTTCACCAGTTTATATTCCTACTATTTGTATTTTTCTCCATCATTTGTATTTTATAACAAGCTCACTTCATCTAGCACATAACAGTTAAGTCATGTTTTTTAAAAACAATTCTGTCTGTGCATTAAAATCTATAGAAAATAATTAAGGCATCATAATAAACATTGTTTTATGGTCATTTTAAATTTAATCTTTAAACAATGCCTCTCGAGGGGAAGAAAATGTCTTTAAAATCTTTGACTGTAAATATCAATCCATCTACAAAATAGCTTCACAGAAACATTTAGACTAGTGTTTGACCAAAATACTAAGTAATGCTACTTTGCCAATTGGCACACAAAATTACCATCAAAACCATTAAAGGAAAAAATGCAAAATATTTATAACATCAAGCAAAGCCAGATGCTCAGTTAAACTCAGTGAAATTATCTTCTTATTGTTTATTAAGGCCTGTAACATTTTTGAGTGTTCAATTTGAATTATTTTCCTTCAAAAAATGAAGGAGAACTTCTACAAGAGTGATGATTATTTTCTATGTAAAAGTGCCAATAATGATTTTTTTTTCCATCAACTATAATTTAATAATGAATTGAATAAAGAAATAGAAAATCCAAACAAAGAGGTAAAAGATGCACAAGAAATGACTACCAGACTGACTGTGTGCATATTACAAATTGAGAATTGTACTTTTGTTAAAGCTGTGGCGTAGTGGGGCTTCCCTGGGGACTCACATGGTAAAGAATCTGCCTGCTATGAGGGAGATCTGAGTTTGATCCCTGGGTCAGGAAGATCCTCTGGAGAAGAGCAAGGCAACACACTCTAAGACACTGGTCTGGACAATATCATGGGCAGAGGAGCCTAGAGGGCTTGAGTCCATAGGGTCACAAAGAGTCAGATATGACTGAAGTGACTTAGTATGAGAGGTTAAAACAAAATAACTCAAATTGGACTGTGTAATATTAAATACTGATTTTATCTTTTAGTGGTTATTTTAATTTGGGAAAATATAAAACTTTTTGATATAACAGTATTTTCATCTGCAAAATGCAATTCCTTGCTAAAATATTTGTGGTTAGCATTCAAGGCTGGCTCACTGAGATGACGCAGAGGGATGGTACGGGGAGGGAGGAGGGAGGGGGGTTCAGGATGGGGAACACGTGTATACCTGTGGTGGATTCATGTTGATTATGGCAAAACCAATACAATATTGTAAAGTAATCAACCTCCAATTAAAATAAATAAATTTATATTAAAAAAAGAAAGCTTCCCAGGTGCCTCTAGCGATAAAGAGCCTGCCTGCCAATGCAGAAGACATAAGAGAGAGATGTGAGTTCACTCCCTGGGGTTGGGAAGATTCCCTGGAGGAGTTCATGACAAGTCATTTTAATATTCATGCCTGGAAAATCCCATGGACAGAGAAGTCTGGAGGGCTACAGCGCAAAATGTTGCAAAGAATTGGACATGACTTAAGCAACTTAGCACACACGCAACCCTTACAAAGTCTTTAACCCTATTTCTGATATTTAGTAAATATTCAGAAAGTGCTATAGCTAAAACTAGTACAAGGTTTGTTTGTTTTGTGCATTCAGTTTACTGCACAAATAGTGTCAAAACTGGCCTCATTTTATAGATGACAAAATTGAGAGATAGTAGATTGGTAACTTGGAAGAAACTACAAAATCAAAAAGAGATTTTGGCATTCAGATCAGTACATAGGAGATGAACTATTTCATGGTCAGATTGTAGACTGTCTAACAATATCTGTGACCTGGAAAAATATTGCTACATAACAGAAAATAATCTGTAAGGGAGTCAGGTTTCGGTAACATGAAGCCATGATACAAAATGGCAGTCGTCTTAGAATAATACATTAAAGAGGCTTTCATGTGTGTAATATGAAAGAGAAATAGCTGTTAAAATAAGTATTAAAAATTTTGTTTTCCATTTCAGCACAACATATGTTCTTTAAAAACTTGACAAAAAGTAATAAAAACATGCTAAGAAAGTGACAAAATCAGTGCTCTCATCAGATATTGCCACTCATAATACTCTTATACATACAAACATTTTGTTACCTTTTTCTATTAAACAATATCAACATTTTTAGCAAGTGATTTTTGTTTTTCTGACCACATAAGAACCATAATGATAATTATGTCATAAAAATCACAGAAATAACAATCATAACAAAAAGTTGCATTTATTTTATTTTTATCAACTTGATAACTTAAAATGGTAGTTCATTGTTATTTCATCTAATTTTGTACCTGTTAGATTTTAGAGAGACTGAACATTTTTCTTGTTTATTCGTCATTTGTATCCCTTGTCTTCTGAATAGCCTGTCCAGATGTTTTAGTCCCAGTTGAACTCAAATAATTACTGGTCACACTTTCAATTTTGAAGAAAATAAATACAAATACAGCCATATACTTGAGTAGACTTAATTTATATGGCCAGCATTCTTCTATCAAAAAGGTAACTGATTTTTGCTGTAGGAAATTTAAAAGAACTAAAACAGTAAAATAGAAAGCAATAAAGCACAATTACTACCTATCACTGTAAAAGTAAACAGAATAATCATGGGTAATGTGCTGTTGTATGTCTTTTGGTGTTTTAAACATACATATATAATTGCATATTCCTGGTTCTTAGAGCAAAAATAAATAGATGACAGATAGATAGATAGATAGATAACAGAAGTAGGTAATAATCTCTTGCAAGTATCTCATACACAGATTCTTTAAAGCAAACTCAGAATATCTTAAACTCATGTATCATGTTACTTTTTTAAATTTATTTTTTAATTGAAAGATATTATGTTACTTATTTACTTTAACTCCAATCTTTACGGAAAATCCTTATGAGTATACCATGTATTGTTTATACATTCACGTATTAATGGAGAGCTGGCCCTGCTGTTTGAAATCTAAAATTCTATATTTTGAAATTTACCTTAAGAAAGCCATAATATATAGATACAAAGTTTTTTATAGAAAACATTGATGACATTTTTATTAACATGTATTTATTGTCTACTATGACAAAACCTACATTAGGCACTGGAATTAGCACAGTGAATGGTACTAACAGACCTTTAGGAACATAAATATAGATATATATATATCTGTGGGCTTCCCTGGTGGCTCAGATGGTGAAGAATCTGCCTGCAGTTCAGGAGACCCAAGTTCATTCCCTGGGTTGGAAATGTCCCCTGGAGAAGGAAACGGCTACCCACTCCCAATATTCTGGCCTGGAAAATTCCATGGATAGAGGAGCCTGGCAGACTACAGTCCATGGAGTTGCAAAGAGTCAGACACCACTGAGAGACTTCCACTGTGTACGTTTGTGTGTGTATATATACATGTATATTGTAATGTCAAATAATGTTTTGAACATGAGCACTGTATATACTATACACAAATGTACCAGTATACTCTATAAGAAAAGTGAATCTATAAAGTAAGAAGAAAACAGACAAAACCTCAAAATTATGCTGAGTGAAAGTCAGAAAGTCAAAGAAAATATGCTGTATAGTATAATGTTTTAATTATAGAAAATATGATTTAATCTATAGAGGTAAGAAAGGGAGCAGAAGTTGCCTTTGGCTAGAGAGGAAAGAACTCATAGATTGCAAAAGATACAAGAAAACTGCTGTTTTCCCTATTACACAATATACTAAATGAAACTGTATGCAAATTGCTTTTACTTTTCCCCTTTCTTCTGATTACTGAAGATGAAAACATTTATTATCTGTTATAATTCATAAATTATCTTTGTCCATATTCTTGTCTCTTCTGTCAATTGAATTGTTGATTTTTTCTTATTAATTTGAAAACATCCTCAGATTTAAAAAATAAATTACTATAATACATATTGCAAGTATTTTACTAAATTATCTTTTGCTTTTTATATTATTAAAATCTTATTGAATAAAGCCATTTTACATTTATAAATAATCAACTTAGTTAAATTCAATTTTTTCATTCACTTGACAAATATGTATGAAGTACCTGTTGGAGATTGAATGAATACATTATTATTTTTTTCAAAATATCTCAGTCTTGTTCAAAGATAAATGAGAGCATATTTAAAGATTTAAAATTTTATTTGAGCAAAAATCAATTCCCATAAGATAGCACCAAACCAGAAGTGAATAGAAGTAAGCTCCACTGATAGGAGCTAGGGGCAAGACTTTTGTAGAGAACATGAGGAGCAAAAGCAAGAGATATTGATTAGCTGTAGCTTAAGCAGTTGCCTTATTTAAGAAAGTCTAGCCAGATGTTTGTGATTCATTGTCCTTAGGTTTTTGTTCATTTACCCTGAAGCATTTATACGCTTAGGTTTGGATTTGCTTACATAGGCTGCTAAGGTATTGAAATCACTTCAGCTTAATGGCCTCCTTGTTTAATTAATTTGCCAGTTCCAAAGGACACTGTCTAGCCTTGGAAAAAAAAAAAAAAGAATATAGATTCTGATTATAGACAGTGTTATGTTTTTAGGGGTTTTTGAAAAACCCAAGAAAGATTCTCTGATTCTATTGAGGAAGGAGGGGGAAAATATTAAACGAAGGGATTAAATGGAAGGTTTGGTTCATTTCAAGCACCGAAAGTAATCACACTAGCTGTCAAACTATTATAATGTTTGGAATAAATATCTTTCTTATTTTACTTTAAAAAAGTGATAGTTTTCACCCTACTTGTTGTTCTGCCTAGGAGTCATACTGCTCTTTAAATTCTCATTTATACTTTTATAAAAAGTGAAAACTATATAATTGGATCCTACTCAAAGTTACTAACTCCAGAGTTCCATTTTGAACTACTTAAGAAATGTCAGAGTGTACACTTGTGAGTAGCTGTATTGCCTTTAGAATGCTCACTTGCCTAAGAATGAGGAAATTTGTAAGTAAATGAACAATCATCTCTCTGTAAATTACTCCTGTGTTCCACCAGCTGAGTGACCACGCAGAGTCAATTCGTAGCTGAGGGATTGTTCTTGGTTTCCCAGCAAAAACAGATGGCAGTGTTTGAACGAATTCACCAGATTATAAAGAGAGCTTGCTATAATTCTAACCTCAACTTGTCAATCTACAACAACTATATATTCTGTATTCTACTCACTCAAATTTCAAAAGTTATCATCTGTTTTTATGATGTTAAAATAGAACAAATATGCTTAGGATGTTGTCATGCAAAGACAGAAAGAATGAGATCAAACCTGGCCCAGCATCAAATTTGACACTTGAAATTGAATGCTAGATTCACAGATACCCATAAACACAATAATCAATAATGGCAGTCTAAAATAATTAATGTGAATTAGTTGTGCTTCCTAATTTAACTTTCATCATTTTTCTTTTTGGCAGGTTAAAAAAATGTGCTCACTTTTCCATGTCTATCAATTATTATAGCATTTGCTACTAAATTATGGCAGAGACAGATAAGCTTTAATTTTGAAGTTATCAAACATGAATCTACATTTTCTTGTGCAATATGTTGATTTCACAATGTAGTGGCTATGTAATGTTTTAACCTCTTTCAGTTTTCCGTTTTTGGAGCCCTAATAATAAGTACCTGCTAATACAGTCACACACATGAAAAATGTTGTATTCATCTATTAAAATAAATACAACAAATTAGCTTAGGGGAAGCATGAGTTATACATCATCATCAAAAATTTTCCTTTGTATAATTTGGAGGAGTCAAAGCTTTGGGCTGAATAAATCAGATGAGGCAAAATTGCTACCCTTTAGAAAATATTAGTGTAAATAGCTTACATGAAAAATATGAATAGAGAAATTCTATTTCTATTAAGTGACATTTTAATAGAATTGATTTATTGATACTAAGTGACATATTTTTAAAAATCTTATATTCATTCAAAGTATGATTTTTAAACATCTGTTTTTAATTGTCTTGTCTCTATTAATATCTATACTTTGCAATATAATAACCACAAGCCACATGTAATGATAGGGCACTTGAAATATGGGTAGTATAATTAACCTGTATTTAATTTTAAGTAATTTAATTTAAATTTAAAACTGATGCTCTATTCAATTATTGAAAACCTTTTAAGTATGTTTGAAACATATTGAATAGGTGAATCTAATTTTTCATCTAGATTTTGTGAAATCTGAATACAGATGACTTATTTCTTGATGAAAATTTAAGATACAAAAAATACCCCATAAAACGTCATGATGATATTTTATTGACTAAATACTAAAATAGCAAGTAGGATTTTTGTTTAAATAAAATATATTCTTAGAACTAATGTCACCAGTTTTCTTTCTACATTTTTCATGTGGACACAATAAACTGTAAAAAGGAGGAGAATTAATAATGGTAAAAAGTTAACAATTCCCTTCACATAGTTAACTCATTAATATTCATCAATTTCAAAAGGATCCTTCAAATATCGTAAGCAAAAAAGGCATTTTCTCTTATAACTTGAAAGTTGCCAGTAAAAAATCTGCTTAAATGTATCACCTTATTCTGACCTATTCTGGGACATAAATTTATTTTTTAGTAATGCCTTTAGATGAGAGCATGGATCGCCTATCAAAATACATACCCAGAACCAATGTATCAATTTTTTTCAAACTCAACTAAGAGAGCAGTTTCTAGATGCATTTCCTGTATTACCTTACTTAATTCTTACAGCAAGTCAATGCAGTAGGAGTCATTAATAACTCCAATACAAAGAGCAAGCAATTAACATGCCCAACCAACACAGGTACAGTCATCTGACATCTGTCTTCTTAGTACTTCCCTAGTGTTTGGGCTGCTCAAAGCATATGCTTATCACCAATGGACAAAATCAGCTAAGACACTCGTGTTTCTGGAATTTATTTTGTAGGTAGTAAATAGAGACTTAAAGCTATATGTGCTTTATTAAAATTCTCTGTCTTCATTACATTATATTATTAACAATAGCTTGCTGATTTTAGGCTTGTTACTTAATCCGTCTGATTTTCAGTGACTTTGTGTCTAGAAAAGGATTAGTGCCAAAAATAATAGAAAACAAATACTACCATGCAGTATTTGGGCTTAATAAAATATCACGCGTGAACACTGCTTTATTAACTATTTATATACCTCCTATATATTTGATTTTTTAAAGATATTCATGCTATTTTGTATTATTTACCATATATCATAGCATATTTTACAAAACATTGACACTCAACTTCTCTGAACTTTATATTTTAATATAAGCATATGTTTGATATTAAAAATTAGTACAATGAGTATATTTGAGTGTATTATTGATTGTTTTGTGACTGTAACATGAAATATCACTTTCTCATTTTCTCCCAGTTGTGCCTTCTCTAGACACGTTTCATGAGGGGTTTTGATTAGAATGAAATAGTGTTACCCTAAATAAATATTAAAAATTTTTGAATATCCTGGAACATCTGAGAGGTAAAACATCATGGACTTCACATAAAAAAATATACTGTGGGGGAAATGTGTATTCAATCTGAATCATTTGAAGTGAAATTCAACAATTTCATTTGCAGATATTGTTTCAACTTTTTATTAGAAATGTTTAATTACTTATCCCAATATATGACAATAGTCATACTGTAGCAGATATATTTGTAAAAATATTTCAATTATATAAAACTTCAAGTACTGATACTGTAAAATATCTGGATATAGAAGGAAATCACACATTTTATAACATATGAAATATAATTAATTTTAAAAGCTAAAATATTAAAAGTTACATCATAAAATTCAGAAACTTTAATTTTCACTTTTAAAGTCTAAAGTGCATTAATTAATTTGTTCTCACATGCAATCTAAGAAAAACCTTTGGATTTGTATTAAATGAGACATCAAACAAAGGTATATTGATACCTTTGAGGAAGAAGAGCCTTTAGACAGCCTTCATTTTTCATTTCTACTTTATTTCCTTAGTCATATATTCATCCTATTGAAATACATGCATATTTAAAAATCTAAAATAATGTTTCTTTCCTGCAGTCCTATTTTCAGAAGTAAAAGTATCGTGAGAACCTAGAACTAAATGTTCTTAGGGCATTTTAAGTTGCTAGTACTTAGGGTAACTTTTTAATAAGATCATTGCATTATTCAAAAGATTCATGTTTTTAATTGAGAAGCTAAAACTGTATTTTAAAATATGTTCAAGAATGACTCCTTGTGAAGCTTACAAGCAAAAATTTTAATAATTATCTTTGAATTTTGAAGACTACCTTACCATTTTAATAGTAACTGCCAAATAATTAAATAGCTTAACAACATAAACTGAACATGGACTGATTGCTTTTATTAAGTAAAAATTGTGAGTTTTGGCTTAGTTATTGACTAAAATATGTGATAGGCAGAATTCACCCAGAATTTTTAACACTGTAGAGAATAAACTTGAGAACTAGTGATTCATAATACCTTCCACAAATGACTCGTAGAATTATAATTCAAAAAACAAGATAGGTTGTTTTGTCTGTTACTTAAATTCTTTATTTACCCTGTTCTTATTCTGGCCAAAAAGATGTGCAAGATCAGAGGGAGAGGGAGAGGGTGGGATGATTTGGGAGAATGGCATTGTAACAGGTATACTATCATGTAAGAATCAAATTGCCAGTCTATGTCCGACGCAGGATGCAGCATGCTTGGGGCTGGTGCACGGTGATGACCCAGAGAGATGTTATGGGGAGGGAGGTGGGAGGGGGGTTCATGTTTGGGAACGCATGTACACCTGTGGTGGATTCATGTCAATGTATGGCAAAACCAATACAGTATTGTAAAGTAAAATAAAATAAAAATAAAAATTAAAAAAAAAATGAAATGAGGATGACTCTACTGGTAAATGTTATCACTTCAGGCAGTGAATTGTGATAATTTGTTAAAGAGAAAGAAATAGAAAAATGCTGCTTTATGGGTTTTGATATTTCATTGAAACTGATGGTTTCTTTTTTTTAAGAAACAAAAGGCTCGAGGGAATGATCCATTAAAATTTGCTGCCAGTTATTACACAGAGATTTGCTTTGCACACAATTATACACTGATAGCAGGCTTCTTTGATGGCTCAATGGTAAAGAATCCACAACAGACACAGTTTCAATCTCTGGATCAAGAAGATTCTCTCAAGAAGGAAATGGCAACCCACTCCAGTATTCTTGCCTGGAAAATCCCATGGACAGAGGAGCCTGTGAGGCTTTAGTACATGGGGTTACAAAAGAGTCAGACAGGACTGAGCAACTAAATAACATACACTGATATAAAGAAAAATGTTACTAAATTCTCTGGGATTTTTTCATCAGAATCTTAATGAAAATGACATTTCCACAAACTAAATTTTCTATCCTACTACAAGTTAAATGTTGCATATTAATGTTTTTCATTAGATGAACTAAGTCTTAAGTTTTAGCATATCAGCTACTGTGGGGTACAGAAAATATTGTGAAACAGAAAGGAAGAATATAGAAAAATAGCAAAAGGAAGAATAAAAGGAAAATTTTCTTCTTTTCCATAGAAAATAAAATGCTTCCATTCAAACAAAATTAGAAACCACTATCTATAGACAGCTGATAGTTGTACAGGCAAACCTCATTTTATTGTGCTTCATTTTTATTGCTCTTCACAGATACTGAGATTTTTACAAATTGAAGGCTTATGGCAACTACATCGAGCAAATCTGTTAGTGCCATGTTTTCCAATAGCATTGGTCTCTGCCACATTTTGGTTATTATTGCCATATTTCAAACTTATATTAGTGTTATATTTGTTATGGTGGTCTGTGGTCAGTGACTTTGGATGTTGCTTCGATGTTGAAAACTATTATGACTCACTGAAAGCTCAGATGATTGTTACTATTTCTTTAACAATAAAATATTTTTTTAAGTTAAGGTATTACATTGTTTTTTAAACATAATGTTATTGTACTTTGAATAAATTACAGTATAATATAGACATGACTTTATATGCACTGGGAAACCAAAAAAATTGTGTGACTCTATTGCAATATTTACTTTTTTGCAGTGGTCTCGGGCCCAAAGTGTCTCTAATACAGATGTGCCTGTAATAAAAGAAAGCTTATTTTGTTAAAAATAAGTCTTCTGAGGGCTATTAAAATCAGTGCCCATCTTTTATAAATATATATTGCATGGTGAAAATTAGGGATTTGCTTATTGAAGTGTGCATATTTCTCCAACTGCTGGATTAATTTCTAGGTAGTTAGTACATAGTCAAGAAAAAAAAAAGATATTCTGACTTTCAGTTATCACAATATGCAGTAATTGAGGCTATACATTTCTATGGAAACTGGATATGTGTTTTTTGCTATCCATTCCATCTGGCACAGCACATTTGAAATGGACTAGGTGCTCAATAAACTTATAGAGAAAAATATTAAAAATTGGTCATAAATTCTGCAGCTAAAATTTGAAAAATATAGCTAAAAAAGACTTATGGAGACAATGTCTTTATTTTTATAGAGTCCAATACCTGGACTTAAGTGTACTGAAGATAAATTTACTGTTAAAATCTACTAACCAGACCATTCTAATAAACAGTAAGGTAAAAGTTGTACTGAGTGTGCTCAGTCACTCAGTTGTATCCAACTCTTTGTAACCCTATGGACTGTAGCCCACCAAGTTCCGCTGTCCATGGGACTTTCCAGGCTAGAACACTGGAGTGCCATTTCCTCCTCCAGGGGATCTTCCAGATTGAAGGGATTGAGCCCACATCTCCTGTGTCCCCTAATTGTAGGCAGATTCTTTACCACTGAGCCACCAGGGAAGTCCAAAGTAAAAGTTGACTTGTACTGAAAGCTTGAGCTATGAAATGAATTTATTTTCAAAATTTCTAGTGCCTCCTCCCCAAAACCAGCATCAATACATTTTATTGTCTTTAATTCCTTTATGCCTGAAGAACAGATAGAAGAGTCTAGATGTATGATGCCTAGAATCTTGAGATGCTGAGAATTATAACCTCCATCTGCATTTAATCTATAATATGAGAGGTTTTTTTTTTTTAATTTCTCTCTTCTTTCTGACATTTTGTGTACTTTTTCTTTAATTTATGGAGTATCTTATTTCATCTTACCACTGATATTTTTATATTCCTTCTTGCTAGCAAACAATAAATGGTCTTTATGAGGATGATAAGTTTGGGATCAAAATATTGATTAATAGCATAACTATATCAAAATATGGGAATGCTTCCTCTAATGCTACGAAGAAAATAAAGTGATCATTATAAATAATAATCTTTAGAGAGATCTTAGTACCCTCCTGCTTTTAATAACTTCTATTGTTAAGAATTATTACATAGAGGAACATATTGCTCTTTGCAATTATTATTTTTGATGCTATTATTTCATAAAAAGAAAAATCAGCATTAATTGCAAATGCCAAATGCCAGGTGAATTTTAATTGCTCATTTCTAGTTACCATCTCTGTTTTCAATTCTAAATCAAAGTTTATATGTCAGTTTGTATTCAAGAGGCATTAGAATCCATACTGGCATTCGAGATCCTTCTTTTTTTCTCTCTCTTTTTAAAAAAAAAATCAAAACATTTTTATTTTTGAAAATTTCAAACATATACAAAAGTGGGAAGAGTGACCCAGAGGGATGGTATGGGGAGGGAGATGGGAGGGGGATTCAGGACTGGAAACACGTATACACCCGTGGCGGATTCATGTTGATGTACGGCAGAACTGATAAAAGTATTGTAAAGTAATTAGCCTCCAATTAAAATAAATAAATTTAAATTAAAAATAAAAAAAATAAATTCACATAAGTCCATCAGTTAGCTTCAAGAATTATCAACACATTGCCAGTCTCATTTCATCTATATCATTCTTTTGTCCCCTCATGATTTTTTTTAATACAATAGGTTCTTTTGGTTATTTATTTTAAACACAGAAGTGTGGACATGTTAGTCCCAAACTCTAGGAGTCACACTCTCCTATTTTCACAACTAAGAAGTCTGCTGACTTGGGTCAAATGTACTTTGTTTTAAATTACCCTTTTACTGTTATCAAATCAGATTACTTTATGTAACATAAATGGTTAAAATACATTTTTTCAGAATAAAAATTCTCACACATATGATGAACAGCATTGTAAACTTAAAGAAAAACAGGATAAAGTAACTAGTTAAATCTTAAGGTAATATCTTTACATGAATTTTTTTTAACCTTCAGTTTTATTAGAATAAAAACTGTACATCACTAACAACATAATATCAAAGAATATTAACCCTGACAAAAAGAATTCATTCTGTCATGGACACAAGCATAAAATATTACCACATATATAGTAAATTCTGCTTAGGAGCTACTGTGGGCAATCAGTAAGGAAACATTAGAAGAATGAATTCTTAATTTGATTTGAAAAGGTTAGAAAAACCGTCACAGAGATGACAGCTGAAGTTGTGAATTAGAAGTAGAGGTCTGACTAGAATACAAGACACTAGAAGTTAAGAATTTCAGGATCAAATAGCCATTGTCAAGTTTAGGAGTTATAAAAATGCATGGTGTGTTTTTGAAATTACAACCTATTCCACTCAACTTGATTGTCACCTCTTTTGTGTAGCTTTCCCTGCTCATTTAAGCTAGAATAAACCTTTCTTCTGAATATCTTCTTGACAACATTCATGTGGGGTGGGGTTTAATTTCTGTCTTATGATTACATATGGGATGTGTTTTATAAAGATATAGATTAAGGTAACTGAGTTAAAAAAATATAAATTCATAAAACAGTTACTTAGAATTAAATTCAGGTACTTAGAATTTAAATTCATTAAACAGTTACTTAGAATTGCTTTGCAAAACAGAAGAAAAGGAAAAAATTAATTTCTTTTTTAGACCAGTTATATCACTGAGTAAAGCCCTTCTCTGATCATCTTATTGTAAATTAACTAGTGTAAATTAAGAAAAAGAATACAATATAATGTAATATTAATTTTAAAGATGCATATATACATTAAAATTTTTATTGCACACAAATGTATGTGCTAGTAATTTTCAGATTCCTATTATATGTGGAAGTTTCCATTTTTGCAGAGGTTTTTTTCTCTTTTCAAATACCACTTCTACCTTTTCCTTATAAGATTCTTTTGTTGTGGGAGAAAGAATACTCTGTGAATCAAGGCACTAATATTGAAAAGGTCAAATTTTCCATGAAAACGTTCAGTCATTTTGTTCTTTATTCCTCAGATTCTTCTTCTGAGCAACAATTAATTCAATTAAACCAACTCTAAA
The DNA here is from genome assembly GCF_016772045.2 of Ovis aries. Classification (NCBI taxonomy): domain Eukaryota; kingdom Metazoa; phylum Chordata; class Mammalia; order Artiodactyla; family Bovidae; genus Ovis; species Ovis aries. Next base: position 148,987,185 of record NC_056054.1, on the reverse strand, counting down.
GCTGTGAATCATCATAGATCATAACCTTTCAAAGTGTCTTTGTATTCTTCCTCAAATTTACCTAGGTTAGCATATTTTAATGGTATCACACAAAGGGATGCTATTAAGTATTCTTGGTGTTAAAAAAATGCTATGCTCCTGTCAACTGCATTATAAAGAGGTTGAGGAAAATGGTATTTCAAGACAGACAGACATCAGCACAGTGAATCATATACAAAAGATCAAGAATGATAGGCATAAATACACAAAGTGACATATTAACCTTACACATTTATCCTGTTGGCATCACAGTTCACCATTCTCTCTTTAGTCATATTCATAATGAAAGGAATATTGAGTGGAAAAATCTAAATGCTATTTAGTTAATGCAAAGATGATTTAGAAAGAGTTTAAGTTTTCCCATTTATAATGGGAAAATTCCATTAGTGAATTGCTTTGCACTGATATATGCTATTCCTGCTCTCTGCAAGGGAAGATCATCTTTATTTAGGATACATTTTGTTTTATTAAATATGCTGCTAGAATATCCAAAATAACTGGTTCCAAAGCAAGATGAAATATTATAAATACAGTGTTATTTCTCAAAGGCTTTAGTACTTTATTTCAAATATACTATTTACAACAAATATTTATATAGAAACTGCATTTTTGCAATATTTTGGTTATAAAATTTTTATACCTGTAAAATTTCTAACTGAACATATTTTTCTCCTAACCATGTAAATAATAATAAAATGCTATGTAAATTTTGGAGAAGTAAATAAAAAGAAGCATATTATTCATGATTTTCAGGTAAAAACAAAATTGTAATTCTGTCATTATCTAAATTTACCCATGCTTTTATTTTTATGCAAAATAAAGCAAGTAAGTGTCTTATATTTACTAAAGCATACCCTTATTTCAGATTGTGTCTGTTTTTTCACCGTGATTAATAACTCAGTAATAAGCATATTTATCCTTTTTGCATTTTCCCATATTTTGAATTATTTATTTAGAATTGAGTCTCAGAAGTAAAATTTGATGGGGGTTGCTGTAAGAAGGGCACACTGAAAGAGGGGACAATTTTTCTTTTCTGTTGATCTGTTGTGATGTATTGATATATATGTGATGGCATTTAATTTATTACATATTTGCTATTTATCCATTTATTTTGTCCATCAGACTAGAAGTAAGAGATAGTGTCCATATCATCATCCTTTTTATTTAGCACAACACCTGAAATATAGCTGTCAATAACTGTTTAATAAATGAAAGTTATAATTAACAAAATGATGTAGAAACCAATGAAACCACCCAATCTTTTTAGCTTTGAATTGGTAAAGTAGAAATGTTTACTTCTTTACTTATTAAGTGTTTCCTTATTTAAAAAATACTAACTAGTGTTAATGAATCCCTTAAAAGTAATGTTGATTACTTTGAATACAATGCAGGAGTCAATTTACTATTCAGAACCACTCTAACTCCTACATATTTACCATCGTAGTATACAGGTGGAGAGCTGTTTCTAACAGATTGTTGTTGCTTAATTCCAAATAACTAGCCACATTCTGTTCTATAAAGAGAAATAACTTTATAAAGAGGGTTACATGGATTGAATTGTATCCCTTCAAAAGATATGTTGAAGTATTAATTCTCAGTACATCATAATGTGACCTTAGAGTTGACATTTAAACAATGTGGAACTGAGGGCACCTACCTGCTGTGTAGCCAAAAATCCACACATAACTTTACAGTCAGCTGTTTATATCTGTGTTTCCACATTCAGTTGTTCAACCAATTGTGGACGTGTAGTATTGTAGTACATATTTAGTGAAATAAATCTGCATGTAAGTGGATCCTCACATTTCATACTTGTGTTGTTCAGTTGTACTTGGAATAGGGCCATTTCAGATGTAATTATATAAGACAGGGTCATACTGGAGGAGGGCAGTACACTCATAAGGAAAGGAGAAGATATACAGAGACAGACACACAAGGGACAACGTCATGTTGTGTCATAGAAGAGACTGAAATGTTGCAGCTGCAAGCCGAGAAATGCTGAAGATACCCAGCAAACCCCAGGGGCCAAGAAGGGCAACACTGCAGTTTTCAGAGGGAGCATGGCCCTCTGTACACCTTGATTTCAGACTTCTGGGTCCAGATTTTCAGACTCTGGAATTCTCATATGTTTCTGCTGTTTTACTTAATTGTCTAGTTTGTGGTGCTTTGTTATGGTAGCTGCTATTGTCTAAATTGTGTGTCTCCCCAAAATTCATATGCTGAGACCTAATCCCCAAGGTGAGGGTATTAGGATGTGGAGCCTTTCAGAAAGGATTAAGTAATGAGGGCTGATCCTTCATGAATGGGATTAATGATTTTACAGAAGTAGCCTGAGAAATCTCCCTGGTCATATCTGTCAGGTGAGGTTACAGCAAATAGATGGCCATCCATGAACCAAGAAGCATGTGCCCTCAACAGGCACAGAGCTCAACCATGTTGGCAACTTAACCTTTAATTTCCAGCTTCCAGAACTTGGCAAATAAATTTCTTTTCTCTATAAGCTACCCAGGCTATGGTATTTTGTTTCAGCAGCCTGAATGGACTAAAGCAGTAGATCTATGAAACTAATAAAAAGGTAATCAGTTTTAGCAAATAAAAAATACAGTTAAATTTGAGTTTGACAGAATCAATGAATATATTTTAACTAGAGCTACACCCGAAGTATTGTGTGTATATGGTGACTGTATAGACTAAAAATGCCTGCAGATAGTGTGGTCAGATTTTAAGAATCTTGATATCTTAAGATCAATAATGTAATAAGATGAAAGTGTGTCCTATTTTCCTTTCCAAGTCCCCCTATATCCTGTTAAGGAAAAATAAAACATTAACTTAGTTCTTAATTGACATGTTACAGAGAATTTATCACAGATGTGAAACCATGGCATATCTCAGAGATATTGTGGGTTTGGTGCCACACCTTTGCATTCAAGTGAGTCACATGAATTTTATGTAATCGTTTCCCATTACATATAAAGGTCAGTTTATACCAGGCCTTAATCTATTAACTGTACAATAGCACTATGTCTAAAAAAATAATGTATATACCTTAATGAAAAAGTATTTTATTGCTAAAAAAAATGCTAACTGTCATCCAAGCCTTTGTCAAGTCATAATCTTGTTGCAATAGTGACTTCCAAGATCACAGATTACAGAGCACCATAACAAATATGCCAATTATGAAAAAAGTTTGCAGTATTCCAAAAATTACCAAAATGTGACACAGAGACATGAAGTGAGCAAGTGCTATTGGAAAAATAGTGCAGGCAGACTTGTTCAAAGCAGAGTTCCACAAACCTTTAATTTAAAATAAAAATGCAATATCTGTAAATTTGCTTAATCAAATCAAGGAGAAAAATCAAGCAAAATTTATTTTATGAAAAAGGTGCAAAAATCTGAGTTTTTAGATTCAAAAAGTATTTCAATATCAACAGTTTATAAATGAGAAGTTAGAAGACCAGAATAGGTTTTCCAGTTATCATCTACTATACACAAAAATTAAATAGAGGAATGGGTTCAATGATAAATTACCTATTTCCTCATTGCCCAGGAAAAATTAGTTTTGCTTTCATTCTAGGCTTATCTGCTTTAGTGTTAAGGTCCATCATTATTTTATAACTTTGCACTATAAACATATATATAAGCCAAATGGAAGGCAGAGACACAACTCACTTTGATTCATTTGAATGTTTTATTGAGTTTGAATTCTTGAAGTAAAATATATTTTAAACTTAAGCATCATCAGATCACAGTTTAAGCATCTTGAATTCACATTTAGATGATTTGCTTATTGGTCTTGGACGTGTATATTCCATGAAATGTATTAGGTGATATGTATAGAGTAAATTGACAGGAAAGAGGGAGCTTATGTAATGGCACGTTGAAACAGATCATTTAGCATGGTGACAGTATTTGTAAATGCAGAGCCTTGTGTGTGATGCTTTTGTCATGCACATGTCTGATGCTGTTCTGGAGCACATGAACATGATTGGTGAACCAGCCACATCCCCTGTGTTTGCAGAGTAGTGAAGCATGACTGCTCATGCGCTATCTTAGCCTTTTCCTGTTATCCTTGATGACAGCATCTAATAGAATCTCTAGTTTCACCCATTCCCCTGCAGTAAGGCTGAATGGTGGTGCTGTTTTTACATTTTCCCACCAAACAATTCTCTGGAAACTTGACTTTTATTAACCCTCAAATTCCCTTCATTTGTTTAGTTTTCCCAAACTGTATCCAACTTTCAAAATTCAACAAAACTGATGGCATGTAGTCCTATACAATACATGTCTTTGTAAGATTCTTTTAAAAGCTTCAGCACTTAAGGAAAATCAATAGTACTTGATGTGGTTTTGTGGCTTTCAGTCTCTTGAACACTAACTTCAACTTGATCCATTGATATTAGTGGCTTAAAGTTGCAGTTCAGCCATCTAGAAAGGTGAGGGTCTTTGGCCCATATTCTGCTATAGATTCACTCATGTTGACAAAGTAAATGTGTCAAATTCATATATTTCCCATACAAATAAATTATAAATATAAAAAATAATGTTCTATTCAATGTAAACACAATGAGGTATAAGAATGGTTTTGATGTATCATTAAGCCATTTACTATCTGACTTCCAGTTTGAATATAAGTGAATTTAAACAAGCCTAGACATATATGGTAAATTTGTGTCATGGGCCCAACCATTAATAAATCTTATGGAAACTGAAGTCTCCCCTGAAAGTGAAATCAAGCTCAGAGGCAGACATTGCTAGACATATTCTGTGAAACACACCCTAAAGAAGTCATTTGGCATAGGACCTGGAGGTTGTCTATTTTAAAAACCATTTATTCTAAGGTGAGGAAATATGAGGAAGGATTGTGTCATTGTTGCTTAGTCACTGACTTAGTTGTTTCTGACTCTTTTGTGACCCCATGGACTGTAGCCCACCAGACTCCCGACCATGGAATTTCCCAAGCTAGAGTACTGGAGTGGATTGCCAGTTTCTTCTCTAGGGGATCTTCCCAACCCCAAGGATCAAACCCCCTGCTCCTGCCATGTCTCCTGCATTGGTGGATAGATTCTTTACCACTGAACCACATGGGGATCCAGGAATGATTACCTTAGTTCATAAATTAAGCCCTTAGTACATTTTTCTTCAGGGAGTGCTAAAGCTTCCAAGTAAAATACATTAGACACATGCCTAGACTCTAAAGAGAAAGGTTTATTTTCAGGAAACTGGCCCCCAAACTCAATCTCAACCTCATATGCTCAATGTTATAAACGGGGAAGTAAGGACTTGATCTCTCAGTAGTATTATTATGGACCTCTACCTTTGAAATCCAGCACAATAATCTTTAGGAGAAGAATTCTTCAGAAGAAAAGGCTACATTATTATCTAAGCCTCTGTTGCTTAAAAAGATAAAACTTGCACATATATTCACTGAGAGTATCACTGCCTTGGACTCTTTTTAGGTGATATTTCTATAAAAATAAAACATCTCTCCAAGTTTATCCAAACTCCTTGAGAGCCTACCCTGTAGGTCTGTAGGCCTAGAAGAATTAATGGAGAGACAGTACTGTGTGGAACAGAAGCAAGACCCAGCAAGAGAATGTTAGTTCCTCATCCCCAGGGTGCAGCAGGAGTAAACTCATTAATGGACATATAATCGCCATTCGGTGAATGTTTGTATTTATCTTACAGATATTTAATATAAATAATACATGTTAATGTACATATAGAAAATTTACTGTTCTTAATTTATTTACAGTCAAAGGACTTCACCAAGATACCCAAAGACACCCACATACCCTAAGAAACAGAAAAAGTTGAGGACCCAAAATTCTAATTTCTATTGTTTTTAATTCATGATTGCCATGGTAAAGATTAAATGAATCATATATCAAAAATCACTGTAAACTTCAATGCAAACCATAAAGCTATAGTACACGTTATTTAGTCTCATTTTTGCTATAACATTCCTTGAGACTATACTGTTAATATAGTTCATATACAAAAATGTGGTTGATAGTAAAAGTTCTATTAAAACTTACTTTTCAAAAAACTTAGAAATAGCTAAACTCTTAAAAACTGCACTTTAAATTCTATGAACCATAAATTTATAGAATGTTCTGGAACTGTTCAAGTAAAACATAATTCCATTTTATTTTGAAAAAAAAATTATGTGCATGTCCTGGCTATTATAAACAGTGCTGCGATGAACATTGGGGTACATGTGTCTCTTTCAATTCTGGTTTCCTCGGTGTGTATGCCCAGAAGTGGGATTGCTGGGTCATAAGATGTCCATCAGCAGATGAATGGATAAGAAAGCTGTGGTACATATACACAATGGAGTATTACTCAGCCGTTAAAAAGAATTCATTTGAATCAGTTCTGATGAGATGGATGAAACTGGAGCCGATTATACAGAGTGAAGTAAGCCAGAAAGAAAAACACCAATACAGTATACTAACATATATATATGGAATTTAGGAAGATGGCAATGACGACCCTGTATGCAAGACAGGGAAAGAGACACAGATGTGTATAATGGACTTTTGGACTCAGAGGGAGAGGGAGAGGGTGGGATGATTTGGGAGAATCACATTCTAACATGTATACTATCATGTGAATTGAATCGCCAGTCTATGTCTGATGCAGGATGCAGCATGCTTGGGGCTGGTGCATGGGGATGACCCAGAAAGATGTTATGGGGAGGGGAGGTGGGAGGGGGGTTCATGTTTGGGAATGCATGTAAGAATTAAAGATTTTAAAATTTAAAAAATAAAAAACTAAAATTAAAAAAAAAAATATTGTGCAACAAATGAATTAATAGTTCCTTGACTTTGCCAAACATTTTGAAATTTGGCTTTCAGCTAGATTTAAACTTTAGCCTCTTTAGACTTATTAACTTATTTAACTCTCCCAAGTATCCAGTATTGTAAGTATAATTTATTCTTTCAACTTATGGATAAGAAAGCTAAGCCTCAAAGGTATTGTAGAATAAGCAAATGCCCAGTTTATTATTTTCAGAAACAACAGCTCCCAGATTCAATTTCACTTATTTTCTTAAGCATTATGAAGTCAATCACGGAGGAACTGATTTTTCAGCAATACCCTTGTAGGCTGTTGTTCAGTTGCTAAATCATGTTTGACACTTTTACAACCTCATGGACTTCAGCATGCCAGGCTTCGCTGTCCTTCACTGTTTCCTGGAGTTTGCTCAAACTCATGCCCATTGGGTCGGTGATGCCATCCAATCATCTTGTCCTCTTCTCCTGACGTCAATCTTTCCCAGCATCAGGGTTTTTCCCACTGATTTAGTTCTCATCACGTGGCCAAAGTATTGGAGCTTCAGCTTCAGCTCAGTCGTTCACTATTTCCTGGAGTTTGCTCAAACTCATGTCCTTAACTTGGCGATGTTATCCTCTTCTTCTCCTACCCTTAATTTTACCCACCATCAGGGTCTTTTCCAATAAATCAGCTCTTTGCATCAGGTAGCCAAAGTATTAGAGCTTTAGCATCAGTCCTTCCAAATAATATTCAGGACTGATCTCCTTTAGGATGTGCTGATGGAATCTCCTTGGAGTCCAAGGGGCTCTCAAGCCTCTTCTCTAGCACCGCAATTCAAAAGCACCAATTCTTCAGAGCTCAGCTTTCTTTATGATCTAACTCTCACATTCATACTAATATATATATATATATATATATATATATATATATATATATATAGCTTTGTCTATGGTTACTCCTTGGAAGGAAAGTAATGACCAACCTAGAGAGCATATTCAAAAGCAGAGACATTACTTTGCCAACAAAGGTCCATCTAGCCAAGGCTATGGTTTTTCCAGCGGTCATGTATGGATGTGAGAGTTGGACCGTGAAGAAAGCTGAGTGCTGAAGAATTGATGCTTTTGAACTGTGGTGTTGGAGAAGACTCTTGAGAGTCCCTTGGACTGCAAGGAGATCCAACCAGTCCATTCTAAAGGAGATCAGTCCTGGTTGTTCTTTGGAAGGAGTGATGCTAAAGCTGAAACTCCAGTACTTTGGCTACCTCATGTGAAGAGCTGACACATTGGAAAAGACCCTGATGCTGGGAGGGATTGGGGGCAGGAAAAGTGGACGACAGAGGATGAGATGGCTGGATGGCATCACCGACTCGATGGACGTGAGTTTGAGTGAACTCTGGGAGTTCGTGACGGACAGGAAGGTCTGGTGTGCTGCGATTCATGGGGTTGCAGAGTCGGACACAACTGAGTGACTGAACTCAATTGAACTGAACTGATGGACATTTTTTGGCAATGTGATGTCTCTGCTTTTTAATATACTCTCATAGGTACATGACTTAAATAATCTAAAAATATTGTAACAGTTCCTTTCTTTAAAAATAAACCGTAAGTTATTACCCAAGCTATTAAAAAAAAAAAAAAAACTAATGTTAAATATACTAAAGACCTAGTAGGAAGACAGTAGACTATACATGAGAGGATAGAATACAACTAACAAGTTGTTACATTCTCATGAAGTGTACAAACTCATGATCATTACTGTTTTTACTCAGGACTTCCTGTCAGTTTCTCAAGACATTTTGAGTAATGTTATAAACTGCTTATATTATTATTTTTATTGTTTTCAAAGTATCATTATTAAAATCTAATCCTTTTACAGTTTTTCTAATTTACTTTTCCATTTATTTGTAATATAACTTCAAGAAGTTTATAAAAATAGTTTACTGATCATAAGTTCTACTAAACAATAATTATTACTCTCTTTAATCAACTGTTTTTTTAAATTTTATAAAAATTGAGAAATAAACATTAATATGTTATTATAAAAACAAACAATATAATTTAAGTCATTGAATGTATAAAATTGAGAAAAATTAAAACATTAGAGGAAATAATTTCATTTTTGCTTTTTAAAAAGTTAACTTCAATAATGAATATCAGATCCTATTTCCTCAATTCTAGTCTGTGTTAAAGAAACTAAACTAAAACAAAAAAAAAATTGCTAAGAAAATAGAAAGCGAAGAAGAACTAAAGAGCCTCTTGAAGAAAGTCAGAGAAGAGTGAAAAAACCATATTAAAACTCAACATTTAAATCTAAGGTCATGGCATCCGGTCCGATCACTTCATGGCAAATAGATGGAGAAACAATGGAAAGAGTGACAGACTTTGTTTTCTTGGGCTCCAAAATCACTGCAGATGGTGACTGCAGCCATCAAATTAAAAGACACTTGCTCCTTGGAAGAAAAGCTATGACAAACCTAGATAGCATGTGATAAAGCAGAGACATTACTTTGCTGACATAGGTCCGTCTAGTCAAAGCTATGGTTTTTCCAGCATTCATGTATGGATGTGAGAGACCATAAAGGAAGCTGAGAGCTGAAGCATTGATGCTTTTGAGCTGTGGTTTTGGAGAAGACTCTTGAGAGTCCCTTGGACTGCAGGAGGTCCAACCAGCCCATCCTAGAGGAAATCAGTCTCAAATATTCATTGGAAGGACTGATGCTGAAGTTGAAGCTCTAATACTTTGGCCATCTGTTGCGAAGTACTGACTCAATGGAAAAGACACTGATGTTGGGAAATATTGAAGGTGGGAGGAGAAGGGGACAACAGAAGATGAGATGGTTGGATGGATGGCATCAGTGACTCAATGGACATGAGTTTGAGCAAGTTCCAGGAGTTGGTGATGTATAGGGAAGCCTGGAGTGCAGCAGTCCATGGGGTCCCAAAGATTTGGACCTGACTGAGTGACTGAAATGAACTGATTCCATTTATGTGAATGTTTCAGATTTTGCAGAAAATTGATGATTATCAGACAATCTACATGTCTCTATGTATCTTAAAATCTGAAACCCTTTTGCACCAACATATATTTATTTTTCTTGATACAAATATGGCCTTCTGCTTAATGTATTTTCACATTTTTGTATCCCTTTTGTCTGATTCATTTATACATCTTAGCATAAAATTTAAAATTATCATTTTGATGCTGGTATCAAGAAACAACAGAAAAATGCTACTAGGCAAGTAAAGGAGGAAATAGAATATATAAATATATACTTGCTATACTGACTTACTATGACTGCATTAGAATTACTGCATTATAGCATTTTGTTCACCCTTAAGTTTTTTCTTTACTTCCTATTTTCTTAAATCTTTTTAATATATAATACTTTATAGGGATAAATGTAGATTTATTATTCAAACATATGAATCTATCTGATTTGAACACTTTCTCACATATTTTATGTAATTTATCCTATAAAAAGACAAGTTTAAAGAAGGAAATGAACTAGTATTCTACTGCTGAAATGTAAATCAAAGTAATCTTAATAAGGATGAAAATTTTAATATTTACCTTTATGCATAAATCACACAATAATTAAACACTGACTCTAAATTTTAAACACTATTTCTGAACTAGATATTTAGCATTTTTACAATAAAGGAAATCTGAACCACCTATAGCTGCACCTTATACAATTATACAGAATGACTTTAAATATTTTCCACTTATCTTTTTATGGACCACATATACTCCAGGAAGAATGTAAATAGAAAATAACTACCAAACATTAGAAGAAGTGTTTTGTGATAAGCTCACTTATCCTTTCTATGAATGCCCAAAACTACTGCGATGACAATCATTTTTCAGATTTCTTAAAAATGACTTGTCTGTGAAAGAATGACAATGTTTTTCATCCAGTCCCTAAACTTGGAAATAAAATTAAGTCAAATATTCACAAGTGCCAACTACAAAGCAAATTTGCCATGGTAACCGTACCTCAAAAGCCTGTGGTTGCAGATTTTTGCCAATTAGCAACTCCAAAGGGTGCTATTAGTTCCTTCAAAAACATAAGGGACATGGTTTTCATCTGTGATTGCTATTCCTCTTTTACAACATGCTGTGACAAAAGATGGAATACACAGTTATATACCCTTTAGCTCTTACTTATAATCATAAAACTGGTTCATAAAAAGAACAGTGCGTATTATGGTATAGCACTTTTCAATAGAGAATAATTACCCTTGTTAAATCATAATCATTAAATTTAACTCTTTCATTTAAGCAGACTGCTGTATCAACAGCAAAATCTACACCATATCTAATATCTAGACTATATATTCTTTTTATAATATCTATCTTCTAGGCTGTGAGCTAGAGAATAGATGACAGATACATAATGAGAAGCTTTATTACTATGAATATGGCATCTGGGAATAGTCTCAGACTATTCGTCACAATTAAACATCAACTACATATTTGGATTGCCATTCCAAAAATATTTCCGACATATTTTTCATTCCTAATACTTTTCCTGAAATCTTATTAGACATTCTCTCCTACCAATGATGCTCTGTATTAATAAAATAAACCAAAACTAATTGGTTAATTAAAATTATTATTATCTTGATATATTAGTAGAGATGACTTTATGGAGCTGCAATCAAACCTAATGAAACATTTACTGTAATAGTTAAGCGTTGATAATTTTAATGATTATTAAAATGATGGCTTATTATAGTGCAGCTAAAATGTAAATAATTCTTGTATACTGAATATTGCAGATAATCAAACTATTTGAGGAGACAAAAAGTCAATAATTTGATTTAAAATTTGCTTTGAAAATTAGACCTCTAATCCTTAACCAAATTTGTTGTTTTTAACTGTTCTGTAAAGCTATATGGATAAGCTGGACTGAATACAAGTTTTGAGATATTCTCTTAATATGAGCTGTCAACCCAAAAAACTGTCACAAACAAAATATTGGGAAATGTCTGTTCATTTTAAAATTCTGCTTTAATTAAGGCAAAAGCAGCATTTTGGTAACATGCAAGATAATTAGAAAAATTCATAAGTAGTATTTTTAATTATCTTTATCTTAATATTTTATATTAATTATATACTTATGTGTAATTAGCTATTTCAATTGTATTCAAAGACTGTAATAAAAATTACATGTAAATTTTTTTCTTAGATTAGCACTGCATACACATATATAAGAGAAAACACATGAAAACCTCTCAACAAAAGCAAATGAAACGATGCTAAAAGGATAACAGAAACTTATGAAAATTTTCTAAGAAATTCCAGGTGTCAAAAGGAAAAGTGAAGATGATGATGACAGGAAATTTTATTACTCTTGAATAACTATTGTTGAGGATGCAGAACATAAGATACATGTTTTTATTTAAAAACTAAATTTTATATTTAAACACTGGTTCCATTGAAAGTTTTCTTTGTTATGCCTCACAAGTTTTATTCAAGGTGAAAAAGAAATTTTTAATGGAGTATCTCTTTCAGAAGATAATAGAAGTTTATATATATAGAAAATATACTAGAATCTGCCACTAACAGATCCCTATATATTGCCTTGGGTAAGAAAAATGGGTAGTTATTTTTTATATAGTAAATAAGAATAAACTTTTCAATGGTGGACATTTTTCTGCCTCACGTTTGCTATATATTTAGTTTATTGTTTGGTACATTGGTCTCTGCAAATTATAAAAATGACTTTTTAAAAAAATGTATGATTTTTTTTGTTTAGATTGATTAGTGTGTATTTTGGGAAAGTAGTGGTTTCATTTAAGATTTCTTTTTGAAAATCAGCTCTTAACTCATCTGAACTGTTTATATCTGGTGAAAAAAAAAAAAGCTGAGTAGAAACATTAAATATCCTAATACCTTAGGCTTGCTTCCGTTGTGATGATAATTTATTTTCTGAAAAAGTTCCTGTTTTTATTTTTTTAAGAGGAAGAAAGGAATCATGAGAAAGAACAGTGGCAGATTTTAGAAGAGACAAAGCTTTCTTTTTCCATTTAAGAATATTGGGAAGGTAATACAAACTTTATTTTAAAATTATTGAGCAGATTTGTTTTTCAGTTACTCAATTGTGTCTGACTGTTTGCAACCATGTGGACTGCAGCAAGCCAGGCTTCCCTGTCCTTCACCATCTCTTGGAACTTGTTCAAACTCATGTCCATCTAGTCGGTGATGCCATCCAACTATCTCAAACTCTGTCGTCCCCTTCTCTTCCTGCCTTCAGTCTTTCCCAGCATCAGGGTTCTTTCCAGTGAGTCAGCTCTTCGCATCTGGTGGCCAAAGTATTGGAGCTTCAGCATCAGTCTTTCCAATGAATATTCTGAATTGATTTCCTTTGGGATTGACTGTTTTGATCACCTTGCAGACTAAATTTAATTTTAAGAACAGTTCATACTGTTTTTTAATATAAGTGTACTTTATATATATCATTTAAGGTGGGCTTTGAAATGTACCCTCAAATAAGCATTTTTCCTTAAGTTATTTAGTCTTCCTGACCATCTAATCACAGTGCAGTGAACATTTATGATTGATTTATTTAATTTTTTTCCCTGAATGCTCTGCCCTATGCTACTTTGATATGTTTAAAGTATTTAATTTTGTGAATATAGTGTTAGGATACCTAAGCATGAAAAGAGAATGTAGAGTAAAGCCAAGCAAAAGACCTGTTGACAAATCTGTAGCTGCTTCAGGGGTGCCTTCCTTTTTCCTTTCAACTACCAGTAGTTACTTATCTTGATAATCACAATGATTTTCTTCTGTTATTAATGACTATGGCAAATGAATTGTCTATGGCAGAATTGCTTATTTATTCACTCCAAAGAACATAACAGTGTGCACCCAGAGTTTTCAAGAAACTATGCTAAACTCTAGTTCTTCTCTTTATAAGCACTTGTAGTTCTTGGCACTTATTTCGGACACTTGTAATTACACTTTTATATATTTTCATCTAAATGGATGATACTCTCCACGGGGAGAAAATATCATTTCTATTATGTGCTAGATGAAATCCTTGATAAAACATTGTTTAATAAAAGCATCCTCTGGAAACTAAACTACTGAGGGCCAGGATATAATTTTCTAATGATAAAAGTCATAGGGTCTTTTTTTTTTTTTTTTGAACTCTCATGTATGCCAGACATGGCACCAGCATTATCACATGCGTTGTCTCTAATCTTTCTGACAGCCTGTAAAATAGGTGTTATTGTCACCTTCTCTACAGTTAGCAGGTGGGGATGGAACTGTCACATCCTTTCCATTAAACTCTGAAATTTTAAACTTGATACATGGATTAGCTTTATAAAATGAGTGGTCAGCATATTCCTCAGCTTGCTGTATTAAAATGTTAATGATCTCAGTGTGGCTTTGGAGAGAAACTGGACAACAAGCAGTTCTAGGTTCAGCTCACTGGTGATGGTCCTAGATTTACATACTCTCCCTGGATTGAATGGAGTTTCTATATATATATATATATATTTTTAACTTTCATCTTGCTCAAGTTTTCTGCAACATTTGATAATATGGACAATACTTTCTATGACAGAATAAAATAAGCAAATCATATTTAATGAAAATTTTCACTCTGTCTTCTTTTTCAAAGAAAAAAGTAATCATCAAAATCTCTTCTTTATAACATCCTGCTCATAATTACTTAAATTTTCTCTAAGAAAATTGAGGTTTTCTTTGTGGTTCTCCTCTTAACTTTCTGAGTCCTTACCAAAGTTGCCTTCAAATGTCCATCCGTGTCAATCGGATCTTTTTCTACCACGCACCTCAAAACTCTTACTGCCTCTACCCATTATCTACTTTCAAAACTAGATGTTTCTAGATGGTTCTACTATTTGCTATAGTAGCACCTCTTCACTTACCAGTACCAATTGTTGTAACACGTTGCCATAGACGGAGTTGCTTATGAAAAACAGAAGTATATTTCTCATAGTTATGGAGGCTGGTAAATCCAAGATCAAGTTATTGACAGATTTGTTGTTTGGTGAGAAAGTGCTTCCTGGTTCATAGAGGGCTATCTTCTCCCTCTATGGTGGAAGGGTATGGGGGAGAAGCTTTATTGAGGTTTCTTTTTAAGGGCACAAATCCCATTTATGAGGGCTCCATCCTCATGCTTTTATCACCTCCTAAAGTTCTTACTTCCAAATTCTATCACATTGGAGATTCGGCTTAAAATATAAATTTGGGGGAAACACAAACATTCAGTTTGGAGGGAACACAAGCATTCCTTTCTGTTTCTTCTTAGGTACTTCATAACTCAGATGATTTAACTCCTTCAATAAATATAAAGTCATATTTGAATCTTTTTTTTTATAGCCCACCTGAAACTACATGTAAGTTTAAAGCTTTCTTTTGTACTTCTGCAAACTGAACATCATCACAGTCTACCTGTATACTTAGAATGACTTCTGAGAGGGCACTTCATCTCTGCACATCACCTTTTTATTTTACAGCATGATAGTCCTTATTTCCAGGGGATGTGCATTTAATTCCAGTCCTGGGTTTTTAAAGAGGCAGCATTACTGTTATGTACTGTAAGGGGATTCTTTAAAATTTCAGAAGGACTCTGTGATATGAAGTAGATCTGACTATCAATCTATCAGATTGTAAGGAATATAGCTTTTATGTTTTTCAAGATAAAACTTGGTTTCTCTTTGCAGCTGTTTCCACCAAATGGCCCAAAATTAATCCAGCAAATTCAAGGTATTCTTCCACAAAGCAACCTCTGTTCTGTGCAACTTTCTTCCCAGTGCAGGGAAGGAAGAAAGTGGTCTTTAGTTACATTCTATCTCCATCGCTTTCAGTTAGTGTCAGTCATCACTTATAAGCAATGATTGCTGTATCTGCCTCTTTCAAAAGAGGTAGGGAACTTTAAGAAACTTCTAAATAAGATCGGTCCAACATCACCTTTTCCCAAATTCACATTTTAGCAGATTTGGCCATACTGCATTTCCCTATCTCCTGTATGGGTTTTCAAAATATGTAGGCACTCCACCAACTTCCCTTCCAATTTCTCATGTCCTAACTCCACTCCTCCTCTCTCATTCCTTGCTATTCTGATGAGATTTTTATAAAGCCATGAGCCTGCACAACACAGGTAACAGAATCCCATGAATACTGAATTTCCAAGAAGTTATAATCAACAAATGGGAAACAAGAGTTAGTGTTCCACATTCCACAGAGAGAGACTGCCACAGCCTCTGGCCCTTAAGAAAGTCAATTCTGGGATCTTCAGGGTGTTTCTAGGGGGATGAGTTCCAAGAGAAGTAACCAAATCAATGACTTGGCATTTATTGGTTTTTCATCTTACCTTCAAACCCCTTATCTTTCAAATCCCTCACTTCTGCTTCCAGGAATATTTTACCAAAGCAACCACTTGGTCAGAAGTCCTTGTCTCAGGCATTTTTTTTTCAGGGAAACCCAAATAAAAACAGTGTCTATTAGCAGTGGCCCTAGAAAATAGACCCTTTGAGTAGGATACTATAACTGGATAACTTACCTGATATGACAAGACCCTACTTCTGAGGACTAGACAGGGAAAGAGTGAGATGCCAAAAACTGAGTTGGCAGCTTACAGGAGAAATACTCTGAATCTTCCAGACTGGAAAAGGCAACTCCTTCACTCTTTTAAATAATATAAGGCTCTGCTTTCTTGGTGCTCATGCAAAGATTGCAACTGATTTGGATATCTTGCAGGATGATATGATGTATTCTCAAATTCACCCAGATCTCCCCTCATGAACTTTGGTCAGGGTTCAGCATAGCCCAGACAGGAAACTATGGTCCTTAATATTAGAAGATAAAAGAGCTAACTCATTGGAAAAGTCCCTGATTCTGGGAAAAATTGAAGGGAAAGGTGAAGGGGGAAGCAGAGGATGAGATGGTTCAACAGCATCACTGATTCAGTGGACATGAATTTGAGCAAATTCTGGAAGATAGTGGAGGAGAGAGGAACCTAGAATGCTGCATCCATGGGGTTTCAGAGTCAGACATGACTTAGCATCTGAACAACAACAACAATATTAGAGAAAATATTTTGCAAAATATTACAGAATGTATATCAGTAAAAAATGGAATGAATTTTAAGAAAATAGGATCAAAGGGTGGAAAAAACACAGCAGGGGATGCCATCAATCTATAAATACCATTCAAGAACTCAGCATTAAATATCTCAGCAGTGATGTTTTGCAAGGACTCTAAAGATCATGATGCCTTGAATGACTCCTTGAAACTTGTATGTGACATTGCTCTACTGAATATGCTGCTTACATTTCACCTCAAATATCTTCTGTATCTTTCACTTTTCTGTCTCATGGCTTTCCTCAGAAGCCATGAAAGCCAGCTCAAATAGATGAAGGACAGCCTTGGTGAATACAGAACTCCCTCCATTGGACAACCTTCAACCAAGAAGTGACTAAACACTACTTTTCATCCTTCAAAGGGATCACCCTGAGACACGTTGTATAGATTTCCCAGAGGGTCCCACAGGACTGACCAGCTAAACATATCCTTCACTAACTTTCCCTCATTTCCACTTTCCCTTCCCTCTTTGAGGTGTTATCATTCAAAGAAGATATTTGTAACAAAGTCTTTAAATCAACCCCTGCCTTGAGAGAAACTAAACTAAGATACATGATCCAAGGCAGTAAATATGTCTGAAATAAACTTGTCTCTATGTGAGTGCTGTTCAGTATAACAAAACAAATGAAAAATAGAGCAAATCAAGCAGACAATAAAAGGTCTGCAGTAACATGTAGCAGAAAAATCTTTTTAAAACTTTCATGTGAGTTGATGATATTCCCCCCCCCGCCCTTTTTTTTTGCCAAACTGTCATAATCCAAATTGTAATAAGGAGATGAATGATGTTGTAGGATCAAATGCATATCTGCCAAATGGTCATTAGAGATTTTATTAGGGTGATGAAACTTTCTGAAACTGGGTTATAATGATGGTTGCACACAACTCTGAATTCACTAAATATCTTTGAATTGTACCTTAAAACTGAAGAATCCTATGGAATGTAAATTGTGTCACAATAAAGTATAATTGAAACCTAAAAAAAACTCATAAAGTGAAAAAAAAAAAAAAAACCTGTATCAGGTTTAGCATCCAAACAGAGGTCTCCTTAATTTTTTTAGGACTCTTGTCACATTAGATTGGAATTTCTTAAACTAAATCAGATATAGTCAGTGATCTTTTGACATATCTGTCCAGAGGTATAATAGAACTAAGCTTTGGGATAGTTTCTTCATCATCTCTATTGTTTGACCTGTCAAAAAAATTAATAATAATAATAAAAGAAAACCTTCTGTATCTGGCCTTACGCATTCAAACATGTTATAACACAGAAGCTCAGTTGTGGCAACCTTTGTTCCTTGAATTATGGAAATTACATCCTAGTCAAGGAGAATGAGTAAGTTTCCAGGTTCAGATAGAGGGCTGGGTACAGAACCTCTAAAAATCAGATGTGATATGAGAACCAGGAAAACTCTTGGTAAGAGTTCTAAAGTTTGATCCTCTAGCATTTCTTTCTCATTGTGATTAAAAGCATTAAATCTACTGGTTCCAGAGAGAAAATTCACCCTGAATCTGAGGCAAATACCATAGGCACATTAAATTAATGTACATTTGAATTTTATTGTACATAGAGTGTAATATAATTTAAGTTTGGGGAAAAAAAAAAAACCTGTGCTATATATGCCATTGTATACGTGTCAGAGTAATTGACACTACATGCTACACTAATCTTCCATATTTCAGGAACTTTTATAGTAAAAGTTTATTTTTCTCTCCCTGGGGCCCTTTGGCTTTAACCCAAGTAATGATTCAGGGATTAGAACTCTTTTCATTCCGTCTTCAAGATGCAGTTTAAAATTTGCCTGGCATCATCCTGTTAACAGATGGAGAGGAGAGAAATTAAGGAGGACCATACAGGATGTTTGAGGCATTGGTAGCGGAAATAGCAAATATTTCTACAAAGCAAGTTCTACTGCTCTAAACTTCCTACCTCACTGCCGAGGAGGTAGGAAAATATAGCTGAGCTCTGCGTCCAGGATGAAAATGTTAAAAGGTTTGCCAATTGCCTGCAATCCTCTCTAACACAGCCCATTACCTTGTACAGCTCACTCTATGGTCACCACCCTTCCCTAGAGAATCCGTCACGGTGGAAGTCCTAAGAGGACGTGTTCAGATGCATACAGCACACTCTTCCCCGTGCTGTGTCTGCACAGGGACTCTTATTGTTGAAGTATCTGCAGCTGCTGCCTTTCATCTACAACAACGGCTTCTGGTAATTGTTCTGTAAAGTCCTTTTGGAATTTTCTCAGATGCTCATTTGAATGCATATTTGTATAGTGAAGACACACAAAGTGAAGCAGATTAAATGAATTCTCATTTTTTGTTAAAATTTCTAGTTACAACAGTTACATCTAGTTACATCAGTTCTCATTTCTCCCACTGGATGTTGTTTGTTAGTCACTAAATTGTGTCTGACTCTTTGTGACTCTAAGGACTGTAGTCCGCTAGTCTCCTCTGTCTGTGGGATTTCCCATGCAAGAATGCTAGAATGGGTTGCCATTTCCTTCTCCAGCGATTGATCCATGTCTCCTGCATCATCTAGTGGATTCTTACCACTGAGCCACCAGGGAAGCCCCCAGCACACATCTTCACATTCATCACTATTCCTCCCATTTCTATTCATCTCTGTCAAATCACTCCTTCTTAAACTCTTCCTTCATGATAAAAACTGAGCTAAAATATCCTTAATTATGATACATATTGTATAAATACAGTATATTGTATCCAATATAAAACAATGAAAAGGAAAATGAAGTATGGTTAAATTCAGGATGTCCAATATCTGCGTCATTTGAAGGTATATAAGGAAATTTTCAGAAATCTCACCAAAGTCATTTTGTTTAATTATGCTCTCTTTGGATTATTAGCATTCATTTATTATTATTACTTTCTTTTTGTTGACTTGTGATTTTTCTGCTTAATTACTTGTTTGGCAACAGTGTTCACCTACTGTTTGGCTAAATGTCTGAATCACTTAGGGGTCACTATCTTTTAATAATATATATGCTTTGACAGATGAACCTGAAAAACTGCCACCTGAAAAAAAATCATTGTAAATTAAAAATAATTTACAAATAAATGTTGGAAAAACAGTCTTTCATGTGTGTATGTGAGAGGAGTGTTGAAAGATAAACAGAAGCATATTGAAAATTTTAGGAGTGTATTTGACTAAAAATAAATTCAAATGCAGCATTAAACCAGAAGTTTCTAGGGGACTTGGTGAGAGGAACCAGTGGAAAGACACAAGAGAAGATGAGGCTCTAATTGGGAATAACTGTGGGTCTATAGTTGTTTCAAAGTAAAAATTAAAAACAAATAAAGCCTTTTATGAAGCAATTGTATTATTCCCAATAATTTTTGATATCAATTGTTATGAAATATTTCTATATGTACACCACAAAAGCCCATGATCTGGAGAGTGTTCAAAAATGAAGAGAACAGATAATTTAGTAAAAAGAAAGGGATATGATCAGCTGATAGTAACTTTTTCAGTTGACTTATTTCTCGTATCATTTCTCTCCTATTCCAAAGCTGTATATACTGAGGTCTTTTTTGACAGGGCTGCTGAACTACTGGAGATCAAGCCAGATTTGAAGACAGAAATGTCATTTTCTTTCCTCCTATTCCTCCCACCCATACCACACATAATTCACCTCCCTCATTTGAAGCAGAGGTTGCATGCTGTGAAACTACAAGGGAAAATGACTGTAAGGATGAATTACAGTATGTCCTCAGATACCTTGGTACTCAGCTAGAACATTCCTCCAGGTCAGAAGTGATGCATTTTCTGTCATTTCAGCTGTTACTAATGCTGCTGGACTTCACTTTTCACATATTGAAAGATGGACATACTAGAAACAGGGGAGTTATAGCTAAGTATTAAAATGCACATTCACACTGGCAAATAAAATTGAATATAAATTGGTTTATAGAGTATAGAACACCCTGTTGATCTTAGGAGCTTTAATTATGCATGGCTTTCACAGGCCTCCCAGCAACAGATGTAACATCTTGCTGACATTCCTTCTAACTGAGATGCAAAGACTCTTACCTGTCACACTATAAAGCATAAATTAAATATATATATATATTTAAATATAGAAAGTAAGAGAGCAGTAGAAATAAGCAATTAATTTTGATTGTTTAGGACGTATTAAAAAAAATGACCTATTTGTTTCATAATGATTGTTCCCAATGGGCGCTTGTCACATACTCCTGACTGGAAAATCCCATGGATAAAAGAGTATAGCAGGCTATGGTCCACAGGGTCACGGAAGAGTTGGACAGAACTTAGCAACTAAACAATAACAAAAACATAATAATAGGCCGGCTTGGACCTGGAATACAAAAGAAGCAGGGCAAAAATTAACAGAGTTTTGTCAAGAGAAGATGCTTATCATAACACATCGGGGCTGGTGCACTGGGACGACCCAGAGGGAGGTACAGGGAGGGAGGAGGGAGGGGGTTCAGGATGGGGAACACGTGTATACCTGCAGCGGATACATGTTGTTGTATGGCAAAACAAATACAATATTGTAAAGTAATTAACCTCCAATTAAATAAATTTATATTAAAAAAAAAAACAGACATCCTTTTCCAACAACCGAAAAGACAACTCTATAGATGAACTTTACCAGATGATCAATACGGAAATAAGGTTGATTATGTTCTCTGCAGCCAAAGATGGAGAAGTTGTATATAGTCAGCAAAAACAAGACCTTGACTGGCTCAGATCATGAGCTCCTTATTGCAAAGGAGCTTAAATTGAAGAAAGCAGGGAAAACCACTAAGTCGTTCAGATTTGACCTAAATCAAATCCCTTATGATTATACAGTGGAGGTGACAAGTAGATTCAAGGGACTAGGTCTGGTAGACAGACTGCCTGAAGTATCATGAACAGAAGTTTATAACACTGTACAGGAGGCAGTGATCAAAAAAAAAAAAAAAAGGCAAAAAGGCAAAATGGTTGTCTGAGGAATCTTTCCAAATAGCCAAGGAAAGAGAAGAAAAAGGCAAGGGAAACAGAAAAGGTATACCGAACTGAATGCAGAGCTCCAGAGAAGAGCAAGGAGAGATAAGAAGGCCTTCTCAAATGAGCAATGCAGGGAAACAGAGGAAAACAATAGAAAGACTAGAGATCTCTTCAAGAAAATTGGAGATATCAAGGGAATATTTCGTGTAAGCACAGGCATGATAAAGGATAGAAAGTTAACAACTTAACAGAAGCAGCAAAGTTTAAGAAAAGGTGGCAAGAATACAGAGAAGGACTATGCAAAAAAGGTCTTCATGACCCAAATAACCATGATGGTATGGTCACTCACTAGAGCCAGACATCCTGGATTGTAAAGTCAAGTGATCCTAAGGAAGCATAAATAAGAACAAAGCTAGCAGAGGTGATACAATTCCAGCTGAGCTATTTCATATCATAAAGGATGATGCTGTGAAACTGCTGCACTGAATATGTCAGCCAATCTGGAAAACTCAACAGCGGCAACAGGACCAAAAAAGGCTCAGTTTTATTCCAATCTCCAAAAAGGACAATGCCAAAGAATATTCATATTACTGTGCAACTGCGCTCATTTAAAATGTTGGTAAGGTTATGCTACAAATCCTTCAAGCTAAGCTTCAGCACTGCATCAGCTGAGAACTTCCAGAGGGTGAAGCACAGGCTGAGTTGTCCAAGAGGCAGACAAACCAGAGATCCAATTACCAATATTCATTGGATCATGCAGAAAACGAGGGAGTTCTAGAAAAACATCTACTTCTGCTCCATTAACTATACTAAAGCTTTGACTATGTGGATCACAACAAATTGTGAAAAATTGTTGAAGCTATAGGAATACCAGACGACCTTACCTGTCTCCTGAGAAACCTATATGTGGGTCAAGAACTAATGTTAGGATGGGACATGGAATAACTGACTGGTTCCAAATCGGGAAAAGAGTACAATAAGGCAGTGTACTGTCACACTGCTTATTTAACTTCTGTGCCGAGCAGATCATCTGAAATTCAGGGCTGGATGAAGCACAAGCTGGAATCAAGATTTCCAGGAGAAATATTAACAATCTCAGTTATGCAGATGATACCACTCTAATGGCGGAAAGAGAAGAAAAAGTAAAGAGCCTCTTGATGAGGGTAAAAGAGGAAAGTGAAAAAGCTGGCTTGGAACTCAACATTAAAAAAAAAAAAAAGAAGATCACTGCATCTGGTCCCATCACTGCATCTCATAGAAGAGGTAAAGTGGAAACAGTGACATATTTTATTTTCTTCAGCTCCAAAATCACTACACACAGTGACTGCACCCATGAAATTAAGATACTTGCTCCTTGGAAGAAAACCAATGACAAACCTACACTGTGTATTAAAAAGCAGAGACATCACTTCACCAACAAAGGGCTGTATTATAAAAACTTTGGTTTTTCCAGTATTCATGTACAGATGTGAGAGTTGGACCATAAAGAA
Organism: Ovis aries; assembly: GCF_016772045.2. NCBI lineage: Eukaryota > Metazoa > Chordata > Mammalia > Artiodactyla > Bovidae > Ovis > Ovis aries. The sequence goes on along the minus strand of NC_056054.1, from coordinate 148,963,794 downwards.
GGCTGAGCCCTGAAGAACTTATGATTTTGAATTGTGGTGCTGGAGAAGACTCTTGAGAGTCCCTTGGACTGCAAGGAGATCAAACCAGTCAATCCTAAAGGAAATCAACCCTGAATATTCATTGGAAGAACAGATGCAGAAGCTGAGGTTCCAATACTTTGGCCACTTGATGCATAGAGCTGACTCATTGGAAAACATCCTCTGTTGGGAAAGGTTGAAGGCAAAAGGAGAAGGAGGCAGAAGAGGATGAGATGGTTAGCTACCATCACTGAATCAATAAACATGAATTTGAGCAAACTCCTCGAATTAGTGGAGTACAGAGGAGCCTGGCATGCTGCAGCGCACAGGGTCTCAGAGTCAGACATGACTTAGCCACTGAACAACAACAGATAAGAAATAATAATATTATGGCTCCTGTGTGCATGCATGCTGTTGCTTCAGTCTTGTCCGACACTTTGTGACCCCATGAACTGCAGCCCACCAGACTCCTTTATCCATGGAATTCTCCAGGCAAGAATACTGGAGTGGGTTGCCATGCCCTTCTAAATGGGATCTTCCTGACCCAGAGATCGAACCTGTGTCTCCTGTAGCTCCTACATTGCAGGAAGATTACCACTGACCCACCAGGGAAGCCCCCGTTATGGTTCAGATGCCACTAATTATATCCCCTAAATGGTATTATGTGTATCACTCGCCTTAATAATCTCACAGTTTTCTCACATTTAAAGTGGAGGATATCCCCTCTTCATGAGGATGACTTAATTAACATTATCAGGAGGATACCTTTGCGTTAGTCTTTGCACTATTGGGTTAAAAAAGGATATTAGCTAAATGTTTAATAATGAGACTTAATGCATTTACTCTTGAGCATACTCTTTACTATTCAGGGACTTCAGTGAATGACAACCCTTTTGAATTCTCAACAGCCATCCACAGTGATAATGCTCATTTAGTGCTACTATGTTAGAATATTGGACTCCTTATCATAAATCCAAATATAGAACTAACCCTGGAGAAGAATCATGGAGGAATATGTGAGCTATTGAACATGTGAGCTCCATCTCTGAAGCAACCTTTCTCTCTCTTGTTCTTATTTCTTTTATTATTTGCTTGCTTTTTAGGCATGATAACTAAGACGTATGCTTTAGCTGTGGCAATATTAGATCATTTTTCATGTAACTAATTCACCTGCCTTAGGGACTGTGCTCTCAAAAGGCTTTATTCAAATCTTCTAGAAAGAGAGAGATCAAGTTAAAGGAATTGATAGATACCCATTAAAGACTGCTTAGAGTGGTTGTATTATTACTGATTGAGGTATTTGGGTACAGTAAAGACGCTGTCACTTCTACTTTTTTGTTGTTGTTGTTTGGGATCTTGAATAAATAAGAACTGACTGCCTTCATAACAAGTGTATCTAATGCAGTATATGCAGAAAATTCAATGTATAATCAACATTATGATCAGAGAATTTGTGTTTGTGTGAATTTCTACTCTACAAGCATCACTTTGGGGTAAATGTCCTGATTGATACTTATGAGTGTGAACTACAAGTTTTTCTTTAATTTGAGTTTTAATGAAATATTAATAGATTCCAAGTTGATTACATTTTAAACTTTAAAGTGTAATTAGCATAATGGGGGTTATTCACGAGGTAAATGCATACTTCCAATTTATAATGTTTAGTTCAAATTAGAAAATGTACCATCATCTAACCCTAGAAAAAATTTTAAGCAGGTTATGGTAGTGGATTATACTATACCTTATTTCTTAATCTATCCTAGGTAGTGTCATAAGAACTAATCATTTAACATCTATTGTTTTCAGGCACTCTCTAAGCATCTTGTGTGTGTGTTAATGTCACAAAAACTTGATGAAATTGATGCTATTACACTTTACTAGAGAGAAAGATCTGGGAGTAAGTGATTTGCCCAGGGTTATTCAGCTAGTAAAGGACTAAGTGGGGCTTTCATCTAGACAGGTGGCTCCAGGATATGTGTAATTACCTTTATGTGTGTGTGTGTGTTAGTCGCTCAGTCGTGCTCAACTCTTTGCGACCCCATGGACTGCACCCTGCCAGGCTCCTCTCTGGGTGGGATTGTCCAGGCAAGGATACTGGAGTGGTTTGCCGCTTCCTTCTCCAGGGGATCTTCCTGACGCAGGGATAGAACCCAGGTCTCCTGCACTGCAGGCAGGTTCTTTAACCACTGAGCTACCAGGGAAGCCCAATTACCTTTATAGCTGATATTTACTGAGAAATTACTAGATATAGAAAGATCATTGCTCAGAAGTGTGTGCAGATTTTTTCACTTCAACCTCAGTAGAAATTGATAAAGTGCATTCAGCTATTAAACTCATTTCACAGTTAGACAAATTGAGGATAACCTAGATTATGTAATTTGCGAAAGGTCTCACTACCCTTAATCACTAATTTACTGTGTGATATTTCTCTATACTTAGACTACCAACAATGCTATGATACTCCATAAAATCATACATTAGTTCACTGATTCAGCCAGCCTATGTTACATATGAGTCAAATGATGAGAATATAATAGTGAATTAAGGTGAATCCCTGGTGCAGATGTGCATTCATCTTCTCAGTCCCTACCTTTTTATAATTAGTGCTCTGTGGAAATAAATGTGCTGTGGGAGAACAAAGGAAGGAGCGTTTTTTATTCTGTTGAAGGGCACAGGAAGTTCCCCTTTGAGAGATAACAGCTGATCTGGAATTCATATCATGGATTTCATGGGTGAAACGATGGACTTAGTGATAATTTGCTGTGCAGAGAGTTAGAGGTTGTGAGCTTGGGCCAGAAAATGACAGTGCATGGTGTGTTGGGATGATAAAAAGTAGTTCTATGATGGTACCATAAACAGTGAGAAGCAATGTGATGGGAATAAAGCTAGAAAGGGAGACTGAGCCAAGCTGAGCACAATGTTTCAACTATTATAAGCAATAAAGAGTTGGATCTAATAGGTAACAGTAAAACAACAAGAGTTTTTTTTTTTTTTTTTAATTTTGGTAGAGTAGACTAATTCAGTTCCAATGATCAAATCATTATCAGTCAGTCAGTTCAGTTGCTCAGTCCTGTCCGACTCTGTGACCCCATGGACCGCAGAACATCAGGCTTCCCTGTCCTGTCCATCACCAACTCCCAGAATTTACTCAAACTCATCTCCATTGAGCCTGTGATGCCATCCAGTCACTCATCCTGTCGTCCTCTTCTCCTCCTGCCCTCAATCTTTCCCAGCATCAGGGTCTTTTCAAATGAGTCAGTTCTTTGCATCAGGTGGCCAAAATATTGGAGTTTCAGCTTCAGCATCAGTCCTTTCAATGGATATTCAGGACTGATTTGTCAGTCTTAGAAAAATTTATAAAACATCATGGGATCAGTGCAAAGGGGAATAAAATGAGCTATGTTGAGATCAGATTGTCCTTGAAAACTTAAACTGGCACAGAGGTATAGAGGTGTTCATGGGGATTTTTTCCTATTATGGATTTGTTTTGGATTTTTTTTAAAGTATGATAATTATTACTTAGAAAATCTATAACCTAGAAATTGTATGCCAAATTTTAACACAATCAATGTTCTCAGTAGAAAATAATAGAGGAAAGGAAATAGGAAAAAATGGCTGGGTAGAAATCGAGAATTAGTGATCAAGGAAAAAAAAAAAACCCAAGATATCTACACAAATGCTTGTTTCTTTAACTTAACATGAGGCTTTACCTGATATACACAAATCCACTTGCCACTAATATCTCCATATACCTTTTTCATTGGTCAGTAATTCAACTAGCTGAGGTTCTTCTCTTAGTGGAGTAAAGAATTTGAAAATTAATGACCTTACCTCCATCCAGTTGTGATAGGCTTTCTTTGATATTTACTACCAAACCGAAAAATTTAAAAGAAACTCTCAGAAAATTCTATGAATTATACATGGGTTTCCTTGTTATCTTAAGTAGTAACACCCTGATTTTCCATTATAATCAGGATCAATTATGCCATGAATTATCTTCTTTACCTCATGTTTTCAGTAGTATGAAAAGGCTTAAGTGGCCAGGTGGCAGTCTTTTCTTGCAGTTCAAGCAAACAGCTGTTCAAAATGCAAACTTGTGGAAAGTTGATATGAGAGAAAGAAAAAAAAAAAGTTCCACTGAATCCTGTTCTCTTCTGTACCAATATATTCTGGCTCAGGTGAAACAGCATGAAATAAGAACATTTCGTATATACCAGTGCCATAACTTTAATAAATAATAAACTTCCGGTAGGTGATTTCAGCGTTTTATCAAGCCAACTGCTTTGGGCTAGTGAGACACATGGTACAATTCAAAAAATTCCATTGGCTCTACTTTATTGCTCACTTTGTTGCTATAAAATTAGTTATTTGATATGGAAAAATGTAGTTTACCTTACTGTGGTCATGGATAAGGAATACTACATCCTCAAGTAATTCAATGAGGATGAAGTAGAAAAAGGCATTGCATGAGAAAATAGAAAATTCATATCCTGAGTTAGTTTATTAAATTGAGAATACACTGATGCCTTCTTTTTGATTAAGATGTTATGCTATAATTAGCCTGCCAACTATTTGCCCAAATGGTGGTACCATATTAATGGTTCGGCAAGGGCTTCTGCTGGGCTTTCCAGATAGCTCAGTTGGCAAAGAATCCACCTGCAATGCAGGAGACCCCAGTTCAATTCCTGGATCAGGAAGACCCAATGGAGAAGGGATAGGCTATCCACTCCAGAATTCTTGGGCTTCCCTGGTGGTTCAGCTGGTAAAGAATCTGCCTGCCATGTGGGAGACCTGGGTTTGATCTCTGGGTTGGGAAGATCCCCTGGATAAGGGAAAGGCTGCACACTACAGTATTTTGGCCTGGAGAATTACATGGACTGCATAGTTCATACAGTTGTAAAGAGTCAGACATGACTGAGCGACTTTCACTTTCAAAGGCTTCTGCTATTTGCCCTTTGAGCACTTAACACCTCTGAAACGAAATGAGTTGTGTTGAAGGACTATGTCATAGACATAACCTTTACCTACGCCACCCTGACTGATCTTCATATGAGCACTTTGACCAAACTCTGCAGTCTAGATGAAGGAGACTAGGTGGTAATTGGGCAAGATGTCCATATGATTATTAACACCCTTCTCTTTAGAAAAATCCTTTGATGAGTATTTATATGGTACACAAAGCCTCAACTAGGGACCCCTTCCAAGGACCCACCCACATTCCTCCTTATCAAACACTTTTGTCATCACTTGTCTAGTATTCTTTTTCTTTGTCCTTGACTGCTAGCACAATTGTTGGATATTTCTTATTATGCATCTCTGAAAGTGTTAGTTTAGTGAAAGTGTTTGTTGTTCAGTCATGTCCAACTCTCTGTGGTCCCATGTTCTATAGCCTGCCAGACTCCTCTGTCCATGGGATTCTCCAGGCAAGAATACTGGAATGGGGTGCCATTCCATTCTCCAGGGAATCTTCCTGACCCAGAGATTGAACCCAGGTCTCCTGCATTGTAGGCAGATTCTTTGCCAGATATCTGAGCCACCAGAGAAGCTCCTATATATTGCTAACACTAGTCATCTCCACATTGACAAAGTGGATAGTTAGTTGCATCCTGAGTTCAAAATTCTGCCCATTGAGATTACTTTTATTCCCCACAAATTTATTCTTGGGGGCTCACAAAAATAGATGAGATGCACTAAAAATTGCATTGCTTGCAGCCAGCATTGGTCAACAGAAAGGGCCCAATGTTTCTCTGTGACAATACCCAAGAAGACATTGTACAACCAATGCTTCAAAAGTTGAACAAATTGGGCAACAAAGTTTTGTCTCATCTACCATATTCACTTCACCTCTGGCAACTAACTACTACTTCTTCAAGCATCTCAACAACTTTTTTCAGGGAAAATGTTTCCACAATTAGTTAGAAGAAGAAAATACTTTCCATGAGTATTTTTATGCTACAGGAAAAAAAATTATTTTTGTTGACAAAATATTGTTGATTGTAATGGTTCCAAATATGATTTTAATGAAGATATGTTTCATCCTGCTGCTGCTGCTGCTGCTGCTAAGTCACTTCAGTCGTGTCTGACTCTGTGCGACCCCATAGATGGCAGCCCACCAGGCTCCCCCCGTGCTTGGGATTCTCCAGGCAAGAACACTGGAGTGGGTTGCCATTTCCTTCTCCAATGCATAAAAGTGAAAAGTGAAAGTGAAGTCGCTCAGTCGTGTCTGACCCTCAGCAACCCCATGGACTGCAGCCTTCCAGCCTCCTCTGTCAATGGGATTTTCCAGTCAAGAGCACTGTAGTGGGGTGCCATTGTCTTCTCTGTGTGTTTCATCCTAGTTATAATGATTTAAAATTCAGGATCTAAAACCGATAGTACTTTTGCACCAGCCTAATAAATTCCTTCTATTTAATGTGTACATGAGTCATAATAATTTGTAAGAACCCTAACTAAACGCGGTAGATGTTGTATTAACTTGATGATCTCAGATCTTGTGTTTGTCTATATACATTCTTCTATCATTTTACATATCCATTTAAACATTTATCTGTTAACATAATTAGATGCTCATTGTGTTAATAGAATTTAAAATAATTTACCTATTAGAGTAAGAGAGACTAATGAAAATTAAAATGATAGTGAGGAATGAAATATTGATTTCATTGGAAGAGAAACAAAATTCTGATCAAGTTTATTCAGCTTGCCTTCTTAAAATACTGCTTGCCTTGTTTTACCATGTTCTGCAAATTTAAATTAATATCAGTTCAGTTAAGTTCAGTTCAGTCGCTCAGTAGCGTCCGACTCTTTGCGACCCCATGAATCGCAGCACGCCAGGCCTCCCTGTCCATCACCATCTCCTGGAGTTTACTCAGACTCATGTCCATCGAGTCCGCGATGCCATCCAGGCATCTCATCCTATCTCGTCCCCTTCTCCTCCTGCCCCCAATCCCTCCCAGCATCAGAGTCTTTTCAAATGAGTCAACTCTTCGCATGAGGTGGCCAAAGTACTGGAGCTTCAGCTTTAGCATCATTCCTTCCAAAGAAATCCCAGGGCTGATCTCCTTCAGAATGGACTGGTTGGATCTCCTTGCAGTCCAAGGGACTCTCAAGAGTCTTCTCCAACACCACAGTTCAAAAGCATCAATTCTTCGGCGCTCAGCCTTCTTCACAGTCCAAGTCTCACATCCATACATGACCACTGGAAAAACCATAGCCTTTACTAGACGGACCTTATTCAGCAAAGTAATGTCTCTTCTTTTGAATATACTATCTAGGTTGATCATAACTTTTCTTCCAAAGAGTAAGCATCTTTTAATTTCATGGCTGCAGTTACCATCTGCAGCGATATGTATTTGTTAAATCTAGAACTGAAAATACATAGATTTTGAATAAGTGGTAGGCTAAGAAAAATGTAGTCTGTCCCACATACTAAAACAATGCAGAACTTCAATGTTCACTATAAAATGCAATTAGTTTTAGTCTTTTGATGGAATTACAATTTTTAAAATGATTTTCTTCTTGTATAAATAATATCATAGAAGCAATGAAAATAGGTATAATAAAAATAGATTTATCATCCTTCTATTTTCTTTCTTATTTTATTTCTTCCAGAGGAGACAGTTCAAACAGTAAAATCATGGCCTTTGAAAACTTGAAAAGAACTTAAAAATATCAGATCACAGCCTACATTTTTCATATAAGTACACTGAGGCCCAGAGAATTAAATTGATTTTTCCAGGATTAGATTTAGCGCGTTAAGATTTAACTCAAAGGCAATGGCACTGCACTCCAGTACTCTTGCCTGGAAAATCCCATGGATGGAGGAGCCTGGTAGGCTGCAGTCCATGGGGTCACAAAGAGTTGGATACCACTGAAGCGACTTAGCAGCAGCAGCAGCAGCAGCAGCAGCAAGATTTAACTTGGGCTTAGTGGGATGTCTCTCCAAACTGCATGCGTGAATAAAGAAAGTAACATAAAATAGGTAAAAGAGAGAGGTAAGATATCAAGGAAGTTATCACTGGAAAATATCTTTTAGTATCATCTCTTTGTCAGTTCTCAAAAACGTGTAGTGTTGAAATTGTTAAACTACTGTAATATTGCAATGATTAAGCATGTGGTTTTATGCATGACATGGGGAGAAAAGTAAAGTAAGTGGATAGAAGATGTTTGTTTCAAGTAGCATTCAATCTAGACATTTTTCTATTGAAGGGAAAAAAATTCTAGTTCCTTTTTATAAGCACTTTATACAAATATCCATTAAAGGCAAGAAAGGAACTCACATTTTTTAGCCACTAATATGGCTCAGACACAATGTGAAGTGTTCTACATATTTTATTTCATGAGAAAACCTTGAATGTTCATTATTTCCATCTTAAGTTCATTTCTATTCTTTGCTTTTTTTCACAGTAAAATATCATATGCAATCTTCATGTCCAATTCACTTGTCAATCAACTTCAATCTGCCTTCTGCTTATATTAGTGCATTGATATCAATCTTCCACTTCCAGTTCTGCTCCTGTCAGCATTATTAATAATTTTCATAGCATGTACTGTCTGTCCTCATGTTATGCAGCATCCAGCTGAAGCAGCTACAGGTGGTTCTTTTCTTCAGAAGGAAAACTTACCTTCTCTTCGTCTTTCATGATCTCATATTTTCTTTTGTTTTGTCTCTTCCACTAGTCATTGTTATTCATATCCCACTGCTATATCCTCTTAATCCACTACACATTTATTATTAGGATACTAGACCTATTTCATCACATGAAAAAAATCACCAAGTAATATTAACTTTTCTCATGGCTTTGAATATGATTGATATTTCTTCTGAGGTTTGTGGGCATTCAATATTCAATTTAGCTGTATCACAATCTCAATATGGAAACCAAATCCATATATTCTACCACAAGAATATATTTTGGCTCATTCACCTCACTTTTGTCTTCTGTCACCACTATTGGCCAATCTTCATCCATTTTTAGCCTGTCATAAAGCAAAGATGGGCTCAATAAAGGACAGAAATGGTAGGGACCTAACAGAAGCAGAATATATTAAGAAGAGGTGGCAAGAATACACAGAAGAACTGTACAAAAAAGAGCTTCACGACCAAGATAATCATGATGGTGTGATCACTCACCTAGAGCCAGATATCCTTGAATGTGAAGTCAAGTCGGCCTTAGGAAGCATCACAATGAACAAAGCTAGTGGAGGTGATGGAATTCCAGTTGAGCTATTTCAAATCCTGAAAGACGATGCTGTGAAAGTGCTGCACTCACTATGCCAGCAAATTTGGAAAAGTCAGCAGTGGCCACAGGACTGGAAAAGGTCAGTTTTCATTCTAATCCCAAAGAAAGGCAACACCAAAGAATGTTCTAACTATCACACAATTGCACTCATCTCACACTCTAGTAAAGTAATGCTTAAAATTCTCCAAGCCAGACTTCAGTAATATATGAGCCGTGAACTTCCAGGTGTTCAAGCTGGTTTTAGAAAAAGCAGAGGAACCAGAGATCAAATTGTCAACTTCTGCTAGATCATCAAAAAAGTAAGAGAATTCCTGAACAACTTCTATTTCTGCTTTTTTGACTATGCCAAAGCCTTTGACTGTGTGGATCACAATAAATTGGAAAATTCTGAAAGAGATGGGAATAACAGACCATCTGACCTGCCTCTTAAGAAATCTGTATGCAGGTCTGGAAGCAACAGTTAGAACTGGACATGGAACAACAGACTGGTTCCAAATAGGAAAAGGAGTATGTCAAGCCTGCATGTTGTCACCCTGCCTATTTAACTTTTATGCATAGTACATCATGAGAAATGCTGGGCTGGAGGAAGCACAAGCTGGAATCAAGATTGCCGGGAGAAATATCAATAACCTCAGATATGCAGATAACACCACCCTTATGGCAAAAAATGAAGAAAAACTAAAGAACCTCTTGATAAAAGTGAAAGAGGAGAGTGAAAAAGTTGGCTTAAAATTCAACATTCAGAAAATTAAGATCATGGCATCCGGTCCCATCACTTCATGGGAAATAGTTGGGAAAACAGTGGAAACCATGGCTAAATTTATTTTTCTGGGCCCCATCACTGCAGCTGGTGATTGCAGCCATGAAATTAAAAGATGCTTACTCCTTGGGAAGAAAGTTATGACCAAACTTGACAGCATATTCAAAAGCAGAGACATTACTTTGCCAACAAAGTTCCATCTAGTCAAGGCTTTGGATTTTCCAGTGGTCATGTATGGATGTGAGAGTTGGACTATAAAGAAAGCTGAGCACCTAAGAATTGATGCTTTTGAACTGTGGTATTGGAGGAAACTCTTGAGAGTCCCTTAGACTGCAAGAAGATCCAACCAGTCTATCCTAAAGGAGATCAGTCCTGGGTGTTCATTGGAAGGACTGATGTTGAAGCTGAAACTTCAATACCTTGGCCACCTGTTGTGAAGAGCTGACTCATTTGAAAAGACCCTGATGCTGGGAAAGATTGAGGACAGGAGGAGAAGGGGACGACAGAGGATGAGATGGCGGATGGCATCACTGACTCGATGGACATGGGTTAGAGTGGACTCCAGGTGTTGGTGATAGACAGGGAGGCCTGGTGTATTGTGGTTCATGGGGTTGCAAAGAGTCAGACACGACTGAGTGACTGAACTGTACTGAAAGCAATAACTTTTTAATTGGTCATCCTCCATCCAGTCTCCAACTATTTCTTATTTATTTAAAAGAGTAAGATTATTCAATTATGTGTCAAATCATACCACTTTTTTTGCACTAATGCCCATTGGTCTTAAAATAAAACATAAGTTCCTTGTTTGGCCTAAAATCTATGAAGAGTCTATACATATTCATGCCCCTTTTTCATTATACTTACATTGCACACTTCTACTGCAGCTTCTGAGGCTAGTCAGTTTTTTCCCCCTACTTCTAAGATCACAGTTTCCTCTGTATGAAACAGTCTGCCCCTCCCTCCTTTCTCATTCTTCTCATAGCTAGCTCTTCATCCTTTGGTCTTAGTCTTTAGAGAGATGTCTGGCCTCCAAATGCTATTCCATACTAGCCCACCTTAAATACACTTTCCTCTATATGAATCTCTTTCTTAACAGTCTGTTTATTTCTACTATATAACACATAGATATCTGTAACTATTTTTATATCCTCTTTGTTTTTATCTGTTGCCACACAGGATACATAACTTACAAGTATTGGAAACATGTTTTATATTTACTCTAATATCTGCAACACCTATGAGGTAGATACACCCTAACTTCATTTCCCCCATGAGTCACATTTTGCCTGAATTACATTAATTAGCAACACAGCTTATTGTTTCTTCCTAACAATAGTATATGGCAAAGGTATGGATGTCAATCTTATGATTATTTTATATTCTATAAGACTCAGTCTTAGCAGCATGGAGGAAGGGATCCTCTAGCTGGTCTTGAAGAATGAAGCTGCCTATGAGGAGAGCTATGATGTAAGACAATATGGAGGTGCCTCTGGGATCTGAGAGTGAACTCAGGTCAACAACCAATAAAAAATTGGGCACTCCTTCATACAGCCACAAGGAAACAAATTCAGCCAACTCCCTGCATGAGCTTGGAAGTAGGTTCTTTCCTTGTTGAGTCTCCAGATGAGAAAGCTGCCAAATGATAGCTTCATGTAGGCTTGTGAAACCCTGAGAAAAAGATCTGCCTCACAGAAACTATAAGAAATTTAGGTGTTTTTTAAGCTACTAAACTTGTAGTAAGCAATTTGCTGCACAGCCATAGAAAACTAATATAACCCAGAATTGCACTTCATAGATAATTTACCAATATTTGTGGAATGACAAAATGTTAACAGTACGAAAAGAGGTATAATTATATCATTATGTAATACTCTATCAATTGTACATCCATATGACACAATGTTGATTGGCTACTGAGGGGTTTCTTAAAGAAAGTAGTATTGTGTGTAATAGAATAAACATTCTAGGATATGGTATTGACTCTTCCAATGCAGTTTGGAACCAGATGATAGAAGAATGGAAGTGGATGATTGAGAATCACATGCTGTAGGAAAAAGAACATACAAACCGAATCAGGACATGTATAGCTTAGCTGTATTTGGCTATGACTGTCACTGATTCTCTAGTGTAAAAATTAGCCACTACTCGAACCACATGGTACTAACCGTTCTGCCTGAAGTATGTGCTTTGATGAAAAACAGATTTTCCAGATTATTTCTGGATTATTTCATTCTCACCTGGAAAATAGAGAAATGATTTTGAAGCCCTCTTGGTTAATATTCTTTTTTTTTTTTCCAATGTGTTTTTGTTTGACGTAATCAGATGCAAGCTTTCTCATAATTAAAGAAAATGCTTTGTGATAGATGAAGTTGTTCATGCAATAAGCTGTAAACCAGTGGGGAAGAAAACGGACTTGACCTAGGTAACTTTTGATAACAGTGCTTTGGTGGGAAATTTTAAAAGTAAAGACAAAAGAAATGGCACAAAGCACTGTAGTTTAACTGATAATTTTCTCATAGGGATTTGAGTTAGCAATTCTGAACCTGCTTTAGAGGTATACTGAGAATGAACTAACAAGCTAATGAGTGATGGAAAGTGGGAGCTAAACATGTTACTGACAGAGAGGGAAGTTATAGATAAATAGGAAGGAGAGGCTAAAATGAAACCTGAGGTATGAGATTAGAGTTGGAAACATCAGTTTGGGAAAAATATGCATATATATATATATATATATATACACATATACATATACATATATATACATATATATGAATAGATTCAGAAATAGAGGTATAGATAGAGAAATAATTCAAGAAAGAATGGTATGTATATTCATACATGTATATACATATATATGAATATTCCTAAGTATTTATTCCCAGTGATCTTGACAACCCAGTAGCAATGAACATACCCAGACCTACAAAGGACAAACGCAAAAGAAAAATAGAGCCAAAATAGTTTTTTCAACAAATGGAACTGAAACAACTGGATTCCCACATGCAAAAAAAAAAAAAACAAAACAAAACAAAAATCTAGACGTAGACTTTACACTTTCACAATTAACTTGAAATGGATTACAGATCTAAAAACTACAAAACTGCAAAACTTCTGATAAGTTAGCTTAGTTAAAACTAACAACATATGCTCTGCAAAACAATGTCAAGATAATGAGAAAAAAAGCTACAAACTTGGAGAAGATATTTATAAAAGACATATTTGATAAAGAACGGTCCTCCAAAATATACAAAGAACTTTTAAAAATCAACAATAAAAAAACTAACAAGCTGATTAAAAAAAAAAAAAAGATGAACCAAAGGCCTTAATAGACATGTCAGGAAAGAAGATACATAAATAAGCATATAAAAAAATGTTTACTTTATATTTCATTAGGGAAATGCAAATTAAAGCAACGATGAAGTACTACTAAACGCTAGCCATCCTTGGCCAAAATCTGGAACACTGACAACACCAAATGCTAGCCAGATGGTAGAGTAACATATTCTCCCCTGTGCTGCTGGCAGGAACGCAAAATGTTACAACCATTCTGGAAAACATTTCAGTGGTTTCTTACAAAACAATACATACTCTTATCATACAATTCCAGCAATGACAGTCCTTGGTATTCACCCAAAAGAGTTGAAAACTTATGTCCACACAAAAACATGCACATGATGTTTATGTCAACTTTATAATTGCCAAAACTTGGAAACAGCTAAGATGTCCTTCAGTAGGTGAATAAATATATAAAACGTGGTACGTCTAGACAGTGGAATATTTTTAGAGCTATAAAATTTATCAAGCCATGAAAAGTCATGGAAGATCCTGAAATGCATATTACTAGTAAAAAAAAAAGAAAAATAAATGGTCTGAAAAGTCTACATAGTGTGTAATTCCAATCATATGACATTCTAGGAAAGATAAAGCCATAGAGACAGCAAAAGGTAAGTGGTTACCAAGATTCGGGGAAAGGGGTAGAAGAGTAGGTGATGCACAGAGGACTTTTAGGGCAGTGAAAATACTCTGTGTGATATAATAATGACGGATACTTGTCATTTCACATTTTTCCAAACCCATAGAATGCACAACACTAACCACAACGTAAACTGTGCACTTTGAATGATAACGATTTTTCAGTGCAGGTTCACCCATTGTAACAGATTTACCACACTCTGATGGGGATTATTCACAACGGAGAGGCAATGCAAAGTTGGGAGCTTGAGTACGTGGTAAATCCCTATACCTTCCCCTCAGTATTGCTATGATTCTAAAATTACTCTAGAAAATAACGTCATTTTTTAAAGAAATCAGTTCCATAAAATACTATTTTAGAATAATAATTTCAGAAAAACTATTCATAGTATTAATGGCAATAAGCTGACTTTCTGCATTCAATGGAGAAGGTATTTCTCTCCCCAGTGTTAACTTCCCTTGCATCAGAATGCTCAACAATGAAAAGCAGATTTCCAAATTAACACTTAGGATTCAGCTCAGCAATAGGCAAGAGGTACAAAGTGGAACAGACAATGAGAACAAGAGCGGGATAGCTTCTATTGATCTGAGATAGCATATTATATTGGTTACTTCAGCTTTGAAATTTCTCACAAAATTGATTTTATTACTCTCGTTGTGGTCAGACAGAGAAGATGGCTGAAAAATAAAGAATCTTGACTGAAAATTTCTTTTATCTTTTGTGCATATATAATTCATTCAATTTGTATAAATAAGAAACTACCAAAGGGACGTTTGAATATTAAAAAAAAGAGAGAGAGAAAGAAGCTACATATGTGTAAACTCAACTTCTTAAAAGCTTAAAATAAAACATTAAAGATATTTGCTATTATGATTAAGGCATTGTTGTCATTAATATAAAAGCAAGATTGTTTTTCTACCAATGGTGTTCCACTACTGATGTTTTCTGCTTATGATGAAGTATAATTATACATACATATATGTATATATACACATATTTTTGACATATTTTATATATACTTTATAAGAAAAATGAAATATAACATTTACATTTCCAAACTTTCTATGTGCTACTTTAAATGCCACTTCTCTGTGCCTTTCTAATTCTTTGCAAAATTTCTTTGTCCCTTTTTCTTCAAATGCAATCTTTGGTGGAAACCCAGTATGTAAAGTGGGGGTGGTGGGGAATATCACTTAGTTTGAAATATCAATACTGAAATGAAGTGACTGGCAGTATAGCCTGTATTCTAAATTGACCCTTTAAATTTTAAAACACTGTAGGGTTCATCTGGAATATAATAATTCTGTAGCACTTAGTTTGACTCCTATTTTTTACAATAACTTGTATTAGTTCTGTATCCCCAATTTTATAATAAACTTTCTACAAACAGGAATCAAGTCTTCATGTGCAATCCCCAAACTTCATGTGCATTCTGAATTCTGAATGAAACATGCTTCCAGAGGCCTGAGAATACTTCTGCATGAATTTGACATCTCATATCTAGAAATGAATATATAGAGAGGATAAAAACAACATAGTACCAACTGCAAATTGGAAGTATCAAGCTGACTAAATATATTTGTCACTTTCCTCAACTAACCCCCTATCTTCCTCATCACCATGGCACAAAATCACCACTTATGTCTCAGTATCTTGAAGGATAAATTTTTCAGTGCACAATTTACCTTATTATTCCTTGAAGTTAATTCTAGCTGATCCCCTTTCATACTTCTTGTCTGTGTATGCAAGAATTTATTGACCAGAGAGCCAATAATATAAGTAAAAATGTGGGAGATACATTTTCAGATCTCTAAATGAGAATGCTATATTTGATGATCTCAAAGATGCTTCTTTCTCCAAGATTCTATTTTTTTTCTTAAGTTCTAAGTTATCTCTTTAAATACAGGTATTTGTAAGTGGTTTCATGTATCCTAGAAATGTGATATTATTGTGGAAGGCTGAGATGATCATAACATTGTAACGTTCTTGGAACAACACACAGATATAACTGATAATTTGAGGACTGAAGACATAGAAAGAGAGATGTAGATTTTTAGCATTAGCAATGTCACTGAACCACTAAATTAACTAGCATCTTATCTTGGAGCTTCTACTAATATGACAATTCTTTCCCTTGAATTCTGAAAGTTGGTGAATTTGAATTTTTCTGCTTTATAGAGGTGAAATCGTCTAAACCTATCTGGTATGTGTTAAAAAATGTTGATTGGTCACAAACAATATTTTTGCCTGCATAAAGATATACCAATGTGCTAGACATTCATTTTTTTAACACCAAAAGCATTTTTATTGAGGTATAGCCAATAAACAATATTCTGATAGTTCCAGGTGAACAGCAAATAGTCTCAGCTATATATATATGGATATATATACATGTATCCGTTCTCGTCCAATGTCCCTCTCATCCAGGCTGTAACATAACATTGAACAGAGCTCCATGTGCTATACAATAGGTCTTTGTTAGTTATCCATTTTAAATAGAGCAGTGTATAGGAGTGTAGACATTTTAATACTAGCAGACATTAAATTTTTTGTCAAATAATTATTTTGATAATATAAAAATATATCAGTTTGCTTCTAAGAAGCAAATAAAATCAAACTAGATCAAGGGAAATGTGTTTATTTTAAGGAGACTTGGTGTCATACAAAACCCAAGGAAGCATTGACAAACCTGTCCTAAGAAGATCATAATTGTATACTATTCCAAATACATCAATATAATACCTCTGCAGAAATTTCATCTTCTACCAGTCTTACTGTTACCAAGTCCAAGCTTGCTTTGCTCACTGTATAATAGGCCAATGAATTCAAGAGACGAGGTGTTGAGGCAAAGAATATGACTTTATTCAGAAAGCCAGCTTACTGAGAAGATGGCAGACCAAAGTCTCAAAATAACCATCTTGTCGGGGACTGGGTGCCAGGTTCTTTTATGGATCAGAGATGGGGGAGGTGAGAAAACAAAGTTAAAAAGTCTATTTAATCTTAAAAGTATCTCCTAGAATGATAAGCCCTGAGGTAGGAGGATGTGTTCATTTCTTCCTTCTTGCCAGCTACAGGTGGACAGGGATCTGAACAAATGCACTTTAGCATAAAAGTCAAGTAGAGGGGCAGTGTTCCCTGTGCTGTGCTGTGCTCTGCTTAGTCGCTCATTTGTGTCTGACTCTTTGTGACCCCATGAACTATAGCCCTCCAGGCTCCTCTGTCCATGGGGATTCTCTAGGCAAGAATACTGGAATGTTGCCATTCCCTCTGAAGCAGGGCATTATGTGTGATTATAATAACTAACAAAAGTGACCAAAAAAGTCAAAATTGACTCTTCCCTGTTACAATATGATCCCAGGTACATACCTCAATCATTAAGATTAGGAGCTTAAATGCTGCATGGGAGAGAGTTTGCTTGACCCACACTGAGACAGCTTCTCTTCCCTGTTCCAGTTATTGTAGCCAAGGATTTGTGGTCAACCAGCCTTATTTGATTTAACAGTTGTCTATGGTGGCAATGATCTTTGGTGTTGGAGAAGACTCTTGAGAGTTCCTTAGACAGCAAGGAGATCAAATTAGTCAATCCTAAAGGAAATCAGTCCTGAATATTCATTGGAAAGACTGATGATGATGCTGAAGCTGAAGCTCCAATACTTTGCCCACCTAAAGAGAAGAACTGACTCTTTAGAAAAGACCCTGATGCTGGGAAAGATTGAAGGCAGGAGCAGAAGCGGGCAACAGAGGATGAGATGGTTAGATGGCATCACCGACTCAATGGACATGAATTTGAGCAAGCTCCAGGAGTTGGTGATGGACAGGGAATCCTGGTGTGCTACAGTCCATGGGGTTTCAAAGAGTTGGACACGACTAAGTGACTGAACTGATGATGGCAATGGTTCAAACTTGTCACCAGAAGATGAAGACATTCAAGGTTATTTGACTGAGCCTTTCCTCATGAGATTTTTTAGTCAAACAGATATACAAAAAAGCACAAGGAAGCTAATTGCCTTTATAAAAGGAAAGGAGATGGGGGAATAGAAAAGTATACCAAGGAAACATAGCTTTTAAAATACTCTACTATGTAAAGTTTTGTGAATTTAGCAGTATATAACATATTTCTAGATTAAAACAACATAGTTGCAACCATATATTTAATACTCTAATAAGATGAGAAACATGTAATGGATTTTTTTGCTTATAAAGTTTTGTGCACTATATCCAGAGGACTCTTTCTAAAGTCATAGAAATCTAAATCTAAAAGGGCATGTCCTTTCTCTAACTTAACTCCTTCAGGGACTTCCCTGATGGTCCAGTGATTAAGACTCCATGCTTCCAATGCAGCAGGCATGGATTTGGTCCTTGGTAAAAGAATTAAGATCCTACATGCTGCATGGCCAAATAAATATTTCTTTATTTTTTATTTTTTTTCCTGTTAAAGTGCTTCAATGACTTTTTACTTTTCTGAAAGTGTGAGGGACAAACTCTTCTGCAGAGACTGAGGGCTACTTCAGATTTAGAATGTGATTTTCTCTCTAGATTCATCTTTCACTACCCACCCACTTGCATTTAACATCACAGACTTAGGAAATATCTTCCAGTCTCTTATATTCCATCTTTCTGTTTTTTCACTTGCTTTTTTTTTCTGATCTCCTATGTGCTCTCATAGAAACCTGAAAACCAGACAATATAATGACATTCGCGTTAAAATTGTATGTTTCATTGTCTGTCACCAGACATTACTATGCTCAGTGAGGCTTACATCATGTATGTTTGGTTCACAACATCCTCTCAGTAATTCTAAAAGCAGGATCCTTTGTATATAATAGGCCTTCAATATATATTTGTGAAATGAAGAATGAACACTAAATTTTAGTAATCTGCCAATAAAAATAATTGACCAAAGATAAAATATCTGGAGAGGGAAATGTCAACCCACTCCAATATTCTAACCTGGGAAATCCCATGGTCAGTGGAGCCTGGCAGGCTACAGACCATGGGGTCA
The DNA here is from genome assembly GCF_016772045.2 of Ovis aries. Lineage (NCBI taxonomy): Eukaryota > Metazoa > Chordata > Mammalia > Artiodactyla > Bovidae > Ovis > Ovis aries. The sequence goes on along the minus strand of NC_056054.1, from coordinate 148,944,799 downwards.
CAAAAGAGTTGGATATGACTGAGTGACTGAGCACACACATATATTATATTCTTTATAGGATAGCTCCTCTCATTTGATCCCAGGTATAAGCCTTAGAAGATATTCAGAGAATCTTCATTGCTGCTGCTGCTGCTAAGTCGCTTCAGTCGTGTCCAACTCTGTGTGACCCCACAGACGGCAGCCTACAGGCTCCGCCGTCCCTGGGACTCTCCAGGCAAGAACACTGGAGTGGGTTACCATTTCCTTCTCCAATGCATTAAAGTGAAAAGTGAAAGTGAAGTCGCTCAGTTGTGCCCAACTCCTAGCAACTCCATGGACTGCAGCCTACCAGGCTCCTCCATCCATGGGATTTTCCAGGCAAGAGTACTGGAGTGGGTTGCCACTGCCTTCTCCACTTTACTGTTAGTCCTCACCAGTATTAAAATGGCATAAATAAAAAGATTTCCACATGATAATTAAAGGTTCAGAAAGTGAATACTGCCAATACTTTACACATGCATATATACACACATATGTCAGTAAAATATGGCATTAT